>NC_060074.1:62777857-64088214 GCF_922984935.1 Meles meles
AGAAGCTATTAACCTTTTATAGCATATCACCAAATTTTCATGAAACAAAGGATATGATCTGGCTGACTGACATTATAAAGTAGTATCTGATAAATATCTATACAGTAAAATATTATGCTCTTTTCAAGATGAGGTTTCCATTTTTCTATTCATTGAACAAGGGCCCTCTTCATGGTTAAAGCCTTATCTTGTGACTCATCTCCCACACCCCAGCATCCCCCTATTCTGTGTGTCAGCTCAATGGTATCTTCTGATTTCTAACCACTATTACCACTGTTACCCTTGTTTGAATCTCATGCACTCTTAACTCCTTTTTCATCTTCTTTCTTCTATCCATCCAATGCCTTTTATAGGCAGAGATCATTCTAAATCAGTATTCTTATTAGGTAAATCTTCACAACTCCCAAATAAATCCTTCAGTGTTTTACTCATTGGGCAGTATATAAAATCTAAATTCTCCAGCTGACTCACTCAGTTCCTTTTCTCAGATTGGCTCCAAGTATTTTTTCTATCTCGACTCCTAATTCTTTCATGCAACTTCTAGATCTATCGTTAAGTTTTATTGATATTATTGTTTCTCTATTCTTTTATAACTCCTGTACTAGACCTGTTCTTACATATCCCTCAGAGTCTAAGCTGAAATTCATCTCCTCTATAAAGCTCAATATCAGAAATTAGTCTATACCAATCAAATCTCACAATATCTTATTTAATTTGTGATTTTTTTTTTGCTATCTATAACTATAGAATTTGTGAGCAAAAGTCCCACATCTAAAATGCACACTTAAAAAAAAGATTTTATTTATTTATTTGAGAGAGCCAGAGCATGAGTGGGGGTGGTAGTGGTAAGGGGCAGAGGGGGAGGGACTTTCCACTGAGCCACGAGCTGACCCCAGGGCTCGAACCCAGGACCCTAGAATCGTGATCTGAGTTGAAGGCAAGACACTTAAGAAACTGAGCCACCCAGGTGGCCCTAAAATACACACTGTTTAAAGAGAAAGTCTATGTTTACACATTCTACTAGTCTGCTTTGTCCAGTACAATTCCTTGAACGTAACAGATATTCAATAAATATTTGTTGATAAGCCTTTGATCTAGTGATCCATAAATTACACAAAGATGTTTATACTATTGTTGCTGATAATAGCCAGAATTAAAACAACATATTCAATAATAGTGGAAAAATTCTACAGATTCTGGTTAAGTCTGGTAATTTTATTTAGAGAAGTGAAACCTTTCACATTCTATTTACTTACAATAAAAGGGAAATGTGTATATTACACCATTAAGTGAACTACTTAGAATTCAAATGTCCATGTATGAATGGAATGATAAGGATAAGATGAAAATACCAACTTTTGTTGATTTTATTTTTCTTTCAGTTTTTCTATATGTTTTTATCTGTAATATAATCCATCATAGTAATGTTTCCATAGTAATCCAACATAGTAATGTTTTATCTGTAATATAATCCATCATAGTAATATATACATAAAAGTATTTGTTGAATGAATGATTTAAAAACTGCACAGATGATTTCCATTTGTGTAAGTGGAAGCCATCTTAAAAAGTAATTATTTATTTACAATGTATTAGGTAATAACGTAGATGAGTCTTCCGCCAATACAAATGTACACAATCAAAGAGTAACTATTTTTTCTTCATTTACTTTGACTTATTGTAGACTGTGTGCGGAAGTTCAAGTGTTGTCAGATAAGCATAGAAGAAGGCAAAGGGAAACTCTGGTGGAACTTGAGAAAAACTTGCTATAAGATAGTGGAGCACAACTGGTTTGAAACCTTCATTGTCTTCATGATTCTACTCAGCAGTGGGGCACTGGTAGGTGACATATCTGCTCCTTTTCCTTTACTGAAGCTCTTCAGGTTCCCCCTCAGGGAAACTCTTGTTACATTTTTTTAAAATATGGTGATTGTGAAGTAAGAGACATTGTGTGATATTCTTAACACAGTGCAAGGCTCACTAAATAGCAATTTTTATTTTTGTGGAGTAGGTCTCAGATTGAATCAAACTCAGATTATGGTTTCTTGCAATAGTTAAAGAAAGATATTTCTGACTTTGTGTCATCAGAGGCAGTTCTTATTAAGTGTGATTATGCAGACATGATACGGGATTATCACCTAAATATCAAACTGCTTAACATAAGCTCCATTTTGCAGGGAATTCACTTGTCTTGTTCATGCTGATTCACAGTAAATAGCAAATAGTAGATTGACTTAATTACTGACTAGTAGTAGCAAAGTGAAAGCATTAAAACTTAATTTACGTTCGATTTCATTCAATGGAAGGGTCAGTTTAGTCAAAATATTAATTAATGTATGAAAATAGTGTCACCCGTTTTCCCATTTGGCGATATATATATATGGCTGCATTTCTTTTATTTTTCCAATTAGTCACTACAGGGTTTGGTGAGTTGATTTCGTTAGGATTATAGTCTTGTATCTGAGGCCTCTAAGCCCGTCTCTGATACGAATCCTGCGTCTTGCGGTGTACTTAAGCAAAGAGGGTCAGCTCTGTATTTAAATGCCAGTGGCGAAGGAACTCTGAGGTCTCACCAGTAACTAGTGCCTTTGCTCTCTTAGCTCTTGGTTCTCAATTATATTCGGTCAAATCTCACCAAAGTGCTGGCACGATGGCTGTCTTCTGAGGGGCTTCCAGCTTCAACTATAAATTGAGCTGCAAGGACTTTAGGCCTTTGTGCCCTTATCACAAGCCCAGATTCCCCTTTTCTCTAAAAAAGAAAATTATCTTTTGTCCTTAAGCCAGGCCAAGGTATTGTGATAGTTTTTCCTATAAGGGGATTGAGTTGGATAAATGATCTTTTCATTCTAGAACACCCAGAGGCTCCTGAAAATGAATTCGCCGTGGTGTCCCAAGAGCTCTGCAAAATGTCACAGAGCAGAGCAAAGCAGAGGGAGCTTCCCCACGTTCCCACATAGGTGCCCATGCTGAGCGAGAGAAATAGAGAGGAGGAAGGAATAATCTTCTATTCCTCTTTCCTCGGCTATCAGGGCTACCATGGGAGTAGGGGCCCTTGCCTCCTGGCCCTACATTTGCATTACTGAGAGAAAACATTCTAATGTAATGAACAACGCAGATCTACTCACACAACACTTTCTGCCTCCTGCTGTAGAGAGAAGCACCTGACAGTCTCTCAGGGTTTTTAAAGCTCTTTGGGATGTTCCGATACCCACATTGAAAAATGATTTGAATTCATTGGTTGACTGAAGTTGCCTGCAGGTAGACCCCAAAGCCAGTGCCACCATGGGGAACACGAAGCCTTCCGGTCGCAGGCACCTGAGACGAGGCTTGAAGCAGGTTTGCTCTATTAAGACATCAATTAGAGACAGTTTATGACAATGAAATTCCATGGAATTTTCTCACTTACAGGCCTTTGAAGATATATATATTGAGCAGCGAAAAACCATTAAGACCATGTTAGAATATGCCGACAAAGTTTTCACTTACATATTCATCCTGGAAATGCTTCTCAAGTGGGTCGCATACGGTTTTCAGATGTATTTCACCAATGCATGGTGCTGGCTGGATTTCCTGATTGTTGACGTGAGTGTTCTGCACTTCCCGTGTTTCATTCCATTGCCGTGTGATGATCGTTCTAGCAATGGTGCCTGGCACACAGTGGGCACTCAGTAAATACTTGATGTAAATATAAATGACAATTCCAATTTTCGCACTGAGAAGATAGCCCCCAATTTTTAATTTAAATTCATATACTTTGACAGTTGAAACAGTCAAATGCTGCCTTACTGTACTTACTGATTTCGTTTCAAATTAATATTTAAAGTCCAAATTATACAGAATAATATATTAATGTAGAAGTTTTGCTTTTTTCACTCTTACGTTTGACACAATAACCATATTTAAATGCCTCACAGTTATCTTTGACATTAGTATTTTTGTCATCACCAGAGCCTGTTGAGAAGCGTTTGTCCCACAGATGGGTTACTAATTACAGAGAAACTTGAAAGTCAAAAGAGCAGGAGACACACTTGATTTGTATGATGGTTGAAACAGATTAGCTGGGGGTCAGTTATTTAAAAGTTTTATTAATCTGCACTGGTGTTGAACCTAAAGTGAGATGGAGTACCAGAATATAAAAGTCTTTTAAAAAATTGAATACAAGGTTACTTTGTGATTTCTGAGGGAGAATTTTAAAGATCTCACCTTTTATTCACAAATATAAAATCTTAATTGAAAAAAAGAATTAAAAATCATTCATTTAGTTCTGGAGATTTACTTCCTTTTTTTTTTAAAAAAGATTTTATTTATTTATTCATGAGAGACAGGGAGAGAAAGAAGCACAGGCTATGCAAAACTTGATCGCAGGACCCTGGGATCATGACCTGAGCTCCAGGCAGATGCTTAACCGACTGAGCCTCCCAGGCACCTTGGAGATTTACTTCTTAAATACCTTTTAAATTAGTAGTCCATTCATAATGGCTGAAAAGAATCTTAGAAGCCTTTGTCTAGAAAAGACTAGGCAAGCCAGTGGGGGACAGGGGACTGGCACACAGAGGACATGATAGGATGATGTACGCAGCCAATCAAGGAAGAGGAGGATACCGGAATTTGCAAAAAAAAGCACAAGTGCTAACTAGTGATTTTTTTTAAAGACTTTACTTATTTATTTGAGAAAGAGAGAGAGTGCATGAAAAGAGAAAGGGTCAGAGGAAGAAGGAGGCTCCCCACCAAGCAGGGAGCCCAACTCAATCCCGGGACTCCAGATCATGACCTGAGCCAAAGGCAGTCGCTTAACCAACTGAGCCACCCAAGCACCCCTAACTAGTGCATTTAAAGATAATATTCTGTTGATTGTAATTCCTTGGAAATAAAAGACATACATTTAATTTGAAATATTTTGATATATTAAATTTACATATCATGCTAGCAAAATTTTAAAAAGGACCCTTTCATGGAGAAAGGTATTTTTTACAGTTTCAGATGAAAAAGTATCAACTTTTAATCCAATTTGAGTTTTCTAAACATCAAACAGAAGAAAAAAATTATAGGAAAAAAGAGTTCTTTGAATTTAAAAGAGAAGAGTATCTTTTTTGTGTTTTTTCCTAATCCGTCTACAGCAAATGTACTTTTTTTTAAGATTTTTATTTATTTATTATTTGACAGAGAGACAGCGAGAGAGGAAACATAAGCAGAGAGAGTGAGAGAGGGAGAAGCAGGCTCCCTGCCATCAGGGAGACCGACGTGGGGCTCAATCCCAGGACCATGACCTGAGCCAAAGGCAGGCGCTTAACGACTGAGCCATCCAGGCATCCCTACAGCAAATGTACTAGTAAATGTAATATATAAGGCTACATGTAGAATTACATGAAAAATTTCCTGGCCATAAAGGAAGACAATAAATAAATACTTAAAACCACATATGATTGAATATTATACAAAGGAAAAATATACCAAGACTATAACCCTTTTTTTTATTTGTATAATTGGATTATGCATGATACTTTTTCCTTATTTTCTCAGTGTGGTTATGTTACATTGCAAAGTTTATAATAAAAATATCTGATATGTAATGTATCCTTATAACATTAAAGGCATTAAATCAATATGACCTGAATATAAAAAAATTCTTAGGAGAAGTCCAGTTCCCTGCAGCTGATGCTCATATTACTGAGCCTATCTTGATATTTACCTTCTTAGATTTAAGAAAATTATGACAATATGCTAAATGCACCAATACTCTGCTTTATGTCACATACATTCTGATCATCTGTTTTGTTAAGGAAGATACAAATATGAAAGTCATTTTTCTAGCTTGTGGGAACTTCGAGTGGACTAGTGAAGATAGTTACCTATATAATGAGAGGATGACATCTGTATTAGAAGTGCCATTCACTTCGCTAAGGAAGGAGGCAAGGCTTTGTGAGGTAGTGCCCTTGTGAGCTGGAGTTTAAGGCCTGAAGACATCAACAGATAGAGATAAGGGGAAGGACACCAAAGTGTTAAGACAGTGCATGCCAATCAGGACCTGTTCAAGCAACAAATAATCCTAGAGAGTGAGAACAGTGCCACGGGGTGAGGGAAAGTGTTTTCGAATTGGATGACAAGGTAAGCAAGGTAAGTTGGAGAAGAGTTTAAAGAACCTGTGATGCCATCCAAAGAGATGTAGGCCTCAGATCTAGTTCAAGAAGAAGCCACTGAAGCATTATCTCTGGAAAGTGACATGAAAGCTTGCCCTTTTAGGGAGAGAAATTTGGTGCAGTTGTGAATGACGGAATAGAAAGAGGATTTTTTAGAGACCAAAAGACCAATTAGGAGATCATTCCAGGAAGAAGAGAAAGCATAATTGTATCTCCTCACATTTAGCTACACATGTCACATAAAATTGGGTATTTTACCACTTCTTTTAGTTAGCAAGTAAATACTGCCTCTGTTCAGAATTTTTTTTCTTATGTCCTACATTTATCTTTCATCCTTTAATTTTATGCCTACTTCTTATTGATTCTGTCTTCAGGAAAGGTGAAGTAGTCCAGGTCCTCATATTTTTTTTTTTTACATACTCTTTTTTTTAATTAATTATTTTTTTCAGCGTAACAGTATTCATTGTTTTTGCACAACACCCAGTGCTCCATGCAATACGTGCCCTCCCTATTATCCACCACCTGGTTCTCCCAACCTCCCAGCCCTGCCCCTTCAAAACCCTCAGGTGGTTTTTCAGAGTCCACAGTCTCTTATGGTTCGCCTCCCCTTCCAATTTCCCTCAACTTCCTTCTCCTCTCCATCTCCCCATGTCCTCCATGTCATTTGTGATGCTCCACAAATAAGTGAAACCATATGCTACTTGACTCTCTCTGCTTGACTTATTTCACTCAGCATAATCACTTCCAGTACCATCCATGTTGCTACAAAAATTGGGTATTCATCCTTTCTTTCTTTCTTTTTTTTTTTTAATAAACATATAATGTATTTTTATCTCCAGGGGTACAGGTCTGTGAATCACCAGGTTCACACACTTCACAGCACTCACGATAGCACATACCCTCCCCAATGTCCATAACCCCCTCCCCCTCTCCAAACCCCACCTCCCCCCAGCAACCCCCAGTTTGTTTTGTGAGATTAAGAGTCATTTATGGTTTGTCTCCCTCCCATTCCCATCTTGTTTCATTTATTCTTCTCCTATCCCCCTAACTCCCCATGTTGCATCTCCACAAGTGTCCTCATATTTTATATACAGAAAATCTTCACAACAAATGATAATCCAGTAACTTTATTTTCCAATTATTAGAGAAGAGAGGGCTCAGAAGCCCTAAAATTAAAAGTTTAGATTTCAGGGGTGCCTGGGTGACTCAGTCAGTTAAGCATCTGCCTTTGGCTCAGGTTATGTTCCCAGGGTCCTGGAATCGAGCCCCACACCGGGCTCCATGCTCCATAGGAGAGCCTGCTTCTCCCTCCACCCTTCCCTCCTTCTTGTGATCTCTCTCTCTCTCTCACCATCTCTCACTCTCTCTCAAATAAATAATTAAAATCTTTATTTAAAAATTTAGATTTTAAAAAAATATATAAACCACTTAAGATAAATTTTGTAGCTCATTTTTTGCCAAAGTTAGAGGTTTTTTCTTTTTCACATTATATGTGCAAAATTCATTTGAATAAGTTTTGTAAAAATTTTTTGTGCTTTATTCTTCTTAAAAAGTATTTTTTTCAAATGTCCATTAACACCATATTCTTAGAAGCTCTATTACATATCTATTTTTATTTATTTGCTTTTGAAATTCAAGTGTCCTTTCGGACAAAATACCTTTTCTTTGATTATATAGTTTTAATGAGTTTTCTATGTATTTTCAAAGGAAATCAGACATTTCTGTGCTACCTATGACAGTTGTTCTTTTCCTTTTTAGTTGACATTTTTAGAATTTCTATCAACCTATATTAGTCAGTCTGTATAAATGACTAAAACCATTGTCTGGCAATTTCTAATTAGTCATACTAAAATCTCAATTTTTCTTTTTTGGGGGAGTTAATTATTTTAATTTGACCTACTTCATGGTTTGATGCCCTCAGACCTAAGTTGACAGGAAGACAAAACCACTATTTCAGAGGCCTACATCTTTCTGACTGTGTTTGTGTTCAGATTAGCCAGTGGTTTCCTTAGTTCACCTGTGTACTTACACTAAGCTTTAGTCATCTTCCTTTCAGGTCAGCAAAATAATATGAGAGATGATAAGAATTTACAGATCTGTAGATGAAGATTGCATTTCAATGGCATTCTTTTTCTTGTTTTACATTTAATTTTAAAAAATCTGTTCTTATCAAGAATCTTGAAAAGAGAACATGTATAGCTTCTTTCTCATAAGTTAATGACAGTGGTTCTCAAAGTATGGCTCACAGACCAGTATCTTTAATCTTACTTGGAAACTTGAAGATTCTCAGGCCCCACCCCAAAACTGCCGAATCAGACCCTGCCAGTAATCTGTGTTTTCAACAAGACTTCCAGTTGATTTTGACACTCACTAAAGGTTGAGAACTACTGATTTATTGCAGAGCACGTTTGAACCGGGTAAGCATTTTTGCCTGTAAATGAGAAAACTGCGTTGCTTTCTCTGTATAGGTCTCATTGGTTAGCTTGACTGCAAATGCCTTGGGTTACTCAGAACTTGGTGCCATCAAATCCCTCAGAACACTAAGAGCTCTGAGGCCACTGAGAGCCTTATCCCGGTTTGAAGGAATGAGGGTAAGATTGCATGCCTTAGAATTTGCTGGAATTATAACTGAGAACAGACTGACATTTTGTGCCTCAGAAATGACAAATCCATGGAGATTTATATCTTATGCATCCATACTGACATAACCTACCAATCAATATGTGTCAGACATCCGTGAACTTGACACTGCTGGAGACACTCGCAGAATAGAATGCCTAAGTGATTGCTTCTAATTAGAAACAATTAGATTGCTTCTGAGTAGATTTTTCACTCTGTGGGAAATCTCTATCATGTCGTGTAGACTTCCGATATGAGTCAAGATTAGTTATGTTCGTTCCATTTGTAAATGTGCGGGAAATTCCACCGACTATAATTTAAAACCCCAAAGAATTCCTCATCGTTTCTTCATTGCTTCATATGATGTGTTTGAGCCTTTTAAAATCCGAATCTGGCCCTTTAGCTTTCAAACACAGGCTGAGGTAGCTAAAAAGTAGGTCATCTGTGGAAATCTAATACTCATTTAGAAAGGTGGTACAAAGGAAGAAGGAGGAATTTGTACTGCCATTTGTCACCCGTCCGAGGCACAAAACCTGAGACCACACACCCTCAGCACAGAGGAAATGATGACATCCTGTCTCTGGATTTCGCTATTCTAAAAGAAACTTTTAGAAAATGATTTTTTTTTATAATTTGAAAGTAGTTACTGGGGCTTTTTCTGAATGTTGCAAACCTAAACAGAAGTGAATGATGTATGTAGATGTGTGTGTTTGTGTTGTGCTGAGGGTTGCATAGAAATTGTTAGCTGTTAAATTCTTTTCACTTTACCAATTTAAAATCACTGTTTTTGCAGTAGTAGTTTTAATTTTAAAATGGCAATCAAACGTTCAGTACTGGAATAACTTTCATATTTTCAGTACCAAATTTGCATGGATAAGGACCTAAATTCCCAGTTGTTCCATACATCTGACTATCTTGGAAAACACATGTATTATTTCTTTGTTCTCCAGTTTTGTTTTGTTTTTTTAACTCTTGCTACCAGAGTCTCCTCGTATTTGCAGAGCATTCGTTGTAGTGAATTTAAAAATGAACTGTTAGGTCTACAAGTACCTCTGAATTATCAGAGAGTTGAAGTTCTTGTAGAAACAACACTGTAACCGAACCAAACCCAAGTCGTGGTTCTTCTTCTTCTTCTTTTTTTTTTTTTTGTAATTTTGTTTTATTCTTTTTTCAGTGTTCCAAGATTCATTGTTTATGCACCACACCCAGCGCTCCATGCAATATGTGCCCTCCTTAATACCCATCACCTGGCTCACCCATCGTCCCACCCCTCTCCCCTCCAAAACCCTCAGAGTCCACAGTCTCTCATGGTTTGTCTCCCCCTCCGATTTCCCCTAACTCACATCTCCTCTCCATCTCCCAGTGTCCTCTTTGTTATTCCTTATGCTCCACAAGTAAGTGAAACCGTATGATAGTTGACTGCTTGACTTATTTCACTCAGCATAATCTCCTCCAGTCCTGTCCATGTTGATATAAAAGTTGGGTATTCATCCTTTCTGAAGGAGGCATAATACTCCATAGTGTATATGGACCATATATTCTTTATCCATACGTCTGCTGAAGGGCATCTTGGCTCTTTCCACAGTTTGGCGACTGTGGCCATTGCTGCTATAAACATTGGGGTACAGATGGCCCTTCTTTTCACTGCATCTGTATCTTTGGGGTAAATACCCAGTAGTGCAATTGCAGGGTCAAGGGAAGCTCTATTTTTAATTTCTTTAGGAATCTCCACACTGTTCTCCAAAGTGGCTGCACCAACTTGCATTCCCACCAACAGTGTCAGAGCCAAATCAATGTGAATAATTTTCCAGTTTGTGGCTCCAAGTGCCAAAACATTCCAGGGAGACGGAATCTGATCCATTGCTTTATTGGAAACACTGTGGTCAGGGATAAGAATCTGGTTTTTATAAATGGACAACTTCAGCCCCTTAAGTCCTAAGACATAGTCTGAATGCTTAAGAGAATGTGTCTGATACAAGGCATAAATGGCATTATGTAGCTTTTTAAATTTTTTCCTAATAAAAGTACACTCTACAGGAGAAAAAAAGAAACAACACTATAATACATTCTTTAGAGGTTACTTTCATTCAAAATACTTCAAAATATTATCCGTTACTGAATAGGCTCCAGGTGCTAATTTGTAGATGAGTTGTGCCTTTTGCCAAATACCCATTTGGTATGGTTGTTGTAAGATATTGTTACTCATGTGTATTTATGTGTGTATGTATGTATGTATGTATGTGTTTGTATGTACTTTTTATCCCATAAAGGAATTGAGGAAGATAAATACATGTATTTATTATATTTTACATGCCTGCTCATTGATAAAGTTTATTGCTGATGTAGGTTAGGTGCACTTGCACCAAACAACATTCTTAGCTGAATATTTCCTTGAGGGATAATTTTAAAAAGTGCTGAAAAATGTTTCCTGAAAGCCCTGGTTAACTGAGAAAGCTACAAGTAACAAAGCCATTAAGTGAAAACCCTAGGCTCAAATTGCAATGCTTTATGAGAATTTTCTTCTGAAAGGGATTTCCCAAAGGAGGATCAGAAAAATGAAACAACTCGCCCAAAGGCGCACAGCTAATTTGTGATGTATACTGGACCACAGAGCTCCTGACTTCCAAACCCTTTTCTCTTTGTCACATGTTCGATTTCTATGCTCTAAATTCTTCACTCTGAAGTTTTAGCTGTAGGTTGACCCTAGACTACACTGGCTTATACTTGCTTTCTCAGAATAACTATCATTAGCGTTCCCTTTTGCCCTGGAAATTGACCCTGAAGTGTTGTTCTCTTTTACTTTGAAATTTGGATAGTAAATTTTGTGGTTTACAAATTTTTAGAAATTGTGATATTCTGAGCTGACACTGTTTCTATTGTCCTGTCACTATTTGTGTTTATAATTAGTTACATTCTTTGATGAAAATTTGCTCTGTGTATCTTCGTACCTCTTGAGAAAACATTCTACGATATAAAATATATTTTATATCATTCTGAACTGTAATTGTAAAATTCTTTTCTTGGAGCTACAAGCTGCTAGTTTCTGCTCAATATTTAACTTTAGAAACAGATATATTTTCTGTCATTTGGCTGCTGTTCTTTTAATAGTGTTCCAACATGATTGCTGAGTTTTCACTTATTTTGCCTTCTCATTTCTGTGCCAGGTTGTTGTCAATGCTCTTTTAGGAGCCATTCCATCCATAATGAATGTACTTCTGGTTTGTCTGATCTTTTGGCTAATATTCAGTATCATGGGAGTAAATCTCTTTGCTGGCAAGTTTTATCATTGTATTAACTACACCACTGGAGAAATGTTTGATGTAAGTGTGGTCAACAACTACAGCGAATGTAAAGCACTCATAGAGAGCAATCAAACCGCCAGGTGGAAAAATGTGAAAGTAAACTTTGATAATGTAGGACTTGGATATCTTTCTCTGCTTCAAGTAGTAAGTAACCACTTTATTGTTCTCTGTGATGTATTATTAAAGTGAGTCTGAAATCTCCTTTCTCAATATTTCCAAATGCATACTTCCTCAAGCCCATCTGCCTAGATTCTTTCTAATCATTGCTGAACTATCTTTTCTGCATCATGCAGGAAACTGGACTGCTCTGCAAAGTTTATGGTCTTTCAGACTAGGCATTAGCTACCCCAGCACCAGTCCTTTGTTACTGAGATTTCTATGAAGGTCCCCAGGCTTTTACCCTACCCCTACTCTGAGCAAAGTACAGGCACCGGCCCTAGTGTGGGGTTGGAGAAGTGTGGAGGTGGGGGAGTGATCGATTTCTGTACTCCTCAGCTACCAGACAGTACCAAACCCTCATCAGGCCTTCGTCCACCCAATCTTGATGACGGCTGTAACCAAACTCCCCACCTTACATCCGTCGCACAGACATCTACTCTGATTCCCCCCTTTCCTGCCTCTTGCTTGCACTCCTTCAGATACGGTGATTGTTATCCTGCAAGTAAAAATCTTCTATCAAGTCTATGATGTCTGTTAGAAATTCATAAAAATCCATTCAGCTTCTCAACCGACCACCCCCTGAGATGATCCACCTCCATGATACCCAGTGCTATATGAATATTAGGGGGAAGGACAGATCCCGTGGTTCTAAGGAACTGAAAAAAAATGTGTAAAACTTGTTTTTAGGTGCACGTGTCTGCACAAAAACCACAAATATTTAAAAGAGTAAATTGCAGTTGAATATGTTTGGTTTCAGATTAGACAACTACTTCATCTTATGGAATAATTGCCTCAAAATATATATAATCAAAACCTCAAAAAGTATAATCAACAATATGGAGATTTTTCAAGAACAAATCATCATGATTATTGATTGGTGGTAATACCATTTAGAAAAGAATAAGAATGGAAAGCATTAAAATCAAACAATGCAGCATATTTTCCAACTTGTCTGATGTGATTTTATCAAATTTCATGTTATGTTCTTATAGATATGTCAGAGTCAAAGATTGTTGATAATTGCTTTTATGGTAGCATATTGTTATAATCTACCATGATATAGTTATAGATTTATGGAAGAATGTAAAGTTGAAGTATTTTCCATACATCTATTATAAAACTTTGCCCAGATTTCAAATACTAACCTCAAACTTTTATGTACCTGTTTTTGAATGATTGAATTGATCAATCTGATACTTAACTTCTTTTCTAAAATTATAATTTGTGGGGAAAAAATTAAATGGTATGACTTTTTTACAGGCCACATTTAAGGGATGGATGGATATCATGTATGCAGCTGTTGATTCACGAAATGTAAGTCTGTTTAGAGAGAAGCTTGTCTAATTTGATCCAGTGAATATTTCCACAGTGTTGTAATTTATTAATAAATAAAACAATGGATCAATGTACAGAAAATGTCTATATTACAAAAACAAAATACTCAACTTCACATTATTTTTTCCAAAATTTGTTTTGAATGTTTTTCTCTACTTACTGTACATCTTCTAACACACCTTTTCTAGTATCTAGCATGGTACCCTGTACTTAAAATTTTGTTGATTTTGCAAAATGAGACATTTTATTTCTGGCTCTGAATTGTGGCCATTTGTGCATTAGAAACCCTCAACATTCTTCATCTGTCACAGATTTCTTCCATCTTTTTATCTTCCCTATAATAGGATGAATCTGGCTACTGGTGGAAAAAAACAGCAAACAACAAAAGCTTTACAGTGTTTCTGGGAAGTGAGATTTGTTATAGATGGAAGGGGCCTTCCCAGTCTGCCTTAGACACCTCAGCACTTTTGAATATTTTGTACAATTTTCATTAATTTTTCACTATTCAACAATGGGGAAGGAAATCACATTTTGAAAAAAAAAAAGAGATTGGCTTCTGGTATATTGCCAGAACATAGTTAGTTAAATTCGAAATGTTATTTTCCTAGCACCAATAACCAGGTGGTAGCTAAGAAAGAATTTCTGAGTTGTTGGCTTTTTAAAAAAATTTTTTTAATTTTTTACCTTATTTTTAAAAAGAGAGAGAGAGCAAGCATGAGAACTAAGTGCCCTGTATTGTATCTTTGTGAGTGCTATCAGGAATCCCAGTCATGGGTTTTTCTTGAATAATACTAATAATTTACTACTTATTACTACTCACTCTACCAAGGGCTTTCTTACACGATCCCAGTTCATCTTAAATAACAATGTTTATACTGTGGTTGACATTAACTTCATTTACTATTGAAGCAAATGGGCTCAATGTGGTAAGTGGTAGTACATGTTTTTTAACTCTGACCACAAACAATGGGCTCATAATCACTTTGTTCTATGGTAGTTTCCTACCTCTTTTGACTAATTCATTTACAGTTCTCTCTACCTTCCTTAGCAGCAGCCTGATATGCAGCTTTCTTTTGTTCCTTCCTTAGTAACTTAGCAGACAGTATCTGCTACATAACTCAAGCACTTACAAAAGATGAAATCCAAGTGGACGCCAAAAATGTGAAAAGTTGTTCACTCTCACTCTCAGTAGTTATCTGAGAAATGCAAGTTTAAACCACAACGTGACATTAGTTATACATTTACCTCATTGTCAATATTAAAAATTATGGCAATACCAAGTATTGTCAAGGACAAAGGGCAATAAGAACTCTTATGCAATACTGACAGGACAAAATGGATAAATATTTCTTCTTAGAAGTTGGGCATTATTACATTATTCAATAAAATTCAAGATATTCTTTAACCCTGCAATTTCATTTTTAGCAATATATCCTACAGAAACTTGTTCACACGCATAGCAGAGTCCATGCACAAGAATGAACACAACTTTCTGAACTAGCAAAAAACTGGAAACAACTCAAAAGTAGTAGAAATGGACAAATAATTGAATGTTATACAGTGAGTACATCATACATAGCAATATAGATGAATCTGAAATATAACAGTTACAACAAATGTATCCACTAGACAAAATATAGACAAAACTAATCTAACTGCCTAAGAATGCTTACTTACCTGTTAACTCTAATAAAGAAAAAGCAAGGAAGGAATTACCATAAAATTCAGGATAATGATTGTCTCTAGCAGGGATTATAGCGTTTATGTTTGGGAAGGATACAGCAAGGGTTTCTGAGTTCCTGACAATGTCCTGTACCATGAGACTCACTTTATAAAAATTTATTACCATATTTTACACTTAATGTGCTGTGCACTTTTCTGAATGTATTGTATTTAATTTTGAAATGTTTAAAAATATCATTTTCTATCACTGTTCACTGTATACACATATAAATGAAATAAAAGTCTCATCAAAGAATAGGTACTTTTACAATATTTCTAATATTTTCCATTTTACTCTATTCCATTAGAAAAACATATCATATTGGCCATTACCCTCTAAACTGATTTCCTGACACAATGGGTCATTACCTGTATCTATTACCACCTGTGACTGGTTAACTGAATTGGTTAGAACAATATTCTGTGAGACCTGAGATATAGATCACAACCAAAGCTCACACCAGTTGTCACTCTTTTTTTGACCACAAGTGTGCTGGATAAGACAAGGCATCATTGTTACAGAAACTGGACCTAAAGCCTACTAAATAGGATGAATCTTAGACTCATTTGTGGAAGGGAATAATCCTACAGATGTACCCAGTTCCACACATACAGTAAGAATTCTAGCCTATGAAAAGAAAGTGTAATAGAAAGCAAACCTTTACACTTGCTATAGGCCAGGCACTGTTTCTTTAAGCTCTTTTTATATATTAATATGCTTAATCTTCCAAACTACCCTCTGAGGTTAAGGTTCTGTTATTTCCATTTTATAAATGAAAAACCCAAATCAGAGAGAATAAATTTTAAAGGTTTTAACATAATATAGTGTGACTCAAACATCTCTTCTGCAGGAAGGGGAAACCTGACTTTGCATACCCTGTTGGAAGTCTTTGCCTGTAAGAGAAAGTGCAGTCATAATCTAGAAATTTATTGGGTGAAATTAATTTTAATTATCTAGACTTTTGTGTGAGTAGTTTCACTTTGTCAAGTCAGTGAATGGTCTTGCAGGACTCTTCAATAAGCACAATAATATTGATGTTTCATAAAATCTGTTTAATGCTTGATTTTTTTTCCATTTCCAACAATTGAGACATGCTTTGAGAATTGAAAATTAGCTGATGTCTTTTTTATAAAACAAGTAGTAGTCCTAATAGTTATCATTCCTTAATATTTTGTAGGTAGAATTACAACCCAAATATGAAGACAATCTGTATATGTACCTTTATTTTGTCATCTTTATTATTTTTGGTTCATTCTTTACCCTGAATCTTTTCATTGGTGTCATCATAGATAACTTCAACCAACAGAAAAAGAAGATAAGTATACTAAAACTTTATCTTTATTCTAAAATGTTAAACATCTCATACTGGTTCTTTTTGGCTCTAAAATGCAATCAGCTAAAAGAAGGAATATAAAATTCTGAAATTTTTTTGAACTATTTTATCAACTCCAGTATTTAAGTAATTGCTAATTCAGATAGCATGTATTGATATTTTTAGTATAGAAATATGACTGATTAATACAGAATAATTTATAGATAGAATACATGCATCTGTCTCTGTAAATACAAAGATTGGCAACACTAGAACAGCATGTGGAAGCCAATTTTCACACAACGACTGAAGTGGATTTTCTAGCAAAGAACATGATTTTAACAAGTTTTATTTTTATTTCTTTACTTTGGAGGTCAGGACATTTTTATGACAGAAGAACAGAAGAAATACTACAATGCAATGAAGAAACTGGGTTCAAAGAAACCACAAAAACCCATACCTCGACCGGCTGTAAGAATAACATGCTTTCTGAAATAAGTCTATCAGAGAAAGAAAATTATCATATGATCTCTCTGACAGGAGGAATTTGAGAGGCAGGGTGGGGGGTCGTGGGGACTAGGGAGGGGAAAAAAATGAAACAAGATGGGACCCGGGAGGGAGACAAACCGTAAGAGACTCTGAATTTCACGAAACAAACTAAGGGTTGCGGGGCAGTAGGGTCAGGAAAGGGATAGGGTGGTTGGGTGATGGACATTGGGATAAAGGTGTGTGCTATGGTGAGCTATGAATTGTGTAAGACTGATGAATCACAGACCTGTACCCCTGAAACAAATAATACTTTATATGTTAATAAAATAATATGCTTTAATTCCCAGAAAGATCTATTTATCACTTACACAGTCCAAATTGCCAGATACTAGTATTTTTATGAATTTGCAAAACAAAATTTTTATCTTAGCCTAAGTATATGTGATATATATGTCATATGCACAAAATATATAATATAGATATAATATATATGCATATAAAATATATGTAAATAAAAAATTCACACTTATATGTCAATAGCATGACCTAGGATTGCTGTCAATGAGGAGCTTCTAGTAACTTAGAGAAGAAAACATATGCATACGTACATTGTGTGGAAATAGTGAATGTTCACAGAGTGCAGTGGGGACCAGTTGAAATAACCAGTACATCTCAGATATGCCCCATTTTCTATCCCACTCTGGTGATTACATGGAATCATTAATGAAACAAGTCACAGGTTTTGTTTTTTTCTGGTTTTAAAAATATTTCATATTTTCCCCTAGCATCTTGCTTCTAAATCTGATAATATCATTCTCTTCATGAATTTTTATGGCTATTCCAATTGCATATTTGCCAATAGTTGCTTGGTTGCCACAGGAAATTGTTGTCAGGAGAAGAGCCCTTTAGGAGAAGGGCAGAGCTTGTGTGAAAGTCCTGCGGTAGGAAGGCCAGAGATGCTGGAGTACAGAGTGAGGGTTCACTGGGATGTGCTGAGAATGAAGAGGTTAGGATGGGCCAGATGTTTTTGAACTTTGTAAGCCATGTTTAAAAATTGTCTCTATCCTTAGAGCATTGGGATGCTCTAAGAGATGAAGATGACCTGGTCATTCTCTGTTTTGTAAAGATTACTCAACCAGTATTGATAGGGACAATGTGTATGCTTTGTAGCCTTATTTGTAGGTGTTTCAGAGGTAGCTGAGAGGTAGCCCAAACCAGAGTAGTGTGGAGATGAATTAGAGTGAATGGATTTGTGAGCTGTCACTGGAGTGAAATTAAAAGGTTTTTTATTAATTGAATATGGGAGACAAAGAAGGACCCAACAAAGAGAACTTAAAAGTTTCTGCCATACACGCTGGATGACCAGTGTCATGCAGGATATGAAGAAGGGACAGCATGGAGAAAAAAATTAGAGATGCTAGCTTGCTGAATCTGGCAATCAAAAGGAGATGGGGGAAGAATGAATATCTAGAAGTAGTAAAATAAAGTTTCTTTTTTTTTTAAAGATTTTATTTATTTATTTGACAGAGATCACAAGTAGGCAGAAAGGCAAGCAGAGAGAGAGGAGGAAGCAGGCTCCCTGCAGAGCAGAGAGCCCAATACGGGGCTTGATCCCAGGACCCCAGGATCATGACCTGAGCTGAAGGCAGAGGCTTCAGCTGAGCCACCCAGGCGCCCCTAAAATAAAGTTTCTTAAGAACTTATTTCTTAAGGGGGCGCCTGGGTGGCTCAGTGGGTTAAGCCGCTGCCTTCGGCTCGGGTCATGATCTCGGGGTCCTGGGATCGAGTCCCGCATCGGGCTCTCTGCTCAGCAGGGAGCCTGCTTCCCTCTCTCTCTCTCTCTGCCTGCCTCTCTATCTACTTGTGATCTCTCTCTGTCAAATAAATAAATAAAATATTTAAAAAAAAAAGAACTTATTTCTTAAGAAACAAGTCTTAAGACTTGTTTGGAGAGAGCTTTAGGTTTTAAGCAAAGCAAGAGTTCTGGAGAAGAAGAATGTGAAGAGAGGGAATATAGAGTAAAATCACACATAATATATGGGTCAAGAATAGAATGGTCTAGGTTAGATTTAAAGGTGAGAGGGACTGAGTCCTCTAATGAATATGGAGTAATATATGAAGATATGTGTGAAAAGTCAAGATAATATGAATGCAAAAAGAAGTAGAAGATTTCTTTACACTGATTTTGATGCTCTCAAAAAGAAAAGAAGGCAAAGAGTAGAGTATTTTTGAGAAATTTGGAACTATCCTGGAACAAGTGAGGGATAAAAGATTTTTCATCATCGTCAAGGGCCAAGGTGAAGTGGGAGATCATAAATCTTTGGTGAACAAGGCTGCCAGGGTTATGTAGCTTCCTTCAGCATATACTACACCTTGGGGTTTAAATGGAAGATAGTGACTAGTGACTGGGGATTGGAGTTATACATCAAAGTGACCCACCGGAAAATTACATGAGCAGAAAATCTAAGGAGCTTTTCCTTGATTAAAAAAAAAAAAAGCTTCTGATTTTAAGGAGTTTTGAACACACTACACTGTACGTGCTGTATCTATGAGAAAAATGACATTTCTCTGTGTTTGCAGAGCCTTCAAACAACTAGAAGAAAAAAACTAAAATCAAATAAACAAGAGCAAGCCATCTGCAATACAGTGGCATCAATTTTATGACAAATGTAAACATAAAGTCTTCTGAGGACACAGAGTGCTTAAAACTTCAAATTGAATTTACAGTCACCAGAGAAGGAGTGAGGGAAGTCTGTTTCAGTACAAGGAGACAGGAGAAAATGACACAGTATAATCTGAAAACTTTATTAAGAGGGATAGGAAATATGAGAAGGGTAGAAATAAAAGAAACATAGAAGACTTGGAAAGGTAAGCTACATTAATTAAGAACTAAGAAGGAAGGGCTTGGAACTGGAATTAGACACATTTATCAAGTTGAAGAAGGCTCTTGAAGGACAGGCTCAGCTGAAGCAATAGAAGTCCAGTCCAGCAAACCAGGTTATCTGCTAAGAAGAAAAGAGAAAAATCAACAAACAGGTGGTGTTTGAAGTCCAAGAACTTCCATTGGGGGTAACAGATGTCTCTCAACAGGGAGAGGTCAGAACACTAGTACAGTGAATCCAGATGGATAAACATGTCAAGATCTGGGAAAGCAGCCTATGAAGTGTATAGGAACAGATAATCAGTGTTTCTAGTTAAGAGAGTAGAGGACAGCCTAGTGCAAGTTAAGTCAAGGCTGAAATACCAAGCAGGTATAGGCAAAATGGTACAAAACAAGGTCCAAATGAGCAGAACTGGTAAGGTGAGGACTTAATTTCATAAACAAGACGAAAAGCCAATTAGTCCTTGGAAATAAGGTCCAAACTGCGTAAGGAAAAACTTGTGGGCTATAACTTTTTAAAAGATTATTATATATTCTTACAGAAGAGTTATCCCCGTATAATTTCAACAAGCTTTTCGTTATTGTAAAGTCTGGCATAGCTATAGATCAGTAATCAAACCTAAGAAATCAACCGTGGTGCAATACCATTTAAATAGAATACAGAATTTAATTGGAGTTCACCAGATGTTCCACATATGTCCTTTTTCTTGAGCTACAATTTTTTAGAACATCTTCACAGGTGAAATTTAAGGTGCTCTGGCTTTGGGGAAAGACAATAAAAACAGAAACTAGAAAAAAATAAATATGACGGGAAAAGCTGGGAAAGTATTTATTAGTTCATTGAAGTTTGCTTTGATACCCACCTCCAATACATGGGATAACAAAGATCTGTTATAGTGGCAAATATTGGCTGACTGTCTACCATACCCCTGATGATGTTATGGGTGCTGAGAACATGATAAATGGTTCTTAAGGTCAGTTTATAAAATCTGATATGAACAGTATAAATAAAATACATTTGAAAAAAGTTGCATATGCCTGTATACAAACTATTCTTCCAAGTATTAGATAAATATGGTGTGTTCTTATAAAAGCTACATTTTCTTATTGCTATGGTAAAAGCAGATAAGTCAAATTTGATTTTCTTTATGTTTCTAACTGAATTTTGCATATTCCTTGTTCCAGAACAAATTCCAAGGAATGGTCTTTGATTTTGTAACCAAACAAGTCTTTGATATCAGCATCATGATCCTCATCTGCCTCAACATGGTCACCATGATGGTGGAAACTGATGACCAGAGTCAGGAGATGACAAACATTCTGTACTGGATTAATCTGGTGTTTATTGTTCTGTTCACTGGAGAGTGTGTGCTGAAACTAATCTCTCTTCGTTACTACTATTTCACCATCGGATGGAATATTTTTGATTTTGTGGTGGTCATTCTCTCTATTGTAGGTAAGAAGAGATGATTTTACTCAGGGACGTTAGCAACGAAAATTTGTTTAAAACTTTGAAAGTGTTTCTTACTAATCTTTCTCATTCATCCCAAAATTTCAGATAAAAGTCTAATAGTCCTTTCTTCAGTTTGTCATTTCTCTTGTTGCATGCGGTGCATGAAATGATGTGTAAAAAAAATGATTTTATATTTTTCAGCTTTCATTTATCATCTTGCCTCATTTCAGAAGACAATAACTGCAATTTGTCATAACACTGCTATAGTCACTCACACTCCTGTGTTATAGACAAGTACTGCTTTGAATAAATAATTCACACACACATGCACCCAAAAATGAATAGAAGGAATCAAATAGTCCACAAATAAGCTATTGATAGTTTGAAGAGTTTGCATGCTTGCTCACATATATTCATACACATAAGCCGCATCTTATCTTTGGATTCAAATAGTTTCTATGGCTTGTAATATTCTTTCTCCAGAAGTAGACATTTTGTTCAAAACAAAACAGACTCATTATCATTAATACATATTAAGTGATTAGGTATAGAGCATTAAATGAGGTGCTGGCAGTAAATATAAGAGATTTAAGACAAGCTTCTGCCTATGTGAGAAAAGAAAACATACACATAGGGGAAAAAACAGTATTCCACTATTTAAATTGCTTTCTCTGGTGGACTAAAACACTTGAAACAATATGCCATTCTGTTTGATCTTCACAAAAGTGCTATGAGGTGGTCATATTAGTGATTAAGAGATGAGACTTGGGAATCATACAGATCTGGCCTGGAGCTTTCCTATTTCCACTACTTAATCAGCTCTGTAACCTAC
Organism: Meles meles; assembly: GCF_922984935.1. Lineage (NCBI taxonomy): Eukaryota > Metazoa > Chordata > Mammalia > Carnivora > Mustelidae > Meles > Meles meles. The sequence goes on from NC_060074.1 coordinate 62,800,100, forward strand.
GGCAAGTTACCTCCAAACCTTGGCTTTCCAGGGAATATTTCTGTAAAGTGTTATTGTGAGAATTAAATGAGATTATGTAAGTAGATGCACTTAGTAGCATGTCTAGAACAGAGAAAAGGCTCAGTAATGCTAAATTTAACAAAAGCAACAAAAGTAGATACTATCACCATTTAGTGATGCCAAAAAAAGGGATAGAATTCAGTCACAGGTATGTCTGTCTCCAAAGCCTGGATTCTCTCCTATCCATCATTCTTGCCACCTTTCAAATAAAATGGATCACAGTGGTGTCGGGGTAAGAACTCCCGTATTCCGATCGAAAAATCACAAACCTTGTCTTGTTCTTACGCCAATACTAGAACCGGTATTTTAGAACAGCAAGTCCACTCCTTTGCTTGGCTTCCCCATACTTTGTGATGTCTTTAGGCCTTCAGTGGTTGAATCTTTCAATAGATGCTTTTCTTGAACTAGGAAAAATGACCATTGAAACCTCAGTTAGCATAAAGGGGTTAATGTTTTAACACTAAACTTACCAGTTTCCTTTTGCTAAACAAATACCACAGATTGTGCATGTACGTGTGTGTGTTTACATTATCCTTATGTCCACATTTTGTAAAATTAATGATTATCTGATCCATGTAAATTTTCATTCACTGCTAAATATTAATATAATATTAACTTAATATATTAAATACTAATTTAATGTAACATAATAAATCTTATATTAAATATAACACTAGTTTGTATTTCTGTATTTTTCCACAGGCATGTTTCTGGCTGAGCTGATAGAAAAATACTTTGTGTCCCCTACCCTGTTCCGAGTGATCCGGCTTGCCAGGATTGGTCGGATCTTGCGTCTGATCAAAGGGGCCAAGGGAATCCGCACGCTGCTCTTTGCTCTGATGATGTCCCTTCCTGCCTTGTTTAACATCGGCCTCCTGCTCTTCCTGGTCATGTTCATCTACGCCATCTTTGGAATGTCCAACTTTGCCTATGTTAAGAGGGAAGTTGGAATTGATGACATGTTCAACTTCGAGACCTTTGGCAACAGCATGATCTGCCTGTTCCAAATTACCACCTCTGCTGGCTGGGACGGACTGCTGGCACCTATTCTTAATAGCGGACCTCCAGACTGTGACCCTGAAAAAGATCACCCTGGAAGCTCAGTTAAGGGAGACTGTGGGAATCCCTCTGTGGGGATTTTCTTTTTTGTGAGTTACATCATCATATCATTTCTGGTTGTGGTGAACATGTACATCGCTGTCATCCTGGAGAACTTCAGTGTTGCTACGGAAGAAAGTGCAGAGCCCCTGAGTGAGGATGACTTCGAGATGTTCTATGAGGTCTGGGAGAAGTTTGATCCTGATGCCACCCAGTTTATAGAGTTCGCCAAGCTCTCTGATTTTGCAGCTGCCCTGGATCCTCCTCTTCTCATAGCCAAACCAAACAAAGTCCAGCTCATCGCCATGGACCTGCCCATGGTCAGTGGGGACCGGATCCATTGCCTCGACATTTTATTTGCCTTTACAAAGCGTGTTTTGGGTGAGAGTGGAGAGATGGATGCCCTTCGAATACAGATGGAGGAGCGATTCATGGCATCGAACCCCTCCAAAGTCTCCTACGAGCCCATCACAACCACTTTGAAACGCAAACAAGAGGAGGTGTCCGCTATCGTTATCCAGAGGGCTTATAGACGCTACCTCTTGAAGCAAAAAGTTAAAAAGGTTTCGTGTATCTACAAGAAAGACAAAGGCAAAGAAGGTGAGGGAACCCCTATCAAAGAAGATATCCTTATTGACAAACTAAATGAGAATTCAACTCCAGAGAAAACCGATGTGACGCCTTCTACCACTTCTCCACCTTCCTATGATAGTGTGACCAAGCCGGAAAAAGAAAAATTTGAAAAAGACAAATCAGAAAAGGAAGACAAAGGGAAAGATATCAGGGAAAGTAAAAAGTAAAAAGAAACAAAGAATAATTCCATTTTGTGATCAATTGTTTACAGCCTGTGATGGTGATGTATTGGTGTCAACAAGACTCCCACAGGAAGTCTATGCCAAACTGACTGTTTTTACAAATGTATACTTAAGGTCAGTGCCTATAACAAGACAGAGACCTCTGGTCAGCAAACTGGGACTCAATAAACCAGAAAAACAGCATTGACGGGAGGTCTCTGTTTTCACAACCAGCTGACACTGCTGAAGAGCAGAGATGTTAATGGCTACTCGGACTATAGGAACCACTTTGAAGGGGGGAGGGAAGTTAAATTTTTATGTAAATTCAACACGTGACACTTGATGATAGTAATCGTCACCACTGTTTATGATTTAACTGCCACACCTGCCATATTTTTACAAGATGTATGCTGTGAATTTATCACCTTTTTTCTTTTAATTCCCAGGTTGTTTACTATTATATGTGACTATTTTTGTAAATGGGTTTATGTTTGGGGAGAGTGATTAAAGATAGGTAATTCTGCATTTCTCTGTTGTATAACTGGATATATCTTAAATGAAGGCATGCTGCACTTCTCATTCACACATGAAAAAAAAAAAAAACCCACATCACAAAAGGAAAGAGTTTACTTCTTGTTTCAGGATGTTTTTAGATTTTTGAGGTGCTTAAATAGCTATTCATGTTTTTAAGGTTTCTCATCCAGAAAAATTTTAATGTGCCTGTAAATGTTCCATAGAATTCACAAGTGTTGAAGAATTGTTTTATTTTTACATGATCCATTATATGTACATGTATATATGTATATATGTATATGTGCGTGTATATACATATATATGTATACACACAGAGAAACACCACACACCATTACGTAGTCATTCCGAGTCCCGGCAGCATGACTATACCGTTTTTGATAAGTGTCCTTTGGCATAAACTAAAAATATCCTTTCGATCCTTTTAAGAACCTGAATTGACCAAAAAGCAGCTCCCACCACTTTATAAAGTTGACTCTGCTTTTTTCCTGCAGTATTGTTTAGCCATCTTCTGCTCTTGGTGAGGTTGACAGAGTATATGTCAATTTAAACAAGAAAAGTCCGCTTTGTAAATAGTCATTTTACCCAGTGGTGCATGTTTGAGCAAACAAAAATGACGACTTAAGCACAGTATTTATTGCATCAAATATGTACCACAGTAAGTATAGTTTGCAAGCTTTCAACAGGTAATATGATGTGATTGGTTCCATTATAGTTTGAAGCTGTCACTGCTGCATGTTTATCTTGCCTATGCTGCTGTATCTTATTCCTTCCACTGTCCCGAAGTCTAATATGGGAAGCCATATGTCAGTGGTAAAGTGAAGCAAATTGTTCGACCAAGACCTCATTCTTCATGTCATTAAGCAATAGGTTGCAGCAAACAATGAAGAGCTTCTTGCTTTTTATTCTTCCGGTCTTAATTGAACACTCTATGGTAAAAAGCCCGACTGTACGAACATGTTGCAAGCTGCTTAAATCTGTTGAAACTATATGGTTAGAGTTTTCTAAGAAAATATAAATACTGTACAAAGTTCATTTTATTTTATTTTTCAGCCTTTTGTACATAAAATGAGAAATTAAAAGTATCTTCAGGTTGATGTCACAGTCCCTATTGTTAGTTTCTGTTCCTAGCACTTTTAAATTGCAGCACTTCACAAAATAAGAAACAAAGACTAAGACGCAGTGTAGGTTTCCGCTTTTTTATTAGTACTGTAAACTTTGCACACATTTCAATGTGAAACAAATCTCAGACTGAGTCCAGCGTGTATTTGCTTTCAAAGAGTAACGCCTTATCATCGAAAGAGGCTTAAGGAAAGATCAGTTGATATTCTTGGCATTGCTTGGATCAGATGTTTCCATCTAGTCTTTTTATTCAGTAAATCGTTGGTCTTTTCCAATGTTCGTTTGCCCAGATAGATCTTACTCTTATTGACCCGTATGGCACTAGAACTGTATCAGTTATGATAATGGGACCCAAGTTTTGGTTATGTTTTTTCCCTCACAAAGCCAGGTAGTGAAATCATATTACCAGTTACAGCAAAACATTTTGTTTTTCTTTCACAAGCAACATTAAATGTAGATTCTTTATACTAAAGCTATTGACTTGTAGTGTGTTGGTGAAATGCATGCAGGAAAATGCTATTACCATACAGAACGGTAAGCCACATTACAATCAAGCCAAAAGAATAAAGGTTTTGCTTTTGTTTTGTATTTTATTGTTGTCTTTGTTTCTATCTTTGAAATGCCATTTAAAGGTAAATTTCTATCATGTAAAAATGATCTATCAGAAAAAATATAAATGTAAAGAATACACATTAAATATAATAATTCATCTTTGAATTTTTTCATGGAATGGAAATCAATTAAGAAGAGTGTATTGGATATCTAGTTTTAATATTGGCCAAAAATCTAGATATGGTATTGGGTAGAGTACTGGAAAGTTACAAAACTTAATAAAAAAATTGACTAATATTTTAAGCTGTGTGTCCTTTCTCCTTCCCGTCTACCTACTGTTTTGTTTTGTTCTCCTTTTCACTTCGGTTTCTTCCCTGTGTATTCCTTTTTTTTTTTTAATTTAAGATTTTATTTATTTATTTGCCAGAGGGAGAGCAGGAGAGCGGCAGGGAGAGGGGAAGCAGGATTCCTGCTGAGCAGGGAGCTCAATGCAGAGCTTGATCCCAGGGCCCCGAGATTATGACCTGAGCCAAAGACAGACCCTTAACCGACTGAGCCACCCAGGAGCCCTTCCCTATGTATTCTTGATCTACTTTCCCCTGTATTTTACATTCCTTCCTTTGGCTCTTGTTTTTCATTCAGGATTCTTTTCTTGTTTCTTTTCTTTTCACTCAATTTCTCATTAATTACATTCTATAGACAACTTAAACCCCTGATAATGTGTTGTCACCATAAAAAAAATCTATAGTGTATCACTATATTCATTTCTATAATTTCCTTGGCAAAAATTCTAGGTGAGCTTAGATCTCAAGTCTTCATACATCATAATTAAAACCACAAATGTGATTTGATTTTTCTACTTAATTATGAGCAGTTTGGGAAATGTTTCTCAATTTTGATTGCATATTAGAAATACTTGAGAAGCTTTTTTAAAAATACCAGTGTATGGACCAAGACCAGACGAACAGAACTCATGTTTCTGGGGTTGAGACTTAAACATCTAATTTTTTTTTAAGGATTGCCATTGATGTTCATTCATACTAAGGGTTGAAAGCCAGTGAATGAGGGCCTCTATGCCCAATAGGAAAAAAATATTCTACAGAAAATGCCCCTTTCCCATTTCGGAGTTTCATTATATAATTCATTGCATATAAAGCGAGGCTTCCAATATAGTGGCTTTTGAGGTGTTTATCTTATAGTGCAAGGAACTGACATTGACCTATTTATATATCAGGGATTCTATTCTAACATTGTAGTTGGTGAAAGGGAATTCTATCAGTATTGTTTTTGAGAGCTTTTTCAAATTATATACCCCACAACCTGCTCCCCAATTATTCCTAGTGCATATTGGGTGAGATGAATACACGGGTGGTTTAGGAAACTATGGATTCATAAAATACTCTTTCAGGTGAATCCTACCTGCCCTGTCGGGTAAAAACCGTTAATCTGGACCAAGAGGAAATAGTCCACATAAAACATACATTCAATTTGCCATTATCAAGTCACAAATCTAAACAGGAAAGACTTCCAGTCTCTACTTCTCTATTCTGGGGCATCTCTCACAAGCACATGTTCTCCCGAATTCTGTGTAACACGGATCAGTTTACAATGAGAGGAGGAGAGAAAAGAGGAGGGATGGAAAGGCGGAGGAGAAGGAAAGAGGGAAGAACAAGAGGGGTAAGTAGAGGGAGGGAGGAGAGTACAAAAATGGGAGGGGATGCTTTATAAATTATCCTCTGGGAAAAGGTCTTGCTGTTAATATCTACAACAATAGTGAAGGAAGGGGGAAGGAAAAGGCATAGGAAAAGAAATTTTGCTTAGTTGTCAATATGTTAGATGTGCAATGCAAACATGTTTCTCCTCTCTTCTTTTTTTAAAGAAAAAATACTTATGAAAAAGTTGAAGAGGACATTACACAAGTAAATGTTAGAATGATTGCATTGGTAATTTTTTTTCCTGTCATCTGAACTAAATAAATATTTGAGTGTCTACTACATATTAACTTTGTGATAGGAGCTGTGAGATCAAAGATGAAATTAACTGTCCAAAAGAAAGGTATAGCCAGAGGTGAAGAACCTTGGATGTCAAGCTAAAGACCCTGAGATTTACTCTGTTGGCAATGAGGAATGATTGATTACTCCTGAGCAGTACATTGGCAGTGAAATTAGATGTATCTGTACCTATTTAATTTGATAGTAAGAGGACTACACTGACCATTGTTTTTGCTAATATTTCACAGAGATCTCATTTTCCCATCTCTTTATTTTTAAAGATCTCTGTGTTCTTATCTTTTGGTATATATTTTTAAAAGAATATACATAGATTTAAAGAAACCTAACATTTTCTGTTAATAGCCTATCTTAATCTACTTGTATTTATTTTATACACAGGTATATTTGGTTTTATTTTTTATTACCTTATTCTGTGCTTATTTGTCAAGTGTTTTCTTTTTTGTCTTCCTTCCCGTTTTGTCCTCTTTTAGATTAATTTTGTTAGGTTTATGCTCTCTCCCACATCCGTACTGGCCCGGAAGCTACACATCTTCCTCTCTCTCTCCCTTCTTCCCTTCCTCCCTTTTCTCTCTCTCTTTTTTTTTTTCGAATAAGTGACTTGCTCTTAAATTTTTTAAAAAGATTTTATTTATTTATTTGACAGAGAATATAAGCAAGGGGAGTGGGAGAGAGAGAAGCAGGCTTCCCGCTAAGCAGGGAGGCTGATACGGGGCTGGAGCCCAGGACCTGGGACCATGACATGAGCCAAAAGCAGATGCTTAACAGCCACCAGGCACCCCTGCCCTTAAATTTGAACATGCATACTTAACTAGTGAAATAAAACCAGCATTTGTACCCTTATCTGGAGCAAGGAAGTTCTCTAGACTCAGTGCATATTATTGCCCACTTTTGATGTGATTTTTATCAACTATTTTAATTCTACTTGGTCTGACACCGAACAAATTGAACAGTATTATGGTGAATTTGTGTAGTCAGTGCTCAGTTAGACTTACTTGTTAATTAGTCTTTCCTAAAATATGTTTCTTCAGTCTACTACATTTTGTGTTCTATTTCCTTCTTTTTTTTTTTTTCATTTTTAAGATTTATTTGTTTAAGGGGTGTGGCACAGGGAGAGGCAGAATCCAAAAGACTCCACACCCTGAGCACCTGAGCTTGGAGCCGGATGTGGGACTTAATCTCATAACCCTGAGATCATGACCCGACCTGAAATCAAGAGTTGGTAGCTTGACTGACTGTGCCACCTGGGCGCCCCCACCCCTCCAATTTCCTTCTTGAAATACATAAGGAATTCTTTTAGTAATATCTGTGGGTAGTAAACTGACTCTTTTTTTCTTTTTTTCTGAAAATGGCTTTATTTCAGCAGTTTTGGTGTTTTTTTTTAAGTTTATTTATTATACAGAAAGAGAGAGAGAACATGAGTTGGGGGAGGGAATTAGGGGGGACTCCCAAGCAGAGTCCTCACTGAGTGCAGAGCCCAATGTGGGGCTTAAATTCACAACCCATGAGATCATGACCTGAGCCAAAATCGTGAGTCAGACCCTTAACGATTTCAGCCACCAAGGAGCCCAGTCATATTTTTAATGGGATAGTTTAGATTATAATTATTCTCGTGTTTTAAAAATTTTTTAGTCTAATTGTGAAATTGTTTTTATTACTATGCTACAGAATTTATGCTAATGTAATTTGAGGATTGACACATTCATATCTATAATTCAGAAAATTTCACAAAAATTCTTAGCTTTCAGGAAACAAATATTTCCTCATCCTATATTCTTCTGTTTTCTCCAACTGGAACTCCTGAGGGTTATATATTGAAATTTCTAAATCTTTCTCCCATGTTTTTTACTGTCCCTTTTTTATTTTTAGTGTTTTTTTCTGGGTAATTTGTCAGCTTTTGGTATCAGGATAATGCTGGATTCATAAAACAAGTTAGAAATTGTCCATTCCTGAAAGAATTTCTGTAAGAGTGGAATTATTTCTCCCTTATATATTGATAGAATTCATTAGTAAAGTCACATGGGACTTGAGTCTTTTTTTTTTGTTGTTTTCTTTTAAGGACTTTATTTATTTATTTGAAAGACAGAAATTACAAGTAGGCGGAGAGGCAGGCAGAGAGAGAGAGGAGGAAGCAGGCTCCCTGCTGAGCAGAGAGCCCGATGCGGGGCTCGATCCCAGGACTCTGGGATCATGACCTGAGCCGAAGGCAGAGGCTTTAACCCACTGAGCCACCCAGGTGCCCCGGGACTTGAGTCTTCTTTGTGGGGAACTTTTTAATTAAAGATATTTTTTCCTTTAATGGATATAGGGCTTTTATGATTCCCCTCCCCTTTTCTTTGTTTTGGTAAATTGCATTTTTCTAAGAAATTTGTTCATCCAATTTACTGCATAAATGGTTCATGTCATTCCATTATTATGCTTTCAATATCTGTGGCATCACTAGTTACGTCCCTCTTTTGCTTCCTGGTACTGAAAATCTGTAATTTATCTTTTTCTTGATTAGCTTATCTAAGGGTTCTTCAATTTTATTAATGTATTCAAAATGCCAACTTTTGGTTTATTGATTTTCTCTACATTTTTTCAGTTTTCTATTCATTGATTTCTGCTCTTTTCAATCCTATTAAGTATGTTGTTTGGTATAAGTTTTTAAAATAGATAAACATTATCAACTTGAAGAGAATCACTGTGATACCTAATCTTCTAAGAGTTTTCAAAATCATGAGTGCACACTGAACTTTATTAAATTTTTATTGTACCTTATTTAGATAATCATATTACTGTTATTCTTTACTTTGGTGTTATGGTAAATGGTATTGATTGCTTTTAGAATGTTAATCCTAATTATTCTCTTGGAATTGATTCCAATTTTGTCATTTACATTATCAATTTCATATATTGCAATATTTAATTCTTTAATATTTTGTTTCAGATTCTCACATCTACATCTGTGAAACATCTTGGCTCCCAATATTTCCTTCTTTTAATGTGCCTGTTAAATTTAGGTCATAAGGTTATGGTATGCTCTTAAAACAAGTTGGGAAAGGTTTCTCCTTTTGGTCCTCTGCTACAGATTAAATAAAATAGGTGTTAATTGGGGCTCCTGGGTGGCGCAGTGGGTTAAGGTCCTGCCTTCATCTCAGATCATGGTCTCAGGGTCCTGGGATTGAGCCCCGCATCGGGCTCTCTGCTCAGCAGGGAGCCTGCTTCCCCCTCCCTCTGCTGGCCTCTCTGGCCTCTCTGCCTACTTGTGATCTCTCTGTCAACTAAATAAATAAAAAATCTTAAATAGGTGTTAATTTGTCTTAATATTTGGATGACGTATGAAGTCTTTCAAGCCTGATTTGCAATTTGTTAATCATGTATTTATTTTCTTTAATAGATAGAGGACCATTTAACTTTCCTGCTTCTTCTGGTTTCAGTTGCCACAAAACTATTTTTTTCTAATGATTTAACTTTTCAAGTAAGATTTCAATTTTATTCACTTTATAAAGTTACTTGTAACTTAATATTATCTTTTGAAACTCTGTAGGATCCATAGTAAAAACCCTTTCCCCAATATTGATTATATTAATATTATATTACATTGTATTATATTAATTATTATATATTAAGAACCAACTTTTGGCTTTTTTAATCTTCTTTTTCCTTTTCTATTTCATTATTAATTTTGGTTGCTTTTATATTTATCTTTTCCTACTTCTATTCCATTGCTTCTAATTTGCTGTTGTTTTGTAAATTATTAACAAAAAATTTCAGCCTTTATTCCTTTCTTAGTAAATGCCTTAGGCTAGGCTCTAAATTTCTCTCTAAGCATGACATTAGTAACATTCCACAAATTCTGTTACATTTTATTTTGTTACCATTCAGTTAAAAATGTTTTTGCATTTCTATTGTGATTTCTTTTTATTTTATAAGAAATTCAGAAGAGTACTGCTTAATTTCCAAATATTCGAGGAATTTTCTAGATAGGTTTGTTTTGACTTCTAATTTATTTTCACTTTGTTCGGATAATATTCTCTGCATAATTTTAATAATTTAACTTTGGGAGGGGGCTACTTTGTAGTTCTGCAGCTAGCAAATGTAAGTTTCACATGTAGTTGAAAATAAAGTGTATTATTCAGTTGTTATTGCAATGTTTTATGTATGCTTAATAGATCAAGTTTATTGATTATGTCATTCAAAATTCATCTTTATTGATTTTTTTGTCTGTTTTCTCTACATAAATACATCACATATTTTTAACTGACAAATCTTATTGTATATTATTGAAGTCAATCTTCAGGGGGCAAAAGGAATTATCACCCCATACTCAATTCTAGAAAGGCTTCCTATAAAAGATTGCATTATTAAAAGGAACTATGAGTGGGATTATAACTATTGCCATTATTTTCCAAAACTAAAAAGCATTCTCTTGTAATACCAACCAATATTTTAGGAAACCATATTCTTATGTGTCTTGGTTGGCCTTTTTTAATGGTTCCTCAAAAAGCTAAACACAGAATTACCATACAACGCAGCAATTCCACTCATAGGTATACACCCAAGAGAAATGACAAAACATACACACACAGAAATTTGTACACAAATGTTTATAACATTACTCAGCAAAAAGGTTGAGACACCCTAAATGCCCGTCATTGGATGAAGAGATAAACTGTAGAGTATACATACAATGAAATAATATTCAACAATAAAAAGGAATGAGGTACTGATACTACTTGAATTGACCTCAATAGCATCATGCTAAATGAAAGAGTCCAGAATAAAAGATACTGCATGATTTCTTTTATGTGACATATTCAGAATAAGCAAATCCATACAGACAGAAAGCAGGTTAGAACTTACTAGAGGATGCTGAGGGCAGAATAGGGAGTGATTGCTTACTAGTCATGGGATGTTTTCTGAGGCGATTTAAAAGTTTTGAAACTAAAGATAGATTATGGTTACACAACACATTGGGTACACTAAATGCCACTGCATTGTACATTTTAATATAATTACGTGAATTTCATTTCAATAAAAATGTATATGAAAAAATTCGTTAATATTATCGCAACGCTACCCCACTAGGGGGCGCTACTTCCATTACAAAACATGACAAGCTTTTTTTTTGGTGGTGTAGGAGAGTTACCTTTGCAAATATATTTTGTGCTTATTTTGCATCTATTTTAGATGTGAAAAAATAGAAGCAACTGTACCATTTGGAAACATCGGAAAACAATGTTTTACATTTGAATGTATCTCTTTTGGGAAAAACAGTTTGTGAAGCATCTTTATTAAGAAAAGATTTCTTTCCTTGAATGCTGAAGACCTCATAGTTGAAAATCCAAACCAACACAAATAAATTATGAAGCCAAAGAAGTGAATGGAAAACATTTCAGAGAGTCACATAAAACTGGATGAACAAAATGTCCAAGTACATAGTTTCAAATAACTTTTCATTATTACTGTAAGTACTTGAGATGTTCTTGAAGTGTTTATCCATATTTTCATGAGCACAATAAAATCTGGCTGCCCAACTCAGCTCATGTATTAAATTCCTTCCCTAATTCATAAGATGACTCATCATTTATTCATTAATAAAGCTATATTTGTTGTAGTATTGGGAATAAAATAATTAGACCATAATCTCCCTGAGCTACTGTGGCCAGGAGTTCTAACAAAGTCACAGAGGAAGGGTCATGCTTTCACATGTGTGGAATATTTATTTTTAGCTTCAACCCACAAAATAAGTTACCCTTCCTACAAAAAGAATGTCCTCCTGCTATTGTAAATAACAGATCCCAATTGCAGCAGAGAAAAATTAGCCCAAGAAAACATAGTCCCCAAAGCAAATCTGATTCAAAGCATTCTAATTAGTACCATATAATTATAGCATTGTACCACCATTCTTGGGTTAATTTATAAAGTCAGCAGTCAGCATTTTCCAAGGCATACTAACAGGAAGCAAAGCCTTCCTCAGAATCACCTGATAAAAACTATAAAGACCACACTCTGAGCAAAACCAGAATGGTCTTTCTACTAAGTCCTATGTGAAACGAGAAACAGGCATTCCAGGACAGACGGTTTGGGAAAAAACTCAGTGTGGGGCTTGGCAAGAGCATCTAAAAATTCAGAAACATGAGCTTAATCACAGACATTTACTTAGAAATAATGGAAATATGTCAGAACCTACTCTATAGTCAACATATAAGGCATGCATAGATTTTCTTAAGGTGCTTCAATTCAGTCATTCTAAAGTCCAACAAATGAAATATCTTTTTGTCCTTTCCATGGAATAACTTTTAGATATTGTTATAGGGCACTGGTTTCCAGCTGCCGAGTAACAAATAACCGCAAATGTGGTAACTCAAACAACGTATGCTTGTTATCCCACAGTTTCCGTGGGTAGGGAATCTGGGCATGGTTTACCTGGGTCCTCTGCTCAGGGTCTCATGAGACTCTGGTCAAGCTATTGGCCCATCCTGGGGTCTCATCTGATGCTTGGGGGCCCCTTCAACACTCATGTGGTTGTTTGTAGATTTCAGTTCCTTACAGCTATAGAACCCATGGTTGCTTGCTTCTTCAAGGCCAGCAGGAGTCTTTGTTGCTTTGAGTCTCCAGATTCACTTTAATGGCAGATACACATCATTATATATTGGTCCAAACCCATGGAATGCCAAACACCAAGAGTGAACTGTAATGTGATTATGATGTGTCAGTATAGGTTCATCAGTTGTAGCAAATGTACCATGTACCACTCTGGTAGGGGATGTTGATGATGGGAGAGGTGACGCATGTGTAGGGGCCAGGGGCGTATGGAAAATCCCTGTACCTTCCTCTCAGTTTTGCTGTGAACTTAGAACTGCTTTAAAAACAAACGAACAGGGGCGCCTGGGTGGCTCAGTGGGTTAAGCTGCTGCCTTTGGCTCAGGTCATGATCTCAGGGTCCTGGGATCGAGTCCTGCATTGGGCTCTCTGCTCAGCAGGGAGCCTGCTTCCCCCCTCTCTCTGCCTGCGTCTCTGCCTACTTGTGATCTCTCTGTCAAATAAATAAATAAAATCTCTAAAAAAAAAATAAAATAAAAACAAACGAACAAAATTTTTAAATGCAATTAAATCAGTTAGGTATCTTTATTACATATGCAAAATTCCTTCATCTTTGCCATGTGTCAATGGTTAAAAACAAGTGACAGGTTCTGCTGGAATTCAGGTAAACGGAATTACATCAGGTGGCATAGCTAAGGGAAGGGGGTCACCCTAGGTGTGTCTGCCACATATAAAGATAGTGGAACTAAATGAAACCTGACTATCCTAACCAAAATTATATTGCTCAGAGAAGACAAGCCAGTAAGAAAACACCCTCTTCTGCAAGCCTCTTATCACTGGAGAATAACGAGGCTAATTTCTCTCTGGGTGGCTACCTATATCACACAAGCAATAGTTACAACCAGACATCACTCTTCATCCTCCACACCAGTATATTCATTTATTTGCACTCCAAAAATAAACTATCTTTCTCTATCAGAAAGTGACTTAAGCACTGGCATTTGTTTTCCCTTGTCCAGAGGAAATTTCCTTTAGAAGCATGAGGTCTGAATTTTTTTAATTGTAATTAAATCTCTAGCAATCCCTCAGAAGGAAAATCGAATAGGCTTTATCTGCTAGAATTTATCCAGTCATAATTTTTAACTTCGTATGTAAAGAATCCCTGGGGCATTTAGTGACTTTTGTCCTATTTTTTTAAAAGCACAATGATTTATTCTCACATCACTTAACTTTACTTAACTATTTACTTAACTGTTTCCAGATGGTACTGAAATGATCTGGCATCCAGATACTGGTTACTGCACTAATCAAAAGAAGTGGTTAGTCTACCCAACTTCTTGCCTGAAAAATCAGAATCTCAGGTAGAAAAAACAAAAGAGGTCTCTTAAATCGCAGCTACAAAGAAACAGGGGAAAAGCAACAAGTAAAAGAACACTAAGTAAAAAATGCTACGCTTAAAGAGTCTTCTGTGAAGGCCGTAAAGACCTTGGAGAAATAGACATCGGAGAGAGTTTGGAGAGAGTTTGTAGGGGTAACAATCCTCGCAGTCCTGTCTGCATGATCATGAATAATTTGTTAGTGCTGGGAGTGAGATCTATAACATTTGGAATAATTATCTGAAACCAAAAATCTAATTCTTACCCAAGGACCATTTGCAAGTCCTGATTAAATTAATCACTAGAAATATTAAGACAATCAAGTCAATCAATAAGTAAGTGTGTGCTTAAGGCCTGTCACATGCCCAGTGCAGGACTAGGCTTTGTGCCAGACTTGAGTTTGATATGAATCAGGATATTGAGGAAGTCTTGTCACCAAACAAAGCTGGCTATCATTTAGGTATCCCCATGATATAATGACTTGTCACAGAATGGCCTGTTGCAGATGAATACTTGTGTTTTTGTCTTTCTACAAGTGAGCAAATGTCTAAGAATCCAGGTGGCTACTTTCAGGATAGTTACCACCCATAAAGACATCAACGCATCTGGGTGCCTTTGAAAGGCTTTGATGTCAGTTGCTCAAGATTAATCAGTCATTTGTGTCAAAATGGGGGAAAGTGCCAGGGTGCTACCACCCCCATGTAGACAGGAAAATAGCAGGTGTTTATTAAATATTGTTGTGAAATTGAATGAATGACAATCTATTATATAGCCTTTCTGAAGGGTTCGGGACAACTTGGATCTTGCAGCAGTCTTTCCCATGAGAACTGTCCCCAAATCATACCCCGTGTCCCCACACACCAGGCATTTTGTCAAGCATTTTTCCAGCTCTGCTGCCTTACCTTTCTGGTCACAGGGGATGAAGGATGAAGATCCAGCTGGACCAATCAGATTCTCTTTTACAAATCTGAACTGAAGACATGGCAACTGGTATTTGAAAGTTGAACTATTTAATGGTGCAGCTAGGAAGATTCTGTCTTTCTAAGGATTTTTTTTTTTTTATCATTTCTTTGGATGCTGTGAAATGTCTTTTCAATAAATCCCCTTTTTATTCATTTATTTTTGTTTATTTTGAAGATTATATTACTTTCGACCTATGATGTTTTAGGTAAGATTATCTGTGGGTTTTGAAATGTGCCAGAGGCCAAAGAAAGAACACAAGGCATCTGTGGGTGAATTACTTTATTTCCTCATTTTTTCTCACTTCAAGCATGAAACTTACTAAACTTAAAACTCTTGGGAGTATGTAATAGCTTTTCTCTCCATTCTCACATTACAAACTCGTAGGGATGTAGCAACTTTAAACTCTGTTAAATTTCTTTTCTGGAAAATGTTTTTGTATCAACAACAGCTCCCCAGCTTAACAGGGAGGAGGGAGAGAGAGAGGAATATAAATTTATAATTCTCAGTAGAAATAGTTTAACATAAAGAAAGTGACAGATGCATTTTAAAGAAAATGAAGAGATTCAGTAGCGTTGAACATGTTTGTTGAGCATTTGGTAGAGGTTTTCTATTTATGAGCTGAAGTTTATAAATTGCCTGACTCTAGTTTGTTTCAAAATACATATAGTATTACATGAATATATACATAGTTTAATAATATATAAGTAAGTTCATGTCTTATGTGGATTTTCCTGAGAACCATGAAGACCAAATGACAAAATATTATGTATAAAACTTCTTAATGAATAGTATTATTTTTAAATAAATTATTAAACTTTTTTTAAAATCTGAGGCTGCTTTACTTCTTTTCTCTTGGTTATTTTTACTACAGTTTTCAATATGCTTAAGATATTTTATAGGATTCATATATTTAAAATACACCCTCTGATTAAACTCATCTGCTTTAGAGTATATACAACTTGATTAATAATATACTGCTGGTTCTTACTCTTCCTTGATAAGGAATGTAAGTTCAAATAGGTTACAGAGAATGATTAAAAACTAAAAATTATATATATATGTGTATATATATATATATATATATATATATATATGCATGTATTTTGAAGGTATTACTGTAGTTGGTAGTCCCTGGAATAGCAGTTACTAACATCACAGAAATGCATGGCTCCCCAGCCTGCCACATTGCCCTGGGCTACATGGATCGGTCCACCTCAGCCCCTGCTCCACTCTCACTGGTACCAGCACTCCCTGTGGCTCTGGCCCAGTCTCACTTTACAGCTCTTTCTCTGACCACACTTTAGCTCACCACGGAGGCTTGATTCAAACCTCCTGTTGTCATCGTCTCTCAGACCACACTCAGTAGTGAAAGGGTGGCAGGATGGACATTTACACATATCAGTGAGCAAGAGCCCAAACTTCAGAGTCAGATCTTACCACCACTGGGGAACCGTCAGGATATACCCATACCAGCCATGCTCACTGGGCAGCCGAAGGCTGAATAGGCGGAGTTCCATGGGGGAAGCTTGACTTCCTGCTGTGAATAGGTGAGGGCAGCTCTTCCGATCAGGTAATGCAAAACATGATGGGAAATAAACCACTCTCCAAACACTCCAGGTCTGATGTCATGTCCTCTGGAGTTCTTCCTGGTGTCTGATTTCCTAAAACACCCATCAGGCGTCCACTTCTTGACCATCTCGCGTTATGCTTCTCCACGAGTCAGTCCTCCTGATGTCCAGGATTTTGAGCCCCCATGATCTCCCTATGCATATGCCTTCCACTGAGAGGAGCAGGGGAGATTCCGTAGACCCCACACATCTGTAGCTTAAAAACAGTAAAAGAGAAAGAGACTGAGGCTTGTGATGGGCAGTGGCTCAAAGCTGGTGAGAGACAAAATATTAGAAGAAAGAGAGAAATATAAAGTGACTTTATCATCAAAGGCGAAGAAGCTTGAATATTGGTTTATCATCTTTTATCTTCCTGAGGATAATTTCGAGTCACTACAGTTAACTGCCCCAGAAAATTTTCCCGTGAGTCATCTCTACCATATTCCTTGAGATTTTTCTTTCATAATCTATTTGCTCCTTACCTACCAAGAATTATAGTGATAATAATATAATTATTATCTACAATAATAATAGTAATACTTTTGTTATATTTACTATGATTATTCATCTTAATTGAACCTCACTATGTAGCATTCTTCCAAGTAATTTATATGAATTTTCTCATTGACTTCTCCCATCAAGTGTGTGTGTGTATAATGTTCTCCCCATTATCAATGGAGAAACTGAGACCCAGTGAGATTGGGTAACTTGCCTAATATCACAGAGCTGAGTCGTAAAGCCAGCATTTGAACCTATGCAGTGTGACCTAAGCTCTTACTCACTGAGATATGGTGCATATATGAGCTTGACTCAACCCTCCTCTACATCCAAACAGCTTAACTCACTCAGTGGCACCATTCAACCAGACAGGTCAAAGTACTTGTAAAGCTCTCCCATGTCCAGCAATATTAATAACCAACATCCTCCTTCAGGATTAACTATCCCGGGGTGGGGGGAAATTGTTGTATCAAGTGTCTTTTTAACTGTTTGAACTTTTGAGTAGTTGGGAATAAGAAGGGTTGAAGTAATGAAACAACAGAGGTTGGCTTTTGAATTCATTGATTCGTTTAACAAATGTTTGAATGAGCACTTTGTTTTGTATCCTAGGGACTGAGGATCACCAGTGAAGGAGCTGCCTCTTTATTTGGGTCTGTCTGCCCTAAATCCAGCATGCTTCCTGTAGACTGATTCTTAAAAATGATTTTTGTGTTAAGTCCAAGACATACAAGCCACATAAGAACCTAAACACAAGAAATGTTTTACAAGCTATGGGATTGAAAATATTTAAGTAGTACAGAACACCAAGAGGAAAAGAATATCTGATGCGTATAGGCAGCCAGTGGAAAGGGTACAAAATGGCATCAACATGTCATGATGCCAGCCGTCCAAGCGAAGTCTATTTGTGTAAGTGATGGAATTGAAGCCATTTCTCTGCAGGAGGCTGGGTGTTCCTGTCCCTGACTGCACGTGAACTGATCTAGTCCCATGTAATCTAGTCCCATGCAAGGAGTGTGAGACAGCTCCTTAAAGGCAGCAATGGAATAAGAGGGCTGGTAGGATTAACTGGACCCAGAAATAAGCCTCAGACCCAACAATAAAGCCTCAAAGGAGATAGTGATTTTGTCTGCATCATAGTGGCTCTCCTCAAGTGTATGTTGGGTGGAAGCCTGTGAATCCATTTGTGTTCTAGGGAGGAGCAGATTGTAAATTAAAATGGAAATTCTCTAACTTCTGTGAAATACCAGTACAAGAAATAGCGCTTTAGGACTCCTCTAATTTACCACGTCTGCACTGCACAGATGCCTTCCCAGACATTCCGTCGCTTCACTCTCGCCTGACTTTGGTTCGAGGAGAACATCTCTGGTGCCCCGTTGTGGAGCATACCCGGGGGAGCAGTGACAGAGCTGGTGGGTCCTGCAGGGGTAATGCGGAGGAGACACACTGCCCGTAGGAGTAGCGATGGTGGCTGGTCAGGAACCGAAACTCACTTAGACTGCCTCACACTGCAGGAGTTTAGTAGAAGGATGCTTGTGGCGATAAGGGAAGCGAGAACCCCATAGGGACTCGCGAACAGCTGAATGGTTGAGGCTTCGTGGAATGGAACACAGGTAGCGTTATCTACACTGTATTAGGGTTCATTTACTGAGAACATTATTTGAGGGCAACACAGACGCTTATCTCTGTTCCTGCCAGCAGCCAACCAGCTCCTTTATCTCATTTGTAGCTTCCCTTCACCTCACTCGCGGCTCTCATGGCCTTTGCCACAATATGGCATCCTGGCTAGCTTCTCAGCTTCTGTTTCCACATATTTGGCTCCTGCAGATTCTCTCTGTTTCCTACCTTAAATTCCAGGAGGGAATCTGGATGGCCTGGCTGCATACCTGTGCTTGGAAGGAATCATGGCAGCCCACTTCAGCTGGCTGTCTGGAGATAGGTACCCACCTGTGTACATAAAGGAATGAGGAATATAGGACTTACTAACCATAGGTGGGGGCCTTAAGTTTAAATAACTTAAAGGCATTTTAAGTTAAAATGAGAGAAATATTCTGGATTCTATGCCTAAGTAGCTTAAAAAGATCCCGGTCAGGAACTATGAAATGGACATAAAAACAGAAAATGGCATTTCCACTATTAGTAGTTAGACCTCTCCTTCAGCCATGTAATCAGGCAAAAGCAATGAAAAATGTAGCTGTTAAGAAAATTGTATCTAATAAGAAGCTGGCCAAAGATATTAAACATTATCAAGAAGTCTGCAAAAATATTATGTAATATATCCTTCTGATTTTCTGATTTATCTATATTTTATAACATGTACAATATACTTATTACATTAATAAATTTATAATTATTAAGGATATATATATTTACTTATTTATTATATTTAGGATATATATATGTATAAATATATATATATATAATGAAGGACACGTTTAAAAATTAACTAATAGTGTTTATATTCCAAAAAGTTAAAACCTACCCACTTGACTATTAGCTTTATGAGATTAGAGGTCCTTTCATTTGTTCACATCTCTCGCTTAGCACAGAACATTTCATCGTGTTGAGAATCTTTTGTAAGTCAGACAAGATACAATTTTTTTTTATTGTGTGCCACCATCTCAAAGATCCATGGTTTTTGGAAGGGGATAAATCATTTATAATAGTCAATTATTTCAGCAGAAGTAGTGGAGATACTGTGCAGAATCAGGTGCCCGTGTTGTACAGTGCTCTGTGCCATGGCGGAGGAGTGTGCAAGGCCAGAAATCCCACCGTGGGACTGAGAGCCGAGAGCTGGAGTGGAATGGAAAGGGCACTCATACAAAAAGAGTGCAAGCATCACAGGAAAGACACAAGCTAAAGAGCTGGCAGTCTCTGGCCCGGGCATGGCCACATGGATAACAGCGACACAGAATTAGGCGTCTGGCTATGATGGCATTGTGGGAGGTAACATGTAGACAAGCTAAGGGTTAACACGGACATTGGTAAGTTAGGACACAAAAAAATATTTCAGGTAGGAGCCAGACATCTGGAATCCTAGAGGAAAAACGTACTGAATCAGGAAACAAAATGGGAACCGGGGGAGACCAACAGCAGATCTAGTGTCAAGGGAGGAAGCTAAATAAGCAATCGGATCTGGCAAGCCAAATAGTGACTTGTAGGAAAGCATCAGGACAGCTCTTATTTTTGCTAAACTGCTGGGGTCTCAGTACATTTTTCTTGGCCTCACTGGAAACAATTTGTAAGTATGAAGTAGATTTTTTAGAAACATGATCGAGGCTCATTCTCTCTCTTTCTCTCTCTCTTTTTTAAAGATGTATTTATTTATTTGACAGAGAGAATGAGAGCGAGAGAGGGAACCCAAGCAGGGGGAGTGTGAGATGGAGAAGCGGGCTCCCACTGACCAGGGAGCCCTATTTAGAGCATGATCCCAGGATCCTGGAGTCATGACCTAAGCAGAAGGCACTTGTTTAATGACTGAGCTACCCAGGGGCCTGAGGCCAATTCTCTTTGTTAAAATCTTTTGAAATTCCATCATCTCACCAAACAGAAGTCATTCAGGTCAGGATCACAGATGAAACAAACACATACAGAAATAGGAAGAGATTTTCTATTATTCAAAAGATAAGATCCTTGGGCTACTGTCAAAGATTCCTCATAAAATGTCCCTAAACTCCTTTTCTCTGGTTTGTCATTCATTTTATACTTCAAAATATCTTAAAGCAAAATCAATCTAGTGTTTAGTCTTTAGTCATGGAAGACATGTGTATTCAGGTCTCCACATTTCAGTCTCTATGGTCTCTGTCGGTAAGCTAAAAAATTTAGGTGGGCTTCGTCCTCGGTCTCTGGGAACCAGCCTCTAAATCCTTGGAATGTCCCAAGTGATAGCAATGTTTTTGTCATTCACAGTGGTCTCTGACGGATGTTTATACTAAGGAGGCGACTCATGGTGGGGCTCTAGATCTTTCTGCTGAGATGACTCAGGACCAACCATATGATTAGAGGGTTGGGGTTTAAGCCATGTAATAGCAGCCCAGTATCCAGGGAGAGGGGAACTGGAGGCTTAGTTCAACTGTGTGGCCAGTGATTTACTCAACCATACCTATGTAATGAAACCCCAATGAAAGTTCCAGGCACTGAAGCTTAAGAAAGCTGCCTGGTTAGCGAAATAAGTCAATTGGAGAAAGACAACTATCATATGATCTCCCTGATATGAGGAAGTAGAGATGCAACATGGTGGGGTTAAGGGGGTAGGAGAAGAATAAATGAAACAAGATGGGATTGGGAGAGACAAACCATAAGTGACTCTTAATCTCACAAAACAAACTGAGGGTTGCTAGGGGGAGGGGGGTTGGGGGGGGTTATGGACATTGGGGAAGGTATGTGCTATGGTGAGTGCTGTGAAGTGTGTAAACCTGGCAATTCACAGACCTTTACCCCTGGGGATAAAAATACATTATATGTTTATAAAAAATAAAAAAATAAAAAAAGAAAGAAAGCTGCCTGGTTAGTCATACTCTGCATACTGTCACACATCAATATGCTGAGAAAGGGACAGCCTGATTCCGAGGATTGTGAAGGGGGTGGAAACTTTGAATTTGGGACCCTCCCAGACCTTACTTATGTGTCTCTTTGGCTAGTTCTATCTGCATCCTTTTGCTATGAGAAAATTATAAGCATAAATATAGAACTTTCCTGGGTTCTAAGTTATTCTAATGAATAGTTAAACTTGAAATGGTAGTGAGAACTTCCCAGAATTGTAGCCAGCTGGTCAGAAATGCAGATGGCCTGGAGACTTTCTACCTTACAGCTGGATCTGAAGTGAGGGCAGCCAGGTGGAAGACTGTGCCCTTGACTGTGCCTGCCTACTACAGGTAGCCCTCCTTAATGCCCCTCACCCAGTTACTGCATTCATTTCATTTCATTTCAGGTTCATTTCTTCATTTGTTGAGAGTTTCTACCACGAATGTTGAAATTGAGTCAAATGTTTTTTCTGCATCTATTGAGATGATCGTATGATACTTACCATTTGCATGTTAATGTGGTTTATCATCTTTATTGCTTTGTGCATGTTGAGACATCCTTGAATCCCAGGGCTGGCCCCCACTTGATACTGGTATGTAGTCTTCTTTTTTTTAAGATTTTATTTATTTATTTGACAGAGATCAGAAGTAGGCAGAGAGGCAGGCGTGGGGGCGGGGGGCAGGGAGCAGGCTCCACGATGAGCAGAGAGCCCAATGCTGGGCTCCATCCAAGGACGCTGAGATCATGACCTGAGCTGAAGACAGAGGCTTAGCCCACTGAGTCACCCAGGCGCCCCTGGTATGTAATCGTCTCAATAAGCTGTTGAATTTGTCTTGCTCACATTTTGTGGAGGATTTTTGCATCTTTGTTCATCAGGGATATTGACCTATAGTTTTGTCTTCTTGTAGTGTCCATATCGGGTGTCAGCATAACCCTGGTCTCCTAAAATGGGTTGGAGAGTATTTCCTCTCTTCAGTTTTTTGGAAGAGTTTGAGAAGGATTGCTACTGAGTCTTTATTTAGTAGAATTCATCAGTGAAGTCTCCTGGTCCTGGGCTTTTCTTTGTTGAGAGATTTTTGATTACTGATACAATGGCTAACAATGCTTTGTTTCTTGACGTATTTCTTGTAATTTCCCACTAACAATCTGCACATTTCATGCAGCACTCACCTGTTCCAGACTTTACCGGCTGGTTTTGTTTGGGAAAGAGACTGGCCCACGGGTGAGTAGAGAGTCCCAGCTGTAGGGAATCTGGTGGTTCCCGCTGCAGGAAAGGCTCAGCCATGCAGTTTCCCTGTGGCTCCCCCAGCCAGTGTTGGGGAAGATTTCACCGATTCTCAAGGGCCCAGGATGTCTGTGTCTGCAGCAGTGGTGAAAGTTCTCAGATTCTCTGGTGGCAAAGGCTGCTGGAGACCTCCCCAGTCCTTTATCCCATGGAGGGTATTGTGGCTCACAAGATCCCTCCTTAGCCCCAAGTGTGGTTTGCAGGTCCCTGCGGTCACCTTAGCGCTGGTGTCTGATGTGCTGGAAACCAGGGAGCGGCCAGAGAGCCGGCGTGGAGCGCTGGTGCACAGGAAAGTGCAGCTCTGGCGGTCAGGGGCTGGCTAGGCCTCCGTGGCCGTGGCTTGGCTACTTGGGATGCTTGCGTGTGCACACCTAGCGGCTGAGGGGTTAGGATCTGGCTTGTGGGTGCGTGTGGAACATCCTTAGAGGGCAGGTATATGCTCCGTGGCTGGAGGTTTGGGGTCCAAGACCTCCGTGGTCCCAGGGCCACACAACAGTAGCTCTTTCCCTGGGAGGCGCACAGCAGCGTCTCCCTCCCCGGGGTCCTCAGCGATAATGATGCCCCTGGGGACCTGGACAAAACCAGCCATGGGGCGATTGGGATACTGACCCCGGCACTGATAGCCTTCTTTCCAGCCTGCTCAGACGTCTTGACTCTGCCATCATCCCCCAGCTATCTTTTCGGTGTGGTTACTCTCCATTTTTTTTTTCTTTTTTTTCCCCTCTGTGTTTCTGTAAGGTGAATTTAAATCTTGAATCAATCCTGCTAGGGCTATTTTCATTCGTGGATAGCTCATTGTATTTTCTTTTTCTTTTCTTTTTTTCAATGGGAAGGTAAAAGAAAGCTTTGCCATCTTGCTGAAATGGTACAATCCAATAGTCAGAAGACGTTTACTCGAGGGTCAAGATTTAATAAAATTAATTTTTACTACTTCATTAAGTATGTTCTTAAATGCAACTGGTTTTTTTCCATTTTTCTCCTGCATATGTGTGGCCCTAAGAATACGATGACTAGAAATGCAGGACAATTGGTACCACTGTGGTATTTGTGCCAAGGTGCCCACAGTTTCACCCTTTGTCGCTTCTGTACCATCTATGCAAATGTCAACAAGGTGGGGGAGAAGGGGAAACAAATGGTTTGGTGTTACTATGAAAAGCTTTTTGACTGCATAAGCCTGCTGCAAGGGTCTTGGGGAACCCCAAATTTCAATGGACCGCACTTTGAGAACCGCTGAAATAGAGTTCCCCGTTGCTTGGTGGTGTTTCCAATAGAATGTAGGCTTCTTGGGATTAGGGATAACCTCTGCCTGCTTTGTCATTTTACTTTCAAAACCTAGAGAAGTGCTCAGCATAAAATACTGCAAAATAAATATGGGCATAAAAAAACAAAGGAATTTAATGTTAGCTATAATTGAACCTTGCACTACACTGTTTTGCTTACAGTGTTCCCCTTATAAGCGTCTATCAGTTACTTTGGCTGATAGGAAAAACCAAAGCAAAAAGAAGGACTAGCTAGTCCTTCCTAAACTAGTTTCTTAAAAGGCATACCCTGCATGTGGAGATATCCTAAAATCCTAGTCAAAATGACTGTCTTTAATTCCATAGGGAAACTAGTCTTGTGCTGAAAGCCAGAAGCTGTTTCTGACCTGTGCTCTAGTAGCTTCCTCATCAGGCAGCTGTGCACAGATGCAAAACACGTCCTTTTCTTTTACAAAGCTTCATTTAAAAGGCAGTGCAGAGAGTAATTACAGAAAATTCCATATCCACTTCTTATGCAAGTACTTTTTGAAAAACAAATACCTGCCTCTCATTTCAATTATTTGTCACTGTAACTAACATAATACTATTTCTCACTGCAATGCTAATTTTATTTGTTGGGTCATGAACTTGTCAGATAAAGAGCTTAACACCCACCATCATAAGTCTCCTGGGAGGACAAGTGCCTCTACACCTTTGAGTCTGCCATTTTCTCGGCAGAGAACGTCCTCTGCCCCTTTCCTGACAGGTAAGCTTTACCTATCATTCAGTCCTTAACTCAAGTTTTGCCTCCTTTCAATGGCCTTTCACTCTCCCCCATATGCAGGTTATTTCCCCATCTGTTTCCCTGTCATTAATGTATACCCAACTATAGCACTTAGCACGATTAATTTTAGATCTTTACCAGTAGGGATGATGTAACTTTGAATCCCCAGGATCTGATAGAATGCCTGGAACAGAGTAGATATTTAACAAATAGTCTTTGGGATTGTTGTTGTTTTTAAAAATGCAATGTTGTTATACTGTTTCAAGAATTAGGCAAAGCTGTTTTATCTTTGATTATCATACAGATACATCATGAGGCATGCCCTAGTACAACATTGTCACGTAAGAGACACGGTAGATTTCACAAATGCTGTGTAAATCCTGGCAACCTTGGGCTGCCTGGGTGGCTCAGTCAGTTAAGCATATGACTCTTAATCTTGGCTCAGGTCTTGATCTCAGGGTCATGAGTTCAAGCCCCATGCTAGGCTCCACACTCGGCAAGAAGCCTACTTAAAAATCAATGAATCAGTCAATCAATCATCAATGCTGGTGACCTTGAGTAAATGCAAAGAATAATAAAGTAGCAACAATAACAAAAAGCAGTTTAATTCTAGAGTGTTTTTCAGAACATTTGAGGAAGGAGTGCTTTCATAGAGAACAGTCTGACTCCTTGTCACCCATGGGCCAGCAACATTAGCATCACTGAAAGCTGTCAGAAATTCAAAAGTCTCAGGTCTCATCCCCAAAATAGACATTTTACAAAGTCTCCAGGAGGTTTGTAAACCTGTTCATTAAGATTGAGAAGCAGTGCTCTCATGTCTTAAAAATCACATCCATTCACTTCTCTCATCTTGGGACTCTTCAGAGCTGCTGCCCCTGGATCCCTGACCTGGGAGTGCTTTGTAACTCTGAGCTTCTGCCACTGGGTCACAGATATTTCTGAAAAGGAAAACAATCCCTGGGAGAGAAAACAAAGGAAGGGCAGTTAAGAGGATGGGGTCCTGGGAAGGATGTGGAAGAATGAAAGTCCCAGCGGGAAGATGCAACTAGAAGGTGTGAGGGGTTGCTCTAGAACTTCGGGAACTTTGTTGTATTGTGAAGTAGAACAGATTTCATTTTTTTAAGTGTATACTCTTAAAGAAAATTACCTAACCTATTAGGCATCCAGATTACTTTGCTCAGATTCAGCTTTTTAGTGGTAATATTAATTAAAATGAAACTAGTAAGTTGTTGGTGGTAAGAAAGTCATGTGAGTTCAGAAAAATATTTTAAAGTCTCTGATCTTGGGGCACCTGGGTGGCTAAGTGGGTTAAAGCCTCTGCCTTCGGCTCAGGTCATGATCCCAGTGTTCTGGGATCAAGCCCCGCATCTGGCTCTCTGCTCTGCGGGGAGTCTGCTTCCTCCTCTCTTTCTGCCTGCCTCTCTGCCTACTTGTGATCTCTGTCTGCCAAATAAATAAATAAAATCTTTAATAAAATAAATAAATAAAGTCTCTGATCTTTAAAGAATAAAAGGATAAATCATTGGTTTTACCAAAATTGTTTTGTTTCAGCTCACTTGTTTGTGGTCTGTCACTTAGCAAGTCAGGTATGTTTTTTTTTTAATGGTTTTTTTCTGTTTGTTTATTTCCCAAAGCTTCTTAGGCTGGTGAACTTTGTGGATTTAACTCACTACACTTAGCAAAAATATGAACTTCAATGAGTCTAGTACAAATGACCTAAGATACCTCAGATATTGACTTTTCACAATGGAAGCAGTCTTTTTTTTCTTTTTTTTTTTTTCATGTACTCATAACATGTTGTTTCATATTGAAGGGGTCCAGAATAAACCAGTGTGCATAAAAATTAGTTTGAGCCAAAGACATTTGAATTCCTGAAATCCCTTATCTGCCTAAAAGCAAAGCCTCCCAAGAGAACCCAACTGTCCTAAGTCCCCTCCCCATCCCCATCCAGGGGTAACTCTAATCAACTCTTCTTGGAGACCAGAAATCTATCACCCAAGCAGACATTGCCACAAAACTATTATATTTTTCATCTATTTTCCTAAAGCCCCATTCCAAAAGTTATTTGTTTTTCCATAAATGCCCCTTCATCCCCCTCTAACAAGTCATTTGCTCCACCAAAAATATCATTGTGCCCTTCCCCATTCCCAATGAAGATGGGCTATAAGCCCCAAATTCAGCCACCTCCCTGACTCACCTTTGTGTACTCCCAAGTACATATATAATTTAATATGTATTTTTTCTTGCTAATCTGTCATTTGTCAGTGTAATAAGCTTTTAACCACTAAACATAACAGGATAAAGTGTTTTGGCTTGCTGACAATTGACTTCTATCAAATTTGAAGCAGTCTAAATTAGTTTAAAATGGAGGACACACCCAGACCAGAATTAGAATGATTTGACCATTGTATGCTTATTTACCCAATAAAAGTTTGGCAAATGTGAGATGAATTCACTCTGCCTACTCAGCAAAACCATGTGAAGCCGGTAGTGGTGTCAAGGGCACCAACGGTGCGATTCCATTTATCATCAGTAGTGATTCTTCAACTATACAGGGGTCACAACTGTTGTTTTCTTCAGCCCCATATTAAAAGAAACACACTGAATTTGAATACCTTTAGGAGAGCCTAATACTCTGGTTTTACATCATTCCTACTACTCTGTAGTGTCCTACATGTTTATGTCATTCGACATATTTTTTACATCTTTCTGGCCTCCTAAGTCAGACCATTGGGCAAGTGTCTCCTGATTTTAATCAGATTGGTGAAGCTAACTGTGAGATACCTGCTAAATTCTGAATAATATTATCCTAAACAGAGACCTACATCTAAATCCAATTTGATTTCGGCAGACTATTGTTGTGTCAACATTATATAAAAACAGCAATAATTCCCATTAACAATAAAATAATAATCCAGTTGAACTTTTAGACTAATAGCTCTAAAACTTTTGGGGATTTTAGACTAGTGAAGGGTCTGATGAAAGCCATATGCTTTCTCTCCAGCAAAATGTACACACTTCTCCCTCCCCCAAAATATTTTGCAAGGAATCACAAGTTATTTTAGGTTTCCGAAAGCCCATTTTTACATTTCTTTTTCCTAAGTACTTAATATGGTAAAAACTAAACAATTCACATTTAAAAACTGAGCTTTTGAATAAACTAGTATCTTAAGTCTGTGTTAGAGTGATGGTGTAATTATCTTGGATTCTCAGCACTTCTCTCACTTTTTTGTCTTCTCAAATCAAATGCTTTATGTTATAAATTCTTGGAGAAAGGATTATATCCATTATAGTTCTCTCCCAGTGCAAAGCACAATTCTGTACCTGGTACTCTTACTACTACTCCTGCATTCTTAATCTTTAAGATTTGACAAGTGCATCTGAAAGTTGCATCTATGTTGGAAAGTTGGTGTGTGATGGGATTTGGAATGCTTTAGAGTTTGTTGTTGGTGGTAGCAAAATATGAAGGTTATTATTAAATATATTTTTTACAAAAGATGAGACAGTTATATTAATGTATTATGACTATTTGAATACATGGTTATGCTGTATTATGCTAAGTCTATAGATATTGTATTTTATCTTATCATGTACATTTGTACATGACTGCAAAAGACCACCTCTCTAACCATTGTCGTGCAGGAAACTGGGCTATAAATGTTAGTATGTCTGAGAGCTGATTGACACAAGTAAGCAAATGGCTAC
Organism: Meles meles; assembly: GCF_922984935.1. Classification (NCBI taxonomy): domain Eukaryota; kingdom Metazoa; phylum Chordata; class Mammalia; order Carnivora; family Mustelidae; genus Meles; species Meles meles. The sequence goes on from NC_060074.1 coordinate 62,828,771, forward strand.
AATAGAAAGTTACGTGCATATGACCTAACAGCCACAAAGTTGTCCTCACATCAAGATATTCTTACCTAAAGAGCTGTGTTGATATGAAATGATTTATACTAGATGTGTGTGATTTATTAAACATCCTTTAGGAAGAAGTTCTTACCATAAATCAAGACTTTCTTTCATTCCTTCTTACTATAAACACTAGCACGAGGCATCTTTGTTCTTAAAAAAAAAAATAACAGATTTGGTACATATAAAAAAATCCTTGAATTCTAAGAAAAAATTAACATAAACATTCTAAAATACTGATTATTCTTACTCATTGTTTGTCTCATTTAATAAGTACTATCAATTGAATCCTGACTTCGCAATGTCCCAACTGAAACTATTTGAAAAGTTGACCATCATAAAGAGTTTGGAAAATTAAACCTAATGAATTGGCTGGTATACAGCGTTTACTCAGTATTGGTTCCATCCTTCTTCCCTTATCGATGTGATGGCATAAGGACTTCAGGCAAAATTTTCAGAGCATTAAAGTCAAACAGTGTCTTAGAACAATAGGTTGTTTGTAAATATACAAAATAACATTGCTCTCTGTTAAGTTTTTCCTCCAAATATTTAAATAAACATGTGATTGTTTCCTTTTGTTCACAAAGTATGACAAAGATTAGGTTTCATCTATGTTGGCTAATTTTGGTTCTTTTCTGTCTGAGGAACTAGGTAAGTGTTTTTCAAACATTTTTTTTTTAAATATTTTATTTATTTAACAGACAGAAATCACAACTAGGCAGAGAGACAGGCAGAGAGAGAGGAGGAAGCAGGCTTCCTGCAGGGCAGAGAGCCCGATGTGGGGCTCGATCGCAGGACTCTGGGATCATGACCTGAGCCGAAGGCAGAGGCTTTAACCCACTGAGCCACCCAGGTGCCCCCAAACATTTTTTTTAAAGAAATAAAAGGAGGGGGAAAAAAAGAAACAAAAGAAGGGACTATATACTTAAGTGGCACCAAATCTTGGCTTGTCCTCACTTCTCTCTTTAGAAGAACAATTAAGGAAAGCTTTCAGAATAATTGGCCATTTAAACGACATAGACCCCAAGGAATAGGCAAAACATAGATAAAGAAAAGGTTAAGGAAAAGAACATTCCAGAGCCAAGGAACAGCATGGGCTAAAACATAGATATGAGAAGACAAAAATTAGGCACACAAAATGTGAGTAGCTAGACTAATCCTGTAGGACAGTGGTTGTCAAACTGTGTTCCAGGAAGCCCTAGAGTTGTGCGGAATGAAGTAGGTGCCATGGTAGATGCGAAGGGATGCAAGTACTTGGACCCCCACAGACCCCTTTAACACTTGCAGACCTGGAGCACTTCCATGTTTGTTTCTTTACATGCTGGGGTTCCATTGATAGTCACTTTGAACAAAGTTTTCCACACAGAAACAAATGGCGAAAAATGTCTTAGAATTGATGTTGAAAATGAACTTAAGCTAGCTGAAAGAAAATAAAGACGATTATAAAGAAACAGGGCATTTCTCAGAAACCAAGAACAAAAATGTGGGGAAGAATTGAGCCTGTTACTCCAAAGACAAGAATTTGTAAAGCCTCAGACAGAACTGAATCCAGGATGTGGAAAAAAAAACAAAACAACAACAACAATAAAAAAAGAGTTCAGTGCACATTGCTTTCTCTGTCTCTCAATCCTATTTCTCTCTGTGGACAGATTTTATTATTATTTTTTCTGCAGAGAAGTTTTACCTGCTCCTCTGTCAACATGGTTGGGAGAAGCAGCCCATTCGAAGCTACCATTGTTTACACGGTGCCAACAACTGGCTGACTGGAGCTCTGATCACAGATAAAGAGAGTGTAGAGACTGGGGGGAAAAAAAAGAAGAGAATCAGTGACCTGTAGGACCACATGAACTGGCCACATTTATGTGTAATTGGTGTCCTGGAAGGAAGGTGGGAGGAACAGAGAAAGTATTTGAGGAGATAATGGCTGAAAATTTCCAAGTTTAATAAAATTTATAAATTAATAGCTCAAAAAAGCTTACTAACCCCAAGCAGAGTTAAAGACATCTATGTCAAGGCATATCACAATCAAGTTGTTGAAAATCAAATCATAGAAAGACAATCATGAAAACAGCCAGGAAAAAATGAAAAGGAAAGAAAGAAAAAAAAAATGTCAGACTGGTCAGAAGCACAATAGAGCAGTATCTTTAAATACTTTTAAAAAAGGAAGAAAACCCTTTGTTCCAGAATGTTTATCCAGAAAACTGTCTTTTTCAAAAATAAAAGTGAAATAAAAACTTTCTTAGACACAAAAATGCTTAGAGAATTCATCCCCAGTCAACCTTCACTACAAGGAATGTTGAGGGAAAGTTCACTAAGCAGGAGGAAAATTACATCTGAGAGAAATATAAATTCTCACAAAAAAATGAGGAGCACCAGAAATGCTAAATACCTGGGAAAATATAAAAATGTACTTTCTCATTTTTAAGTTTTTTAAAAGATACTCAACTGTTTAATGCAAAACTGATAATACACTGCAGTGTTTTAAGCACAAGACCAATGAATCTGATGGGATATCACTCTAACCTTTAGGGCCCTCTTCAGCTGACACTGAGTTATAAAAATAAGGTGATCATGTCTGGATCTGATCTAAGCAAGGAGAGGCCTTTCAAATGAGATGAAGTCTGGGGCGCCTGGGTGGCGCAGTCTGTTAAACACCAGACTCTTGGTCTCGGCTCAGGTCATGATCTCAGGATCCTGATTTCGAGCCCCGCATTGGGCTCTGCGCTCAGTGTGGAGTCTGCTTGAGATTCTCTCTCTTCTTCTCCCTCTGCCCCTCCTGCTCGTGTTCTTTCTCTTTCTCTCCAATAAATAAATCTCTAAAAGAAAAAAGAAAAAGTAGGTAGCATCTAAGAAAACCGTTTTCCTACTGGACATAAAGGATGAGCCACCCTGAGTTCTACAAGAGCAAGGAAATATCTTCCACCAAAACCCACAGAAGTTTGGAAGAGGAGATTGGATTCATGAGGCTGAGATAAGACTCCAGCCCTGGCTGACACCTTGAATGCAGCTTTGCAGGCCTTGACCAGAGAGTACAGTCATGAGCTTGAGACCTACAAAAACTGAGATAATAAACAGTTATTGATTTAAGCTGCTAATCTGTGGTAATTTGTTAGATGGCAATGAAAAACCAATAAGTCCATATGACGGAGGTGCTGAAGTTCCATTCTGCTAATTGTTATATCGACTCTCAACAAAACGTTTTGTTACCGCCAGTGCTAGTGGTATGTTTGTAGTGGTGAGAAATTCCCTCACTACACATAGTAAGCACCATCATCTGGAGGGGAAAAGGTCAAAAACTGAGTAACCGAGTGGTGTGGCATTCCTCCCCGTCACATAAAAAGATATATAGGTGTTACCTCTCCAACTAGATTGTTCATTCCATGCAAGGGGAGCATGTGTTTTATATCTTTTGTGACCATTTAAAAAGTACTGGGGCACTGAGTGGCTCAGTGGGCTAAGCGTCTGCCTTCAGCTCAGGTCATGATTTCCGGGTCCTGGGATCGAGCCCCACACCCCACATCAGCCTCCCTGCTCAGCGGGGATTCTACATCTACCTCTCCCACTAGCTCATGCATGCTCTCTCTATCTCACACTCTCTCTCTCTCATGCTTTCTCTCAAATAAATAAATAAATAAATAAATAAAATCTTTTAAAAAATGCACTTATACTGTATGTTGCTCAAAGTCTATACAGGGTGTGATAGCAAAGCAAATTATATTTTTTAAATGGGGGAATCGTTCACTGATTTCCCGAAGATGGTTAATGTAATTAAGCTAAAATATTTATTTTGTGACTTTCAATTTCAAGATGCTGTTTAACATGTAGTCAACTATAATGCCATAGCCTTTTCTGACACAATTTACTCACAAAAGGAATGATAAGTCTCAGTTACTTTTAGCTCAATAATTATTTAGTAATTACACAAGTTTTAACATCTACAGCAGGTAGCATTAACACAATGCTTTTAATACACACATAATTAATATCTACATCATTATCCTCAGTTGGTGCATATCTCTAATTCATAGATAAGAAAAGGATTTCTAACTTATTGACTAGGTCTCTAAGGAAAACTATTTTCTCTAATCCAGTTTTTAAAAAGCTGGATTTCCGAACTTTTGAATTTGTATGCACAAATCACTAAGATATTTTCAGTACATATCCCCAATACATGTATATTTATTTATTTATATGTTATAAAGAAATGCATTCCCATAATCCTTACATTACGAAGAATACAGTAGAATTTTTTAGGAGCTCCTGGGTGACTCAGTTGGTTAAATGTCCAGCTCTTGATTTTGGCTCCGGTCATGATCTCACAGTCCGGGCTTGGAGCCCTGCATCTGGCTCCCCGCTCAGTGGGGAGTCTGCTTGTCTCTCTCCCTTTGTTACCTTCCACCACTTACCTTCTCTCTTATTCTCTCTCTCTCTCTCTAAATTAAATAAATAAATCTTTTGGAAGAGAATACAATAGAATTTTTTAAAAAACAAACTGAGGATAACAAGCATTTTAACAACCATTTTAATTTAAAAAAGAACAAAATATTTTTCCTGCCTCATTTATTTACAAAAACATCCTGGCCTCACACTTTATAATACAGAAATTTGTAGGTCTGGGTTTAACCTCCGTTTATTTGGATATTTGGGTTTAGAAGTCCATCTTAGCTGACAAAAAAAAAAAAAAATGGAGATCCAAATGGAAGAATCATGTCTATTTTTTTGATTTTTGCTTACCAAATCATTCTGTTCATTTCTCCATGTTGTCCATAAAGATTTTTTATTGAAATTCAAGCAAATTTTTATCTTCCCAACATTCTATCAGTTTTTTAAACTAATCGAGTGTAAATCGTATCTTAATATTTTTGTTTATTATATCTTTAAACAGTGGTTCAAATCCTACTGAAATCCGTTTGAAGATTTTTTTAAAAGTAAGCTCTTTTTTTTTTTAAATATTTTTTTAAGTAATCTCTACACCTTATGTGGGACTTGAATTTATAACCCCAAGATCTAGAATTACATGTTCTACTAACTGAGCCAGCCAGTAGCTCTTCCTCTCTGAAGATTTTTAATCAAAGTAAAACATTTGAATTCCATGTTTTTAAGTGTGCAAATTTTAACAACGAGTTTATGTAATAATGGAAATATTTATTTTAAATATGCTCTGTCCACAGCCTGCATTTCTTGCAGAAAAGAGTTACTTTCTTTTCATTGATCAACTTCTTGGATCTTAGATTATTCTTCTTAATTAGGTTGGGAAACAGCTTGCACTAAGAGCAGGAAATGGTGTGAGTTGTGCCATTTCAGGTGGCTTACTTGTGGTTGCATTAGTTGTAATGTTTGCAATCAATGGCAATTCTTTTTAAGCCACTAGCCCATTTTCTGAAGGCTTAGGTCAGTGAAAACTAGGGAAAATAAATCCATAAGTTCTACCTAAATAAGTCCCAAGGAACTGCTCTCTGTTGTAATAATACAGGTACCAGAGTATTGCTATCAACGCCCTGTGCTCCCCTCTCCCCCAACTCCATGATAAAGGTCCATCTTGCCTCCTATAGTAGGTGACTCATGACTGTCCAGGACTCACTGTGAGAGCCAGACTTCTGAATAAAGCTTAATGTCTTTCTTAATTTTCAGATAAAAATCTTTTAAAGATTTTATTTATATTTATTTATTTGAGAAAGAATGAGAGAGAAAGAGAGCAGGAATGGGGAGAAAGAAGCAGATTCCCAGCTGAGCAGTGAGGACGAAGAGGGGCTCCATTGCAGGACCCTGAGATCATGACCTGAGCCAAAGGCAGACACTTAACCATCTGAGCCACCCAGGTGCCCCAGATAAAAATATCTTAAAAAAAAAAAAAAAAAGAGTTCTAGTATCCCCCCCCCCCCCCATCTTCAATAGATGTCTTGAATAAGCCATTTTGAAGAATGACTTTTGTGGTCACTTCACCAAGTCCTAGTGATGGTTGACAGAATTTCAGTTCCTGAGTTCCCTCCAGAACTACTGAGCCTGAGGAGCTGGGGGCAATGATTAAAGTTTCAAAACAAGCTTCCAGGTGATTGGGATGTACCACAAAGTGACAACTTGCCTCCAATTAGTAAACCAAGCAGAGTAGAGAAACAAGCTTATATCAGAATCAACTTGGGAGGCTTGTTAAATATATCTAGATGCTGGCTTCTATCCAAGACAAACTAAAACCAAATCTCGAGGGGTAAGACCCGGAATTTTATATTTTTTCAATCATTTCTCATGCAGGGCCAGGTGTAGAAACCACTGCAGTTTATATTGTTGAAGATTCAGTTTATATTTGCAGTAAGAACTGACGTTGTTCTTTTTCCTCTCAAAATTCTCTTACTAGCAAGCTTTTAGAGTTCTCTGAGGTTCTGTGGTTCTCAAAACGCAGATCCAGGATCAGAAGTAACAGCATCACCTGGGAACTTTAGAAATACAAATTCTCAGGGCGCCTGGGTGGCACAGTGGGTTAGGCCGCTGCCTTCGGCTTGGGTCATGGTCTCGGGGTCCTGGGATCGAGCTCCGCATCGGGCTCTCTGCTTGGCAGGGAACCTGCTTCCCTTCCTCTCTCTGCCTGCCTCTCTGCCTACTTGTGATCTCTGTCTGTCAAATAAATAAATAAAATCTTAAAAAAAAAAAAAGAAAAGAAATACAAATTCTCGGACTCTACCCCATCCTACTGAATCAGAAACTTAGGGTATGGGGGCTCAGCCATGTGTGCCATTCTAATACACATTTAAATTCGAGGTTGGTGGTTGATGCCAAGTAATGAAAATTATTTGTCCTTTTCTTTGTGTGTGTGTGTGTGTATGTCGGGGGGAGCTTTATAAGAAACAATTTGATGGTGCAGAAATAACGTAATTAAAAGTTGTATTACTGGCAACTAATGAAACATTGTGTTTTCTCTCTGTGTTTCTCTTTATGTTGTGCTCTGGGGACGCTGGCAAGAATAGCACCATTTTATATATTTGCACTGGGCAAGGCTGAGATCAGGGTTGGGGAAATCTTTTAAGGTTAAATTCTCACAAATACTTCCTCCCGAAGACCTTGTGCCAGGCTGTGATTTCCCAGCAGATGTTTTCCATTATACATCTACTGGGTCATGACAGACTTGCCACGGTGTGCAGTTGCCATGACAACCACATTTTTTGGTCTGCAGAGAATAGTATACAGCTCAGAGGTGTACGTTTTCTCTTAGTAATGGAAATGTTGATCCATCAAAGAAATGGATTAGTTGACAACTGTACATCTGATAAATCAGCAGTAAATTTGAAGGATCACATTTATTGTACATGGCTTATCCAGTGGATAGTATGCTGTTTCCACTAAATTTCCTAGACTAATAAAGATCCTGTGGTAAGCATACCAGTTTCTGAGACGATGAAAAGCTAGGGGAAACGTTTTGTTATTATTATAAACCATATTTTACATGTAGGAGGAAATGATTGTATAACGAAATAGCCACAAATTTTAGTGATTCCTGTTTTCTGTTTTACATTCATTTTTGAGCCTATTTTGCCCTTGGTCACTTACTATAAAAATGAGAGCAAGTATTAATTTGCAAAACAATGATAATTTAATAACATTGTAGACTTGAAAATGACATATGTAGCATCTAATTGTTTGTAATTTCATCTGGGAGCTTGTTATCTAGGGTATCATTGGGTTTTACATACACAAAAAGGCTATGGCAAAACATTTTCAGAATTAAGGCCTTTTGAAAAATGAACCAATTATCATTTTCAAATGAAATCAAGAGAAAGGTTTTTTTTTTCTTCTCTACCAGTATATGTCTGGACATGGTAATTTTTCTCTCAAGTATTATTCATAACATACTGAAATCATGTTCTGCTTGGTTTATGACCTATATGAGAATGAAAATCTTTCAAACAGAGGTATTTTAAGTTATGGTAATTACTTTCAGTGCTAGGTCCCATGAAGTCTGGGTCAAAGTGTAATGTTCATCCAGTAACTGTGAAATTGAACTCTATTTCTTATACTACCACAGTGACTGGGGACAGGCTTCATATTCTACTTTGATTTTTTTTTTTTTAAGATTTTTTTTTTTTTTTTTTTTTTTTTTTTGACAGACAGAGATCACAAGTAGACAGAGAGGCAGGCAGAGAGAGAGAGAGGAAGCAGGCTCGATGCTGAGCAGAGAGCCCGATGCGGGACTCGATCCCAGGACCCTGAGATCACGACCCGAGCCGAAGGCAGCGGCCCAACCCATAGTTTAATTTTTTTGTTTTGGAATAATTTTGATTAAGTATAATCAAGTATATGCATCACATTGATAAGCAAGTTTTTCGTTTTAGTCAATTCCTTATTTTTTGAATTGTGTTATTTGTTGTAAATCAAAATTTGAAGATGTATTCTTTGTTTTGGATGATATAAAATTCTTCATATTCTTTTACTGGCAAGTTTCTCTGAATTACAGACCTTGAAAGGATTGTATTTTTGGTCTTTTTTCCTTATATCAAGGATATGTTACTTTTATTATTTCCTCCTCATAGATTAAATGCTTCCTGAAGTTCAATATTATTTCTTTAGTTTGTCTTTGTTTTTGCATCCCTTATGGTACCTAACACACATAAAGGTGCTCAGTAGCACCTTGTTATAACCAATTGGTATAAAATATTTTATCTCTCTGTAAATTTGACCTCAGTGGATATTAATCTGGAACTGCTTTATACATTTTTAATTTTCCAAATGTTCTGAGATGGATGTAATTGATTTTATAATCTGAAAATAAACAAAACAAAACAAAACAACTAATCTAACTTTCAGGGTACCTGGGTGGCTCAGTTGGTTGGGCATCTAGCTCTTGATTAGGCCAGGGTCATGAGCTCAGGGTTGTGGGATCAAGCCCTGTGTTGGACTCTGTGCTGAGCATGGAATTCTCTCTCCTCCTCTCCTACTGCCTCTGCTCCTCCCCTACTGCCTCTGCTCCTCCCCGCTCCCGCTCTAAACAAATAAACAAACAAACAAAAAGCTAAACTATGTTTTGAAATAACAGAAAGGAAATTCACTAGGTACTTTTCTATCTTGACATTCTCTCCATATCACGTGGTAAATATGACTGTGGTGTTTGTATGTATCTCTCACCCTTTACCCCCTCTGAAATTGTGAATTGAATTTTTGAAGGGAGTAGTTCTGTCTATCTAAGAGAAATTACACATCTACACTCAAAGGAAGCTGAGAATTCCCCTCTCTCCCCATGCTGTTCTAACCCTTCCCATCCACCTCTCATCCTGTCCCACTCTATGTGTTTTGTGTTTAAGGAAAAGGAGGATCCTAGGATTTCAGACCTGGAAGGGATCTAAGAGATTCTTAGGTCACAGATTGCAATCTCTAATGCTCTTGGAGCCAGACAGTACCACAGTGTATGGAACAGGTCTGCTTTGGACTGTGATGTCTCAGAGAACAAGTCCCATTTAAAGAGGGGAGTGAAGACACAGCTACAGCTAATTATTGCTAAGTGAGAATATAGGCCAACTCTACCAAATTAAAAAAAAAATAAATAAATAATGGATTTGTATGTAAACATCCCAATTTTTAAATATTGGCAGCTGATACATGCCAAAAAAAAAAAAAAAGTTCTGTTTGTCAAATAAAACATATCTTCAGGTGAAAATGAGGCCATGAGCTGCCAGTTTAAACGTGTTTCATAGATGAGGAAACTTAAGTTCAGACTGATGTAAAAAGTTGTCTAAGACCATCCTGGATCTTAGACAAAAATCTCCAGCGCTTCTCAACTATACATGTTGGTGATTTGAATAGATATTTCCTTAAGTCAGGAAGGAAGTTTGTGAGCATATCCTCTGTGGGAATTGAGTGTCTGGAAACCATTTTATATCTTTGATCATGAAAACAAGAAGGCATTTGTCTTGTGGATCAGAAAGTAGAAACAAGGCTTTGTTTGAATAGGTGACGTGGTCCAACATCTGAGAGGAAGAAAGGGTAATATTGTTTACTTTGTATTCATTGCATTTTTTTAGTAACTCCAAACTCTTTTTTGTTCAATAAAACCTAATAATCTCTGAATTTCAGTTAGAGGTTTGCTAATGGAAGGAACTTGGTGTATTCTATATTACTTCTACTAGATTATTATTTCTATTTAGGGATTACTTGTAATTTAGAAAAAGAGAAAATTATTTCCTAAAGTTGCAAGAATGATCTCTTTCCCTGAATTTATATTATTACATTGCCTTTTTTTTTTTTTTTTTTTTTTTTGCTTAAAGTGTTCTTTCCTAAATACTCAAGAAACCTCCTATTCTATTTCCTTAGATAAAATTTTAGGTACTGATGAGATTTTATATTCAAATGGGGCCCAGTATGCATTGCTCTTTGTTCCACAAGCTATACAAGATCAACTAGACCAGAAATGGCTGAAATCTGAAGCTGACAATATGACTGCAAAGATTAAGGACAGTTTAAATCACAAAATACATTATAAGGTACACCACAAATCTGTAATAAAGATGGCTTTCTACATCAGTGGTTCTCAGACCAGATTCTTCAGATCACCCAGGAAACTTAAAAAATACCAGTGCCCAACCATGGATTCTGACTTCATTGACCTGGAAGCTGGGCATACATATCTATGCCAGTTCATCTCCATGTATTGGGACTAGCACATTGTAGAAACAGTAATGGGTCCAGGAGTCCAATAAATTCTCCTCTAAATCCTTACACCAATCCCTGTCATGTATCCCAGGAAATCCAGCATCAGTATCTAAAGAGGAGTGACAAATCTGTGTTGGTCTCCTATTGTATTTGAAATTCAAGGAGTTACAGAGTTACGAGAAGTTGGTGAAGGTTATGAACTAAGCTACATATTCCAGCCACCTATTTATAATGCTTATGATGGTCTAAGAACTGGCCGATTGTCAAAGCAATTCTTGAACCCAAAGGTTAGGTCAGAGAAGGGAGGCCAACTTCTCTAGTATGGCCAGTGCCACATTCTTGAAGTGAAAATGCTTTGGGGAAAACATTAGTCCTCTAAACCACACCTTCATTCCCCACTAGCCAAGACCCCACAGGGTCACAGCTCCTAGTGTTCATTTATTTTAGCTCACCAACACAGTCAATTGTCCCTCAGAGGGCTGGGGTCCGTGTCATTACCGGGATGTGTTCCTTCATGGACTCAGAATCCTCGTCTTCTACCTCCTCTTCAGTGGCACTCTGGTAGCTAAATTTTTGATCCAAGAAAATCAAAATTCTTATTATTCTTTATCTATAGAATAACTAGGACAAGCTGCCATATAATTGTTCCTCCAGGGGAGATGAACCTCAGGCATCCCATGGTGATTTTTTGTGCCAAGGTTTAAAGAGTTGCCACTTATTTTAAGGAAGAAAGGAAATATGGAAAAATATTTATTCATATTTCATATATGTATTTTATATATGTATATATTTTATATATATTTATTTTGGCCATACGTATGTATTTACATTAAAGCTCTGAGCAATTCCCTAATTTACGTTTAATTCTCTGAGTGCCTTCCGATAGAGGTTTATGCAGTAGAGATAATTTCTATAAATTTCAACACTTTAAGCTCAATCCTTTTAGTTTTAATTTTAAAAACTTGAGGTTTTAATACCTAACCTCAAAAGAATATGCCTAGTGAGCACGAAACTTTAAATTGGTATTTCCCAAACTATGTTCTGGAGATCTTGAGTTTTATGGCTTGTTAACAGTTGCCATATATACTTACATACAGTTGTAAACACACAACCCCCAACAGGATTTACTGGATTGGGAAGTGTTGGCTTAAACAAATGTAAATGGACTTATTTATTTTAAGATTTCCAAAGTTTTTGCCAGTTAACATTAGAAAGATGTAGTTTAATACATTTTCAAAATTATTCAACCAATCAATCTGTTTTGCAGGCACTTGTAATGAGACTAGTGGTTTTTAAAAAGAACTTCAGAAAACATCCAATATGATGAATTAGAAAAAGTTAGGGATTTGGAATTCCAGACAGGGTTCAAATTCTAGCTCTGTCCCTTGCCCAGTCACGTGACCATGGGCAAGTATTGGGTTTCTTGACTAGAAATTGGATAAATAGTATCTGTCTCACAATACTGCTCTGAGATTAAAAGAGTTAAGTTATGTAAAGATACCAGGACACAGAAGTCCTCAATATCTCAATAACCTGAATTCACTCCCTTTCTTCACTTCCGTCTTTCCCGATGGCCAGCTCACCCATAGGCCTATAGATGACTAATTAGATTTCACAGATGGATCTTTTTTTTTTTTTTTTTACTTCACTCAGTTATTTACTATAAACACGGATCTGTATTAACTAGTCCACACAACTTAACAGGCCAGCTTGTATTTCAGGGTATTAAACACTAGTTTCCTTTGATAATCATTTATTGCTGGACATTTGGGTTATTTTTAAATTTCCCCTTTCCTAACAGCTTTGTATGAAAAGCTTGGAACAAATTACTTGTTTGCTTTTAGATTATTTTCTAGACGTATATTCCCCAAAGTGAAATTACTAGGTCAAAGGAAAGAAACCATTATATAGTTTTTGTCACAAATAGCTCCGCAGAAAATTTGAACCAATTTACAATGTCACTTAAAATATATAAGTGTACCTTTATACCTTAACCTGTCACCAATGGAATTTTAGTGCTTTTGCTAGTTTAATGGGTATATACTGGTAACTTAACTTTGCCTTAACCCAACTTTATTTAATATCCATAATGCGGTGGATTTTTGAATATGCCACTTTACAATCTTTATTTTTGTGTAAGTGTGCAAGCTGTTTATTCTACTCCTTTGATGTTTATTGACTAAAATCTGATTTTCAGGATATAGGATCTCCAGTCAGCCTCATGTTTTAGGGAAAATATGGGTAATATATAATAAGTACTTCCATAGGATGACTAACAAGTTTTGTAATGTGACTCCAATCCTTTCTTCTCCCACCACTCCCCTTCCCCCACCCTACCCTCTGAACTTGAACTTAATGGATCTCCACATTTTTTTACTACAGGAATGATACTATAAAATATCCAGTGTTCGCTTAAATCTCTGCTTATGGTTGGCCAAAAGTGTTTGTAAGGTCAAAATTCCTCTTAAAACTCAGAAGAGCCATGATCTCAAACTTATATCAATGATTTATACTCGTATATCCATGATTTATACTCATGGACAACCTTTAAATGGAATCCTGATCACTTTTAAAATAATATGGAGAGTGACTAAACTCTATTATATAAAATTATTACAAAGGATTGTCCACTTCATGTGTCAAACTCTGCCTACAGTATTTTTCCCTATTGCCAAGGCCACTTGGCTACTGTCAAGCCTATTTTTCAGGATCAATCCTGACTTTAGAAAGTATTTTCCATCTCAGTAATATATAATTTAGCATTAAGTTACAGGTCCTGCTAGTACAGCCTTGGTCATGAACTTCAGTACTGATAACGAACTTATCTGTCTTGAACCCAAGGATTACGCTTGCCTCCCGTGGCACCCCCTAGGGATGGGAGTCTGTTCCCCAAAATGCAAGCTTATTGGTGAAGGAAGAGTTGGTCTGTTACTTGTTGACTGACTATAGATACTTTCTGCTTTTCCGACACTTTAGCAAATATGGAGTCATCTTATTAACTATGAACAGATGAAAAGCTAGGTGAATCATAATCCAAGTCCTAAAATCCAAAGTCTTTGTTTTTCAGAGAAAAGAGCATGTGTTATTTACACGGCAAACTGAACAGCTCTCTCTTGCCAAGGTGCACAAAATGAGAAATCTCATTTATGCCTACACATGACTCAGATACTGCCTTCTCTATATTGGAGACACACACATGCTTTGGAAAAGGACAGATCTGAAGGACTATGTACTAAAGCAAAGAGGCAGGAGAGGGAGCCATAGAGGAGATAACCCAGAAATCATCTACAGAAACGGTTCACTAGATGTCACCCCACACTTGAGTCAGGATTAATGTTTTCCTAACAGAACTCGCGAGCAGGAAAGGGGCCTTCTATTTCCTGCAAAAGAACTCTTTGTTTCTCCCTAACCTAATTTGGTGGAATATCTTTGTGTCGAAAATTATTTGAAGTCACAAGAGTGATTTTTGGCTTTAACCAAAGAGTTTTTGATGTCCATGAAGTCTTGACATTTGAACAGGGATTTACTATGCTAACCTATTATGTAATTTTATATGGTGCATATTTATTACATAGTAATTTGAAAATGCAAATAAGCAAAAGAAAAAAGCCTACATGACATGACCTCATCTCCAGAAAAAAAATTGTAAACATTTTGATACATTCTTCTAGAATTCTTTCTATACACACACACACTAAATAGTTGCTTCATAAAGTACACATTATGAATTTTTTCCATGTCAATAAGTGCATTTTTTACTGTGAATATACAATATTACTTAAATGGCATAATAACATTTTATTATTTATTGGTCAGTTCTATATAATTAAATATTGACACTATATGCTTGACAACCTAATATGTTGAAAAAAAAGATGTGAGTCTCAATGTACTTTTCTAATGTTTTATATTAATATTTATGACATCACCAAATCTTACTTAAACCATTTTAAGATCTGTCTCCAAAGAAATTGTTTAGACTTTAAAAAATCAGAGAGTAAGCCACCTTTATCCAAGTGCTCAATATAAAAATCTGTGTTACCACTGTGAAAAATAATAAAGGGAAACCTCACTAGAACGAAGTCAGGAGGTACAGCAGGGAAGCTCTCAGGCCCTACAACTCCTCACGAATGGCAAATCCGACAGGAAGAGACGGACCTTACGTTGCGCTTGGATACTACTTTACTACCATCCGTCCACCCCCTTACCCCACTCCCTTAACTCACCCCCACCCCTCCATCTCCAATCCCCCCACCCTGCAACAGCCCAGCCAGAGAAAGACAGTCAAAACTCAGCCAATGAAAAGCCACTTTACTCCAAAAGCCAGTTTACTCCAATGGAATTTTTGCTTATAACAATCCTCCCAACTTCCCACTTCCCTCTGTAAAAGAGTACTCCTTTCCTTTGTTCAGCAGACTTGTCTATGGTGTTTACTGTAGGTTGGTTGTCCAATATTGCAGTTCTCGGCTATTCCCAAATAAATCCATTTTCACTGGTAAAATGACTGGGGTTTTTTTGTTTTTGTTTTTGTTTTTTTTAAGGTTAAATCCCTCCCCCCCAAGTTTTCAATTCTGAGAAAGTAAATGATGGCTTGCTTGATGTGCGTATTCATTCTGAGGAAGCCTGCTATGGCCCAGTTTCTTGGATTTTGAGAGAAAATGATGAGGTGATATTCTTGACAACCTACCCTCCACATCTTTTCCATAATAACTTGAATAACAATAGGAAAGAGGTTGCTTTTATTTGACAAAGCTTGGATTTTGAGAGAAAATGATGAGGTGATATTCTTGACAACCTACCCTCCACATCTTTTCCATAATAACTTGAATAACAATAGGAAAGAGGTTGCTTTTATTTGACAAAGCTTTATATTGTCTAGCCTGATCAAGCTTCATACCTTTGTTTGCACCTACCAAGAAACTGAAGAAATAAAGCAAGGAAGATTCTATCCTTTCTCCCTACTACCCACATTTCTTTTAAACAGTTTCCCCCCAAAAGGATATTGTGTTCAAGGAATACTCTATTGACCCTTGTACTACCTTTATCAGAAATGGTTTCTTTCTCAGGCATATTCCTAAATGCCTTGGCTTGGCATAGAAACAAATGTGTGTGTCTGGTGTAGGTATGTCCATGTACATGATTTTACATACAGAAAATCGAGTTCTTTGTTCCTCAAAATTTCTCCACTTTATGAAAATAATGAGAAAAAACCTCCAGCGAAGTGGGAATTTGTTAATCCCTATTTGCAAGCCTTGTTCTTCTAATACCATTTTCTCTTTTTTCCTTCCTTCCTTCCCTCCTTCCCAAGGTGGGCTTGTCTGAATGTTTCCAGAAGAAGTTGGTAGATGGCGACTTTTATCTATGCTTTCTGTGCTAAACATGTCTGCTGTGACCTTGAATCATGTGCAGATTATGGGGCCCCAGCTGTTTTACTAGTTAGGGTTGTCCTTGCTCCAGCTGTTTTACTGTTCACTACTGCTGTAACATTGAGACCTAAACATTTAAAAGAGAAGTCAAACACAGCCTGTGCCTTCTCTTGGTGGGTATTCATGGAATGCTTAATAGGCACCAGTTACTACCTGTGTTGTTCAGTGTTCAATTCTTTTATTAAATTCTTCCTGTTGTGTTTACTGTCATTTCCAGAAAGATAGAGTTTTCGTTCAGACTATAGTATTATATTCAAAATATGCCTAAAATTCAGTTTGAGGCAGATTGCATCTGATTTATGAGGTTTACTAGTTTCTACTTTTTTTTGAATTTTGACAGAAAAGAATGGAAACATTTAGAATTCGTTCTGTCATTTCAAAGTTTAGGAAGGATTTATCCTAAGTTTATTGAAGTAGTCAATTGAATAAGTGGGTCACCTACCTATCCCCATTAAACAAATTTCCCGGTCTCTATAAATTCAGATCAACCACTAGGAATAAAACTAGATATTTTGGGAGCTCCTGGGGGCCACAGGCAGTTAAGCATCTGACTCCTGGTTTCAGCTCAGGTCGTGATCTCAGGGTCGTGAGACCAAGCCCCATGTCAAGCTCTGTGGTCAGCATGGAGTCTGCTTAGAGATTCTCTCTCCTTCTGCTCTTCCCCCCTCAAATAAATAAATACATCTTAAAACAAACAAACAAACTAGGTATTTGGTCTTGAACCCACCTGTAAATTGATAAGGAGTAGTGTTATTTATTCAGTTATATTTTGTAACACCTTTTTACACATCTGGCAGAGTGCGAGACGGTGGAGATTCACTGATCAATAAAGCTGTGCCCTTACAGAGGCTTCAAGGTAAGTGATGGGGTGAACTGTTTCACTCCATCTGATGGAAGGGTGATAGAAACTTCCATGGGCTTTCCCTTTTATATACACCTAAAGGTTAAATTACAAACTCAACACTGAGTTATTAAAGGTTCCTAAAATTTAGTATTTATTAGTTACTAAAATCCGTACACTACTAATATGTACTGAAAAATCTATATTACTACTTTATTATTTATTCTTTCAGCAAATATTTCTTCTTACATGCATTGTACTAAATATATATATATATGTTATAAATATAAATATTGTCTCCTTACACATAAAAACCACCCTACAAAGAAGTTATTACTACTAATCAAATTACACAGAAGAAAGCAAGCCTTAGAGAGATTTATATGCTAGAGCCTGGAGTGGAATGAAGGCTCTAGATCTGGGCCCATGCTTTCAATTCCATTTTACTAGATGTTGGGGATTGAATGGTGAGCAAATCAAACACCTCACCCCTCGTAGCTTAGAGTCTAGTTAAGGAAACAGATACTCACTAAACCATCACCCAAATATATAAACACAAATAGTAACATGTACTTGGAAATGCAAATACAGGATGTTAGAACAAAACCGTAACAGGGAACATGATAGAATCTGACAGGGCAAGAGAAAACATCCCTGAAAGAATTAGATTTGAGCTGCTTTCTGAAGTGTAAGCAAGCATTAAGCTGGTGAACATAACAGGAGAGAGGACAGAGGTGAGATAAAGCCTCCACAGACAGAGGGCAAGGCCATGAAGTAGAGGAGTATGGTAAAATTAAGGGAAATCCAAAGTGGCTGAGACAGCTTCAAAGAGATAAGGAGATAGTGGATGAACATGGTGAAGCCTTCAAGGCCAGACTGTGCTGGGACGATCCAGGCAATGGTAGGAATGCCTTTCCTAAGAGCTTTGCAAATCCATTCAGTGATTTTAAGCTTCTAGAAGTTCTAGCTACCTCAAAACCCTTGGGAATTTTGCAAACTTATTGCAAAAACATAAACACAAAGACCTATTTGATATTTCTTCAATTTTTTAAATTAATTAATTTATTTTTTCAGCATAACAGTATTCATTGTTTTTGCACAACACCCAGTGCTCCATGCAATACGTGCCCTCCCTATTACCCACCACCTGGTTCCCCCAACCTCCCACCCCCGCCCTTTCAAAACCCTCAGGTTGTTTTTCAGAGTCCATAGTCTCTTATGGTTCGTCTCCCCTTCCAATTTCCCTCAACTTCCTTCTCCTCTCCATCTCCCAATGTCCTCCATGTCATTTGTTATGCTCCACAAATAAGTGAAACCATATGATACTTGACTCTCTCTGCTTGACTTATATTTCTTCAATTTTTGACAAGAACATTTTGTTGAAAGTATGTCTTGAGTTTTCTGAGGTCTTCATTTGAAGTTTTTTATAACTCTAAATTTTTGATTACTTTTAGGTTATCTTCCTTACCTACTTAGTTGGTTATAGAATTTTTGGCTAACCCTCTCCACCTGGAATGTGTTTGAATCAATAATATTTTTGGTTTATAATTTTTTAAGATTTTATTTCTTTAATTGTGAGGGAGAAGGGGATGGTGGAGAGCCAGGGCACAAGCAGGGGGAGTAGCAGGCAGAGGGAGAAGGCTCCAAGCTGAGCAGGGAGCCTGATGCAGGACTCGATCCCAGGACCCTGGGATCATGATCTGATCTAAAGGCAGATGCTAAACTGACTGAGTCACCCAGGCGTCCCTGGTTTATTTTGAAATATTACCTCAAGATTAATGTATGTTATAATGTAAATATTGTCTTGGTCCATTAGGTCAGCTTATAACAGAATACTATAGATTGGGTGGCTTATAAACAAAGTAATTTTTTTTTTAACAAAAGAAATTTCTGTCTCACGGGGGCTGAGAAATCTTAGATAAAGGCAGAAGGAGATTCAGAGTCTGGTGACAGCCTGCTTCCTGGTTCATAGAAGGCCATCTTCTCACTGTGTCCTTACCTGATAGACAGCACAGGAGAGCTCCCTGGGGTCTCTATTATAAGGAAATTAATCCCATTCATGAGATCTCTACACTCATGCCCCAGTTACCTCCCAAAGGCCCCATTTCCTAGTACCGCCACATTGGAAATCAGAAGTTTAACATACAGATTTGGGGGGTAGAGCACAAATTTTCAGTCCATGACAAATATGATGATCATTATCCATATTTCTATAGAAAATGGTTGCAAAATTTCACTCTGAAAATTTTCTTATAAGCAGGCACTCTATTGTTTTCATTTTCAGGTTTTTTTTTTTTTCCCCTGCTTTGGGGCATAAGTAGAATATGTTTTACCAAAAATCTTTATTTTCAGTGGGCCAAGTTCAAAACCTATTGGAGAGCCATATGTGCCCAAATCGCATGAACCAGCCACGAAACAAACCGTTACCACACAATAAGACCATTTCTGTATGGAGAGGGGGACAAACAACAGTGGGGATAGAGGGCCAAGAAACACCACACCACGGGGCGCCTGGGTGGCTCAGTGGATTAAAGCCACTGCCTTCGGCTCAGGTCATGATCTCAGGGTCCTGGGATCGAGCCCCGCATCGGGCTCTCTGCTCCGCAGGGAGCCTGCTTCCTCCTCTCTCTCTGCCTGCCTCTCTGCCTACTTGTGATCTCTCTCTCTCTGTCAAATGAATAAATAAATAAAATCTTTAAAAAAAAAAAAAAAAAAAAAAAAAGAAACACCACACCATCGCTGTCACCCCTGCAAGACTTCCTGAAAGAAATAGAAAGGGCTTCGGGCCAGGCAGTGTCTGTTCTGAGGCTCTATGGCTAACTGGCACTTGCTGGTTTTTTTTTAGCAGAGGAGAGCAGAGGAAAGAAAATGTATGAACGTATGGAAATGAGAGAGTATTGCATAATTGCAAAATTATGATGATCTTAGAATTCCAGGAAGTGAATGAGGCCGTGGCAAGTGATGAGACAAGCCAGGTATATAGTCTGTGAGGCATCCAGGTGGAAGTGTTGAGTTTGTCGACTTTTGAAAACAAATCTACTTTTCACTGAGGTAGACTTCATGACCTATAGCAACGGAAGACCGATGACCAACAGAGGAGCCAGGGTCTGCGTTCAACCATGAGACAGTCTCTTGAGAATGGTAAATTTTTTGACTTTCATGTGAGAAATTACATACAAATATTGTGATAGATATTGTTCAAGGGGAATGCACATTGTTGAGACTCCTTAAACCTCCTATTTTTTATGGAAATCAGTAGTCAGGAAAAACACAAAAAGGAGATGATCAATATGTATGTACAGAGATTTGGCTCCTGATAAAACACCCATATGATAACATCGGGTCTACTCAGCACATTAATGAAATTTGGCAAGATTTATGAATTGTCTTAGCAACCTCCCCAGGAAATGGAATTTGGTTGATGTAATGCCATCTTAAGAAAGGCCAGATCTGCATATCATTAACATTTGTGTTGGTGGGTTCCCAAAAATGGGTGTAGTCTGACCCAAAACGAATGCTATAATAAAAGCCCCCGCTTGCTACGGGTGTGTGAAACCATCTGAGGGAAGCAAAAAATTAGACATTTCTTCAAGCACAAACGGCTGGTGTCGAAACTAGTTGCAACAGTGCTATGTTCAGCAGCTGCACCTGCGTGCTAACTAGGGAGCTATCTGGCTAGGAATGTTTGTTTCTCACACCAGAATTGAAAGTACAGGATGGAGTACACTGGGCAACATCTCATGAAAATGGAATGGGGTTTTCTTCCTCCCTCCATAATCTGAGCCTCAAGCCTTAAAACAGGAGTGAACCATGACATAACAGTGTTTTCATCTGTGGAAAAATACATATTTTTCTATGCTAGTAATGGCATTTAAAAGGGAAACATGCCTGTTTGGTCACTGACCACTCCCACATCATAACTATCTTGAAATTTCCTTTTTAAGCAATCCTTCCTAGAGACCCAGTATTGGCGCAAGACCAATTTAGTCTTTGCCAGAAAGTTATTTCTCAGGCCCAATTATCTAGAAAGCTCAAGAAATGTGTGCCTTGGCAGGCTGAAGAAAAAGGATTTTGTAATCAGGTTTTCCAGAGGAACTCTCAGAATTTCCAATCCAAGATCCTGTTTGGGTTGGAAGAGAGTACGCGGATAGAAACATTAAGAAAGAGAAATGAGAACTGTTGTCTCTTATATAACTCTAGGCTGACTCGTTGTATCCAGTCCCTCCTAGTGGAAGTGAAGGAAATGGTAAAAGGAAGAGATCTAGAACTAAGGATCTCCTAAAATGCCCGTGCTCAACATGACCATTTGGGTCACCTTCAAGGGATGCCTAAATGTTAGAAGCAGGGTAAATGTTTCCTTTGCTGCGATTTGAGTCAGGTGAGTAGGTCAAAAGCAAAGAGGATTAAGAGGTTAGTCTGAGATCTGTATCACATAGCGGTCCAAGAGCTTGATACTGACCTGGAACTTGGTTTATTTATATCTAGGCGCCAGTTGCAACACCAGTCATGTGGCTAACTCCAAACTCCCTTGATGGAGCACCTGGGTGGCTCAGTGGGTTAAAGCCTCTACCTCCAGCTCAGGTACTGGTCTCAGGGTCCTGGGATCGAGCCCCGCGTCGGGCGTCTCTGAGAGACGCTCAGGAGAGCGTCGGGCTCTCCCTCAGAGGGGGAAACAGGCTTCCCCCTCTCTCTCTGCCTGCCTCTCCGCCTACTTGTGATCTCTGCCTGTCAAATAAATAAACAAAATCTTTAAAAAAGAAATAAACTCCCTTGAATCCCTTTACTTCTGCTCCCTTATTTTTCTATAGCCTAGAAAAAACTCTCTTCCACCCCCAAACCCAAGATCTACTCCCTTCCACTTCTTCTTTCTAAGGAGAATGATATCCTTTAAGGAAAAAAGAAAGGAAAAAAAAAACAAAAAACCAGTTTGCTTAAAAGGAAATGGATTTCCATCTCTAGAGTTTGCTAAGCCTATTTCTTGTCATTTCTTAAAATTAGCTTCTTCTAATTTTTGCCTTTGAACATATCTCCCAAATTCTACTGCAGAAACAAAGGCATCCTCCACCCCGTTCTACTTAAAATCCAGTACACATCTCAGCTCTTTCAGGAAAATACCCATGTTATACGAGATCTAATCATGCATTGTAAATTCTGTATTCAAAAACCTGCATTTCATTTATTGCTAATCCAATTGACAGAAACTCAAAAGCGTCACAAAATACCTGTTGGTGAGGCTGTGGCAAAACATAACACTTTGCATGACTCTGACAGTTTTGCAGAATGGAAGAACCTCCTTTAAAAAAGGAACTTGTTAAATTATAGCAAAATTACATACATATATAACCTTTAACCTTTTATTTTGAATGATAAATGAAGTGGAAAATAGATTTACTTTGTTCCGTGTATATGAACTCTTTTTTTCTTTTTTAAGATTTTATTTATTTATTTGACAGAGAGAGATCACAAGTAGGCAGAGAGGCAGGCAGAGAGAAAAAGGGGAAAGCAGGCTCTGCCAAGCAGAGAGCCCGATGCGGGGCTTGATCCCAGGACTTGAGATCATGACCTGAGCTGAAGGCAGAGGCTTTAACCCACTGAGCCACCCAGGCGCCCCTGAACTCTTAAGGCAGAATAAAAATTGAAGTTATTCAGTGTACAAGGAATGGTAGCATTACCTCGTCATTAATTTTCAGCTTCCAATCAAATGATGGATCTAACTTATAATTATGAATACCTAATATCAAAAACAAACAAAACAAACCCAAGTCATACTTATACTGATAGAAGTACATATGCAGCCTGAAGTGAAAGCCTGAAGGTGATCAAAACTCTAGATCCAAATACAAGAGGAATATATATAATACTTTGGAGATATAATCAGCAAAACTGGAAACTAATTGAGTAGCTTCGTTTTCATGGCAATACAGTTGCTTGCAAAAGTTCAACAAGATTCTATTTTCTTTGTAACAAGACACAACTGGAAAAGTTAGTTATGTTACCAAGATTTTGACAAGAATCCCATTTGAACGTGATGTGCATAGAATCAGAAACGACCGGTTTTAAGAAACCAAGGTCAAGACAATAAACCCCCTTCTAAAAAACCTGCTGGTCTCTTGCCATCAGGGTTTCTGGCATCTTTGACATGAGTGAGGAAGATCACTTCCTGGCAGGTTCAGGAACTTCAGGATGTTTGGGGACCTTGAGAAGAGAGGAATTCACCCAAATCTATAGATATTACACGTAAAGTCTTAATGGTAAGTCCTTGGTTTGGCTCCCTTGCTATGAGAGATTTTTAAAAGTCCAATCTGAGATTGATTTTGAAGAGTGGTAGCAAAGCAGACTTCAGAAGGGCATGTTATGGTCATCACTAATCTTGCTGCACTTGTGTAAGCAAACAGGCCAAGTTTAATGAGACTGGATTTATTTTGCAAACAAATTAGTCTTACTGTGATTATCTTTGATAGAAGCAGGGGTGACTGTGAATAGAAAAATTATGTTTCAATGGAAAACAATATCTGATATCTGAGGATATCAGATCCTAGTCCTGTATATTGTCTTTGAAAAGGGTTTGTTATCCCATCTCTAAGCTGGACTGGATTCTGAACTGTTTCACTTCCTCAAGTATCTGGCTACCACTCTCCAAATTAACATTTCCAATTATCTCCCACTCTTCTGACCCAGAATAACTAAAAACAAAAACCATCATTTTCCCAAAGCCCTGCCAGTTGAAGTTGCATGACTGACTATAGACATAAGGAAATCACCACAACAGCTTATGTATGGACAAGCTTCCTGCCTGTTGCTGTGTGGGCCACTCAGAAAGTTCACCAGAATACCTAATCACATCACCAGAGACATTCAGACTGCACGAGATGCTTCAAGCTTGACAGACAGACATCTCAACAGACTGCCTTCCAGACTCCAACTAGGTTTACAGTCAACTCCAATCATTAACTTTTGTTTTTCTTTTGCTTCCATGTAAATGACTCCTATGAAATACCTGATTGCTCCCACCACATAAGCCCAACTTTGGGATTCCATCTGGTATCACCATTTCCTGATATGAGACACAATCGTTTAATTGAACTGATGTCTTCTCAGATCTAAGAGACTGGTTTAGTGAGACATGTACTAACTCAGCTTCTAGACTGAAATTTCTTGAGGAAGTTTCAGATGTAGACAATGAAGGGAAGCAGAAGACACCACCCCAAAATATGACTCTTTGGCACAAGGATTATCTTGGGCTGGTTATTTTGAGAACCAGGAGACACAGAAAAAAATCTGAAAACAGTAGAGGTTACTCTCTTTAAGGAAACTTGAAAAGGAAATCTCCATGTGTCAGGGTCTCTCTCTTTTTGTATCAGGAAGATTAGATGACTAAACCACAAGAAACTCTCATCTTTGGAGAAGGCATCAGCTTCAATGTGTGTAAGAAACCATACCCTTGTTTACTGTGATTTTCCTGAGGACCTCACTATAACAGGCCTTCCCACACCTTTCTTTCATCTTTAGCTGAAGGTGGTCTTTAGGCCATCTTGGGTGTTACTCATTTTTACCTAGGTATCTCCCATGTATATGAGGTGTACAAGTTGATAAACTTCTGCTTGCTTTTCTTTCATTAATCTGTCTGTTGTTACAGGGTTCTCAGCCAAGAATGCAGAAGGCAGATGAAAAATTATTTTTCCTCCTCCAGTACACTACAGTATTGTGGAAGGATTGAAATCTAAAGTGGAACCAGGGGATGTGTAATGGAGAATCTCCTGCACGTATCCTCAGAAGAAGCAAATTTAAAAGCAGAGAGCTGATTTCCCACAAGCACCGGATTCATGAAAGACCAAGGCTTACCTTCTGTCCAATGAACATCCACCGAGACCTCCTCCCAAGCTTCAAGCCAATGAACTTCCTGCTTGGATTCTGGCTGGGCATTCCCCTCTTTGCACTCCTTGCCCATAAATGCAGCCCAGCCAGGCTCTCAACAGCCCTGTCCCCTATAGCTTGCTACCATGAGTATTTTCTGCAAAAGTGGATAGGAACATGACGGATGCTGTTCCAGTCATGAGTTGATTATTGGTGAAGCTGGGTAATGGATACATTGGAGTTATTTCACCTATTCTTTTTAATTTTGTATCTTTGTGAAATTTGCTTTAATAAGATGCTAAAGAACAATGTATATTACCTTGTGAAAATGTAGATTTCTTGGGCCAAGACTTACTTCATGATTTTGATTCTGCAAATCTGAGATGAGAAACAGATATGTTTTCTAGTTCAGGTTCCAAATATTTATCATGTAGGTTATCAAAAATAGATACTTTTGTGTCTCTGCAGCCCTTGAATCAGAAAACAGTACTTGGCATGTAGATCTGCTATGATTTTAAGGTGTGCTTTATCTTCACAACTAGACAACAGTTAATCTTTATTCCTGCTTTTCCTGCTATTTCTCTAGTACAGTTCCTTTATATAATAGACCTTCAAACATACTAACTGCTTACTCCTGTTGAAGAAAGTGTATATGCCTTAGTCCGGAAGAAATTCTCCTGAAACCCACAAAACAAAGGTAGGTTGCTGAGACATTTTATTGTGTATGCTTCTCATCAGTCAGCACTATTCACTACAAACACTTAGGTGAGAAAAAGATCACAAAACATACCCTATTCATTCTTATCCTTTTGTAAGCATATGAGTTTATTCTTAATCCCTTGCTTTAAAGAAGTTCACAAAAAAATACATTTGAAAATACATAAATAAATAAAAAGAGAAGTTCACAACGCAAAGTGATATTTATCAATAATAATAACAATAATCACTTCACAACATCTGCTTTGAGATCAGTCTTGATGTCATTTTTGTTCTTGCAAATGGAGATAAGAAGAAGGATGAAAAGACTTCAGAATTGTGTGTGTGTGTGTGCGTGTGTGTGTGTGTGTGTGTGTGTGAGTGGCAAGGGAATGCAGTGATTTAGACTGGATTAGTTTAAACCAGATCAAAAAATTTAAACTGGTTGAGAAAATTGGCCCTGGCCAATTACCCTCTATGGATTGCTTTAAGAAGTCAGTTTAGGGTCTTCTGAGTGTCAGAGTGGGTCAGCTGCTGCTTTCTTTTACTTTGGGAGAGAGGAAAACCAAAAGCTATTCCTTGAAATTTGCAGAAACTGAGACCTACCTTTGAACTAATCAAGAACACTTTTAAAAATTGTATTAGGAGGGGCGCCTGGGTGGCTCAGTGGATTAAGCCGCTGCCTTCGGCTCAGGTCATGATCTCAGGGTCCTGGGATCGAGCCCCGCATCGGGCTCTCTGCTCCGCAGGGAGCCTGCTTCCTCCTCTCTCTCTGCCTACTTGTGATCTCTCTCTCTCTCTGTCAAATAAATGAATAAAATCTTTAAAAAAAAATTGTATTAGGAGTCTCAGTTTTGAAGGGCATTTTGAGAAAAAGAAAATTCACCTGGAATATTTTTATTGCCCGTGTCTATCCGGATGCCTGCTGCCATTCCAAAATTTTGAATTCCACAGGAAACTTTGGCTAAACCTTACCTTATTGTATAGTCATGGCAAGACGGACCATGTTCTTTTTGCTGTCTTGCAAATAAAGCTCTTCTGTTTGCGGTGTGCAGCTGAGGATACCATTTCTTTTCTTACTACATGAGCAGGACAAAACAAATGGACTTAAGTATTTCATTTATCAAATGTTTTTATGTTGCTACTTGTTTTCTTTTACTTACTGAAAATTCATATTTAAATATTTTTTAGAAAATCCAGGAAGTGACGCGTCCACCCCCATTTTTATCTTTAACATAAACAGCCCTGAATTGCTACAATGTCTTGCTGTGATCATCCCAGATTTGTAATAAATATCTATTTAACGGTAAGGAAAGAGTGCCTCTGCACAACACTAAGGGAGAAATGTCTCCCTGGGGGTTATGGCTGAGGACAACTTGGAGGTAATAAAATGACAAAGCATCTTTCATTTCTATCATGCCCCTCCGAGATGACTACAGAACAGGATGTATGGTCCTGAAGTACCCATCGTAAAGATTTACACAAATTGTTCCTTTCTTTCAGATTGCTGTTACTTTCCTCGGTGTTACATACTGTCATTAAATTCTCCACCCTCACTATTACAGCTTCTATTACCACCCACATGGCACTACGGCTGTATCCATGGGTGGCAGATGTTATCACCATATGTCATCCGATCAATTTTCCATTCAAGGGTAATGTAATGTTTGGGGGAAAGCCAACTCACACTTTAGTAAAGGCTTTCTCTGTAGTCTTCACCAGCCGTAAATGCAAGCTTCCTTTCAACTTCTTGGCTCTGATGCCTAACCAAAAATCAGCAGGCATCTTAGAGATGCTTTGCATGTTTCCGTGTTAGTTGGGCTCTCTCTCACTGTCACCTGCCAAATTGTTTCCTATTAAGGAGTTTGGCACTATTTTGCTTTCCTCTCCTTTTATTCATCTCAGAATATTCTGGACAGAGAATCATTAGTTAGATGAATACCCAAAGAGAGTAGCAGTTTCAGTCTGGTTCACAAGGCTGTTACTTCTTGTTTATTTCTAGGATCTATATCTCACCTCCTTGTTCCAGAAGTTGGCATTGCTCAGAGAGTTTGAAATTCTTTTTCTATATAATTCTAAAGGGTAGCCAAAGTTAAGACAAGATCAATTTATCCATACGGTTCTGATTTGTGCTTGTACGTGCTCACTCTCTCTCTCTCTCTCTTTCAGTCCTTTTTGTTTCCTTTTTTTTCTTCTACATTTTCTCCAAACTCCACTCTCATACTTGCTGTGGATTTTTATCTTTCCACATTTATCGAACACTTATTATTTGCCACTCCCTGGGCTATGTGCTGCATATTTAAATATTTAATACAGTTTTCCATGCTTTAAAAATCGTAAAATATAACCTTAAATTATTTTGAAAGCAGTCCAGTCTAAATCACTGCATTTCCCATGCATGTTGGGTAATTCGGATGTGGGGTACTTGGGAGGATGGGAGGTGGAAACAATGACTTGTTTTTATTAATCATGAAATGATCTCCCTTCCAAGTGCTCACACTGCCTATAGTTTGGTAAAGAAATTTCTGTTTACGTTATACACACTCATCAATAATTTGAAGACTTGGATTATGTCTTTTTTCCATTTTTGTACCAGTTTCAAGTTTCTCAAATCTCATGAGCAAACTCATTTGAAATTCCTTAATTCCAATGATCCCTTGACTTGTCTTTCTCCAGATATTTTCTAGTTATTCTGTGTCTTTCTTGAAATGTCATTGCTGGTAACTACTATGGTGTCTCAAATGTAGGTGGTAAGAAATAATGTCTTTAGGCACCAAAATGATCATCTTTTCCTGAGTTACAAATGATGTTCAAACATCATCACATTTTGAAGTTTAAATTACTTGTCCTTAAGTTATAACTTTATATCTATCCCTAATTAAAATCTCCTACTTTTTTATTGTTCATTGATGCTGACCTGTACAGTTCTCTATAGCTTATTCTCATGTATTTCTTATGGCACTCTCCAGGAAATATAAGTAGAATCAGAGCACTTGGCTATTTTGCTGTTCCTCAAGAACATTTTGTTAACACTGCCTAATTGTTACAAGATTAACAACCCTATTTGCAGCTGTTTCTAGTATGAATTCCTGCGGAAACTATGTTACCAGTTTTATTTTCATCCAGAGCATCTCATCACTAAGAGAATTCTTTACTTTTGATACAATTTTCTACAATATTCATCTTTCTGAAGTGTCATATTTTATGATAGTATTGGAAGGAATTTTTAAAAATTACTCTTGCCCACATTAAAATTTATGCTCTTAAACCTCTTTAACCAAGGGATCATAGGCACACTTTTTTTTTCTTACAAAAATACGTTGTCACCTCTACTCCTATAGTCTTTCCAGTTATTGCTGCAGTCCAAAATCCTTTTTGTTATGCATTCTGCTGGGATGCCTCTCCAGGGTGGGAAGCCCATCTGCTGTTTATTTTGGATCTCTTTTCTTAATTCAGCACTCCACTAGCATAGTATAGATCATATACGTATAAGTAAGATATAGTTTGCCTCCATTAGAATGGAAACTCCATAAAATCAGAGACTTGCTTTTGTTTACTGTAGTATTTTAATACCAAGAACAGTACCTTTCACATAAAATGCTTAATACATATTTGTGAATTTATACTTTTGGAAGTACATTGTTAATTTCCTCATGACCTATAATGAATAGATTCTTATTAAGTTGCACTGAACCCTAAGTGATTTTATTAAATATCATTGAGCATCTCTTACTGTCTGATGGTTATCATGGTCTTCTCACGTGGGTAGAAGCCACACTAATTGTGTGGCACCCAGGCAACTTACAGCAACGTGCAAAATACTTTGGCCTGTTGCACCAAAATTTATCCTTGAAATCTTACAAACATTTGGGTGGTTGCCAACAAGTCGCACTGCTCTGTTTACTGAAGAGTCTTAGGACTTTTTTTTTTTTTTCTGAGTCCTGTATTCTTTAACACCTTTTGATTTGATAGTTCTGAATCCCAATTTCCAAAAGGCAATTTAAGAATCCTTTAATGACTTCCTCAGTGAAGTTGGAATAAAAAAATAATACTCTCTGTATTTTTTAACTCTCAACATGCTTATGAGACCAAGACATGAAATAGTTCATTGATCCTTCAGCTTGAATTAATATATTTGAAGGTCTTTTAACTTTGACAGTTTGGTTCCTTGTAAAGGTGTTCTTGCTTCTGAACAGCATAATTTTGGATGCATCTGGTCCCAATTCTATTCACTTGGCAAGTCCTTGACTTTCAAAAATGTAGGTTTGATTAAGATAATCTCTTTAGCCAGTTAAGCATGAATAATTTTTGTTTAATCATTTGGAGGGCCAAGCCTCATCTGTTTCCTTAGTGGTCACTTGTATTATCTTGAAAGCTTACCTCTACAGCTCAGCTGGAGGAAGCTTCACCGAGTTAATGCATAAAATACTGAAGTCCCTTCCTATGACAACCAGTTCTAATTCCGAGACTTCCTTAAGGACTGGCAATTCTTTTATTCTTTTCGGTTATCTTTATTTTCCAGGTTTTTAAGAATTCTTAAATTATGTAATAATGGTATTTAACTTATAGAGATTTTTCTTATATTGCCTCGTCATAAAGGATTTTTAAATCCTCAGACGACTCTCAGAAGGTCTGTTACCCTTGCTCTTGCCAATACATGCCTGAGCTCCTGTGATGATCAAGGGTCGTTATTCCTTAGGAAAGCGTCTCCTCTCTCACTATCAACCTCTGTTAATTCTTATCACTTCTGTCAGAGCAGTGGACAAAGTAGAGACCTACATCAGCAAACCAGACCACTTTATGCCTCTGTTCATATTCAGCTCCTTTGAATTGAGACAACCTGGTGATCAGTGTGCTACATGATCCTTGTTCTGGGTATATAAACACTGAGCTCATAGTCTTCATTTCTTTATTTCCCATTTGCTCTTTTTTTTTTTTTTTAAAGATTCCATTTATTTATTTGACAGAGAGAGAGATCACAAGTAGGTAGAGAGGCAGGCAGAGAGAGAGGAGGAAGCAAGCTCCCTGCGGAGCAGAGATCCCGATGCGGGGCTCGATCCCAGGACCCTGAGATCACGACCTGAGCCGAAGGCAGCGGCTCAATCCACTGAGCCACCCAGGTGCCCCATTCCCATTTGCTCTTAAAACCGCTTTAATCGGGGTGCCTGGGTGGCTCAGTGGGTTAAGCCTCTGCTTAACCTTCGGCTCGGGTCACGGTCGTGGTCTCGGGGTCCTGGGATCGACCCCTACATCGGGCTCTCTGCTCAGCGGGGGGCCTGTTTTCCCTCTCTCTCTCTACCTGCCTCTCTGCCTACTTGTGATCTCTCTCTCTGTCAAATAAATAAAATCTTTAAAGCAAAAACGCTTTAATCTGCCTCTTGCCCCAAATGCTCCACTGAAATTTACTTTATTTCACCGAGAACTAAGTCAAATTCAACAGGTAGCAACAGTGTTTCTAAAACTCAAGTCAGAGTAAGACAAATACTGTAGAGTATCCCTTAGAGGTGGAAGTTTTTTAAAAAACCAAACTTGTGAAAACAGAAAAAATGGTGGTTACCAGGGCACAAGGGTTGGGTGACAGTACAGATGTTGTTTAAGGGTACAAATTTACAATACAAAATTTACAAGTAGTAAAGAAGCCCCGGAGATATAATGTATAGTACAGTGAATGTAGATAATAATATGTATTATGATTACCACACTTGCTAAGAGACTAAAACTTAATTATTCCAACTACTAAAAAGAAAGGATAATTAGGTATCGTGATAGAGGCACAATTATCGCTACAGTGACAATCATATTACAGTATATAAATGTGTCAAATTAACATGTTGTACACCTTAAATTTACACCCTTATATGTCAAATATATTTCAATGAAAAAAAAATAAATGAGTAAAGAATAAAACTAAGTTGTGCCTACAACTCATCTGAAGATCTTATTAAAATGTAGATTGTGACTCAGTTTACTGGGATGGGGCCTGTGATTCTGCATTTAAACAAACTCCAGGGGAGGCCTCAACTAACTTCAGAGAATTGCACTTTGTATAGCAAGGCGCTAGACCCTGACGGAGCCTTTGATAGGGCATCTTTCCAAAATTCTCTACCCCTTTGGATTTTGCTAGACCACTCTCTTGGTTCTCCTCCTCCTGGCTAATTGTTCCTCCCATAATCTTTTCTTCCATCCCTTTCTTCTGTTTGTTCTGAAATGTAAATATACCCCAGAGCTTCATTCTCAGTCTACTTCTCTTTTGAGAGTGGTGGTTCTCAAACTTCATTGTACAAAGAGGGTTGGCTAGGAAATTTAGTAGACATGGAGTGTTCTGAACTTCACTCCAGAGTTTCTGACTCAGGAGCTTTGGGGTGGAGTCCATTAGTTGGCATTTTTAATTCAATTCAAGAAGTTTCTTGGGCCACACTTCGGAGAAACACTGACGTAAGGGCAGTCATCTACTCTCAGTGCTTTAACCATGCTCCAGACGATTTCCAAATCACACCTACACTCCGGACTTATCCATCAGATCAGCTGACTACTTAATAATTTCAATTTGGATATTCGAAAAATTCAAACTGTCTTAAGTTGAAACTGTTAACCTCCCTCCCTCACCCAACCTCTTTTTTTTTTTTTCCCCATAAACCATCGTGATATGAATCCACCACAGAGTCGCCAACAGGAGCTCACGGTGTGCTCTGAACGAGGGTGGGTGGTGCTGACAGGGTGCCTCCTTCGCTGGCAGGTGGCTCCTGACCCTGTACAAGGAAGGTTTTGCATACTTTATATAGAGAGTTCTGTTCCAAGGGTAAGAGCTTCACCCGGGGTAAGGGGGCACCCAACCTCTTTTTGTCTCTCTGAAATGATTATGAAATCTGGTTAGAGTTTGTGTCCAAGGAATACTTGTCCTCTGGGGATTGTTACCTACAGCATGTTGGCATAAAAATCACCTGGGGCGGAGTGCCTGGGTGGCTCAGTGGGCTAAAGCCTCTGCCTTAGGCTCAGGTCATGATCCTAGGGTCCTGAGATCAAGCCCCGCATCGGGCTCCCTGCTCAGCGGGGAGCCTGCTTCCCTTCCTTTCTCTCTGCTTGCCTCTCTGCCTACTTGTGATCTCTGTCTGTCAAATAAATAAATAAAATCTTAAAAAAAAAAAATCACCTGGGGCAGTTTGCTAAAATTGCTGAGTTGCAAACTCCTCAAATGCTGATTCCTTACATCTGGAGCGTGGCCCACACATCTGACTTTTAAACAAGGTTTCCAGCAGTGATTCTGATGCTGAAAGCCCCCAGGTCCCACTTTAAAAAATGCTGTCCGAGGGATTCCTTTAGCAAGTACTAGTAGTTAAGACCATAGATGATTTGAAAGTATTTTCCATGGTAGAGGGGCTGAGCGGGAATAAAGGACAGTCTAACCTTCCCTTTATCTCTAGTAGAGTCTACCAAAACTACTCCAAATAACTGCACACACTAAATGAAATCAGTGTACTTCTCTCTAAAGTCAGTGTCAGGTCAAGTTACTAGCCGCACCCTGCTAACAAGATTGATACCCCTAAACCATTTCCTTATAGTTGTTTCTGCACCACCAATGATTTGCTCCCATGTAACTCTTGGAGATAAAGAATACTTTCTTGCCATTTCTTTCTTTTCCCTGTGGTCTTATTTCCATGAGGATACATTACCGATTTAAGAAATTGAATACCAAAACCTATAATATCTCAGGTAGACAGTGCATAGCACTAAGGGGGAGAAAGTATCTATTGTTTAATTTATAGCTCCCCAAGGAAATTTTTTCAGACCACCTCCCCTAGCGGAAGCTCAATTAGTAACACTTTTTATCTTAAAGAGCCATGGTTTGTATTCTATTTTTTAAAATTAAGAATACATTCTGTGTATAGTTTAAATTCTTTGTTAGTCCCAACCTATCCTCCTTAAAGCTATGGATGAATCTGTTTTGTTGCCTTAAAGGCTTCTAACTGGATGCTTTCCTCAGTTGTCCTTTTATACATGTTACACTCTTAGTTCAAAAGTGAAATGATGTTGCCCAAGGTTATTAGAATAAAATTGGAGTTCAATTAGTCACTTTGAGACACAGCAACTAAGTGGCTGATCCCTTTTTAATCTTTAACAAGCTCCATTATTCACAAAGGCAAATTGATGCCAGCTTTTAAGGAATCTGAAGTAACGCAAACCACATAGCTTTGAAATATTTAAATATTCTAATTCTCTGGAAGAAATATCCTTTTCATACTGATTAGACTCTGAAACTGGTTTTAAATGGAAACAGTGCCAAACAGAGGTTCAAATGCAAATACATCACATTTACATCGACGGAAAGGGTTTTGATTCATTTTAATTTTATCTCTTTGCAAAAGGCATATGCATAATGTTATCTTGATGTTCAGTCTCAACCTCCTCTATCTACATATCAAAACGTACCTCGGAGAGATCTTTCTCTCCAACCCCCCCTCCCCCCACGAGAAGAATCAGTGGGAGCTGAAAAGACAGGCAATTTACGTAGGTTTTATCATGAGTGTTTGGCTTTAATTTCAGGTGGTTGAGACACTGATTAATCCTATTTTCCTAAATCCGAAGAGAGGCGTTTTACTTCAGCTGAGTTCACCTGCAGATATATATATTTTGTAGGGTTTTTATTTGTTGTTGTTGTTGTTTGTGGGGTTTTTTGGGGTAGTTTGGAGCTATTCCTTGAAACATCTTTCATCTCTTTATTCCTTTCCTCTTCATGTTCTCCACTCCCTTCCCCTCTCTCAGCTGCAAGGACTTGCCCTCTACGAGAGTGGGGGTGGGAGGAAACAAGGGATGGCAGCAGAGCAGGGAGCGTGAGCCGGAGAACGCCCGGATCTGGCTTTGTTATTGGTCGGCGGCTGCCTGATGGATAGACGAGGGAGGAGTGAACTCTTCAGTCTGTTCTGACGGAGCTGAAGTACAGAAACCATATTTACAGGTAAGAGCAAAAAAGAAAAAAAATCTTTTTCTTCAAAACAGAATGCTTCTCAATGCCTATGGAGACAATCTTATGATACGAAAATTATTCTGAAGACATTTCCCGAAAGTGTGTCTCATTCGTGGCTTAGGGAAGCTTTGCAGTGAGCGGTTTTTTCCTCCCTGCCAAACCATTAGCTGATAACACCAGAGGCATGTCCTGCCCTGTTTAACTTTCTAGGAAGTGTTCTTGAAGCAAAATTAATAGATACAATGAATCACCATGTGTCTTTTTGTTGTTGTTGTTGTTCCTCCAATTCAAGTTTGTGTGATTGGGAATGAAGGGAAAGATGACGAAAGCCCGGTAAATTCCACAGGTTCGGAGAACATGGAGCTTTCTCTGAATATAAGACATAAAATTTCATGTGGTGTCTTTTAATATGTACAATACAGTGAATGGTTTAGGAAAATAATTTTTGCAGGTTGGAGACTCTAAGTGCTGCATTAGAATGAATGATTTCGTGTGCGTTTAAGCTCTTTCATTTAACTTTCTGCTCTTGATAAATCTCATGCTACTGAGTAATTGTATCATTTTATTTCGTAAATCGTAAGCTTAGGTGATGATAAAGCGACTCTACGTTTAGCAACATGCATAGGGCTGTTTTCATTTTAAAACCTCAGAAACCTGTTTGTGAAGGATTAAACATTGCTGTAAAAAACAGCATCTTAATAGGCAAGTTTCATTGGCAGTTTCATTTATCGATCAAACATATCTAGATAAGGGTTCCTTCGCAGCATTTATATTGTTGGTAATATCCCTAGGGCAATAGTTTTGTGTGTGTGTGTGTGTGTGTGTGTGTGTGTGTGTGTGTTTAAGAGCTCAGAAGTTAAGATTTTACTGCACCAGTTGCTTGTATCTCTTAATACTGTCTTTGATTTTTCCCCTTAGGGAAAATAGGCGAGAGTTCTAAAAATATACACTAAATGACACATTTACAGTAAAAAGAAGAAAAATAATTTTACTACAAGTCATTTACTTTTCTAGTTATTTTAATTCATAAACAGGGAGCAGTTAAGGAATGAGGGAATCTAATTAAAATCAAGCTTCTTTTAAGTAATATTTCTACTGACCTGGCATTGGTATCTGGCAT
Source organism: Meles meles (assembly GCF_922984935.1). Classification (NCBI taxonomy): domain Eukaryota; kingdom Metazoa; phylum Chordata; class Mammalia; order Carnivora; family Mustelidae; genus Meles; species Meles meles. Next base: position 62,864,356 of record NC_060074.1, read on the forward strand.
CTACTGACATTGGCAATCAATTAAGACTTGTCGATTATAATAAAAGTATTTCTCTGATGTAAATGGTGTATTCAAGTATTTTAAAAATACTTCTTTTGAATAAACCACAAACTAACAGGAATGAATATGTATCATATCTATGAATTTTTTTATCTTGTCTTTGCTTTTTGTTTTTGTTTGAGAAATGGGGTTTGGTTTTAAATGAGAGACGAATGCAAAATAGTTCTTGAAAAAATTATGAAAAGAGAAGGGGAGAAAAACTACTGAATATTTGGAAAAGGTCATGTAAATGAATGGAGAACTAGCTTAAATTTCCTAAACGTACTAAATATAGCTAATAATATGTTTATATGCTTGTGTCTTATTGACCCAAGCAAATACACTTGCATGGTTTATTTTGAACTATTTCTGGATTTCAGAAATCATTACATGATACTGCAATGTTGCTATGTTTCTAATTATTGATGGAATCTTCTGATCTTGGTTTTTAAAACAAAATGGTGATAGAAATTAATCTACCCCTAGATTGGAATTTAGGTGATATATAAGTCCAGAGAGTTTTCACCTCCTAAAATGTGTTAGAAAAAAATAAATCAGGGCAGTTATGTTTTTTGGAAATTATAAATTCTGAGTAAAGCTACCTCCAGGAATGAAGGGGAATTGATGAAAATTAGAGAGCAGAGTTCCACATGGTTTTAAATTATTCTGTTTCCTTGGAAACCAGCTGCTGCAGATGCATTTTGCTTTCTTTGGCTAAAAATATCGTCGTTTTAATAATCGCTAAGGGAAAGGTTCTGAATAAAACCAGAGTGTATTGTTGCTGCTTTTTATAATTTCCTTAATGGTTCACATATTTTGGATGAAAAGTAGATAAACCCTTTCTCAATCAGCGTTTCCTATCATCCACTGGCAGACGTCTGCATGAGGCGTCTGCATGAGACGTCTCCATGAGATAACTATGGTAGCTTTTACTACAGAGACTATAGGAAAAAAAGAGTGTGTGTTGAAGGGGGGGGTGCAGGCATGTGCGCTGGAGTGGAGGCAAGAGAGGAAAAAAAAAGCATGAAAGAAAACAGTTAAGAGCTTCCTGTCCAAGTGAAGGATGAAACAAGGCAAATGAAAACCATGTAAGGCTGTTCTGTGAGATGGCAAATGCGGTATCATTTGTTTTTTCCTTTAGGGCATTTTTAAGACTCAAATATAGGTTTTTACATGTTATGTGTTTATATGTTACATATGTTCCTTTTGCATAATACTTTCCTTTTTCTTTCTGTGTGGTTAGTAGTACATTGAATGAGACAGTAAAATTATGAAATATATTTTAGTGCATCAATCATCTCAATCATAGAAAAGAAAGCTTGAGATCTATGTTCAGGCTATGGATAGCAAAGATCAAATTCATATTTTGACAGATGAAGACTTCTTTAAACTTAATGTCCATACTGTTTCTATACTGCCAGTCCTTTGTAATCTAATATATAAAAAATTACACAACCTAAAAACTGTAAATATTAATAACAATGTGATCTAATTTTAAAAAGAATTATTACAAATACACTTTCTTTGTTTTATTGGAAGGCTTTTGCTTTATTTGGAAATAAAATTTCACTCTATGTGGCTTTTCAAAATCAGAAGTAAAAAATCACAGTTATCGTATTTTACCTGAGGCAATTTCCTAAATTAAAACATATTCATTACAAATATTTTCTCTCAGCAAATTGTTGAGCGGGAAAATCATCATAAAGCTGTTATATTTTATCATAATTCAAATAAGATTCCTAACTTTTACCTCTCACTTCAATATTTTTGACATATTGTTTATTTTTGTAATAATAACTTTAGTCTATTAGATTTGTTAGTAATACAGCAAATAAAATACCACATGCTTAAACTATATTTTAATGTATTTAATATCTAGCCACTACATTACTTAAATTAATATGGCACATCAGAACATTATTTTTCACAAAGAGTTAGGGTGATGGGAGGTGTTTAGTTTTCATCTATTAACATGAACAAAGCCCTTCAGGGGCAACACGTTCAGCCTAAAGACAGATGACCTTAAAAAGCACACTGACAACAAAGCAGATGGATGAGGAGATGGGTCGTGCAAGCTTTCCAGATAACCCTATTGCCCGCACGATCAAAGTTTTCAAGCGCATTTGAAGTTCCTGAAAATAACGCATTACCTAGGCTCATGCTCACCTGCAGATGATTTTAAAACACAGCTTGTTAGTAGTGGCTCTTGACTGCTCCGTGGTTCTTTATTGGCTGCAAGTGACTTGCCAGATCCATAGATAAGTTTACATGGGTCTCTTAAGTCTCACAAAACATATTCAGGAAAATGAAATATTAATAGTTGCTCATAATACAGGTAGACAATTTTATATCTGTCATGGAAGTATGCTAGTTTGTCAAATAACATTGCATTGCCGGGAATGGAAGGGTGGAATTTAAAAGAAATGGAAGTTACACCCAGGTAAGAAAGCTTGGGTCTGGTTTCTCAATGTTCAAATTGTGCTAGGTGGGGCGCCTGGGTGGCTCAGTGGGTTAAGCCGCTGCCTTCGGCTCAGGTCATGATCTCGGGGTCCTGGGATCGAGTCCTGCGTCGGGCTCTCTGCTCAGCAGGGAGCCTGCTTCCCTCTCTCTCTCTCTGCCTGCCTCTCTGCCTACTTGTGATCTCTGTCAAATAAATACATAAAATCTTAAAAAAAAAATTGTGCTAGGTACTCAGGTAACTCAAACAGATGAAGAATTGCTTTAGTGTTTGTACGATGGTAGGCCATAACTCAAAAATATTATTGATCAGAAGTCAGTTTTGCTTTAGTATATGTTTAATACTTGATAGTATAAGATAGGGCTTATCTAGGTATGGAAGGGGGGTTGGTCTAAAGCAGCATAATTACTTTTTAATTACCACTTTGTACATCAGAAAGCAAGAACTGGGTTTGATTATCAAGCTAATGATCACATTTGGATGTTTTCACATATTCAGTCAATCAGTTGGGCAGATCATTTGATTTGTCAGTCAACTATTCAGATCTGAGTTGTTACAATAGACTAAATAGTTTGACCTGAAAATTGCTAAATGTGTATACTCTGAGAATACAGACTCAACATAACTTTTCAAGCATTTAATTCAAGATTATGATGACCTTGATAAATGTCAATAGTAATTCTAAGAATAACACTCTAGCAAAAAAAACCACTTGAAAGGAGCTCAACTTTGCCATTCTTTTTAATCTTATGGCTAAGAGGTGAATAGAAACTATGTGATTTATTTCCAAAGACTTCCTACTTTAGTGAGATCAAGAGCCTAACACAAGGGCTCTTGAGTGGCTCAGTTGGTTAAATGTCTGCCTTAGGTTCAGGCCATGATCCCAGATTCTGGGATCGAGCCCCACATGGGGCTCTCAGCTCTGAGGGGAGCCTGCCTCTCCCTCTTGCCCTGCAGTGCCCCCTGCTTATGTGCACGCTCTCTCTCTCAAATAAATAAAACAAAATCTTTATAAAAACAGAGCTTAACACACTAACTTCTAATTCAACAACAAGTGGTGGTATACACATCTTAATATTTCTCCTGACTGGCATTGCACTTTTGTACAAAAACCAGCCACCACACACAAGTAGTTCTTCTGTGAATTTTTGTATCTTTAAAGAATATTGACTATGAAACCCTTTGGCAAATACTCATTTTATTTTCATGTATTCCCTTTGAATATTTTAGTTTTCTGTTACCCTAGAAACATGGGACTGGCCTGTAGAGATGGTTTCTTCCTGGATTGCTTGTTTTGCCTATGAAGAAAGAAGGCACAGAGAGGGATTCCCACCGTGATATTTTAGTAAGAAACTGAGCATTTGCTTATGCAAAATAACAACAGCCAAACACTATGTGTTTGTATTAAATATTGGATATAATGCATTAAATACTGGATGCAAGAAAAGCATTCAGTTTAGGAGGACTTTGGAAGAAGGCAAAAAAGCATGGTGTGGCCAGATGGTCCACAAAGCATAACAGCACAGGAATTTTAGAGTTACATGGAACTCTCCACTTTAGACCTGCCCTCATATCCTTTTACTGATCTCTTTGACTTACTGTCACAGTCTCCTTGACTTTTTGTGAGCTTGCTGTCATGGTAAAAAATATATTTTAGTTTTGTTCTCTAGTAAGGGTTGATACAGTTAGCTGCTGTCATGTTGTGGATGTATCACGATATATTTAATAAATGAAACAAATAATTTCCCAAACAGGACTCCTGAATGCATTTACAAAGATTTCCTTTTCTCTCCCAGGTTGGGCTAGCCACAGAAAAATCAATATCTGTCATCAGTCATTACCCAGGTAATACTGGTTGTGATGCTGTCAGCATCTTAAGCCAGAAAGACTCTAGAAAAGGTTTTCGAACATTATCTTAAATTTTTTTTTTTTTTTTTTTTTTTTTTTTTGCTTTTTCGAAATTCCTTTCTGGTAGCTCATAAAGCTAATCCTTAAAGTTTGAGATTCTTTGCCTCCTGTTATACCTAAATCAGTAAGTGTCCTACATAGACTCTCCCATGCACACAATGAAGTCCTCTAGGGCTCAGTGTCAGATGGGAAACTGAGCCTGGGCACTCCCCTTTTCAGTTTCTATATTCAGAGATCTCCACACTACTTTTGGACAGAGTCAATGAAAACAACCTAGAACTGCCTCAGGCTTGTCCCGCACTTTCTACCATGGCTTCTTGATGTGGTTTGACAGCCACTTTTTTGACTTCTTCATACATTTTTATTCAGCTATCTTAACTATAATTCTTGGTGGCAAGGGTGTCCTTTATCTCTATCAACAACATCTAATATAATGCCTGATACATGTACTATGTGCCAAATTGTTTTGCTGACTAAGGGAATAATTGTGTCAGTCCTCTTACCCTTGTCTTATACCCTCCCTTCCATTCTGAGATAGTACCCTCCTTCCATGGGCTTCTCTGGGAAGGCTTTTCAATCTAACAATGTCCATGTCATGTAAAAATGTTAAGCCATGCAAAATTATGTATTGCAGAAATTTTATTGTGCAAATTCCATTTGAGCTCACCTGTCCTCACAAGGGATTTCCTCTGCATGGTTCTGCATCTCATAACTCCCTGTTCTATGCTGCTTCATTATCTATTACCCTGTTTTCACACACACACACACACACACACACACCCCATCATCATATAGTAAGTGAATGGATTCTTTGTAAGTTAACATGGTTAATTATAATTTTTGCATTAACATGTAATAAATATTAAATCATATTTGTATAAGAAAATGTAGTAATATGTATTTTACCAATCTCTGACTGTTCTCATATGTATACTCTTATTCAGGTATTCTTCACTCTCTTGAATTAAGTTGTTCAGCAACAAGCTGATTAAAATTAGAATTGTTCACCAGTATTTTTTTTTCTGCTCTGGGCCCTCACTCTGTCATTTATATTATGTTCTGGTGAACAAGTCTAAGCCATAAAGTTTGGCAAGTGACAATGCTGAATCAACCTCAAAGAAATCAAGTTTGCATGCTGAGAGTTTACATATCCATTTTGCTGGAGTTTAATATGTCTCAAGGTAAAGGTAAGCAGATAATATAATACCAGGGGAAGTCCCACAGTCTACCACAGCCAGGTAGACCTGACCAAAAAGAAAAAAAAAAAAAGAATGTTATGCCCTGATGTGATGTCTGGGAGTTTCAAGAGAAAGACTGATTCCTAATATACCATCACTGTGCTCATTTATGTGGGAACTGTACTGTGGTATACATATATACCCCTTAAATGAATGATTTAGTGAGCCAGTCAGCATGCCTTCTTCTAGAAATGCATACATTGAGCTAACGGGGTATTTTAACTTCGGGTGGTCCATTAGATTTTTAGGTAGTATAGTGTAGTAATTGATGGGATGCATATTGGACTTTGCCATCAGGCTGACTGTCCTTCATCTCTTAGACATGCCATCTTACTGCCTCTGTAAATTTGGGAAAGTGACTTAAGTTATCCAAGCTTCTGCTGCCCTTTCTGTAAAATTCGGTTATCAACTTGGGTGATACTGTAAAGCCTGATAGATATATGTTAAACATTTTTCGCCACAGAATGTGGAACATAATATGGAATTGTGTGTAATTTTCATTGTTATTGTTTGTCATCCTTCTCTGTTTATAAGCTAAGAATTGGAAACTAGGAATGGAAGAATGGAGCCAAACAATACCCAGGGCTTTTAATGACTCCTAAGTATTATTCTTCATTAATGTATCAAAAACCCATAAAATTCTTTTTTTCCATTTTGTTTTACTTTATTTCTTTTCAGTGTTCCAAAATTCGGTGTTTATGCACCATACCCAGTGCTCCATGCAATATGTTCCCTCCATAAGACCCAGCACCAGGCTCACCCAAACCCCCATCCCCCTTCCCTCCAAAACCCCCAGTTAGTTTTTTAGAGTCCACGGTCTCTCATGGTTTGTTTCCCCCTCCAATTTCCCCCATCTCTCTTCTCTCCATCTCCCAATGTCCTCCGTGTTATTCCTTATGCTCCACAAGTAAGTGAAGCCATATGATAACTGATTCTCTCTGCTTGACTTATTTCACTCAGCATAATCTCCTTCAGTCCCATCCATGTTGATACAAAAGTGGTATTCATCCTTTCTGATGGAGGCATAATGGTCCATTGTATATATGGACCATATCTTCTTTATCCATTCGTCCACTGAAGGGCATCTTGGTTCTTTCCACAGTTTGGTGACCCTGGCCATTGCTGCTATGAACATTGGGATACAGATGGCCCATCTTTTCACTACATCTGTATCTTTGGGGTAAATACCTAGTAGTGCAATTGCAGGGTCATAGTGTAGCTCTATTTTTAATTTTTTGAGCAATCTCCACACTTTTCCAAAGTGGTTGCATCAACTTGCATTCCCACCAACAGTGTAAGAGGGTTCCCCTTTCTCCGTATCCTCTCCAACGCATGTTGTTTACTGTCTTGTTAATTTTGGCCATTCTAACTGGTGTAAGGTGGTATCTTAATGTGGTTTTGATTTGAATCTCCCTGATTGCTAATGATTATGAACATTTTTTCATGTGTCTGTTAGCTATTTGTATGTCTTCTTTGGAGAAGTGTCTGTTCTTGTCTTCTGACCATTTTTTGATGTGATTATCTGAAAAACCCATATAATTCTTCTTAATTTTGGGGTGCCTGGGTGGCTCAGTTAGTTAAGTGGCTGTCTTCAGCTCAGGTCATGATCTCAGGGTGCTGGAATCGAGTCCCACATCAGGCTCCCTTCTCAGCAGGGAGCCTGCTTCTCCCTCTCCCTCTACCTGCTGCTCTACCTACTTGTGCTCTCTATCTCCCTGTCAAATAAATAAATAAAATCTTTAAAAAAATTCTTCTTAATTAAAAAAAATTTATTAACATATAATGTATTATTTGCTTCAGGGGTATAGGTCTGTGAATCATCAGTCTTACACAATTCACAACACTCACCATAGCACATACCCTCTCCAATGTCCATAACCCAGCCAGCCTATCCCTTCCCCCTCACCCCCCAGCAACCCTCAGTTTGTTTCCTGAGATCAAGACTCTCTTATGGTTTTTCTCCCTCCCCAGTCCCTTCTTGTTACATTTTTTCCCCTTCCTACCTCCCATGCCCCCACACCCTGCCTCTCAAATTCCTCATATCAGAGAGATCATATGATAATTGTATTTCTCTCATTGACTTATTTCCTTTAGCATAATACCCTCTAGTTCCATCCATGTTATTGCAAGTGGCAAGATTTTTTTTTTTTGATGGCTGCATAGTATTACATTGTTGTATATATATATATATATATATATTTTTTTTTTCCCCCATATATACACACATCTTCTTTATCCATTGGACATCTAGGTTCTTTCTATAGTTTGGCTATTGTGGACATTGTTGCTATAAACATTCGGGTGCATGTGCCCCTTCGGATTACTACATTTGTATCTTTAGGGTAAATACCCAGTAGTGCAATTGCTGGGTTGTAGGGAAACTCTATTTTCAACTTTTTGAGGAAACTTCATACTGTTTTCCAGAGTGGCTGCACCAGCTTGCATTCCCACCAACAGTGTAGGAGGGTCTCCCTTTCTCTGCATCCTCACCAACACCTGTTGTTTCCTGACTGATTTATTTTAGCTATTTTGAATGGTGTGAGGTGGTGTCTCACCATGGTTTTGATTTGTATTTCCCCGATGCCGAGTGATGTGGAGCACTTTTCATGTATCTGTTGGCCATTTGGACGTCTTCTTTGCAAAAATAATCTGTTCATGTCTTTTGCCCATTTCTTGATTGGATTATATGTTCTTTGGGTTTTGAGTTTGATAAGTTCTTTACCGATTTTGGATACTAGCCCTTTATCTGATACACCATTTGCAAATATCTTCTCCCATTGTGTCAGTTGTTTTTTGGTTTGTTGATGGTTTCCTTTGCTGTGCAAAAGCTTGTGATCTTGACGAAGTCCCAATAGTTCATTTTTGCCCTTGCTTCCCTTGTCTTTGGTGATGTTTCTAGGAAGAAGTTGCTGTGGCTGAGGTGGAAAAGGTTGCTACCTGTGTTCTCCTCAAGGATTTTGATGGATTCTCGTCTCACATTGGGGTCTTTGATCATTTTGAGTCTATTTTTGTGTGTGTGTAAGGAAGTGGTCAAGTTTCATTCTTCTACATGTGGCTGTCCAATTTTCCCAACACCATTTGTTGAAGACACTGTCTTTGTTCTGTTGGACATTCTTTCCCGCTTTGTCAAAGATTAGTTGACCATAGAGTTGAGGGTCCATTTCTGGGCTCTCTGTTCTGTTCCATTGATCTATGTGTCTGTTTTTGGCCAGTACCATACTGTTCATGATTGCAGCTTTGTAATAGAGCCTAAGGTCTGGAATTGTGATGCTGCCAACTTTGGTTTTCTTCTTCAACATTCCTCTGGCTATTCAGGGTCTTTTCTGGTTCTATGTAAATTTTAGGATTATTTGATCCATTTCTTTGAAAAACATTGATGATATTTTGATTGGGTTGCTTTAAATGTATAGATTGCTTTAGGTAGCATAGACATTTTCACAATATTTGTTCTTCAATCCATGAGCACGGAACGTTTTTGCATTTTTTTGTGTCTTCCTCAATTTCTTTCATGAGTACTTCATAGTTTTCTGAGTACAGATTCTTTGCTTCCTCGGTTAGGTATGTTCCTAGGTATCTTTTGGTTTTGGGTGGAATTGTAGATGGGATCAACTCCTTAATTTCTCTTTCTTCTATCTTGCTGTTGGTGTATAGAAATGCAACTGATTTCTGTGCATTGATTTTATATCCCGATGCTTTATTGAATTCCTGTATGAGTTCTAGTAGTTTTGGAGTGGACTTTTGGGTTTTCCACATACAATATATCATCTGCAAAGAGTGAGAGATTGACTACTTCTTTGCTGATTTGGATGCCTTTTATTTCTTTTTGTTGTCTGATTGTTGAGGCTAGGACTTCTAGTACTATGTTGAATAGCAGTGGTGATGGTGGACAGCCCTACTGTGTTCCTGACTTTAGGGGAAAAGTTCTCAGTTTTCTCCATTGAGAATGATATTCGCTGTGGGGTTTTCATAGATGGCTGTAATGATATTGGGTATGTACCCTCTATCTCTACACTGTGAAGAGTTTTGATTAAGAAAGTGTGGTGTACTTTGTCAGATGCTTTTTCAGCATCTATTGAATGTATCATATGGTTCTTGTTCTTTCTTTTATTAATGTATTGTATCACATTGATTGATTTGTGGATGTTGAACCAAACTTGCAGCTCAGAAATAAATCCCACTTGGTCGTGGTGAATAATCTTTTTAATGTACTGTTGGATCCTACTTGCTAGTGTTTTGGTGAGAATTTTTGCATCCGTGTTCATCAAGGATATTGGTCTGGAGAATTACAGACCAATATCCTTGATGAAGTCTTTGTCTGGTTTTGGGATCAAGGTAATGCTGGCCTCATAAAAGGAGTTTGGAAGTTTTCCTTCCATTTCTATTTTTTGGAACAGTTTTAGGAGACTAGGTATTAATTCTAGGTATTAATACTGCCCTGAGGTCTTGTTTGTTGGGAGATTTTTGGTGACTGCTTTAATCTCCTTACTGGTTATGGGTCTGTTCAGGTTTTCTATTTCTTTCCGGTTCAGTTTTGGTTGTTTATATGTCTCTAGGAATGCATCCATTTCTTCCACATTGTCAAATTTGCTGCTGTATAGTTGTTCATAACATGTTCTTATAATTGTATTTCTTTGGTGTTGTTTTGATTTCTCCTCTTTCATTCATGATTTTATTAATAGTGATCCTTTCTCTTTTCTTTTTGATAAGTCTGGCCAGGGGTTTATCAATCTTAATTCTTTCAAAGAACCACCTCCTAATTTCATTGATGTGTTCTACTGTTCTTTTGGTTTTTATCTCATTGATTTCTGCTCTGATCTTTATTATTTCTCTTCTCTTGCTGGGTTTAGGCTTTCTTTGCTGTTCTTGCTCCAGCTCTTTTAGTTGTAGGGTTAGGTTGTATACTTGAGAACTTTCTTGTTTCCTTTTTTTTTTTCCCCCCTAAGAGTCATCCATTTATTTCAGAGAGAGGGAGAGAGAGAGAGAGAGAACACAGGGAGGAGAGGTAGAGGGATTGGGTGAGAAAATCTTAAGCAGACCCCACACTGAGGGTGAAGCCCGACACGGGGCTTGATCTCATGATCCTGAGACATGTCCTGAGCCAAAACTAAGAGCTGGACACTTAACTGACACCTAGGCACCCTGAGACCTTTCTTGTTTCTTGAGAAAGGCTTGTATTGCTCTGTACTTTCCTCTCAGGACTGCCTTTGCTGTGTCCCAAAGATTTTGAACCATTGTGTTTTCATTTTCATTTGTATCCATGGATTTTTTTTAACTCTTCTTTAATTTCCTGGTTGACCACTCATTCTTTAGTAGACCTCCGTGTATTTGAGTTCTTTCCAATTTTCTTCTTGTGGTTGAGTTCTAGTTTCAAAGCATTGTGGTCTGAAAATATGCAATGAATGATCCCAATCTTTTGGTACCAGTTGAGACCTGACTTTTGACCCAAGATGTGATCTATTCTGGAGAATGTTCCATGTGCACTAGAGAAGAACGTGTCTTCTGTTGCTTTGTGATGGAGTGTTCTGAATATATCTGTGATATCCATCTGGTCCAGCGTGTCATTTACAACCTTTATTTCTTTGTTGGTCTTTTGCTTAGATAATCTGTCCATTTTAGTGAGGGGGGGTGTTAAATTTCCCTACTTTATTATTATATTATTGTTGATGTATTTCTTTGATTTTGTTATTAATTGGTTTATATAATTGGCTGCTCCCATGTTAGGGCATAGATATTTAAAATTGTTAAATCTTCTTGTTGGACAGACCCTTTAAGTTTGATATAGTTTCCTTCCTCATCTCTTATTATAGTCTTTTTCTTAAAATCTAATTTATCTGATATAAGGATTGCCACCCCAGCTTTCTTCTGATGTCTGTTAGCATGGTAAATTGTTTTCCACCCCCTCACTTTAGATCTGGAGGTGTTTTTGGGTCTAAAATGAATTTCTTGCAGACAGCATATTGATGGTTTTTTTTTTTTTTTCTTTCCATTCTGATACCCTGTGTCTTTTGATTGGGGCTTTTAGCTCATTTACATTCAGGGTAACTATTGAAAGCTATGAATTTAGTGCCATTTTATTGCCTTTAAGATGACTATTATTGTATATGTCTCTGTTCCTTTCTGGTCTGTTACTTTTAGGCTCTCTCTTTGCTTAGAGGACCCTTTTCAATATTTCCTGTAGGGCTGGTTTGGTGTTTGCAAATTATTTTAGTTTTTGTTTGTCCTGGAAGTTTTTTATCTCCCCTTCTATTTTCAATGACAGCCTAGCTGGATATAATATTCTTGGATGCACATTTTTCTCGTTTAGTACTCTGAATATATCATGCCAGTCCTTTCTGGCCTGCCAGGTCTCTGTGGATTGGTCTGCTGCCGAACTAATATTTCTACCGTCGTATGTTACAGAGCTCTTGTCCTGAGCTACTTTCAGGATTTTCTCTTTATCACCAAGACCTGTAAGTTTTACTATTAGATAACAGTGTTGACCTATTTTAATTCATTTTGAGTGGGGTTCTTTGTGTCTCCTGGATTTTGATGCTTGTTCACTTCACCAAATTAGGGAAATTCTGTACTATAATTTGCTCCAATATGCCTTCTGCCTCTCTCTCTCTTTTTTCTTCCTCTGGGATCGAATTATTCTAATGTTTCATCTTATGGTATCACTTAGCTCTTGAATTCTCCCCTCATGGTCCAGTAGTTGTTTATCTCAGGTTCTAAGCTTCTTTATTCTCCATCATTTGATCTTCTATATCACTAATTCTCTCTTCTGCCTCTTTTATCCAGGCAGTAAGAGCTTTCATTTTTTTTTGTACCTCATTAATAGCTTTTTAAAAATTTCATCTTGGTTAGATTTTAGTTCTTTTATTTCTCCAGAAAGGGATTTTATCTCTCCAGAAAGGGATTCTCTAGTATCCTCCATGCTTTTTTTGAGTCCATGTAGCACCTTGGTAATCATTATTCTGAACTCTAGATCTTGCATCTTACTAATGTCCATATTGATTAGGCTCCTAGCTATCGGTAGTGCCTCTTGTTCTTTTTTATGTGTGTGTGGTGAGTTTTTCTGCCTTGTCATTTTTATCCAGATAAGAATAGATGAATGAGAGAACAAAATACTAAAAGGGTAGGGACAATTCCAGATAAAATATATACTAACCAAATCAGAAGAGACCCAAAATCAGGGTGGGGGGCTGCAGAAGAAAGAAAGGAGGGGGGAAAATTATATATATGTATTTGACTGGTGAAAAGAACAGCCACACACTTGATTTTGGGTATATTTTGGTCTGTTAGAAGAAACTGCCTCCCAAAATTTTAAAGAAAGAAAAACATTTATATGGAGATATATATATATCAGTGAACATGACAAAGGGATGAAATAGGATTGTAAAATGACAATTAAAAAGATTCTAGAAAAAGAATTGATAAGATAAGAAGTTGGTTGAAAAGGGTAAAAAAAGAGGAAAGAATGTGATTATGCTGGAGAGTAGAACAAAGCCATGTGCTAGATTTAGGGTATATTTTGATCTGTTAGAAGAAACTGTATCCCAAAGTTTTACAGAAAGAAAAACCTATATGTATACAAAAAATAAGGCTAAATACAATGAAGGGATAGAATAGGAGTATAACAATGAAACTTAAAGATTTTTAAAATGGTATTGATAAGCTAAAATAGTTAAAAAAACACTTAAATAAAAAGAGAAAAATTACTAGAATAAGAAAAAAAATAAAATTAAAAATATTTAACTTTGAAAGACTAAAGAATCATGGGGAAAAAAAGCCATGAATTCTATGTGCTGTATTCCTGTAGCTCTGAAGTTTTGTAGTTCTCCTAGATCAGTGAACTTGGTCTTGGCTGGATGTTCTTGCTGATATTCTGTGGGAGGGGACTGTTGCAGTGATTCTCAAATGTCTTTGCCAGAGGCAGAATGTACTGTCCTTGCCAGGGGCCGGACTAAGTAATCTGTTCGGCTTCACTCTTGGGAGCTTTTGTTCCTGAATGCTTTTCGTATAGCTTCGGAGGACAGGAAAGAAAATGGTGGCTTCCCAATCTCTGGCCAGGAGAAGCCGAGAACTTGGGACCCTACTCCTCAGCGTGCCCTTAGAGAAAAGCAGTCAATCTCTCCTGTCTCCCTGGTTTCCCGCTGCACTCTGAGCTCACCTGGCCTGTGACTGATTGTTTCTATCTCTGGCACATGGCCCCGTTTGGAGTCTCCAAACATAGCAGATTCCTGTAGCATGCTCCAGCACCGCTCCTCCCAGAGGAGGAAGGAGGGGGGTCTCCCAGTATCTACAATTTGTGGTGTCTCTGCTCAAAGAGCATTGGCCCAACTGTGCTGCAGATCACAGTTTAAGGTAATCCCGAGCTGAGAGCCCACTCCTTGGCTCCATCTCTGTAACCGGCTTCTCTGCTCTGATACCTGGCAGCTCTGCCACACTCAGGCACCCCCAGTCTTTCTGTGACCCCGTGGGACCTGAGACCACACTGTCCCCACAAGGGCTCCACCCTCCGCTTAACCTCTGGAGTGACATCCATCAGCGGAGCAGACTTCTAAAAGTTTGGATTTTGTGCTCTGCTGCTGTACATCTTGACAGGAGCCGGCCCCTCCCACTGTGGTCTGTCTTCCCATATATCACTTCAGATTTACTTCTCTACATGTCTTACTTTCCAGAAATTGGTTGCTTTTCTGTTCCTAAAATTGCTGTTCTTTGATCTCCTGTTGAGCTTGTAGGTGCTCAGAATGGTGTGATAAATAACTAGCTGAACTCCTGGGACCCAATGATATTTACGTCTCCTACTTCTCCACCATCTTGCTCCTCCTCCCATAAAATTCTTGATTGGCAAGTTTTTCTATTCTTTCACATTAACAGCAATTAGATCACTGGACATCAGCTAATTAAGTTAGTATTGTACGAGATAGTATTTTTCCATGTTTTCATAATGGTGAAAACAAATCCTAGAATCATTAATGGATAACAGTGGTAAGACTTTCAAAATATTAAACTGGTAAAGGATTTTTCAAAGTTCTGAGAAATGTTATTGAATATTCCATGAAAAAAATATTCTATACTTATGGGGTGCCTGGGTGGCTCACTGGTTAAGCATCTGCCTTTGGCTCAGGTCATGATTCCATTGTTCTGGAATCAAGCCCTGCACCAGGCTCCCTGCTCAGCAAGAAGCTTGCTTCTCCCTCTCCCACTCCCCCTTCTTGTGTTCCCTCTCTCACTTTCTCTCTCTGTCAAATAAGGAAATAAAATCTTTAAAAAAAATTTCTATGCTTAAATAAGTTTGCAAGAATCTTGACCAAATTTAAACAATACCAACTTCTGTATAGCCTTTATTAGGCTAATGCACAGTGAGATTCTTCAAAAAGGGTATAGAGTATTAAGAATTTTCAAGAATTATTTGATCATAGACTCCCTTTCTAACACATAACTTCATCCATTAGAATTTTATAGATCAAGTTTTGTATATGCTACATTAATCCTTTTTTTTTTTAAAGATTTTATTTATTTATTTGAAAGAGAGAGATCACAAGCAGGCAGAGCAGCAGACAGAGGGAGAGGGAGAGGCAGGCTTCCCGCCGAGCAGGGAGCCTGATGTGGGGCTTGATCCCAGGACCCCGAGACCATGACCTGAGCTGAAGACAGAGGCTTCAACCTACTGAGCCACCCAGGCACCCCTACATTAATCGTTTTTAAGACAGATGTATACCTATAATCTCCCAAAGAATCTCTAACTCCAAGGTTGAAACATGTTTTAATAATTTTTTCAATATGAAAATAGTTACTATGTTTCCAAAATAAAAACATTTCCAAAATTACTCCATGAATTGCATATTCTTCATAAGAGTAATATATTCAAATATAAATTCTCTTTTTTCCCCCATGGTTTGTTTTTTAAATTTCTACAAAGTGGCATGTGCACTTATGTTTCAAAATATTTGCTGTCACAAAGGAGCCTTATGTCCAAAATACATAAGTAACATATATTCTAAGCTTCATGTTGCCCAGTGATAATAAGGCAACAATAATACTCATTTCAGAGTCAATTATAAGTGCAAATGAGATAGCACATTAACAGAATTTAGTTTCTGGTACCAAGTAAGGACTCAGCCACATTATTATGATCTATTTATTTAGAAGAAAGGGAATTTATTAATTAAGAAAAAATAGAACATTATGGACAGTATGAAGGAATCCCAATGAATTCAGTTTAAATTCTAAAGAGGCACTTGGATGTAAAAGTGTTTGACCTATTTCTTCTATAAAGGTAATGTAAAAATATCAAAAATCACAAGCCAGAGTGTGCTCCTAATAGCTATAATAAAATGTCTCTAAACACAAACTTAATGTATCCTTTATTGAGAAAAAATATGTTAAGTAACTTAGATAAATATACACGCAGAAATAAACACGCAGAAACCCAATAAGGATGGAAAGAATGCACATGTACAAATAGTTCTAACTCACAAATATGCAGAGAAAACCAATTTTGAGCAGTAGGATACCATCAATAGTCAAGAAAGAGTGGTGATTAAAGGTATGATCCCAAGTGCCAAAATGCTTGGAATTCAAATGCCTCCTCTAAAGACTAATGCCCATTTATTAGCATATAGGTCAGAAATCCTGCACTGTGTGGGTAAGTTCTTTGGTCAGGATCTCACAAGGTGGAAACCAAGGTGTCTGTTTGGCTGAGTTCTTGTCTGGTAATTCTGGGGAGGAAAAATCTACCTCCCAGCTCATCCTTTTTGCCAGAATTCAGCTCCTCATGGTTTTAGCCTGGGGCCCCTGTATCCTGCTTGCTCAGCTGGAGCTGCTCTTAGAGCTCCTAGAGGCTGCACACGTGCCATGTCATAGCACCCCTTCCTTCTTCAAAGTCAGCTACAGAGAATCTTACTTTAAATCCACAATCTCACCCTTAATTTCTTACCTCTAGATTTAAAGTGTTCATGTGATTAGGTCAGGCCCACCTATATCACCTCTTATCAGGTCTGATACAGGACTCTAAGTATATATGCAAATTCCCTTTGCCTTGTGATGGGAACATAATTACAGGACTGGTATCTCACCATATTTGCAATCCTAGAGGTATACAAGGCATGCACACTAGGGGATAGGGATGCCATTTTAGAATCCAGTCTAATATATATGTGAGATGCTAGAACAGTGCTGGCATATAGTAAATACTATATGTGTATAGCCCTTGTTTTTATGGAATATCTGAAGTACTCACAGATATTATATTTTTTTATTTTTTTAAACATTTATTTGTTAGAGAGAGAGAGAGAGCATGAGCAGGGGAAGGGGCAGAGGGAGAGAATATCCAAGCAGACTTCCACTGAGTGCGGAGCCTAACATGGAGCTGGAGCCTGACACAGGGCTCAGTTCCATGACCCATGATATCAGGACCCAAGCTGAAACCAAGAGTCAGATGCTTAACCAACTGAGCTACTCAGGCACCCCAAAACTCACAGATATTTTAAAAAATAGTATTGTCATAGTCATGGCAAGGTTATAGTAAAATGATATACCAATGCACCATAAAAGAAACAAATTGGTAGAATCCTTCTGCCAGGTAATTTGACAATGTATATTGAATGCTCAGTATTTCCACTTCTAGGGCTTTATTCTAGAGATATAATCAGAGGTATACACAAAGGTATGCAAAAGAAAAGTTAATTATACTTGATAAACACTTAAAGAGAAACTAAACATCTCCCTTTAGAGTTGTAGTTAAATATTATAGCATAGCATTCAATGAAATGTTATGTAGCCTTAAGCACGAAAGTATAAATCAAACAAAAATGTATAGTTTTTGAAAAATATTGAATGAGAAGGAAACTCATGACAGAAGTAGAGAAATTATAGGTTAAAATTGCATAAGCAATATTAATCAACTCATGCTTTTCCCTAGAATGTTAGGTGGCCTTTTAGCAAAGCAAGTTCACTTGACAAGGGAGGGAACAGACCCTGTCATGCCTCCTCAGACAGCTGTATGTACTAGGTTTCTAGAGACTTCTTATGAAGTCTCAGCATCCTTCCTAAAATTTGAGGTAAGTTTTTGGGTGGACAGGGTCACTTGACAAGGAAGAGAACGTACTCAGATGTCTGTTTGGCTGTGTCCATCAATCAGAACAACATGGGTTTTTTAAAAAAAAAAAAAAAAAAAAAGAACAACATGGGCATCCTCAGAAAAAGACTGCATCATCTCTCTCTCTCTCTCTCTCTCTCTCTTTTTTTTTTTTTTAGGTGTGCTATTGACATTCAGTGCCTCGAAATGCAAATAGTGTGTTTTGGTCGCTCATTCCTAATATATAGCCCTGTTTTATATTAAAGTGGCTAAATTACGGTCTCAGTCAAGATTTTAGAGAATGGTTTCTGTTTTGTTTCAGCTATAATGCAAGATTCTGCAATACATAATAACACATACCAATGGAGGAGGTAGATGTGAACGGTTTTGAGGAAAGCGCTGTAGTGCTCATTGTACCACATTCTACCACTATACCACAGCTGTTAGCCCTGTCTCACAGGTGAGACAGCGTCGGCTCAGAGAAATTAAGTGACTTGCTGAAAAACTCCTATTTACAAGTTGGTGAAACCAAATTTTTAAGCAATTAGCTTCCGTCTTTTCATCATCCATGATTCCTAATGGTTCCTGGGACTCTATTTTTTAAGATAGCTTTTGGAAATGTTAACGATTAGCCTAGTTTAAATCTTCTGCAGTAAGGATCACTGCTTTACTGTACCTGAAGGCAAATTAGTGGTGACAGTAGCAGCACAGATTGCTTTGTTCTCCTAAGCTTTTTCCAGTGCCGGCCTCTCAGATCTTCAATTTCAAAGTAACAGATGTGTTTTTAATTGGAGATCCAGATTATCACCACAAACTCAGATTAAAGAAATTCTTCCCAGTTCCCTATCAACCCTGTGAATGACTCCATCATCTTTGGAACTAGCATTTCTCAGACTCTACAGCCCATGGTAGTTTCTACTACCTCTTGTTCTCTGCAGTTAAATTCTTGATAAGAATCAATGTCTGGTTCTCTCAAGTCACTTAATTGTCCATTTCTCTTTTGGGGATTGCCTTCTATCCTTCTCAGACTCTTGTCCTTTGCCCTACTTTCCCTCCATATTTCCAGGACCTTTCATTCATTTTTATTCACCTTTATTATGTCTCCATCTCTAGCCCCAGCAACCTATCCCACTCTTGTTCTAGTATTTGTCAATTAACCTCAGTAATTAACTCAAGCCTCCAGTGGTATTCTAGCTCTATAGGAAGTGTCCTTATTGCAGAGGAAATAAAAAGAACATAAAAATACATTTCTCTGATTGTGGAGCTTTACTACTAAAATATTTGTGCTCTCTGGTACTCGTTATCCAATTAAAAAGTCAACCATTGGGTATTTTGTTCTGTAAAGCTTGCCTAATAGCAACAAATATTTAAGTCTGTAGGGGAGATCCATATAAACTCTAAACTATTATTTTAAAAAAATTCCATTTGTAGAAAGGTCAATGTACCCAACATTCATAGTAGTTCTAACCTCAAAATGCAATATATTTTTATCTTTACATTCTCTTAGCAAGCAGTCTTGACTCAGTTACTTCTCATTACAACATCAATTGAACATAAAAATTAAGAACGTACAGTTTTCTTCTCTTAAATACTAATAATATCTTGCCTTTTCAGGGTCTGGATTTGTAGTAAAGTATTAAACTGTTTCAAATATTTTAATTCAAAATCTGACTATTCTATTTGACAGATAAACAAATTGTAAGTATTTTCATATTAGAAGCAGTATTAAAAAATTGTGTTTTATATGCTTCTAAAAAGGAATTATTGGGTAGAGGATCAGTAATAATATAGTATTTCCATTAAGTAGACCAAGAAAACCCAGAGGAAGGAAGGAAGGAAGGGAAAGAGAGAAAGAGGGAGGAAAGAAGGAAGAGGAAAAAAAAAGAAAGGAAGGAAGAAAAAAGCCAACCAGCTTAAGAAAACTACTTTTTTTGACCTCAGAAATGCATACGTTTTGGGGGATCCCGAAGTAGAATTATAAAACTTTGACTACTAACAAATATACAAAAAATAGCATGATCTTTTTGATGCTTGCAGATTTAAATTAAGCCATCTGAACTTTGCTGTTTGCTAACATTTTCTTCTGGCCACATACTCTCAAAACAGTAGTCTGTGTCCTAGGGGTGACTTAGTATTATTTAGGACTGCTTCCACTTGACTATATGGATGGGGAAAACTCATCCAAGGACATTCATAACTTTTCTTTGGTCTTCCTTCCCACTTCTTCCTGCAGAAATCTGAATGGGGGAGCATCTTAAAGTCACAATTTAGCTTTTCCTGCTGATCTCATGTCTGTTGCCATGGAAATAATTGTAGTATTTCAGTTTTAGTCCTACAACCAAAGCACACTCCAGTGGGATCAGATTGGCAGACACAATCTGTAGGATGAAATCTCTCTTTCAACAAGTGTTTGTTATGCTTTAGGACATTTTTTCCCTCTACACTTCATTTCTTTGTGCTTCCTCTGCTGTCGAGTTCTACAGTCCCATCTCTCTTCAATGACTTTGCCCAAGATTCTTCAGGGCCACGAGGACCTAAAAGCATAAATATGAGCAAATCCACGTAAATTATTCATATTGATTTCATATCAGCTAAGGAAAAATTTCCAAATAATTTCCTAGAACTAACAAACTTAAGTTTTATCAACATTTAAAAAAAAAAAAATCTATCAACAGCCTTGAGTTTTTAGGACCTTTTCTGTAATTCTTCTAAAACCTCTGTAAGTCACCTGAAGATGAGATAGTCACTCAACTAAATAATGAGCAGTTGTATTAGGCTACTGCATGACTTTTTAACCTGGAGATTGACTTTTTTTTTTATTATTTAATTTATTTTTTTTTCAGCGTAACAGTATTCATTGTTTTTGCACAACACCCAGTGCTCCATGCAATACATGTTTAAGATTTTTTTTTTTTTTAAGATTTTATTTATTTATTTGACAGACAGAAATCACAAGTAGGCAGAGATGCAGACAGAGAGAGAGAGGAGGAAGCAGACTCCCCGCTGAGCAGAGATTCCGATGTGGGGCTTGATCCCAGGACCCTGGGATCATGACCTGAGCTGAAGGCAGAGGCTTTAATCTGCTGAGCCACCCAGGCACCCCTGGAGATTGACTTTTAAAGAGATCCAGAGTCTTATAATCCCTGCAGCAGCAGGTGGTGGTTGTAGATCTGACTTTTTAAAAATCTTGAAAAAGTAACTTTAGAAAGGGTGGTGAATAAAATAGTTATTAACTCTTTGTCTCTGTTTTCCCATGTATAGTAACCATTGTCCATTTATTCTCTCTTTTCTGCCATACTAAAAGAAATATTCCTGTAGAGTGATAAAGGAAAGCTTACTTTTTATGGTTAATTTTTTTTATATTTTATTTATTTATTTGACAGAGATCACAAGTAGGCAGAGAGGCAGGCAAAGAGAGTGAGGGGGAAGCAGGCTCCCTGCCAAGCAGAGAGTCCGATTTGGGGCTCGATCCCAGGACCCTGAGATCATGACCTGAGCCAAAGGCAGAGGCCCAAACCACTGAACCACCCAGGCGCCCCTTTATAGTTAATTTTATTCGCCAAAGCAACATCACAAAGTGGTACCCATGAATCTGAATTCCTATTTGAAACCTGGCAGATAAGGTGGACTTCACTGTCATGAAGTAATCAGTAATCTAGGGACAGAGGTGGTCCTTGGTAAAATTAAGTAATCATATTGCTTTGGGTAGTACTTTGGTTCCCTTCCCCTTCTAAACTCTTTCTAAATTGTTCTACCCCAAAAGAAATTATGACCTCTCCTCTCCTCTGACTACTCAGGTTTTCTGACTCTAACTCTGATCTGAGTCACTAAGTCCTCCCTCAGTATGTTCCTTAATTCTAGTGTCTTTCCTGTTTCCCATGAAATCTGTCATCACTTTACCACTGGCCCCGTGTTTTCTTGTGAAATAATAGGCTAATGGGCACATCTTTAAAAATATAAGTCAGATCTTGTCACTCTATGACTTAAGACCTGTGGTGGCTTCCATGTCATGTAGAGTGATGGCTGAAGTCCTCCCACATGCTACACAACCTAGCCCCCATTCCTGTCTACCCTAATTGCCCACTATGCCTAGCCTAAGACCTTGGCACATACCATTTTTTTTTGACTTGAAATTCTTTCCCCCCAGATGTCAAAATTGCTGCCCCCCTTAGCTCTCCAATCAACTAAAAATGGAATGTTCTGGGGCACCTGGGTGGCTCAGACATTAAGCGTCTGCCTTCAGCTCAGGTCATGATCCCAGGGTCGTAGGATGGAGTCCTGTGTCAGGTTCCCTGCTCAGCGGGAAGCTAGTTTCTCCCTCTCCCACTCCCCGTGCTTGTGTTCCCTCTCTCACTGTGTATCTCTCTCTCTCTGTCAGATAAATAAACAAAATCTTTTAAAAGAAATGGAATATTCTGTATCAGCCAAACTTGTAGTCACTATACCTCTTAAATGCTTATTTTTCTCCATAACCTTGATCTCCATATGACATATTATCTGTTTATCTGTTTGTTAGTACTTGCTTGACTTTTTATTATTATTTATTTTAGTTATCTGTAGCTAGTAAATCAGCACCATTGGAGAAAGGAATTTTTTTTCCTATGCTCGTATTTTATCATTGAATGGTAAGATAGTTCCTTATAGAAGCATCTACTGAGATGCTGCTACTGCAACAGGAGACTCTGAGGTCAGTGGGAGGCCCTAGGAGGGTAGCCAGTCCCAAGGTCACTACATTTTTACCAAAGTTACTCTAGTTAGACTTGTCCCGTGTTACCAAAAGACGTAGATAGCCCTGCCATGCTGAGATATAATGGCTTCAGGTATTGCCTTTCCCTTGGTAGCATATATTGTGGAATGTCTTTTGTAAAATCAGTTTGTTCCTCCAGCTGATATTTTCTAGCAAAGGCATTTCTGGTATTGTGCCGGGTGACTGGAGAAGGGAATATTTTGATTTCTTAGTCTGTGAGCCCTTTGGCATCACCTACCTGAACCATTCTTTGTCATTCTTCCTGAGCCAGTCCAAGTTGGGCTTTAAATTACCATGTAATCTAAAAATCGCTCTTCTAATTTTATAAACAAGATTAGTAAGGGAAAGGAAGATGGGGAATGTAAAACGTAAAAAGTAAGGATCACTTCTGAAAGTGAATGGGACACTGGCCAAGTATTAGAACAGCTTCAGCGGGGAAGGCGTGGGGCTGAAGTGACTGGACCTGAGTAGGCGTGTCCCCCTTCGGCCTGGCTGTGCATCCTGACTTCACCACAATTCATGCTATTTTACCCGCTCTCTCCTTGGTTGGGAGACCATTTGTTATTGTGCCTGTGCTATCAGAGTGATGTGAGCTGGTGGGGACTGAGGACCCAGAGGGGTCCTGTAGGACTAGCCAAGAAAGTCTTTGGCTTACAGGATAGAGATCAAATGTGCATCAAGAGGAAGGGAGAGCAGAGTTTACAGAGAGAGAGGGCGCATACAGGCAGAGCATCTGGGAGACTCGGAAAGAAAGAAGAATGAGTCTCGTCTTTGCTTGGGGCCTGGGGTTTTTATTGGGAATGGTGGTCTGGTGCACATGTCTTCTCAGGCATCCAGGAACAAAGAAAAGGGTTTAAAAGTGACTCCAAGAGTCATTTATGACCTGGAGCCAGGGATCTTGGTGAGTTAGTGGTCTTGGAGAACCTTGCCCGGCCCCTCCTTAGATGTTATCTACTGTGCTGGAAGACTCCACAGAAGTCATTAACTCTTTGACATTAACTCTTTGGCCTTGTAAAGGAGTACGTTCACTATCTGTTCTATGAGGCATGTGTAACGTGGAGGGTTAGATCCTAATAAGAATAGAAACAGGAAAAGGAGCAAAAACCCCCCAGTTTTTCATGGTTTCCCTTTAATTTTCTTGTCTCAGTAGGGTAGAGGAATATTTCTTGATACCTTTGTTACAAGTAACAGTAGACAAAAAAGAAGACTGAAATGACTTCATGATTTTATTACATCTTACCCTCTTTACTCATCGAGGTTATCTGTCACCAGAGGAACCACTGATCATCTTAACAGTTACTCTGTAGCTATGAAGAAATTATTACTCTTGGAGGTTTAATGACTCATCTAAATTGACATTAACAAAATTTTTAAATACATCAGGCTACCTCTGACTGGCTTTCACTGACCATGCTGTTTCGGAGAGTGAGCAGTCTCAAATTAATATTTTATCCAGTAAAAGATTTAGGGACTGTGGTTCACCCTGCCTAAAATCTATTCAGCCAAACCTCCTTGGCATAGGACTCAGGTACTCCCTGCAGCTCTGCTGAATTGACTAGAAACATGATAAGGCATCTAAATTCTGCAGGTATAGCCAGCCATTCCTAGCAACCAATTTGATTTTTGACGGACAAAGAGCCCCAGGAAAGTAGATGCCTTTGTACCCGAGAAAAAAGAAATCCCAAGCAAGATAGACATGCCCTAATCAGTATGCTCAGGGTATGACAGCATGCAAGTGAGTGATCTATTTTGTCCTGAACTCTAGCTCTGTCAATGACAGTACACGATTTGCTAGAACAAATCAAATAAGTGTAATGGACTCCTGTTTTGACGTTTCAAAACAGTGAACCCTATTTCCTTGTGCAGTGCCCTGATTCTATCTTCTTAATTTGGACTTTTTCTTATAAAATGCCATTGTCAGACACGAGAATGCAAATAACAACGAATCAGGGTAGGATTGTTTTCAACACTCTCAAACATTATGGGAGGAATAATTTCTGCACAGATATGATAATGGGGTGGATGTAGTTCAAAAAATTATAGCCTCAGAAAACGATTTGAAGACTTGGGCTCTGCCGTGGTCAGACGTCTCAGGGCTCTGTTGTTCCCATTCCTGTTACAGGTACATGTGACAGCATTGCAGCTATGAGAGGAATTTTAAAGGGGAAGTTTGAAGAAATCGACGGCTCCTCACCCCGCTCCCCTGTGCGGGAATCAGATGATGACGTTTTTAGCTGTGACGGTGCTGACAGTTTTGATAGTGTCAATCCGTCCACTTGTAATCTTTTCACTGGTGAGTATCTGAAGCTCTATTTCAGGCTGTACTCTAAACCATGTTGGACTGTTGGTTCCTGGAGTTTCTCTCTTTATCCACTGCCTTATATCTGCTCCAAGTTTTTTGTCCTATCAGACTTATTTGTAAAACGTGATATCATTTTAGTTAATTAAATCTCAGTAGCATTCTTCTGTTCATCTCTATGGAGTGATTCTGAGAGGCAGAAATGAGTCCAATTTAAGGCAAGCAATTGAAAATTATTTCCTCTGCATCTTCAGCTTTCTGAAATCCATCTTTTTGAAATCTGATCAGTTGAGCTTTTTTGAACTTCTAATAATCCTAGAGAATGAGTTATGGAATTAACAGCACTCAGTACAAAACATTTATTTCCTAGGTGAGAAAATGATGTTTGTTTTTATTTTTTTATTTTCTTTTAAAGATTTTATTTGACAGACAGAGATCACAAATAGACAGAGAGGCAGGCAGAGAGAGAGGAGGAAGCAGGCTCCCCAAGAGCAGAGAGCCTGATGTGGGACTGGATCCCAGGACCCTGAGACCATGACCTGAGCTGAAGGTAGAGGCTTAACCCACTGAGCCACCTACGTGCCCCTGATGTTTGTTTTTAGAAGAATGCTGCTACGAAATCAAAGCCTTGAAATCCCTTAGCTTCTATCACTGGTAAACCTCAGACTTGAGGCCAGGTTCATGCCCTATAGTAAGTGCCGTTTTCTGCACATATATACCTTCCTAAGCAATTAATATGAACAACAATATTTGCCTCAGTATGGTAGGTTCTAACTTAAAATTCTAGGCTTCCAACTAATACATGTAACTAATATACATGTAACCGATTTTGGAATAGGTGAAAATTTCTAACATTGCTGTGTCCATTAAGGAAAGAGGGATCTCTAAATTAGTTTTAGAAGTTAATCATTTAAAGCAAAACTAAACAAGGTCAAATAAAGTCCCAGAAGATGATGGATATCAACTTCCTTTTAAAGCTCCATTCCAGAAGTAAAAGTAGAAATTATCCAACAGAAAAGGGAGGTTTTTTTTTTTTTTTTTTCCTCATAATAGTTTTTTTTTTTTTTTTGGTATTATTCTTCTAAAGCATTTATGTTTGGGGATTTTTACCAAACTTACCAAAATAACCTTTTCAAATTCACACTGATGTTCATGCATCAGAGCTCTATGACCCCTGAAACTCCATCTTTAATAATCTTTCCTCCACTTCCAAGAATTTGAAAGTTTGTTTGATATTCATGAATTCTCCCTCATCCTTGTTAGAAGCATTTAGAATAAAAATAGGTATAGTTTTATAAAATTGTTTAGACTTTGTATCGTTTATCTCTAAACTTATACTTCTATGAACTTGTGGGAAGTATAAAAAGTGAGGAAGAGACAAAGGAACACTTGGGAGAAGGGAGAAAGCAAGAGCTCTTTTGAGAATGGGATTCTCTAGTTACCCAGAAAGGTTATTGTGAGTCAGTGGGTCTGGGGGTAGGTTTGTTTGAGATTTATCTGTGAATAAGCCTTTCACCTCCTTCCTCTGTGCGACTGTAGCCCTGTGGAGGGCATACACCTTGCTGTCACCCAGAGTGCTGAAGAGTACTAAGCATTGAATGATGCTTAGATTTCTTTATTGAGTGATTAGATTAAATTTAGATAATTTTTTCCTTTATCGTAATAGTTACCTTCTTCGACAATAAACATGGTACATATTTAAGGTGTATAATATGACATTGTGTTACATCTATGCATTGTGAAATAATCAGCACAATCAAGCTAATTAATATTTCCATTACCTCACGTAGTTAGTTTTTGTTGTTAATGGTGAACACTTGAGATCTAATGTCTTAGCAAATTTCAAGTAGACAATACATTATTTTTACAATTTCAGGCAGTTTTTAAAAGCCAGAGAGAACAAATCTACTGGCCGTCCTTATCCTTACTGTATATTTAAATTCAAGACCCTCAAGAATGCTATTGAATACCTTGCATGTGTACCTTGGAGAATTTTCCATCTCCAAGCCCCAGATCACTGCAGGAGCTGCCTGGAATTTTTTGACTTTTTCCCTGTAGCCACTCCTGAAAAACATCATCAGTCTAGACTCTCTTTCTTTGAGATACCACCTCACCAGGGCAGCCATTTCCACATGCCTGTGTTGTTGTTTTTATACCTCCAGTATGCTTTCAACCTCCCTGGTGTCTATGTCTCTCCTAAAGTTACAAATTGACTCTCCTGGAAAAATCAATTGTAGGACACTCTATGCAAGAAATCTATTGATTTCTATAGCTTGTGAGTTCACAAAGTACCTATAATGTTCATTTAAACACCATCAGATCTTACAGTTGTGGCTCAAGATGCTTTCCAGATGAAAGTGATGTTCTGGTGGCTTTGAGGAGTTTGAAAAATTATAGGTCAGGCCCTTGTTATGAGCACCTGAAAAAGCAGATGAGATGAAGTATGCACCCCAGAAAGGGAAAAGTTTGAGGGGAGAGTGGTTTTATTTGGATAAAATAAACTAATTGGACATCTGTTCACCAGTTTTCTCATTCATCCCCATTGTGAAAGTCTGTGGAGGAGGAGGCTCCAGGGTACAGAGAGGAGAAGTCAGGCTGATGAAGAAAGTAGCTTCAAAAGTTTTATTATCTGTCTTCTAGCCCTGTTGCTAATGTACTCTTAGTGAATCTTCAAGGGTTTTGAGGGAAATGTTTGCTGATGTAAGGAGATGGTGTGCATCACTGGACAACTTGTAATTGAATGCATGATCAGAACCATGACTTGAGATGAACAGTGGGGAGGAGGGTAAGAAAGAATGGGTGGAAAATGTGACCTATGGATGATTTCCTGTTATTGTGAGATTATTAACTTAATCATCAATATAAAGCTTACTGATTATTTCATAAAGTTGGGCAAGTGAAGGAAGAAAACCCGTTTGAATTTCTTTTGAGAGGATCCAACACAATGTAATGGAATAAGACAAAAACGGCAGTAAGGAATCAACGTCATTTTGAATTCAAAGAACGTTAGGTCTAGTAGGACCTTTGAGAACATCTAGACTGTTTCTTATTTTTACAGATGTTGAGACTGAGGCCCAGTGAGAGTAACTAGAGAAGAATCCACATGTCAGCTATTGGCAGAGGAATTTATTGTAGAACCTTAGGGTCTACCTTTCTATGAGACTGACGCTGCTGCTCTCTGGTGGGTCTGTTATATCACTGAATACTAAGTCGGACCCAAATCACCAGCAGAGAGATATTGGTTTAGCTTTTGTGCCGGCTCCTGTTAGAAATGGAATGAGTCTTTTGGTGAAAGGGCAATTGGCATTTCATCTCTTGTCTTTTTTTTTTTTTTTCTTTTCAGTTGGTTTCTAGTGAAAGTGCTAGTATCTCTTGGATGTAATATAGTGTCATTGATGAGTTTTATGAATAAATTCAATGAGCGAAAGAAATAGTGGACAGAGAATTCAATTTGAGTGGGAATGAGCGCTTTCCCTTTCCTTTTTCTGTAAGTAAGTGACAGGGCAGACTGTTGAGACTTCCCTTGTATGTCACCGACATTGATGGAACTATCTTACAGCAAACATGTTGTTTTACATTTCCGTGACGGAAATTGGTTTGTCTTGGTAACATAATGCTACTTGTGATAATATGAAAATGCAACAATGAAAAGAAGATGAGATGAAGTATGCAGTGTGCATCTTTAACAGCTGCTAACAAATAGAGGGTTATTTCATTTACCTTAAAAGTAAAACCTTTGTACACTCCACTTTTGCCAGAGGGGTGAATGGGCAGCCTGGACTCCCTAGGGAAAAAAAAAAAAGATAATGATATCTTTCCATCCCTTGAACTCCAGGACCCTACATTACTTGTTCAATAATTCAAGACTTCAGAAACCCACTTACCTTGCATTTCGATTAGACTCACTTAGTCACAGCTTCTGGCTGAATGCAGTAATTATATTCCATTTTGCTGCCTAGGTACAGAATTGGCTTTTATATTTGCTTGTTTGTTTTAAGCCCTGAAAAACTTAAATTTGGCTTTAAACTTAAAAGCACAATTGGTCTGAATTTCAAATACGTTTTTATATATCACTGTCATAGTGAATCTAGAAAAACAATGCTTACTGCTTGTGGTTTTAACTCTCAGTTAGCAACCATGAAAAACAGAATGTAAAGGTTGTTCCTCATGGGGTTAATGGTACTATTTCTCACAGTATAGAAGTGATAAAGCCTTAGTAGGATAAGATCCAAAGTATAGCAAATCTTCCAATTTTCCACATCCATTATTTACTCAGGATGTCTATAGGTAGAATTCATAGGGTAGCTGTATTTCATAAGAGTACAAGAATTAGAGTTGCTATTAAATTTTAAAGACACTGTCTTAACATTAGTGATCAGAATATTTTCATCTGATGATGTAATTTCTTTACAAATATTTCATAGAGTATTTGCATGTTTTATAAACCTCTTGATAAGAATCACATCCTTATTTTGGGGGTAACCTAGGAATACTCACAGGCAATAGATAGACGATTGCCTAACTGCAAAATATCATGACTTCAAAAATGGATCCAAATGAAATTGAGGTGATTCAAATTTTACTAACCATTTTCAAAGCCCCATAATCTTTTGGCTTTGGTTTGAATACCAAAGGTTGACTGGCTTTATACTTGTTTATGATGGTGATGATGAAATCATAGTGCCTGAAGCAAATGTCCTTGTGTTTCTCAGAAGATTTTAAAATTCATCATGCAGATTAGGCAATCTGATGCTTTCTGACAGCTCGAGGGAAGTATATTTGTGTGCATGTGAATGCAGAATAGAATTAAATCTGGTCTTGCTTTAAAAAAAAAAAAGAGCCAGTTGGTGCTATTTCTGAATTGGCTGTGATATTTAACCATTTCACTCTGGAAAGTACATGTTTGTACTCTGAAAATGTTCCTTTTTTTTTTGTCTGAGGAATTTGGGAGTAAACTGGGAATGTTTTAGGGCCATAGAATTGTTGTAGCATATGTCTTATATGTTCAGCTACAGTGATCTGGCATGAAATAGAATTGTTATATATCTCAAGTTTACTGAATTCATTTGACAGTGGGATTAAGGTTAAAAGTATAGTTTTTACATGTAATGAAGAATGAGCAATCATAATAAGTATAGCAAAAGACAAATATTTGATTTTCAAAGGTCAACACAAAACACTAGAAAAGCATTTTTAAAAGTAATAAATGCTTAATGTTCAAGTAGAAAAGTATTGTGAATTAAAATTGAAATGGAGGCTCAGTTTGTTGTATTTGGTTTTATCTTATCTCACAAATACAATAATAGAAGAGTAATAAAGATTGATTTATGTAATTTAGAATTCTAGGACTTTGAATGAAATGTTATGAAACTTGATTTACATAATGAACTATTAAATCACTTTAAGATCCTTAATGGATAGCTGCAGTGGTCTTAATTAGCGTGACCAAAAAAGCAAACTATTAAAACAATTTACAAAGCAACATGAAAGCTAGGGAAGATTGCTAGAGAGATTGCTAAAAGCACTAGATATTTCTGGCTGAAATGCAATAGTGAGTCCCATTAGTTGTGATATTGTGAAGACCTGAACTGCATGTAAGGCAACATATTTTTACACAATGATTGGATGATCATGGTAATGGATATATCTTTTAAGATTAAAAATGTAACTATTTAGTATTAAATCATCTTATTAATAAAATTGCTTTTAAATATTCACAAAGAATACTTAATAAATTTCACCTTAAAATTCCTCTAATGATTACAATGTCTACATTTGAAAAAACATGTATACTTTAAATCTTAACAATGCTAGGGTGTGCAATACTTAATTCCATCCCTGAGAAACTTGGTTTGGAAGAAATGATGACATTAATTTTAAATATGGTTAATTTTTCTAATATAGCTGTCCTATTTCACAATTTCTCCAAAGATTTTGTCCACTGTTTTCTTGTTATGTCAGATCTGACTTTCTGCTGTTTGCTGTTTCTATGACAACCGCCATTTTAGCTTGGAGAGAGTAGTACCTATTTTAAATATCTATATATATATTTTCAGATACATACACACATACACACATTTTAAGAATTTTTACTTAACATGGGGCGCCTGGGTGGCTCAGTGGGTTAAAGCCTCTGCCTTCGGCTCAGGTCATGATATCACGGTGTTGGGATTGAGCCCCACATCGGGCTCTCTGCTCAGCAGGGAGTTTGCTTCCTCCTCTCTCTGCCTGCCTCTCTGCCTACTTGTGATCTCTGTCTGTCAAATAAATAAATCTTTAAAAAAAAGAAGAATTTTTTACTTACCAAAATAATTGATCATTAGGCTGACAGTTATCATGGTCATTAACCAATACTAAAATTAAATGTTATGCTAATTAGATCATGGCTACATTAGGACATATATATCTTACATTTGTCCTAGATTTTTAAAAAAATATGCATAAAGCTAAAGAGGCTGCAAAAGAACATCTAAGTAAACTTAACAAGTAATTTATGGGCACTAATAAAGAAACATATATACTTAGAAATTCCACCTTAATATGATGTAAATAAAAGTTTTGATGAAAAATTAAAAAATGAATGGAATCCAAAAAGGATAAAATGCAGCTTAAATAAATACTGTTATATTTCAAATAACATTTTTCTTTTAACATTCACTAGCTTTTAGCCAGAATATGAAAAATGGTTGAAATTAATCATTATAATTATTTAAACTCCTTGAGGATAAGAGCTGCGTACCATATTCGCCCCACATTACTTAATGGTAATAATCACAACAAGCTTTATTGAACACTAGAAACGATAGTTCAGCACAAGTAAACAGATACGGTAGTGGACCGGCCCTCCTTTACCTTTTTAGCAAATGGGTTAAAGGATAAATCATTCACTTACATTTTTAAAAAAATTCTCTCTTGAATTGTTGAAGTAGGATAAAAGAGGATGAAACCGCTCTGTTTAACATCCCACATATTATAGCTGCAGATTAACTTTAAATACATTTTTGTTTCTTTGTGGCCAATTTTTGTTTTGATAGCCCCCATCTGGCATTGATCTAGATTCCTTTTGTAGTCTGATTACCAGGCATGAATCAAAGAAATCAACCGGCTCCTCTGTCTTAAGAGGCTGGGGGAAATTACCTTTTTAGATTCCTTTTTTTCCCTGTATTTAAATTCCTTATTTAAGATAAAAGAGAAAGAGAATTCATTCACTATTATGTCAACCAAGACCTGTCAACATCACCATGTTCATTTAATTTCTTTTACTGGTAACATATCCATTCTTTGATTTCATTTTTTTTACTAGTAATATTTGGCATTTGTCCTCAAACCTCTTTAAGATATTCAGTTAATGGTCA
Organism: Meles meles; assembly: GCF_922984935.1. NCBI lineage: Eukaryota > Metazoa > Chordata > Mammalia > Carnivora > Mustelidae > Meles > Meles meles. The sequence continues at coordinate 62,896,461 of NC_060074.1, forward strand.
TGGTTATGTTAGTCAAGACTTTTTATTACAAGGGAAAAAAGCCCTACATAACCTAGTTTAAACCAAAAAGAGACCTCTTAGTTCATGTAATCAAGAAAGACAGGGGTGAGGTCACGTCGGGCAAAGTGGATCTGGGGCTCACGTGGCAAAATCAGTGCTCTCCCCACCCCCATGACTTGGTTCTCTTCTCATTATGAGAAGGCCTCATTTTCTGTGACCGATATGGGACTATGGGTTTCCCTAATCTGTGGAAGATATCTGCTTGCACATAGACATAGATGTCTTCCTAGCACTATGTTCTTGAAGGCAAGGAAAATATCTCTTTTCCTAGCTCCAGCAACGTAGATGATGAAATATCTTTTCTTTGTGAGAATTATCTTGGTGTGTCAACTGTGTGCTCATTTGTTCTCAGGTCTAGTCTGCCCTTCCTCTGAAAATTGTACCTTGTCCATTGATTTCCAGATGGATTCAACAGAGGAGATGCCCTGGTGGGACAATAGAGGGCAGGATGAAAGGATAAACCAGCGTATTTCCCTGCACTCATCCATGCCTCAGCTGATACTTCCAGTGGCTACTGCATCTCTACCATATTTCCAGCCTTTGCTGTAATGACCCTGCTTTTGTGGTCACAGACTCCATGGAGCAGCCTTTCCCCATATCTAGCTCCCACGAGGTAGCACCAGATTTTGAGTTCTGGTGACGTCCATTCTTCCTTTGTGCCTCCAGCTGAAGGAGTCTTAGCTTTTTCTTACTATTACTATTCTCTGAGTTCCTTCGTTTTCTGTTTTGTCTGGAATCTCATCTCTTAGAAAATTATTATAACCAGTTCACCATATGAAATTCCTTCCATTGACCCATCTACCATTGCCTCTGTTTTCTTGAACTGGACCCTGCCTGATAACTCTAGCCTGGGTCACATGCCCTTCACTGAACCAATCACTGTGGCCAAGGAATGAGGTTCTTCGTTTGGCTAGCTCTTGTTCATTTATCCACTCTTGTGGTAATAAGAAAGGAGATGTAGAGTATGTTAAGAGAGAAAAAAAATAGAATAAAGAAAAATATGTTGGGCCACCAATAATAATGGCTGTCATACTAGTAATTCATTTTGATACCATAGTTAATAAACATGAAGATCTAAATCGCTTTTGTTTAATCAGCACTATGCAAATAAATTGTGAATAGTGGAAATACGTCCGTTGTTTTTTAAATTTATAAATACTCTATCAAAATTCTGCTTTTTTGCTTATAAAATAATAAGAATAAATATGAAATAAGTGAGAAAATTCTGGGAAAGGAAAACAAGGTACAAACAAGATTGAGTCAGGAATGATGTTAGGTTACCCTTTTTAAGATTAATTAAGAGAACTAATATGTTAAAGATCTGCTATGAGTCACATGTTGTTTTATTATTATTATTATCATTTTTTAAAGATTTCATTTATTTGTTTGGCAGAGAGAGATAGCGAGAGCATGAATACCAGCAGGGAAAGTAGGAGAAGGAGAAACTGGCTTCCTGCTGAGCAGGGAGTACCATGTGGGGCTTGATCCCAGGACACTGTGATCATGACCTGAGCCAAAGGCAGACACTTAATGATGAGCCACGTAGGCATCCCTCACATGTTGTTTTAAATGCCTTATTTATCTTTCCTAGTTTATATGCCCATTTAACAGGTGAAGAAACTGATGTTAAGTAAATTGCCCAAAGTCATAAAGATGAGAGCATCAGCGAGATGTTAATGTCTGTGTTTTTGATCCTGGAGAGCCTCAGCACTTTATATTACATTATTATGCCACTCATATTTCTCCCTTCAACTGTGTTGAATCAGCATTTCCCTACTCGTATTTTTTTTTAAAAATCTTCATTCATGCTCACCTTCTGGTAAAGTCACTTTATTATAGTCATCTATCAAGAAGTCCAATAACAGACTTCTATAACCAAATCCCCTCAGATAATATCCAGAATGAATCCCTCTTTCATTTATCCACACTTCATACTCAACATTGTCACAATGTGTAGCAACATGGTGTTACAAACAGACCAGTTTGTGACCAAGTTAATTACATGATCGTTTATACCCGAATTCTGCCTGCCAAAACATGCAATATTTCTGAAATCTGAAGAAAGTACATCAGCATTTGTGAAATAGTAGGTGCTGGACACTTCCAACAGGGGCATATTTGTGAGGCTTCTTATATCTTACTGTGGCAGAGAAGATGAGAACGTACTTTATAACACAATGTCTCTGATTTGTTCCTCATTGTTCTTCAAGGGAATGCCGATTGACAGGGCAGCCCAGCAACTATTCAAGACTTTATTTGGGTGTTCCTCCCCTGTGGGACAGTTACTGTGTGGTTTCTATGAGGGACAATGCCCACTATAAAAATTAAAGTAGATGCCGTAGGCTGCTTTGACAACAAAAGTTGAGTGAACACATTCTGCAAAGTTCTTCCTCTTTTCTTCCTGTCCGTGGATATTGCTTTTTCTTTTCTTAGGTTTGATTTCTATTTTCTGCCGTACACTGAAAGTACACTGACTAACATAGGCTGCAATTTAGCTGTGTTCCTGGGACCATCTGTAAGAATTTATGCATTTCCTGGGAACCTGATCAATTCTAGCAGCAACCCTCTATTTTCTCCCTGAGATTCAGGAGACCTGAAATCAATTTTATATTTAAAAGTTGGTTTCTGCTTGAGAAAATTGGGGGCCCAATGCCCAAAAACCATTCTGTGCTTCAAAATGGATTCTCTGAATAATTGTGTTTTATACAGACACACATGCATTTTTATATGAGGTCGTAAATATTGTTTCACAAAATTTACTTAATTTCCTCCCTCCCTCCCTCCTTCTTATCTTTTCCTCCCCCCCTTCCTCTCTATCTTTTTCTTTCTTCATAGTATTCCACAGCATAAGTTTATCCCAATATAGTCATCCCTTCTCCTGCCAGTTGTTTTTTAAGTTGTTCTCTTTTTTTTATATTAAAACCTATGATGCTCTAAATATTCATGTATATAGTGTATGTTCAATTTTATACATTGTTCTATCAATTACTGTTGAATTCTTTTCATGATATTTTCTGGTTCCAAGATAATCCACAAATAATTTAACTAAAATATAATCTTATTTTGAGCTCCCTCCCTCTCTCTCTCTCTTTTTCTTACCCCTGTTTCCTTCCCTCTCTCCTTCCCTCCCTCTCTTTTCTTTCTTTTTATTTTGCTTAGTTTTTCCCTTTTCCTTTTCTTTCTTTTTTTTTAAGATTTTATTTATTTATTTGACAGAGAGAGACACACACAGAGAGAGAGGGAACACAAGCAGGTGGAGTGGGAGAGGGAGAAGCAGGCTCCCACTAAGCAGGGAGCGTAATGCAGGAGACTTGATCCCAGGACCCTGGGATCATGACCTAAGCCAAAAGCAGACGCTTAACTGACTGAGCCATCCAGGCGCCCTGGTTTTTCCTTTTTCTTCCTCTGCAATATTCATCTATATTTCTAACTCCTGTAGGTAACTCTTATTGTCCTAGTTTATATCCTTTCATTTTTTTTGATATCAAATAATTATAAAGATAGTCACAAAAGATTTTTTTTGTCAAAAGTGGATCATCTTATATACATTTTTCTTCATCCTGACTCTTTTCATTGAAGAATACCTTATGAAAATTCCCCGACGTCCTTGTCATAGCTCTATTTTATTCTTTTTGATGATTGCAAAATATTGGATATATTCTATTTGTTTCAGTCTTTCCCCTATGAGTGTTCATTTGTTTCAGCTTAGTTTTTATGCAGCTATGAGCAAGGCTATAATTCATATTCTTTTGAAAAAGTCCTTATATACTGGTACTTTACTGTTTTTTTCTCTTTTTTAGAGGAGGAAAAGAGAGGGGGGGGAGGGGGAGAGAGAGAATCCCAAGCAGGCTCTACACCCAGCATGGAGCTATCATGGGGCTCGATATCACAACCCTGAAATTATGACCTGGGCTGAAATCAGGAGTTGGTTGCTTAACTGACTGAGCCTCCCAGTTCCTCCAATGCTTTACTTCTTTTTTCCCCCTCTTATTTATTTATTTATTTATTTATTTATTTATGGTAGAGGGGAGAAGGAGAGAATCCCAAGCAAACTCCATACTAAGCATAGAGCCCAAGGTGGGGCTCAATCACACCACCCTAAGATCAAGATCTGAGCTGAAACCAAGAGTCAGAGGTCCAACCAACTGCACCACCTAGGCACCAGTGCTTTACTTTTTTGAGGATAGATTCTTAATAGTAGGGTTAGGGTTAGGCCATGTAATATCTGGAGTGAGAGGGGACTTCTAGAAAGAACGAAGAGCAAATGCAGACCATTGGCAAAGAGCTTGACACTTGTGTGCATGGGCAATGGGGAATCAATGGAGAAGGCATTGACCAGGTGGGAAACCATCACTGAGTGGAGAAGTGAGAGATGTGGGACTTGGTGAGAAGTGCTCAGATTCACAATAAATCTTAAAGGTAGAGCTGATGGGAGATGCTGATGTTTAGATGTGAGGTTTAAGAAAAACAGATTCTACCAAACATTTAAAGAAGAACTCATTCCTATTCTCCTGAAACTGTTCCAAAAAATAGAAATGGAAAGAAAACTTCCAAACTCATTCTATGAGGCCAGCATCACCTTGATCCCAAAACCAGACAAGGATCCCACCAAAAAAGAGAACTACAGACCAATATCCTTGATGAACACAGACGCAAAAATTCTCGCCAAAATACTAGCCAATAGGATTCAACAGTACATTAAAAGGATTATTCACCACGATCAAGTGGGATTTATTCCAGGGCTGCAGGGTTGGTTCAACATCCGCAAATCAATCAATGTGATACAACACATTAATAAAAGAAAGAACAAGAACCATATGATACTCTCAATAGATGCTGAAAAAGCATTTGACAAAGTACAGCATCCCTTCCTGATCAAAACTCTTCAAAGTGTAGGGATAGAGGGCACATACCTCAATATTATCAAAGCCATCTATGAAAAACCCACTGCAAATATCATTCTCAATGGAGAAAAACTGAAAGCTTTTCCGTTAAGGTCAGGAACACGGCAGGGATGTCCATTATCACCACTGCTATTCAACATAGTACTAGAAGTCCTAGCCTCAGCAATCAGACAACAAAAAGAAATTAAAGGCATCCAAATTGGTAAAGAAGAAGTCAAACTATCACTCTTCGCAGATGATATGATACTATATGTGGAAAACCCAAAAGACTCCACTCCAAAACTGATAGAACTTGTACAGGAATTCAGTAAAGTGTCAGGATATAAAATCAATGCACAGAAATCAGTTGCATTTCTGTACACCAACAACAAGACTGAAGAAAGAGAAATTAAGGAGTCAATCCCATTTACAATTGTACCCAAAACTATAAGATACCTAGGAATAAACCTAACCAAAGAGGCTAAGAATCTATACACAGAAAATTATAAAGTACTCATGAAAGAAATTGAGGAAGACACAAAGAAATGGAAAAATGTTCCATGCTCCTGGATTGGAAGAATAAATATTGTGAAAATGTCCATGCTACCTAAAGCAATCTACACATTTAATGAAATCTCTATGAAAATACCATCCATTTTTTTCAAAGAAATGGAACAAATAATCCTAAAATTTATATGGAACCAGAAAAGACCTCGAATAGCCAAAGGAATATTGAAAAAGAAAGCCAAAGTTGGTGGCATCACAATTCTGGACTTCAAGCTCTATTACAAAGCCATCATCATCAAGACAACATGGTACTGGCACAAAAACAGACACATAGATCAATGGAACAGAAAAGAGAGCCCAGAAATAGACCCTCAACTCTATGGTCAACTAATCTTCGACAAAGCAGGAAAGAATGTCCAATGGAAAAAAGACAGCCTCTTCAATAAATGGTGCTGGGAAAATTGGACAGCCACATGCAGAAAAATGAAATTGGACCACTTCCTTACACCACACACGAAAATAGACTCCAAATGGATGAAGGACCTCAATGTGAGAAAGGAATCCATCAAAATCCTTGAGGAGAATGCAGGCAGCAACCTCTTCGACCTCAGCCGTAGCAACATCTTCCTAGGAACAACGGCAAAGGCAAGGGAAGGAAGGGCAAAAATGAACTATTGGGATTTCATCAAGATCAAAAGCTTTTGCACAGCAAAGGAAACAGTTAACAAAACCAAAAGACAACTGACAGAATGGGAGAAGATATTTGCAAATGACATATCAGATAAAGGGCTAGTATCCAAAATCTGTAAGGAACTTAGCAAACTCAACACCCAAAGAACAAACAATCCAATCAAGAAATGGGCAGAGGACATGAACAGACATTTCTGCAAAGAAGACATCCAGATGGCCAACAGACACATGAAAAAGTGCTCCACATCATTCGGCATCGGGGAAATACAAATCAAAACCACAATGAGATATCACCTCACACCAGTCAGAATGGCTAAAATTAATAAGTCAGGAAATGACAGATGCTGGCGAGGATGCGGAGAAAGGGGAACCCTCCTCCACTGTTGGTGGGAATGCAAGCTGGTGCAACCACTCTGGAAAACAGCATGGAGGTTCCTCAAAATGTTGAAAATAGAACTACCCTATGACCCAGCAATTGCACTACTGGGTATTTACCCTAAAGATACAAACGTAGTGATCCGAAGGGGCACGTGTACCCGAATGTTTATAGCAGGAATATCTACAATAGCCAAACTATGGAAAGAACCTAGATGTCCATCAACAGATGAATGGATCAAGAAGATGTGGTATATATACACAATGGAATACTATGCAGCCATCAAAAGAAATGAAATCTTGCCATTTGCGACGATGTGGATGGAACTAGAGCGTATCATGCTTAGTGAAATAAGTCAATCGGAGAAAGACAACTATCATATGATCTCCCTGATATGAGGACATGGAGAAGCAACATGGGGGGTTAGGGGGATAGGAGAAGAATAAATGAAACAAGATGGGATTGGGAGGGAGACAAACCATAAATGACTCTTAATCTCACAAAACAAACTGTGAGGGGTTGCTGGGGGGAGGTGGGATTGGGAGAGGGGGAGCGGGCTATGGACATTGGGGAGGGGAGGCGAACCATAAGAGACTATGGACTCTGGGGCACCTGGGTGGCTCAGTGGGTTAAGCCTCTGCCTTCAGCTCAGGTCATGATCTCAGGGTCCTGGGATCGAGCCCCACATCGGGCTCTCTGCACAGCGGGGAGCCTGCTTCCTCCTCTCTCTCTGTCTGCCTCTCTGCTTACTCGTGATCTCTCTCTGTCAAAATAAATAAAAAAAAAATCTTTAAAAAAAAAAGAGGACTCTGAAAAACAACCTGAGGGTTTTGAAGGGTCAGGGGTGGGAGGTTGGGGGAACAGGTGGTGGGTAATAGGGAGGGCACGTTTTGCATGGAGCACTGGGTGTTGTGCAAAAACAATGAATACTGTTATGCTGAAAAAAATAAATAAAATGGGGGAAAAAAAAGAAAAACAGATAAACATGAATAATTCTTAGGCTTTTAACTAACTTTATATTTTGGAATAATTTTAGATTCACGGCAAAGTTGTAAAAATAGCACAGAATTACCTAAACCCTTTGCTCAGCTTCCTCCAGTGTTAACATCTTACATAACCATGGTACATTTGTCCAGACAAAGAAATTGACATTGTTACTACTTATTATTATATTAGCTAAACTAAAGATTCTTTTCAGATTTATTCATGAATATCCTTTTTCTAATAAAATTTACTCAAGGATATCATATTGAATTTAGTTATAATGTCTCCTTATTGTCCTCTGTTTTTTTCAGTCTTCTCTTGTTTTTTTAGGACCATTACTTTTTGAAGAGCATAGTTAGAATGTTCCTCAATTTTAGTTTTCTCTGGTGTTTTCTCATTACATGGGGGTTGTGGATCTGGAATAAGAAAGTCACGGAAAATGAAGTGCTCTTCTTGTCCAAATATATGAGGGACTATATGATACTAACGTGCTGTGTCACTGGTGGTATTAATGTTTGTCATTTGGTTAAGATGATATCTGCTAAGTTTCTCCAATTTATCATTAGTGGTTTTTTTTTCCTTTTTCCATATTCTATTCTTTGGTAGCAACTTATTTAAATACAGCTCACACTTAAGGTGGGAGTGGGGATCAAACTCCACTTCCTGAAAAAGGATCTACTTATATTTTTTTGAATACTTGTAAGAAAGATTTGTTCCTTCTCCCCTACTTATTTATTTAGTCATTTATTTACATGAGTATAGACTCATAAATATTTATTTTATTTCTTAGTTATAATCTAATACTATCATTATTATGATTACTGTTATTATTATTTGCTTAAACTATTCCAACTTTGGTCATTGAAAGTTCTTTCAGGTTTATTCTTGTATCTTTTGACATGCCTGTGCCTGTTTTTTCTTTCTCTTCCTTCTTTTCCATCACCACAAGATGCTTCAAGTTCATTTTTTTGTTTTCCTTGCCCGAGTCCTAGAATCAGCCATTTCTCTAGAAGCTATGTTTTTATTATAAGTCACAGGGTAAACACGGATATCATTTACTGCACTGGGAAAGACTGAAGTAGGAGAAGGAAGCCTGGAGTATGTTATTTTCTTTCTTTCTCTTCCTTCCATCTTTCCATCCTTTGTTCTTTTCCTTTATTTCTTCCTTCCTTTCTTCTTCTTCTTCTTATTGTTGTTGTTGTTGTTATTATATTAACATGTTAACTTTCAAAAGCATATTAGCCATTCAAACAGAGCTGTGGAGTAGACTGTGGATATCATAATCTATAGCCCAGAGAAGAGGTTCATGCTAAAAGCTAAATTGGGGATTCATAAATAAATGGTGGTATTTAAAGACATAGGACTGGATCTGCTTTTGTACGAAAGAGTCAAATAGAGAAGAAATATCACATCTCAATCTACTAAAGGATTTCAACATCAGGAAGATTAGAAGAAATTAGGTAAAGAGGTTAAGAAAGGGCAGCAGATGAGGTAGGAGATAAGGCTACTTCATGTATGGTATCCTAGAAGCCAAGTTAAAAAAAAAAAAAGAATGATTATCTGAATCAAACTCTCTTGAGAGAAAATTTACCATTTGGTTTGTCACTGAGTTCACTGCTGACTATGGGAAGTGCTGCTTCAGTGGAGTTATAAAAATGAAGCCTAATTTGGAGGAGTTCAGTACCTCTCTGGGGAAGTTGCTGTAAAGTGGAATTGAGAAATAAAGTGATGAGATGGGGAACGGATGTAAAGGGATTTTTTAAATTAAGTTTTTAATTTTAATTCCAGAATAGGTAACATACAGTGTAATATTAGTTTCAGATGTACAATACAGTGATTTCACAATTCTATACATTACTCAGTGCTCATCAAGATAAGTGCACTCTTAATCCCCTCCACCTATTTCACTCATCTCCCACCCACCTTTCCTCTGGTAACCATCTGTTCTCCATAGTCAAGAGTCTGTTTCCTGGTTTTTCTCTCCCTCTTTTCCTTTGCTCGTTTGTTTTGTTTCTTAAATTCCTCATATGAGTGAAACATGTGGTATTTGTCTTTTTCTGACTGACTTATTTCACTTAGCATAATACTCTCTAATTCCATCCATGTTGTAAATGGCAAGATTTCATTCCTTTTTATGGTTGAATCATATTCTACTGTGTATATATACCACATTTTCTTTATCCATTCATTTTTGATGGACACTTTGATTGCTTCTATAATTTAGTCATTGTAAATAATGCTGCAATAAATATTGGGGTGCATGTATCCCTTTGAGTTAGTGTTTTTGTATTTTTTTGGGTAGTGCAATTACTGGCTTGTAGGATAGTTCTGTTTTTAACTTGCTGAGGGATCTCCATACTGTTTTCCATGGTACCTACACACTTTGCCTTCTCACCAACAGTATATAAGTGTTCCTTTTCCCCTCATCCTTTCCAACACCTGTTGTTTCTTGTTTTTGATTTTAGCCGTTCTGACAGGTGTGAGGTCATATCTCATTGTGGTTTTCATTTGCATTTCCCTGATGATGAATTATGTTGAGCATCTTTTCATGTGTCTGCCAACCTTCTGGATGTCTTCTTTGGAGAAATGTCTGTTCATGTTTTCTGTCCATTTTTTAATTGCATTGTTTTTTGGGTGTTGATTTTATCAGTTTTTTAAAAAATATATTTTGGATATTAATCCTTTTTTGGATATGTTATTTGCAAATATCTCCTCTCATTTGGTAGGGTGACTTTTAGTTTTGTTGATTGTTTCCTTTGCTGTACAGGAGCTTTTTATTTTGATGTAGTCTCATTTTATTTTTGTTTTTTAATTTTCTTTGCTTTGTATTTAGAAAAATAGTGCTGCAACTGATCTCAGAGAAATTACTGCCTGTGCCCTCTTCTAGGATTTTTATAGTTTCAGTTCTCACAGTTAAGGTTTAATCCATTTTGGGTTTATTTGTATGTATACTGTAAAAAAGTAGTACAGTTTCCTTCTTTTGCCTGTAGCTGTCTAGTTTTCCCGGCACCATTTGTTGAAGAGACTTCTTTTTTCCATTGTATATTCCTTTCCTCCTTTGTTGAAATTAATTGACCATATAACTATGGGGTTATTTCTGGATTTTCTTTTTTTAAAGATTTTATTTATTTATTTATTTGTAGATCACAGGTAGGCAGAGGCAGGCAGAGAAAGGGGGAAACAGGCTCCCTGCTGAGCAGAGAGCCCAATGTGGGGCATGATCCCAGGACCCTGAGATCATGACCTGAGCCAAAGGCAGAGGCTTAACCCACTGAGCCACCCAGGTGTCCCATGGATTTTCCATTCTATTCCATTGACCTGTGTCTGTTTTTGTGCCAGTACTATATTGTTTTTATTACTACAGCTTTGTAACATAATATGGAGTCCAGAATTGTGATATCTCCAGTTCTGTTTTTTTATTTCAAGGTTGCTTTTCCTATTTGGGGTCTTAGCGGTTCCATACTCATTTAGGATTGCTTGTTCCAGTTCTGTGAAAAATGCTGTAGGTATTTTGATAGGGATTGCATAAAATGTGTAGATTGCTTTGAGTAGCATATACACTTGAACAGTATTTGTTCTTCCAACCATGAGCATGGAGTATCTTTCCATTTCTATGTGTCATCTTCAGTTTCTTTCATCAGTGTTTTATAGTTTTCAGATTACAGGTCTTTCACCTCTTTGGTTAAGTTTGCAGACAGATGGGACCAATCCAGTAAAATGGGAGGGAAGGGGGAATGGTGATGCAGGAGCATGCGGGAATAACTGAAGAAGCAAAGACCTAAAATTGGTGAGAGGAAATAGAATCCAAGAGAAAGGATTGATCTTGGGTGAGAGAGAAGTTTCTCCATTATAAGAGGATTGAAGGCTGACTATATGGGTATAAATATCAAGAGTATATAGGATATAGATAAGAAGAGGAAATGAAATCATTCTTCCAGTTTTATTAGAAGCAGTATCATAAACTGAGAGGGGGAGATGGGAAGAAATGTTGGAGAGTTGCAAAAAAGCAAAGGTGCTTCTGTTGGTGGTGTCATTGGGTTGAAGTCTGTGATCCTATATCAATAGTCTTTCCAGGGATGCAGTATCCTACATTTTCTCTAATCACAGTAATCTGTTCAGTGGCTACTGGTAGTTTCATAGTAGGAGAGCTAAATTTAACCAAGTGATTTTTTTTTTTCATCATGCTGATCTGAAGAGGAGAGAGAAAAGTCCTGGAGGTGAGTCTGTATGCAAGGATAGTCTACCATGTTGAATAACAGACCCTAAACTGGGTGAGTGGCAAGTGTGAATATGAGTAGGGAGAGTGAAAAATATGTAAAGGCTGAGAAATACTTTTGGTGGTGAAGTGTATGCTCTAAGCAACTTGCAACCTTTTGTTATAAAGGTTCATTAAGGCTTCCCTGTAACCTGTTGACTCTAACTGCCCCTGTGATCATAGAGCCTGAAACACCTTTTTTAATCTCTTTTAATCTGTTTTACCAAATTTGTATGTCTTTTTGGGTCAATTTCACTAATTGGAAATTTTCTGGAAAACTATGTAATTCTTTAGGTTTTAAAATTTTTACCTAGATTTTCTTACAATTTTTGCAAATTTCTCATAATTATCATTATATCTTTTCCCATGTGTTAAACAGTGCTCCATCGGAACAGTTCTAGAGAAATGTGTGTAAACTTCCGAGCACAGCTAGTGGAAGATTCCCACGGTGACTACCTGATACATAAATAGCCCAATTAGGACTGATTTAATTTGTTTTGATAACTCTTATCCTTTACTGAAATGGAATGACTTAAGTGTTATCATTTTAGAAAACTTTTTTGGACACGTGATACTACTTTATTATAGTTCAACACACGTTAGAAAGACACAGAAATTCACTTTTTGTTGTTCGGTAAATGAGTAGATGCTGCATGGGTTTTGATAACTGTACTTCAACATGTGTTTGTGAAGATACGAAATTAGAGTGATCTTGTTACTTAAAGAATTCTAAGTAGAATCAATGTGTTTCTCCATGGGGTTTTTTGTTCTTTTATAAAGATAGCTTCAAACTTTACATGGCAGATTGGTCTTTCCTGCTAGATTTTTCTGCCCTAGGCCCTTTGTGTCAAGAAGCAGTCCTTCAGAGAGAATGATGCTTTTGCTGGTTGCGGCATATTAATTATGCAATACTATATTTTAAGATGCAGTTTCAAATGCAATTAAACTATTGCACTGAACTTATAAGTCTTATTGTCACCTTAGAAGTAGGGAAGAACAAATTCGCATTTCTTCACTTGTGTTCACAAAGTGACATTTCCTTTTGACATACTGAAACTGACATGAAGCGGGCTTCCAGACATGCGGAAATGGTTGGTTTGGGGGTCTCAAATTCTGTGATCCTGAGAGAGTTAAGTTTATTCTCAAAAACTTGGCATTTGGAAGAGATTTTTTTTTTTAAAGAGAGGAACAAGGTAAGAGTGTCTTAAGCAAGTTATATTTCCTTATAGTTAATCAATGAATCATGCATTAAAAATAATACAAGCTGATCTGATAGCTCAGTCAAGGCTACTACTGAGATGTGACCTTCAGTAACCTCAGTGAAGTCTACCATGACTATCAATTGAAACACACCAGCATGAGCTTTGTGCCTCACTGACGTACTAAAGGTGCCCTTTAGAGAAAACGTTGACAAACACGGGAGAGTGCCTTTACCCTTGCCACTACAGACGGCTGCTAGGATGGTTTGCAGTAATGTCCTTGGGCAACCAGAAAACTAAGGAACCTGACACAAGGAGAGGTGGTATTCACCATTCCCTCTAGCTCCGTGAGATTGCAGAAATTTCTAAAAGTGAAAAATAGGTCTCAGAAAATTTCTTAATTGAATCCCAGATATTAGAAAAGATCAGATATGAATCATGAATGTTAGGTACACATTCCTAAAAGATAACATATGTTTATGTCAGTATTATTTTTCATAGAACTTATAATCATAAACTGAGGTTCTTTAGATGACCACCACAAACATTTATGAAGACAAATCATGTTGCATTTACTTTAGTGTACATGTTCCTAGTCTTCCATAAACTTCACTCTCCTTGAATATTTTACTTATTGCCTGGGATGGTTATATTTTTTTTTCCATTTTATTTATTTTTTCAGCGTAACAGTATTCATTGTTCTTGCACAACACCCAGTGCTCCATGCAAAACGTGCCCTCCCTATTACCCACCACCTGGTTCCCCCAACCTCCCACCCCTGACCCTTCAAAACCCTCAGGTTGTTTTTCAGAGTCCATAGTCTCTTATGGTTCGCCTCCCCTTCCAATTTTTTTTTTTTTTTAATGAACATATAATGTATTTTTATCTCCAGGGGTACAGGTCTGTGAATCGCCAGGTTTACACACTTCACAGCACTCACGATAGCACATACCCTCCCCAATGTCCATAGCCCCCTCCCCCTCTCCCAATCCCACCTCCCCCCAGCAACCCCCAGTTTGTTTTGTGAGATTAAGAGTCATTTATGGTTTGTCTCCCTCCCAATCCCATCTTGTTTCATTTATTCTTCTCCTATCCCCCTAACCCCCCATGTTGCTTCTCCATGTCCTCATATCAGGGAGATCATATGATAGCTGTCTTTCTCCGGTTGACTTATTTCACTAAGCATGATACGCTCTAGTTCCATCCACGTCGTCGCAAATGGCAAGATTTCATTTCTTTTGATGGCTGCATAGTATTCCATTGTGTATATATACCACCTCTTCTTTATGCATTCATCTGTTGATGGACATCTAGGTTCTTTCCATAGTTTGGCTATTGTAGACATTGCTGCTATAAACATTCGGGTACACGTGCCCCTTCGGATCACTACGTTTGTATCTTTAGGGTAAACACCCAGTAGTGCAATTGCTGGGTCATAGGGTAGTTCTATTTTCAACATTTTGAGGAACCTCCATGCTGTTTTCCAGAGTGGTTGCACCAGCTTGCATTCCCACCAACAGTGGAGGAGGGTTCCCCTTTCTCCGCATGGGATGGTTATATTTATCCACAAATCAGTCCCAGGTGTCACTTGACACTGCTAAGGCCATCCATAGACTGGGATCCAACCCTAGTACAACTTTAACAGAGTATGCTAGGGGTGTTCGCCTTGGGTTGTGATTACTTCAAAGACATAGCATTTCAGGAAAATGGCAGTCTCTACCAAACTTGTGAACATCACCACTGTTGTGACCAGAGGGCTTGCAGAGGAAGAGTAACAGCCCCGGGATCTTTCTGAGATACGTCACTTAGGGATTATTCCTTTACAAATTTGCCTGGGTCTCATGGTGAGTGCTATTGATCCACGGATCTTAGCACAACTCTTCAAATTCTCTCTCTCACATAAATGCACACATACTTCCTTACACAGTCTCATACAGCCCATGTCCCCACGTCACATCCAGCGAACCAAGGTGCCGCGTTGGAATGGTTTCCAGCGGTAACTATTGCATGTTGCGTCCAGAACTAGCACTGATCCTCAGATGCGCAATCTTGGAAATTCGCATTGAAAATTACTTGCTCTTCCAGAATTATTTTTCTTTTGTGATGAACTCCTCCCAGGGGCGCGACTGCCCTCAATTTGGGTCAGTCCTGTCCATCAAATATATTCTTATGTATATGACTTTCAAACAGGTCAAAGTTTAGGTTCCTTTTTTCCATTACCAAGGGTCCTTTGTCCTCTTTCTAAATTATAAGGTAATTGCAGGTATGTAAATTTAAATACTTTTGCTTTTCTCAATTGACAACCCTCAATGACTATAAAAAGTCTTTTATTTATTTGGTTGTAAAATACAATTATGTTTTCAATTCTAGTTTTAACAATCATTGGTCAAAAAATATTTCATCTCTTACTTCAGAGCTATCTACATGTCAAATACATAGCAATAAGTCTTCATACTTATAAAATAGGGAGACTGAATCAGGTAGTAGTTTCCCCACTTTTTTAAGAACAGTAAAACCTTTTTATTTTTAGGATAAAATCTTAAACAATACCTCAGTAGATAAAAAAGACACTTAAATACTATGGAATTCATTTTCATTAACAAGAAAGTTTGAGTTGAGATTATGAATGACATTTATGGACATATTCAACTCAGCATCTAACTTATTTTTGGTGTTTTGTTTTAATTGCAAATAATTTTTAAAGTCTTTATTCAGTGGACATACTACAAGCTGGTAGATCTGTTAATATACTTGCTTATTGTTTTTAAATTACTCGACCTGCAATCTTAGAATATGTATATATCATTAACAGAAGATAGAAAAAGTTGTACTCTGAAATATTCCTCAAAATGACTGCAACAGGTGATAAAAGTAATTGTTTCAGTGGTCTTTAGTATGTCATCATTTGAGGGTGTAATGTTCCCAACAGAGTTTAAGATATTTAAAATTATACTTAAAACTGAATTTTGAATCAGTGTCTCCAGAATTTCTCAAGTTCTTCTGCTGAATCTGCACTTCATCAGAACCAAGCTGTACTCAATAACCTCTGCTTAACTCTGCAATTCTGACCATAATTTGATAACACTTGTGAGTGAGTACCATGGATATTCTAGTCTGTTCTAAATCGATGGACACACGCAGATGTACATAAAGTTAAAGGAAGAAAGAGGCTCCCAGAGACACAGTGTTCCTGTGATCTTTTTTTTTTTCCCTTAAAGATTTTTATGTTTTAAGCTTGTCTGAAAAATATCAGCCCACGTCGTTTGCTCAGGCTATTTCTTCATTCAAGTAACTCATGTATGGTATTTCCATACTACCTATTTTCATTGGCCATGGTCTGTGATGGTTCATTTCTGGCTGTTGTGGAAATACTAAATGAACCACCCTTCACAAACTTCTCTACCCCATCTTTTTTTTTTTTTTTTGTAACACAAACTTTAATCCCTAGGGTTCTCACAAACATATTACTTTTTTTTTTTGTAAAATAAAAAACCTTTTAATTATAGTAAATATTGCCCCCCCCAAAATATAAGTCTATAGGTGAGAGGAAGGGGTGTTGTGCAGCAGATGGGGCTCACGCACCATAAGTAGCCCAGGGGCCAAGGTGCAATCCTTGTTCGGCCAGTGGCCACGGGTAGCTCTGATGGTGGCTGTAGCCAGTTGTCCTGGTGCTTGTGTTCTGCTGGGTAACTAGGACCGTGGCTCCAGCTGGCAGGACAGAATGTAGCTCTCATCCTCGCTGAGCCGCTCCACAGATCAGAACCAGACCATGAATGGATGCTGGGGCTCTAGGCAGTAATTCTCTGCTGCTGCCTGGAGCAGCATGATGTCCGTGAGGACTCGGTATTCCTTATTCTTTTTGCAGTGGTCGATCTCATTGCCCTCCAGGTAGTCCTCCATTGCAGTATCCAACATCACCAGGTCAGTGAGGAAAGTGCCGAGGTATGGGACGACACCCTGTGTAATGAGGGGTAGGTTTGGGGTGAGTCCCTGCTCTCTCCTCTACCCCATCTTTAAGGAAAACTTTTACATTTGTATATGACATAATGATTTACTTCAGCATGTTAGAAGGGAAAGTTCATTAATTCTTTAGAGAAAGTGATTATGTACATTTTAGTTTGAGAAAAATACAAGTGTATAATTATTGTGAGGATTTCATCATCTTTTAAAATTATGGCACTAAAATTTTTGAATAAAACTGTAGTTTTAAAAATAAGATTTCTCTTAAAGCATGTTTATTTTAAAGAATAATTTGTCTAAATTATTTTCTTAAAGCCTAAAGTATCTTCAAACCAGGACATATAACTGTTTGAGTTAATTTTATTATTAAATAGTTTCCTTTAAACAAATCAAAAACATAATAAATATTCATTGTAATTGCTACTAACTATAAAGCTATGACATTCTGGTTGATTTTCCTGGATTTTTATGTGTCTTGAAGATGTGAATGTCCTGGCAACCAGAAAGTTATTGAATCTAGTGTAATGGTGATTAACAAGATGGAATGTCTTTAACTTCTTATGTCTTCTGGATTCCTTTTTTCTTTTCTTTTCTTTTTTTTTTAAAGATTTTATTTATTTGACAGACAGAGATCACAAGTAGGCAGAGAAGCAGGCAGAGAGAGAGGAGGAAGCAGGCTCCCTGCTGAGCAGAGAACCCCATGTGGGGCTTGATCCCAGGACCCTGGGATCATGACCTGAGCTGAAGGCAGAGGCTTTAACCCACTGAGCCACCCAGGCGCCCCTTCTGGGTTCCTTTTTTCCATTACCAAGGGTCCTTTGCCTTCTTTCTAAATTAGAGGGTAATTGCAGGTATGTAAATTTAAATACTTTTGCTTTTCTCAATTGACAACCCTCAATGACTATAAAAAGTAATATTAGTTTATTGATTAGAAATTTGCTACATTCTTCTAGGATGGATATTGTTTCTGCTAAATTATATACACTGTGAATATTGAGTTCTATATTTAATGCCTTGTTTGTATTCTAGGATTCCCATTGATTTTCCTGTGTCACGTTATATTTATATCATGTAGCTAGCTTTACTTTTTGCAAATATAACCTTATGTGACATATTGAGGCATGTTTTCTTTTTTAAGGAAAAAATAAGGAGATATCAACAGACTGAAAACATGTTTTCAGAAGCATAGAGTCTTCAGGAAGATACTGGAGTTCATGAGATCTCAAGGTTAGCACTTCACATATTATTATTTTCATGCTTTTACAAATCTGAGATATAAACTGTTCCAAGTTGTTCCTGCTAATGTGTAATTGGATTCTAAGGACACACACTTATTTAAAATACATATTTTAACAAGATCTCTTCAAAATTTTTAAAACATTCATTTATACCAGAAATATAGTGTTTAGTTTAATTGGGGATGGTAAAAAGAAAATATTGTTTCAGTAGAAAACCATTGGTTATTAAAATTTGCTTTGCTTTTTACAAAGGATAGCACAGTTAAGATACAAACAAATAAATATTAGGCATCCTTATAAAATTTTATTTATGATTTGTTAAGAAATGTACACCTACTTTGAAAATTTTTCATTTATTTTGTATCTTTGGCTGTAACATATATGTATATACACAAATAGTTTAGAAGGATAGCTGATTATCATTCCTTCTACAATCCTTTGAATCCCACTCTCTGACTTTTCCTAAGCACAATCAAATAAATTATGTTTTTGTTGGAAAATGTGGTCTCAATAAAATGACAATTCATATGAATAAGCAGAAACATATTTGAGGACCCTTTCTATCTTGTGTAAAGTTCTAAGTCTGGAAAAGCAAAACAAAATAAAACAGCTTATTAAACAGCTTATTATAATAATAGCCTAATGTAAAATATTCATTTGGAAGTTTCAATTACAATGTAGGTTGAAATAGTATTTCATGGGATAGCTTGAGAAAGTGGATAATTTCTGCCTTTTTTATTTTGTAAGACCCAATATCAAATATTCATAATTTAAAATGAAAAAGTATTAATGATCTTTTATTATGATTGCCTTAGTCACTGTTTTCTTCTACATCTTCTATATCTTTTTCTCATTCATCCAAGGATATATTTGTTCGAAATTTATTTAGGACTTACCATATGCACTGCAATGGGGGAAGTGCTTTGGTTGTTTCAAAATGAATAAGATACGGTTCCTGTTCTCAAGAATTGCCCAACCAATATGTTACTCAGAAACTAATTTTATTATTAACACAAACAACAGATAATTAAAAAGACAAACCAGATTTTAAAAGGCATGTAATGAATTCTAAAATGCAATGAGAATTATTTGGGGATTATTCATATTTTCACTTTATGGCTTTTACTAACCTAGCATAGTGCAAGTTTATACCAATGGGAATGTTGTTACTCTATTCCAACCCACACCGGATAGACGTTTTAAAAAATGCTCTTCAAGTATAACACAAGTAATTTGAGACTTTAAAAAAGAAGCTTCTTTTTTGCCACAGCTGCAAATTTAATGCTGTAGAAAGTCGTTATGCAAACACCCATGAAAAGAACAAAGGTGAGCATTACCTACTTGGTGTTCTTCTTTTTTATTCCGGTACATTTGACTTCTTTATTGTTCATATTGACTTCTTTAATGTTCAATAGTACATTGACTTCTTTTAAGTTCACCAGAGAATTAAATCATTTCCCCGATGACCTAGAAAGGCATATATGTAGGTTTGAAAAGGATTGAACCCTATAAACCCACATGTAAATAGTAGTTGGATGAGTAAAGAATTTGCAGAGGTGTGGGAGTCCAGACTGCTTGAAATGGCATTGTGCAGCACTGTACTCCTCACGAAAAGCTTTTTAAGAAGGTAATATGGGAAGACATGAAAACAGATTAAGTCATTAAAAAAGTAAAATTGTGTTTTGAAAAGTCAGTGAGGACATCTCTTGCTTAATTATGCCCTTAGACAAGTGGTTGGATTAATTTATATAACAACCACAATTATTCAACAAGTATTTATCTATCAAGTGCCTACTAGGTGCATGTGAGCAGCAACAGTGAATGGAATACACCAATAGGTGTTAATTCTTCTTTAAATGTTCGGTAGAATTCCCCTGGGGCTGTGTGGCCCTGGGCTCTTGTTTATTGGGAGATTTTTGATGACAGCTTCAATCTTCTTACTGGTTATGGGTCTGTTCAGGTTTTCTATTTTTTTCTGGTTCAGTTTTGGTAGTTTTTACATCTCTAGGAATGCATCTATTTCTTCCAGATTACCAAATTTGCTGGTGTATAGTTGCTCATAACATGTTCTTATAATTGTTTGTATTTCTTTGGCATTGGATGTGATCTCTCTCCTCTTCCATTCATGATTTTATTAATTTGGGTCCTTTCCCTTTTCTTTTTGATTAGTCTGGCCAGGGGTTTATCAATCTTATTAATTCTTTCAAAGAACCAGCTCCTAGTTTCGTTGATGTGTTCTTCTGTTCTTTTGGTTTTTATTTCATTGATTTCTGCTCTGATCTTTATTACTTCTCTTCTCTTGCTGGGTTTAGGCTTCATTTGCTGTTCTTTTTCAGCTCCTTCAGATGTAGGGTTAAGCTGTGTATTTGAGACCTCTCTTATTTCTTAAGAAAGGTTTGTATTGCTATATATTTTCCTCTTAGGACCACCTTTGCTGTTTCCCAAAGATTTTGAACAGTTGTGTTTTCATTTTCATTTGTTTCCATGAAGTTTTTAAATTCTTCTTTAGTTTCCTGGTTGATCCATTCATTCTTCAGTAGGATGCTCCTTAGCCTCTATGTATTTGAGTTCTTTCCAACTTTCTTCTTGTGGTTGAGTTCTAGTTTCAAAGTATTGTGGTTTGAAAATATGCAGGGAATGATCCCAGTCTATTGGTACCAGTTGAGACCTAAATGTCCCATGGAAAAAAGATAGTCTTTTCAACAAATGGTGTTGGGAAAATTGGACAGCCACATGCACAAGAATGAAACTGGACCATTTCCTTACACAACACACAAAAATAGACCCCAAATGGATGAAAGACATAAGTGTGAGACAGGAATCCATCAAAATTCTTGAGGAGAACACAGACAACAACCTCTTCGACCTCAGCTGCAACAACTTCTTCCTAGAAACATTGCCAAAGACAAGGGAAGCAAGGGCAAAATGAACTATTGGGACTTCATCAAGATCACAAGCTTTTGCACAGCAAAGAAAACACTCAACAAAACCGAAAGACAACCAACAGAGTGAGAGAAGATATTTGCAAATGGCATATCAGATAAAGAGCTAGTATCCAAAATCTGTAAAGAACTTATCCAACTCAAAACCCAAAGAACAAATAATCCAATCAAGAAATGGGCAGAAGACATGAACAGACATTTCTGCAAAGACATCCAAATGGCCAACAGACACATGAATAAGTGCTCAACATCACTCAGCATCAGAGAAATACTAATCAAAACCCCTCACACCCGTGAGGCTGAATGAAGCTGAAGAATGGCTAAAATAAATCAGTCAGGAAATGACAGGTGTTGGTGAGGATGCAGAGAAAGGGGAATCCTCCTACATTGTTGGTGGGAATAAAAGCTGGTGCAGCCACTCCAGAAAACAGTATAGAGGTTCCTCAAAAAGTTGAAAATAGAGCTATCCTATGACCCAGCAATTGCACTACTGAGTATTTACCCTAAAGATACAAATGTAGTAATCCGAAGGGGCACATGCACCCGAATGTTTATAGCAGCAATGTCCACAATAGCCAAACTATGGAAAGAATCTAGATGTCCATCAATAGATGAATGGATAAAGAAGATATGATATATATGTATACAATGGAATACTATGCAGCCATCAAAAGAAATGAAATCTTGCCATTTGCAATGAAGTGGATGGAACTAGAGGGTATTATGCTAAGCAAAATAAGTTAATCAGAGAAAGACAATTACCATATGATCTGTGATATGAGGAAATTTGGGGGGGGGATCTTGAGGGGAAGGGTGGGAAAAGTGAAAGAAGATGGGACTGGGGAGGGAGACAAACCATAAGAGACTCTTAATCTTGGGAAACAAACTGAGGGTTGATGGAGGGGAGGGGCTTGGGGGGATAGTGTGGGTGGGTGATGGACACTGGGGAGGGTATGTGCTATGGTGAGTGCTATGAATTGTGTGAGACTGTTGATTCACAGACCTGTACCCCTGAAACAAATAATACATTATATATTAATTTAAAAAAATAAAAAAACTTTGGTAGGGAAAAAAAAATAGAATATACCAAATCCTTGCCTCTGTGGAAATTATATTCTAGAGGGTGAAAATATATAAGCTATAAAAAAAAATTAATTATATATTATGTTACGTGGTTCGAGTGCTATGAAGAGAAAGAAAACAGGAAAGGGAATAGATAATGGAGAGGGAAGCAATTTAAAATAAGCCCAGTGATTTAGTATTGCATAATTTACACAAAGGAGATAGATACTAGCTTTGCCCAAATAGTGCCAACTGAGAATGAATATGATGAAATATGACACCTACTAATAAGTATTCCAAATCACCATTTGTTAAAGTAAATGTTGTTAATGTATATAAAATAATGAGCATGTGTCTTCCTTAATTTAACCAGAAGGAAAAGATGTATTTTTAAAATGATAATACACTTACTACATGTACATAAAATGTGGTCAAAATGTTTGCAATAAAGAAAGGTATAATTGAACAGGCATTAGTCCAATCACTTACTTAAGGGGTGAAGACTATAACTATTTATCTGTGTATGGGAGAAAATTAATCAAATTTTTTGAATTGAATAAATATTATGAAGTTAAAGTAGTTATAGGTATCTATGACAATACATATAGATGACACAGTGTTAAAAAGTTCTATATAATTATCTTTCTGTTGTTTCATTATCAGTCTTATTATCATTTTAGGAGAGCTCTAAGTACTGGGACTATAGACAGAAGGGAGTTACTTAAGTACCATCTCATTCCCATAGTACTAATTTTTTAAAGACCACATGTCTTCTTTTGTACATTTGATAGAAGATACATGGAGATTTGGAAATTAAATTAATTTATTTGTGATCACCAGCAAATGAGTCAGCAAGTTTCTTTTGATGGTGATCTGGTTGGAATTTTTCTGTGAAACATTAAGAAACAAAATACAGAGCACAGGAATCTGAAGGTGTGTATGGTCCAGATGACCTGGGCATTTTTTGCAACCCATCTGAACTATAGATGAACACATCACATAAGTTGATATTATCTTAAAAGCTATTCACTATTGATTTGGCTGGATAGAATTGAAATGTTTAGCCAACTTCCTTTTCAGTGTTAAAAAGTCAGTATAAAAGAAATTCCTAACCATCCAAATAAATAAAAATTGGATCAGGAGGTCTCAAAACCTAATAATCATTGCATCTCCTTCAGTATTCCAAAAGGCAGGTATTGTAAATAGCATATCATCTAAAGGAAATAAATAATCAGTATTGGAGTATTACATGAATGATGCAGTGAAGGTCACAATTGTTTAGAAGTCTGTTATAATTAAGCCAAAGCAGAGAATACTTATTACATGTACTGTGCACAGAACAGTAAGCTCTACGAGTTTAACCAAAAGAGGCAATTGATACTATCAGCTTTGGGAAAACCAAAAGAAAAGAAAACATGAGAGATGCAGAGGACTGGTGGAAGGTTATAGAGAAAATAAGGACAATGTCTTCTTTTTTTTCTAAGATATTTTTCAGATCTTTTCAGGTTTTTAATTTTTTATTTAAATTCAATTTAGTTAATGTATAGTGTGTTATTAGTTTCAGGGGTAGAACTTAGTGATTCATTAGTTGTTTATAACAAGGACTTCTCATGTAATGTCATTGTGTCAGAGATAAATTCTTTCCAAACCAGTATTAACCTTTGTTGCATTCATTTGGAAACTTCAAAGGAAAGAGCTAGAAACTCTTTTGTTTAAGGGTAACTGTAATATGACTTTCCAAAAGCAAGTGGAAAATTTAAACTCCTTTCCTTCCATCCTCCCTATATTTGCTTTATAAAAATTAAACCCAGAAATCATTTACAAATTTGTACCACAAGTCCAGTTCCCCATAGACCGACTCTACCATCCTCTCTCAAACCACCACCCAGAAATATACATCTTTGAATCTCATGGTACCTGGCATGCTCATGCCTGGGTGGGTCTTCCTTCACCTTTCTTCAATGGTTCTCCAGATGATTTCCTATCATTCTCATTCTTCCATCAGTCTTATAAATAGTTTAATCCATGTTTCTCAACTTCATCAATATCGACATTTTGATCAGACAATTCTTTGTTGTGTGGGCAATTTTGTGCATTGTGGGATGTTCAGTAGCATCTCTGGCACAAGACACCAGGAGTACACCACCCTCCCCCATATTGGAAAAACCAAAGTCTCCAGACATTGCCTAGTATCCCCTTGAAATAAAATTATCCCAAGATGAGAACCACTGATCAAATCTGAACTTCCACAACCTCAATAAACATCCATTGCATATCAACCACAAAGCCTCTTAACCACCTTTAGTATCTTTCAATTAAACCTCAACCAAGACACTTGACAGTTTCTCTTGTCAAAGTGAAACTCACCTCTGTCTGATCATCTGTGTGGTTTTAGTTTCCTTTTATTTGCTTATGCCTGGACTTTTACCTAAAATAATACCCTGTGTTATTACAAAATAACAAGTGGATATAAAGCAAGTGAGGAAAATCAGGGAAAGGGAAAAATATAGTAAGAACAAAGTTAAGTCAGGAGTGATACTATGTTACAAATGACATAAGCCCTGGGGCACTTGGGTGGCTCAGTCATTAAGTGTCCGCCTTTGGCTCAGGTCATTATCCCTGGGATAGGGGATTGAGCCCAGCATCTGGCTCCCTGCTCCCTTCTTCCTCTCCCTCTGCCCCTGCTTGTGTTCCCTCTCTAGCTGTGTTTTTCTCTGTCAAATAAATAAATAAAATCTTTAAAAAATTATTAAAAACAAATGACATAAGCCCTTTCTTTTCCTTTCATTTTCTTGGAACTCACTGAGACTTGGATCTTTCCATGTTCTCTGAGTCTTTCTTGAAATTTAGCTTGGACACCAGCAGATTACTGTCTACATTTCTACAGCCCGTCCTTTCTCACACAGTACCTGCAACTTTCAATCCAAAGTAGGGTGTACCTTCTCTTCTCTTACACCAAGAGTGCTCCAGGAACAAATGATTCATTCTGCAGATTAATGATTTTCTAATCCTCAGTAGAATCCACTAATCCTTCACTCTGACCATGGTCAGCCACTATTTCAAAGTTTATCACCCCACTCGAGCCATACAGTCTCTCCCCTTCATTCTCAGTGCACCTGGTATTTTAACAAGAAAATTGAGGTCATTGTGTGGAAACTATTTATGCCTCCTTGCAATTCCCTCTAGCTTCAAACAGCTACATCTATCAACATTCTTACTTTCTTTCCTCCAATCTTAAATGATCAGGAATCCTTCCTATTCAAGGCAAAGCCCGTGTTTGATTGTATTCCCTCTCACCAATGCTGAGGCTTTGGCCATTAGTTATTTCCTTTTTGTCCTTTATCTTCAACTTTTTCTCCCTTGCTCACTCTTTTCCTTCAACCTGTATACATTCTTCAGACTTCTATCCAAAAAAGTAAGTCAGCAAACAAAAACAAACTGACCTCTCTCTTCACTAGATTTTATGGGCACCACTCTTCAATTTCTGTCCTCTCCAACTCATTCAGACTCTCCATACAGCAGTCTACATTCATTATCTCTGCTTTCTAAGATCCAGTCACTCCTCAGCACAGGGCCATCTGATTTCTAACCCCATTTAACAGAGCACACTCTCTCTAAAGACACAGATGACCTGGCAGCCCGTATCTTGACTGTCTCTCTCAGGGGCATTTGATACTGTTAACTTCATTTTTCTGCTTCCGCATCCTGGACTGTTGGGACAGCCCTCTCTCCTGGTTTGCCTCACACCTCACAGACCCTTTGGTAAAGGCCGCTTTGACAGGTTCTGTGTTCTGCGTTCTCTTACAAAGTCTCGGAATCACAAACTCAAATACTGATAGGTGACCATAGGTAATATAAATTAGTGAAGTCAAGCTGATTTAAAACAATAAACAATGTAGTGGCCAAATAACAGACTCAGAAACATTCTTGAAATTTGACTTTTGTTCCAATCACGTGATCCCCAGAGATCCACCCTGAGCTCATTGTTCATCTATCCTCTCCACTGTCCCTGATCAAGCCAGACCACCCTTTCAATTTTATGAATTACAGAGATGGCAATGACTCCAACCTTTTTATTTGATTAGGTGACAGAATTACGTATTACCCACACATGTCTACAAGATATCAATGCCTAACAAGGACACATACACAAACAAATCAGAGCAATGAAATGGAGTAGAAAGTTCAAAAATAGACAATGTATACATGCAATCATAAAATGCAACAAAGAAATAATCATAAGTCAGTGGAGAGTCCCTTCAAGGAAATGCTATTAACACCCCAAGTAGACATTAATTAGTGTCTGCTGAAGAGGGCTTTTCAGATAGGGGAGGGGGAATGCGATAGAGAAGGACAGGGGCTTATTGATTAGAAGGTACTAGAATAATTTAACTACTTGGGGAAAAATAAGGTGTGGGCTACACATCATATCATATTAAAGGAAAATATAGATGTTATTTTAAAAGATTTTAAATTATGTATTTTTCAACATTTAAACATTATATTTAATGTTCAGTGTTAATGTTAATTCAATAGCTTTCAGATATTTATGTACCTTTGGTTTAAGAAAGCATTTAAATACTATAAAACAAAGAAAAATGAGAAATCATTTATTTAGCTTTATATTTATAAGAAGTAAAATTCACTCTTTTTGTTTATAGTTTCATGAGATTTGATAATTACACCGAGTCTTGTAATCTTTACCACAATCAAGATACAGAACAGTTCTATCATCACCAAAGTAACCTTGAGCTGCTCCTTGCCAACTCTACTGTCCCCCTGAAATCCCTGGCAACTAATCTGCTCTGTGTCACTATAGTTTTGCATTTCCAGAGTATCAGATCAATAGAAATATGCAGCATGTAATCTTCCACATCTGGCCTTTTTCAGTTATCATAATGCATTTGAGATTCATTCATGCTGTTATGTGTATCAATAGTTTGTTCCCCGTTGTTGCTTAGTATTCTCTTGTCTGTATGTACCACTGTTTGTTTATCCATTCACCCACTGAAGGATACTTAGTTGTTTAGTTCTTGATGTTTTGAATAGACCTGTAGTAACCATCCATGTAGACATTTTTGTGAGAAACTATGTTTACATTTATCAGGAGTATATACGCTGGTAAGATTGTGTATCACATGTTAAGTGTATGTTTAACTTTCTAAGACACCATAAAACTGTTCTCTGGAATGGCTTATACCACCTTGCATTTCCACCAACAGCGTATGAACATTCATTTTGCTCCATGCCTTCACCAGCATTTGATGTTATCAGTTTTTATTTTATTTCAACCATTGTAATTGTCATGGTGGTTTTTAATTTTCAGGTCCTTAATGAATAATAATATTGAGCAATTTTTCTTGTGCTTATTCACCACCTATGCCTTTATGAAGTGCGTGTTCAAATATTTTGTCCAACTTCTCAAAAAGACTGTTTTTTTAAAGAAGTTTATTTAGATTCACAGCAAAATTGAGAAGAAGGTATAGAAATTTTACAAATATTCCCTGCCCTGACATGTGTACAGTCTCCCCCATTATTAACAGCCTCTACCAGAGTGAGACATTTGTCATAATGGATGAACCTCCATTGACACATTCTAATCACTCAAAGTTCAGAGTTCACATTAGGTTTCATTCATGGTATTGTATATTCAGCGGGCTTGGCAAATGTATAATGCCGCCATTGTAGTGTATTTTCATTGTATCATCCTTGTAGAGTATTCTCACTATCCCAAAAACCTTTTGTGCTCCACCTATTCATCTTTTCTCTCTATCCCCACAATCCCCTCACAACTAATGTTTTTGCTGGCTCCATAGCTTTGTCGTTTTCAGAATGTTATATAGTTCGAATCATATAGTATGTAGACTTCTCAGATTGACTTTTTTCACTTACTAATATGTTTTTAAGTTTTCTCTATGTCTTTTCTGTGGCTTGTTAATCCATTCCCTTTTAGCACTAAAAAACATTTCATGGTCTGGATGTATCACATTCTATATTTATCCATTCACCTACCTAAGGACATCTTGGTTGTGTCTAAGTTTTGGCAGTTAGGAATGAATCTTCTAGAAACATTCATGTGCAGAAATTTTGCTTGGACCTAAGTTTTCAACTCCTTTGGGTAAATACCAAAGGGCGCGACTGCTAAGTCATATGGTAAGAGTAGGTTTGGTTTTATAAGAACCCACCAAGCTAGGACCCCTGCGTGGCTCAGTCAGTTAACCTTCGACTTTTGATTTTGGCTCAGGTTATGACTTCAGGGTTGAGACCCAAGTGGGGTTCTGTGCTCAGCAGGGAGTCAACTTGGGATTCTCTTCCCCTCTCCCTCTGCTCCTCCCCTTAACCCACTCTCTCCCTCTCTCTCTCTCAAAAAGAAAAAAGTCCACAAAAATGTCATCTGAAGTGCCTATACCATTTTGCGCTCCCAACAGTGAATGACAATCCTTGCTTTTCATCCTCTCTAGCATTTAGTAGTGTTTTGGATTATGGCCAGGAAATAGTACCTGGTTTTAATTTGCATTTCCCTGATGACATATGATATGGAACATCTTTTCATATGCTCATTTTTCATCTGTGTATCTTTTTTGGTGAGGTGTTTGTGCAGGTCGGCCATTTTTTAAATGCTTTGCTTCTTTTTGTTATGTTTTAAGAATTCTTTGTATATTTTATTTTGCTCTATTTTTGTTGAGTTGCTTTCTATTGTTGAGTTTTGAGAGCTCTTCATAAATGTTTTGTATAAAAATCTTTGGGGAAATGTGAAATTTGTAAACTTTTTCCTTTTAACGTCTTGTATTTTGTATTCTTTACTGTTTTGCATAGAGTGCTTTTGACTTTTATGAAATCTTATCTATAAAATTTTTTGTTTTATGGGTTATGGTTTTGGTTTTGCATCAATAAATTCTTTGCCTAACCTAAAGTCACAAGGATTTCCCATTCTTCTCCAATTCTTCTTCTAAATATTTTATAGTTTCACATTTTACTTTTAGGTATATGACTAATTTTGTATAAATTTTTGAATAATGTAAAAAATTAAGGTTCAATATTTTGCATATAGACATCCAACAGTTCTATCACCATTTTTAAAAAGATTATCTTTTCCCCAATTGCCTCTGTCCCTTGGTCAAAAATCAGTCATATTTGTTTAGGTCTATTTCTGGTCTCTCTATTCTTTCCCACTGATGTATGTATTTATATGTTTTCCCATTATCACATTGTCTTGATTACTATAGCTTTATAGTAAATCTTCAGATTAGATAGTGTATATCCTCTTCTTTTTCAAAATTGCTTTGGTATTCTAACTCTTTGCCATGACCTATAAATTTTAGAATGAGCTTGTTGATGTCTGCAAAAAATCCTGCTGGGATTTTGATTGGAAAACTCATTGATGTATATTAGAGAATGCGCCAAATACAACTTACATAAGAAAAGACATTTGAAAAAATATTCACAGCGTATGTAAGTACAAATGGTCAATATTATTAAAATATTGAGGGCTGTTAGATATCACTGAGAAAATGTAAACTTCATTTGGATAATTGGCAAGGCCTTGAGGGAACTTTTTACAAAAGGAATTCTGGTGACCTCTAAACTTGAAAAAGAAAGTGTTCAACATAATTGGTAATCAAAGACATTTGATAAATAATGTTCACATAAACATATAAAACTGGGAAATCGTGTAATATACTGACAGAGAGTATAATTTTTAAGGTCAGACTGAACTTTGAGTTCATTTTCCACTTATCTGTGAGGTTTTAGGCAAACCTTTTTTTTTAAGATTTTATTTATTTGAGAAAGAGAGAAAAAGAGCGAACGAGCTCATGCATGAGTAGGAGGAGGGGCAGAAGAAGGGGAGAGAGAAAATCCAAAGCAGATTCCATGCTGACCGTGGAGCCTGGTGCAGGGCTCAATCCCACAACCTTGAAATCATGACCTGAGCTGAAATCAAGAGTCAGAAGCTTAACTGACTGAGCTACCCAGGAGCTCCAGGAGTTACGCAAACTTTAACCTTTCTGATGTTAGATATTTTGTCAGTAAAATAGATATAGAAACTGGCATATTGTAAGCACACAGATGGGTACTGTTATCATAAATAAATCTAGTATTGGTGAAGATGTGGGGAAATGAACCATATCACGCTATAGGGATAGGTAAATCGATTCAACTTTTCTAGAAAACAATTTGTTAATCTGTATAAATGGCCTTATTCTCTATATACTCTTTGACCTTGGGATTCCAAATTTTTAAAAGCCTTGATGAAATAGTCAATTGTGAACACAGAGCTATGTATACAAAATGTTCACTGAGGGGCGCCTGGGTGGCTCAGTGGTTAAAGCCTCGGCCTTCGGCTCAGGTCATGATCCCAGGGTCCTGGGATCGAGCCCCACATCGGGCTCTCTGCTCCGCAGGGAGCCTGCTTCCTCCTCTCTCTCTGCCTGCCTCTCTGCCTAGTTATGATTTCTCTCTGTCAAATAAATAAAATATAAAACAAAATAAAGCTTTAAAAAAAATGTTCACTGAGATAATTAAATTAATGAGCATGAGAAACCTCTGTGTGTCTGGAAATAATGAATGAATTAAATAAACTATTAAATATCCACTCAAAGTAATATTCTGAGGTGTTAAAATTGAAGTTTTCCACACTATATTTTATTATTGGAGACCTAAATGGAAAAGGAGGCTATAAAACAGCACTCACAGTGTGATGCCATTTATGCTCTCAAATGATGTGTAATTCAGGGAAGAGAGAATGATTATATAATGCATATGTGGATATGTGTATGCACATGCACACACACACATAATAAAACTGGTTATAACTGGGTGGGTAAGTGTAAATTTAATTTATTGTCTTCCTGGTGTTTTTCATTTGTTTCCAAATTTTCCCAAAACGCATCTTATGATTATAAGAAAAGTTAACTTAAATATGAAATATGAAAGGATGGAAAATCATTTACCACTATAAACTATAAAAAGATAAATAGCCAACTACTTAAAACATTATTTCATAGGTGACAGTGAAAGGTGATTACCCTTATTATTTAAGAGAAATTCATAAATTAATAAGAGCATCAATAAGACTTCATTAAAAAATGGGGTAAAAGAAATGAAAGAACAACTTGGATAAAAAAGAAATATAGTTAATTAACATATAAAGACATTTATCTTCAAAAGTACTCAAAGAAATGGGAATAAAATGTAATTTTATGCTTATCAAATGAGGAAGTTTTTTTAAATTGCATATCTGTTTCACAGTCCTGTACTCCTAATGGAAATAAGTTAGTGGCAAAATATATCAAGAAACTTTCATATGCTTATTCTTTCTTTCTTTTTTTTTTTTTTTTAAGATTTTTGTTTTATTTATCTGACAGAGAGAGACACAGCAGGAGAGGGAACACAGGCAGGGGGAAGTAGGAGATGGAGAAGCAGCCTCCCTCAGAGCAGAGAGCCTGATGTGGAGCTTGATCCCATAATCCTGGGATCATGACCTGAGCTAAAGGCAGACACTCAACAACTGAGCCACCCAGGCACCCTTATGCTTATGCTTTCTTAATTTAAACAAGCAGTAGATTTCCAGACATAAGGAAATATATCATAGCATTATATATAATTGTTTGAAATATTGAAAATAACATACATGTTCTATATTAGGAGAATTGGTTTAAAAATTGTGGTACATCCAGAAGATATCACATTATACAGCTACTAAAATTCATTTACAGGAAATTTCAATGACATGAAATGTCACTAAATATGACATTTATTAGAATATGTTAGATGAGAAAAATAGGTATAAAGAATGGAGATAATATAAATAATATATACACAAAGGACCATTAAAATAAATAAAGGACAGGAGAAATTAAATCAAATGATTTACCAATATATTATAATAATGTAAATATTATAGTGTTTGAAATACAAAAATTTCCTTTCCAAAGTAGAATGACAATAATTTGTTCTTTTTTTATTCATTTCTAAATCTTCACAATTTTTATGTAAATCTTAATTTAAAAAAGAACCTGCTTATCTCCTCCCTGGCCCAAATCTTTTCCTGCTACTATGTTCACCATCTCAGTTATAAGTAGCCAGTCTTTGTGACATGTGGGTGGCTCAGTCGGTTAAGTGATTGATTCTTGGTCCTGGCTCATGCCATGAACTCAGGGTCCTGAGATCATGTTCCATGTCGGGCTCTGTGCTCAGCGCAGTCTGCTTCAGATCTCTCTCCCACTCCCTCCCTCCCCTCCCCCCCAGCTTGCATGCTCGCTCTTGCTCTTGCACGCTCTCTCTCTCTCTCGCTTTCTGTCTCTCAAATAAATAAGTAAAACCTTAAAAAAAAAAGAGAAGTAGTCAGACATCTAAGTCAGGAAGCTAAAAAGTAACTAAGATTATTACTTCTTATTCACAGCCACTAGCAGAAAATCATGCCTGATTTCTATGGAGTTTCTTCCTCATGCTGCTTTTCATCCCCTCCTGAGAGCTGCATTGTCACCACTTTAATTCTGTGGCTCTTCCTCTCTCACCCGCAGAATGATAGCCTACTGATGAGTATCACCCGTTCTGTTTGTGCCTCTTCACATCCATTCTCGATACAGCTGCCCAGAGGCTCAATCTGAAACAAATATCTGACCATGACCTTCAGTTACCTTCTTAAACTTCTTCAAAGATTTCCCATATGTTGATAGGCTCCAAGCTCTACCACTGAGCCAGCCAGGGGCCCCATCACAATCTCCTCTTTATATAGACATGCTTAGATCTAGAGACTCTTCCAGGAAGCCTTTCTGTGTTCTAGCTCCTTGTGTTTATGTCTATCAGATAATTGTCCCCTTTATTCAAATTATCTATCTACATGTTATCCTCCCTTCAAGACCAGTGAGCTCCAAAGTCTGCATATATCCTCCTATGGGGTAAGCAAGATCTTTTGAGAAGAAAGTAAAAATATTAGTATCTATCTAGAATTTAACTAAAAATTTGAAAAAAAGAGTTACATTTAACTTTGTGATTCCTATTATTTTTATTTTTCACATGAATATTATAATAAAAATTGTTGAAAAAGAAAATAATCAACCAAATTGATTGAAAAAATATTAGTACCTATATTTATGATTCTTTATCATTTCTAACTTCTATGTCTAAATATTCATATAATTTAGATAATATATTTATAGTAATATGTATATGTATTTATGTGTAATATATGTATACATTTACTACATATATGCATATATTGTGTGTGTGTGTGTGTGTGTGTGTGTGTATGTGAAGTATATGCAATTTTTTTTTTTTTTTTTTTTTTTTTTTACTGGTAGAGAGATATAACTTAAAATGCAAGAAAGCTGGGTGCCTGGATGGCTCAGTCAGTTAAGTATCTGGCTTCAGCTCAGGTCATGATCCTGGAATTCTGGGATCCAGCCCTGCATGGGCTCCCTGCTCAGGGAGTCTGCTTCTCCCTCTGCACCTTATCCCACTCTCAGTCTCTCTCCATCAAATAAATACATTTTCGAAATCTTTAAAAAAATAAAATGCATGAAGATTGTTGCTCTGAACCTTCTCAAGAGCAAAGAATGCATTTTATTTATCCAGAGCATACAGCAAAGTGTTTGGCACATACAGACTCTCTGTGAACTTCCCTGAAATTAAAATGTTAACAAACTCCTATCCACATTTATGCAGTTAGTAGTGAAGTTATTAAAAATTTGAATTAAGGTGGAAAATTCTCTCATTTACTAACCTGATGTGTATGACAGAGAGAATTTAAAAGAGAAAAATAGAAAGCAATAGAGGAAAAGTTCGTAGTAAAGTAATTTTCAGGATTACAAATGTTTTTAAATTATGAGCAATATAAAGTTTTGGTTTTTTTTTTTCAATATAAAGTTTTAATAGATGCATGCTTAGAGTATTTCAAAAGTAGTTGAAAGAAAACAATGTTATAGACCAGAAGATCGATGGGGATTTATTTTAAAAAGTATACATTTTTGAAGCAAATGAAATTTTGAGGGTAGAGTATATTTGTTGACCCCAACTCTACAAGCTCAGAACATGCAAGTCCTTTAAAATTCTTTTCAAGGAGCTGCCCAATGTAGACAGTATGTACATGTGCATGGGGATATCTGCCAACCAATTCCAATTCCAACCTGATAGAAGAATCAATTCCAATTCCAACCTGATAGAAGAACCAATTCCAATACTAATCTGATAGATTCCAAAACTAATCTGATAGAAGAATTTGAATTCCATTCAAATAAGTTTGATTATCTTATGGTGAATGCCTTTTTAAATTTTAATAAAATTGTAGTTCCAGTTATGTATAATTCCAGGCAACGAGTGTAGGAAAAATGTAAAGAAAAGTCAACTTTTGGTTTTTATAAGAACAAATGGATACAAACAAATGAATAAAATATTTAAAAGCTGTGCTCAGTGTTGTTTTCAGGGCAAAGTTGAAAGTATATATCTAAATATAACATCAGATGTTGGAAAGGAATTTTTCTCTCTAATTAGTTTTTAAGAAACATTTTATGAACATCATGAATTTGGAGGCCCTCTCATATTTTTTTTCCCTATACAATATTGTAGTTCTTTGTTTTTCTGCCCCCTTTCTGTATTTTAAGCAGAGTTTATTCTAATTTAATTGTTTTTAGGTTTTTAACATCAAGCCCAAAATAAGCCTCTAAAATTTTGTATTACTCTTTGAAAATTCTGTTCTATTCTAAGGCATACATTTTCTGAAACAATGCTATTTTTATCACACTCATGATTACCTTTAAGAATCAAAAGAAGTGAATACATTGTATGAGATAGTTTTCATATGGCCTCATATAATAGAAAAAAATAAAAGTAACAGATGGAACCTATTTCAGAACCCCTAAAGAAATCCCTTAGTACTAAAGTTCTTTTATTTTCCAAAATGATTTTTCTTTTTTCAAAACAGGATAATATTTTATATTTTGAGCACACTCAGTTAAGGAATTGTTTTCAACACAGGTTTGATTTCCAGTTGTCAATACCACATAACTATTTCTTTTACACCCACCAGAGGTGGCAACTTTACCCTTTTCTTAAATGTAAATCAGGAGTGTTGAGAAACAGCTATAATTTTATGCTTTATTTTATCTCTTAGTATTTTATTTTTCAGGTCTAAAGAAAGAAATATGGCATAAATAACAGCCCCAAATACAAAAGTACAATTAGAATTACATACTGACTCATTCCCAAGTTCTGCTTAATCATCATCACCCTCTTCTCAGACTGACTGAGGAAATATCTGCTTTGAAATCCATTTTTTGATATATCCTGTAGCAATGGGAATCTTTTACTTGGCTCTCTCGGCTTGACAGTCTCATAAGGGTAAAGGGCATAACAAAGGGCTAAAAGAGGCCAAGCTGCCTCGTGTTCACATTGTGTGCTCTGTGGTGAAACTTCCAGAGGTTTATTGATGCAGTGGGACTAGAAAAATGAGAACAGAACCAATTTTCTCCATGGCCTTCACCCTCTCTCACAGACCACAAGATAACCACTGTTATCAAAAGGAAACTAGAATTTTCCTCTTCTGTTTTTTTGCCAAGCTAAAATAATGGGATTTCTTTTTTCTTCTCGAAGATGTTTTACGAGGTTAAATATCAATCTTAGCAGGATATTGCTTATATTCGGGACAGGTAGTGTATTTCCATTTCTTTTCCTCTATTACTGATATGTGAATAATAGGAGTATTAAAATGATCTTACGTTTACATTTAAAGATTTTATGCCAATTTGACATAAGTTAGAAAATTTTGTTTATGCACAAGCAAAATATAAGACAATATTTTTATGGTTTTCAATGTATCATAAAAGGTTTGTGTTGAGAAATCGATACAATATATAATAAATCCTAAATATAGGAGAGAATGAATTTTTCTCATAACTGAAATTTAAGAAGAACTATAAAGAAAGAAAATTAGGTTAAAATAAGATGTATATAGTGAAATTAGTTATCTCATCACAGATTATGCTATTTTCTCTAGTAAAGGAAGATCTTGCTTTAAAATTAAAGAATCAAAGTGAGGTGTATTCCACTAAGAGAAAGCCTGAAAAATCTGGCAGACTGAGAGCTAAAGATGCATTTTGTTTGTCCATTTTAGTCCTCTTCCCATGCCAGTCAAATTTCCTGAATTTCCACGATTTCCCCTTTTCTTAGTCTGTTCTATTTCACACAGCCCTGAAGTCATCTGAATTTGTAACCCCAGCTTTAAAAAGTTATTGAGTGTTTTCCAAAACATTGATAAGTATGTAGAACAGATTCTTTTATGTATTATTGGTAGACATGTAAATTCTTTACAACACCTTTGAGGGTATTTAGCAATATTTACCAAAACGTCATATTCCTTTGACTCTTCTATCTCCTTGAAGTTATTCTACAGAAACACTCATATAGGTACATAAAGGTTGTTCACTGGTACATTGATGAAATTAAAAATTAGAAACCTTCCAAGTACCTGTCAATAAGGTATTAGTTTAATAAATTCTAGTAAATCCATATAATCAAATATTACATAGCTCTTTAGTAAAAGAATGAAGTATTTCTAATATACATGGACATGAAAAGGTATTAAGTAAATATTAAGTAAAAGAAGAAAGTGGCAAAATATATTCATGTTTCTATGAAAAATTATGTCATTAAAACAGTAATACATTAGTATATTTCCTAATATATACCAAACTGGCATACCAAACCATATAATGGATTGAGAATATAATATACTACTATAATATTTAAAATAGTAGAACAAGCATATATGACACATAATAAGTATCTAAACTATAGAATCCAAAACACTGAAACTTTCTATAAAAAATTATAAAAAATCATTTTCTTACATTTAAACCTGTGTCAGAGCTTTTGGCTATTGATACAGTAAGAATAATGACATATAATATGGTTCAAATTGTAAACAATCCTTGGGTTATGTTTACTAAGCTTTTGCTACTTCTTGTCTTCTTATTCAAATGAATAAAATGCATTTTTAGAGGTATAAGAAAATTATTAAATTTTAACTCATTCTTAGGAAGAAGAAAAACTCTAAAATATTTAGGGACACATTTTTCACAGACATAAGAAGAGAAACATGTTTGGAGCTTCAAGAAAAGTGTTATGCTGGGGACCAGGTTTATACTGAATGTTTTAGATATCTCTTCTTCTGACTCACACTTTAAAATTCTGTAATAACCTGTTTTGGGAGGAAAGAAAAGGTGTAATCCTCCTACTGTTGAGAAGAAAAATTTGTCATCTCTGACTTAATCATGAACTAGGCAGTAAGTTACAAAATAAACTGGGCAAAATTTAGAAGCCCTGTCCTTGTAAACCATTTGATCTACAAATGGACAGATGATATACAATATGACCTTCCTGTCATCAAGGATAGGATCAAGAATGAGGCAAGCTTGCATGCAGGAGAAGGAATTTGTGTGCTAGCCTTGGAAAATTTTATGTCTGACCTGATCTCAGTGACAGGTTTATTGCCATGATGAGAGAGAATTAAAACCTTGTTGGCCTAGAGGGGGACTTGAAAATAAAGAGGAGACCACAGTCTGGAAAATGAGACCATGGCTTGGACTATTGTCATCATTATCAATAGCAAACATATACCAAGAACCTGCCAGATGAAGGGTATTGAATTATGTGTGGTGAGTCTTATATGATAAAACGCACGTGAGAAGCTGACAGAATGATATATACTTACACAGTTGATTTAATAGTGTATTTAGTTATTCTAGACATCATCAGAATTGGTAACATTTGAACATTTCCATCTCCCCTAACACCACATCTCCTCTCAGAAAAATGCACACCAAAGTTTGTAGGTAAAATCGAAAGTTTATTCCTCCATAGATCCCTGGTTTTACTTTAAAATAAGGTTCTTAGGTTAACACTGGAGATGGAAAAGACAATCTGGATTTGAACACCAGGGTATATGTACATATGTGTGCCAAGAATAAGCTTCCAAAATTTATTTTAATTAAATATTAACCAAATATGTCAACACAGCCTTTTGGAGCATTTGTCAGTTTAAACAGAAAATGTCATATATTTTAGTTGCTTGTCAAATGGTAGTATTGTTTTTGTTGTTGTTGAGTTAATGTCGTTAGTTCAGGTGGCCTCAAAGTTTCAAAATGCAGATTCATTTGGCCTCAAATAACCTTTACCTATTTATTATTAATCATGTGGAAACACGTTGGTTCAGAGTGCATCAGGGTATGCCTTTTACTCCTTTCTTAAGAGTCGATGACTAAAGTTTCTATGGTGTTGCCATAAATTTGCCATAAATTAAAGCTGAATATACTTTTCACATGATTCTACCCATCAATGAACGTGGCCATATCCAACGGCCACACGAACACTATACTTTTTCATTGAAAGCATCGGTTCTGTCAGGTGGCAAATAGAGAATAACTGTCTTCAAGACTTAGATATTTTTCTAGGTGTTTATCGTCCTCACCTTTATGAAATTACTCTTAGGATTTTTGGAGTACATAATGTGAAACATGTGTCAAGCCCTTCAAATCAATATCATGAACAGAAATGTATATAAAATTGTTTGAGCTCTGGCTCTGCCACAAGGATGCTGATACAGACACAGATTCCGGCAGAATCTGCTCATCTTTCCAAAAGTGATATTCAATCATGAACCACTATATATAATTATTGGACGCATTCAATATTATAGCCTAGGAGAACAAGATCTTAAAGTATGTTTTCAGTTAAACAGGTGAATAGATAATATGCATTCGTATTAATTAATATGTATTAATTAAGATGTGCTCCAAGTCTATATGTCGTTGTACTGGGTACAGCTATTGTTTCCATATTGTGTCAGATGTGTGGTAGTCCCCAAAGGGAAATTGAAAACAGGACACTTAAATTGAACAATCAGATGGGAAACTCTGTCTCCCCTTTCCTCTCTGTCTCAGTGGACCCTCCAAAAGAAGTGTAGGACCACTGTAGGTCTGACAGCTGTTTTCACACACCTCTATTGTCTCTGCTGCCCAGGACCAAAGATAAATCCACATCTTCAAATGTCAGGAAAGAAGGACAGTGGATAACAAACTTGACTGCTACTGACAACATTCAACTCCAGGCTGCTTTTTCTTATTTGTGGCAAAGGGACAAAGCAAGGGGGAAAGTAACCATTTACTGAGCGGTAGTGGTTTATTGACTTGGTGAAGACTGAGCTTTAGGGATCTGTTGGCCATACAGTAAAGATATTCAGACACCGAACAACAGGGGACCCAAGGCCCTTAATGCCAGAAATTTCACCTTGAATTTTCCAAAAGAGAATAAACCTGGATCCTAAAAAAAGAATGGATCATATTTATCTGCTCTATTACATCAATGTTTTATTATGAGTAGCTGGAAGAAGTATTTTACCATCACCAATTAATAGTTTCTGTCAGTATTATAAGTATAAATGGGGAAAAGTTATTGCTAACTTTAGACTCATTTCTTATGAATTATTAGCAATTACACAGAATATAACACTTCCTCTCAATGAGCATATATATAATATATAAATAATATATATTAAAAATATATTAATAAATATATTAAATAATAAATATATTAAAATATAAATAATGTAT
The DNA here is from genome assembly GCF_922984935.1 of Meles meles. Taxonomy (NCBI): domain Eukaryota; kingdom Metazoa; phylum Chordata; class Mammalia; order Carnivora; family Mustelidae; genus Meles; species Meles meles. The sequence goes on from NC_060074.1 coordinate 62,936,223, forward strand.
ATACATATATACATATCTATTTAACATACATATATACATAATTTTTACATTTCATTTATGGTACCTCAAAGGAGCATCCTTAAACTCTGTTTTCTGTGCCCTCTTGGTGTTTCCTTACTTCATTCTCTTGCTTTTCCTTTTCCCCACCTTCCCCTTTCCAGTTTCTTCTCTTCTTATCGATCCTTGAGTTTCCTGCCCTCTACCTCGACCTTAATTACATGTATGACCTAGAACTGGTGCTTGCCTTCCATTTTTCTTTTTGATTTGTTCAATTCAGAAAACCATTTGTTATCTACCATGTGTGCAAGCACTGAGCATTGTGAGTGAAGAAGAAATAGCTTCTACCTTGAGGAAAATGGGGAGATTTTTTTTCCCCTTCAGCTTCTAAGGAGGGATAAGAAAAGCAAAGCGAGAAGGTTTGAGGATAAAGGAAGAGGACAGAGTCAGTCTTCATTGTTAGAACTCTTAGCAAGGACCATTACTCCAGCAGTAACCTCAGTAGTCCAGCTGTGGCCACAGTTCCTTAAAGGGGCAAAAGCTTCCATTTGATGCTTATAGCAATGTCTATAAATACAAATACCCCTGAGAGAAATCTAGTTAATTAAGCTCTCCCTATTTGGGATTCCCATGGTGCATTGTTTAATTTCTTTTATTATTGTTATCATTATACCATTCTGCCTCTAATTTTGCCATTTCCCCCAAACCAGCAGGAGAAAAGAGGGACAAGTCATTTGAGACTCTGGGATTCTAATATCCAGTGATGCTTTGATCTCTCTCACTAGCATTCTTGCTTCTTCGAAGATCATATTAGCTGCCTCTACATTCCCATATTCTTCATAAAGTAATTATCCTTGTGTTCTCTACGACTTACGTACTGCCCACACTTCCATTCTATCTATTCCTCTATAACTTGTAGGCAGGAGGAGTATGTCCAGTCTTTGATTATTTCCATGTAGTTTTAAGAACCATTTTCTGGAATTGCTTTTGAAACGGATCGTTGCCATTTTCAGTGGCATTCCTCCTTAGTATCTTGCCTTGACATTTCTTCCATGTTTTTCATAGTAGTCTCCAGGAATAGAAACAGATGTTCTATCTCTTTGTTTCAGGTGAAGTGTCCCCTTCCCCTTAATTAAAGAATAATGAAATGGCGTCCCTTTACACCGAGTCTTGACATGTTTTCTGGAATGTGACAATACATTTGTGAATACTATTTTAGGGACATACTCCTCATTTATGAAGGATCTAGCATCTGTTCCCATTGCCAGGTACCTGCCTTCGCAAATTCCCAAATAGCAAAAACTGCTATGTATAACATTTCCGCCACTTCTTACTTTAAAATCACCCTAAATATATTTGGGGTTTTCCCCACATTTGTTAAAAGAACTTTTCTTAATGATGGTCTGGAGCAATCATGAGCTATCAAGGATTAGAGACTGAGAAAGTAAAATGTTATTTAAGCAACCATGACAGGCTTAAGTTTTCCTTGAGTCTTGTCCTTTTTCCTTAGAATTCATGCAACTCTTTGCAGTCAACTCAATGACATATTTACATTGATTATAAAACAATAGGATGTTTTGATTACTTAAAGCATTTTCTCCAACGTGTTTGCAGTAAAACCATCAGATCAATATGCACTGTTTTTACTCTGTGGTTTTATGTTAAGTCCAACTTGCCTCCCCTGACGGGCAGGAAAAGACAAGAATTTGCTTTTTCTTTTACCCTACTCAACTAGGATAGAATTTTTATAGCTAACCTACCTGATTTTCTTCCTAGTCATGTACACCCCCACTTTTTCACTTACTCTTAAATAAGCTGACATTTCACCTGACATTATAAAAAAGCTTTGCCTATTTGTCCAATAATAATTATTTTTCCTGATGCTTATGTATTTTAAGCATTTTTACATAGCTCCTTCTAGATGTCTTTGATTAAGAACTCCAAGAGGACAAATGCTTTGTTCTTTTCTATAACTTACAGTGTGACTTGCACAGCTAATGTATAACAAGATGTTTAGTAAATGCATTGGGATGATGATTTTTAAATTTATTTTCCACAGGTTCCTTTATATAACCTTGCCTGAACTAATGTGTATTTCTGTTGCACTCCAAGTGGTTCCCTGCCAGAGACATGGTTAACAATAAGAAAGAAGTAGACATTAACAGCAGTAAATGTTGATATCAAAATGGCACAAATTTTAAAAATTAATTTAATATGTAAGAGAATTTAATTTTTATTTGAGACTAGTCCTTAACTGAGGATGTCTGTTAGTGACTATGTTGAGACTAGTTGTAAAAATCTTTCTTGACTTAAATCCAAAGGTACTAGAAATCAGAATAAATTTGCAGGTGTAGCCTAATCCTTGAACTTGAGAGATTTCCAGAGTTCCTGGTAATATGCCAATATACCGGAAGGATGAAATGCCAGAAGTAATTGACCTGTAGCCCATCCCTAATAAAACAACATGAAATTACAATCCTCTCCAGCCCAAACCTCTTACCTATTTCTATTCCTGGAAAGAAGAGTGCATTGTTTCACGGATGCAAGTTGTCGGCAGGCAACCAGAGCGCTCTCTCTTTTTTGCTCGAAAATGCATTGAATAGGCTGTTGAACTTGTTTATATTATTTGCTTCAGTGGCTTGCCTTGGCAAATTACTCCCTGTCTTTATTGTTAAATTCAGTGTACTGGTAGTGTTTTAATTTTAGTTTATAGCCTAGTGTTTAACGTTTCCACCAGTGTAAACAATATTGGATAAGTTGATATTCTCTCTGAGACAGAAGCTTATACATTTTATCTGGTCCTCTATTTGGTCGTCTTTTACTTGATCCCTAGGAAGTCTTTATTTTTTGCATTTGAAAGTATTTTAATTTTAAGGGAACCATAATTAATACCTATAATCTTGTCCTCTGCTCTGCTGCTAGGGAAAGCATTCTCTTACTTATCTCATTTGAATACTTAATGGCAAAGCCAGTTTCTCCCTGCCATTTTTTGCTCACTAAGCTCTGGAGACATACAGACTTCCCCCTCTATTCCACAAGACACCTCATTGATCTTTCCAGTTTTATCACACCAGTTCTTTGTTTTTCACAGGAATCCCTGCTGGCTTGTCCCTACAGGATTCTTGCTGTATTCTGAGTTACCTAATTAGTCTAAATCTCTAAACCTGAACTCTGGATTCTGTAACTCAGAGGGAGAACTTAGCTGCCTGGTCCTGCCTAGAAGAGACAGTCCATTTTCTACGCTTGGTAGTTTGATAGTCCTTCTGTAATTATCTTTTTTGTAGTTTCTGGGTATTAGTGTAATTTATGCATCTAGAAATAGCATCCCAGGAACATTTTGCTATATTTTAAAAAGCCAAATAATTTTATATGGCACGGTTTTCTCTAAAAAGTATACCTGTCCAAAGAAAATGTCAAATAATAACATATATATTGCCCTGACTGCTTGAATTTGGAGTTGTTCATATTTCATCGAACAATCAACCTCTTTTGCTTGAATATCCATCTGAAGAGTCAGTTGCTGTTCAGAGTTCAAATTCTAGCTCAATCAGTATCTGGAATTTCTGGCCTCTCTCTCCCTCATTGCCTGGTAGGTAATCACATGCTTTCTACCGCATGGAGTTTTTCAGACTGTAAGGAAGGAGTGTCAGGTTCTATTACTTATTACATAACTCACATATTGGAGATTATAGTTTATAAAGGAAAAGTCCTTTTGCCTTATTCTCTACCCGATGACTTTTCCAGTAGCTTCTAGATTTTGGGTTCTCAGTGACTCATGAGCATTTTAGAGATTGTCCTAAGACCTCTCTCCTTTGTCTTCAGCTACTTCAGGATGACCTTAAAATTGATGGTCTGCTTACCACAAAATGGGTGGTACCTCCCGCCAAAGTTTTCTGCCCATTTTATAGCACAGATCCTTCTCGCACATCTGGAGCACTGCAGGGCCTCCAGTCCAACTGACACACACCGTGAGATACAAAGATGAATTAGGTCATCTGTGCCTACAGAAACTATGGATATTGACACAATAGCTGCTGAGCTCACATGTGGTCATGACAGATGTCATGCCCCACAGCAGCTCTTTCTACTCTAAGTACATAACCTCAGCCGTTGTTTCCATCCCTCCATTGTGCACTCCATGAAGGCACAAGTCTCCATAAGCCCCAGGTTTAGGGTAAATGCTCACATTTACCAACATAGTGGGGCAGACAGTCAATTATTGTTTTCCACAAATTTTTTTTTCAGGGTGTTTATATAGTATCAGAAAATCAAGGTCAACGTAGATAGAAGGCAAAACTGCCTTCTTACCGCTGAGGAAACGGAGACTATATGTGATCAAGTGATTTGTCCAGTCTTGGCAAGGTCTAGGACTTGGAAATCTGTTTACTACTGTAGTGTCCTTGCAGGCAGTTTTTGGTTTTTTTTTAAGATTTTATTTATTTATTTGACAGAGAGAGATCATAAGTAGGCAGAGAGGCAGGCAGAGAGAGTGAGAGGGAAGCAGGCTCCCTGCCGAGCAGAGAGCCCAATGTGGGACTCGATCCCAGGACCCTGAGATCATGACCTGAGCCGAAGGCAGCGGCTTAAACCACTGAGCCACCCAGGCGCCCCGCAGGCAGTTTTGAAATACAGCTATCACAGCCTTGGAACTGTGATTAAAGTTGTCAAAGACTATTTTTTTTCAAATTACTCATTCCCTTCCAGAACTTTTGATATTTCACACTAACGCTTCTGACACTCTAGTTCCTCTTTTGGAAAAATTAGTCAACCTATTTCAGAGTATCCCTGACGGGACTGTTCTGTGTGAGTCAATGGCATGAAAAGACTAGAAGTATTGAGAACCAGGCTTTTGAGAATTAGTTGAGCTTCCTTTAAGCACATATACACACATACACACGCAAACCGATACCCACAAATTTTCGTATATAATTTCCTAAGACTCATCTCTTAAAGCTCATGATTACCACTTGGTGTTGATCTTGTTAGCGTTTGTGAAAATATATATTTGATACATATTGTGAAATATATATACTGATACACAATAGATATGTGTATGTATAGAAGACATTATGCATATAGACATGTAATACTTAAACCAAAAGACTCAAACAATTCATAATGTAACATTAGCTGCTTTTTTCAGTTTTCAGTATATTCTGAACTTCTTTTCATATAAGCAAATATTCAATGACCTCATAATTTTAATGGTTGAGTAACATCACACTGTATGGGTATATCGTATTATACTATCTAATACATATTGCACTGTGTTCTAAACAGCAAGGTTGTTTATATTTCCCTACTATTCATAATGATCCTTAGAGTTAAATCTTTAAATCCATATATGATTTTTCTGTGCATAAATCCTAAAAATGAATTTTAAGACATTTGTGCAAAACACCAAATCAACGGACATTTATCTTACATAATTCTAATTGCAAATGACTGTGGTATTCTCTCTTAGTAATAGATTGTTGGGTTGGAATAGACCTGAATATTTAGAATGGTTATATCGTTTAAGATCTCTGATGACAAGTTTTTATGGAGTATTCAGGAGTAAATTTGAATGATAGTTTTCTGATTTTATCAAGAATCTGTGCTTTAATATGTAGCAGTAGACTTTCAAACTACCCTGAATCAAATGGAACAACTGGTTGGCTCTTATTGGCAGTTGAGATATGTTGTGTGGCTGTGTCCTCCTTGAATAGGCTGAGGGTGGCAGTTACCGGGCTTCCTGGAATGCCTGAAACATCAGCTGACTCACCTTTAATTTGAGGCCTTGGGATTTTCTTCTACCTGAACCAGACCAGGCTGTCCCATCCATCTTCCCTGACTATATCAGACATCTATCTGGACTGCAGAGCTTCAGCTGCCCTTATCCCTAAGGTCTTCCTAGTTTCTTATATTTGTTAACTTTTTCATTAATGAAATTTTTATCTAATTGGTTGGCTTTTTAAAATTAATAGAATAAAATGCTTGTTGCAAAACATATACAACTTAAATTATATTTAGCTAGTAAATATAGAAATAAAAATTAGTTGAAATGATTTACCTAAGATCTTGTGAACATTTAAATTATATTTTAATCAGAATTTGAAACTGGAAATGCAGGGTTTTTTTTTTTTTGTTTGTTTTGTTTTGTTTTTTTAAGTAAACCCCATGCCCAACATGGGCCTTAACTCATGACCTGAGATCAAGAGTCACATGCTCTACGAACTGAGCCAGTCAGGCGCCCTTACATGTGCAATTATTACCACATTTTCAATATCATTTAGTTACAGCTTAAAAAGGTCAAATATATGATTTTCTGTTTATATATATTTTAAAAAGCTGATTTACCTGGAGGAGGGACAGAGACATCTCAGTCATTTAAATACAATTGTTTTCGTTCTATTCAGGAATTGTGTTGATTCTTCTAATGATTCTTCTAATGAAGGTAGAGTTGATCAGAATAGTAGAATTTAGTCTATTTTAAACTTGCAAAAATCAGTAATTTTAAATCATTCATTGATTAAATATTGATGAAGCTTCTACTTACAGTGTGCAAGTATTCTAAGGCCTTGAACACATCAATGAATAAAAAAGATTTAAATACCTGCCTTCCAGGAGCTTATTTTCCAGTGAAAGAAGACAAACGATTAGGAACTAATATAATATTATGTTATGTTTCTGTATTATATATACATATTGTGTGTACATATTACATAAAATATCATGTATACATTCTCTATGAAAATATATGGTATATTAGAAAGTGATATGGACAAAAGAAAAATAGACCTGGGGAAATGGGAACTGAAATACAGACTAGGGAGCAGATTGTAGTATTAAATAAAGTAGATAGTTTAGGCTTTACTGAAAGGGAAAAAAATGGAAAGAAGTAGAGGAGGTAGCCCAGGGTCACCTGGGGTATTAATGTTCCAGGCAGAGGAGCCAGCCAGAATGGAGGCTCTGGGTGGGAGATAGCTCCCTTGACCACAGTACAACAGGGAGGCAATGAGTGGCTGAGGTGATGAAGATTGACAAAGGGAAACATTGTAGGCAGTGGTGGAGTCAGGGCAGTAAAGGGGCTTATTTATTTGGGTGATTTTAGTTCATGAAAGACTTTATTCTTCCAAGTAAATGGGAGCCCGTGAAGTGTTTTGAGAAGAGGATGGCATCATCTGACTTAGAGATTTAAAAGGATCCTCCAGGCTGCTATGTTAAAAAATTTCTTGTACAAGAGAAGGAAATTAGAACATGGAGACCTATTAGGCAGTTTAGACTGGGTGACAGAAATGGAGGTGAAAAAAGGGGTCTAATTTTGGATATGTTTGAAAGAAGTCCCAGTGGGATTTTTGGCAGTTTGCATGTGCTAGATAAAGAGAAGAGACCAAGATAATAGAGCAACTGGGAGTAAAATATGATCAGTAGACATAGAGAAGATCACAGGTAGCAAGACTGAGCAGAAAATCAGAAGTTCAGGTGAGGACATAGTAAATTTAAAATATGTTAGGGGTGCCTGGTTGGTTTAGTCAGGTAAATGTCAGAATCTTGATTTTGGCTCTGGGCATAATCTCAAGGTCATGAGATGGCGCTCCTCTCGGGCTCTGCACTGGGTGTGGCGTCTCCTTGGGATTCTCTATCTCTCCGTCTGCCCCTCCCACTCCCTCTCTCTCTCTCTCTGCCTCTATAAATAAATAAGCAAAGAAACAAATAAATAAAAACTATGTTATATATTCAAGTGGAGCTATTGAGAGGGGCAGCTAAGTACCAGGGCATGGAGTTCATAACTGAATACATGGGTTTGGGAATCTTCAGGTTGTAGATGATGTATAAAACCTTGAGGAAGCATGAAATCACAAAGACAGTAAATATAAATTTAAAAAAGAGCCAAGATTTGAGATCTGACCCTCTCCAGTTTAATTAAGATGTGGGAGAGAAGACCAGTGCCAGACCAGAGGAAACTGAGAAAGACCAATCAGTGAAGTAGGATTGAAACCAAAAAGATGTGGATGCATGGGTCATGAGTGAAGAATGTGCATCAATGAGAAGGAAGTGATTGGTTTTGTTAATGGCTTCTGATGGGTCAAGTAAAAGGCAGATTAAGACTTGGCCAGTGCATTTAACATCATGGAGACTACTGATGGCTTTGATGAGAGCAGTTTTAGTGTGCTGGTGGGATTAAAGCCCTATTTAGGAGTGTTTAAGAGAGAATGGGTAAAGGGGCACCTGAGTGGCTCAGTGGGTTAAGCCTCTGCCTTCAGCTCGGGTCAATATCTCAGGATCCTGGGATCGAGCCCCGCATCGGACTCTCTGCTTAGCGGGGAGCCTGCTTCCCCCCTCTCTGCCTGCTTCTCTGCCTACTTGTTAACGTTCTCTCTGTCAAATAAATAAATAAATAAATAAATAAATAAATAAGAGAGAATGGGTAGAGAAGATTTAGTGTGTGCATAGATAATTATTTCAAGGAGTTGTGCCACAAAAGGGAGCAAAGAACGGGACAGTAACTCGAGGGCAGATGGTGTCAGGAGAAGGTTGTTATTTTTTTAATCAAAGAGATAACATCATATTTACATGAAAATGATCCAAAGGAAAGTGAGAAATTAATAACATTAGAGAAGTAAAGAATTATTGTTTCAGTGTCCTTAAGCAAATAAGATGGAATGGATCTAGTGCATAGAGAAGAGGAAGATATTGGGGAGATTTTAATATACTTTGACAATGTATAATGTCAGGGGGTCTAAATAGTTCAAGGAGTCCAAGATTCAGAGTGGAGGTTGGGGGTACGTGGTAGGTATCTGGGGTTGTTATCACTCTTTGTCTAGGTTATTAATTTTTTTAGCTTTTAAACAGTGGCCATGAGGGTACTGACCAAATCTACTTGATCTATGCTGTATGTCTGGCGCCTACCCTGGGTCCTGGCACATTAAATAGGTACTTAATAAACATTTTCCAATTGATTAGATGAGGTGGATATTTTCTTTTCTTCTCTTTTGCCATATTTCTTAAAATTAACCTTATAATTATTTCTTTTTAAATGAAAGAATGAACATTATTAATCTTAAAGAGATCAATGGATCCAGGAATCTGTGATTGCCAATTTCAAGCGAAGTGTAACATTTGAAAAATAGTCTATCTTGGGTGATTAATGTTAAATACTGCATAATTGTGAGCCAAAATTAAATAATATGCATGGATGCCAATAATGTAGTAGGGGTTTACATTTATGTAGTAAGAAATTATAATCAGCTCCGTTTTACAGATGAGGGAACAGATGTTAAGTAACTTGCCTGACATCACAATGTTCATTGAAGACCCAGATTCATTCTGGATCTGCCTGACTCCCTGCTCTTTTCACTCAATCCCCTACTTCACAAATCTGTCTATTGCAATGCTGGTACCTTGCATAAAAATATTTCCCAAATGCCTCATGCGATGTTTTCTTCGAATCAGAATCATTCTAAGCAGTTTCTTCACCACAAAAATTCAGAACTGGCTGTTTTATCCTGGCTTAAGGGATATTTTAAATTATTGGCCTTTTTAGAGATGTAAATGCACATTTGAAGGAGTTCAGAGCATTGTCCTCAGATAACATAATGTGTAGCCAGATTGTGTTTTATGGTAGGTACCTATCTTTATTACCCAAGGGGAGCAAGGGGAGGAGAAGCAGCTTATAGTATTGAAATCCACCCATAATTTGGGACCCTGGAAAACTATAAAGCAGAAAGTGACTTACTTGTGCTTTTTTTTCCAAAAGTGGAATGCCAACTGACTGAGAGAAGTACAGAACTTAAGTCAATTTTAGCGATGTTCTGATTTTTAAAAAATTTGGAGTATATTCGTAAGCACTGTAAAAATCCTTTCAAATAACATTAAGTATGTTAAGCAAAAACTGACAGTTTCCTCTGTATCTGCCTCTGATTTACTCCCCTTGTAATTCATAAGTCCAGTCCATGCTGACCATGCATTCTCTTAAAACTTTTTCTGTGAGGGACACCTGGGTGGCTCAGTTGGTTAAGCCACTGCCTCCGGCTCAGGTCATGATCCCAGGGTCCTGGGATCGAGTCCTGCATCTGGCTCCTTGCTCAGCAGGAAGCCTGCTTCTCTCTCCACCTCTGCCTGACACTCTGCCTGCTTGTGCACATGCTCTCTCTCTCTCTTTCTCTCTCTGACAAATAAATAAATAAATAAAATCTGAAAAAACCCCACCTTTTTCTGTGAACAGTTAAAAAAAAACAACCCATATTCTTAGTGTTCTCTTCTTTGGAATGTACCAATGAACCACATTCATGTTAACACCTGCAGAGTGTATCATATTATGAATGTGTCAGTACTCATTAACTACTTCTATATGGAAGGACATTGGAGAATCTTTCCAAAATTTCACTATTATGAATATTGGTACAACAATCACCTATTATTTCCAAAGAATATGTTCCTAGTAAAATTACTAATGGAAAGTTTTGGACATTTGAAAATTTTGACAAATAATGCCAAATTCCTGAACAAAAAACTGTGTCCTCAACAATGTAGGCAGAAGCTTGCTATCATAGCCCTTTGCCAACAGTGGATATTGTCAGTCTTAAAATCTGCCAGTCTGGGGTGTGTGTGTGTGTGTGTGTGTGTGTGTTATTGGTGTCTGAAGTTTGTTGTTGTTTGGGGTGCCTGGGTTTTAATTTGCATTTTTTCTGATTATGGGAGAGGTTGATCATCCTTTCATATATGTATTGGCAGTTGGTATATCTTTTCTCTATGAAGTACCTGAATAGAATTCAAAATATATCCAGCTTCTCAAGGATCTTCTTTTAATTTTTACTGAAATATTCCAGAGTACCTGAATTTCACCCAGAAAATAATAGTATATGTATGTCCAGGTCATAATTTTCAAAATAGAAAGTATTTCTTTTGGCGGAATCTTTTCTTGACTCTAAAAGTAAATTACAGTAATGGTAAGAAAGAAAAGATCCAGGTGTGCAGAAAACTATTTTAAAAAGTATTAAGAACTCCATTAAGAAAAATGTTAAAACCACTTACAATAACAACAGGATTAGCCCCTACTAGCATTTAGGTTAATATCTATCTATGCTTAACATGGTTTTGTAGTACACCATTTTAAAGAATGACAAAAGATTACACATAGCATTTTGAAACCTGAAGGATTATTTTAAATTTTAATTTTGTTGTGAAAATAATGCGCACACATTATAAAGTATGCAAATACATAGAAATGACATGGAACACAAAGGTTTCTGCTGTGCCCTGCCTTGCTAATTTTTTGGTTTGCTAAATTACTTCCTTAAAACCTGCCTTACTATAGGGGCATTCAGACTCATATAGGAAGCCTACTTGGGGCGCCTGGGTGGCTCAGTGGGTTAAAGCCTCTGCCTTCGATTCAGGTCATGATCCCAGGGTCCTGGGATGAAGCCCCGCATCGGGCTCTCTGCTCAGCGGGGAGCCTGCTTCCCTTCCTCTCTTTCTCTGCCTGCCTCTCTGCCTACTTGTGATATCTGTCATCAAATAAATAAATAAAATCTTAAAAAAAAAAAAAGAAAGAAAGCCTATTTAAACAAGAGTGAGGTAGAAATTCCCTCAAAATAGGCACTGACAACTAATCTATAATTTTGCATTTCCTGAAGTTTCACAGATATTTAGTCTTGGAGTTTGAAGACATGATTGGAGTCTCATTTCTGCCATTTACAGCATTAAAAACTGCTTCTTTCCTCCTCAGTTGTAAATGAGATTAGCAACACATACCTCTCCAAGATACTCTGAGTTAAATGACAATACTGCCTGATACATGGGGAACGCCCAATAAATTTGATTTTGAATTATTCAAACTATTCTATCTAACTGTATTTATCTTATAACTAGATTTATACAGGAAATGGTGTTATGTTCACCTCATTTATTCATACCCAAAGTCTGTCTTATCACAAAGATGGCAAAGATTTCTTTTTAAGTATTGTGTCATAAAACTTAAGGACTTCACCAGGTTATAATATTTATAAGTTTCAAGCAAAGGGAGTCTAAACGGTTTTGAAATCACTTATGTCCTCAAAATTAAGAGATGCACAAGTATGAACAAGCACATAAAACCTACAAGTAGCCTCTGGTTTTGTTGTTGTTCTTGTTTTTACTGACATGAGAGTGATGTATTTAATCATGATATCTTAATATTTCTGTGAAGCATCTATTGTGGATAGGATAGTCTCTAAATAAAAGGTTTAGCCAGAGTGATGTCAACAATTAATCTAATCCATATTCATAACATTTTTCAGAACTATTTCTTTAGGAATTTCTGTTCCAGTCTAAATAAAAGGGGAATTAGCTTTTAAAAATATTTTCCCACTACTTACTTTCCTATTCTTTTAACTTTTCAAAAATTGTTTTACTGAGGTAATGTCTATTTTTTTTTTTAAGTAAAGACTTTTATGGCTTACTTAGGGGAAACAACTTTTGCATTCTTGATTTTTTGAATCTGGCTACTTAATCTACTCTTAGTTATACTGAAATTGCAGAAAAGTCTTTGAAGGAATAATTTTGAGCTAGTGCTTCCTATTGTGAAGGTGTTTCTGTTAATATATAATGCATTATTTACCCCAGGGGTACAGGTCTGTGAATCGTCAGGTTTACACATTTCACAGCACTCACCATATCACATACCCTCCCCAATGTCCATAACTCAGCCACCCTCGCCATACCCTCCTCCCCGAGCAACCCTCAGTTTGTTTTGTTATATTAAGAGTCTCTTATGGTTTGTCTCTCTCCTGATCCCATCTTGTTTCATTTTTTCCTTCCCTACCCCCCATTACCCTCCCACCTTGCCTCTCAGATTTCTCATATCAGAGAGATCATATGATAATTGTCTTTCTCTGATTGACTTATTTCGCTTAGCATAATACCCGCTAGTTCCATTCACATCGTAGCAAATGGCAAGATTTCATTTCTTTTGATGGCTACATAGTATTCCATTGTATATATATACCACCTCTTCTTTATCCATTCATCTGTTGATGGACATCTAGGTTCTTTCCATAGTTTGGCTATTGTGGACATTGCTGCTATAAACATTCAGGTGCACATGCCCCTTTGGGTCACTGCATTTGTATCTTTAGGGTAAATACCTAATAGTGTGATCGCTGGGTCATAGGATAGGTAGCTCTTGTGAAGGTGTTTCTATTTATAATCTGTTCTAATAGATTCTGCATTGTTATGAAGTCTCCATCTTGGAACTCTATTAGATTTGGTAAGGACCAGAAATGATTGTCATTTTTTTCAGTGTGAAAAATATGGTAGTGTTTCCAAGACCCAAAACTAAAATCTATTCATTTAATTGGGAGGGTTGAAAGTCAGCGTTAAATTTAAACTAATGTGACCAATTTGAAACTTTGCATCTGTAGTCTACTGATCCAAAGTAATGGCTATGCTTTGGATGGCTGGTCTGCTTATGAAACTAGGCTAATAAAGAATTTGGCCTCTTTAATGTAGATAGTGCTGGGGTTCAATCAATTCTTTACTTGAGAAATATAGCCTAGTTACTTACCCAACCTTAATTTAAGCTTAGATGTGGTAGTTCTCAGTCACCTATAGCATTATTATTCTTGAAAAGCTATTACATTTTTCTTCTATGTTATTCCATTTAAATCTTTCCAAAATTGCAAAAAAAAATGGAAGACGCTTTTCTTCACTAGCACTGAAACTGGGAAGAAGTGAAGGGGTGGGGAATGTGGCAATCTAGCATGACAAGGACCTAGAGACCATATTTTTCCCTCCCCATTAAAACCCCCTACAAGGCCACACAGGCTTTAGAGTACAATGAAGATTCATTGTTATGGCCGCCTGAAGGAGATATCAGTTTTTCTGTAGTCCATATGGTACAGATGATGTGTCTTTTCACATTTGTATTGACGTCTAGAGATAATCATCAAAATGACCTTGGAAATGTGCAGAGGAAAAAGAAAAGGGGGGGGGGGGGAGAGAACAGCCTAGCCATGGTTTTCCTGTAGTCTGTGGCTCCTCACTGAAGTATCCTAATATTTTAGAGTGAGAAACATATCAAATCTTTAGCAATAAAATTGTTAATACATGTGTACAACCATGAGTAGTCTAAGATCTGGCTAAATAACCCTGGCCTCAGCAAGGAATTCAACATGTAGTAAAGTAATAAACATTCTTCCCAGACTATGCTGATCTTTGTTAATGATTTGAGGACAAAAACGAGGACATTAATAATAATATTTTAAAAAACACCAAATTTTCAAATGTCACTGGCAATGCATGAGCAAAAACAGAAAAGAGAAAGAAAGAAATGCAAGCCAACTGAAAGAAAGCAAATGTTAGTCTGATATTGTAGAATGTTCCTGAAAATAAGACTTTACCTTAGAGAGCAACTTTATCTATCTGTGAGCCTGATGATGAATTCTGATGTGGTCCTAGGGGAGAGAGAAGATCAAGGGGAACAGAGTGGACGATTTATTTTGAGTAGAGAAGGGATGGTGTTAACAGCTCAATTAAGTGCCAACAGTTTAGAATTAGCTAAGAGTCATTGTCTTCCTGGGACAGATAAATTCTAGCTGTTCTAACTTGCTTTATGTTTCACATAAATGTGGACGAAAATGTGTTTACATTGTTCCTGTTGACAGCAGAACAAACCAAGAAAGGCTGCATTTGGTGAGAAGAGATGAAGATTCATCCATCCTTATTTTCTAGATCATTGTCAAGACACAAATTCTTTTACGTTGCTATATTTAGATTAATGTAGCTACATTTCCACTGGAGAAATCTGGCCCAATCTATTCTGAATCTTCCCCATTCCTACCTGTCCTACTTTCTCCTTCTTTCTCAAGCACTTGTCACTGGCTGGCTGTCTTGGGAGGTCACCATCACTCTGTAGGTGAATAATGTTTTTTCAGTCAGTTCTGTATAGCGTTCAAGGCTCTGGCAAGAACAATTGTTTGATAAAACAGCAGAGGTCAGCTTTTCCTCAAATGCAGTTTTTCTGCATTTTCCTTTTATCATGTAATCTTGCTTTTTCCACCTCACCTCCTGAAGTCTTGTTTCTCTTTACCTCCGAAGTCACTTCTTCAGATCTACCTTCTCTTACATTCTCTATCATTTGTTTTCAGAGCTAGATAGCTTTTATACTTCCTTCTTGTGCCACAACACTCTGATTCCGGGTCTGCCTGAGCTCGAAACATAATCCTAGTCATTTCCACACGGAGTGTTCAAGTTCTTGTTTCACACTTGCTAGATCAATCTAATACCCCTTATCAGTTCATCTCCACTCAGAGCCCGAGGAAAGACATACTGTTATGTATTGTCCCCACCTGACACAAACTCTATAAAAGAATATTGAAACAGATATTTTGAAAGATCCTACCAAGAGAAAATGAAGTATCCTTCACACCTCATTTCCATAGTGCCTTATCTATTTCTCCCCTAATCTTTCAGTCTCCTCCAGTACCCAAGAGAATAGTGGGAAGCCCTGCTGTTTGTCTGTTTGCCCCTCATCTTTCTCTTTCTCTGTTGTCCCTAAGCACTAAATCACAAGAGGAGATGGAGAAATTACACATTAAAAACTCTCTTCTGTACCCAGCAATGGCAGAAGTCAGTTTCAAAAGCCCCTGCAGATCTTGATAATAACTATTTCTTTCTAATTCTAGCTGTTCATTGTTCAAATAGAAAGCTGGGAACAGAACAAAGTTGTATTTCCAGAGGAATCTAACTGGTAGCACTTTGTAACAAAGTAAAAATTATGCTAATTTATAAACTATGACTATATCGTAAAATACTGGGTTACCACTCTGGATCTGGTAGCAAAACTTTAGGAGGGAAACAAACCATAAGAGACTCTTAATCTCACAAAACAAACTGAGGGTTGCTGGGGGGTGAGGGGGTAGGGATAGGGTGGCTGGGTTATGGACACTGGGGAAGTTATGTGCTATGGTGAGTGCTGTGAAATGTGTAAGTCTGATGATTCACAGACCTTTACTCCTGGGACAAATAATACATTATATGTTAATAATAATAAAAAAAGAATATGTGGATAATTCCAAAAGAATAGCTCAGAACCCCCTACAAGCTGTAATGTCACCCTGTCTTCAAATGAGCCAGATATATAGAGGGAAATCTTAAAGAGTATTTGAACAGTCACCGAAATTCAACAAATATGAAAAATGTGAAAAAGCAATCATGTTTATTTCTAATGAAGAGTCTAGCCTATTAATTCTCATGACATGACGATAAATCAATTAGAGCCTACATCCTTGGTTTATGAAGAATTTATAAAGAATACTGTCCTCCAAAGTATGGAAAATTCACTTTCCTGGGAAAGCCAGTGTCCTCACGTCGAATCTGTGATCACTCCCTTTACCCCACATCTTTCATTTATAACCATGTTGGTCAGGGTCACTCAAAGAAAATTGAATTAAAAGAGGAAAAAGCCATTAGTTTGTCTATAAATGGGTAAATCATTAATTATGTGGAATTTCTTGTTAATATAAGATTATACACTAAAATAGTCTCATCACAGGGATTCCCCTTCTTGGTGCTCCTAAGCCCACTCCTACTACAAACCCCTGCAAACCCTCTTGATCAGTAATCTGTATAGAACCAAACCAAAGATCGCTTGCAACACAAAGCTCATCCATTTAGTCAGTATTAAGGTGAGTCATGCTTTGGTGTTGGCAACATAGTTGTCAGCTATAGACAGGGTTGGATAATAAAAATTAGTATTTATTGAGTTCACCATGGACTGGTTACTCTATCACCTTATGGTCATATCTCCTCTCATCTGCAGCAGCCTGAAAGGTACGAACTATCTTTCTCTTCCTATAGAGTTATCTACAGGCCCAGTATCACTCCTTCCTTCCCTGAAGATTGTAGCACTTATCTCACTGTTACTCTCCCTAATATCATGCCTTCGTAATTCTTGGATCATATGAAAATCTGTGGAGATGATATCCAGTAGTAACTTCACGACTGCCTTCCCCAGTAGTGTTATCTTTTCCTTCCCTTCTGTGTACAAACCATACAACTTTTTATAACCTATAACTGCAATCCTTCTATGATCTTGATCTCAGGGAGCCCATTCTCCAGCCACTGATTCCTATCTTTCCAGCTCCTTCCCTCTAGTAATCTGATTCTCATAATTCTTCAACCCCATTAGGACCTACCATGCATTGATCTCACCAACTTTCCATTCGTGCTTTCCTTTCTTCCTGAAATCTAGATTCCTTGGTCCATCATTGTAATTTCTTTCTTAAATTTACCCTCAACTCCCTTTGTCTCCCTCTCTTGCTGGCATGACCCCAGCCCAGGTTCACACTCTGCCTATTTCATACCTATTTCTAGCTGAACATGGCTAGAAAAAAAATGCAACTATTTATTAAAATATTTAAATTCGTAACTACTAATTTCAGCTGAGCCTTGTTGGTAGTCACTAATCCTGTCTTATTTTCTGGGTCCACCCAGTTCCTTCCTATCCACAACCTCCCTTCTTATAATAACATTTTAACACCTTCCCCCCTCATCTTCAAGATCAGCTTATGATCTTGTTTTCAGTTTCACTAAAAAGATAGAAGCAGAAGAGAACTTTCATAGGTTTTCTCCCTGCCTACCCATATCTCTATCTCCTATTTGTCATTATGGATAAACTATGTATGTTTCTATTCAAGACCAGATATCAACTCATGTACTAGCTCTCATTCTTCGTTGCTTACTCAACAGTATTTCTCCAGTAGACACCCCTCTCGGCTGTATAATCAATATCTCCCTCTACTATGATCTCTATCATCTCTATCAGCATCTGAGTACACTTTTTTCTTTAAAAGTGATGATATATTTTCTCCCACATTACCTTCTACCCACTGTCTCATTTCTAGCCACTCACTCAGTACAACTCATTGAAGGAGCTGTTTACACTCTCTCGTCATGCATTGCCCCTACCACTTTATCAAAACCGTTGCCAAGGTCACATGGCCCTCAATGTTTCTAAATCTAATTGCAGATCCTCAGTCTTTCACTTACTTGACCCATCGGTAGATTTTTGAGAGACATGATCATTCCCTTTGGCACATTGCCCCCCCCACACCTTTTTTTTTTTTTTTTAAATCTTCTTTGCTGGCAGGAAAACCACACTTTCCTGGTTTCCTCCTACCAGTTTTGCTGCCTCTTCTCAGTTTCCTTTACTGGTTCTTCCTCATTTCCCCAGTCACTACCCACTGGAGTACCCAGGGCTCAGTCCTCAGAATGTCTCTCTTCTCTGTTTACAGTCTAGAGGCTTTAAATATTTGTTCAATGGAAAATTTGTATCTTTAGCTTAAAATCCTTCCACAAACTTCAGCTCATCTAGATAGATAGGTAGCTAGAGCTACCTATTTGATTTCTCTACCTCAATAGATAATAGACATCTCAAAGTTAATTTGGCTGAACCTGAACTCCGGTTCTTATCCATCCTTTGGAAAACTTTTGCAGGCTTTCCCAGCACAAAGTTTTAACACCCTCCTTGAAACTGCACAAGTGAGAATCCTTGGAGTCAAGCTGTCTCCTCTCTTTTTTCTCACTCAACATTCAGCAAATCCTTTTGACTCTACTCTAAAGTATTATTCAGAATAAACCATGTTTGACCATCTTCAACTGATCCAAGCCACCATCATCCTTCATCCAGATTATAGTAACGACCTCCTAGCATGTCCTTCTTTCAACCCTTGCTCTGCTACAGTGTGTTTTCAACACCACAGGCTGAATCATCTTGAACCTTAATCAGATCATTCATTCCTCTGTTCAAGACCTTCCTGTGACTTTTTATTTCCACACAGAATAAAAATCAAAGGCCTTAAGATGGGCCAGAAATGCTAGCACTGTCTCCTGCTCTTCTTACTCCCCGACCACCTTGCCAATATCTCTGGTCTTATCTCCTCTTTCTCCCTCCCTTGCTTAGTATTCTCCAACATTTTGCTTCCATGTTATTCCTGGAATATGCCAGAGACTTCACCATTACTATTTCTTTCTGGAATTTTCTTCACCCTAGCTATTCTCATGGCCTGTTTCCTCGCTTCCTTCAGGTCTTTGTTCAAATATCACCTTTGAGTGGGACCTTCTCTATTCACTCTGTTTAAAATTTGACAGCCACTTCCTATGTTTCACTTTATTCCCGATCCCTTGTGCACTTACCACTCTATAACATACTATGTATTTTATTTAGTTGTTTTCTTTTTACCTACTTATTTTGTCTCTTTCATCACCTACTTCCACTAGAATGAAAGTTCCTAGAAAGTGAAAAAAAAATTTTTTGTCTAGAGGAATGCCTGGAACATAGTATAGGTTTAATAAGTATTTTTTCCAAGAATGAATTTAGTTTCCAGTTTAAAGATGAGGCTTAGAATGTCTAAGCTCAAGACCATAGAGAAAGTTCTTCATTTCGGCCTATCAGATACTGGAGGAGGAGCTGGAGTGGCAATGACAAATGACAAACCCTACCTTGTTTACTCAATAATGATGAAGCTGAGACAGTTACAGAAGAAAGAAGTTGTATCTTCAATACAGTTTGGTAAATCAAATGGAAACAATGAAGAAAGGCTCTTACACATTCAGAGGCTGAATCTTAATACATGAATAGGCATTAGCTAGATGAAGAAAAGAAATAGTCTGATGATAAGAATAGCAGGTGCAAAGACATGAGGTATATAGTTGTATTTTATGTTCAGTTTTCTATTCCTGGAGGATAATAATAATTAGAACACACACACACACACACACACATACACACACACAGGATTTGATAGAAGATAAGACTAAAGCAGGAAGCAGAGTCCAAGTGGAGAAGAGTCTTGTTGCCATGCTAAGTATCACGACAGTGAGTCACTCAGGAGTTCATTAGGGGAGTTCCTTGATTGCACTTGTTTTAGATTGCCCACCTGGTGGTAGTGTGAAGGGGGGAGACCAGAAACTAAACCAGTGCAGTAGTCCAGTTCAGCAAAGAAGCTCTGGCCTAGGATAGCAGCAGTAGGGATGCTGCTGAGGAGGCAGAAGAAAGAAACATTTGGAAGGAAAGTCAGTTATTCTTAGTACCTAATTAAGAGGAACATCTCACAGCACGTAACAATTTTATAAAACTCAAATTGTGGTGTCCATATATAAAGTTTTATCGGAACATGGACACATCCATAGGTTTACATATTGTCTACCGCTGCTTTCACATTACAGTAACAGAGTTGAGTAGTTGTGACACCCGCCATATGTCTTACAGAAGCCTAAAATACTTAGTATCTGGTCTATTACAGAGAAGACTTGTTGGCTACTGAATTATAGTACAATTTCCAAAATGAGAAAGGAAGGTGGGATCAAGGCACACAGAGTGGTATTGGCCTCGAACGGGAAAAAGGATCCTTGAGCCTATGAAGTGGGGAAAGGGTGAGAGGACTGTGCAAATACAAGCAGGTTTGTAGCTAGAGGAGAAAGAGGAGGGAGCCCCATACCACATCCACCTCATACTCTAAGTGAAAGATGTTGGCTGCCATCGGCCATGACATTCCAGAGGACAAAAACTGTGTCGTGTTCATCTGTCTCTCCCACAGCGTTCGCTTTCAGTCACTCTCACTAAATATTTAATTGAATCCCAGGTGAAACTCTATTATAAGCGCATTCCTAGAAACCTCTGCCCTTAGGGCCTTGCATTTAATTCTCTTACTATCTGGGCCCACATTTATTAAAGTTTGATGTTATGTTTAGAGGTGTGAAGAGCATGGAAACCGGCTTCTTATTTAGTTAATTTCCAGTTCGCTAAATGGAGGCAATATAGTCAGAGAGTTAATATTCTTATTCAAATTGGCCCATTTTCCCCTTTTTTTCAGCCTGAATAGTTCCATATATCACTAAGGGACTTTGAGACTAAAACTAGTATTTATTAAGCTACTAATAATGAAAAAAAAAAAAAAGGAACTGTAGGAGACTTGAAAAAGTTGGGAGGGATTATTACAGAGTACAATATATGGCAACCCTTAGTTATTTTTGTTAGCCAGCATGCTGAGTTTTAAGAGTTTGAATTTTAACACCCTTGGCTATACACTACTCATTCAGAATTCACAGTCTCACACCTGCTCATACAAATATATTGCCAGCCTGGAGCTGAGAAGTACTCAAATTTGGTAATGAAGAGTTATCTGAAAACATAAAAACATTCCAGATGACCAGTTTGAGTTTAGTTTTATTATGACCTATTATGTGCACACACACGTACATATATTGTTCATATCAATATATATATATATCTGCCCCAATCACCCAAATCACCAGATCACTTCTGTTCACTTAAAAAGTAACAGCATGGGGTGACTGGGTGGCTCAGTGGATTAAGCCGCTGCCTTCGGCTCGGTCATGATCTCAGGGTCCCGGGATTGAGCCCCACATCGGGCTCTCTGCTTAGCAGGGAGCCTGCTTCCCCCTCTCTCTATGCCTACTTGTGATCTCTCTCTCTGTCAAATAAATAAAATGTAAAAAAAAAAAAAATAACAGCATGCCCATGGTAATCATATAGCAACAGATAAATATATCAAACCAACACTGTTGTACACCTTAAGCTTATATAATATTATATATGTCAATTACAACTCAAATTAATAAACATCAAAATAAAAAAAATAACATGTATGTGAAATTCTCAGTGCTTTTTCCTATTCATCTATTATGAATGGAAAAATTAATTTTTCAAGCACTCAGTTATCTAATGTTCTTTTTTCCCTTCCATAAATCTTTGTATCTCCAAAGGGAGTTACACATGTGATGACCTATAATGCTATTCATCTTGCCATGATCATCCTTGTCATTAATCTTCTAGTAAGGCACAGATTGCTGAAAGGAATACTCCAAAGTGACTGATGATAGCAAGAATGTATCTATGTGTGCAACCTAATAGTAACAGGCACTTTTTCATACTCCTATACCACATAGCCTCTGATCTACAGACTAACTTATCTATAATATAGCACCAACTTACAGGAAAGCTATGTGTCAGAAGCTGTTAAGAGACAGAGAATGAAAAAAAAATGTGTAGAGCAAAAGAAAGCAAATATGTTCCCTGTTAATTTATACAGGAATTGGAATATAAGGAGTGTTAGTTTCGTCTTTCCAATTGCATTATTTTCAACATATACAAAATTTTGCTTCTTTGCCACTTTCTTCAAAAAAATCAGTCTGGTACCAGAAAAACAAACAAACAAACAAAAAAACAGTGTTTGGTCTGTGAAGGTGAGAGAAAACAGCAATAAAAATACAATCTGTCAACTGTTGATTTCTACTGATAGAGGTGTACCACTAAGATCACTTGTTCGAAATGGTATTAAACTCATAAATAAAGGCTAGGGAAAACAGGGTATGGTCGTCTCTTGTGCATGTTTTTTTTACTAAATATCTTATTTTAGGCTTTCTAACTGAGCAACATTTAAATGCACTGGACCAAGATAAATGTTGGAAACCTGACTTTTTTTAAAAAAAATGAACTAAACATAATTTATTAGTAGACTATTCTTTGGAAGGTGTCCCAGAGTCATCCACGAGTAAAGAAAAGGGATATAAAATAGAACTAATCGTTGTACTAATGAGAAAAATCAGGTTCTATTGCTACCATTTAGCTTTGACACATTAGAATTTAAGGGAATATAACTAAATTAAGAGATCTGTAAGAACTAATAGAAAAAATATTAAATTTCTATTTTTAAAGTCCTCTTTATACTGTCGTATTTGTCCTGTATTATGCAATTACTCTCTATGTCATACTTTTAAAAAATAAATGGACCATTTTTTATTTATCCTTAATCCAAGGACTAAAAGTTATAGTTGAGAAGCTCACAACCCTTTTTATTATTTTACTTGGGAAATATCCCCCTTGTTAAATGATGGAGGAGTGGAATTTTTTCCTAAAAATATTTTTTGAAAAGGAATATCAGATTTAAATAGTTTATCTGTACACCTTCTAGAGGCAGAGGATGTTGTTCAGTGACTTCTGTAAATCCATTCTGAAAATGACCCATGGTTGTGAACTGTGTAGTAAGAGTACCAGATAGTTATGATCTCTTGGCAGCCCTCTCCTTGACCACACTTTTCATAATCTTCTGCGAACAATGCTTACCTACCTATCTCCTTTCCTCTATCTTCTTCTATCATGTTACTCTAGGGTCAACCCAAGTTGTATGCTATCTTTTCCCTTGGGGTTCTTAAAGAATGATTCTGACTGATCCACACTTTCTCATCTCCTTGAGCAGGCACCAAACCACCAGAAGCCTGACTGCCATATTGTAGCATTTGCTACCAGGCTGAGCTTGAGTTACTCCGGTCATTATGTTTTCACAGTAGGAAAGCAATATAGCAATCAGGCGATAAAGTACTATCCTAAAGCAAAATCAAAAGATTTATGTATAATTTGGTGAACTACTCATTCAGATATGAAATGCAGGTCCATAGGTGAACCAGATGTTGTCCCTTTATGGACTTGGCCTATAGATCTAGTGTTTCAGTGATCTGTGTTTCATCTCTAAACTATTTGTTTCACTAGTGTTCATGATGTGGATTGGTTCCCTAAAGCTTAAACATTCAAGAGACCAAAAAACACTATTATTTTTATATTTAACTGTCCACTTTGGCACAGTGTGATTAAAGCCAGGAAGCATCCCTTTAAACACTATCCATTCATCTAACATATAAAAGGAAATACCTTAATTCCTTATATTAGTTACTAAGGACTACCACTTGTCAAATACATTCCTGTAGTTAATAATAAAAAGCCAGAGTACTTGAATGAAAAAAGCATTTCTCTAAGCTAAGAAAATGGCCACTTGAAATATTTATACCTTACTTTTCCTGTCGGTAAAGAAGGATAAAGTTACAAGTGATCTTTCTACTTGTGCGTGGCAGCTTAATGTTGAAAAAAAAAAACTGTTTAAAACATCTCAGGAGAAAATTCAAGTCCTTCCAAAGGTTGAACAAATTCAAGTTAGGCAGCACAAACCCCCTAAAAGGCCATATGAAATTGGGCTTATAAAGAGAGAATGGTTGAGATCTTTTTCTTCCTCTCCAAGAATAATTTCTTACTTTTCCAATTCAGTAATAATTCTTCTGTTTGTTCTGTGTTCTTGATATTCTACAAAAAGTCATTTCAATTTTGGCAATATAGTCACTGAATCCAAAAAGGGGCTGTTCATTTGGATTTTATTTTCTCTGCAAATATAAAATTACATTTACTCTCTCTTCTATGAATTTAATGCCAATGTTTATGAAATTGGTGCAATATAGGCCACATTAAAACCTCTTTTGTCCTGTGAAATTCTCTGTAACTAAATTGAAATCTCACTATTTTCCACAGCACAGGATGTCCCTTGCCTGAAGAGGAAAGAATAGACAGTTGTGATAGACAGAAACTTAGGAAAGAATTTCTACTTTGTAAACCCTTTTCTTTCTGGTCCATCTGTTGTAGGTTTGAGGGCAGAGAGGGACAGCTCATTATCAATCAATGTCAGAACAAGTATTTCTTATGTTAATGACTATTGAGGTCCAGTGAAATTAATGCTGAGTGAATACAAATGAAAAGTTCTTCTATATGTAATATTAACACATGGACATTTTAGTTTAGCTTATATAGTTTTACTTAACACATGTCATGAATTGACAGAACCCTCTATGGACAGAAATAGTATTCTTAAAATATCTTACACATTGGCAGATGTGTTGATCCAAAATATGAAAATGTTTGCAAAGGCTCATTAGCAATGCCTTAATCCCTCTTGCTGTGCATGTGTCAGTAGTCTAAAAGAAATCTACCTAGGACTTCAAAGAGACTGTGTTAGGTAAGTAAGTGTGTGCAAAATAGAAGGGCAAAAGCACATTTTTTCTGTATTTGAAGGTAAAGAAAGGAAGGGAAAAAATTATTGGCAAAAGGAATAGTAATGTTGGTTGGTATTTGAGAAAAAGGCTCAAGAAGTTTTATCAATAGGAGGAATTTTTAACAAAGTTGAAAATGTGTTAACACCTATGGAATGGCTATAAGAGGAGACAAATGGCAAGTTATCCTGTCTGATCTAATTTTCCTAACTGTTGTAGGGGGTGGGAGAGGAAGGTTGTGCAAGATCTCCAGCTTTTTGTCATTTTTTTTTTTTTAATTTAGGCAACTCCAAAAACATGAGTGTTAAACAATAATCCTGTCCTCTGTGTAACAGCTTGCATGTTATCAGCATTATCAGACATTCTAAAGACAGCTTTCTAAAGGGCTGTGTACACTTTATATTCTAAAAACACATTCACAAGAACTTATTCAACAGCACTGAGCATCTCTAATGTGAAAGGCTTGCGGCAAGCTCTAAGGATATAAATATGAATATGACAGAGCCTTTGTCTTTGAGAGCCCAGTTTATTGGTATCTTTCTAGAATGCAAACACATTAACACAGTATGATGTTATAAAACGTATAGTAGACTAATAAACATGGAAGAGAGAGGCTCAGAGTTCACCTGATGAAGGGAGGAAGAGAGTATAAGAAATCAGAGTCCATCCTACAATTAATACTGTGCTGTGGACTATAAATGGGCTTCTATTCCAAACTCTGCCATTTATAGCCAAACATTCATTGGTCCATGCAGATTAAAAGTTGCCCCTCACGTTGTTTCCTAGTAAACATTCTCAGACTCTATTAAGTTTGGTTGTTTTTTTTTTAAAGATTTTATTTATTTATTTGACAGACAGAGATCACAAGTAGGGAGAGAGGCAGGCAGGCAGAGAGAGAGAGAGGAGGAAGCAGGCCCCCTGCCAAGCAGAGAGCCCTATGCGGGGCTCGATCCCAGGACCCCGGGATCATGACCTGAGCGAAAGGCAGAGGCTTTAACCCACTGAGCCACCCAGGCGCCCCTTAAGGTTGGTTCTTGCCAATATACACTTAATAACTGTACCCAGATTCACTGACAATGTGCCTAGGTTCAGATGTCTCAGCATCACTGAGCATCTCTCTGGGAGATCAAGAAAGCAAGAATTCAGTTGCTGGACTTTCGCCTCGCAAGCACTCACCAAGCCTAAGGAAGACTCAGTATGAAGACACTAATATTTTCCCAATTCAGCGTTTCACTCCTGGCCTTCTACGTCTTCTGTTGTTAAACTTCTCCTGGAGCTACATAACGTCCTGCTACAGATTCTTTTTTTTTTTAATTCTCAAGCTCTTTCTCCATTTTGAGCATGTATCAGGTTCCTCTAGTGCCCTTACTCTTTTTGTTATAATATAATCTCTTTCCTCCAGGCAAGTAAAGTAACTCATCCCAATGTAGGGCTCCGCAGCTGGGTCAGAAGTAAGATTACTCACTGACACCTCATTGTGCCACCTGCAGTGGGGTCCGTTGCCACTTAGACTGAGGGTGGGAGTAGAGATGTGAACCTCCTCGCAGTTCCTCCACAGTGAACTGAGAAAAAAACAATGCAGTGTGTGGTTGCTCGAAGAAAGTGTTGGAAAGCTATCTGTTCATCAATCAAAAGTAATCATGTCTTAAGGGAGCCTCATAGACAGGATGGCATCAAGCGCCAAATCCAGCCTAAGGGTAAAATATGGAGACAGAGTTCAATTTCCCCGCTATCTAAACGCTTAAACATACAGCAGTTGACATCATTTGAACAATATTCTGATTTTGAAATGGCTTTCTTATTATTGAACTAATTCTAGCATAATTAAATTCAATACAACAATTCTAATATTATTACATTTTACGTTGTATTACTAGTAACAGAAAAAAAGAACACTCATGAAATGTTCAAATAGCCAAAATAAAAAATCAAAATCACCTATTACCTAACATCCAAGAGATGACTACTTTTATGATTTTTATTCTATTTTTCCAATTATTTTATACTTACATAATATTTAAAATATTGAGCTTAAAGTGTGTATATTGCTTTGTAGTCACACATACTCCCTTAAGACCTTTAGTTCCCCTCTAGTCTTTTTCCATACATCTTAGTCATAATAGTATTCGGTAGTATTTTTGGTAAAATTTTCCACTATTTTTGTACACATTTTTATTGTATTTCTATAGTCATAATGATACTGATTTTAGGAGCTATCTCAAACTCTACCACATTAATCTATATTTAGTACATTTAGATGATTGCAAGTTTTAATTATTCTAAGTATGCTCTCCTGAAATATCTTTGTCTTTAAAAGCCTTATTCTTTCTGTAATCCATGAACCCATAAATTTATTGCTGCCACCTGGCTCCGTAGTGGCCGCAGAACACAGTAAATTAGACTAAGTTGCTAGTGGAGTAATGTCCCCATCAGCTTTCTAGGTCAGAGACACACTATATAAATACAATGTAACAAACATACACAGACAAGGTTAGAGTCACCTCCCTGTGACTGGCTGGAAAACAGGAGCAATAGGACGCTCCATTCTTTTTCTCAGCCATCATAATTGCGTGTTCCGTAGATAACTATCAGTAATTAAAGAGGCAAAGATCCCAGTCATGCTATGGCCTCTGAAGAGTAGCAATTGCTACAGTATCCATGGTTGTCAACTAAAGTTATCAGGGATTGTAATATTCAAATAAAATATATCTATACCTCTTTTTATTCTTTTTTTTTTTAAGATTCTATTTATTTATTTGACAGACAGATCACAAGTAGGCAGAGAGGCAGGCCAAGAGAGAGAGGGAAGCAGGCTCCCTGCTGAGCAAAGAGCCTGATGCAGGGCTCGATCCCAGAACCCTGAGATCATGACCTGAACCGAAGGCAGAGGCCCCAACCCACTGAGCCACCCAGGCGCCCCACCTCTTTTTATTCTTAATCCCACATGGTTTGCTAGTGACATAAGAAATTCTTAGAATATCTAGATAGAGTTTCTTAAGACTATGATCAAAACTTGTCTTTCCCAGTTTATATACCAGACTGATGGCTCCCCACCCCCACTGGCATGTTGCTATTCTAAACTAAAACAGGTATGAAAAGAATATCTGTCCTTTAGCTTGACCACCCAAATAAGTGGCACCACCTTCAAATACGATGGGACATGTATATACTATGAACACATATGTCCATAACAATCATATTTCAGTATAGTAAGGGTGTTTAATTTTCTTCCCTCCACAGATAAAAATTAGAGCCAAACATGCTTGGATCATGGTTTCATGTAATCGTGCTCTTTGATAAAAATAGACATGAATAATGAATACTAAATAGGAAGCTGACTATATGAACAAGAAAGAAAACGCATGCCTCATTTCAAAGAAGCCAGTCACTAGCATTAATAGCAAGCCACGGGATTAAGCTCGTTAAAACATTTGCCTAAAGGAGAAATCTAATTTATTTCTTGTATTTCTTCATGTTGTATGATTATTAGAAAGCATGGAAGTGGATTTTATGACCTGGATTGTGATTTTAATCTGCACAAAACACTTTTATATAGTTTTGTTTTGTTTTGTTTTAATGTATGACCACCACAATTAAGTTCAATTGATGGTATTCCAGACTGAAAGTTTTATTGTGGAAAAGTCACTCTTTGTTCTTTTTTCACCTTTAAGCAGTTCACAGAGAGGAATGCTATACCTTCACAAGTTACCTGTGATAAAGGGAGTTGTGTATTTAGGTAACAGGTTTTGTCTGTGAGCTCCTCTGACAGGCATTGAGCACTCAGGGGCCAAAATGGCATCTTTGTATCCTTAAAACTTAATTCTCTTGCCTGGTGTATGGTAGGCTTTCTGTGTTTACTACAGAATGACTTTACATCTAAACTTTTTTCGCTATTTCTAACCATGGCTAGTGGTGTCTTCATCTGTGCTGTCTCCCATATTGAAATTCCTGGATTCAGGGTTCTTCCTCACTTCCAGCTTAAATATCTGTTGATTTACTTTCTCAATATGTTTCTCTCAATTCCCAGGGGTGCCACTGTCTTCATTTAGAGCTTTGTAACTATTTTCTGGGATATTACAGCAGTCTCATTTGGTCTCCCTTCTTCTAGCCCCTCTTGCCAATCCATTCTCCAGAGTTACCTAATAAATCACAAGCAAGACATTTAAACATCCCTGTGAGTACAAACTGACACCAAGGTGAGTTCCAAACATTCCAGCATCCCAAATGCATAATCCTATGAAGATCAAATAACCTTGTCATTCTCATGGTGAAATTTTTAGTTTCCTTCATACGTATATTAGTCATGCCTCAGAATATATATACTCCAGCCCTGTTGCCTAGAATACAGTTCTCCTTTTCCACAAAAGAACTTCTGCACATCCTTTAAGATTTATTTCCCATGTCACTCTTTCTGTGAAGACCACCCTGATTGCCTTAGGAAATATGCTCCCAGTAGAGCTGCACTGCATTAAAGCCATACTCCTGAGTTTGGATACTGATTGTCACATTGGCAAGTCATTTAATGACCAGTCTGGGCCTCAGTGGTATCCTCCATGAAGTAGAGATGGTGAAAGTAGCTATTTCATAGGTTTTTGCAGTGGTCATATGAGTTAATACATACACAGTAAAGCACTTAGGTCTTAGTTAGTGCTTGATAACTTTTAGCTATTTTTATATAGTATTAATCACTCCTGCCTTGATGTTCTTACTATTCAATTACAGAACTTATCCCATTAGACAATAACTTTTTATGTCTCTAGACAGAGAGCCACTTAGTTTGTAGACTGTGACTCATTCATCTCTTTCAACGATCACAGCCCTGAACCAGGTTCTGAGCATAGAGTACTCAGTGAGTGTGCAAAGAAAAACGATATGAATGAATGAATGATTGAATGAACGGACAAACTCATAAATAATATGCCAAAGCTGTCTCTATATGACTCTATTATACAAGTTGTAGTAGATTCCATCCATCAGCTGATTCTTTGGACAAAATAAAATATAGGAAATCTTTTTGTGTACCTTACCCCAAATGCAGCCCTTTCAGTTACGGTGCAAGCTTCCTGTTGAAAAGGAAAAGCTGGGGCGCCTGGGTGGCTCAGTGGGTTAAAGCCTCCAGGGTCCTGGGATCGAGCCCCACGTCGGGCTCTCTGCTCAGCAGGAGGCCTGCTTCCTCCTCTCTCTCTGCCTGCCTCTCTGCCTGCTTGTGATCTCTGTCTGTCAAATAAATAAATAAATCTTAAAAAAAAAAGAAAAGGAAAGGAAAAGCTGCCGGTCCTATTAAATTATTCTTTTTTCTTTTTTTACCTGCTCAGTTCATGTTTGGTTTTTGTGTATGCTGTTTGATTCCATATTTTTTGTCCCAGGTTAGACATCTAATTCAGCATAAGAAGAAATCATTGTAATTAATTTTGATGGTTACTAAGAAATAAATGTATTCTTTGTGTTCTCAGGGAAGAGGTTTGCTTCATTTACTCTTTTCTCTTGATAAATGCTGTTTTTTAATGCCTTTGTGGTGATAAAGAGATTGAAGGGCAGGGGGGAAATCTGGATACTTTCTTCTCTGAGTCACTTTGCATAAAGACTTCTTTCCAGCCATGTTCCCATGATTTATGTACATATTGTATGTGCAGTAGCAGCAATTACAGAGCTCTTCCTGCCATTTTACCTGCCTCATTCTGAGTGGCCATTCACTGGCCACTTAACTTCCCCTTTGGTATCCTAATATCCAGATAGAATGATGATTCAAAAGGATAAAACTCCCCACAGGCTTGTTTACTTTGGTAGGTATTGGGTGTGTGTGTGTGTGTGTGTGTGTGTGTGTGTGTGTGTGTGTGTTGTTTTAGTTCCCATTCTCCAAAATCATTTTTTTTTATAATCTTTGCAGAACTGGGGTGTATTTGTCTTTTCCCTACAGTGTTTTCCTGTCTTAGGAATCAGACAACAGGAAGAAACCTAAGTGCTGTCCTCTACATAGTTTATTTAGGGAAGGTCCTGCTGATTCAGTCTTTTGCAGCCTCCCAAACAGAACATTAACAATGTTTGATAGGAACAAATTTTCAAAATATCTGAAGGTT
Organism: Meles meles; assembly: GCF_922984935.1. NCBI lineage: Eukaryota > Metazoa > Chordata > Mammalia > Carnivora > Mustelidae > Meles > Meles meles. The sequence goes on from NC_060074.1 coordinate 62,967,149, forward strand.
GACAAACTGAGCCCAATACAAGTGAAAATACCTGTGAAATTAGTAAATCTGTCTAACAAAACCAGTTTAATGTTCTCCAGTTGTCATATGTAGATTGATTGGTAGACCATTGATTTTCACGTAAGAAGATCAGAGACTGGTTCATCCAACCCATTTGAAATTCTGTCTTTCTTCATGATGAATCCCTTTCTTCTCATTCCTCACTCAGTACCTTTAGTTCAGATGCTCATCATTTCTTCCCATCTCCTCTTCATCAGCCTCCCTGCTGCTGCCTCAGAGCCCCATGGTCTAGCCACTTTCCAATTGTAAGAGTCGCTTTCTTAGCCATGTTGACCACACGTCTTTTCTTATGTCTTGGAGACTTCTAAGCATCCATGTTGCAAAATCTCCTCATCTCAAGCTTCAGAGCACTCCCAGAAGGATCATTAGACTTCTTGTTTCTCTTTCAACCTCCCATCACTTGCCTGTCATCCAAATTTCCTCAAAATTCCTCTCACAGTTAAGCTCTTCCTTTTGTTTCTGGGTTTTTCCCCAAGTGCCATCTTGCAAATGGGAATTCCTCTTCTCTGGGCTAGTTATGCAGTTGATCTCCTATTCGTTCAGAAATCCCTTTCCTTCAGCACAGTCTTCTCAGATAACTCAGTCCTTCTTTGCTTTGAATACTCCTTGAATGTTTTTGCTTCTCTTTTTTCACTCTCCCAAGTTGTATTTCCTTTAATAAACCCATTCAGTGCATTCATTTTATTGAATGAAATTCAAATTCCTTGCTTTCATTGAATATGTATATCAGCTTGCAGTTTCATGTACTTTAGGTTATTGTATTGTTCCTGCCATACATGTCAATATGTTCTAGTTAGTAATTGCCAAGTAACTACCACAACACTTAGTGACTTAAAATAGCAACCATTTTACTATATCTTATGAATTCGGGAGGACAAAAATTTGAGAAAAGCTCAGCTAAGTGATTCTCTTCCACATAGTGACAACTAGGATCATTTTTTTTGGTGTCCATTTGGTGGATGGGTAGGTTCCAAGGGTCCAAGATAGCACTTTATACATGTGTCAGGCATCAGGATGGCTAAAATGTTGGGCTCAGTTGGGGCTGTTGACCCGAGAAACTATAGGCGGCTTCACCCTGGCAGTCTTGTGGTAATCAGTCATTTTACGTGGCAGTCAAGGCTCCTGGAGTGAGCGTTCCAAGAGGTTCAGGTGGAAATGGCAACATTTTTTAGAACCTAGCCTCAGAATCTCCAAAACATTAATTTTGCAGTCTCTCTTTTTAAGCAAATCATTAACACTAGCTTATAATAAAGGTGAGTGAAATTAGATTCAATCTCCTGATGACGAGTATAGCATAGAATTTGCAGCCATCAGGTGTGTGTGTGTGTATTTGATAGATGATTTTTAATTACAATAATGATTTTCTGATTTTAGGAAACAATACTGAAAATGTAGAAATTGTACTGATTATACATAAAATGCATGTTAAGTCAATAAAATATTCAAACTTTTAAAAACATGTCCATACTTTACTACCCATCCATAACATGGTCAACAATTTATTTCTTCTTATTTATTTATTTATTTATTAGCTAGAAAGGCTATAATCTTCTTAGGAACAGTGTATATTTCATTCTTTATATCCCTAGCAACTGTTTCAGAGCTTCATTCATAGTAACCTCTCGATAAAGTTTTGTTGAATTGAATTGAATTAGTCTTGGATTTTGAGGCTGACATGGGTGACTTATTGACTTCTTTGAATGTGTTATGAGGGAGGTGAAATGTAGCAAGAAAATCCCACCTGATCAAGGGTAGATCCAACAGGAAGTGCTGGTATATATATGCCACTTAATACAGTTACAGGAAACACAGGTGATGGTATAAGTAATTTTCCTCTGTCTTCCTTTATGTAGTAGAATGTTCAAAGGATCATCCAATTAGTATGTTTCTGCCCCAGTTACTGCATGAGCTGGACAGCACCCATTTTGATTTACTTCCGATAAGCTTTGGTTATTTTGTAGAAAAGGGCAGGGGGGCAGAAGAAATGATTCTAGGATGTGTCTTTCCCATTAATGAAAAACCAACTGATAAGAGTCAATAGTAAGAAACACGTATCTTTTTTCAATTCACAGTCTTTAGTGTAACAAAGTAAATTAAAACATTTTTAAATCTTGGATGGGATTTGCTCCTTTAAGTTCTGATCTTGTGTTTCTCTGTTAATTTCAAATTTTAAGAATTCTTGGCTGATGAGACTGTTATATAAGCAGAGACACCATTGTTCATTGTGTAATGTGAGAATCAGATGCTCTGCTATAATTCCCTTATCATGTCACTGACAGAGTTCCAGAATTTTGGTTGGAAAGATGGGTATATTTTGTCATTTGTTTTAATCCTGAGACAATTTTACAAGTGTTGTCTTAAATTAGTTACTAAATTTATTTCTATTTTTTTCTGCATTTATTAGAAAAAAAAATCACTTCCTGCTTCCAAAAGTCCTGTTTGTCTCTGTTATTAGGATAACATGTTTAAAAATTCTTTTAAACAATCATTAGGATTTTACCTCATCTTCTTATTTTATTAATGTTAGTTGACAATTCTTGGTCAAAGCCAATTTAGAGAACTAAACTATAAAAATATTGTTATGTATTTCCATGACATGCTTTCCAAAGACTTTGCTGTTCCTGTTTTGCAGACTTAAAAACTGAAGCAGGAGATGCTAGAGTGATTCACCAAATGACCAAGGTCATTTAAGACAATAGCAGACCTGGAAAGGTTATTACGATTTCATGATCATTCTGTCCTTTTCTAGATCTTTCTAGCTCTGTCGTCCGCCTTTAAATACCTTTAAAAAAAAAATAATGGACTTAATGGGCCTTTACATTTAATATATATTAAGTTTATAGACTATATAGACTATAGTCTTTCTGTGGGACACTCCTTATTTTACTGGTATTTGTTTTAATTGCTAGCTATTTCTATATTCCTTGTGTTTATTTATTTATTTTCCTTATTATAAATTATTTCTTTACATCCATTCATTCAAATTTTACATACATGTAGTTTTTATTTCCAATTTCACACCCCTTGCCCTCCCTCTTCCAAGAATTTGGAAGTAATTTGGTTTTCTGCTGATTCTTTCCTTCCATTTGGCAACCATTTTATTTCACTGTTTTTGAAGTGATGCAGTAAAAGAAAAATGGCTGCCTTTTGTTTATTTCCTTGTACATTAACATGATGACATCATCAAGGATATTAACTAGAATGTACATATCTTTAAAAACCTAGAGGCACGCTATAATACATGAGCACTCTGTTTCCCTTTTTCCTTTAATGCCCCAAGGTTTTGTAGCTTTAGCGTAGCTCTTGTGTGCAGAGGAAAAAAATGAACATGAGCATTTTGGAACAAATGCATTAAAATGGTGGCATTTAAAAATATCTGAATAGTTTTCAATGTTAGGAAAAGTCCACCAAAAGGCATTTATTTAAGTCATAAGACATTCTAAATCAATGTTAGCCCAACAAAAATATATTGTAAAGAATGGTGTTAGGTCATTGTATTTAGGGACTGGGCTATTTAGTTACAGTTACTTAGTCTGGCTTAAAATTATTTTTAAAAAATTTCAATTGACACCAAAAATTTTAAGTTGTAATTGTTTCCAGAAAATAATTTCTTATTAATGGAAGGCTTAAACAGGTATATATGTTTACTATTTTTAAGATTACTGAATTATTTATAAACACTATTAAAATGTACTGTATGGCTATACAGAAAATTTATTTTCTGGTCTTCATTTATGGTGCTTCTGCCTTTTGTGTCTGTGCTCTTTGTTGCACTTTACATGTATTTGTCATAAAATTTCAACTGAGATTAACAAGCAACAAGCTTTTAATTACCAATTCAATATAGACAGATTATTAAAGAAATAAGAAATCAATTCTTTCATCAAGTTCCAATAACTAAGTAGCTTTTTCATTTGGAGATCCACAATCCATTTTTGAATGTGAAGAAATGATTTGGGGCAATTTTTTAATTATTGAAACATTTAAAAAATGCTAATCTGATGATATATGTATGTACATGTGTAGACACGTATGTACATACACACATGTGGGTATAGATATTAACTTAATATCTATAGAGCAGAAAATTCCTGTAAATGTTAAATAGTCAGCTCTGAAACTACTTGTTAACACTGAAATCAGATAAGGTAAACCATATGCTTTATTGAGGTTAGCTGTCTAGAATAAGTTACTGCATTTTAAGAATTAATATGAAACACATGTCCTTTAGATCTTTAAATTGAAACCTTCATTGTTCTTTTAAGTCAGCTGTTTTAGGAATGTGTCATCTTTTGAGAAGATAAATTAATCACCTACCTCATTTATATACATCAATAAGAGACTCACCCTCTTATCTACTTTATCAAAAGTAATTAGAATAACTCTATTTTTATTCAGATATAGTATCTATCAGGGATTGAGATTTTCCACTGAGGAGATTTTGAGGGAAACAGCCACTTATCTTTTTAGAAAATAACCTCCTCCAAGAAAAAGAAACCCCAGCAATCTAAAGGTTAAAACACACTGTCAAATCATTCAGTTGAGCAAGGCTCTTTACTAACATTTATACAAAAGTACTTTCAGAAAGCAGAAGGCAGAAAACCGCTTTTTGCTAGTTCCCTTTCCTTAAATTATTATTCAGCCTCTTATTAAAATAAAATCTAGTTAACTTCTTTTGAATGCCTGCTCAAACATTTTCCATAATAATAATAATAATAAAAATCTTGTGAAAGGATTTCCATAAGTCGGGCTGCATTAATGACTTAGAGCAGCTTCATAATCTGTTATTCCTTCCTCCTAGCAGACCTCAGCTGATAAAAATATCCATAGACACAGTGAAGTCAGTGGCATGCCTGGCTTTCTCAGACAAAACTCCCATGTGATCACATATAGGCAGCCTCAGAGAGGCTGATGCCGTGCAGCGAGCAGTAGGTAATGAGTCTTTGTGCAGAGTGAGGCTCTTGTCGCTGAACAATAAAGCATACGGTACCAGCAATAAAACACAGGGCTGGCAAATTTAAGAAGATCCGCTGAACCAGGAAGAACAGTGCCTTCGGTGATGCTGACACGTATTATAAAATGATAATCAATTTATTTTGGATTCTAATGAATAAAGAGTGCAAGGACTAAGACTACAGCTATTTGAACAGGTCAGTGATTTTATAAATGACTCCAACACTTCCTTGTGTTTGACTGGATTTAAATTAGGATGGGCTAGTGTGTGTTTTCCCTTAAACAAAAACTTTGCAAGATATTTGCAGTGTGTAATATGAAGGATGCACTTGAATTGACCCAATGTGATTAAATTGTTGCTGTAGTCAGATGTGTTAGAGAAATGTTTATATGATTATAGTAAACCGAAAAGTTATTTATCCTATTTAAATATTTATGGGTAAGAAAAAAATGCATCCAATGATTTCTAATCTTCAATATATGCAGAAATAATATAAATCAGAATGCTATTAATAAATTGCTCAAATAAAAAGCTTCACATTTATTTTTCCAGTGTTAAAAAATCCTGTATCATAATAGTTCACATGTCTTATAAATTGATGATGTATCATTCAGATTTTTATTGATGCCTTTCTGTACACTGCAAGAGGAAGGTTTGGCATATTTAGTTATTTAAATGAAAAATTTTTGAATAAGAGAATTTTAAAATGTTAATAATGCTACTGTTAGAACAATGCATTTTATATTTAACTACAGTAATATATATCTATGTTAGTTGGTTGTATGCCTATTATTTTTCATTTTATGTATCTTTTGATAGGTGGAAAATACTTCATAAAACCTTTCATTTTATACATATCATTTACTCACTAATGGAGAAAAACAAATTAGCTTAATTTTCAAAAAAAGAATGAGTTAATTTTGTGATGATGCATATTTCCATTGACTCACCATTTAGAAAAGAATGTGTGCCTTCATGTATATTTATAAAAATATGCACACACATGACCTTCTGTATCTAGAAAATAACCACTTCTTGGGTTTATGAGCAGTAGAGAAGTTTATGTTTGAAATAGCAAGATTGCTGTGTGTAGGAAGACAAGGGAAGAAATAACTCTAGCAAATAATAGCACAACACTGAACATCCTTGCCAAAGACAGACAAGCATTACTGCTACATGAATCTTTAAATTTCAATACCTAGTTTAACTTTACTCTACATTTTTACTGCTGTATTGTTTGAAAGGCATCTTGGGAGCTAAATTCTTAACAATTAATTTCTCGGACACCATTTAGGGTGATCTTCTTTAAGACACTAGGGCACATTTAACATTTTATAGATTTACTATAGTGACTTCGTGTATGCGTACAGTAACTAAAAGATATTTATGCTTGTAAAATACTGTTTAAACCACCACCACCTCCACAAGACAAAATACCCCATGTCCCTAATTATGCCGGCAATATGTATGCCAATGGGAAAAAAAAATAGCTATGTTTCAAAAACGAGAGAAGTTAATGAAATTTTTAAATTGGTTTTCCACATGTATTTAAATGAAGTATTTGACTATTTGGGTTTCCTTGGTTACCATAGTTGCTGCTGACAGCTTCTTTTGGTGGGGAGGGGGGGAAAGCAGGACTCTAAAACAAAGAGTTAAAAACACTTATCCATTAATAGACATGGGGTCTGTGATGCTGGCAGCCCAGAGAAGTCCGTGCCCACTCCCCATCGCCTGTTCCATCCCTCTGATGATTCAGGTATTAGGCACAACTGCGGTTCCACACTTCCTTACCCAGCATTCCGTTTCAGCTGCTGGAGGGCTGCCTGAGCCTTATGCAAATGAGACCAGCTCTGAGGCTTTGACTGCAGAGGCGAGGGTGGGGGAGTGGGGGGGTGCAGAAGGGAGTTCAAAGGTCACAGGGCTGGTGGAAGGCTGGATCAGTTGCCCGAAAAAAATGCACTGGGCTTCTCTGCAGCAGTGTTTTGCAGCAGTTAAATGAAGTGTGCTTTATTTCTCAGAGGGAAGATTTTACAGCGTGTGCCGTAGTCGTTTAAAGTGCACGCAGGTACGGTGACAGATTTCATGATGCGCCTAATTTTATTTCTATAAAAGACACTGATGAGGACTGGCTATTTTAATTCATTGTGGAAATTGGCAAGGCGTTCTCGGTATTCAGCTTCCCTTAAGTAGTTTATTAAATCGTCTTAATGTTTGTTTGTTTGTTTGTTTTTTTCAATTGGAAACATGGGTGTTTTGTTCCAATGGGATAATTTCATGTGAGGAAAACACTGAATTGGGGCTTCTAAATAATTTTATTTTTTGGAAAGTTTTTGATGGCAGAGAGAAGTCTGGATTGAGACATCTAGATAAATAAATATCAAGACTTACAACTTTTAAGGGATTTTCCCATTTAAAAAAAATGTATTTTAATTTAGACCTGGGTTCATAGCCTAAGATTCTCGTGAGGTAGCTCCAATTAAATAATGTAATTCTTTTGTTCCTATCCCACAAGATATCATAAGGACAGTTTTAATAAGTTGTATTTTCATTTCATTTTAAGAGAGGGTTTCAGTTTTGATGGTGTTCATTCTACATTTTATTACTAAAGAATTTTTTATTTGAGGGTTATATTTTTTAAATGCTTCTGTAATTTTTTTAGTTGTAACTAATTTTCTTTGGGACTTTTTAGACAATGCTATTTTGAACTCAACGTGTTCAACTTCCTATGACTTTTCTTTTCAGTTAAGTCTGGATTATAAAGTGATTCTCATAAATGTCACAGGCAGGACAAAAGTCCTCTTTTTCCATGCACTAAATATCACACTTTGGTAAAATGTGTGATTACATCATAGTAAAGTCTGACCTGTACCAAACAAATGTGTACTCATTTTATTGTTCATAATGCTTTTTGATTTCCAAAACATATTTTTAAATAAATTAATTAAAGCAGCATGATCAGACGTTTATCCATATCATTAAAAATTTTAAATATATCAACTAAGCAGTTAAAATGTTGATGGGGGAAAAAATGTTACCTAATTTGCATCAAGCGTGCATCTGTCTATATTACAGGTTGTATGTGTATGAAAATTTATGTTGGAAAGATGAAGAGACAAAATAATGTTTAGTCATGAAATTACTGCTTTATGCTTTTTTATTTGCATAAGCTTTTAAAATGAATTCTATGAAGCTTACATACAAAGAGCTAATACATATTTAGATAAACTTAATTACTTTCTTTGCACTGAAAAGAGGGCGTTAATTTTATTATAATGATTAAGGCTTCGTAGTTTGGCAGCAATATCTTTTATTTAAAAATGGGGGGTGGGGTGGATAGAGGGTAGACCAAAACAGGAGGATAACTGTTTTAAACAGTGAAGGACAGTTATTTCAAATATTTATGAAATGCCTTTGTGGTAGTCACTTAGGGCCTGATTCTTGGCCTTTATCACTTTGTGGGGACATTATGACATTTATCCTGGATCCTGAGGTTAATTTGGGAAAAGGAATTCATATTTTGTGTGAGTTTTTTAAAAATGCAAAAACTGCCATTTTCTTCTAAACTCTTTCTCTTTTGAAACTTTCAGTAATGACTGCAACTAAAAGGGTATATTTTAAATAATTTCTTTCTTATGTTGAATGGAATATGCTGTCCTCTGGCCCAAACAACATATTTGTAGACTTTTGTTTTACATATATATAAATGTGTGTGTGTTTGTGTGTGTATAAAGTTATATATCATGAATAAATATGTGTAGATGCATTTTGTATATGTTATCTATTATATATTATAGTGTATATTATAGTGTCTATAGTGTATATTATAATATATACTATATTATATAGTCTATAGTGTATATTATAATACATATATATTATATACATACATAGCCAAATAAAATCTTTCTATGGTTAACCATATTTAATCGAACAATTCTGAAGTACAAAAATTTTCATTTTACTTTTACCTCAGGTCATGCTCATAGTTTGTCTACTAACCTCTTGTGTGTGTTCTAGGCAGAGCACAGTGAGAAGGGAAGAGCCCAGCATAAATTCATTGAGGCAGTCCAATACTGTTAACTTTTAAGTGCAACCAATATCAGGTAGCACATTCTGAATATAGAAATAAAAACAGTATGGGCCAAAGAAGAAACCCTGTAAAGGTTCTTGGAGAAAACCTGGTAACAGACAAATGTGAAATAAAGAGAATTGTGCTTCCGTAAGCCACAAGAGAGCTATGCATGTCCTGCAGCAAATTTATGGCTTTGAATATCCTGGATAATTTATGTCTCTATGCAAATTCAGTCAAAACTTTGAAGTCTTTTTTGCATTAGCTTGAGCATACTACTTCCATACAAATCTCAGCAGCACGGACAGAGTAGGTTCATGGACGGGATATTTAAACATATATAGGAAAATGTGCTTTGTGTCAATGCAATTCAAATCAAAATTGTAAAGTAGAAGAGTAAATAGAGTAAAATAGAACAAATCATTGAAGGCTATGCAGTTAGTGGACTTGAAGAAATGGTGTTATATCACATTCCAAGGAAATCTTTAATGATTTTTCAAAAATTAATTTCCTGCTTTCTGATTACCAGTCTGTCTTTGTCATCACTCAAAACTAGAGACCATATTGTGAGCTTGGAAAAGATTTTAGGGCAAATATGTTTTACTCAGTCTAGCAGTATGGAACGTAGTCTAAAATCTACAAATAACTGTTGTCATCTTAAAATCACATGTGTAAGTTTTAGGTTGTATTATCACTGTATATGCCCCTTTCCTGAAATTCTGGTTCCTATAAAATAGAAATAAGAGCAAAATGACTTATATAAAAGGAAAATGTCCAAAATAATTGAGTATTCAAAACAACCACATTTATTTCTTTTAACCTGACATTTCTTAGGAAATAAGCAAAATAAAGGATTGCATTTTTTAGTTACCTATTCTGAAATTGAAATAGAATTATATTCATTCTATTGAAAAGTATAATAAGATTATAAAGTGATCTTAAAGACTTACTTTTATTCCATATTATTAAACGCATGACAATGCTATAGTAATACTTTGTCTGGGACAGTTAGGAAATAATCTACACTAAATAAACCAATTTTTTAAAATATTACTCGCTTTCAGGAACACAAACGTATCATTCTGCCTTGTTGAGCAAGTAGAAATCAGTTTAGGCTTTTCTTCACAGTATAAGGATCATTATTTCCACCATTACATTGGACTTACTGGAAGAGATAAAACTGCTCCCCAACTGTTCCCCAACACCAAATGGTGTTGCTATTATATGTTTTTGGTATACACTTGTATATGCTTTTTATATATTTTATATACTTTTTATAATTTTACTCTTTTCTCATGTTATTACTTTTTATTTTTTAATACAGTTAATCATTGCTCTTTATCTGAGAACAATTTAAAAATCAATTTTATATGCTCTATCTTACATTAAATTCTAAATCTTTTAGGCTTTGGAGGGCAAAGGAAAAGAGATAAACATCCCTCCTTACTTTTCCTTTGTGCTGAACTTCTGGTTCGTGTGTATACACAGTATTGTAAGCACAGGTACATAAAAAATAAAATTTATCTTAGTTTTTCTTATGTTCAGGATATTGAAAACCATGTTTGAACTCCAGTTCTTATTACTGCAGTGAGAATCTGGCATATTCTATCATCTACAGGAACTTGAAACTGCTTTGCCTAAGAGTGAAATGAGGAATCTCTAACAGGTATAACAAAGGAAACATCCGGACCAATTTTTTTTTCTGGCATTTGACAAAACATTGGTGCCACAAACCTATTCTCACCAACTTTAGAGACTGTGGTCTATTTCATTCTCAAATCCTGGGGCTCTGAGATTTACTACCTCCTACCTCCATGCTAGTTAGGAAGAGTTACTGCTTGAACAATCTTTTATCTCCATACAAGTTTATGAACCCACATATTGATGCAGAACTGTATGGGGGTGTGTGTGTGTGTGTGTGTGTGTGTGTGTGTGTGTGTGTGTGTATGAACGTGCATTTTCTCTAATCACGTACAGAAAAAGTAAGACAGCTAAGCCATCAATCTTCATTTCTTTGAATATTCACTAATACAATGTATGTGTTAAGATATACAAAGTAGCTAATGCCAGGCAAGCAGGCCAGGGTTCTTAGTTCTCAAGTTTTCTATAAAAACCACTGCAGCGTTCGTATGCAGTAACATCATCCTACAGGAGGGGGAAAACTGTTCTATTCAAAACAACCCACCAGGTTCTGACATAACAAAGAACAACATGAGGCTGCGATTTGAGAAGGGAAATAAACTGAGTGCAGAAGAATCATACAATTAAATCAAATGGTATCCCTGAAAATAAGCAATTATTTCAAAACCCACAAGTAGAGGGGAGGCCTCGGTACTTATTTTTTTTAAAATGTTCATTAAGCTCCAATAATTGTTTACTGCCATCTTTATCTGTAGTCATGCTGAGTAAAGCTATAGCTAAATGGAAGTTAAAGTGCATTCACGAGGTGTTAGTGTTTACATATCCTCTTCAGTCTCTCAGAGAAAGCAAAGGTAACTACAAATAGCGCTCTGCCAGAAACTGACTTCTTGATCGATGGTGTCGCTTTAGCACACAATGTATTGGTTCATTCTGAAGTGATCACAGCTGTTGATGACAAGAGGCTTTGTATTTTTATATGGTACATCTTTTGGTACATGTGAAGCAAGTTTTTTTTTTTTTTTTTTTTTTTTTTCTTAATGCTAACTGTTCTCAGACACTTTGCAGTTACTGTCATCCTTCCCATTTCCATTAGATCCATAGGTGGTCTCATACACTCTGAAGTGCTTTGAAGATGTGAAGGAATGTTGGTTCCATGAACTTAGTGTCAAAAGATAACTCTGTAAGAATGAAAGCGAGTCCAAAGTATTGGGGGGAAAATGCTTCCTATTCTGGTCTTCTTTGCCCATTAGCATTTTAAACAAACATCAACAAACCTGGGTAATTTTGTTTAATACAGAAGTGCCTTATAAATTTAGGGCAATTCATGAACAACCAAACAACCAGGAAAAATATTATGTTGTTTTCTTGATAGGTAAATGCCTTTATGATGTAGTTTCTTGGGTATGTGAGTTCAAAATATGATGAAGAGTATGAAGAAGCTGAGTAGGAGAGTGGTTAGGAGCTAAGGCTTGAATTCCAACCCTGTGTCACTTCTAAGACATGGTCTGTCACTCAGAATCCATGTGACCGTGGACATGATATTGAAATCTGTAAGCCTCATCTTCATCTGCACAGTGGGATATATCATCTCGATGTTTTTTATGAAAATGAAATGGCATGATGCATGCCTGGCACATAATAAGAACCTTGTAAATGATAGCTAATACTACTATTTTTCAACCCATAGGAGTTGATTCCCTGATGCTGATAAGGCAAGTTCTGCTTAAGCATCTAGTTACAGAGACTCTTTTTTTTTTTAAGATTTTATTTATTATTTATTTGACAGACAGAGATCACAAGTAGGCAGAGAGGCAGGCAGAGAGATAGAGGAAGGGAAGCAGGCTCTCCACTGAGCAGAGAGCCCGACACGGGGCTCGATCCCAGGATGCCGGGATCATGACCTGAGCCGAAGGCAGAGGCCTCAACCCACTGAGCCACCCAGGTGCCCCTAGTTACAGAGACTCTTAATGAAACATCTTAGATTTCAGCAGATGAGGAAGAGACCTGTTTTCCAAAAATAGGAACTCATGAGCAATTTATTGGCGGCCATACCTCCCTGGTACCATCTTGTATTCAGATGCAGCAAGTAGAGAAGACAGTACCACAGTGATCAAAGTTCAGACTATACGTGGCTTCATAGATACCTTGAATCTTGCCAACTGGAAGCATAGTCTCCACAAAAGTCCTCACATATGTTGTGGCAATATGTACTTCCATAAGCTCTCATTTTATATCCTTTATTGCTTTAAAAATCTTCATCTACGTGTCTTTGCTCTACTTTTTTTTTCCATTTCCATGTTGACTACAACTAAGGTGTTAGTCATTCATCTGTCTGCTCCACCCAGATTTTCTGTCTCATCCATAGACTATGAACTTCTCAATTATAGAGAGCTCCTGGCACATAGTAGATGCCCAAGAAAGGTTTGCTGATCCAATGTTATAAGGCAGCATGAAGAGTCTGATCCTAGCTAATGAGTTAAAAGGGCTAATTTCTCTGAATCATGAAACAGTCTGTCACAAATTTGCTGTTTTAAAGTTCCTCAAGACCAGAAGGATGTTTAGAAATATTCTATCAATTGATGTAGTCATAAATTTTTTCAAAAGAAATTTAGTAGTGTTCCTAGAGGGGCTTTTTGATAAACACACATGGGTAACAAATGTTGGATAAATTGATGGGGAGGAGGATCATGGGTCTTGCTTTTGTAAAACTTGTTTGAATGGTGGAACTTCTCTAAATAATGAGTTTCCAGGAGATTGTATGAGTTTGATGTGACTTCTGTTGTGAACCAATTTTAATCTGTGCCAGTCGAACCTTCCATTGAGACCTGAAAACCCAGGTATTTAATCCTACACTCTATATTATTTTTACTAATTGCTCCATAATGTAATGTTAGCTAAAAGTAAAATAACTTGTTTTGTGCCCTAGGTAGTAAAAATCTAGATCTTGTCTAAGGTGGTGATTCATTTTAAAGAATGTCCAAAGTACTTTTTTCTACTTATTCCAATTTTTTAAATCTCCTTTATTTTTTACACAATATCCTTGGCAGGATCACAGTGTTTGGATGGGTATGGTCTTAAAGTGCGGCCATATATTACCCTGATGTCCACTTCAGAGTACTTTATGCGGAAAATGTTTTCAAGGTTCCTTTCCCTTTGGACTATTCTGATGCTTGTTGTGAAGGAAAAGGATATCATATCCCTTAAATACCCTTTGATCTACACTGGCTAGTCTACTTTATTATTTAATCAGAAGCTTTCTAAAAGCCTGACGAGAAACTTCTTAAGTGCTAAGGAGGAAAAAATGTTGTCTTTCAGTGTCGCAGTTATAATTCTAAATTCTTCTACTCTGTGAAGTCTTTTTTTTTCCTCCTTAATGCAGTAAGTCTTGCTGTTCGTCCAAGGAATTAGGCTAAGTACTGTTCTGTAGTCTTAATGGCAAGAACATAAAATAAAGTTTTCATTGACACTTTTCTTAGAGTAGGAAAAATAGGCTTACAATGGACACTTGATCAGTTCTCAACAGTTTTAAAAGCCTTATCATGTTCTTGGTTAGTTTTTTCTGCTCTTGCTAAGTAAAAGAGTTAACCTAGAAATTGACTTTAGGGAAGGACATGGGCTTCTAATTCACATGTATTCTAGTATGCCATCTTGCCAAATACCAACTAGTGATCAATGTTTAGGGTTAAGAGGTATTAAAAACCAATTTCCATCTTTCTTATATTGGTACTAACCTTAATGGCAGGTAAGGTGGAAAACTTCTTGGGGTCCCTCCCCACCAGCCAAATAGAGTCATAAAGAACACTTTTACCCTTAGTAATGGTGGAGGACCATTCATCAGCAAGGCCTTTATCAGCAAAGTCTAAGTCAATTTAGCCTTTGGCATTTGCATATAGTGAGGAAGGAGGGTATGGACAATTAAGAGGCACCCATCTTTGATGGAGGCCATGGTTCTTATCATTTAACTGCCAGGTAGTGGGTAATGCATTGCATCAGAGGCTGTTTTTACCCGTTATGTCTGCCCCCTTATTTTGACAGAAGTGGAAATTGAGACCCAAGGAGATAATCCTCTTACTTAAAATTAGGCCAATTGTTAGTAGCTGATCCAGGGTTAGCCTTCAATTTGATGACCATTCATTTACTGAGCAAGCACTAGAGTCCATATTCAGTCCAGGAGGAACCTTACAGTGAAGTGTTAGAATATGACAGGTCAGCCAGCAATTATGATACAGTTTGAAATGTACCACGGGCTGTGAATGCAGAGAGGTCACTTAACCTATAATGCAGTGCTGGCCATGGAATACTTTTCAGAGAAAGTTTGGATCAGACCTCTCGGGAAAATGATCTAGATTTCTGAAATCTCAGTTTCCTTTTTTCAAATTACCTTGCAGGATTGGGAAAACAATTGCATAGAGAGAATTGGTGCAAAGGGTCTAGCCCATAGTAGGTGTTCACTAAAAGCTCTGACTGGTATTATAAATGGAACCAGGCAATCTAATTACCTTTTAGGAAAGACAGACGCTGTTTGGGGGATGTTGTCCTGCAACCCAGAACCATTCACCAAACTGCAAAGTTCCAGAGGAGGTCAGTTTCGTTTCTGGTAGTTGTTTTAGAGTAGTAGGTAGCAGCCAAGAGAACAGTGAAGAAAGGAACCCCTAAAGTTGGTATGGAATGTCCCCTTGAGATTCAGTGGTTCCCCTTAGCACAGATGGCAGAAGGACCAGAGAGACCTGGAAGGACCTTTGCCCTCGGCAGTGGATGACCCTGGTGGTAAAAGGAACAGGAGGCAACAGATTCTCAAACTTCTTTGAAGCTTTGAACTGATGTGTTCACAATGAATCATTTCTCTGAGTTCTGGATATCCACCAAAGCTGGAGAAATGGTATAAATCACCAGAGCTAAGGTCCTTAACCAGAGTCCATGGATAGATGGCATGCATTTGGGCTTATGTGCACTTTTTTCCTGGGGAAAGCTTTCATTTCTTTCATCAAATTCTCAAGCTGCAAATCAGCAAGCTGCAAACATTTGGAGATCCAAAGCACATAAAATAATTCAGACCTTTAACTCAAGGTCACAGGCAACTCTGGAACAAGGAATTCATACCTAATTGGGGAACCCTGCAATCATTTCTCCAACAAAAATATTCATTAGACAGGAGTGACCCCAGGGTTCTTGGCTTAAGCAGGCACCTGGGCAAGAGAGGTGTATTTGGCCAACTTGTGCTTCCCACATTGGCAAACCACCAGCAGCATTTTTCACATTGGTGGTGCCCCATGGAAACACCTTGCAGGATTTTACCTTGTGAAATTGTTGCCAAATCCCTATCCTCTTGGCAGCAGATATGTTCATTTCTTGCCAAATGGGTTAAAGCAGAAATGGTCCTAGTTTGTGGAAGAAGATAGCCTCTCTCTCTCTCTCTTTCTTTTTAAATAAGAGAAATGCAGGCACAACATCTGATGCCAACTTTTTAAAATGATGATTTTCTTATTCAGCAGAGACTTAAGTCCATAATCAGTATTTGATTAACACAACAGGGTCAGGGCTGTAGTATGGAACATCACAGACTACAGATTACTCAAAGTCATGGTTTAAAAAGAAAAAATGGGGGATGAAAAGGATTTGATGCAAACTAACTTGATTAAAACTGTGTCCCAATAGTTAGGACACATCTAGATAACTAAAGATATCCCACCGAAGAATTCAAAATAACACAATATGATTTTTCTTAGCTAAGCTCTGCTTTCTTAAATATTGGAATAAAACCTATTCACCATTAATTGAGCAACTGTCCTCTTCATCCTCTATCTGGCCCAGTAACAATCTGGCTGATGAAGTGTGACATTGTGAATAATCTTGCTTTTGCCAGCTAGGCTTTTCCCACCTGCCATCACAGATGAACCACACACCAGCATTTTTGTCAACCTGTTTGCAGTGCTGCTCAGCTCATCATTAATTTGGTGAAGCAACCAGAAGAGACATCAAAACTGCTTTCCATTCTGAGAGAAAGTAAAGGAAGCTTCTTTTTCTATCCAACTTAATCCTCACACTGGTGTTTCCTGGGCCCCAGGCCTATCGCTGATTGAAGCCCACAGCCTCCCCTTATCGAAGTCATTGAAGTAGAATTTTATCGTAGTTTCATAGCTTCTTAAACTTGTTGGAAGAATTCGATGAGATCATAAAAAAATGATTTTGTTCTTTGATAAATCACGAAGAGATGTCCTCCCTGTCGTGTTGTAATGCAAGGTAACATGCCCCTTGATATATGCCAAGACACCAAGTGTCCTTGTGAATGACACTTGCATTTAAAAAAGAGCTGCACTTGGGCTAACTACAAAATTAGCAGGGAAGCAATGTGAAGGATAAACCCAGACCCCCAGGAAAAAGTGAACAGAGGGGTTCCATGTGTATCGCTTTTCTCCTAAGAGTGCCATGTGAGGCTTCTGGTCTCAGCAGCCTCCACGGAATAAGGACCTATTGGGTCAGATGAACTGGGAGCTCACAGCTTACCACTCTTTTTTTTTTTTTTTTTTAATATTTTATTTATTTACTTGACAGAGAGAGAGAGAGAGAGAGAGAGAGTGAGTGAGCACAGGCAGGCAGAGTGGCAACAGAGGCAGAGGGAGAAGCAGGCTACCCGCCAAGCAAGGAGCCCGATGTGGGACTCGATCCCAGGACGCTGGGATCATGACCTGAGCCGAAGGCAGCTGCTTAACCAACTGAACCACCCAGGTGTCCCACAGCTTACCACTCTTTTTTTTTTTCCCCACCAGGCGAGGGAAGAGACAGCATCTTACTAAAATAAACCTCCTCATTCTTGTAGAAGGAAATTCTTGTCTTGCCAGAATTATTTCCTTTTAAATTCATTTCTTCCTGCGCCAGTGATAGGCCAGGCCTGCCCTTAACCTGCTCACCACTACCAGCCTCCTCACCACTTTTTAGTTGTTTGATAAACTCATGATTCACCATAATGACCTCTCAAGTCTTACTGAGTTTCATCTGATGGGTAAAAGAAATACTCATGTATGACCACTCCAGGTGGTGGGGGCGGGGGCATTTATTTAGATGTTTTTGGTTCATTTCATAGTCATTTGTCTTTCTCCTCAAGAGCTAAGAGCACAAATAAACACAGATAAACACCATAATTAGTATAAATAGATCTTCAAGGTGATTTTTTTTTTTAATCTAAAAGTCAAATGTAACTGGGTGTCCTGTATTTTTATTTGCTAACCTTGGCAAACCTGAAGTGGTTCTGCAAATCAGATCACTCACTCCTTGGAATTTGGGGACCAGTGATATTCTTTTTTCTTTTTTTTTTTTTAAAGATTTTATTTATTTATTTGACAGACAGATCACAAGTAGGCAGACAGGCAGGCAGAGAGAGAGAGGAGGAAGCAGGCTCCCCGCCGAGCAGAGAGCCCAATGTGGGGCTTGATCCCAGGACCTGGGATCATGACCCGAGCCGAAGGCAGAGGCTTTAACCCACTGAGCCACCCAGGTGCCCCGGGACCAGTGATATTCTTAAGGCATATTGTCTGTGGTCATTTCCTTATGATACATAGCAAAGCATTATGAAATCAGGACAGAATGAAAGGAGAAAACAGGACTAAACATTAGATGAATATAAGTGGGATAGTAAGAACTCAATGAGCTACCTATGAAAGCTATGAAATTTTTACACTGTCAGAAGAGAGTGATATGAACCAGATTCCAACAAATACTCAAAGTTAGCTTCAGTCATTTTCCCAAATGCATTAAAATGTACATTTCTATCCAGCTTCTTGATTTGGCATTCTTAACGAAGCTCTCCCACTTACTTCAGTCTGCATCCTTCTGGCTTCTGATATTTTTTCCCAGAAATACATTAAACAAAAGAATTGCACTTATAACCATAGAACATCCAAGTGTAGCTCCTTGGCATTCTTTTTTTTTTTTTTGGTGGAGAAGTTTGAAAACATTTATATTTCTTTACTACTTTTTCATTAAATGTGCTCGGAGGCTTCTGAGCAATGGTTACATCTAATAAAAATTTGGGAGCAGTGGTATATGTTAGTCAAGAATAGTGGATATTCTAAGACCACAGGATGATTATTAGAATTTTATAACAAAGTGGTTATTAGTTAAACTTGGCAATAGAAAGGACATGAGGGGGCAGGGAGAGGGGAAGCTGTCCAAGTGGTGAATTCACAGACTATGTTAATAAATGAAAAAAAAATTAAGATAAATCAGTGTTAGACAAGGAGAAAACATTGGCTTTGAAATGAAGTTTAACTTATTGAGGTCTCTGAGTGAGATTCTCTGGAGTAGTACCTAATTGAGTGGCTGTTTGCTTTCTGGCTGTGCAGCTGAGTGATCAAAGGGCTGACTTCTGACCCAAGATGGGCTAAAACATTACTTACTCCTTAGAACGTTAAACTTGAACTGCAAGACAGAGAGAAGTTGCTGGGCTTAAACCTGGTAACTGTGGTGTTCTAGAGGGAAGATCAAGGAATTTCTGCAGTCATAATCCTGGAAGATGTCCTTATTCCTGCCTTCCTTTAATTTTGGATTTCAGCTCGATCTTAGATTGCATGAACTAGTTCAGTACTTTTCCAACAGATGTCTATGTGCTTAAGTTAGCTAGAATTTGCTTTTGGGTTGCTTGCAAGCAAAAAAGGGAAAAAAATTGTATGACGTTTTGAGGTCAATTTCATCTTCATTTTGATTCTCATTCAATCAAAAATGCCAGATATTTTGTTAGTAAGAGACATAGAGTGGTGAATAAGATGAACATGAGTTTTATTTCATGAAGCTTTCAGTGTAGCAGAGAAAACAGACACTGATAAAGGAATTAAAGTATAGAAATGGAAGGGTTTTATTTATCCATCAACAGACATTTGTTAAGCACCTATTTACTAAGCACCTATAATATTTAAGGCACTGTTCTAGACTGTTGGTACATTGGTAAAGAAGACAAAAACCCTTCCCTTGCATCTCTTAGCAGGGGATGAGCACGATAAAGCAGTAAACATCAAAATATATAAATAAATAACATGGATTTCGAAGATGGTAAGTGCTATGGGAAAAGACATTAGAAAGGAAATTGGAAGGAATGGTATATCAAAAGGCCGGGAGGCCACAGACAAATGGCAGGTTGGAGAAATGGAGATTATTAGAGCTAAAATAGTGACAACAAGGCAGTGGCTCAAAATGACGATGAAGAGGTTAGCCAAAGTCAGTTGTTAAGGACGTTATAAGCCATTTTGAGGATTTTGGACTCATCCTAAGACAATCCAAAGCCACTTAAGAGTTTTAAGCTATAGACTAACATGATCAGATTTGCATTTTAGATTTATCATTCTGCCTGCAACCTGGAAAACACATCGAAAGCAAACAGTAGTGGATGGGAGAGAATAATTAGGAAGCTCTTGTCCTAGTCCAAATGAGAAATGGTGATGCTTTTGACTAGCATATGTTTCATGAATTGGAAAACAGTAGCTGTGTTAAAATGGCTGTTATGGAGGCTTAGACTTTCCGCTTCTCATATTTAGAACAAATTAATGCCTGTCCAGATTTATCTTCTGTTCGCTGGGCTTTGATGCTATATAAAGCCAAACTGAAATGTTGACCACTTTTTCATTGGCTTCATATCCATGAAGTTTAATTATGCCTCATCTTTAGGAACAAAAATATGATAAGTGGATATTTAAGGATCTGTGGCAGCCATAAGACAGGCACTCATTCTACTCCCTTGCATCTGTACCTAACTAGCCACGTATCGTCATTCTCGAATTCTGAGAGAACCAGTACAGGATAGAAGTAAACCAGGTCTATTAATCTCCTTTATTAAAAGGGCCTTCCCCCTAAATTCTCATATTCTTTTCCACCTCAGTGAGATAGTGTAGATTATGTAGGAGAAAACCACATGTTCTATTTACCACCCACCATTGGGTTTAGATGGGGGTTACCTTCCTATAAGCAATGGGTCATTTGACCCTCATAATTTGTTGTGACATCTTGTTACACACACGTAGTATTTTTTAAAGACAATGAAACTAAGTAACCACTATGCTTGCTTGCTGCACGTAACAATACTGGTTCAGCACTGAACCAGCAACATGGGTGTATGTGAAAGTTATGCCCCTTCATAATTATTTCATTTATTTCCAGCTCATACACTAATTCCAGACTAAATGGTCAGACATTTCTTCATTCCTTTGCATCTAGCTCAGGCTCTTAAAGTATCAAATATGTAGACAGAAATTGTATCCAGCCTTCAACTCCCGTGCTTACCAGTCCCAAATATAACAGCAAAAAGAAAGAGAGACTTCTCAATTTCCTTATCATCCCTCCAACAATTTCCCCTCTCATTCCTGAGAAGAATACCAAGTCCCACTTTTTACCATACTAGAACATGGTTCCCTGTGGTCCAATTGAATGACCTTGGTTCTTGAGAAATCTGCCTTTCCTAAGGAAGCTGGGAGAGATGGGATGGAGAAATGCAGCTGAAGGATATTGTCTTTAACTGGTCCCTCTGCAGTACCTTATTATAAAAATGTAATTTTTAAACATGGGTTTCCATCTTGTATTACTTTGTGTCTTGGAGTCTCTCCCTCATGAATTACTTTGCATCTTGTTTGAAGTGAACCATTTTAAAATTTATATCCTGTCCTACTTTTATTTCAAGAACTTTACTTAAAATATCTTTTTTTCTCTTGCCCTGCTCAGATATGCATGAACATTTTATGCATTTCACACTCTTTAAGATAGAGAAAATAATATGCTAATTTGCATAGTGGTAAAATCAGAGTCAGAGATTTTATTCGCAGAGTGGACAGTGCAATACCTTCTTATGACTATCAGTTATCTTCATCGTTAATATAAGTCATGTACGTGAATTAGTAAAACAAGGCCGTAGAAGATGAATGTGGGAGTCCTCTCAGTTGGATGGAGGCAGCACCGTGAATGTTTGCTCCTCCAGAGCAGGTAACGTGTCCTACTCCCTTTCTATCACCTATTCCACCGAAGGAGTCAAGCATATACATACCAGTTACTCAACATGAAGTTAGATGTGCAAATGGAAATAAATGATAAATACTTACGAGGCATCTAGTACTATACTTAATTTTACTAGAAATCACACAAGGGATGGGGAAAGAAGAGGTTTTGACTAGGTTTTGAGTACTGGGTTATATCCCTTTAGGGTGGGTATGCGGACACCCCCAATGAAGGAAAAACCCAGGAAGGGAGCTGCTGGAGAACAGACTAGAAATCAGACAAATGGTCCTCCAATTCGAGTACATAGAGACCAAGACATGGCCTTCTGGGATTTCTGATCCAACAGATCTGAAGTGGGGCCCAAGAATTTGCGTTTCTCACCATTTCCCTCCCAGGTGATGCTGATGCTGCTATCCAAGTAGCCCACTTAAGAAACTACACAATTAGATCTTGGAGAGCTGGCTCAGCTGAAGGGACCTGGACAGGCTGCTTGCTGTGTGATCTGAATGGGGGGGGTAAGGGGGCGGTGATTTCAGACGTGTCTCAGGGCGGTATCTAGAATAGTTTTAAGTCTTGCTTCCTCTCAGTCGATAGGACTGGTGGCTACCCTCTGGCAGGAAAAGGAGAGAAGTTTTCACGAACTCAAATGAGAGTTAAAATCAGCAAACATAAATAAGATGGAAGAAGGGATATGTGGAATCAACTTAGTAATACTTTCAGGGAAGTTAACCTAATTTGGCAATGTAAGACCATGTACATGTATATCTAAGCTAATTTTTATATAGGTTTTTCCCTATATAAAATATCCTTACACTGCAAGGAAAGTTTATGCTCTTTAGCTGACTGTGCATACATCAAGGTAAATGGGGAAGGTGAAGAAAGGGCAGCCCAAGGAGAGAGGAAAGCCCATTCATCCTAGAGAAAGCATTTAGGAGAAACCAATCCCATCCTCCCCCCTTCCCACTCAGCAGTGTCTCTCAGGTAAATAGCCTTAGGAAGTTCCTGCAACAGTGGTAAGGGCTTCAGTAACCCAGCGTCCTGGGAACACATCTCATCTTATTGCAGTATTGAAATGGAAACTACCTAAAATTTAGAACTGATTTCATAGGCTTTGTTGTATTCAGCTAATTAGGTTCTTGCATTTTAAAACTCGACTCTGAAGTTTTTGCATACTTATCTGTGTTTCTTCCAGATGAATTTTGTATAAGGCAGGAATCATTTAGGACTCTGGGGGACGCTGGCATTTTTTTCATTACAGAACTTCATGGACTCAGGTGGATTTTCTCAATTTGCCAACAAAAAGAATAGAGATAGTACATTAAAATGAACTGTGTGTTTAACAAAATGATAGAATTTGGTAACCAAATGGGCAATTGCTCATACTTAATTTAATTTTTGTTAATTAGAAAATATTAAAAAAAATAAAACTGCTTAGTGATCCTTTCAAGGAAAAGCTCAGCTCATGTTTTTAAAAAACCACAGAAAAATAACTCTGGAGACCTTGGCTACACATCTCTCGGTCAAATATTTGAATGCTTCGTTGCTCTCATTCCTGTTACAGGTACATGTTACAGTGTTGCAGCTATGAGTGGAATTTTAAAGAGGAAGTTTGAAGAAGTTGACGGCTCCTCACCCTGCTCCTCTGTGCGGGAATCAGACGATGACGTTTCCAGCAGTGAAAGTGCTGACAGTGGGGACAGTGTCAATCCGTCCACTTCTAATCATTTTCCCCGTGAGTACAGAAACCATACCTGAAGCTGCTTGTCTGATTCTGCAGTGAAAATAATTGTATCATCTTGGGCCCTTTTTTTTAAACCCTTATTATTAGTTTTGTTTTGTTTTTGTAATTGATCTGAAAACAAAACACGATTAATTAAAATTAAGTCTCTTTGAGGTAGCAGTAGATTCTTGTATTTGGATTGCTTTCGGCAGTGGATTATTTGGTAGTGTTAATCAACGGACTCAGTGAAAACAAGAGTATTTTATTATTATTAATTTTAAGGAAGCACCCTACTGAGAGTAGATGGGGGGAAGACAAGTACAGACACAAAAATGCATCCTCCCATAGCTGAAATGGTATTCTGGGTTGGTGGGGGAGAAAATGGATGTATTTGGGAGTGGAAGGTCTAGGATATGATGAGAAAGAGCTCACCAGCCATGCATGAAGAGATGAGAAAGCTGCAAAACTCTCCCAGATGTGCAAGTGTATTGCAGTTTATACTTCTTTCCACACATTCTTTTATCCCATCCCTAAGGAAAATATGTAAAGCCCACAAAGATAAAGAGATGTATGCCTTTTCCTGGATTCCTTTTTCTGCCCCACTGTAGCATTAGCGCTCCCTGTCATGAAAGGTATTGTGAAGATTGCAAGACTGATGAGAAAGAATTCTTAAAGTGATGCAATCTATAAGCTAAAAGAAACTGACTGGTAATAGCTAAAAAATCTTAAATTTATGTTTCCAACAGGAAGATTTTACATATCATGATACCACGGTAGATAACTAGTCTTAATTTTTCCACTTTTCAATTCAGTAGGCTTTATTTTATTAATATATGATTCTAGAACATAGAATTTATTTCGGAAATGTGACAACTTGGAAAATCGAAAGAATTAACAGTAGTTTTAAGAGGGTGTTAAGGAGCTCAATAAAACTGTTGAGTATGAACCAAACACTAAAATCAAAAGCATTGCTTTAAACAGGCAAAACTAGGGGCACCTGGGTGGCTCAGTTGTTAAGCCTCTGCCTTCGGCTCAGGTCATTATCCCAGGGTCCTGGGATTGAGCTCCGCATCAGGCTCCCTCCTCTGCGGGAAGCCTGCTTCTTCCTTTCCCATTCCCCCTGCTTGTGTTCCCTCTCTCACTGTGTATCTCTCTGTCAAATAAATAAATAAAATTAAAAAAATAATAATAAACAGGCAAAACTAATATAAAATAAAATGAAAGGGCAATTACAATGATCATAGCAGATTAAAAAACCCTAAGATATTCAGGGACAAGGTTATTGTGTAATGTTGGAGATCTACAAATACATTTACATATGTCATGATGATATGAGATGAGTTTGTGTTTTTTATTTAAAAGGAGATACATGTATACGTATTTGATCTTAGTATTAATAGTGATAATAGCAACAACATGATCATCTGGTGGAGTTTTGTGAAGATCAACAGAACAAGTGAGATAATATACATGAAAGAACTTGGTAAAACAGTAAGTACTAAGCATATGTTATATTGGAAATTATGATCATAGCTAACATTTCTTGGATACATAAATGCTCCAATAGCTTTATATACATTATCCCTACTCTGTGTCAATTCTGAAAATACTACTACCTTCAGTTTAAGAGGAAATATCTGAGGCTCAGAGACCAAGCATCTTGCCCAAGATCACACATGATTGGAGCCTAGTACGTATGTGTATGTGTGTATCTCACCCCATAGTCCTTGCTTTTTCCATTACCTCATGCTGCCTCTTAATTGTATAATATTGGACATATCTTTAAAATGTTCATTGAGAATTATAAAAGAATTAGGTGAATTAGTAAAGAGGTAAGTTATGTTTCTGGATTTAAAGATAAATAAAGTTATCAAAGCCTTCCACATTAATTTATACATATGAGTATAATGTTAATAAAATCCTCAAATGCATTTTCTTAAAAGGCGATAGAATGATAAAAATCTGTTTGGGAAAATAATGAGAATAAAGGTATATGTTTAAAAAGAAACTCTAAATGTTGAAAAGCCATTACAGATCTCAAGTCATAATATAAAATTATATAATTTATCTTTTTTGATACTCTGCTAGATCTAGGAAAGTATAGAAAAATCTCAGCATGTTATATATGAGTTTAATGTATAAGAATAGAGCATTATGGAGCAATGGCAAAGGGAAGAAGTATTTAATAAATTGTTGGGGTGTTAGAGTTTGAAACAAAAAGTAATTTAGATACTCATCCACAACATATGCCAAAATACATTCCAGATGAATTAAATAGAAAATTTTTTAAAAATCCAATTATAGGGATATTGCTTATTTATCAGACATTTAGTAGGATCATTACCTGAGCTTTGCAGTAAAAAAAAAAAAAGTCACATTGCAAAATACTTACAATAAATATATTATTTATTATATTTAATTTAATAAAAAATACATGTAAATTTTTTGAAACCCCCAAAGGCAATCAACACTATAGGAAATATGATTAGCAAACATTGGAAAGCATTTAACAATAATAATAGCAATGCAGATTAAAATAATACTACCGAGATTCCGTTAGTATGAAATTACAGAAATTTCATCTCTGTGAAATTAATACCCCTCTCTCCAGTTGAAACTACTGATACCTAAGTGCTGGTGAAAGTCACAGTATAAATTGTAGGTACACACATTGTAACTGATGGCAGTGAAATTTAGAAAGCCCTGAGTTAATACAAGAGTCATAGTAATATTCATATCTATTTGTCTGTACTTCAGATAATTTACCTGAAGGAGGAAACATCAAAAACAAGGGAAAACTGCATAAGTGAAAATGTTGGTGGTTAACGGTAGTACCAAAGAATGGGGGTTTAAAAAAAATGGGGGTAGAGATAGAGAAGAGAACGATAACATGGCTCAGAGCAGGAAAATGCTCCTTTAAGTTATGGTGACTTGTACAATTTATTTTTATGATGGTTATGAGGACCTTATGACAATTACGTAAAATGCTCATGAGATAATGTTAAGAAAAATCAAACACCAAATCTTTCTTACGCTGTCAGGGAAAACCTAGTATTCATTAAGGCAAGGAATGGTATGGCTCCCTAAGCACTGAAAATGATTTGATTTTTTGAGGTTTTAAAAAGATGGATGAATTTTCATATTTATTAATCTAAAACAAATAAGTGTGTTTATGTATGTGGATAGCAGATTGAAATGGCATGATCAGCAAAATCATGCAATACTGTAGCTAACTAGGAAAAGCTTTTACAAGTTAGAGAAATGATTTTTCCCATTAAAGAAAATAGACCTATTTTATGATGTCCAATAAGTCATCAAAATGGGAGTTCCTGGCTGGCTCACTCAGTAGAGCATGCAATGCTTGATCTCGGGGTTGTGAGTTTGAGCTCCACATTGGGTGTAGAAATTACTTAAAAATAAAATCTTAAAAAAATTAAAATACATAATATAAAAAAGAAGTTATCAGAATGTTTCAACTCATCGTTTATTATCTGTGATAGTTGGCAATATGTTAATTTACTAAATTGCTGATTTAACTATATGAAGTGAAATCTGACAGATTTTTCATAATTTTTAAAGGTAGTTAGATTATTAATTTAATTAAAAAGTGCCCTTTACATTGAATAATAGTCTGCATAGTTCACCATATTTATATTATGGAGAAGAGAGAAAAAGTGGGAGGAAAAAGCACAGAATCAAGAGATAAAAATTCTACCTAGAATATTTATTGTATGAAAGGCCTGAGCATGTTAATTAATGTGAGAGGGGTAGTTGAAAGGCTTTCTTGTTTCTGAAATATATTTCAGATTTTCACCTGCCCCAAAACTTCCTACGTTTTTAGAAAAAGTTATTTTTTAAATTTTTTATTTTTTTATAAACATATAATGTATTATTAGCCCCAGGGGTACAGGTCTGTGAATCGCCAGGTTTACACACTTAACAGCACTCACCAAAGCACATACCCTCCCCAATGTCCATAACCCCACCACCCTCTCCCTACCCCACACCCTCTGAACCCCCTCAGTTTATTTTGTGACATTAAGAGTCTCTTATGGTTTGTCTCCCTCCCTATCTCACCTTGTTTCAAGAAAATGGTTTAAAAAAAAAAAAATACCCATTAAAGTATGTACTTAGCGGAAGTGGTCTTACCTGCATGTGAATCTACAGATATAAACTTTTAGGAATGTTATCATTGATGAATCCTCTTTCTTTAATATGTATCTCTCCTTTCCAAAAAAAAACCTGTCTTAGAGTAAAGAAGGACTTTTGATGACTATCAAATTTGTGTAGCATTAGGAAACCAAATTTAGTTTCACATTGAGAGTTTTTAAAATGCGGTTATTTAAATCTCACCCATCATGAGCTCATCTTTCAAATTAAAAATATCCCATGTACTCAGTGCTTTATAGGATTTACCATATTGTGTAACATAACATTTTGTTGTCATTACAGATAGAGGCATTGATAAGATTGTTTGGTACTTGTCAGCAGCTATGGTAGTAAAAAATTCCATGCTATTCTAAGCTTTCTCTAAAGATATACAATTTGCCACACATCACGTTATGATAACAAAAGCTTCAAAATATAAATCAATAAGGGAATTATGCCTTTTTCATGGACTTCTGAGCTTTGCTAGGCAATTCGCATGCTTACCAGTGATCAACCAAGGTCATGTCTTGTACTTCCCTTGAGAGTGAAGCATCTGGATTCTGTATTGCTGTGGAACTCTTTGTTTCATCACATCCCTGTGGTTCCACAGCCAGTCAGCCTGTACTGGAGCGCTGTTGAAAGGAAAGCTGCAAGAAGCTAGAGAGGAAGGATTTTTTTTCCTGCCCTCTCCAAGGTTCTTGGCACTTCACACCGGTAATGAGAAGCTGTGTGATGAAACATCCTCCCCAAAAGAACACATTATTATTCCTGAAACAGAGCGTTTCTACAAATAAATGTACAGTGTTTAGGAAGTGAAAGTATCAAGAGGTAGGATGATAGATCTAAACTGTGCGTGAAAGCAGGTAGTCAGTGTCTCACATAGAGATACTATTTTCTAATTGATAAAACACTTCCACATTCTTGAGTTCATTTGATATCCCAGAATTGTTGTGTGATTAGAAGCTATTATTTTAACCATTATATAAAAGAAATTACCATTCATTATATAAAAGAAATTACCATTCAGAGATGTATTCCTAATTTACTCAAGGGATAAGATTATAATGTTTCCCTCTCTCCCTCTTTCTTTTCTTTCTCATGTCCCTCCCTTTTCTCTCTGAACCCACACAGGGCATAAGTATGCTACCATGCACACCCAAATAGACTGTTTCTCCAATGTCATTTCCCTCCCATGGACTGCACATTTCTTAATGGGATTAGAGATAAAGAATTCACAGAAAACAGATTTTGCCATGAAACTTTGTACTGAAAGTATGCCCAAAACATACCTATTCTTTTACCCAAGCAGTTAAAATGCACTGAAGATTTAGATTCAGTTCCAACAAATAGAGTGTTTATCTTATGTTCCAGGCTCTGGGTAGGTGCTTTCAGACATGACAAAATGATAGATTACAAGTAGTAAATAGAACTTAAAAATACAGAGGCAGATCATGTTTATCCAGCACTGTGGTTTACTTTGAAAATTTACTATGCCAAAGATAAATGTAGCAAGCTACCTTTGAGACTTTGATGTTTCAAACCATGGAGGAGTGTTCGGGCAAAAACCTAACACAAGAGTTTTAAAGGAAGTCTTTGATTAAGCAGGAGGTGGGATCACATGACCCTCAAAATCTCCTTTCTTTGTGATAATATGATTCTAAGAACAGGGATCAAAATAACGTCTTAGATTAGAGCTCAGACCAAGTAAGAAAAGGTAAGCAGCGTTAAGTCAAGAAAAGTTACTATTAAAATTAAGAGATCTCCAGACCTTCTGCATTCCCTTATGTTGAAGAAGGACAGTTAGCATGCCCCTTGCCAGGTCAGGCCCGGAACCAGCTGCAGATGTACTCACACTAGGCTAGTGTCCCTATCTGAACACCAGACAAGGACCAGGTTAATCATCAGGTATTTCGTTGGTTGAGGATAGGGGATGTAATTTAGAGTGGAGGAAGATATGAGTTAGTGGTCCATTTAGAAAATACTCATTTGAACCCACTGTAAAGTTCAATTCCAGTGCAGTGGAATTGTTTTCAGATCATCTCCTCTGAGAGAGGTGAGAGATCTAGTGTGATGAGTCGGAGATGATGCCTCTATTACTGCCTCTTCTGGCCTTAGACCATCCTTCAGGCTGAAATGTCTTCTCTGCCCCCTGGTCTCAGTGAAGTTCATTACCTGCTTTAAGGTTCACATCA
The DNA here is from genome assembly GCF_922984935.1 of Meles meles. Taxonomy (NCBI): domain Eukaryota; kingdom Metazoa; phylum Chordata; class Mammalia; order Carnivora; family Mustelidae; genus Meles; species Meles meles. The sequence goes on from NC_060074.1 coordinate 62,996,905, forward strand.
AATATTTCTTTCTCCATGAAAACTTTACCAAGTCTCTCACTTTACTCTGCTCTTTACCTGAATCTTCTGGTATTTTGCCAACATTCAAAAACTTTGACAGTGGTTTTGTGTCTTCTTTCTATCCCAGGATGTCCTCCCAAAACCATGATGTCAGTAGCCATGTGAGGGCTCATTGAACACTTGGCCTTCTATTTCCTTGACTACCTGTATTCTGAAGTCTTTATTTCTATCCCATTTCTGTCCTTTCCCTCCAATCCATTCAGCTACTTACATCCACAGCCTCACCTAGAATATTGTTACAAACTAGAACAGCCCTACCCCCCAAAAATCAAATTTCAGTGTTCCAAACTCAGACCACAACCACTTATCTTTCCATGGCCTTCCTCCCTGACCACTTTTTTACCTCATCCTCTTGTTCTCCCCAATATAGCATGCATCTCTTGTTTTTACATATCTTTCTACCCATTACCATTTGACCCATTATTTCTGGGATTTTTTTGTTTTTTGTTTTTTGTTTTTTAATTTGGAAGCCAGGACTCTTCACTGTTTTCCTCTTGTATTCTTCACTCCATAGTCCCTTTTTACTCAGATATCTGAAAACTTGAAAGAAGATTAAAGAAAACAGCAAAAACTGTATTTTAAGACTTAACACTCATGGCTGTCACGCTGCCATCCTGCTAGGTGCCCTGGGACCAGCTTTGTCTCCCATCTCACAGCATGGAGCATGTCAGACTCCTGTCACTCCACCTCCTACCTCATACACAGCAGACCTTTCCTTCTCAGGTGGACATTGCCTTCAATATTTGTCCTTCTCCCTTTATGTAGGGCACTCAAAATGAGTTTCAAAGGAATAAGTGTAAGCTCATCAAAGGCAGGAACTAGGTCTTTGTATGCCCAGCTTTTAGGAAGCCCTTAAAGAATATTTGCATAAATGAGTGAAGGAATGGATGCTTATTAAGCACGTGCTGTTTGCCATTCACTGCTCAAGTAGGAGGAGCTAGAACTATAAAAGTACCTGAGACATGATTCAGCTTCTGTAGAACCTCACAGTCTAAAAGCACGGCAGCCCGTCTCCAGCACTGCCAAATTCTGCTTTCCATTATGGTTACTGGTGCACCCACCTTATCTTTTCTGGAGATTTACAGAGCTCAGACTTGTGTTCTTCTCAGTACTTAGACTGGTGCAAGTTCAATTACTGTTAAGTACTTGATAAATAACGGTTAGCTTTGTAAAGAGTGGTCTTTTTTTAGTACAACTAAACCATACAAAGAAATAAAAAGAATGCTTTTATTGTAGGACTTTATAAGGGCATGGACATCAGTGGGAATAAATACCAATTTACAAGCTAACTCTGTAATTTATGATTTTGATGGGTGTCATTGTGATAGACCAGGATCCTGATTTAACAGTTATTATATCCAAATGCATGTAATGGTGAACTGTGTTTTAAATAGGGCCCTGCTGTAATTACGTATTCCCAACATGTACCTTGCTGGCTCCATTTGCTTATATATAGATTTTCCAGGCAGAAACATCACTGTTTAATTGGATGCTGTGCAGCTCTTTATGCAGTCGCTGTATAACACACTTGAGGGAATCCAAGTTGCTTTCCCCTTCACCATGCTTTGAATCAGCTCCGGGGGTGGGGGTGGGGGGGGATAAAGGCATTACCAAGTCAGATCACTAACATTATATAAATACAGTTCATTTAGTTGTTGTTTGATTTGGTTTAAATTCATCAGCAGGACCTCAGATCTAGCCTTAATAAATGGTAACATTAGATTTACCTCTTTATTCTAGTTGATCAGAAATTCTGTTATTGTTTCCTTATTTGCTCTTCCTCCCCCAGTCGTATGTTATATAAATATGTCTCAAATCTGTCCACGTCCCTCCGTTCGCATTGCCACCCAAGCACGTCTGACTTTCCTCTCTCCTGGACTCCTGCAGGAGCCTTCCAGCTGTTTTCTGCTTCCTCTCATGCCAGAGCCTCAGTCTTATCTCTATGTGGGAGTCCATTGGCTGTCACCACTTTCCTGCTTAAATCCTGCTTAAGTTCTTCATTACTGTGGCCTCTGAAATGCTGTGCAGCCCCATGACTGAGCCTTTGCTCTCCTCTCCAGCCTCCCACCTCCCTCTGTCTCCAAAATATGGTCACACTGATCTTGACTCAGTTTTTTTTTTTAATTTTATGTTTTTATTTAAATTCCAGTTAGCAAACATACAGTGTAATATTCATCCCAGGTATAACATAACAAACCTTTCTTGCTCTAGGATCCTGCCTGGCATATTCTTTGCATCACTGAGATCCTTTATATTTTAGGTTCAGCTTAAATATCAGTTCTTTCCCGGAGCTGTCCCTGATCACCCATCCAAAGTAGATAGGTCCCAAGTCCTCATCTTTTAGAGATGTATGCAGAAGTTTTACAGGAAACATGATCGGTATCTTGGAGTTACTTTCAAATAACCCATGGGAAAAGAGAGAAAGAGAGAGAGAGGGAGAGTATGAGATTAAAAAATGTCTATATTACTCTATTTTTTATATAATTAACACTTTATATATTTTAAAAATAAGTAGATCCAACTTATCCTAAAATTACTGCGAAAGGGCCAATGGCTAAAAAAATGACCAAGTAAAATTTTGAAAAAGAATAAGGAAAAGGGAAAGCATACTGACCCTTACAGATTTTAATTCTTCAAATGCTAAAATAGTTAAAACACATAAAATTAGCTCAGACAGAGTGCACATGGAAGAAATAGAGAGCTTAGAAACAGACCCACATTTAAATGGCAACTTGGTATGTGACAGAGGATACTGCAGATGAGTTGGGAAAGGAGAGACTGCTCTAATAAATGACCTTTTAACAACTGGTCTCACATTAAAAAAGATAAAATTAGTGGGGTGCCTGGGTGGCTCAGTGGGTTGAGCATCAACTGTTGATTTTGACCTAGGTCATGATCTCAGAAGCCTCTTCAGGCTCCATGCTCAGCTTATTTAAAGATTTTCTCTCTGCCTCTCCCTCTGTCCCTTCCCCCCAGCTCAAGTGCACATGTGTTCTCTCTCTCTCTGTAAAAAAACAAAAATAAAAACAAAAAAACAAGATAAAATTAGATCCTTACCTCATACCATACATGAAAATTAATTCCCAGTGGACTAAATACCTCAATGTAAAAAACAAATGAAAACTATAAAACTTGTAGAAAAAATAGGAAAGTATCTTTATGTTGGATATGATGCAAAGAAGACAAAGCGTAAGAAAACATACTTGAATATATTAAACTTGTTTATATCAACAGTTATGCATCAAGAAAGTGAAAAAGTGAGCTACAGACCGGGAAAAAATATTTGCAATTCATTAACTGACAAGGAATTAGTATTTGAATTCAAAAGGAAGTCCTATAAAAACAAAGAAGAGCCAATGCAATAAAAAATAGTTATAGAATATGAACAGATAATACACGGAGAAAAAGGTTAATACAATCATGAACAGAAGTTCAATTCTGTTAATAATTAGGGAAATTAAAATTGAAAGAAGATCCATATCACATGTATTATATCTCAGATGGGCAAAATTTTAAAATTTGACAATATCATGTATTGACAAGTGTGTGCTGAAGCAGGAACTCTCATAATACCAGTGTGAGCATCAGATGGTTCAATCACCTAGAAAATCCCGTAGTGAAAGGTAAAAGAAACATTAGCTGTGCATCAGCATAGGATTGGACAATTATAGTTTGCTCATATAATGATAAATTGGATAACTCTGAACCAGATAGTCAAGTTTCCATGTATGTATTGTTGAGTGACATAGGCAAACCTCAGAACTCTGTATGATACACTTACATAAGGAAAATGAGAAGAGCAACACTATATTTTATTTTATTTATTTATTTTTTTTAATTTATTTATTTGATAGACAGAGATCACAAGCAGGCAGACAGGCAGGCAGAGAGAGAGGAGGAAACAGGCTCCCCGCTGAGCAGAGAGCCTGATGCAGGGCTCAATCCCAGGATCCTGGGATCACGACCTGAGTCACAAGCAGAGGCCTTAACCCACTGAGCCACCCAGGTGCCTCAACACTATATTTTATAGAAGTAAAGATATGCATAGGAAGGAACGATAAACAGCAGCATGGGGATTGGTACTCATAGAGATGAAGAGTATAAAAATAGGGGGTAGGTGCTTACCTGTACTTTCACACTTTCGTTTATATTTTAAAAGTAGTAATCTTAAGTAAAAATAGTAAAATATTAACATCCATTAAATATGGATAGTAAGTACCTATTATTTCTGGAAGTTTGGAATATTTTATAATTTTTAATAAGTTCTATATACCTTTCACTAGAGATTAAAGTCTGTGGATTATCCCACCATTTTCTTTCCCAGCACCCTTTTTTTCCCCTTCACAGAAAATTTGCAACTATTTTGTAGTATATTTGTTTTGGTTTGGTTTTTGATGGGGGTGTGGAAGAGAGAGGGAGAGAGAGCATGTGTGCACAAGCGTGAGTGGGGGGAAGGGCAGAGGAAGAGAAAGAATCCCAAGCAGCTCCATGCCCAGCATGAACCTCAGTCTTGCCATCCTGAGATCATGACCTGAGCCAAAATCAAGGGTCAGAGCTTAGAGCTTAACCAGCTGAAGCGTCCAGGTTTTCCATCATATTTGTTTATACTTGTGTATTTTTATATTTGTTTATATTTGCGCAGCTATTTTGTTTAGCATTGTATTCCTATTAGGAAAAGGCAGAAGAGCCCTGTAGCACATTAGAAACTTCCAGGACAAATTAGGTCATTAAATAGAACTAAATTTAATATATTCATTGAGAGTCTTCATCTTGCCACAGTGATAGCCAAGTGATATTGCCAAATGTTTCCCTGAAATCCCTTCATACAATTCATTGCCTAAGTCCTAAAATGTAGGGAGCCATATCTTCCCCAGGTGTTGGGCTCTACGATGCACAGTGACATTTAGAAAAATTCCCATTGGAAATTGCTTCTTGTGCTTATAAAATACACTATTCATTCTTGCATTATATATACAGTAAGTCCCACATGACTTTTTCCCCCCCTGTGGTGTTAAGGTAGAATATTGTTTCTTTAGTTGATCATCAGTGAAGTATTTGCTGTGTTTGGGAACCATTGAGAGAGAAAAATATTTAGGTTTGCTATGACTTTTCTTTCCCTAGTGCATCAGTTAAATTTGTGGAAATGGAACTCTTAGAAATTCCTTCAGTTTGTTATAATTGGAAAATCCACAATCAAGGAGCCATGAGATCCTCAATCTAGTTTCAGTTCTGTTACAAGTAGCTCTGACTGTAGTTAAATCATTTAACCTGTTTATTCATTTGGAAAATGTGAGAATAGATTGATTTCCAAAGTATGGAAATTTGCATAAGTTTCAGGTAATCCTCCTTCCCTCTGAATATAATATGCTACCGATAATCCTTTACGCTTGGGTTAGTTATATCGTATTTGAGGGTATCTTTGTGTTTTCAAAGTTTACGCTGTGCACCATTGCAATACTTATATACAAGTCCAATAGAATATTCCAGTTGGTGAATTTAGCTTGTAATTTCCATATAAAGAAGTGAAAATCATGTGAATTATTTTAATTGATTTGTTTTGGGATGTCTTGATTAAATAGATAATGTACTCAAAGCAGAGTGTATTAGAACAATAAAAAAAAAGAACAGTTTAGTAATATAGGATTGAGTAAAAATAAATGATGATATTTAGAGTTAGGGGTTTTACATGTTGGTCTATTGGCAGAGAGATATAATAAATAGAATATTCATGTGCTTAATGATTTTTAAAAATTATTTTCAAAGCTGTCCTTAGCTGAAATGTGTAAGTGAACACTCTGCACTATTTCATTACCACAAAGGAATATTCTAACTGAAAATTTCTAAAGAAAGTCACAAAAGGATGAAGGATTAGCAGAAATGATTTATCTGGAATATTTTTAAAATGCATAGTGATTTGGTATCATGAAACAGTATTTATAACTGCATATCCACATTTGTCTCATTTATGTGCCAATTGTGTTTTAATATTGGGGAGGTCAACCCTGCTTGTGAACAGACTGCGTGGGCATTTAGGCAGTATATATATATATATTTTTTTAAAGATTTTATTTATTTATTTGACAGAGAAAGATCACAAGTAGGCAGAGAAGCAGGCAGAGAGAGAGAGAGAGAGAGGAAAGCAGGCTCCCTGCCTAGCAGAGAGCCCCATGCGGGACTCGATCCCAGGACCCTGAGATCATGACCTGAGCCGAAGGCAGCGGCTCAATCCACTGGGCCACCCAGGCGCCCCTAGGCAGTATATATTAAGAGGCATTTCTGTCCTAAAATATTTTCTACCATGTGACTGAAAATTTCATCATGAATGTAATCTCTTTGGGATGACTATATTAAAATCTACATATACGCAGCCTATCTAGTAGTTTAAAATGTGATGTCTGGACTGAAATTTCCTAGATTCTCATTCAAGATTCTCTACTTAGAGGCAGATAATATAATATCTCTGATATTTATCTCCCTCGTCTATAATACCCAGAGAAAACAATACTAGTTACATTGTAAGTTTGATGGTGGCTTAAATGAATGAATATTGCTTTCTACTATACTTGATATTTAGTGAATGCCCAAACGGTATTAGCTATGCTAATGATGATTCCAATGATGGACAACACAAATTTTTTTTTAATTTTTAAATATTTTATTTATTTATTTGGGAGAGAGCACAAGCAGGCAGAGCAGCAGGCAGAGGGGAAGGGAGAAGCAGACTCTCCACAGAGCAGAGAGCCAGGTGTGGGACTCAATCCCAGGACCTCTGAACCAAGGAAGATGCTTAACTGACTGAGCCACCCAGGTGCCCCAACACAAATTTTATTAATAGTTATTCGGGAACACTACCTATATAGACATTAGGTCTCCAGAGGTAAGAGAAATTCTTTGGCTATGTTTTTGGTGGAGTGGGAGAAATGCCTGGAAATCTCTAGTTTACAGATGTAAATCCTGGATCTTCAGATCTAGGCAAGTCATGTAACTGTGAGAAAGAAGCCAGGTGTATGACAAGAGGGAATGGTGGACCTAGAATGTAGCTTCCTAAAAGGCTTTATATTTAATAATAATAAGAAGAAGAATAAAGCTATCTAATCCAGTGAAATTCTTGTTCAAGCTATTATCAGTTTACCATCTTGTTTGCTAATCCTGGTTTAGGCAGTGGAACATTATTCAGAGGACATCGTGAGATTCAATCACTAGCTGCTGCAGAAGGAATAATTTCCAGTGTACTCTCAACATTCTTGCCTGCATTAGTCCTAAAAAGTTGTAAGGATTCAGAATAATAATCCTAGCAATAATAACTGGCATTTATTAAACTTTCATTAAACATTTGACACTAAGAACTGCACTCACATTTTATGTGCATTCTCTTGCTTAATTAGCACAACCTATGAAGCATCTGATGCTGATTTTTAGTAGGGGCCTAGAATTACAAAGCTAATAAGCTTGTGATCTTTGCATCATTCTGACTCTCAATCCCATGCTTTATACACTGTTTCCTGTAATTAATGTTGAAGCCAGCATCACCAATCTTTCTCCTGCTAGCATCACTTTTCAGACTTCTGAAAACATCTCCTGACAGTTGGCATCCCATTCTGAAAATATAGTAATGTCTGCTGATTACTTGAGTAGCCTGTAGATTCCATTTTAAATGAGAGAAGCTCAGTATAGTGCATGGGTTGAGTTCAAGGACGATAAACTCGATTTACTTCCTAAGTCTTGCATGCATACAGCTTTTTGTGCTGGTATCATAAACCTTTGTATCCAAATGCCATGATCCATAGGACTTCACCCGCTTAGATTTTTCTGAAGATGAATCACTCAGTCTCTTTTGAGTGTTTTCTTTTCCAAGTAAAAGGAGTGGGGAAGAAGAGGTGCTGACATTGTTATGACTGAGGGGGTAAGACTGGGCATTGGGGCACCTCCCAGCCAGGCCCTCTTCCCTGCAGGGAGTGCTTCAGAGCTGCAGGGAAGGGGGTGGGGGGCATCCTGGCAGCTGCCTCCCCTTTGATTGACCACATCAGGCTTTAAAAACATCTATGGGTTCATTAGCATCAGCCATTTGCGGAGCTCTTCTCTTGACCATCTTAATGGAAATGTGTGAGAGCTTTTATGAGTGTACTCCAAGATAGGATTTATGGGAAATAGTCACAGCAATGTTCGATGTCTTTTGGACTTAATCTCCTAAACTCTAGGCACCATCAGTACATCAATAAAGCATGACTTCTGTGTACATGTTAGGACAGAGAAATAAGTGTTGACACAAGTATTTCTGGAAATTTTTCTATAACAGTTATCAAGGACAATTTACTAGAAGAAATGGATAGTAACTTGAGACTCTAAAGTCAAGCAGAGTGAAGAAAGGAGGGAGGAGGAAAGAGAGAAGATAATGCAGTGGGTTAGACTGAAGACTTATACATATATGCTCAGAATATGGAATTAGGGAAGGCAAGGGGTAGTGAGCAGGAAAACCATTGCAGGACAGAGGGCTGTGTGCTCGCTCAAGCACTCAGCACAGATAGCAAGCTCATGGGTGGTAAATAAACATACGCATTATAACCCTCGTCATTACTCTTCCAGTTAGCATCTCTCCAAGTTTTCAGGTAAGAGACAGAAATCTGCTGCTGCCTCCTAAAAAGGGTGGGCTTCTTCTGAAATGGTGAAAGAAATGTGAGGTTTTAATAAAATATTTACTACTACACTTTACATGCATTAGTGCATGTAAGCATTATAGCAATCCTAGGCAATGCGTATTACTTTTAATCCTAGTTATACAGATAATAAAATGGGAGTCCAGAGTTTAGTGACTTTTCCAGGGTCCTCCTGTTCATAAGGGGTAGAACAAGATTCCAACCTTGGCCAGCCTCACTCTGGTGTTTGACCCTTTAAACACACAGCTTCTTACAGAAACCTCAAAGGACCTGCTCAGTGAAAACTTCAGTTCTAATCCAGGCTTAATCTAGGCTTTGTAGAAATCTATGGGGGTGTGATTTAATTTTCTAAGCAGAAAATAAAACCATTGTCAAATGATCTCATTTTAAACGTCTTCATTGTACAGCTTTGATTTATATTGCCTACAAAGTAAAAACATCTATAATTTAACGTATTTGCTCTTGCCATTAACTCTTTTATAACGATCATGTTCATACTGTCTAGGAAATATTTATAAAACCCAAGATGCTTACCAAAGTGTTAAATGCTATTTGCATTCCTTAAAAACATTGTTTTTCTTGGTAATCAATTTGTTCTCCAATCTTTAAAGTTGTATTTTGTATAGAGTAGCAAAATTAATTACCTTAGAATTGCTGAACAATAAAACTGTGCATATGTGAAAGAGAGTGAGAGTACTATATGACTTCCGTTCATTTTTTCACAGTATTATTAAGGATATGTGGGTGAAAGTATCAGTTTTAACCATCAAAACTGTGAAATTCCAAAAAGTTTGTTTCACATATATCAACAGCTCTTTTTTTGTTTGGTTTTCATGCTTATTTTGTACTTTGAGTCACTCCCATAAAATTATGTAGCATAAAATTATATTAACTTAATTTTTCAGCCATGTTGTGGATATTTGCACCAGGGAAATTGGCAAACTACACATCAGAATGATCAATTTATTGTTTTGTAGATTGTGTAGATTTAAGAAAGCGATGAGATAAAATGTGAACACAAATTAAACTTATGTCATTTCTGTAGCTTTTGCATGGTACATAGCATAAAAAGATGAAAAAAAAAATACTCTTCTAATAGTCAAAAGTTATCCTACCTACCAAAGAAGTCATTATGTCATGGGTGAATGACCTGTCTCAACATGCCTTCAATGCTTCATTTTTCTTTTACTCACTTACTTAAATGAAAATGTCAACCAATATTTGTATCTAAACCATACTTTTCTATCAATTGCAACCAGAGTTTGGTGATAGATACATAAGTTAAGAAAAATCAATTGACAGTTGATTCCGTGAGAACCAGTTGACTAAATGGAATTACAATAGAGTATTTATATTTTATTATTATTTGTAAATCTTAGACTATGCATTCTTTATATAAGTAAAATTTATAATAAATGTATGTGTTTTTGTGGGGAGCCAATTGTTAATCATATTCCAGAACACCACTGGGTTCATGCTATGATTATATTTAAACTCACCAGTTTTTTGTGTTTTTAAATTTTTCTGTACTTTTGTTCCTTTGAATGCTCTGGGTATAAAATTTTAGTGTTTTTTAACCCACAAAATATTTTATGAACTCTCATAAATATTAACTCATTACAAATTATTTTTTTTAAGATTTTATTTTTTATTTGACAGACAGAGATCACAAGTAGGCAGAGAGGTAAGCAGAGAGAGAGGAAGGGAAGCAAGCTCCCCGCTGAGCAGAGAGCCTGATGTGGGGCTCAATCCCAGGACTCTGGGACCACGACCCAAGCCTAAAGCAGAGGCTTTACCCCACTGAGCCACCCAGGCGCCCCTCATTACAAATTCTTAAAACTATAAGAATTTGCGGGGCGGGGGGGGTTGTGGGGTGGAGAATTACATGCCAGTCATTACAATGAAATGAAAAAAATTATTTGGGTGATAATTTGTAGATATTTTTCATTTAAGTATTTAAAAAACCCCAGCTTTCCTTTTCTGTTTCTCAGCTGTTTCTAGTCCTCTTTTGTAACAGGGTTTCATCTGATTTGTGGTCACTCAGTTAGAATTTGAATGTTAAAATCAAGCTCAGTCCCAGACTGACTGCTGGGTCAGCTTCATTCTCCTCCACTGACACAGGTTAACCTTAATTCTGATCAGATAGCTACAATGTCTGTTTTTCAGTACTGAAGAAACTAGCTAGAAGATAAGTAAAGGAAAGGAAAACCTATCACAGTAACAGAAAACACATTCAAAATGTGTGTGCTAGAAGATTTCGTATACAGACCATAGTCCTAAAAGTCAACAAAAATATCCATCTCTGACTTTTCAACACAGTTGTGGCAGGTCTTTTTACTGTGCTGTCTTCAAGCAGTTGCTTGAAAAGCCATGAGTCTTTTTCCTCCCTCTTGGAAATTGAAGTGTATCATCTTATTAACACTGCCATTGCCATCAACATTAGTTAACATTAACACCCAAATGGTACTGTCATTTAATTGGACTCTATGAAATTCACAAAGTTAGACACCCTTGCTATTTAAGAGCAATTGTAGCAAGAAGACAGTATGAACCAAGAACTAAACCAATTGCCATTTACACAAATTATACCATTTATATAATTGTGTACCCCGGATTAGGAAATCTTCACTATGCATTTCCCCCTTTCCCCTGTCCACAGCCCATACAGAGCAAATTATATATGCGGAAGGATTATAAAGTGCTAGAATAACAGCTGTCACAGGGCTGGGAAATCCTCTGAGGTTTTTTGTTTTGTTTTGTTTTCGTTTTTGTTTTAATACAGGGTTTATTAGAAGAATCAAATTTTGAGTTGAACTTAAAGAATGATGTGTAATGTATTAGAAGTTAGAAAAAGAAGTATATAGCAAAGTTGAGTGAGATTATCCTTATGAATGCTGTTATTTATATGGTGTGAGTTTGGGAGGCTATTCAAAAATGCTGTGTAACATGTTAGGAACACATTCCTTTTTATTTAGATCCTCCTTTTTCATTCTTTTTGGGGGGATAGTTAATATTAGTGCTTAATGTTACAAACTGTTCAGGCATACCCAAGGTAAGTGTGAGTGACTTCATTTCTAATAGAAGGTATATGGGGTCCCAGCAGTGTTCTGTGTATCTGAATAACAGAAGAACTACAGTAAAAATCAAGAAAAAGAGTAAGAAAAGAGAACTAAAGCCAAATCTCCTCTACTTTATAATTTTACTTAAAATTGTTCCTAGTAGAATACAGAGTAGATGAGAGATTTATTATAGGAAAATCTCCTCTTTTATATCTTAATTTACTGTTTGTTGGATTGTGAAATTAAAAATTACATGGTACGGGGCCCCTGGGTGGCTCAGTGGGTTAAAGCCTCTGCCTTTGGCTCAGGTCATGATCTCAGGGTCCTGGGATTGAGCCCCGCATCCAGCTCTCTGCTCAGAGGGAACCTGCTTCCTCCCCTCTCTCTCTCTCTCTCTCTGCCTTACTCTCTGCCTACTTGGATCTCTGTCTGTCAAATAAATAAAATATTTTTTAAAAATCACATGGTATTTTTTTCTTCTGATCTAAGGGTTTTTTTGACTCAAATTGTAATCTGCAGATCCCATTGACTCTTGGCTACCCCAATAATTTCATTACATTAGTAATGAGCCTAGGGAGCAACCAGTGCTTTGTGGTGAGTTGAGTTGTTGATAGCCACATGCAATCACCCCCATCTACACACCCATATTGTATATCATAGCTGATGGCAAAATCAAGAAAGTGACAGAAATATCAAGAGAGAACATGTCAGAGAGAGAGAGAACATGTCTTTTTAAATGAATTATTAAGTTCTGCAAATACAATGTGTAGAGCATTATCAAAAAGAAGAGTTGGAAGCTCAGAAATTCTTGCCTTGTATCCTAGAATTTATTTGCTGACAGATCCTACTCTAGGTCATTTTTGTTTGTTTGTTTGTTTTGTTTTGTTTTTAAAGATTTAATTTATTTATTTATTTTTTTTTTTGTTAAAGATTTTATTTATTTATTTGACAGCGAGAGAGAGAGAGAGAGAGAGAGAGATCACAAGTAGGCAGAGAGGCAGGCAGAGAGAGAGAGAGGGAAGCAGGCTCCCTGCCGAGCAGAGAGCCCGATGCGGGACTCGATCCCAGGACCCTGAGATCATGACCCGAGCCAAAGGCAGCGGCTTAACCCACTGAACCACCCAGGCGCCCCTTAATTTATTTATTTGAGAGAGAGAGAGAGTAGGCAGAGCAGCAGGCAGAGGAAGAATGAGAAGCAGGTTCTCCACTGATCAGGGAGCCCAATGTGGGCTCCATCCCAGGACCCTGGGATCATGACCTGAACCGAAGGCAGGCTCTTAACTGACTGAGCCACCCAGCACCCCTCTAGGTCATTTTGATCTAGGGTATTTCCCTGCTAGATCAATCTGAGAAAGTTACTGAATTGCTATACAGCCATGGAAGTCAAGGAGACTTAGAAATTCAAGGATAACGAGTTTAAAGAGTTCTTTAAAATTTAACAGTGAAGTCATTCATTTAATTACCAATTAAGCTAAGCTTTTTACTTCGGTTGGAAGAATAGCCTCTTCCTAAGGGTAAGGACTGGAAATCAAAGAAATTCTCAAATGAAGGACATATATCTGAAGTGGGCACCCAAAGGAAATACACCTTTTTTCTTCTCTTATTTCTTGGGATTTTATACAGTGGACCCTTGAACAGTGTGAAGGTTAGGGTACTGACCCTCTGTCAGTTGAAATTCCACATATGACTGTTGACTCCCCAAAAACTTAATTACTAATAGCCTACCATTGACCAGAAGCTTTACTGATAACATACAGTTGATTAGCACATATTTTGTATGTCATATGTATTACATACTGTATTATTATAATAAACTAGAGAAAAGAAGGAAGAGGAGATATATTTGCAGAACTGTACTGTATTTATAAGAAAAACCCATGATGTGTGCAGTTCAAAACTGTGTTGTTTAAAGGTCAACTATAAATCACATGAACAGAAATATTTTATTTCAAAACTTTTTAAAAAGTTGAATTATAGGCAACTCTGAAGTTAATAATTACTGGTAATATGGTTTTCTGTAAATGTTACCAGATAAACCATATAAGCAATTTAAAGTTTTACAGTTTTTCCTTTTGATCAATTTGATCCAGCCAGAGTTTATGCCTGTATAAACCTTCCAAAAATTATATAAGGTATCTGATCATCTACTGTTCAAAAAAAGGAAAAAAAAAATTATCTGCAAAGTGAATAAATATTTGTAATTTTCTAATTTGGGGGAAAATCTATGCAAATGCTATTATATGTAGTTAAATAAAACATATTCAGTTAAAGTAATTACAAGTCCAAATTAGCTTTTCTTTTCATATATTTTTCAATTCAAAGGTAATGTGGGGTGGATGCCTGGGTGGTTCAGTTGGTTAAGTGACTGCCTTTGGCTCAGATCATGATCCCGAAGCTCTGGGATCAAGTCTCACATCAGGCTCCCAGCTCCATGGAGAGTCTGCTTCTCCCGCTGACCTTCTCCCCTCTCATGCTCTCACTCACTCTCTCTCTCTCTCTCTCAAATAAATAAATAAAATATTGTGTTTTGTTTTTTGTTTTTTTTTAAGTAATGTGGGAGATGCCTGGGTGGCTTAGTGGGTTAAACCTCTGCCTTCAGCTCAGGTCATGATCCCAGGGTCCTGAGATCGGGTCCTGCATTAGTTTCTCCGCTCATTAGGGAGCCTGCTTCTCCATCTACCTGCCACTCCCTCTGCTTGTGTTCTCTCTCTCTGATAAATAAATAAATAATAAATATTTATTACTTAATAATAAATGATAAATAATAAATATATAATATAATAATACATAAATATATAATAAATATATAAATGAAAGGAATAAATGATAAATAAATAATAGAATCTTTAAAAAATAAAAATAAAAGATAATACTGGGAAATGGTAATTGTGATAGTAAAAGGGAGCTCAGTCTTGAAAACTTTGGAAAAACCATTGCTGTATATATTAAAATAGGATTTAATCAGAAATAAGGATATGTCCAAGGGGGGTTCATAAGGTAGACCATTCAACACTTAGTAGTTTCTCATAGATATCTCTATCACTTCCTGAAGATTACTTTGTCTAAATTAACACTACATAAATATTTAAGAATTGTGTAGGCTAATAAAGCAGAAAAGTTTTTAAATATTACCATAGAATTTGTGAAGTATTGTAAACATGCCCTTCATAATTTATGACTGCCTTCCTATTATATTCTGTAATGTTAGCCCACAGTGGATACTGTTAGTATTGGTATCCCGTAATTGCAGTGGCTGAAATCTTAAACTTGGTTTTTATAAGGTGCCTCCTTATTCAATGGCTGCTCACATAGACTCATAGAAGGAGCTTATCTGAAGGATATTACACTATAATTCTTCTCTACAACCAAAATGTCAATGTTGCCTATGGATTAAATGGCCTCAAATTTTGTTTACCATCCCCTAATTTCATCCTTTCATGTGTGTGTATGTGAGATATGATTACAGATAATATTAAATGCATAAAATTCATTATGATAAATATACATAATATAATAAACATCATATATATGTATATATATTAGATATATAAAATGATCAGTTCTTTAACTGACCACTTCCTACTCTGCTTTTCTTCATATTTACACTTAAGAGAAATGACCAGCACATAGTAACCTCACTTTCTTACCATTATTGTAATTTCTGTCCTCACTGTAAAAGAACATAAAGGTACAGTCACAGTATGATACACTTTAAGCTGGAAACCAGAAGGCAAACTAAAGAAATAGCAGTTCTTGGTAAGCAGTCTTGGACCATTGTAGTCCTGGGTGTTATGCTGAGTCTTGTCTGACCACAGCTGTTCTTGGCAGCTTTCACTGCCAGCACCCTACCAAAATATTATTATTTGTGTTCTGCTTGCCTCCTTCAGTCCTTTTTTTTTTTTTTTTTAAAGATCTTATTTATTAATTCAACAGACAAAGATCACGAGTAGGCAGAGAGGCAGGCAGAGCAGAGAGCCTGATGCGGGGCTTGATCCCAGGACCCTGGGATCATGACCTGAGCCGAAAGCAGAGGCCTTAACCCACTGAGCCACCCAGGCACCCCCTTCAGTCCTTTTTTTGAAATACCATTGACGCCAACTCCAGCTCTCTTTTCTGGATTTTCATCTCACTTTCCTTCCAGCAGGCACAATTTTCCTCAAGTATTCTTCCATTTGATATACTAAGAATGGAAGACACAAAGAAATAAAATGTGGCCAAGCCCTTGCAGAACTCCCAGTTTCACTGACGGGAAAAGAAGATGCAAACAGTTTTCAGCAGAGCAGAAAATGAGTCGGTAAAAACAAGGGAAAATCTGTGAAACAGCACAGAAACAGAGTGTGTTACTATTTAAGAGGGTGATGGATGGAAGAAGTCTTACAGATGAGGGGATATTTGAACCTTTTTGTGTTCTTTAATGGCAAATCATATCATTTCTGTGTTAAAGTGAATTTAGAGTGAAGGTCTCGTCATTGCTCTTCTCTATCTTTTCTTGGTCCTAATACAGTTTATATCATTGAAAAAGAAATCAACCTACTTTAAAAAGTCTCTCCACATTTTGTCTTCTTATCTGTGTATGCATCTCACAGACACCTCACACACACTTGGTCTTGCCTCCCCTCTTTTGGCCTCATTTTTCCTCGCCTTCCTACTTTACATTTTGCCTTCCCACTTGATATTTCTACCTATGTGTGATATTGAATGTTTCTACAGATAAGAATGCTTCGTTTGTCCTTCAGAACCTTCAGTTTTACTACTTGCAGGATTTTCTTCGGCTCATTTAACATGTCTCCCCACTCTTACAACTCTCAAAACCAGGCAGAACTTTCCTCCTTGTGCTGGTCTTTCAATTCTACTTTGAAATGTCTCTTTTCTAATTCAACTCTTGCTCTATTTCTGCTGTATTTTCCACATGAAAAAATGTTTTTTGAGTTACGGTAGCAGTCAGAAATTCTCGAACTGAATTTTAAAAAAAATTCTCGAACTGAATTTGAAAAGTTCTTCTTCCTTGCAAATAAGTATTTTAAAGTCTAGCAGCCCATTTCCCTTCTTTCATATGTGTATTTTCCCACCGTATTACTATCCAGCAAAGCCTCCCTAATTCTCATTTGGACTTATAGATCTCTTGACAGATTAGGTCTGGATCTGTACTTTTTTGTAAGAGTAAAAATAAGTACTTTAAAGAAATAATGTAGTAAAGAGAGGCATATATTTAAATCACTTTTTCTTTGGTATCTGTGTATTAGTTTGGCTGCTGTAACAAAATAATAGTAGTTTTAGTTACATTGTAGGATATAGCTTATACTCAAGTGTATTATGTAGTTTAACAAAATGGAGGCTTTACTTCTTTCTAAGCACAAGGGTCTACTCATAAACAGCCCACTGCCATATGGCAGCTTCCTGGTTTTAGGAACTCAGGTTTCTTCCATCTTCTTGATCTACCATGCTTAATGCAGTTTCCGTGTTATATTTAAGATTGCTGTTTGGTCCCCCACCACCATATTCACATTCTGGCCAGTGAAGAGAGAATAAGGAAAAAAAAAAAAGGCGGGGGTGTGGGGGGAGACACTTCCTTTAAAAATAAGATCCAGAAGTTGCACACACTGTTTTTTACTCATACATATTAGTCAGAATCTTGTCACTTCATGACCCCACTTAACTAGCTTAAAATGGTATGACTAGAGAAGAAGTCAAGATGTTGGGGGAAAAGAAACTACCAGTCTCTATGCCAATGTACACTCGTACATTTTACCTTCCTTTCCAACTCAAACCTTGAGTCTTTAAATCCGTTGGTACTCAGCCTTTCTGAAGAGTCTTTGTGCCTTTTGATACAATAGGCTCTTGTGCTACATTTACATTTATTGGTTCTTGGATGTCCCTATACAGCAATGTCTTCAGCCCTCCAATATTTTCTGGGTGTGCAGTCACAAATGGGCTCTTACCCTTCCTCCTGAATTCCCCCTTCTGAGACTTGGATTCTACTTCTCTCTGGCTGTTGTCTAAGCTTATTGTCCCCCGCCACTACTTTTTCTTTCCTTTATTTAATTTTATTTTTTCAGTGTTCCAAGATTCATTGTTTATGCACCACACCCAGTGCTCCATGCAGTACATGCCCTCCTTAATACCCACCACCAGGCTCACCCATCCTCCCATCCCTCCAAAACCCTCTGTTTCTCAGAGTCCACAGTCTCTGACGGTTTGTCTCCCCCTCCGATTTCACCCAACTCACTTCTCTGCTCCATCTCCCAATGTCTTCTGTGTTATTCCTTATGCTCCACAAGTAAGTGAAACCATATGATACTTGACTCTCTCTACTTGACTTATTTCACTCAGCATAATCTCCTCCAGTCCTGTCCATGTTGATACAAAAGTGGTATTCATCCTTTCTGGTGGAGGCATAATATTCCATTGTATATATGGACCATATCTTCTTTATCCATTCATCTGTCGAAGGGCATCTCAGCTCTTTCCCCAGTTTGGCGACTGTGGCCATTGCTGCTATGAACATTGGGGTACATATGGCCCTTTTTTCCACTACATTTGTATCTTTGGGGTAAATACCCAGTAATACAATTGCAGGGTCATAGGGTAGCTCTATTTTAAATTTCTTAAGGAATCTCCACACTGTTCTCTGAAGTGGCCGCACCAACTTGCATTCCCACCAACAGTGTAATAAGAGGGTTCCCCTTTCTCCACATCCTCTCCAACATTTGTTTACTGTCTTGTTAATTTTGGCCATTGTAACTGGTGTAAGGTGGTATCTCAATGTGGTTACGATTAGAATCTCTCTGATTGCTAATGATGACGAACATTTTTCATATGTCTGTTAGCCATTTGGATGTCTTCTTTGGAGAGGTGTCTGTTCATGTCTTCTGCCCATTTTTTGACGTGATTATCTCTTTTGTGTGTGTTGAGTTTAAGGAGTTCTTTATAGATCTTGGATATCAGCCCTTTGTCTGTAGTGTCATTTGCGAGTATCTTCTCCCATTCCGTGGGTTACCTCTTTGTTTTGTTGACTGTTTCCTTTGCTGTGCAGAAGCTTTTGATCTTGATGAAGTCCCAAAAGTTCATTTTCGCTTTTGTTTCCTTTGTCTTTAGAGACATGTCTTAAAAGAAGTTGCTGTGGCTGACGTCGAAGAGGTTACTGCCTGTGTTCTCCTCTAGGATTCTGATGGATTCCTGCCTCACGTTGAGGTCTTTTATTCATTTCGAGTTTATCTTTTTGCCACTATTTTTCTAATGCTCTTCTCTTCCCTTTTCTAGGACCCTCAAGCTGGGTGACTCTTGCATGTTTCCTTCTCTCCACAAAGACAGCTGTCTCCTTGTCTGGCTTCCTCTGGCTCCTCTTCTCCCAGCGGCATGGGAGGTCTGTCACCTTCATTTTTCCATTCTTCTCTGGATTTTCCTCTTGCCATCCCAATCCCTACATACACCAACAAGAGTCCCAGCTACCCTGTGCACTCAGTCCTGCTCAGTTACCTTGTTGTTTTCTTTCATTCTGGATGATAAACAAGATTCAGGAAAACTATCCTGGAATGTTGGGGGGAAAGAAGGAAATTAGCCCTTAATTTACATGACTTTGAATTTTTAATAAAGGAATTTTATTATTTTTTATTTTTTAAGCTTTTCCGTATATATTGGAAGCTAAAGGGTAAAATAATCCTTATCAAAACACAGGTCCAGGTTTGGACTCTGAATATGTACGCCCTACCCTGGTTCCTTGGGGCCTCCTGGGGGAAGGAACAAAAGCTCCAGGGCCTGTTCTATAGAATCGCCACAGAGAGCTTCCATCAGGCTGGTCCTTTTTTCTTCCTAAAACCTCCTCCAAAGTCAGTCTTTTTTTTTTTTTTTTTTCCTTTGATGTAAGCTTACAATTTCCTCACTTTCAGGGATTTAAATTACTACCAATGTTCTGTAGTTTCAACCATTTTTTTCTCCTTGAATTTTTTTCTTTGAGGTGAAATTCACATAAAATTAACATTGAAATGTGTAATTACATATATATATTTCAAAGAATATATTTTTTAAATTAACCTTGATTTTCTTCATTTATTATGTCAAGACACATGTTTCATTATTATTTTTTAACAAAAATGTACACATTTAAGGCATGTAATGATTACTACAGTCAATCCAAACACCCATCTCCACATCATTACCATTTGTGTGTGTGTGTTGTGTATGTGAGTTGAAGGGTGGTGGTGAGAGCACCTGAAATCTAGTCTTCTTAGTAAATTTCCAGTTTATGGCACAATATTATTAGTAGTATTACAGTATGACAAGAGTTGTCATGCTGCACATTATCTCCCTAGACTTTTTCATCCTACATAACTACAACTTTTAAGGGTTCATCCATTTTGAGGTACCATGGTCCCTGCAGAGTCCCTTGCTGGCCAGTTGCTCTCGTCCATTATTAAACTGGCGCCTCATAAATTTCCCCTTCGAGCTCCTTTCCCTTCACAAAAGCTGCCTGGGTTTTGTTCTCTTAACTAAGAAGCCTTCTGTTCATCCCACAGCCCTCGAGGAAAGCCAAATATATTTTGGAAAGCCAACGTTCTCACCTTTCCTTCCCCTGCCTCTCCATATTTCCTCCTTTTTCCTAACACCTTATTCCTTTATTTATTCTGTCCACTCCGGGGGTGTCACCTGCCATTCACTAGGATTCACTTAGGTGCCAGATGTTATACTTGTTAATCTCCACAACCCCGTGGGGGAGATATTCTCATGTTACAAAGAGGAAACAGGCATCGAGAGGTTACAAAGTCTCAAGAAGGTGGGAAACTAAATAGTGGCTGAGCCAGGATGGAAATCCCACTGTGACCCTGGAGCCAACACTATGTCACCCTGCCCTTCGGACATATTTGTCACGTCATGTTTTCAGAGAGGTCATGCAGCATAATTGAAACAATGGGACCGTCCAAAAGATCCGATTTCAAATCCCGATTCCATCATTTGATTGTATCCTAGGCAAATCACTACACATCTGAGTTCATTTCCTCACTTGCAAAATGGGACTAGTAATCCATTCTTTTGTCCAATAAATATTTACTGAGCACCTCTTTTGTGCCAGCCGCTGTTCTGGGCATTTAGAGGATGGTAGTGGGTAAGACTAACGCTTCTATTCTCAAAAAACCAAGGTGTTAGTGGGAAGACATAGAGTAAGTACACATATCATATAGTTGTAAGGGCTCTAAAGAAAAATAAGACAAGGAAAGAAAGGGTAAGGAAAGGCTTTTCCACGAAGGGGAAACTTAGGAAGGGATGTGAGGTAAGTAAACTTAGGGGGGAACCACATGAAATAGGGATAAGAATATTCTAGGCAATAGGAATAGTGCAAAAACCTCAGGGCCGAATTTAATAGTAACTAACTCAAAAGCTTGTTGACAATTAAGTTAATCTTTACAGTATCTATAAATTGATATATTTCAGGTGCATTAATGTCTTCTTTCTCCCTTCAAAGTTTCCATGTATTGCTAACGCTTAGTATTTCCTTATCCAAAGCATATTTGAGCACTGAACACACCTAAAAACCTACTGTTTTGCCTCATTGCTCTGACATGCAGGAACAGTCACCAGCCCCCAAACAAGTCAGCCCAGAGGGGCTGCTGCTGCCGCTTGCATTCTGCTGCCTTCCATCCTGCTGGGCTCTCCTCTTTGTACCCAGTGACCAAGTGGCTTCACCGCAGTGTGGAGCAATCTCTCCCGCAGGTGAAAATGTTTGCTGCTTCCAGGCTTTTTAACATAGAGTTACTTCTATTAGTCTCACGCCTGAGAAAATGCCTGCTCCACGCCCTCAATTACATCCCATTTCCCCCACAAACACAATGAACAGATGTTTTTTCCCTTTTCTAGCCACACTTCCTTCACCAACGTGCAGGCCTGTCGCCCGCCTCCTTCTTCCCCATGTGATACAGGGGTGTTTTGTGGCTTTATGCTTTAGAGAAGGTTATTTCTTCAGGGCGTGCTTTGAACTCCTTCACCTCCATGTCACTGTTCTCTTCCAGCCCCTGCTGGTTACCCCGGCTCTTCTCTTAATGATTCTTCTTCCTGCCCAGTATTTGACCACCCGAGATATTGTGGGAACCATTGAACTGGGCTTGATGTTCCCCCTCGATATTCTCCTTCCACTCCAAGGCTGAGAAGACCTTTACCTGTGACACAAGTCTACCAATTGCCTGTCTTCAGCGGATGTAATAATTTTCCTTTCATTGTCTTGATTTCCCCATTGTGTCTACTGAGCTGGTTTGTTTGGATTTCTACTACCTGAAATCCTTTGCCGTTTTCCCTGCAAGCCCTTTTGCACTAGCTGCCTTTTCCCTTATGGCCACAAGTAGCTCTTCTGAGCTCTGTCCTTTTTCACTCTGGACCCTTGAAGTAGGCATAGCCTAGATTTACTGAGAAGTGATTTGTGCCAGTCTGTTTGAAATAGCTCTCTCTATCTCTTTTAAAAAAGAATGCACTGATAGTCTCTCTCCTGTGAAACCCCACTTTTCCCTTCACATTGCAATGTTTACTTGAACCACACCAAACGATATTTTTGGTGCCCTCCTTTATTAGTTATAAGCACTTTCTATCTAAAAGAAAACATTCCAGTAAGTAACACTTTTTTTGCTCTTGTCATATGACCTGGCTTAATTTTCATACATATTGCCCCACCCATGAGTAAATACAATCGAATAAATACCTTTATTTTATCCTCATCACCCAGGGACATGGTCAGGGTATGACACTTGTTCTTCCATGGATAAAAAACTATGATCTGAGTGGTTGTGCAATTCCACAGCGTCCCCCAAGTACACAGCCAATAAACAGCTGCCACTTGGACCCTGCCTTCTGTAGACCTCCCTCTCCAGCACACCATGACACATGTCCCAGCAAATTGCACCGGAACTGTCGATGCCTTACAATGCTTACTGAAATCAACTAGCAAACCAACAGGTTCTCTTGGGGCGGTTGTTGGATACCTAAAGAGCTTGGTAGTTCTAAGCCTCAACCTATTCCATGCAATTACTTCAAAATGTTTCCTGCTGCTCTACTCTGGTATCATTTTATTTGTAAGCCTTACCCTTCAATTTCCGGGGGGGTGGGATTACCCCTCTTCTTGTTTAGTTGACTCCCATTACCATTCAGCCCTGGGGGATGTGCTCCAGACATGTCCCTACCCCTAACCACAAACAGTCTTCTTTCTGGTCTACTTTATTCTCAAGACACCGCATTCGGCCCTTTACCCCTATTCTACTTCTCTTGCCCTCTTGGCTTCTCAATGTGCCACCACTTATCAATTACTTTCTGTTCTTGCCCCTCATTCACACAGAAAACGAAAGCTCCCAGGATTTTCAAAACACTTTGAATTCTGGAGGGCTCGTATGCTCTATCTCCATGAAGCTGCTGAAACACCACAGATAGGTGACTTGTCCAAGGTCTTTTGGTGACTCGTCAAGTCAGGTGAGAAGGCGTAATCTGAGGCGGAGGGTCAGCTTCTCCCTTCAGCATCGCTCATGAAATATCCAGCCAAGTGACAAATAAAGATATGTCTAGATGTGTTCGTTTCTGATCAGTAAATATGAAACTCCAGTACCATCAAATTACTGTTTGTGAAAACCCGAAGCAGTGGCCCAGCCTTAATCCTATTCGATCACCCTCTTCTCTCCCCTTTAAATGTTCTCGTCTTTATTTATCTTCATTTTGCATTCTACCTTTCATTGATTTCCTCTTTTATCCCTGGATGCCCTGCCTGCAGCATTCAGTACACCATTCCTTCTCTCAGGTCTAGAGGACCCCACGCTGATTTCCTGCGGTTCAGTTCTCAACCACTTAAAAGAAAGGTTGCAGCTTTTCCTTTTGTAGTCAGGTGAATTTGATTGTTTAAAACAAGCTTGCTTTCAAAGAGTCTCAAAAGACTCTACAAAAGCTTAATCATCATTTCTGTACATAGACTAAAATAAGACCTAGGGCACACCACCCAAGGGTGCCTGTTCTTTGATTTTTGAAGAAATAAAAAAAAGCTCCTTTTTGTCTCCTCTTTTGCCTGAAAAATTAAATTCTAGTATTCTTAGTGAACAATGTATTAATCCTAAAAGCATGCATATGCATTTTGAATTGGTCTTTTCATTTTTCTAAGACAGCATTTATAATTGTGATTTTTATTTCTTCTACACATAATCTGACTGCCTTCCTCCAATGGTTTATTCATCCTGCTTTCTCCGTAATGACGTACACCATATTTCCTGCTCTCTGTTCCCCCACCCTTCTGGTGCCTAAAGGGCGTTAACTCCAGTGAGCCGTGGGTATCTTTTGGGTACCCATGGGAGCCTGTCTCGAAGCTCTGCCCCTTCAGCTGGATGCCAACAGCTCTCTGGCCTGGGGCTCCAGGGTCTCTCATTGTATCTCCTTCTCTCCCAGACATAAAATAGACACTTTATGTTTACTCTGTACACGAATCTGTCTCTCACCATAGTAAACTTTAACACCACTTGAGGAAATATTGAGCTTGTTTAGCTCTCCTCGTGGGAATTTTATCAGACATTCTTTCATTTCTCATATCATAAAATTGCTTATATTCCACATGTTCCAAGTCAGCCCTCCAATTCTTCCGAGCTGGTGGAGCCAAGGCCCATTGCCCTCATTCACTCAACACACATTTATTAAAAGCCTACCCAGGACATGTGAATGCCCCAGGGAGGCTAATTATTTGTTCAACGTTTTCTTATTAGGGCCAGGGTTTTCAATTATTTGTGTACCTTTTTCATTATGTTCAAAATGAGAGATTTATCACCTACACTAAACATTATGTAACATTATGACTTAATTGTAATTGCCTCGCTATTGCAATTTTCTGAACCAGATAACTTCTGAGGAGGCATAGAAGAGGGTTTTAAATTGAAATGATGAAATAAATCACACGCTCCCCGTAAGCAGCAGTTACGCCCTGCGTCGTGCCCTGTGAGAATTTCAGCTGCCAGGGATGGCGACCTGAGGTGGCGGACTCAGGCCAGGGACAGCCTGCGTGTGGAAACGCGGTGGTTCCTGCTGTCGCTGCAGGGAGGGGCGAGCGGTGCCCGCCATGTGCATCCGCAACAGAGATGAGTGATGCCAGTGAAGGCTTTTTATATTCTCACTCCTGGGAGCTGTTAACTTTGGTGGCAACAAGACCAATTTATACGTTGCCAGTTTTCTGGGGAAATCCAGGTTTACTGGCACGTATCTTTTATTTATTCCGGTGATATTTCCGTAACCTATGAAGGATGCCCGGTATAGACGCCCTTTACCACTGCCCAGTGAGCCTGCACCTAATGGATTAGAGAGAGAAAAGAAAAGCAAGATGCACTCCCTGCCCCAAAAGACCTCAGACGAGCAGACAAGGAAAGGTATAAATTACGCAAATCAGTAATTAGACAACCAGAATATGTCCCGGTGTTTGGATTCTATTTTTATAGCAACAATCTGTTTTAGAGCTTTCAGCAAAACTCCAGCCCTCGCAGGCCAAACCCGTCCTGACATCCTGTTTTGTAAGTAAAGTTTTATTAGAATGCAACTGCTCTCATTCGTTGGCGTATTGCTCATACGGACCGTGGCTGCCCTTACACTAGAATGGCGGGGCCCAAGCGCTGGGAGAGACGGAAGGACCCACAAAACCAAAATGCTTACCATCTGGCCCTTTAGAGACAAAGTGGGTTGACCTCTGCAATCAAATATGTATGAACCTGTTTCAAAGGGCTGGGTTCAAATACTGCTGGCATTTAAAACATCCCCTCAGGACTTGCTTGTAGTGCTTCCACAGTTTCTGTGCTGCGAGGCCAGGCCTAGAAACAAAATGAAATATGACCCTCATATACTAATGATCATAGGAAACCATTAAACAGCTCATGAGTGCTTAGAATACAACCTGGGTATTGATTCTGAATTTAGTAAGGAAATACTCTTTATTTTCTTATCAATGTCGCAAAGCTGTCATCTTTTTAAGAAAAAAAAAGTGAGATAAATCAAATGTTGTTGCCTCTCTCTTCATTAATAGTCTATCCCTGCATTGGGATCTTAGAGCCTACTCTAAGATCTACACTTCTTAAATCTATATCTAGAAATCAATAAATATACATCTTTTATATTTTAGTAAGTTTTTCACCAGACTCTCTCGTTTTGATGCATAAAGAAAAATCTTGGATTAAATGAATATTCTTTCATGGGATACTTCCAACAAGTATACTTATGGTCTACCCCATGGTTCACCCACATCTTTATTTTGCTCCTGTTTTTATCAGAACTTTGCACTCTCAAGATTGGTTGAACAACAACTAAACTAAGCAGCTTACCAGCTTCTGCAAAAGACAAATCCTTGATCTTATTTGTAGGGTTGTGCCAAGAATTAATGAAACAAACTTGAAAAATGCTTTGCATTCTCGTAGACATGTGAAAATGTTAGCTCCCTTCCCTTTTCTGATGTATTCTGTAATATTTGAACAACTTTATGTCATATTTAACACAAATGTTCCTGTCACCTTAAACTTAGGAGAAGGACCACCTGAGTGAACCAGACATTGATTACAGGGTTAAGCTTATTTAATGTCCCTTAAAGCATTCATCCTAGTCATTACCAGGTAATACCATCAAGTGATTTAAACTTAGCGATGGCCTACTCCAGAGGACTGATAATGCAATAATATTGTGCAAAGGAAGGCAGTCAGGATTGTCCTTCACTGTTTCTTTCTATCATTTAAATCACCCACAACTGTTGGACTAGGAGCATTAACCTCCCGCCAGCCAGGTTTTGAGTCTCTGTCTTCAAGAAGGAATGTACCGGCTTATCACGAAGCCTCAAACTCTGCCATTAATAATATTTTGATCTTGTTATTTTTTCCAGAATTTCCTATGAACCTGCATGGGAAATGTTCAGATACTTTTTTAATTAAAAAAAGAATAAATGAAACAAGATGGGATTGGGAGGGAGACAAACCATAAATGACTCTTAATCTCACAAAACAAACTGGGGGTTGCTGGGGGGAGGTGGGATTGGGAGAGGGGAGCGGGCTATGGACATTGGGGAGGGGAGGCGAACCATAAGAGACTATGGACTCTGAAAAACAACCTGAGGGTTTTGAAGGGTCAGGGGTGGGAGGTTGGGGGAACAGGTGGTGGGTGATGGGGAGGGCACGTTTTGCATGGAGCACTGGGTGTTGTGCAAAAAGAATGAATACTGTTACGCTGAAAAAATTAATAAAAAGGGAAAAAAAAAAAAAAAGAAAGCAATCCCTTCGGAGATTTGCAGCTTCCTGGGTCTTGCTTTAT
This sequence comes from Meles meles, assembly GCF_922984935.1. Taxonomy (NCBI): domain Eukaryota; kingdom Metazoa; phylum Chordata; class Mammalia; order Carnivora; family Mustelidae; genus Meles; species Meles meles. The sequence continues at coordinate 63,023,957 of NC_060074.1, forward strand.
TCAACATTCTAATGCCTTTCTTTGTTTTCCACGTAATAACTCCAATCCCCCAACTCACTAGCTTCCTGAGACTCCCCACAGGGTACAGAATAAAATCCAGCCTCCCGATTGCAAGATTTAAACTTAGATCTGTACTAGCCTGTTTACCCATTTCCTCTTGAATACCAGGTCTTGTGTCTTATGCCCTTGTTCATTTCCTCAGTGCTGAGAATAGTGCCTGACGCATAGGAGGTGCTCAGTAAATATCTGTTAATTGAACTAGTAAGTGAAGTGAAACAGACTGTTCTTGGCAAGCACCCACCAATGGTACAGTGGTGAGTCAGATTGAGAAAGGCCCCGTTCTCACAAAGCCTATATACTGATGGTCAAGGTGGATAATAGACTGATACATAATATCAGGCAGGGATAGGGACTCTGACAAAAAATAGAAGAGGGAAAGGATGGGCAGGTGGCTTCCCCCCGCAGGGAAGTTGGCGATGGCCTCTGTGAGTAAAAACATTGATTGCGTGAGGAAGTAGCTAGGTCTTGTGCTAGGGGCCAAAGATATAGTGACCAGTGACACCTTTTCCTTGGTCACAACGTCGTGAAGAGACCTACTTGTTAGGTGAAAATGATTGCATTCTAGGATGTGGAAAGAACACTAACCAGCCTGGGAAGGAAAGCCATTCTAACGCTGTTATGATGGTCTTGCTATTTTATGTGCTTCTGTGTTCTTTATTGTAATCTCATCCAAAGCCTTGTGCTGCTTGTCGTGATATGTCCCAGGATGCTTACAGTCCCCCTGTGTGCTAGGCCCAGCAGGCTGTTGGATTCAGCCCCTGCATCCTGAGGAGAGCCATCCCAGCACTTAAGCTGGCCCTGGGGGAGGGGCGGCCTGGCCCTCCTGTCTTGGTGTTCTCAACAGAGGGAGCTGAATGGTTCCCCCCCTGTGAATCACTGTACACACTGAGAAGCCCGGTGGCGGCACAGCTAATCAGTGGGAGAGTTGCCAAAGCAGTGCTGCTGGCCCGGGCCCCTGGGGTGCCCGTGAGGTCATCCTCTTCTGCTTGAAAAGCTTGCTGTGATCATAGTGGAGATGAGTGGGCAGACCCTGCGGAAACTCATTCTCTTCTCTCCGTGTATGTCAAACATGGACCCCAGCGCCACCCAGGACATTTTAATTCATCTTGGTTAACAAAAGCCTGCCTCTGTTTTCCTCCCAAGGAAAGAGGGAATTTTGAGTGGCAATTGTAAATTCCAAAGTCTTCAGAAACTCATTCTCAGAGACACATTTTGAGACTTGACTCTCAGGGATAATCAGCTGCTTTAATAAGGGGACTGGTATTGGGTGAGGCAGAAAGAAAGAGAGCAAGTGAGGAAGGGCAATGAGTAATTTGTGCTCAGGTAAGAGCATGGCATCATAGAATATTCGTACACACAGGACAAAGGCCTATTTTACATCCCTAATCTTATTCATATATGATTGACATAGGAGACAATACTGTCTTGTTTACACACAGTCTCTTACTGAATGGTATGATGATCTAGGCTGGTCTACATTTTGTGTTAGACGATAGTAGTCATCTAAGTGTTGTGGCCATGGCCCAGTGCAGCTCACCAGGATTGCAAACCAGAATTACACGATTCTGTAGGACTGAAAATTGATTTCAGAGTCATGGGTAATCATTCCATAGTAAAACATACAACCTTCCTCCCGCTCCGTGACTCTCCTCTTCCTCACTTACAGCTGCTCTCTTCCCTCCCGAACTGCTGCCCTGAGAGCTGCAAGTCACTTCCTTCCATTATGCAGAGCCCTTTTGCTCCCTCTAGCTTCTGCTCCCAAACTCACATACCCAGACACAACATGGGGAATAGCAGACTCGGGGTAAAAAAAACCAAACAAATAAACAAACAAACAAAAAAAACCCCTGATTTTTCACTGTAACTCTGTTTCCTGAATCTATGTAAACACATGACATTGCTTTAATAGTATTCCTATTAGCATTAAGAACAATAGTGTCTTCTGTTGGGTCAAATGAACTTACTTGTTCTTATCAGCTGTGGCCAGTGACAAACTCATATGTAAGCAGATTGACAGTTTATGCAGAAGCCACCTAGAAATTGCTGGGTTATAGATGCTTAATAGATATTTACTCAGTGAGTGAATAAATATGAATCATACATTCATAATCAGATGCATAAATTAGGAGTGTGTAGGTGAAGAGCTCTTTGAAAGAGTGAGTAGCATAGGAAGATAATCTGTGTGTTTTTAGGATCTGTGTATGAGGACAATTTTTCTAATTCCATCGATAAGACGTGTCTTATGATGTTTTCCCAGGAACATTGATGTTTTTATGTTATTCAGATACCTCTCTCCCATCAAGTTCTCATAACTAATAGCATTGATGTGCTTTCACCATGTATAACTTTGGCTTCAAGAGAACCAAATTAGAAAATCAACCAGTTATACTTATTATAAATGGGCATATGACTGTATAATATAAATATGTGATATCTCTATATGTAAGTCACATGTATATTTAAATTTTAGAAAACTTAGATTTTATGGATAGTCTCCCACCCTTTCCAAAATCCCGTCATGCTAATAGTGCTACATTTTTTTTCCTAGTTTTTTAAAGATTAGGGTATTAAGCATTAGCTACTCATTAGCCTAAAATGCTTCGGGGGGGCTTTTATCTATGCTGGAACAGAGCACACAGATTTGGGTGAATTGGGACTGAGGGCAATTACTGGGCAGTAGGATTTACCCCCATGGAAGACAGCAAGCAATCCTACTCACAATGCTGCAGGTGTTATGGCACACTGGGTTCTGATCTAAGACAATTTTCTAGGGTTTGTTTGTTTTGGGGGGGGGTTTGTTTGTTTGTTTGTTTGTTTAGGTAAAATGTCTTACGTGGTGGAGAGAAGTATGGCAGAAAGTATGGCTTGGTGAAAGAAATAGGCAGGCCACAAAGCTGTGATTTTAGGATGATTTGACAAAGCAATAGCAGGAACTCATATATTAGCTTGGAATTAGAGGAACAAGACCAAGTCCTAAGTAGGATGAAAGGAGTAAAAGAGACTAGCACACTTACCTTCTTCAAACTGTCTGGGTTTTTATATACAGAGTAAGCAGAAATACTACTATGCAGTGGATGTGAGTGTGCCCTGAGAAAAAGAATGGGCTGTCTACCTGGCTTAGTAATGGAGATGGAGTATTAATATATTTCCAGGCTCTTTCTCATTGGCTCACATTAGTACTTACTGTTGGTCATGATAGGACAGGCAAGGAATGACACATTCATAGCCATTACGGGCTGGTTTAGGCTCTTGAACATACTTATAGAATTCTATATATCAGTGCTTGTACCCATATTTAATGGAATTTTGAAAATGGGAAACATATGGCTATAAGTGCCAGGGTATAAGATGACCTACTTATAGTAATGCCACTTCATGAATGTATTAAACAATTTTATTGTCTTATGTTCAGAAAGCTATAGAAGTGTTTCTTAAAATATAAAATGGAGAGCTTACTCTGCTTGGCAGGGAGCCTGCTTCCTCCTCCCTCTCTCTCTGCCTGCCTCTCTCCCTACTTGTGATCTCTATCTGTCAAATAAATAAAATAAAATCTTTAAAATGGAGAGCTTAAAGTCTGAAAACTTTCAACTCTTTGTGATGATAATTGTATAAAAGTTGGAAAATTCATAACAGTGTAAAGAAGCAGATTTAAAAATACATATATAACCCTATCACTCTGAAACAACCAATATTAGCATTTTAGTGTACTGTCGTAATATTTTCTTTGTGTATTAGATAGTTGCTAAATGTTGTTCAGCAATTTTTTTCTAATCTGCTATTTTTTCCACTGGATGCTATAGCAGGCAATATCTAGTATTTTGTTAAAAATCTGCAAAACTCTTAATTTTATTGGCTACAATAATATCTCTTCATATAGATAGAACCTCATCTTACTCAACCATTTCTATAGTCTCGAGCATTTAGGTGGTTTTAGATTTGTAAGTATTATGCATAAGTTAACGATGGACATGCTTGGAGATAAATAATTTTCTAAAGCTCTGATTATATCCTTAAGTCTTATTCCTAGATTCAAAATTGTTTTAATTCAAAAAAGATGAAGATTTTCTTAGGTTCTTGGCAAAACTGAGAAATTGCTTTCTGAAAATGTTGTTTAGTCGTATAGAAAAGTACTCGTTTCTTTGTACTGTTGCCACAATTTAAAATTGTTCTAATTCCTTATTATTTACTAAGTAGATGGGAGAATCTTGAACTTTATTATTGTCTTGATTTTTATTTATTTATTAGTGAGGTTGAACACTTTATATGTTTTAAACATTTGAATATCATTTTATGTCACCTTTCTATTAACTTCACTTTCAATCAATTGTTAGAAAAATGACCCACAGAGAGGAAGAGTACATACAGTTGATTCTCATTCTCATGGTGGTTATGTTCTTTAAGGTTACAGTGAACACTAAATTAGCAAGTACTGAACCACTGCTATCTTAGGGGAAATACAGAGTTAGGTTTCTGGGAGCTTCTGGTCATGTTTTCATCCACTGATCAATACATACCTTGTTGAGTGTATTTCTGTCTTGAAGACACCTTATTTAAAACATATTGTTGATTGATTAATGTTGTACTCGTGGCCAACAGCATTGTGACTCACGCTTGAACAAAGCTTATCTAACACATCCATTTTCTCAAGAAGACACATCACAGTCTTCTCACGCTTGGGAACACAAGGCAGCATTTTAACACTACACTGTGGGGCCATTTTAAACAGCAAAATGACCAAGAGAAAGCCCAAAAGTGCAAATAATGTGGCACTAACCATACCACCTACAGGATGCGTTTTACACTAGAAGAGCTGAAACAAGAAGGCAGGCAGTCACCTTGTTTGACCTCAGCTGGGAATGTGAGGCTAGTTGAGTTTTTCAGTGCTCTGGGCCTGTCCGTGAATGACCATGAAAGTGCTGCGAATATTGATTTGGGGGTTACAGATAAGTTTTAGCAAGTAGGCAAATTTATAAACACAGAATCCATGAATAATGAGGATTGACTGTATCTCCCTATCTTAGCAGTCTGGCTACAGGTGAATGGTGAAGAATATGGACAAGTAAAGAAATGAATGAATGGACAGATGAGTGCAAATCAGTTCATTTTAAAGGGAATGAGTAAAAATAAGTGTCCTTCAAGTCCCATCATTTTGAAATATAGACAGGAATTGCCATACCCACAGCAGGGAAAGTGCGAAACTGAGACTGGCAAAGTCAACATGCTGACACCTGGAGAGAAACAGCCCACAGGGAAATGCAAAAGGCTCCCACCTGAAGGCAGTGTCGGAATGTGAGGTTTGGACCTTGGTGAGAACCCACTCTGAGCCTCCATTTTCTTCTCCACAAAATCAATATTAATATATCCTCCTTAGATTAAATGTCTCCTAAGGGTATATTTTATCTCTTTTTCACAGCTACAACCCTAGGATTTTGCAAAATTACACACACACACACACACACACACACACACACACACACACTTGCAGTATACACACACATTAATTATCTGTCAGGTGTATCTGTCAGATACTCAATGCCAAAATGTACCCAAATGAATGCAAAAGCCTCCCTAAAAAAGTTTTTAAAGTACAGAATGTTGTAGATTTAAAATACTGAATAAGGGGCACCTGAGTGGGTCCGTGGGTTAAAGCCTCTGCCTTCGGCTCTGGTCATGATCCCAGGGTCCTGGGATCGAGCCCCGCATCGGGCTCTCTGCTCCGCGGAGAGCGTGCATCCTCTCTCTCTGCCTGCCACTCTGCCTAGTTGTGATCTCTCTCGGCCAAATAAATAAATAAATAAATCTTTTTTTTTTTTTTTAAAAGACTTTATAAAAAAATAAATAAAATACTGAATAAAACACTTGTGTTGTAAAGCCCTAGTCATGTGGGACCAGTCCCTGTCAATAAATAGTTTACACACATTGATCATTCTGTTTCAGACACTCTACTGCCTTATATAAATGATTTATGTGAATCCAAATTATATGAATGATTTATTGATTTCTTTATTTTTATTTAACAAACACTTATATAGCACTGTGCACCAAGCATTGTTTAACACTTCATAAATATTAATTTACAGTCCTTGTAACAACACTATGCAGTAGGCATTATTATTATAACCATTTTGTGACATGAGGTGTAGAAAGAGTAAGTAGCTTGCCCAAGGTCATACAGCAAGTAAATGGCAGTCCCTGGATTTGAACTAAGTGCTTTGGCTGCAGAGTTCATGTTTATAACCTCTACTTCTTCGCCATAGCCCTAGGATATTCCAGACAAGGAAACGGGTTAAGCCACTGACCCAAGGTGGCAATGAACCTACTGGTGTGTCTGATTCCAAAGCCTCTGCCTAGGATTTATGGCTCCAGGCCACTAGCTGTCTGGCAATAAAACACCAGAGGTTCACAATGGTTTCCTACTAATGCTGCTTCTAACTGCTTCTAAGGCCCAGGCAACTTGCTTTCTCTCTTTCTCTTTTCTTTTATTTTTCAAAAATTTTTAAAAAGATTTTATTTATTTATTTGACAGAGAGAGAGATCACAAGTAGGCAGAGAGGCAGGCAGAGAGAAAGAGGGGGAAGCAGGCTCCCCGATGAGCAGAGAGCCCGGTGTAGGCTTCATCCCAGCACCCTGAGATCATGACCTGAACCGAAGGCAGGGGTTTAACCCACTGAGCCACCCAGGTGCCCCATCTTTCTCTTTTCTTAATAACACAGTTAGATTATCATTGCCATAATTCTGGATTTTTGAGGTCCTGGGAGCAGGTGTTCATGGAATGTAAGAAAGAGTATTAGCCTATTCTAGAACTAAGAAAGGGAGGCAGTGTATTGTCAAGATTAACAGCTTAATCAAGACACTGTTTGCATTCAAATCAGGCTGCTCTGCTACTAGCTGTGAAGTTTCCGTCAATTCCTTCACCTGTCTGGACCTCACCTTCATTTATAAAAGTGATAGAGTTCTACCCATTCAAACCATGAATGCATTGATTTGGGGATTCAGTGAATGAATACCTATAAAGCAATGAGAAAAGTCTTTGGCACATGCTAAACATACAAATAAAATTTCACTGATGGATGCAATACCTTCAAAGTGTCCAGTTTTGCCTTTTAGACAGTTTAGTGTCTTGTGTACTGGTAGTTTCCCAAATTTTTGTGGTCACACCTCCGTCAGTACAATTGGCATGTATACCAACATCCTTATTTTATGTATAAGTTATGGAAATTTTATTGCTGTAGTAATGGATTTCCTGCCATTTTAAACTAGACCACACGTTCTTTCATCTTTCCCCAGTATCCGCAAGCTGCCCTGGGGCACCCTTGGATTGTTGCTCCTCCCTTCCCCAAAGAATTCTTTGTTCAAAGCTACCTCCAGCCTCCTCCAGTCTTTCTCAGTTCCCACTTACTAAAGAGAAAAGGAGTAGCTCTTGAAGGAAAGTAATTATATCCATTGTCATCTGGGAATAGTAGTAGTCCCTCGACCCTCCCAAGATTAGTCACACACTCAAAAAACATCCCGTGTTATCCTTACTGAATCCTTCACCAAAGACCAGAAGTCTGGGGGCCAAGACAGGGTCGCCCTTAAACTGATTCTGCTTCTCACTTTTCGTTCTCCAACTCAAAATTCCAAGAGCCCCTTTGGTTTTTGCCATGGCCTCTGGCGAGGTCAATGATAAATATTTCGGTGGTGTAAATCACTTAAAAACTGAACTCAGAGACACTGAAGACCATATCTATGTGAGAACGAAGTCAGAGGAACTGGTCGGTGGAGAATGCTGAGAACAAGGTTTTGGAATTTGAGTTTTGTCCAGACGACAAAACTGAAGTCATTGAGAAGTGATGCTCTTTAAAGGTAGAAGAGGTCGAACCTGCTTTTGTAAAATGCAGTATACTCAGTACTCTGCAGAGTTTTTACTTCCATCCCTAGAGATATAAACTCTTAAAATGTAGAAGGAAAACAAACCTCATTTTTCTTTCCCTCCTTCCTTATATAGTCCAAACCTGAGATTGCATTTGGCTTTGGAAAAACAAAATATATTTCTTGTAACAAATAACCACATGTCATAAGAGTAGAATAAAAAAGGGCAAACATGGATCCTTTGGGATTGCTATGCACGTAGGAGATACCTAAGAATATAGATAGATAGATAGATAGATAGATATAGATATAGATATAGATAGTTCTAAAGATATTTGGACTGATTTTCTCCTTCGGCAAGATATTCACGAAGGGAAGTAAACCTGAGCTATGAAGGGACCTAGGGAAAAAATGCTCTACTTAATAGGAATAAAAACACCTCCCTAAGCCTTCTTCAAGAAACTGTTTAGTTCATAGACACTTTGCAGGAAAGATTGTTTCTTTGTGTGTTATGAACATTGCTTTTGCATACTAAGTGGTAGTAACAATATGCATGCCTGTGAAATGATCATTTCACAAGAATTACAGTGTTTAATAAGAGTAGAAGCCTATCAATAAATCCAATTCATCCATTAAACAGCTAGGTACTGAGTATCTACTGTATGCCAGGCCCTTTTCCAGGTGCTTGGGATATATGAATGAACAAAATCAACAAAAATTGTGTTGGGAAACACTCCTCCATAGGTTTTTGCATTCCTTTGTGTCTTTCTGAAGATGTCAAGGATGTGCTGCCTTGACCCCCCTTTCCTAGGGCCATTTCTCATTGTTGGGTTTGTAGGAAGCAAACTTGAGGGATGACGTTACGTCTCCTCCTGGGACAAAGAAAAGGACTGCTTATTGCAGGCTAAAAACCAGTGAGTTCTCAAGCTCGTTAGGCCTTTGGTACAGTGCACACCTACTATGTATAGCATTTCTCTGGTCCCTCCATATTGCCTCTGTGGACAATCTGAGGACAAGGAAATACCAATAGAGACATGATGCTCGTGCTATCTACTGTGCTATGAACAGTAAAGTTTGTTTTGGACCCAGGAGTCTCCTGTCTTTACTCCCATCCATGAAAATCAACAGGATAGCTCTTTAGCTTTAGGGTAAAAATCAGTCCCACACATGACAGATTTCTGCCCTCATTCCGCTTCTATTCTAGCCTATATTGTTTTGGTTCTCCCTTGTTTCTATTATTTTAATAAAAATTTAGAATTCTGCTTGCTTATTTCTGCTCCTTGTCTCAGGAAGCCATCTGGGCCTTTCACTTATGTCTCATTGCCACTCCCACCAAAAAGGGAAAAATGATCTGTCTTACAACATGGCATATATTATAAAATTTCATAGGAAATTAATAAATTTTGAGCAAGATGATTTTATTTTTACAGGACAGTACTGCTCTGAGGCAGAGATGGCAATTTAAATTCTAAGAGAATCATTTTGTAGATCTACCGCTAAGGGACTGCTAAAGGCAGGAATTTCGGTCATGTTTTTGCTGGAGGTCAATGTTAATTAGTCGATATTTTATCAGCAGGATTTCTCTTTCAAAATCATATTACAATACTCAGGTAACTCTTCTCCCTACCAACTTTTTGCTTTGTAGAGTCAGATTTACAAGCTCATTATTGATGGATTGTTTAGAGGTTTATTATGATGCCAGAGTTGGTTTATTATGTTAGATCTTCTGATATGTAAAATGTAGTGTATTTCAAATGGTTTCTAATACAAAAGTTATGTGTACCCTCGAGTCATGAGGGTGATGTGTCCTCTCTCCAATATACATTTTTGCACCGAAAAAATATAAAGTGACTAGAAAGAAGGAAGGAAGGCTGGCAGGCAGGCAGGCAGGTTGACCCTGGCTGGAGCTTCAGGGGAAAGCTGTTAAATGTCACCTTACCATTTAAAATTAAGGAAAACATATTTAGGAAATGTAAATATGTGCTTGGCCCAGAGTTCAGTTATTCATTCATCTAATTTAGTTAAACAAACACTAATCAAGGAAGTCCTAGGTGCCCAGCAGTGTGTTGGTGTGTTGTATCCTGAGAGGTCCCCAGGAAGTGAGGTATGGTCCTTGTACGCCTCGTCCAAAGCTGGTAGTAGAGTAGAAACACTCATATTATCAGTATCAAGGCAGAAATGACCTGAAAATGTGTAGAAAGAGCACTCACCTCTTTCTTAGGGGGGTCCATGAAAGGCTTTCTGGAGTTGACATTTGAGATGAGTCTTAATTTTATTTTTCTAGTAGATACTGGATGATAATTCTATGCCAGACATTATGCTGAAGCAATTCATAGCTTTAAAAAATATTTAAAGCAGACAACAAGGGCAATATTAAAAACCTGAAGCATATGCTCAATATGTACATTTATATGTACATTTATAGAAAAAAAAATCAAGTTAAAAGTTTCCCCCTTTTTTCTTTTTTCTTTTTTTTTTTTTAATGTTTACAGTCCTCTCCAGTCACTCATTGACAGCCAGGAAATAGCAGCTCAATAACCGCAGCCTCATCTTTCCTTCCAACTTTGCAGCCCTGCATCTCTTTTTTAAACCTAGATTTCTGACATATGCAACCAGGAATACAGCATTGATGAGTTTCTTCCTTCTGTGTTTCTCAGTGGTTTGGATTTCTATTTGGGCTAAATATAGTAAAGTCTGTTTAGTCTAACATATTAAAAAAAAATGTTTCCAGATTTCATCCTTCCTGGCAAAGGTCAAAGTTCAGCATATAATCTTTCATCCAGTGTTGCTTTCCTGAATGACTGGATCTTAGAAAAGTTTTGTCGTCTTGTGTCTGAAGGTTTGGTTTTATTTTGGTTTTCATTATTGTTCAGTGATGTTCTGACCTGTATTATCATGATATATTAGGCTTGATGGGGCTGTATTGTTGGAACAGATGAGATACTGTGTGGGAAAGTCATTGAGCAGGTGGAAAGTGCTGTTTAATTTTTCCAACAGGAAAGGCTCGTGGTGGTACTGAGAAAATGTAAAAAGCAGCAAAACAGGTTCGCAAAGAGCCGGAGAACAGCGAACGTCTCCTCTGTCATTGTGTGCAAATTTTATAATCAAATGGCCTGCCTCATGCAGCTTTATTCTGCATTGAGATATTCCATGTCCCCCAAATATTTCTCCGATGGTGGTAATGAATTGCATTGCCCTCTCGGTTGTAAGAGTACGGGTATTCTGCTGCGGAGCCATATGGTTCCCATTTATTTTAATGTGTCTTTGACATCAGGAGAATTGCTGAGACAGCAAAGGAAAGTGCTCACATCTTGGACTGCAGCCAGAGCTATGGTTATTTATGTGGAGTAATGACTACCTTTTCCCCAGTAAGAAACAGTATGGTCTTAAGATGGTATCCGTGTTGAGATTTTAATAAAATGAGAGTATAAGTTTATATATTTTGGAAATGGCTGTTACTCTAGTAGTAGTGAAATGTGTTTCCTAAGTACGACGTTTTAAGGTTTAATTGCACAGATGAGAAATTAAGGAAACAAACTGGGGAGTAGGTGGTCCTTATTTTCTCACTGATAATAAAGGGATACTCTTTTTATTTGGTTTAACAGCATCACCAAGATAGTACTTTGCATATATAATGCTTTCCATCTGTGATTCTTAAGGCTTTTAACAAAGGTAATTATTCCTGGTAATATTCCTTGGAGGTAGATAAACATAATTCTGAAAATATTAATGGAAGAACTGAGACATGCAGATGCTCACGGATGTAATCTATACAATGGATCTTAGCGATTATTAGAATTCATATTTTTAATTGATTATATTATTTAACAATTTATTATTTTCCACGTCCCAGGACAGGATAATGTTTTCTCTAACTCATTAGTAATAGGACATGCTTGCCCTCAAGAAATATCCTTAAAAATGTGAAGACAAAGACCTCCCTAACGATGGTCCATATATTCCATGTGTAAATGTTAACATCGACTGTAGAGATCTTCAAGATCCCTTGAAAAATGTTAATATTATCTAAAGAAATGTATGTAGTGTGAAAAGAGAGAAGAGATGATCTGGTCCAAATTCTGTAAAAATAGCTCTTACTGGTAACAATGTCAAATGCCTAAATGAGCATATGGATCAGGGGAGAAAAGTTCCCCATTTCCAGTCTGCTCTCGGCAAAAGTGAGCGGAATATGGGACCTAGATTTAGCAAAACGCTATCCTGGAACATTGTGTTTCAAATATTTTAGCAAGGAGTTTGAACTTATAAATTTTATTTAAGTGATGTCTTACGTAAAGACAAAATGGAACCAGAAGGAAGACTGCACACCAAACAACAAAATTCATGATACTAGTCACTGTAAATTTATGGGTGAATTGATAGAAAAGGAAAATTAGAATGAAAATCAGTAGATCATTCAGTTAGTGGTATATTCCATGTATCATCTGATCTAAATCTGTTTTAGTTTGGCAGTTCACCATTCCCAATATGAGTCACATTTACTGGTGATGGCTAGTGCACTCTGCGGTCATAGCACATTTGCAGTATAACGTCAAATTAATGCAAGAGGGATGAGGGTCGATGTTAAGTCAATTTTATATTAAGATTTTCTACATAAAAGAGAACAAGATTTCTTTTTAAAATTTTGACCCTTCAATTTTTCAATTTCAATTTGATGAATTTAAAATATAGTATTTATTTCTTCTATCCCAATACATATGAGAACAAATGATTCCTCCCTATCCCCCCTTTTTTTATTACAAAGAATTAAGGGAAAGTGCAGGGAACATCTATAATAACATAGAAATGTGTACATGAAAAATAGCTAGTTCTAAAAAATGATCATTCTTTGTGAATTAATCATTTTAATTATTTATGACATCGAAGCTGGGAGGTCAAAGTTTATACCTAGACTTAATTTTTGTATGCAACTTTCTGAATTCACATTAAAATCTTGGGTGGTAAATCTTATTTTTGTTTTAAGCTGAGAATTGCAAATAGATGATTATGCCAATAAGGCACCCCTATACTGTCGAATCCAGCTTGCAGTATTGGAACAGCATGGGCTGGAGCTGTCTGGAGAGGCTCAGGAGAGAGCTCGTCCCCTCTGTGCATTTCTCTCGCTTGCTTGTGTGGACGAAGCCGACAGACTGAATGGATGACGACGTGACATGCATGTTCATGATCCAAAACAAAGCTCTAGTCATCCAGCCTCAAGGGTCATCTTTTTATACTATTTCTATTTTTGCTGATTTTTTTTTTGTTTTGTTTAATTGCATGTGCAGTATTTGGACGTATCTTGATAGAATACTTACTGCGCACAGTCTTAGATGAGAAGGTTTTTGTTTTGTTTTGGTTTGGTTTTGCAAACTGGTGATTTAAACAAAAGGGTGTCATCTTGAATTTTTTTCACTTAGAAGCTGCAGTTCACAAAAGACGTTGATTAGTCTTGAGGGCAATCCGTTGTGAATATTTTCAACTTAATATTAGAATGGAAAATACGTGTAGCTAAATGATTAAAGGACCTAATCTTGCCTAAAAATTATAAAACTATGCTTCCTCTACAGAAGGACTGAAATCAGAAGGATGGCTGGTTCTTATGTATGTTTATCATATTTTATATGGTGCAAGTCTGTTTGCCCCTTCACCAGCACACGAGTTGTTTGGTTGGTTGAAGACGGGGGAAGAGTGACATTTAAAGCCTTGGGAGAGAGATGTGCTACAATTTTAAAAGCATTTGGAGCTATCATTCACACTGTAGGGAGCCAAATACAAACTTGGATTTACCATCACGAACATCCCTGTAAATGGGAGCTATTTTTCCTTGGTTTTTGTTTTTGAGTGCTATTTCAGAGTAAAAGGGCAGTAATACAAGGGGAGGGGAAAAAAAACCCTCATTTGCCATCTATTTGGAGGATTCTAACATTTTCTTGCATTTATTGGTTCTGTCTCAATTCTGATTACTTTTTTGGAAATGCAAAGCACTCTGATTCTAAAATATTGGGTAGACCCTAGTATTGCCTGCCTAGTCACTTGGGAGAGATCCTCTTCCTTTTGTTTGTGACTGTATGTATGCATTTTATACCCTTCATAATTGAGTGTAAAATAACATACTGAGTACACAATAATGTAACATCGATTTAGTCATAGATAATAGATGGCTTTACATTCGACACTTAAGGTAATTTGGATTTTGTTCGTGGTCAGAAAGAAAATATCCCCAATTAGCCTTTACTTTTGTCTTGCCTCTCATTCACTTATGCCCCAAGATAGTTCCTTATTATCAATCTTGTGGAGTTTGTCCCACTTGAATGATTTACTGCTGCCCTAAATACCTTACTTGAGCAAAATAATGAAAGACGTGACTGCAGCCAGTATGTTCAGGAAACCTGAGGATGTAACTTAAAAGAATAAAAGGGGAGAATTAGAACGAGGAAGGATTGCTTTTAATAAGCTTCATTTTCAAGGAAACTCCTCCTGTATTTCTTGGATGCTGGATCCATTTTTCACTCCTGTGGTTAAGATTTGAGACCTGTTGTTGACCCCTGATCAAGAGGGGCCAACCTGGACAATCATAGCAAGCTGGAAAGGACATGAGACTATGACCACAGGCCATTTGCAAAGACTAGGGCATATTTTGTATTAATCCTAGTAACTTTAACCATTAGAAATTGATGTGATACTTGAGCTATGAGGCTTATTTTTATACAAAATATTTTCTGGTAAAACTGGATTTTCTGTTTGTAAGCTAGGCTTCATGACTTCATAACTGATTTGATCTTTATTTGTTCTTCACAAGGTAAGAAACAGCATGCACACTTCCAGAGTCCCTGATTAATTTGGTGTGTCTGTTCTAAAAAAACAAGAGTTTTTATTGCCCAGGATTTACCAGATAAACAGGTTAATTTCAGTAATTTCATTTTGCTTAGACCAAATCTCCCCCAAATAAATGACAAATAAACTCAAAATTTGGACTTACAAATCATCTGGCATCTTCCTTTTGAGCACAGTACATAGGAGAGAGAAGTTTATTATTGACTTGAGACCCCATGGTAGAATTAATACTGTCCATAATTTGCCCCCTGTTTGACATCAGACTGGACCACAAAATCTCAACCACCATGTACCAAATTTAGTGCCCAAAAATATAGCTCTGTTTACTGCTTTCTGCCTGTCAGGCTATGCCAGTGCTTTGCTGATAGTTGTTGACACTAAAAAGAACAAGTGCCTTGAGAGGGTCACTGGCTTGCTACTCAAGCATTATTAGCTCCGAGTGCTGCACTATGGTGGCATCAATGGTCTAAGATCTGGTCTTCAATTTTACGGGCCCAGAGACAGGATGGTCTCTTGCCTGCAGAGTAGGCAGTCTCAGATGGAGCTACACATACTAACCACATTCAGAAATGACTGACTTATACATCTGAAGCAAATCTGATTATTTTCAGCAAGAGATAAAATTAATGAGTCAACTGAATAGTCTTGCTGATCTGAGGATATATTCCAGTTTTGTATGAACAGGTTGGTTGATGAGTGTGGAAGTGGAGCAGAGTCAGATGAATTTTCTTAGAGCTTAATTTGATTGTCCCATCAAAGCATTGGCTTCCCAGGATGGTCTTGGAAACATGTGCCCAACTTTGAGTTTTGGCTTCCATTTCTAATCCACTCTGTTTGTGAACTCTTGATGTAATTTATGGCACAGATTATTTTATTTTATCCACTTACGTTCTTATCCTGGCATTGTGAATTAGGCAATTTCTCAGTTCTCTTCCCCATTCACTTCTAAAGCATTATTTTAGGAAGGCTATATTCTGCAGATAACTAACATCAGTCACTCCGTGCTCTTTATTCCTTTAGTTTACCAAGATCAATTTTGTCACCATAATATGTGATCGTTTTACAGTAGCACCAGGGTACCCTGGTGGGAACCAGAATGGTGTTCTCAGGAGCTGTGTCCTGGGCAGTATACGTAGTGCCGTGGCATTTAGACACTTCTGCTTCGGAGTGGTAACTGTGAATGGCATAAAAGAAATTGGGATGAAAGACACGAAAAAAAATCCAGTATCATGTATGAAAACAGACTAATTATTTTTCAAAGAAGTAGTGAAAGACACCTTCACCCCTTTTCTACTTGCTCTTGACCTCACAGTGGTAAAGTAACTTCTGAACTCTGTAGAGACACAAAGTAGAGTTCAATCCCTCTGCAAATGGCACAAATTACAACGTAGGCATACGAGGGAGGTTTCAGATTCCCTGAGGCAGATGTGCTGAGTGAATCTGGCCCGTTTTTCCCAGGCTTGAGGAACACAGACTCTTTTTTATGACTTCATTTTGTGATGTTAGTCAAATTGTGGCCTGGAGGCAGGAGATGGCCCATAAAGGCCCATTCTAGTTCTCCAATTCAATCATCAGAAGAGAGTCGTGGGTGGCTCCTATATTCAGAAAAGCCACATTTAAAATATCTCCCACAAGGCTGATCTTATAGTATTTCAAAGCTTTCCTTTTAAATATATTCCATAGGCATTTCGGTCATTGTTTTTACGGCGCTATTTATAATATGCAAATTCTAGGACAAGGATAAGCACAAAGTATAAACCTTGGTGGATAGGAGCTGACATCAATCCAACCCTAACACACTTTGACCATGTTAGCAATGCCAAGAGCCCAGGGGAAGGGACTCGACAGTCTGCCACTATCGTTATCCTCAAAGTCTTAGAAAACTGTCTCTAAACTCTGTCTTTTTGGGAAAAGGTAATCTGGCTTTTTGGGAAGTGGTAGATTCATATCACAATAGATTCAACCAGAAGATTGAAGAGTTCTTGTAATCTGAAAGTACGAGTACAAATCTAAGTAAATGTTAAAGAGAAAATTTGTCTAGACTACCATGAATTACCTAAAAAATAAGTAATAAGGTCATTCATGAGAGATTTTTATAATAATTATTTTAAATGAGTTCATTAAAATCTTTTTTTTTTTCATCTGTAAAGTCATGGCCTTGAAAGGTAGTGTCTTAAGGGCTCCATTCTATGATATCAACAGTGGAAAAGGTTGAAGGTTATCACCCCAAAACCAGAGACTCTCGCCTGCCGTAAGGTGGTGGCCGATGAGACTGTCAGATAGGATGGCAGATTACTAGGCAGGTTGTTGAATTTTTCCTTCGACGGTAATCTTTTACATTTTGACAAATTCTTCCTGTTTTGAGATGATTTAAACATACCATTATGAAGCAGTTCAGAGCTTTTAAATCAAAGTTGAAAATTGTCTCTGCTGCCAGGAGTACAAGTATGTGCAGTGAACATATACATAAATAAAATGGGAAAATTGTGTACGCGTTTGAAAGCCTTTGCTTTCTGGCAATCTCCTCTGGAGAAGTGAAACAGTAGAGAAGAGAAGAAGTTGGGAAAATGAAATTCTTGCCCAAATGTCATATTTCGCTTAACTCTGTAAACTTCTGAGTCTGTTCATTCTGCCTGCATTTCTCATTACTGGAAATGGAGGCTCCATGGGGGCAGGAATCCCCGTCTGCTTTTTTCACCGATATATCCAATCATCTGGGAGGTGCTTGGCACATGGTAGGCCCTTGGTTTATAGTTATTGAATTAACCAGTTCATGCAATGAGATGAATCATAACAGCCTCTCTGTTTTTGGTTGAAAGGCTTTGTGAGGTGGGGCAGGTGGCATATGAGACAAAGGAACTTGAACCTCTTTGGAAGAAGAGTCTTATATAAATTCAAAGTGATGCTGTAGTCCCTCTACTCTCAATGCTCATACAGCCATATACAGCCTTCTAAATCAAAATCCTCTTTGAAGGCAGCAGCAGCTGACATCTACCAGAAGCAGTATGACACCAAGTCTCAGCCTCGTTCAACTCCCTTAGGGTGGCTTCAGCTGTCTGTGTGACATGGTGGTTAAGAACCTGGACCCTGGAATGATGAATCCTAGCTTCACTACTGGTTTCATGACTTTAACAATGTCATTTAACCTTTAGTGACTTGGTTTCCTCAAATGGAGACATGGGTAATACCAACCCAAGGAGATGTAAGGATAAAATGAGATAATTCATGTAAAATTCTTTGCATGGTATAGCACTTGGGAAGCACTCCATAAATGTTAGCTTATAATTACTTGTTGCTGTCCAAGGATTTTTCCTCAATTTATTGTTTCTGTCTAATTTTCTACTTGAACATGCATATTAGTTTAGAAACAAAGTAACAATAACTCAGTGGCTTAGCACAACAGAAATTTCTTGTCCCACTGTTCTAGAGACTAGATTGAGATCAACATGTTAGCAGAAACATGCTCTCTCAGAAAGCTGTAGCTTTCCTGGCATTTCCAGCCCCAGGCATCCCTTAACTTTTGGCAGCACACTCCCAATCTCTGTGTCTGTCTTCACATGGACTTCTCCCTTTGTCTCTTTATATCATCCCTCCATGCATGTGTGTTTACATTTTCCCTTTTTATATGGACACCAGTTGTACTGGACTAACACCCACCCTAATGATCACTTATATAAGGACCTCATTCCCTAATAAGGTTACATCCTGCGGTATTGAAGGTTAGAACTTCAACATATTGGTGGAGTGGGGAGCAGGGGGGGAATGACATATATAAGAGCATAGTTCTGTATTTTACTCCTCAATTCAGTGAACTTTTCCTTCCCCAGTGGAGAAGCATCATATAATAGGGCACCACATTGTGGGCTTTTAGGATTAAGTTGAACTTTGTCACTCAGTATCTGCGTTGCAAAAACTCGCTCAAATTCTGCAAGTCTGGCCTACTTCATAAAATAGAAGGACGGCATTAGATGATGTCTAGCATGCCTTCCAACTCCAAAAAGGTCATGTTTATAATGTGTGTCTCTCTTTTCCTCAACTACAGTGTATATATCAGACTTCCATAATGTTCAATGCATCTTAGTGTCCCTGTAACTAATAAAGTTTCTGATATATTTCATGATCATCTTCAATTGTCTCAGTGTATAGTCATAATAAAATCTCGCTGTCTGTAATGCTATTTAAGTGTGGTTCTTATCAAATGAAAGCTTTGTTAGATTTAGGTTGTAAAAATATCTTAATAGGGCCACTGAGCCTTTTTTGTAAGTTTGTATTGCTTTTTTGAAATTTTCTAAAATTTGTAAATAGACACTTTTCTATGCCAAGTGCCCTCAATATAAAAATAAGATCCAGAACGTAAGGGTCTGTAGTGCGTCTTTTTTGACTAGAGTGTGATGCAACTCATGTGAAAACCGTAAAACCAAACCTTAAGATGTTAAGGGAAATAAAATTAAATTCTGCCACTGATTCATAGACTACTGGCAACTTTCCTGAAAGTTTGCTTAGATAACCATTATAGAAGACTTAGAAGTCTGCTCCACTACAGCTAGAAGGAAATTTAAGAAAGGAAATAGAAATCGGCTCCTGCTCTCAGAGATAACATTTTTAGTGTCTGCTAGCCAAAAAGGGTTGACCATAGATTCAATATCATCAAATGGTACTTTCTAATTCTCCACCTCATCTGAAAAATGCTGCCATGGGTGTTCACTGAATTGTTCCTTTCCCTTTCAGCTTCCTCCATCCTCAAAAGAGAGAAGCGGCTAAGGACTAAGAATGTGCATTTTAGTTGTGTCACCGTGTACTACTTCACCAGGAGGCAAGGCTTCACGAGCGTGCCCAGTCAGGGGGGCAGCACCTTGGGCATGTCCAGCCGCCATAACAGCGTGCGCCAGTACACTCTTGGTGAATTTGCAAGAGAACAAGAGAGGCTCCACCGGGAGATGCTGAGAGAACACCTCAGGGAGGAAAAGCTGAACTCTTTAAAACTAAAGGTAAAAAAAAGTTTTTGTTTTTGTTTTTGTTTTGTTTTGTTTTGTTTTCAAAACCTCGTATCCTTACCTTGATTTGGTTGAATTAACCATTTTCATACTTGTATTCATAGACCAAACTGGACATTTTACACAACAGACCACCTGCTGAGGCTTTCTTTTTTTTTTTTTCTTTTAAGCAAAGATAGCAAAGTGTCTTCACTGAAAGCAATGTGGAAAACCCGACACCATTTATTTATTCATTCCATTAATATTTGTTATTAAGTACTATCACATTGTAGACCCTATGCTTGGGCTAAGCTAACTGGAATCAAAAATAGGTGCGGTCCCTTCTCTCCTGGAACTTTCTTAGTGGTAGGGAAGAAAAATATCAGTCATGTAGACAAAATCAAATCATAGCTTCATTAAGTGCTATAAAGGAGAGTTGCAAGGGGTTATGAAAGTATGTAACCAAGAATTGGTATGGTCCAGAGGTCAAGGCGGGTTTCCTTAAGGAAGAGACAACTGAACTGAAATCTGAACAACTAACTAGGCCAAAGGGTTGGCCAGAGGGGCTCGGGCAGCAGCAAGAGCCAGACTGCTTTGTGCTGTAGGAAGCACAGTGAGCACACAAAGTCTAGGGGGGCTGGAACAGGGACAGAAAGAATAGGCTACTCATAAAATAGATTATACATGAAGGAGGCAGGATGGGGCTTTATAGATCATGTTAAGGCGTTTTTTTCCCTCTTCATCCTCAGAGCATCAAAAGTCATCCAAGAGTTTTGAGCATGGGGTCAGGGTGGTAGAATAACATGATCGGGTTCATGCTATGATGTGAGGATAATTTGGGGGTAAGGGCTGCCATGCTGGTGGGAGACATACAAGGTCAGACCAGTTAAGAAGCTATCACAGGAGTCCAGGAGAGAGATGATGGGAAGTTAGACAGACCTGTGGTAGGGGAGATGAAGAGAAATGGACAGAGGGAGAAGTGTGGGAGGTAAAATTAAATAGTTCCTGATGACAGGCTGGATTTGGAAGGAAAGGAAGGGTCTGGTTAAGAATGAGCCCTAAATTTCTGGTTTACAAAACTGAACAGGTTGTGGGTAATAGTGGGTAATATGTGGGTAATAGTCCTCATAGTTTCTCTATGAGGAGGATATGGCAAGGAATCCAGGAAGAGGAGTGGGTTAGGGCTGGGACTGGAAGGGAAGGGATAGCTAATGAGATTATTTTTGGACATCACTGATTGGGAGAGGATTTTGACTTACTAAAGAGATGCGGAGGAGGTGTCCAGGCCACATTAGAGATTAAGTGGAGAGAAACACAGCTCAGAATGTCTTTTATCCAGCAAAGAGATCTTTAAATATGTACTGATCCATCGACCTCTCCGTATATAGGAAACGCTCTCTCATTAGCTAATGACAAAGGAAATGTTTTTTAGGTTGTCCAGGATACTGAACATGAGGAGCCTCTTATTAAATAGCTGAAGCACCAATAAGCTTGTGTTACCTGTAACTTCAGTTCCCAGTACAAAGTCAGGCAGCGGAGGTGTGCTGTGTGTCTTAAAGCACCTTGTTTTTATGTATTTTGCAATTTACGTATCTGCCTTTTTCCCGACTATGTAAGAAGGCAGTTGCTTAAATTAAGCTGGGAACAACCTAGCCTAGAACATGTCTCATATTTCCTTTGGTGATATTTTTGGCAAATTTCATTGGAAGTCTCCTAAGATTTTTTTGGTAGCAATCCACTATTATTGTTGTGTTTCATGATTGCTTTGCCTGTCGCTTGATTTAATAATAATTCTTAGATTTGCTTCTGAAATCCACCCTCTGCCTTTCTAACCCACTGTAAAACAATTCTATGCCCACTCCAAGAACAAAGTCACACACCAAACTCAATATTGGCAAAACAATAGTAAGGGCTGCCATTCATTAAGTGATTTTTATTTACCAGGCATTCTGTAAACTTTATTCAATTTATTCTTAACAAAGACCCAGTGGGATAGGTAAATTATGAGACCATGTGTGCTGAAGAAAAAGAAGCACAGTGATGTTAAACACTGACTCCCTCAATAGAAAACTGATTATATTATCCTGTTACTTCCTATTCTAAAATTAATTGATTATCCCTCCTAGGCACTGGGAAAGACAATCTCTGTACCTATAGGGAGTCGTACCTTTCTGGGGTTTGGTACTGTGTGCAATGGTTTTTAACAGCTGGGAGACTATAATTCTATCTGAGAACCAGAAGATTTATTGTGGTGAACTTTGAGACACATTATATATGTGATGAATGTTAGGAACAGCCGCACACCTACAGGAACCTTCTATATGAGGCCGTAATATATTCTGATACTGTAATTTTTATTCGGCTACTTTTACGTTTTTTCTTTAATAAGCTGAAGAAGAAAAGAAGAAGCAAAAAAAAAAAAAGAAAGCATTCTCCTATTGATTCATCCTTTTTTTTTTTTTTTTATTGTGCTTAGTGTTGGAAGTTGGAGAGGCAGTCATTCGAGTGGGTGTCATGGCTTGGTTTGTCATTGATAAGTGAAAACATGCAACTTTCCCTTTTGGTGAAGATATAAACAGAAGACATTTGGATATCATTGCTCCTTTCAAATGAATACCAAGCAAAAACATAATGGGATTCTAAGGTGATCTGATCTTAGCCTCTCTGTACTGAAAATATTTAGAAACTCAGAAATATGTCACACGGACCTAATTAAAGAATCATAGCAATGTGGACCAGTTTGCTAAAAAAAATCTGAGAAGACCGAATGAAGAAACAGTTATATATTTTAATTATAATTCCTCTAGTATATTAACTTTTTTGATTTTTAAAATATCATTGGCTATACTTGTCTAAGGTTTAGCTATCCAAAAATCTGAAATTAGCTATCCAGAAACATTAGCTATCCAAAAATAATCACTCGCATACTTGAAATTTCACTTTTAATGTAATATTTGTCTTGAAATATTAATATCTCTGGAGTAAGTAATAAAATAAATGTAGTTAAATTGATTCCATTATTTTGACTGGGGCCATAGGAGGGTCTCTGGCACAGAGAGGGGTCAAAAGAGGAAAACAAGGAGTGTTACAAACTTCATTTTGGCTTTGACTGGAGGAGGTCCTCTGTGAGTGGCAGTGAACTATCGACTGAGTAAGAAGAGAGAAGGTAGCATCTGTCAAGACACTTTCCAAAGCCCTCCCCATGGATATCATGTACAACACCACAGGAAAGTCATTGGACAGGGAACTTAGTAGTTTCCTTTTTCCTTATTTGAGAACAAGTAGCCTAGAAGTTTCTATTTCCACTGCATCTCCAAGTCGTTCCAGGGTGTTTCTCTAGGTTCCAAATAGAGAACTCGCTTACGCAATGGCACCCTTTCTGATGGGGCCTTCCTAGTGAAAGATTAGTAAACAAACATACACTACGCTCTTCTTGATGTTCCCTTACGATAAATATTTTGGAAACAAAAAAGAATAGGAATTTAGTTTCTCATTGTAAAATTGCTTCTTATTGAGTAATCTGCCTCTTAATCGAATTATGAGTTAGACACATTGGAAAGCAATATATGCAATTAGATGTGTAGAAGAAGTCCAATTCTATTTGGGGGTTCAGGTGTCTTTTTTGTTGGTGGTGTTGGTGTTCCAGACTTTGTCAAAAAAAAAATCAATAGAGAAAGCTAAATGAACAAAATGTCTGTTCCTAGAAGAAATAACTAGCTTTAGATTTCTGAATTACAGAGAATAGTCCGTTTTCCCTGTCAAGCCCATTCAAACATGTCATACTCTTCACAGTAATCAAGGCAGTCATCTTAATACTATACTCTTTTCCAAATTAAGTGCTTAGATTTCATCATCTGCACCACATTGTTGAACAATTACATTAGCCCTTATTCCCATTTCACATATATCTGTAAAACGCATTAGGCAGCCATTTATGTTCGAAAGAGCCTTGGCATTTCAGTTGCCTCTGGGTTATATCTCACTGGCTTCTCCTACCTTGTTCTAGGAAATTGAATTTAGCTTTCACAGCTTTGACTGGCTCTCCATCTCAACGTTTTTTCAACCTTGATTGTTCTTTTTCTTCTTTCTGAGATCAAGGGTCTGTCTCCACTCTGGCACTATTTACAATTACTTCCCAGACTTATATAGTTTTCCCAATTTTTCAGTCATGACTGTGTTTCTTGAGTGATGCTTGGTTGTTTGCTCTCTGTCCTCATAAAACAAGAGTTGCCAGGTGGTAACTCTTCCTTTAATGATCAACCTTTTAAAAAATCTCTATCTAAATTTTCTTCGCCTGAAATCTTATGTTTATGGTCATGCTTTATTCACTTAGTGACTCACCCATGTGACGTAAGTCTCCACCTTCACCTCCCGCCCTGTTCCTTATATCTCCTTATATCCCTCCAACAGTCTTGTGATTTACTAACCTCTAGGTGACTATCGCAAATGCTCTAGAAGATATACAAGATTGAGGGTTTGTGAGAGATGGTTGACACAGGCTGTTATCTCAAATCTATGGTTTCGAAAATTTTGGAATGTGTCTTTTAACTATTTTGTCACACTATAGTTCTTTATTAGATGGGTCAGAGTCTGGGAGTCATGGTATTTTTTTTAACCCCATTTATCCCTACAGAACTTTTCTGTTAGACTCTGGAGAGATTGCTCAAAAGCATGGTGAGTGCAAGTGCTTCTGGAAAGTATCCCTAAATGGAATCCTGCTCCAAAGCCAAATGAAAAATTTTGATATTTGCCAAATACTTGTGATGACATCTGCACGACCCATTTTGACAAGCATAGAAAAAAGACACCTAACTGTAGTGATGGAGACTAAGAGACCGTGCTTTAGCCCTAGGGCAAATGCAATACAGTTAAGAATATGTTCTTTCAAAATACTGCTGGTATTTTAATTGTAATGGACCAATTAAACATGTGTAACCAAATATTTACATTCTCCCTATGCAATATACTTTGATCCTCTGGTTTCAGAGAAGTTGATTGAACTGATTCTCCTGATTAAACTAGAGAGTGAATCAACTTACAAAAGTTGCTCACTAAGGTATATTGCACGTGTATCTTCTCAATGGTAGCTTGAAATCAGCCGTGATGAAACTATTTACACCATGGAACTTGACAAACACAACAGATTAGAACTTCCCTTTTTTTTTTTTTTCAGAGACACCATTGTTAAATATTTACCAGCACATTGTTGGATTCATTTGGCTTAACAACCACCAATAAAAGAAGCAGTGCTGGTCTAAACCAGAGGGAGGATAACAGAATATATGAAAGTTTATGTCTTATATATTGATATTCTCATCCTTTCTGGTGACTTTGGTGGTGGTATGCAAGCCACAGACACATTATAAATTCAGGTTGTTAAAATTCTTATAGGTTGACAAAACAAGCAAATCTGCCTGGTTCTTGGAGGGTATAATTAAACTGGTTCCAATTTGCCATCTGCAATTAACAGCTAATGAAGAGAAAGTGATACCATAAGATTTGACAGAATAGCAAAAGAATATGAATATTTTTCTTGATTTTGCCAGAGAATTAGTGACTAGATTGTCTATCCAACTCATAGCACAAAACCATGTCCAGTACAAAGCCATTTACTGCACATCTTTGATGACCCAGAGCACATTGCTTTTTTGAGAGAGCCAATTCTATTTAGCCAGGTCTAATTGTTAGAAATTTCTTCTTTACATTGACCAGAATGTTGCCATCTATTTCTCTCTTTTAACCCTAATTCTGCCCTCTAGGCACACAGAATAAAACCGGCCCCTGTTCTCCAAACTCCCAAGTGTTTGAAAGCAATGGTGATGGCTATGCCAATATTTGACAAGTGGGTTATGTGGGCTCATATGTTTCTTTCTGCAGGATTGTACATCCTCAGTTCTTCCCATTAATCCTCCTAAGGCCTGGTTTTCTGACATTTTTCACTCCCGTTACATTCCCCTGGATATAGTGCTGTTTGTTGATGTCTACCTCAAAATGTGGTACTTGATCTGGACATTGTACTCCAGATGGGACCTTTCCGGTATATAGGTATGTGTTACATTATCCCCTCCCAGGTTGTGGATGCTCTTTCCCTGACTATACACTAATGATATAGTAGCTTTTTGGACCTTGATCATTTTGTGTGTTCATATTAACTAAGTAAAAGTAAGTAGAAGTGCAACAACAAAGAGCAAGCAAACGGGGGCACCTGGGTGGCTCAGTGGATTAAGACTCTGCCTTCCGCTCAGGTCGTGATCCCAGAGTCCTGGGACTGAGCCCCATGTCGGGCTCTCTGCTTGGCAGGGAGCCTGCTTCCCTCTCTGTCTGCCTGCCTCTCTGCTTACTTGTAATCTCTCTCTATGCCAAATAAATAAATAAAATCTTAAAAAAAAAAAAAAAAAAAAAAAACACAAACAAAGTCCAGGTGAATCGGGTCAGCATCAACATACATGTTAAATCTTTATACATCTCCAGGCAAGAATCCTGTTTAGTGCTAGACAGGACCCATGGAGAGTGATCAATTAAATCTGTTCTTTAATTTGAATAAACCTGATCTTGTCATCCTCAGATATGATAAGCCCACCCCTTAGTCTTCATCCAAGATTAAAAATTATATTTAACAAGACGAGGTCAAGTTCAGGGTATCTTCTCAGAGCAGTGATCCTCAAGAGGAAAAGAGGACTCTCCCCTTCATCATCCCACCATGCATGACCTCCCGTGAGACTTGTTGGTCTATGTGCCACACCCTACTTCCCAGTCTCACCAGTGGTGAAAAAGAACTGAGCATTCCTGTTATTCCCTGGAGATTATTAGAGATATTTTCAACTCTTCAAATAACTAAACATTCAAGTATCCAATCATACTTATTAATCAGTTTGCATTTTCCCCTTTTATGTAAAGAGCATGAAAAATTTTGCCTGAGAATCACAGGATTAGACCAGTGGTTTTCTAGTTACGTTCCATGAGGTCAGGGCTCTATACCTTATTCCTGCTTTCATCTATTGTATAGTTTGAGGTTCTGCGTGGAGCTTAATTTGACAAATGGACATTTTCGCTTTAGTGAACTCAGACATAACTCCAGTAGTCACTGCTCTCTTTCTTCAAATGTACAGAGACCATCTGTTTAAATAGTTCTAGAGTATTACCTAGAATTAGTTTTTCTTTTCAAACAATTCACTCCCATTTTTTGAAACTTTTTTTTTTAAGATTTTATTTATTTATTTGACAAAGAATGAGAGAGGGAACACAAGCAGAGTGAGTGGGAGAGGGAGAAGCAGGCTTCCTGCTGAGCAGGGAGACCGACATGGGGCCCGATCCCAGTACTCTGGGATCATGACCCAAGCTGAAGGCAGACGCCCAACCGACGAAGCCACACAGGTGTCCCATTCACTCCCATTTTGATCATCTTTTGATTCCTTTCCCCTTAGCACTTCATACATATTAGACTGACCAACCATAGCTTCAAGCTTTTTCATTGCTCGAGAGCATGAATGGCCTGGACCTGGGGATTCTTACAGAAAGCAGCTGAGAACAATCTCACTGTCTCCCCACCTCTTTTTTATATGTTAAATCCTTACTAACATATCTTTTCTCCTGTTTCTGGTTTGAAGGTTTTCTCCTTGAGAGAGCCTGTGGAAACAGAAGAGGAACTAAATAACTCTTCTTCCTGTCTTTGTCTCTAGCCTTCCATTTCACTTGTCTATCATTTCCTCCTCCCTGCTGCCTCTATAACTTGCATACATGTTTCGTTGCTCTTCCCACACTATATCACATTTATTGCGTGGTTATCTCTCCACCAGGCTGGAAGCCCTTTAGATGCCAGAACTGTCATAGATTTGTAAATTCTGACACTTGGTACAATGGCGGCAGTATGTTGATTAAGCATGCATTCATTCATCCACTCACTCATTTGTTCAAAAATATGTATTAATCAATTACTGTCGGCCTGCAGTTAACAAAGTGCTGGGGACACAGTATCAGACTTAGTCTCTGTTCTCAATGCATGCACATTATGTTGAGGGAAATATACGTGAAGCTAATCACCAAAAATATTATATTATTACAAAATTAGACAGCATACTGGGCTAATTAATTGCAGGCCAGGGAACATGAGTTGGAAGTTGGCCGGGAAAGTTCAACAGTAGTAGCTATCACTTGGACCAGCTTCTTCTGCTCCCATCTCCATTAAAAAGTCCTCCATCACATGCTCACAAAATGGGTGCCCAGAGAAATGTCATTAATCTTCAGCTTGCTTCCTCTCATCTTCTGTTCTGAGCTCTATTCCTCTGTGTCTGCATCATATTTTTCATTTCCGAATGAGCTAAGTCCAAGAACGCTTATACTGCTCTTTTGTCTGCTACACCATAGCGCTGGGATCAATGCTTGGAATGTGGCTGCAGCCATAACCTTTTTTCCTCCTGTATAGAGTTCTACTGTTCCCCTAAGAATTCTTACTCTAAACTCCTCTCAAGAGCCTGACTTTAGCTCTGAGTTCAAATAGACCTGAGTTTGATTCTCCGTACAATCACTAGCGAGACTTTGGCAAATTATCTTCTCCAGGCTCCTGTTTTCTCAACTATTAAAAAATTTTTTTCATAAGGTTGTTGTACAAATTAGATGAGATAATTTATATAAATCATAGAGCCTAGTTACTGGTTTTCAATATATGGTAGCTTGGGTCATTCTCAACATCATTATCATCACTGTAATAGGCAGTAATCTGTGTTTGTGGAATTGAACTATTTTCACATTCTTATTTCTTTCCACTGTCATTTTTACATGTGCTAATAACTCTTTAATAACCAGGAGACTTTATTACTAAGAATACCTTTTAACTGCTGAAAGGGAGTGTTTTTATTTTTGTGGGTTTTATTTTCTTGTTTTTAGCGTTTTAGTCAATCCACATTTTCAGTAGTGTTTCCCTCTCCATAATCATTTTGCAATGAAATAGGTCTTTCAAGTAATTAATTCATCCAAATTTTCATTTCTTTGGAATTTATGGTGGAATTCATTTCTACATGACATGGAAAAAAAAAAAAAGAGGCAGGTGAGTGAATGCTGACTTTCAAATTTGAGCCCCTCTTGCTTTGTACTTGACCTAAAGCAGTCTGAGAATCATTCCACTGCTCCTGACAGTAATATATCCCATCCTTCAAGTGTATTTAGCTGGGCAAAGGTTTTACTCTATTGGGCTTATGAAATATTTGTTCATACTTTTTGGTACAAATCAAATAGATTTACAAAATTAAGATGTTTGAATTCTATAAAGAAAGTTATAGTCCTTTCAATTATAGAATGAGTCTGGGCAAGTTTATAAAGTGACTCAAGAATTAAGTCTTATCTTAATTATCATTCTGGAACAAAGCAAGTACACACACACACACACTCTAGAGTCTTTGACCTTGATATCGTTCTAATATATATAAATAAATGCACACACATATAGGATAAATCTAAAGATCAAAATTCAAATCATGAGTTAGGTCATTACTTATCACCTCTAACGTGACTAAAGCAGGGGTACAGAGGAGCTACTCTCTAGAGGGCTATAATTTATTTACTTTTTGTTCTTTGCTTATGGACCAAGACAGGAAGTGGTCCTGTGCAAATCCAGTCATCTGAATAATTAGTAGGCCATTAAAAACACCATGCTTTGTTCCATCTTAGACCTTTGAAACTATATTCTTGCTGAGTGTGGAATGCCTTCTGTCTCCAGTTGGTCATCTCACTACTACTCCATCTTCAGAGTTAAGCTTAGAGGTGGAAGTCTTCCCTTCTCACCCCGCCGCCAGCCCCTCACTAGGTGCTCTGTGTTCACTCTCAGCTAGAAAATTCCTATGAACTGGATTAAAATTACCAGATTCCTCATCTCTTTCCTCCAACCCATTGAGATCAACACCTGCATTTTGTGCTCTGACATAGCTAATGCTTATACATTAAGTAAGCACAAAGACTATTCAATATACTTTAATATATAAAAGTATATATATAGTGTATATTATATGTAAGTGTATATATGTAATATCGTGGCAATTAAGAGCGCAAGCTGTGGAGTCAAATATCTAAGTTTGTGACTTGCTGCCCACCCTATTTCTTGTAACCTTGAACAAGTTATTTAGCACCCTGTGCCTCAGTTTCCTCATCAGCTAAATGAGTACAATAATATCTACCTAATGAGATTTTTGTGATGCTAAATGAGTTCGTGCAGGTAAAGTGCTTAGAGCAACACCAGGCACTCCGAGTCAAAAACTGCTCTTATTAATATTGTTGCTCTCATCCCATCTCTCTCCCACCTCCCTTTCATCCTCAGCTCAAGCTCTCTCTCTGTCCTTTTACACACACATGCACACAGAAACAAAAGCAGGTTTGAGGACCAGCATTATTTGGTAGTTAACCACAGTGTAATTAAACCACACTTTGGCAAGGTTTTTTTTAGCTCTTGTTCCCAACATTACTTTGGGGAAAGAGTTACTGAACTAGAAATGGTCCACATCCCAGACTGTCTTCTAAGGTATCTATCTCAAAAAAGAGCATTCCTTTGAATGTGCTTGTTAATCTGTATGCATTTTTTTTATATAAGAGGATAGGTTTTTGGATATATTGTGTTTAATTCCATGTATGAGTTCTAGCACAGCCTTGTCTACCATCAGAAACCAGGAATCTAGAAGTACAGGGAAAAACATATTAAATAGGGGTCAGGGAATCAGGTACTAAAGCGTGTTTTGGAGAGATCACACAATTAATCTGGGCCTCATTACTGTATAAAATAAGGACGGTGCATCTGATGAACTAAAGCCTGAAAATTCAATGGATCTATTTTGAGATAAAGAAAAGACATTTAAAGGTAGCATTCATGTTGATGGAGAGATAAATGTTATATATGGATCTTATGGAATCTTATCCAGCCATGAGATAGCCTGCCATTTGCGAAAAACGGATGGACCTTGAAGGCATTGTGCTAGGTGAAGTAACTCAGACAGAGAAAGACAAATGTAGTCTAATAGCACTGATATGTGGAACCTAAAAAAGCAGAACTCCTAGAAATAGAGAGTAGAATAGTGGTTGCCAGGAGCTGGAAAGTAAGGGAAATGGGGAGATGTTGGTCAAAGGCTATAAACTTCCAGTTACAAGATGAACACGTTCTGGAGAGCTCATGTACAGCATGGTGATTGTGGCTAACAATACTATGTTACACACTGGAAAGTTGTCAAGAGAGTGCATCTGAAATGGTGCCGTCACAAAAAAGAAGTGGTCATTATGTGATACGATGGCAAGAACAGCTAATGCTACAGTGGTAATCATTATCCAGTATGTAAGTGTATTAAAGCGACACATACAACTTAAGCTTACACAATGTCATATGTCAATTAAGTTTCAATAAAATTGGGGGGGGGAGAGAAAGAAATGTAGAAAATGGATTTCTTGTGAAAATGGGTAGTAGAGTAAAGAAGTCAGTAGAAGTAGGTGAGGCAGTCTTGAAGACTTTCTGGCTTCTTTGCACCAGATCTCGGGAGCATGATGGACAGGATTTATGCCCCCAAATAGGGAGCTCACTGACTTTTTTCCCTATTGCCCTAATATGAGAAGATGCTTTTGAAAATAATCTATGTAATGCCCCAATTTTAAATAGCATTTAAAGTTAGTAGGTTTGGCCTGGGTTTTAAAGGAACAAATGGGCACAGACCACAGGGGGGGTTGGGGAGGTAAAGAATCTCTCTCAATGGCTCCCACACCAGAAACTGTGAGGAAGGGGAGAAAAGGCAACTGACTAGGATGAACTCAGATATTTCCAGTCTTCATTAGAAATGGCAGAGATGGGGCGCTTGGGTGGCTCAGTGGGTTAAAGCCTCTGCCTTCGGCTCGGGTCATGATCCCAGGGTCCTGGGATCTAGCCCCGCATCAGGCTCTCTGCTTAGCAGGGAGCCTGCTTCCTCCTCTCTCTCTCTCTGCCTGCCTCTCTGCCTACCTGTGATCTCTGTCAAATAAATAAATAAAATCCTTTAAGAAAGAAAGAAAGAAAGAAAGAAATGGCAGAGATGAGGGGTGCCTGAGTGGCTTGTCAGTTAAGCATCTGACTCTTGATTTTGGCTCAGGTCATGATCTCAGGGTTCTGAGATCGAGCCCCACATGGGACACGGCCCTCAGCAGGGAGTCTGCTTGGGATTCTCTCTCTCCCTCTGCCCCTCCCTCTGCTTGCACTCTTCCTCAAATAAAATAAATAAATAAAACTTAAAAAAAGATTGTAAAAATGTTAGTGGGGAGGTGAGGAGGAAACCTTGCCAGATCACCTCAATGTTAATGTGAGATTTTGCAATCTAGATTAGGCTCCCGGCGGATTCCTAAAACAAGAATGAAAACAGTTTGGAGCTCTGTGTGAAGAGTTTTTAGATTCTTCATTGAATTTTTATCTTGAAATGAAATTGTTTATCGTAATTTAAATATGTGGGAATAAGAGGCACAGATTGTATTTCTAAGAGCACTTATATTTGGAATAAGCATCATCTCTAATTTATTTGAGGTAGCTTTTTTTTTAAGTTTTTAGATGCCAATTGGTAATTCATATTCCCCTAACAATTTTCACTAATATGTGAGTAGCCTTTTATTTATTTATTTTTTAAATCAAGCCCTGTTGATATAAAATGGAGGGTTTTTCTTTGTTTTGTGATATTGCCAGTTGCTCAAGGGAGTGTAAATATAGAACACAGAGATTATGTAGGAAAGAAATATAAAAATGAACCATGCTCTCCAAGTCCTGGCTGTTCTGTGTGAGCTGTGGAGTCAGACCTTGACACAGCTCACATAGACAGGCCAAGAATTAATGAAAACAAATCTAAACGCCACAAAGGTGACAAGGTGGGAAAGGTAATGCTTCCTATTTGTTAATGCAGCTTTATCTATCACAGAGGATTGAGTATGTGCTAGGTAATTACACACCTGAATTTCTTAGAAAATCAGATCTTCACATGAGCAAATGAGAATTAACAAAAATGATAACAACAATCAATCAAAATAACAGCCTAGTAATGGACATCACAGAAACATGGAAACAGGTTAGCCAATACGGCATAAAGAAATGCCAACAAAGGAAATGCATTGCAGATCCCACTGAGAAGCAAAACCTCATAAAGGGGAAGGCCCATTGTTGCAAGAGCACAGACTTAACACTCTGAATTATTAAAAAAATATAATTTAGTGGCTCTTGAAAATGCAGTTCAGAGGCCCTCTGTAATACATTTTAACGTACACTTCCTACTGTATTGTTTCCTTTTCTTGAGAGTGAAGACCAGTCTTCTATTTGTTTTCCAATGTATTCAGAGTTTTCCATTTGAGGTTTTTGGTCAGTAATAAATACTTTTATCTAAATGTTGGACTTTCTTCTATGAAGATCAAAGAATGAAGTCTGATGTCTGAGTATTTTAATTGTGTAGTAACTGAACTGTTATTAAGATGAAAAAATAGCACGGGGGTGCCTGGGTGGCTCCACTGGTTAAGCATCTGCCTTCAGCTCAGGTCTTATCTCCGGGTCCTGGGATCGAGCCCCACATTGGGCTCCCTGCTCAGTGTAGAGTCTGCTTCTCCCTTTGCCGCCACCCCCCCCACTTTCCCCCCACCCGGCTCTCTTCTATCAAGTAAATAATTTTTTTAAAATAGCCTGGTAATAATTACAATTAATGAAGTTTATGAAGTAACAACTTTACAAATTAAAGAATCAAAACGGCATCTATATTTAGAGCAAGCCCTTGCGGAGGTTCTACACTTATTCCTGTGCTGCTTCCTCAGGATGGGTTCCTCGCTCATACTCAGAGAAAACGCCTCTCACTGCTTTTTTATGAAGGAAACATAACATGTGCTGGTGTGACAGTAAGAAGTGAGCTACTGACTCAGGGTTTACTGATGGATGAAATTAATTTAGAAAGAAATATAAATAGAAGCACATAGTCGTAAGGAGATGAGACGTAGCTGTCCACGGGAGCTA
This sequence comes from Meles meles, assembly GCF_922984935.1. NCBI lineage: Eukaryota > Metazoa > Chordata > Mammalia > Carnivora > Mustelidae > Meles > Meles meles. Next base: position 63,057,644 of record NC_060074.1, read on the forward strand.
TGACGCAGGTGCTATTGCTTGGGGCACAGGTTCAGGTGAAGTCCTCTGAGGGCTGGGTTTATTGTTTGGCTGCCCGTTGGCGAGAGCCTGCGGGCGCTGCCCTCTGCTCCCCGTCTTTCTGACAGCACACTGACCTGACTGATTACTTCATATCCAGCCCTCATTCTTGGAATGTTCTGTAGGGTAACCATGTTTGCAGTCCCAACAGCACAGTGCAGCACGATGTTATTTCCTAGTTCATGGTTTTGCCGGCGTCCCAAAAGACGGAGTGGTTATTTCAAGGACATGTTTGCTGATTTACGCGGCAGTGGCTTCTGCTAAGATGCTGTCACCTCTGAACAAGGACACATTTATTCCAGCATCAGAGCTGCCCATCACGAGCTGAGTCTAAAGACAGCTTTCAATGAAGGGCATGTGTCACCTTTGGCCTTTTTCGCATCGCACTGGAGAAAAACTCTAACTCCTTACATTAGGGGGTTAAGAGTTCCAATTAAGTCTTCAGTTACCAGTGCATGTAAAAGCGTATCATTTTGATGCCTTCCTTTTTCTTTCCTGCGACTTCTCCAAAGAGAAAAATAAACGGAAATAATAGGACCCACAAACACTCCGGATTATGGGACATGATGTTTTATAATAGTTTTAAGTGTCAAAGTGGGGATTCGAGACCCTGCCGATGCTAAGTCTGTTTGCTGCTTTGTGTTTCTAGATGACCAAGAACGGCACAGTGGAATCTGAAGAAGCTAGCACTCTTACCGTGGATGACATTTCGGATGACGATATTGATTTAGACAACACGGAGGTAGACGAGTACTTCTTTCTACAACCCCTGCCGACGAAGAAAAGGAGAGCACTGCTGCGGGCCTCAGGGGTGAAAAAGATTGATGTGGAAGAAAAGCATGAGCTACGCGCCATCCGCCTGTCGAGAGAGGACTGTGGCTGTGACTGCCGAGTGTTCTGTGATCCAGAAACATGTACCTGCAGCCTGGCAGGCATTAAGTGTCAGGTAAGGATCTGGGTTTCAAGGACTCCAAAGAGGAGACCTCATACACACTCCCTGCGCCCCCCACCCCTCCATGCGGCAGAGAATGAAGTTTCTCTCCTACAGGAAGAAGCTTTGCAGCAAGACAAGACCTATGGTTCAAGAAGAGAGAGATACTAAGTCAGGGACACTTCTGGGCGTACATAATACGCTGACACATGTATGATACGTGGGAGAGGAAGCCCTAGCTGTAGCTTAGTCCGTCAGAATCACGTCCTCTTGGATTCATGTATTGTACCAGCTTGTTGTGGATTTTTACAAGCACTCAGAGAGATCGTCACATCTCTGACATGGGAGTTCGTGTTTTCTGATCCATCTTTGGGGTATGAAATGACAGGTTAGAGGTGGCACACACGGGTGTGAAAATGACAGGACTGGGCCTTAAGAAAATGGAATTCTACTCCTGGCTCTGCTTTCTGCCAGCTGTGGGAAATTGGCAAGTCAGGTAAGCTTTCTGGGCTCAGTTTCCTTATCTCAGAAATGAAAGGGCTGGGCTGGATCGGCGGTTGGCAAACTGTGGTTCACAGGACAAATCTGGCCTGCCACCTGTCCCTGTAAATAACAGTTTAGTGAAGCTCAGTCATTTTGCGTCTCTTTGTCTGCTTTGGTGTCATCCGTGGCTGCTGTCATGATGTTACGGCAGCAATGAGTAGTTGCCAGGGACACTGTAGGGCCAACAAAGACTAAAATATTTCTTTTCTGGCCCTTTACCCGAAATAAAACAAAACAAAACAAAACAGGAAAAAGAAGGCAAGGAAGAGTTTACCAACTCTTGGACTAGATGATCTTCAAGTCCCCATTCATCTATATGATTTATGCTCTAAGATTAGTGAAGTGTCATTATTTTATGAGGAAACTTGCCCTTTTTTACAAAGACAGCCACTCAGGCAGGCCAAAAAAGAGGATAGTTCTCATCTGTTAAACAGTTGCTTAAAGTGGATTAATAGAAAAGGGATTAATGAGTCAGAAAGCAGCTGTAGATTCTGGCTCTGCCCTCTGCCTGTACTTTTTACTGAAACCAGAAGACGGGGCTGGAGTGTGCCTTCTCCTTTGTGGCAGAGGAAAGTCCCTGCACCTGGATAAGGCGGCAAGCAGAGCCAGTTCTTTCTGGGTGCCCGTGCTCTGGTCTGCATACAGCTGAATTGGGAGCAATTAGCAAATGTCTTCGGAGGGCTCTTGGATTGCTGAGAATTACACCTATTACCACCTGAGTGACGAGTTCAGTCCCGTGACACATGGTGAACCCAAACACTCTGCTGACGGAGCCCAGTTGCTCTAATTCTGGGGTATGGTGACATGAACATCCCTTTCCCTCAAAAAGCTTGTAGTCTTCTGGAGTGAGGAGGAGAAAGGGGAGAGCCAGGACATAAATGCATGGGTCCACCAAGCAGAGTCATAAATGGGCACAGCTGTTCCAGCCCTGCAGGACACATACATGCACCGTGGACCAGGCATCCAAACAAATGGAAGGAAAACCAACATGTGGACAAACTACTAGGCTTCATGAGACCAAGGGGTGTCAATCTGGCCATGTCAGGCAAAAGGTTCATTTTATAATAAGCCAAGAAGAGGAGGTTGACCAGTATGGAAAATGTCATCTAATTTAGCTCAAACATAGCAGGCAGAGGGATGGGGGCAGTAAGTTGGTGTCGTTTAAAATTGGTCGTGTGAGCCCTCTGCAGTGGAAGTGAAGGGAGCCTGGGGAAAGGAGAGACTTTGAAATGATGGGAGCCAAAGACAGCGGGGAGGGTAGAAAGGAGAAAGAAGAAAGCACAGGAAGGGGGTCAGTGAACTAAAACTCCACACTTAGAGCCGGAACTCATTTTTAATTTGAATACAGGTTTTAAACCCCGGTTGAAGTCTTCATTTCCCCTCTTGGTTTCTCTGCAACCTGCTTGTCATTTGCTCTGGCGCAAGTGGGATTAAGTCATCCCGGATTCAGAGGGGTTGCGGAGAGGTACTGGCGTTTTCCGTGGTCGGTGAGAGTTCCACGGCGCTAATCTGTGTTCTTCCTTCCAAGGTGGATCGAATGTCTTTCCCTTGCGGCTGCACTAAAGAAGGATGTAGTAACACAGCAGGTAGAATTGAATTTAATCCGATCCGTGTCCGGACTCACTTTTTGCACACAATAATGAAACTTGAACTGGAGAAAAACCGGGAGCAGCAGATCCCCACGCTGAACGGCTGCCACGGTGAGATAAGCGCTCACAGCAGCTCCATGGGCCCCGTGGCGCACTCCGTGGAATACTCCATCGCAGACAATTTCGAGATCGAAACGGAGCCCCAGGCGGCGGTGCTGCACCTGCAGTCGGCCGAGGAGTTAGATTGCCAAGGAGAGGAGGAGGAGGAGGAGGAGGAGGAGGAGGAGGAGGAGGAGGAGGAGGAGGAGGAGGAGGAGGAGGAGGAGGAGGACGGCAGCAGCTTCTGCAGCGGGGTCACGGATTCCAGCACGCAGAGCCTGGCGCCCAGCGAGTCAGACGAGGAGGAGGAAGAGGAGGAGGAGGAAGAGGAGGAGGAGGAGGACGACGACGAGGACGACGAGAAGGGGGACAGCTTCGTGGAAGGTTTGGGTCCCCATGCGGAGGTCGTCCCTCTGCCTTCCGTCCTCTGTTATTCCGACGGCACGGCCGTCCACGAGAGCCACGCGAAGAATGCTTCTTTTTACGCCAACTCTTCGACTCTGTATTACCAAATCGATAGCCACCTTCCGGGAACGCCTAGCCAGATCTCCGAGAGCTACTCCGAGAGAGATCCTGTGAAGAGCGGTACCCTCTCGCTGGTGCCTTACACCATGACCCCGGAGCAGTTCGTGGACTACGCCCGCCAAGCTGAGGAGGCCTACGGCGCCTCCCACTACCCGGCTGCCAACCCCTCTGTCATCGTCTGCTGCTCCTCGGCAGAAAGCGACAGCGGCGTCCCCTGCAGTAGCTTATACCCCGAGCACAGGTCCAACCACCCTCAAGTGGAATTCCACTCCTACTTGAAAGGCCCCTCCCAGGAAGGGTTTGTCTCCACGTTGAATGGTGACAGTCGCATTTCAGAGCACCCTGCGGAAAATTCTTTGAGTCTGGCAGAAAAGAGCAGATTGCACGAAGAGTGCATCAAATCACCCGTGGTTGAGACGGTCCCTGTGTAGTAGCCTAAATGCTTCTCGGACCGCCTCTTCTCTCATGGAAAGCCCTGTATTTCATTGGATTTCCTGGGCCCTGTGGTGGTTTAAACTGAGGACCAAGAAAATCCCGGACAGTGGTGAATCTTCCTGACTGTATTTTGTTTTCTCCTTTCTAGCTGCGTGACTGTGGCATTGCACAAATACAGTCTCTATGAGGATTTTAAAAGATTTCCGACTGTTTTGATAGAAAAATGCTAATTTTAAAAAAAGCCTATCTCGCAGTTGCCTACCTGTCAAACTGTGTGAAACCTGTCAAGCTGTGTAGATCAGAGCTCCAAGTTTTGGATTATCGGGCCTGTGCAAGATTGTTAACTAAGACTGGGAAAGAGTAAGATTTAGAGTCCTAATTTTCGATAAATCTGAAGATGACGGTGACTTTTTAATGTAAAAGTAATTATTGTAAGAAAAAGATTTAACCATTCCATGTGTATTTTATTTATGGTAGTTAGAAGTCACGTTTTGATGAAAATGAACAGCAGCATGTTCTTTTAAGCTGAAGACACATAGTACCACCGAGCATGCCCACATGGATTGCCTCTGGAATCCATTCACGTTTTTATGATCATGACTGATCAGATTTGCAAATACTTTCTTAAGGGTGAAATAGGCCTATTTTTGCTATTTTGGACAAATAAATGAGTCTATATGTGCAGGTCCTTACACAGTTTTCTCTAAAGTTAAGAGTTAGGACAATCCTCTGGTGAGGGTCCAGTCATTGCCCTCCCTCCGCTGACTCCAGAGATGGAGGTAGAAGGAATTGCCTTTCTTTTTTAAACGGCATCATCTTGGTTCTTAGCTTGGACAGCACCTTTAAACTCTACTCCCCTACATCCAAATGCACTTTAGTGCCCCTTCATGGTACCTTGTGAGGGGTGGGGACTGAGAACCCTTTGAGATGAAAAAATTTAAAAAAAAATTTTTTTTTAAATCTGTAACTAGTATAAGGTTCATATAATTAATATAGAGGAATCATCCAATGATACTTTATGAAGGAAAAATGACCTATTTTCCTTCGCCACTCTGAAGACCTAACTCGGTAAAAGCAGAGGAGGCAGAGGAAACCTCGAAGAGACACATCCTCAGCGACCAGCCTTTTCTACAGCGTGATCAATCCATCTCTACAAAATGAATATATAAGGAGATTTCCTTGTAGTGACTAGCTGATTGAAGGGGGGGCCTCTACCCAAATATTCAACTAGGCCTTACTTTTCTGAAGCGTTTTGATTTCTCTTGCCTGGGACAATTAGCAGAACAGTCCAGAATGCATTGAATACTTTCTAATTACCTCATGTTCTCTTATTAGAGGGGACAGATAGAAATGAAAAACATGCACTCCCCACCTTTAGATTATCTGCACTTGGTTCGTCGGAGGACTTCTAAGATCCCGTTTTCCTGTACATTAATTTACCTAAGTAGTGTGTTCAACCTTTTTTTCCCCCCAACGCAATATGACTATGCTAAGTCTGTTTCCTATTTTCGACCTTCTGTTGTTCTATCATTTCACATTTTATGCCTCTTTGAAATGTGGACATGCCTTGCTATTCAGTGACTGCATCGCTAATTTTTATGTCTTTTAGACTTAGGTGTTTAGAAATATGAATATAAATATATTGTAGATCTCAATTCCTTAAAAAATACTATTTTATTTCATTGAACTTAAAAATGATCTCGAGAAAGTCCTCCAATGGAAACGTTTCTACTAAAACTTGATTTGGGGAAAACATGTTTCCTCGGCAGCTCTTCCACTGTGCATTTGGTTCCTGCCCTGTCTCTACCCCTCCAGGGGGCCAAATTTATAACCATTAGTGTTAACATTAAAGGAGCTTTGGGTTTGTCCTTATGGAAGTAGCAGTAATGAGGGCAGGGATGTGACTTTTGAATGATAAGCCCTTCGGGTTAATCAGATTAGGGTTTTGCTCAAATCTCCGTAGTATATTTCATGTTGTCTACAAAGTTACACATTTTAGTGCTTGATTTCCAAAATTGCTTCCCTTATCAATACAATCTAAAGAGCACAGGCCCAAAGAAAAATGACAAGAGGCTACTGTTCCTTCATTTAGGCATGGAAAAAATCACACGTGCCCTATTTGCGGAACTGTTGCAAGCCCTTGAAGTATTTACTCGTGAAGCAGTCAGCATATTCTTGGAACACAGACTGTGGCAGTGGTAGGGCAGGGGGAGAAGTGACCCTGGCTGGGGCAAAGTTGAAGGGTAGAATGTCAGTCCAGTTTCTGCAAGGATAGATACTTAATTTGGTTCAGCTTTGTATTCTCAAGAAGGTTGATGCCTGCTTGTTTGTTTGGCTAGGTCTCTATTTTGTAGTTTCATTTCCAAAAGGATGCTTAACCTAGAAACAGGCAAACAAAAAAACCAGAGCTCTTTCCCCTATCTGTCCGATTGGGGTTGAAAGTCGCTGTGCACAGAAGGATTAACCTTCCAAACATGATTTCCATTCCAAATTTTCATATATATAACCTAACCCCTAAACATCTCCCACAAACTACATACACAAATTACCTATTAAAATACTCCCATAATACACACACACACAGACACAGACACACACACACACACACACACACACACACACACACACACACACACACGATGTATACCACACCCTGGAGAATGACAGATTTTCGGCAACGGCCAATAATAAATACTGTATTTTTCCCCACCCTAGAATTTGATTGGGTTTTATGATAAAAAAATAATAATAAGGTCTAGAAAAGAGGATAATTTGTAAAGCTATAGTCTGAAAATGTTGGGTCAAAGTTGCAAATAATATTAATGATGGATTCATTTCTGTGTTACTTCCTTTCCCAGAAACGCTGAAGAGAGCACAGTGTTCCATCTGACAATTTTTCCCCCCTTAATAGCCCTTCTATTCAACAAAAACTGTCCACATACCAGGAGAGCTCCACAGTTTATCTAAGCTTTTTAAAATGGGGATCAAGCTGGATGCAGTCTGTTGGGGTAGTTAAAATCTTTATGCTGAGACACAGCGACACCCAACCTGCAGCTGCAGTGTTGCCCCCATGGTATATCTAACCAAATTACTGTTTGTTTGTTTTTTCTGACACACAGCTTTGTAGTCATTCACTGCCTGTGGCAGAGCTTCGTGCTTTGGTCCCTGTTGTTTTAACACCGGCCCTATACTTTTTACTGGGACGTTAATTCCCAGTTAGAATCCACACCAGATTTGATTTGCAAGTCAAGTGGCTGAAGCAGCTTGCATTTCCTTTGTCATTCTAGGTTTCCTTTGGGAGAAAGAAGTCAACGAAAGAGATTTACTTAAGTACCCCCCCCCATCGTTTAATCACCAATTATTAAGACATAAGGAAAACTTGTTCCACTCATGTCTTTTGTTAGCTGAATAATAGTTACTTTAAAAAGTCAACCTTTTATTGGTGATAAAACTATGTTTTCCCCAGTGTCCCAGCCACATGTAAAATGTGAAAATAATATTGAGTCATAAAATCTTAATAATCATCTATGGCCCAGCAATAGCCACTCCCACGTCCCCGCCCCCTGGGGGGCCGGGGGGGGGCTGTGAATTACAGAAACACTGGCCACAAAATAATCAAGAAAAAAAAGAGATTATAAGTGATTATGTTCTTTAAATTTTCACACTCTAACAGATGATGTCTCGGCAAAATTCTGGTTTGGTTATCATTAAACAGGGAAATAGATATGATTTATTTGCTATAAAATGACATGTCACTGCTTCTCTGATTAAACTTCTGATACTGTATAAGTTTTTAATTCTTTGGTCTTGATATTTAGAATTTGCTAAATATCAACTCTATCAACAACTATTTATAGAACACCTACTCTTTTCAAGGAAGTGTTCTAAGTAATAAAAAGAGGAGGTAAACACTATGCATTCTAAGGGATTGTGATGATGAAGAGTGGCGTGAAATAGTCAAGCCTCACTGTAATTCTAACTGGTGATTTTATACCATGAATTAGAAAAAGTGACATCAATCCTTGTCTAATTACATGCAAACTGTAATGAAAAGGATATTTCTTTTCTCTAAATTAATGAAATTCACTGGATGCTCTTTTTCTCCTCTCTCCTATCAAAATTTCTGAATTAAATCTAGACTCAGCTAGAGGAACTGAATCGAATGAAGAGATTTTCAGCTAATTGCTTCTTCAGTGTTAGATCTATATAAGTAATGCTAAATTTATACTAGCAAACTCCTACCAGAGAGTTTCCAAAGCTGGTTGCCTCATGTATAAACCAGGAAACATTTCAGGAAAACTTTGAAACAATGATATGGAACATAATCCCTCTTACTTCTATTTATAAACAAACAGCATAAAAAATTAGCGAAACCATAATTCCAAGTTCCAAAGGCATTATTGCCCTGTAGCCTGTAGAAAACAGGTCCTTCAGGCCACCTCACTTTTCCCTGGTGTTACAAAACCATCAAATGAGCAGGTGGAAAATGGACATTCTCAGAAGTTAGACAGAGACTTTTTTTTAAGGTGCCAAGAAGCCTTCCACCTCTCCAAACATGACTTCACCTTCCTCTTTAAAAATGGCATCTGCTCCTTATTCTCTCACAGAGTTTAGAGCATCATTACCCTAACCAGTGTATAAAATACCACCCTTAAGTGGAAGTACCTTCTTTCTTTCAAAGACAAGACTTGGGTGTAATTTGAAACCAGAACTCTCTGTGTATCTTTACCACAACTAACATGGAAAGCTTAAAGCCTTAATCCCTCTCCGTTCTAACACAAATTCGCAACTTCTGATGATATTATTCTGAGATCTGCTAATTCGTGCTCAAGTAACTTAAATGTCGAAGCCACTTGCCACAGCTTCGCACAAATAGCACAGCTCAACAGATGTTTTCTGTCGCATTAAGGAATTTAATTGACTTAATTTAACTGAATATCCGCAATTGAAAAACCCACTAAAATTACGGAGGTGTCAGGGTGGGTCGAGGACAGAATCTAAGCGTAATAAGTGGTAGTGTCTCCTGGGGAACCGGAACGTCTCGGCAGAGCTGAACAGCTAGAATGCTCACCGGAAAAACTAGATCTACAAGGGGCGGCCCGAAACCAGAAGGGGCAGTGACAAAGCTGAAGCCCAGAGCCACTTCGGTGTTCCCATGTGCTGCCCACCGTCCACATCAATTACGTCTTACTCTCTAAAAATCATCTGATGCTTGCTTTGAAAAATAAAAAAAAACACCGAGCTCCAACACATTAAAGAGACTATTTTTAAGATTTAGACACATTTCATATTAAAGTGACTGACAGACTATTGTCAAAAGTGATGAATATGGGAATAAAAGAGCTCTTTAATATTTTACCTGTCAAATCTGCATATTTAATGTGACTTTTGAAAATAGTCACTTCTAAGTTTTACTTCAACTCCTTTCAGCTTTTCAGCTAGACCATGAGACCCCCTTCCAACCAACCAGTGCTGGTGGGGTTTTTGTTTATTTTCTTTCCTATCAGAAATTCAGACTCAAAGCTTGATACGACCTGGGTTTTACCTGGTCAGTGGTCCTGCAGTTGGTCTAACTTTGGGCTGTCTGGAGAATAGACAGAACGCCTTGGGTTTTTGATCTTTGACAGTAGTAATTCAGACAGAATAATTAGAAGCAGGAAGGTGAATATAACCAGATTCAAAGCCTAAACCAGCTCATTCTTTATATGCAGCTACTGTAATCTAATTAACAGATAGCCTGGAATTTTAGTAAATACAGGTACATGTTACATTTGTGGAAAATGAAGTAATTTCAAAGATTTAAGTCATATTGTTGACTACTTTCTTTCACTCGTGATAAATATATCACTCTACAGGGTAATTGTTTCTTAGTTGCTACTTTATACCTGCTTACAATTCAAGTAAAGTCAGCTCTAGTGTGTCATTTTATTTCATCTCATAAGTTGCTGGCAGAACTCAAGTTTCAAGAGAATATGATAGAATTTATTTTGGACAACATTTGCATTTAATGTGCTAATGATGACATTCCTTTCTTCGCATTACTTATTACCATGGTGATCATCAAATCAGTTCGGTAACTCTCATGTTAGTGACTTGTATGAGGCCATTTCAGTATTTTAAGATGATGTATATTGATTCAAAGGATTTAGGAAAAGACAAATTAATGGTAGAAATTAGCCTTGCCTTGGTCTAAGTGAATTTATGTGGCCTGATTGAATGGTTTTAGTGGCGATTTTGAAATAACTGTTTTGCTAGGTATGCCTTTCTTTCTATTTTGGCTTTTCCCTAATATTTTTATCTTGCTTGGGGGTATCTTAAAAGTTACGTACTTGTGAGTATTTGGGAAGACATTGATTTAGAAAATATCTCTTTAAAACTTAACTAAGCTCCTCTATCACCAGAGAACTTTAGCAGGTCTTACTGCCATGCTATATAAGACCAGAAACCCTACGTCAGGAATGTGCCCTCCCAATATGGTTTTGCTGTTGTCTCTACATAGGAAGCCTATTCAAAATTAGATGTGAATTTTAAACTTTGTAACTTAATTTATCCAATTTTGGTTTACTTCTCCTTTTTTATCTTGGTCAGCAAGTTTTTTCCCTTAGCCATAAAGAAAGCCACCCATCTTAAAAACAAATTCAAAGGAATTTGAAATTTTACTTATTTATTTTTAGAAATTCTATTTCAATATTTTTTTAAAAAAGGAAGGAAGGAAATAAAATCAAAATCTGAATTCTCCCAAAGAGGAAAAACCTAAATATCTAAGCCTAAGAAATAAATTGCCTGAGGTTATTGTTTTTTTTTTAATTAAGTGTTGTTCCTTGGATGCTTTAATGATATCCAAATAATATCTGAACTTGATAGACTGTAAATTTTAGTAGCTGGCACAGTCATTTCCTTTGTACCATAATTAAATAGGGTCCCCTGCCAAAGGTTACGCTCTGAATCTTGATTCATTAGGCGCTAGTCATCCCAAACGTGTATCTTAGACTAGTTTAATCTTTTCACGGATTCTCAGAATGGCCAACTGTGTGTGAATAATGAAAAGTTTGAGATTCTTGTGTATTCTTCAAATTTTATAGTCCTGAGACTAGAAGAGATCTCCAGAGGTCATCGGCCTCATCCATCTATCTCCAGGGAGGACTGTCATTCAGGGATGCCCAACAGGAGAGATACCCATCTATTCTTAACATCTCTAGGGAATGTGGTTTCCTTGGCAACACAATCCAGTTCTCTTGGGTTTTTCTCCCAATAAGAAAATATCTTGGCCAGGCTTTGTGGGCTAGGCACCTGGCAACAGTTGTGGTGATTTGGGCCATTGTCCTGGCAGACTCAAAAGACACTGGGTTCCCTCTTACTTTGATGATTATTGTATTTGATGACTCCATAGGTCTCCTAAGAAATTAGATTCTTAAAAAATAAAGATGTGAGTGTTGAGACCATGTTCAATAACACAACCTGCTTTCAACAACTATGAAGGTAGTTTTTTAAAAATTTTTATTTTTTCGTGTGTGTTCACCAATGCTGTAATATCAAGAGGTCATGTCAAGAAAGGTGACTCTTTCAGATCCCCAGTGACAGGCATCAGAGTTAGGATCAAGTGACTTGACTTGCTCAATTTTCTGAGAAGTGACAATGACATAAAGTGAGCATTTTCTAACTTCTTGCTTCTAAATAAGTACCTTCTCGTTAATCTTTCTTTACCCTAAAATGACAAATGAGAATCTCAAGCTTTTCCACTCCTTCTGGGGAAGATGTGACTAGTTTTGGAGCGTCTGCTGTGGAATAAAACAACTCCAGAGAATTAGTCAGCCGCCATTCCTTCCCAGCCTTTGTCCCCATGTTATTTAAACAATGGCTGCCTGCCTTCTCAGGGATCAGCAGAATGATTTAAAAATTTGTCATCTTGACAAGGCCTGAAATCGAAGGGAGGAGTCTGGGAGGATGGTGACCGCCCCCCCCCCATTCCATCACTTGACCTAAGCACCCCCTGCAGCTTTCACAGCATTTTCTGTTTGCTCAGAGTTGCTTCCAGCTCTGAGTCAGAACTAACCGGAAGATGAGGAGCCCTCCTAAAATCAAGGTTTCCTTTCTCCATGGGAGTTTTTCCCAATCTAGATACAGCTGCTTATCTCCCCAACTCAGATGCTCTTGGTGAAACGACACCACATCAGTGTGGTTGTTCCCCACAAATAACACTGGGGGAAATAACCCTTTTTGCTTTAAAAAAAAAAAAAAAGCTATAGAATGTTTATGTAAAGAATGTTGAATAATTTGGCCCATGTTTTAATTGACTCTAGACACCTCTATGGAAATAAGTCTGAGGCGTAGTTTGTGAAACATGTTTCAAAAGTGTTTGATGTAAAATAAATGCTAGACATTTACAGTACAGACATAGTTAAAAAAATTAAAAACCTGTAGATTACAACTCTGTTCCTAAGAACCTCAGCCTTTATTGTGTCTTAGTAAAGTTGATCTGCTTTCATTTTAGTTTATTGCATTTCTGGTGTAATAGCCTCTTAAGATAGAACTATTAATACATATGTACTGGTTAATGCCTGTTAATGCAGAAAATGGCACTTTGTTATTTCAATGTGTTTCCCTCAATGTCACAGGGTATATCAATTTGATAGGAAAAGGTCATTTGACACTGGTCAAAAATGCATTTTCCCCATTTAAAATATGTATGTATAATTGGTTGCATAGACAAATGGCACCTTTTGCAGTATCTTTATCTTGATCATAGTCTTAGATGTCAACTGTGTCTCCACTCTCCAGCTGCCATAAAATTCGGAACATTTGCAAATTCTGGTGAAATCAAGTGAGCTGAATGTAATGGTAGATCAAAGAATCCAAAGGACTTGAGTGTTATCCTTCAGTCTATGTTGAACCATTCGGACACTGGGAATGGTCTTTACACAAGGGAAGTCTTTTGAGAGTGTTCTTTTGTTTTGTTTCGGTTGGATTTTGTGGTTTGTTTTTTGCTGACAAAAAAGGTAATTTAAAAACCCAGTGAGATGAACTCACTGTAACATTTTTTTGACACTGTGCTTGGTTTTATCTCTTAGTTGATTTCTGTTACTACTTTTTACTCAATTTCAACAGTATTTCAGTAGACATTTTCTTACAGTTATGTTCAATATAATCACTCGGAAAGAGTGGAAAGGGAAGAAAAGCAACAGTTCATACATACGATCGCTTTACACTAAAACGTCTTATTGTATGTCACACAGTTTCTAGATTGATTTCTCTTGTGTATAAGTTATGACATCGAAGATGCCAAAGGGTATATAAAATAAGCTACAATAATATTCAACAGAACTTAACCTGGATCTTATGTTGTAATAATTTATTCATATTAGATGTAGTCTTCTGTATTTATATTTTCAGTATTTATTATGAATGACATGGAAATTCGTGTATTTATTGTGGCTTTTTATTGCAGTGTGTATATATATAAATCACAAATAAGCATTTTTAAGTCTTATCCTTAAGTTTCTTTTATTAGTGGCACTTGTATTATGCTGTACTTTTTATTATATATTGTACGATATCTTGTCCATTTGTTTGCAGCAGAGTAAAACCGGTTTCTAAGTTGTATCTACTGTTGCCTTCTTTTGTATTTTGTATGACTCTTTTGTTCTCACATACCGAGCTGTCACAAAACAGGCGGGAATACCTCCCTCCCTCTGTGTAACAGATAGAGTCTTGAAACAGTGTGTGAAACCAGCTCCTGTGAATGACTTATTACATTATCATCTCAAAGACGTGTTAACTTTATTATGATTGATCCCTGAGTGGAGACGCTGTTAACATTTCCCTTCCTCAACTGTTCAACTCCTTCACCAAGTAATGATGTGTGAACAAATATGAGGGCCGGAGAGGAACTCCCTATTCAAATGAATTTGGGAGGATATTTTGAAAAAGACAGATCCAATCTCTTGTGAATGGTATCCTGTAATACACCTGACTAGTAGTATTTTTGGTTTGCTCTGCTTAACACAGACTCTGTGTGATTTGGTGCTTAGAATACGTGCGTACACAGAGCACAGATAAAAGCTTACCTGTCTGGTAATGCTGAATTAAGGTAACCTTTTATTGGCGATAGAACAAAGAGAAAATGGATCCTTCCTCATCTCCTATTATATACAAGTCACTGTCCTCAAACAACTTGTTTTCCTACTCTTGGAACGCTAGATTTCTATCTTTGTCAGTGCAGTCATAATACGTGATTGTGTGAACACCCTACAACTCCAGTTTGATCATGTTGCTCTCTCCTCTGATAGTCCTTCCTCACTGACAACAAGATAAAATCCAAACTCTGAGATGCCCCACGAGATGGCCCACGATCTGGGCACAGCAAACATTTCCAGCCTTTGTGCTCATCAAGCTGTGTCTTTGTTTCGCACGTCCTCCTTTGCCCTCAAGACAGACTGCTTAGACCTTGCCCGCTATTCCATTTTTCACGGCCTCTGTTCGGCATGCCCCATTCAGAACACACACCTCACAACCCTGTTCTAGCGGCACAACTCTAAGGACCGTCTGCTCGTTTTTCAAGAGAAAACTCAAATGTGTCTTCCTTTATGTTGCCTTTCTGATTCTCCTAAAACTGGATTACCTGCTATTCTATACCCAGTCAGGACATTTCCCTTCACTTTCCGCTGCATGCACTTATTTAGATACTTACTCCCTCTACAGGACTCCCTGAGAACAGAAAATGTGTCTCTACTCTCCGTATTCTTGGCATCCATCCATTTAGTGCCTGGAACAGAGCACACACACAAAATGTTGGCTGATATATTTGTGGTACAAGAAGGAAGGGTACATTTACAGGAGTCCAGATGAGGGAAAGATGGCTGGCTGAAAAGGAGGAGAAGGAGTCAGATTCAAGGGGAGAGAGAATTTCACCTGGTAGGGGACAATTCCATATTCCACTTTATGGATGAGCTCGAGGAGTCTGAGTCAGAACCAAGTCACCCCATTCCGCGCAGGGCAGAGGGACGTTGATAAGAGCGGATGATTTACCTTTGGAACAAATGAGCAGTCAGCCGAGAATCAATTCAGATACTGCAAAGCTCTGAGAACTAGTCCAAAGAATCTGACTTGTACCCTTAGGGAAATAGGGAAATCCCAAAGACATCATGAATCAGAGTAGTTGCAGTATACAGATGGTTTGGCAAGACGAGAATGCCACAGTAAAAATCTTCACTGTAGCTATTGCAATCACTATTCTTTCAAAATAATAATAAAAAATAATAATAAAGGAATAATTGCAGAGAGCCTACTGTTTAGAACACTGTACTAGACAATGAGAGGGCAGTGGTGCACAAGATGGGCCGGTCCCCCCCAAACCAGCCAGGATAGGGGTCTGGGTGATTATGGCAAAGAAAATGTCAGTTATTGGAAGCTCTACTGAGGCGTGAGAGATTAACGGTAACTACAAGAGGGGCGCCTTTGAACTGTGATGCAGATCTGACAAGGCCTCAGGCCAACTCACAGGGAGCCCCAGAGCCAATATGGCCCACTGGAGTTGTCCCCTAGTGAGCCAAAAATGTCAGATCGTTAGGTCCCCACCGTGATGAGTCACTGGGTGTGAATATCCCACGTAGGTCATGCTTTTGAGCAAGACATCTCTCTGCAGCTGAGGCCATCCCCAAAGGAGAGGTGAATGAGATGAACTTGGGTGGTACAGCTCCACGTCAATCACATCAAAAGAAGAAATAAAGACATGTAACAGTTAAGAGATCAACGTAAAGTTTTGAACTTAGATTGAGGGGGGGGGGGAAATGAATACATATATTTACCAGTACTATGGTTAGGAATTCTCTTCGTTGGAATCTCTCAACAAAGTCTCCGCTAAATCATCTCCTAGATGATTTCCATGCACAAGCCCCCTATGATTACCACCACCCTGTCAGGATGGAACAGCCTCCGCTTCTTTGTCAAGTTTTCACTGGTAAAGCAAAGCAGCAAGCCAATTACTGAGATCATTCAGATGAAAATTTTACTTTTGCCTGAATTAGCCAGAGAATTGAAGCATAAATAGACCTTTTCACTTGACTGATTGAGATAATTGCCTCACTTTTCTAGGGGAGACCTATAGCTGGGAGGCTGTGTTTGGTCACCAAAACATGTTTGTAATATGCATTATTGACTTTTCTTGAAACAACTATGCTTGGCTAGGTGCCACACAAACGCTCGCCCTCATGAAACAACACACAGTAATACCATACCTGGAAATACTCAACGCTTGGAGTCTTTCATTTGGGGCCAGCCCCAAAACACACCAGCTCAGACCTCCAGAAGAAGTAAAATGGCATCTAGGGGGGTCTGGGAGGAGGCGGCAGGGCAGGGGGCAGGCCCGGTGGCTAAGATTCAGGAAGTGAGAATTAGCTCCAGGTGCATTTGAACAAATGGCCTTTCCTGAAAGGAGTGGGTAGGTGGACTTGAAAGGAACATGTAATTTCCATTTATTATTGGAGGGGTGATAAGAATTCATAAAGAGACCTGAGTAGGGGCAGACATTAGAGCAACAGCAGGACTCAGATCACAGCCTTTGGCCTGGCTCCTGTGGAATAGAAGCTTTCTCTAGCAGCGTGGGACGCGGGGAAGAGAGATTCCAAAGAAACAGCACTGCGTCTGAGGTCTCCGCAGCATTGACTATCTGATGGCCTGCCGTTTCCACCACACGGTCAGCGATGACCTAGAAAAATCACTGAAGAGCAAGATACGCATCAGAAAACCCCTCACAAACTTGAATTCTTGGAGAAATGGTCGGCATGTGTCTGTAATTACTTTGGGATGGCTCCCCTTGCTGGCCAACTGGCAGAACGTCTTAGATCCTGAATATGCGTGGGAGGACATCCCCCCTGAGGCACCTATGGAACTTCTAAGTTCTCTGCACTTAAAAAAGAAAAAAAAAAAAAGTGCTAAAGTAGATTTTATTTTCTGAGTATCAGTGTAAACGAAGGGAAATCTCAGTCATAGAATTTATAAAATCCAGCGGAATTATTTTCTGATTTCTCTGTTTCTTTATCTTCAGTGGATGTTTAAAGGGCTCCGTGTAAGGATTTGTGATTATAAAATAATGACTGCTTTAAATCTTTCCATTTTTTAAACTTTTATAGCATATCTAAGGGTTTGAGGTGGTAGATGAGATACACAGGGGGTACACACACACACACACACACACACACACACACATTAGGATTATATCTAAATAAGCTGCCTTTTTTTTAAGGAGACACAGTAGGGAGGCTGCTATTGTTCAAAGCTATCTTGAATTTCATTTTAAAAATTGCTTGGAATATAGCTTTAATTGTGACAACTCTTAATACTTCAGAAATTTATTTGGCTTTTTAAAATATCCATGTCATTCAGAATCAATTTTGTGGAACTACGGGTGAACTAGTAAAGTTAAACCATTTATCTAAAATAATAAAAATAGGGGTGCCTCGTGGCTCAGCCAGTTAAGCGTCTGACTCTTGATCTCAGGTCATGTCTTGATCTCAGGGTTGTGAGTTCAAGCCCCACAATGGCTCTGTGCTGGGTGTGGAACCTACTGAAATAAAATAAAATAATAACAAGATACATATCTTCCAAATTTTCACCCAGGATTCCCCCACAAAATGATATTAAAAATGTCAGATAACTGTACTAAGTGTATGTCAGCCACTTTCCCATAGTTTTTGTATGTGGCTATTTATTTGGATATAAAAACTGGTATATTCTCTTAAAATTTTTAAAAACAATTTTATATATAGGTATCATCAAATTTTTTTATGTACTTTTGTCATCAAGAGATCTAAGAAGACTAATACGGTCTCTAGTACAGGGCTAATTTTTTGCTTTGATCTAAGCCAAGATTAACAAATCTTGCTTACAAGACAAAAGATACCGGCTGGGATGGGGGGGAACAAACCTTTAACTGATCATTTTATCTAGGCTGATCCTACAATAGATAGGATATTCTTGAAATTAACACATTCCCACTCTTTCGATTTTATTTTTATTTACGTTTATTTTAGCATACCTCTGTATTAGTTAAAAGATTCTAACATATGCTATGTTTAGAGGCAAAGGAGCCTCTTAAATCTCCACGGTTTATCTTAAATGGGTGAGGCACTGGCGCGAAGCTGACCTGAGGGTGTCTCAGATCTGGGGAAGGCTCCACCCTTAGAATCGTCGCCGCCTGCGGGAGGGAATGTGGCTTATCGTGCACTGCTTCTTTAAGGTTTCTAGCTAGAAGTAACACATACTACCACTTCCCTGCCCGTGCATTGCTCAAAATAAATCACACGGACAGAAAGAGAATTGCATTTTACTTCCTATCGTCTTACCTGATTCCCAACAAAGGTACTTGGATTGTTAAAAAAGGGAGGGGCTGAGTAATGTCTCCTACTAGGTGCTTGGAAGAACGGAAACTGGTGACGGGCACCCGCAACCACCAATAGCATTCAAGAAATGAAGAACTTTCTCTCGACGCAGAGAAAGGGGACAGTGCTTCTTAGCTGGGAATCAAACACAGCAACAGAATCTAGTACGATTTAAAATGTATACTTTGATTTTCTTTTCTGTTAACAGCAAGAGGCCAAACATTGCATTTGCTGATTAGGTTTTAACATCTGAATTTCTTTCCAGGTCCTACTTTTTACTGCAATAAATTGCGCTTAACTAGAGCTCTCTGGGGATTTCACAGTGATTAATGAGACTGTGGGTAGGGCCGCTCTGGATGGCTGGGAGGAGAGCGGAGCTGCGTGAGAGCGGCTGCTGTCACGGCTCCCACCTCAAGCTTGAGCGTTGCCATGGTGACAGCTGCCCCGGGAACCCACTGGGAGCCCAGCAGGCACACTGGCGGCCAGACCTTTGTATCAGACAGGGTACTACCCCCAGCCTTCCAGAATCAGCATAATGAACTCAGCAGCCAGGGTGTTTCTGCTCACTAACCTAGGGGACAGTCTATTCTTGTTTGAACGGTCACTCCCCAGATGTCAATTTAGAAAGACAGTCTATTTTCTCTTTCTTCCTGTCCTCTTCCTCTCAGCTTATTTTCATATCACACCCCGTCATTTTTTTCCCTCACATTATTGTTATGTCAGTAACAGTTATTAATAGAGCAATTCACAGATTTAGATACAATAGAAAAATCCAAAGAAACAAATAGAGCCTGTCACACGGCACTGACCCATAGAACTTTCTGTGATGATGGAAATGTTCCAAGTCCGTGCTGTTCAATGCAGCAGACTCTGGTCACATAGGACTACTTAGCACTTACAGCCTAGATGGTACAACTGAGTAAATTTTTAAATTTCTTTCATTTAATTCCTTTTAAAGATTTTATTTATTTGACAGACAGAGATCACAAGTAGGCAGAAGCAGGCAGAGAGAGAGGAGGAAGCAGGCTCCCCGCTGAGCAGAGAGCCAGATGCGGGCTCCATCCCAGGACCTTAGGATCATGACCTGAGCTGAAGGCAGAGGCTTTAACCCACTGAGCCACCCAGGCGCCCCTAATTCCTTTTAATTTTAATTGAAATAGCTGCATGTTAGTTAGACTAGGACTATCGAACTGAACAGCACAGGTCTAGAATCGTATTTCAGCCCCGCGAGTTGCGCCGCCTACAGCTGGTCAGGGAAGAACCATCCTGAGCAGCGTCCTCGCCCTTGAAGCAGTGTGTTTACTATCTGCTCTAAAGCATATTATTGTTATTGCCACATAAGGTATGCCTTGGCCTGTGCTAACCGCCTCTTGTAAATTTAATTATGCAGCTAAAGAAAGATGAGGAGAAGGAGACGTGATGATTTGGGTCATTACAGGTAATAATCACCTAGAAGCAACCCTTAAGGGGTAAGATGTTACTGTTTCTAAATAATATATTAGCAACATTGCTGCGATTCTGCAAAAGAACCAGACCCTAACCAGAACTCATCAGTTCTAGTCCCGGATTTTATGCTAGTTCACGGTGTTACTTAGAAAAGACACACAGCAGAGGGGTTTTTTGGGGCTAAAAATTGTTTTCTGTGTGCAAAGGGAGACAATAATATTCACCATGTGTTTACTAATATGACAGACAGAGACTTGAAGTCTCATTTATTCCTTTTAACAAATTCGTAAAGTAGGGATTGTAATGTACATTCCACAGAGGTGGAAACTGAAGTTTAGGAGGGGTGAGGGGTCAACACTTCCCAGTAGTAACTGGAAGAACCAAAAGTCATTCAACCCTGAGTCTGTCTCCAAAGGCCAAGCTGTGCCTACAGAATCTCATTAGACCAGGTCTGACATCACTCAGAATTCTCATCCCTGAAGTGAGGGCCAAATTTAACATATTGAATGAACTTTGCAAACATCTAACTGTACAATTCTTGACTGTACTCCATTTTTAAAAACATAATAATGACTGTAACTCTCGGCAACTTCTTAACCTGCACCATCTGTGGTGCCCTAATTCGGGGATATTGAACCCTGGCTTCACATTAAAATTATTTGGAGAGTTTTTAAAAATTCTAATGCCAGGGATCCTTCTCGAAACCAATAAAATCAGAATTTCCAGGAGGAATACGTCCCAAGGATAATCTGTTTTAAAACCCTCAAGTAAGGGGCCCCTGGGTGGCTCAGTCGGTTAAGCACCTGCCTTCAGCTCAGGTCATAATCATAGGGTCTTGGGACTGAGTCCCACATGGGGCGCCCTGCTTGGTGGACAGTCTACTTCTCCCCTTGCTCTGCCCCCACCACCCCTGCTCATGCTTGCACTCATGCTTGCTGTCTGAAATAAATAAATAAAATCTTTTTTTTTTTTTTTTTTTTTTTTCTAAAAGGCCCTCAAGTGATTCCAGTGTACACTCATGTTATGGAAACCTAGTGGCAGAAACCTGGCTCTTCTGAGCCACCTACTAGATCTTCGTGGGCCTGCTTCCAGGAGAAAGCCCTTTGGTATCTTTTTTTTTTTTTTAAAGTGAGCAAATCTGTGGTTTATTTTTTTAAAATATTTTATTCAATTATTTGAGAGAGACAGAGATAGTGAGAAAGAGCAGGAGCAGAAAGGAGGGGGAGAAGCAGGTATCCCACTGAGCAGGCACCCTGATGTGGGGCTCGATCCCAGGACACGGGATCATGACTTGAGACGAAGGTAGACACTTAACCTTAACTGAGCTGCCCAGGTGCCCTAGTCCTTTGGTATCTTAGTGTGTTTCATTTGTGGACACATGCTGGAAGAAACTCTCAAGTTAAGATGGGAAAGCTATCTCACACAAGCTTCTTCTGACTACTGACTAATCATGGAGCCAGAGGAATTTTCCATTTGAAGCCTCTAGGCTCAGAAGCTTTTGTCAAATGCAAAACCAGAAGGAAAGTAGTGCAAAGAGCGTAATTATCTGATGGGAGAAGGAAGGACATGCCAGCTTGGTTCTTAATTCCTCTCCATGTGCATGGGTGCTGTAGTGATGCATGTCTACGTTCCCATCGCTTCAGGGTTTAAAAGGCTTCCCAGCTGGCAGGTAATGCCATAGGAATGCCGGTATTCTGAAGCAGGATTCTCCCAAAGAGCAAAGGAATTTCATAAGTAAGGTGGTTCGTAGACTAGAAAAGCAGGCTTGCCCATACTCTCATACCTAAACCAACTGCCTTTTGTTTTTCTTTGATCCAAGTTCTAAGCAAAGTTCTTACCAAAAAAAAAAAGCAATGATACATCAAGTATTCAGTAGCCCTCAACACAGCTTAACTCTCACATGATTTTAAAGAGCTCAAAGTTTATGTGAATATACTGTTTTACTAATTTCACTCCTCTACTCATCCTCAAAAATCTTAAGTGACAATGCCTTTCTCAACAGCAGCAATTCACAAAGTTGGAGGGTCTTGTTGAAAATGCGCATTCCTGGGGTCCCCAGGTGGCTCAGTGGGTTAAGCCTCTGCCTTCAGCTCAGGTCATCATCTCAGGGTCCTGGGATAGAGTCCCGCATCGGGCTCTCTGCTCAGTGGGGAGCCTGCTTCTCCCTTTCTCTCTGCCTGTCTCTCTCCCTACTTGTGATCTCTCTCTCTGTCAAATAAATAAATAAAATCTTTATTTATAAATAAGTAAATAATAAATAAAATGTGCATTCCTGAGATGCCTGAGTGGCTCAGTCTGTTCAGCATCTGCCTTCAGCTCACGTCCTGATCCCAGGGTCTTGGGATCGAGTCCCTCATCTGGCTCCTTGCTCAGCAGGAATCGTGCATCTCTCTCTGCCTGCCTCTCTCCTTGCTTGTGCTTGTGTGTTCTCTCTCTCTGACAAATAAATTAAATTAAATTAAATTTTAAAAATACTAAAATGCATATTCCTGGATCCCACTCCTGGAGGTCTAGAAAGGGACTCATTTGAAATCTGTATTTTAGGGATTCCAGTAAACTCTGATAGGTGCTTGTGGCAGGCTCAATAGTGGTCCTCTAAAGATATCCCTACTCTAACCTTCAGAACATGTGAATAAATTGGCTTAAATGGCAAATGGATCTTTGCAGACGTCATGAAATTAAGGATTTTGAGATGGGAAGATTATCCTGGTTATCTCTGTGACCCAGTGATCCCAAGGGAACAGGAGGGTCAAAGTCAAAAAAAGGCAATGTCACATCGGGACCAGTGGAGGCAGTGCTATACTCTGATGGTGGAGGAAGGAGCCATGAGCCAAAGAATATAGATAGTCTCTAGAAGCTGAAAAAGGCAAGGAGACAGATTCTCAGATCGTCTCCTGAAGCCTCTAGAAGAAATGTTGTTTTGCTAGCATTTCTTGATTTTAGACTTCTGAGCTCTAGAACTGTAAAAATAATAAATTTATATTGTTTTAAGCTCCTAAATTTGTAATCATTTGTTACAGCAGTAATAGGAAACTTATACAGTGATCCAGGAAATACAACATTAACCCAGATAAGGCACTTGTTATAAAAATCAAGTTCAATGCCTCTTTTTCTATAATGAACAGGAACCTAGAACAGGAAGGGTGAAGGAAATTATCCAGCTTCACTCAGACTTGGAGAAAGTCCAGGATAAAAGTGGTTCTTGTGGTTCTACTCTATCATGGCATTCAAGTTGTCCTTTTGGATCTAGCCCAGCCTCTCCTGCAAGTTCCTCTTCTTCCTCTAGCCTTGTTCCTATGGACAAAGCCAACTAGTAGATACATTTCCCCCCCTGAATAAGCCACGTAATATGCATTTCACTACCTTGGTATACATACTTCCACTCCTCAAGTCCTTGCATTCTTGAGCGATGAGGTTACTTCAGGGTCAGTCCTGCCTCTCCCCAAGCTATTCTGCATCAGAGGAACACTGACTTCTGACCTCTTGGGTGTTGGTGCAACTGCTTTTTAGAGATCAGGTTGAATCCCCAGCAAATCTATTAATTCCTCAGTGTGATAATCTGGTTGACTCTGGGCTTGCCGGTTTTCCCTAAAGTAACAGTGAGGCAGGAATGGATGACTAAAGAACTTGAATCCAAGTCAAGTGCCTCGATTTTTAAGTTCTACATCTTTATGAATTATCTTTGACTTATTTTAACAACTTTTAAATAATAAATTTGAATTACTTTTGTTGTTAGTATAAATAGATATCTTTCTTGTTCAACAATGAAATTCTTGGGGTACCTGGGGGCCTCAGTTGGTTAAGCATTAGACTCCTGGTTTCAGCTCAGGTCATGATCTCAGGGTTGTAAGATCGAGCCCCTTGTTGGCCTCTGCCCTGGGCACAGAGCTTGCTTGGGATTCTCTCTCTTCTCCCTCTGCCCCTCCACGCTCCATCTTCCTCTCTCTAAAAACAAAACAACAACAACAGCAAAAACACAGTTACTTGATTTATAGATGGTAACCTTGATATTTCCATCTCAGTGGAGTAACAGACTTTTTGACACATATTCTCTGTTGAGACATAATCCACAAACCATAAAATTCACCATGTTAAAGTTGTTTTTAATACATTTACAGAGTTGTGCAACCATCACCACTCTTTCCAGGACATTTTCATTACCTCCCAAAAAATCCTTGAACCATTAACAGACCCTCCCTATTCTCCCTGCTTCCCAGCCCCACCCCAGCCCCTGACAACCACTAATCAAATTTATCTCTCTATGGACTTGTCTGTTCCCTGTAAATTAAGTCATTCAGTAAGAGGTCTTTGTGGCTGTCTTGTTTTACTAAGCTTAATGTTTTTAAAGTTCATCCATAAATGTATCAGAATCTCATTTTTTGTTATGATTGAATAATATACTCCTAAATGGATATACCACATTTTTTTAATCCACTCATCAGGTGACAATTATTTGGGTAGTTTCCACTTATTAGGTAATATGAATAATGCTGCTATAAACATTTGTGCACCAGTTTTTTTGGGTGTGTGAAAATATGTTTGCAATTCTGTTTGGTATATACCTAGGAGTGAAATTGTTGGAGCTTACAAAAACCTATACATAGCTTTTTGAGGTATGATCAAACTGTTTTTCATTATTTTGGTGACTATGTCATTTTACATTCCCACCAGAAATATACACGGATTTCAATTTCTCCATATCTTTGTCAACACTTGTTATTTTCCTTTTTTATTTTAATTATAGCCTTTCTAGTGGGTATGCAGTGGTGTCTCATTATGGTTTAGATTTGCATTTCCCTAGTAGACAATGATGCTGAGCCTCTTCTTGCGCTTTATTGACAATTTGTTCATCTTTAAAGAAATGTCTATTCAAATTTTTGCCTGTTTTTTAGTTGGGTTGTCTTTTTTATTGTAGAGAACAGTCTCTTAGATTAATGTAAGGGTCCAGAATTTGGAGTACACCTCCCAGGCATTAACCAGCATTTTTCTCCTTTTCATAGATTCATTTGTGTACTTTAGGTCATCAGTCCCACTACAGTGTCTCCTCCCTCATAGCAACCAAGCTTAGGACCAAGAAATGAGTGGAGAAACCACAGCTTCAAAGTAGTTTGGAGGATGGTTGAATGGTGGCCTTCTTCTTGCCACTCAGATCTCTGAGAGTCTTTGTTTGACCCTCCAATCCACACCATTCACTTTCTACTTACATTACTTTGTTTCACATTTTTTGTGAAATATGAAAAAAAACTACCTAAGAACTTTCCAGAGGGATTGTTAGATTGTCTAGTATCAGAACCCCTGGATAGCCTCTTGATTCTGTTTCCTGTTTTTAAGAAAATCTGGCAAACCACAAATGTACTCATATTCAATAGAAATGATCAGAAGTAATTCACATTCTAGAAACTAACTCAATGAATGTGGTAAGCTAGCTTAAGGTTAAATCAGAAAAAAAAAAAAAAAATTAAGTGCCTTCATTCTTCCTGTCCTGGTAAAAGAGCATAGTGAATATTCCATGCTCAGTTCTTGCGTAATTTCAAGTTTGTCATATGTGCTTATTTTATTGCTACAACAGAGAGAAAAGAGGGTCTGAATGTACATTGCTCCCCAGAAAACAGCATTTTAGCAGCATTTATCAGTAGTCTCATACATCTAAATTCAAATCCAAGCTCTGCCACTCATCTCAGTAGAACCTCGGCAAAATGATAAACTTACCTTAGTCCCTCTCCCATCTTTGGGAAAATGGGGATAATAATACAATCTTATTGGGGCACCTGGGTGGTTCAGTATGTTAAAGCCTCTGCCTTCGGCTCAGGTCATGATCCCAGGATCCTGGGATTGAGCCCCACGTGGGGCTCTCTGCTCAGCGGGGAGCCTGCTTCCTCCTCTCTCTCTCTGCCTGCCTCTCTGCCTACTTGTGATCTCTGTCTGTCAAATAAATAAATAAATAAATCTTTAAAAAAAAATACAATCTTATTGAAGAGTTTTAGGATTGAAAAGAGTATTGTATCTAATACTGCATTTCTTACAATAGGTGATCAGTAAATGTTAGCTGCTTTCCTCTCTTTAAATGTTTGTTTCATCTACAGCTTTGTTATGGTGGGTGGGAGAGAGAGAAATCAGGTAAAAGATTAAAAAGAAAGGACATTAGGGCAAAACCAAGTAAGGTTCATCATGGATTTGGATACCAGTTAATGAAGGTCCACTCCAGACCTTCAGGTAGGAACCCAATGATCTCTGTGTTAACAAGCTCCCCAAGGATCCTAGTGATTGGCTAAGATAGCCAACTGTGTCACCTAGGTGGCTCAGTCAGTTAAGCATCCAACTCTTGCTTTCAGCTCAGGATGTGATCTGAGGGTCCTGAGATCGAGCCCCAAGTCTGGCTCCGTGCTCAGTGTGGAGTCTGCTTGAGATTCTCTTCCTTTCCCACGTCTCCTGCTCCTGTACCTGTCTCTCTCGAATAATAAACCTTTAAAAAATAAAAGAAAACTGATGCTATATCTTTTATTTCTTTCCCAGAAAAGCTAACAAAGCTCAAAGTTGAACATTAAAAATAGCCAGATTGCAGTTGGCTTAAGTACTGTGATAGTAATGATGCTAAATAATTTAACAGAGACTTTTGTCAGGACTGTAAGAATGGGCTGCTAATGACCTATTGTATCAAGCACGGGGAAGGCAAAGATTTGCTGGGGACACAATCAAATGCTATTGCCTATGGGACATGAAATTCAAGCCTCCCAATGCCCAGCCAAGATCGGTTTTCCTCTTCTGTAGCTGTACCTAAATGAGTTTGTGCAAAACAGAAAGTTATTTTAATTCAAAAGTAAAAATGCATAACACATTTCTTAGTTTACATCTTTGTTCCCAAAGTTAGCTCTAGACTAGTTGCTTAGAACTACATAAATATCTTTTAAGAGCTATAGTAATTGGTGCAAATGGCTAATATACTTTTAGATTTCTGTAGCATATTAAATATCTATTTGAAATAACATAGCAGAACAGTTCAAATAGACCTATCTTAAGTTCTGGAAATAGAAGGCCACGGAGAGAATGTAGCAAACACAAAGAGGTGAGAAAAGGGGAAACAAAGGCAAAGTGTGTTTCCTCTTTTTATCTGAATGTGGGGTTTGCCATAACAATGTGTTTTCCTCTTTCACTGATGTTCTCCCCCACTCCCCGCTGGTCTGCAGTGTCCTCAGAGTTCTACCGCAAGAAGGCCAACCCTAACCCAGTCAAGGTTCCCCTCTACTTAGCAAACACACACCCTGGACCTCCAGCACATGCAGAAGTCCCAGTTCAGCTCAGCAGGAAAATCTTGATCTCATACATTATCCTTTCACCATTGCCGTGGAACCTACCACGTTTTATGGAGGCTGTCGTCCAAGACAGATATAATATACATAACTCAGGGAACGGTAGGTGGCACAAAAGAGTGAAGAACAACAGCAATAACAGCACCAAAGTTAGGCCATTGGCAGGAGTGCAAGGGCCCCTAGTGTTAACCCAGTTTTCAAAAAAACTTGAGGGGTACCACCGCTTGTAGTATCTGTGCTGTTCGAAATGTGAAATTGTCTATGGAGTCTTAAAAGGCTCAAATTTCTTTCATTCACGGATAGACCCAATTTTCTTTAAAAACAGGTGGCACTTAATATAATTAAGTTACCAAAATCTCAGTAACACTCAGCTTTTCTTCATATGTATATAATTTATTTATTTAAGAGAGAGTGCACGAGCCAGAGGGAGAAGGGCAGAGGGAGGGAATCTCAAGCAGAACCACCATTGAGGGCAGAGCCCATGCGGGGCTCCATTCCAGAATCCCAACATCACAACCCAGAGATCACAGCCTAAGCAGAAACCACGAATCAGACCCTTAACCCTTAACTCATGCACCACGCAGGTGTCCCACCCAGCTTTTCATAATACACCAGGTAAAGAGACATGGAGATGATCTTTGACTTAAATTTTTTGTGTCACAATGTTTTCATCATGCTAAGCAGAAAAGTAGAGTCAAAATGGAGATTCACTGTTCTTTTTTCATTGTGTCCTCTTTTTAGGATGTTGTAGCAGTTTTCTTTTAATTTTTAATTGTTACATAATTCCACATTATAGAAAAGTTTCAAGAGTGTGACCAAAAACTTCCATATTCCTTGTACCCAGATGTTAAATTTTACTGTCTTTGCTCTATCTCTCAGACACTCCCCACCCTGCACCTCCCAAAAGTTTGGCGTTTCGTTGCAGAAATGATGTCCTTTCACCGCTAAATCCTTCAGTGTTCTACAGTGATTTGGACCCTCTGTGCTTGCCCAGTGAATCTCCATACCCTCTGAGGCACACAGAAAGGAGTGTTAGAATGCCTTTCTCCCAAGACTTTCAGATCAACATTAGACCCAAGCATCTATTGACTGGAACATCCTCTCGGGAAATTTGGAGCAGCTTCTGGAGCCTCTTGAGAAAAAGAGGGCAGTAACTATTGTCTTTCCTGTCAGGCCCTCTGCTTTCTAATGCTTTTCGACCTCCAAAGCTATTCCAGTATTAAAAAAAAAAATACTGTTCCCCTCCCACCTTAGCTGCTGACCTAATTCAGCTGAACACAACCTATTAAATATTTACTAAACATCAGTTCGTGGAAGCACTATATCAAATGGGTACACAAGGGCAATGCCCACTGGGCAGGTTTCCAGTAAATCAAAAAGCACAGTTCTGAATTGGGAACTGATGCTCTGGGAAGAGTAAGTGTGTAACAGGTTCTTGACTGTTTGGAAAAACGGTTCGACACAATGGCTGGAAGTAGAAAAAGATACGTTATAAATCAGAACCAGAAACATCAGAAGGATAGCATCAGAGAAGCTGCGTATCTTCCTGTGTTGATGTGGAAAGAATCTTCCTTCATTGATTGTGGGCCTTTCATATTGGCAATTGCTCATTCTCTTGAGCACCAAGGGCAGAGCTAAGTGTTGTGGCTGCTGATGTTTTTATACAGTTCAGGGGTTTCTTATTATGAAAATAAACATAAGATTATGCACATAGAGTCCCAAGGTAAATATATCTGTAGAGAGAATCTTTTTTTAAGATTTTATTTATTTCACAGACAGAGATCACAAGTAGGCAGGGAGTCAGGCAGAGAGAAAGGGGGAAGCAGGCTTCCTGCCGAGCAGAGAGCCTGACGTGGGGCTCGATCCCAGGACCCTGAGATCATGACCTGAGCCGAAGGCAGAGGCTTTAACCCACTGAGCCACCCAAGTGCCCCTCTACAGAGACAATTTAAACCTCAACAAATAAGCAGATTTTGAAGGGCCGACAAATAGCAGAAATATCACAAAATCAATAGAAATAACAGATTAGATTTATTAATTAACATGCTGTTATGATATTTCTCCTGCATTTTTTTGGCTGCATGCTCTCTTCATATGATTTTGTAATGTCATTTTCTACATAGAGAATACAAAAATAATTCCCTCTTGGGGCACCTGGGTGGCTCAGTCGGTTAGGTGACTGACTCTTGGTTTTGGCTCAAGTCACGATCTCACTGGGAGGTGGAGCCCTGCATGGGGCTGAGTGCTCAGTGGGGAGTCTGCTTGACATTCTTTCCCCTTCTTTCTGCCCTCCCCCACCCCACACAGCCTCTCTCAAATAAATAAATAAATAAAATTTTAAAAAATGATAATTCCCTCTTAATTCTACCATGATTAGATAAAATTTCTATAAAAAATAAATAAGTTGAGCAACACTTGGGTGGCTCAGTCAGTTAAGCATCTGTCTTTGGCTCAGGTCATGATCTCAGGGTCCCGGGATGGAGTCCCACAGTGGGCTCCCAGCTCAGCAGGAGCTGTGCTTCTCCTTCTCTCTCTGCTTGTTCCCCCTGCTTGTGCTTTCTTTCTCTCTCTCTCTCTGATAAAATAAATAAATAAAATCTTAAAAAATAAAAATAAAATATGAATGACTCCTTTATTGCAGCCAATTTTAAACAATGGTTTAAACTTTTCTTTCTAATTACATCCTTCATGCTGTGGATGGTGCAGGCAAAACTGTTCTGTAATAAGCAACAGGGTGGGAGTGAGGAACTTCTCAGAGCCTTTCCAAATGTGGAACCTTTGGCTAGAGGGAGGGAGGAAGAACAAGAGGAGCTTGGGACGTGGCAGGGTGGGGGTGGGGGAGAGGAAGGACAATGAAAAAGGACAAGAGCATAGATGAGGAAGCAGGAAGCAGAGCTGGGGACATGAGGCTGAAGTCATTTTTCCTGGACCCTGACTCATCAGGCCTTCCCTAACTTTTTCTCTTCTCCTATCACAAAGTGAATAGCAATGCCGAGGGGCAGGCAGGCTTCTATTGTTGAGAGAAACGGATCTAAAAATAAGTAACGAGCAGACACGAACAAGTGACGACCACGATGAGCACTGTGGGGTCCACTTTGCAGTGAACTATAAAAAGATGTTAAGCACAGATGGGGGAGGACAGTTTATCTTTGCTGCGAGGCTTGAAAAATAGAGACCAGAAATATAAATGCCATCAAAATGTTGACTCTTCTCAAACCAGAAATTTTGGTTTCACATTCAAAGCCATGCCCGTTTAGAAGAAAAACACATTCATTTGGGTTTTGTGGTTTGGGAAAAGGGCTGCCAGAGAAGAGGGGGCGGCCGCCGCGGAGCATTCCTGGACAATCCGCGCCAGGCCCGGGTGATCACCAGGCCGGCGGCTCCCGCTCCGTATGAGTCCAAAGAGCAACAGGACCACAAATAATTCAAAGCCTGAAACATTTTCTTCCCTCCAGTTCAAACTCTCCTGCTTCTATCAGCTGGCTCCAGCCATCCCGCCCCCGCAACAGAACCTTTCTTCCCTGACCCGGTGAGAGCTCGCTTTGAACGCTATCTAAACACACAATTCCCATGACTGCCTTATAACCCCAGTAAATGCACTTGCTCTCTGCTGGCAACACGATGCAAATCCTTTTATGCTGCATTTGTTCAATGCTCATTGCTTTGGCTTTTCAGCCGTCGAATTCGGGGAGCTCTTCTAAAGTACTGTAAGTTCCAGATCTAATTCATAAAGCATTTTCCTTAGCAAAAGCTCTTCTACAGATAAACGAATATTTATAATTAATACTCCGTGATAAATTAGAGACGAGGCCATTTTAGAGAGAATAAGGATCAAATAATGGTCAGCAAAGCAAACCATCCTGGTGAGTGATGGGTATACCTCCTCCACATACCCCCTTTCCCCCCTCACCATCTTCAAGCCCCAGCTTTTTTCACCTAACCTTTTTACTTTTATTTATTTATTTATTTACTTTTATTTTTATTTTTTTTAAGATTTTATTTATTTATTTGACAAACAGGGATCACAAGTAGGCAGAGAGGTAGGCAGAGAGAGAGAGGGAAGCAGGCTCCCCGCTCAGCAGAGAGCCCGATATGGGGCTCGATCCCAGGACTCTGGGATCATGACCTGAGCGGAAAGCAGAGGCTTTAACCCACTGAGCCACCCAGACGCCCCACCTTTTTTCTTTTAATTATGAAATGCTTCGTGTACACCTAAGACCATATAAAATATAAATCTTCATTTCCAAGAATAATAGTAAGATGAGCACCTGTGCACCCACCTTAAGAAACGGAATGTGCCTAAGACATTCCTTGCGGGTCTCTTCCCAACCACATCCCGGCCCTTCCACATTCCAGGGTAACCACAATCCCAGCTTTTGTGTTAACCACTGACTTTTGCATCAGTTTGGACTTTTGCTATTCTTTCTCTCTAACAATACATCATTTAGTGTTAAAACAGTAACAGTCACAGGCCCATCTGTGTTAGAAAAAAGAAATCAATATTGCCACTGATAGAAGACGTCTCCTGGCAGAAAATATGGTGACAAAGGGCTCTCCATCCTAGCATGGCTTCTGTTTCCCTGGGAGTCATTGATACGGAAGCAGAAGGAAATAGACTGGCAAAGTGGGACTGCCAAGGTTAGGGCATCTAGGGGTGAGTCTGGAGTTGGAGGTCTGGTGGTGATAGGCCGGGACAAGAGGGCAGCTGTTTTCTCTGCTTCTTTGTTCACCATGGCCCACTCCCTGCCCTCAAGAGGAAGTGAAAGATCACCCTCTTTTGTCCCATCCAAAGAATAAACTCCAGATCACCGTTGGGAAGCTGAAAGGCAGTCAGTCTGACCATGTCTAAGTTGTCCTTCCAAGTACAGCTCACAGTCATGTCTTCCACTAAAGTTTCCCTGAAGTCCCCATGGTGATTTCTCCTTGCCTTCTCTTGGCTTCGGGCATGTCACATCTCAGGCAAGATACTCCCGTGACTGGGTCACTTGGACAGGTAATGAGACCTTTCCACAGTGATACATGTGAAATAAAGGTGTTAAAAAATATTTTTCAGGGGTGCCTGGGTGGCTCAGTGGGTTAAAGCCTCTGCCTTCAGCTCAGGTCATGATCCCAGAGTCCTGGGATCGAGCCCCATATCGGGCTCTCTGCTCAGCAGGGAGCCCACTTCCCTGTCTCTCTGCCTGCTTCTCTGCCTACTCGTGATATCTGTCTGTCAAATAAATAAATAAAAAATCTTAAAAAAAATATTTTTCACCTTGATGTATCCCTAAAACCAAACACATGTGTAATTAAGTACTAAATAAATTAAAATTTGATTTTCTCATCTCCTCCTACTTTTTAATACCACAGCTAGAAGTTGTTTTACTTTCATAATTTAGAGGTTGAACAGTAGATGAACAAAATATTAAGAATGCTACTACCTTTTAAATAAGCTTTTCTAACTATAGCTTTCAATGATGAAGTATCTTTATTAACTAAGCCTTAAAAAATTAGTAAAAAGAAAACATCCAGATTATCAGATACTGCCTATCACCCAGAATTAACCATGTTACATTGCCATATGTCTTTCCGGATTTAATATATCTTTTTTCCACAAAAAAATTTAGATAATCCTGATTATGCTGTTTTTCAACCTGATTTTTTTCATTCAGTATACCCTCGGTTTCTTCTCATCTCAATAAATGTACTTCTAAAGCAGTAATATTTAATGTCTGTATATGAATCTATACATGTATATATAAAATAATAAAAGACAAGGGAAAATGAACACAAAATTCAGAAAATTGGGTGGTTTTTTTAAAACTTTTTTTAAAGATTTTATTTATTTATTTGACAGAGATCACAAGTAGGCAGAGAGGCAGGCAGAGAGAGGAGGAAGCAGGCTCCCTGCTGAGCAGAGAGCAGGACACAGGGCTCAATCCCAGGACCCTGGGATCATGACCTGAGCCGAAGGCACAGGCGTTAACCCACTGAGCCACCCAGGTGCCCCCAAATTGGGTGTTTTATTGAAAGGGGATCGGACTTGAGAAGATTCTAGCCACAATTTTAAAGACATGAATTTTACCATCTATATTATTTATTTTATAATATAGAATACATCCAAATTCATTCAAGCAACCTCCTTCCAGTAAGCATTTATATTTTTCCAATCTTTCACTAAACAAAACTGATGAATATTCTTACAGTAAACCATATTACAAATACTTTTATAGTTATCCTAGATTTATTTATTTCTAGAAATGAAATTGTTGAGTCAAATGGTTTGCATAATTATAAGGTCATTTATATATATTGCTGAACTGCCATCCAGAAGGTTTTGCCAATTTGAATGCTCACCAGGAATGCATGAGTGTCCTTCTCTCTCTCTCCTCACTAATTACTGGTGTAATCAAACATAAGTTTTGTTTTGAGTTTTGAGTCATTTCTACTTTTTTCCTTTATTAACTACTTGTGAATATTTTTTGCTAATTTTTCTGATAGAACATTATTCTTATTGATTTCTAAGATTTACTTATATAAAGATGTCAACCTTTTGTCCATCTTACACTGTGGTAGGCAGAATAATAGCCTCCCCCAAATCTTCACCTCCTAGTATCCTTGAACCTCTGAATATGTTGTGTTATATGTCAAAAAAGGAATTAAAGTTGTTGGTGGAACTACATTTGCTAATCAACTGACCTTAAAACAGGGAGATTATCCTGGATTATCCAGTGAACCATAATGTAATCACAAGGGGTTGTGGAAGTGGAAGAGAGTGACAAAGGCAGGAACAGAGTCTGAGAGATTTAAAGATGCTACATTGTTGCCTTTGATGAGCCAGAAACAAAGAATGTGGGTGGCCTCTAGAGGCTGGAAAAGGCAAGGAACTAGATTCTTTCCCAGAGCTTCCAGAAGAAACATAGCCCAAGCAGCAGCTTATTTTTGGCCGGGTGAGACCCATTTCAGATTTCTGATCTCTTGAACTGCAAGGTAATAAATCTGTGTTGTTTTAAATCACCAAGTGTCTGGTAATTTGTTACAGCAGCAATAGGAAACGGATACACACGTTGCAAATGTTTTCCCAATTTTTTATACACAGACTCTTTACAAAGCTGTCAAACTGTGTTTTTAAAAATGTCTTCACTATGTTCCTTCTATTCTCAATTACAGTGAAACAATAAAATCTGATAAAAAATGCAAGTGGTCTAGTTTGGCCTCAAATATATATTTATATATATAAATATATTAATATTTATAAATATATAAATTTATATATTTATAAATATAATATATACTGATATATATTAATATATAAATATATAAATATATATATTTTTTCTGTTTTGAGAAGTGTTTATCCTCTCTTTTTCCTTTCCCTTCTTATGGAGGTGGCTGGGGGCTGAGGAAGTTAGAAGGGCAAGGAGGAAATGGCATTGCTAGGGGCTGAGGAGATGATGGTGGGAATGGCAACCAAGAAGGGTCATGGCATAGTCAGGAGGCTGCCCACCTGCAGGGAGATTGAGCTAATAAGTAAATACATTGAAGATAATGGGAGCCAGGTTTCTCATGGTCATAGAAGGGATTTATAAAAATGGAAATGGGGAAGGCTAAGGTATTGGACTGCAGCTGAGAGATACATATATGGTAATAAATAAAAAAATATGTACAGATACACAATTAAATAACATAGATATATAAACATACCTCTGTCTGCCAAGAGAGCAAGAAGTAATAATACCCTACCAGTAATGAACACACTGAGTGCTCAGATACTGATTTCTACATGGCTCAACAAAAAAGGAACCAAGTTTCATGGAGAAATGGTCAATTCCAAGGCTAGGACAGAGAAAATACAAAATGAGTCAGACAGCACAGAAATTCTCAAACAATGACAGGAACATGCTAAAAGACATCACAGGAGTTAGCTTGAAGAGGCTTCAATAGCCAAATTTGGGACAATCAGAGCATCAGAATAAATAATGCTAGTCATTAGATTATAATCCATTGAATAAAGCAAAAATCCATTAGGCCAGAAGGAAAGAATGGGTTAGAAAGGAGGGCTTTTTCTTTTAGTATAATGCCAGCCAATGTGTGGAGAAGGAATGATGACACTTGCCACAGTGGAGTCATCAGGGAATGCTAAGGCCAATTGGTAGTAGCTTCATGAAAAATTATACCTTTGCATAGTCTTCGAGTTTCTCTTAACAAAGCCCACCCACAAAGGGGAAAATCATGACCTTATGGCTTAGGAATCTGGAAGTTGCCAACTCGAATGGGTTATCAAGGTTAAAATCTCCAGTGGTAGGAAGGATCTACATGGAAGGACTCTTGATATAGTACTGTAAGGACAAAATCATCTCTGTGCTCTTCCTGTTAAGAATGAATGGACTGAGCCTGGCCATTTGGAAATATCACAAGGCCTTATGTTGATTGAGATTCTTTATACTCTAAAACTGGAACTACATGAAAGTCAGGGAAAGACCATGGAGACGCTCCAGTTTTAAAGGAGACTAAAGAAATATGAGAACTAAATGCAATGAAT
This sequence comes from Meles meles, assembly GCF_922984935.1. Taxonomy (NCBI): domain Eukaryota; kingdom Metazoa; phylum Chordata; class Mammalia; order Carnivora; family Mustelidae; genus Meles; species Meles meles. The sequence goes on from NC_060074.1 coordinate 63,093,472, forward strand.
GATCTGGGATTAGTCCTTAATATGTCTTTCACAAAATAAAGGAGGAGAAAATAACCTCCCAGTTTCATGAGATTAGCATGAAATAACGCCCAGATAAAGCCATTACAAGAAAATTCCGAACCAATATCTTTCCTGAACACAGAAACAAAATCCCCAACAAAGTATTGGCCAGTTTAATCTTTCAAAATAGAACTAATAAACAAGTCCAGCAAGTATGTAGGATACAAGGTAATACAAATGCAAATACAAGATACAAAAGCAAATGCAAAGAAACTAGGATAGTCAAAACACTCTTGAAAAAAATAATGAAGTTGAGCAACTTATTCCACAGGATTTCCAAATGTGCTACAAAACTACAATAATCAGCACAGTGTTGTATTACCAAGAAAGGCACGTAGACCAATAAAATAGAGTCTAGAAAGAGACACACATACAGCATCCATTCATTTTCAACAAGGACACCAGTGCAGTTCTTTTGGGAAAGAAAGATCACAAATGGTATCAGAACAACTAAATATCTTTATGGAAAATTAAATAAGTCTCGACCTCCATGTCACTCCAAACATTACTGCAAGATAAGAATTATTTCAAGATTCACCCAAAATAAAATCTAGAAGAGCATTTGGAAGACATATAGAAATATAGCTTCACATCCTTAGAGCAGGCAAAGATTTCTCAGTATGTAAAAATCACTAAACATAAAATAAAATGTGACAAATTACACTTCGTTAAAAATTAGGAGTTCTACACATTAAAATACATCATTGAGAAAATAAACAGTCATACTTCAGACTGGAAGAAAATAGTTACATATGTCTAACAAAGGGCTTGTATTCATAATATATAAAGATCTTCTACAAATCAGTAATACAGAAATCTACCCAATAAAATGCTCAGAAACTTAAAGCGCTTTATAAAAAAGACATGTGACTGTCCAATAGGGACATGAAAAGATGTTCATTACTCATCAGAGAAAGAAGAACAAAAACCACCATAAGATACCATTCTATACTCACTAGAATGCCTAAAATCAGAGACTGAAAATAGCAAATGGTAAGGCTGCAGAGCCACTGGGAACTCTCATGGGCTGCTGGTGGAAATATAAACTACTACAACAATTTAAAAAAAACAGCAACACATTGGGCAGTGTATTTCAAACACTCATCAATTCTATAAACCCATTCCTAGGTTTCAATTTAAGAGAAGTAAAACAATACCTTTACAGAAAGACTTATACTTGGGATGCCTGGGTGGCTCAGTCAGGTAAGCAGCTGTCTTCGGCTCATGTCCTGATCTCAGGGTACTGGGATCGAGTCCCACATCGGGTTCCCTGCCCAGAGGGGAGCCTGCTTCTCCCTCTGTCTGCTGCTCGCCCTGAGTGTTCACTGCCTCTTTCTCTCTGATAAATAAATAGGTAAACCCCACTCCCCCCAAAAGACTTAACTTAAATGTTATAGCACTCTTATTCAAAGGAGCTCAAAACTTGGAACTCAAATGTCCATCAGTGAAAGATGAACAAATTGTGGTATATCCATACATGGAATATTACACAGCAATGAATAGATACACAAAACTTCATGGATGGACCTCAAAAATAGTGTGATGAACAAGAAACGGATACAAAAGGATATATAATGTATGATCTCATTTATATAAAGTGGAAAAAATCAAAATGAATTAATGCAGCTAGAAATCAGAAAGTGGTCGTTTCCTGGGTTGAAAGTTTGAGTGGAAGGAGACACAAGGGCACTTTCTGGTGTGATGGAAATATTTCATATCTACTTTTGGGTGGTGGTTACAAGTACGTCTGTAAGCCAAAACTCATCAAACCAAACCCTTAAGATTTGTGTCATGTATTGTCTATTAATTACATCTTGATAAAGTTAATTTTCTAAAACAAATTAAAACCTATTGCTGCAAGAAAACATGAATATGATATCTAACTCTGCAGTACAGAAATTTAAAATACTTCGACCTAATTGAGAGGCAAAAAACAGTGAGAACATTCACAATATAATGGATTAAGTGGAAGCATGTTCATATATACTCTATGCATAGCCATTTAAATGTGTTTTACACTTTAAAGCAAAAGATAGTAAGGAAAGAATGCAAATCATGTTATAGTTTACAAATCCTAGGATTTGTACTAAAGTCATTTGCATTTTTTTAAGCTTCCTGGCATCTGAACTCTTCTCCTAAGTCTGTGAAATGTCTATCCTCTACTGCAGAGCCCCAAAGCTGGCTCCTGGCCTTCAGAGGCTCTGGTGCTTGGAGGAGAGGGCAAATGAAGAGGCTCAGTCTGTCTGCACCCAGCTGGAGATTGATTTGGGAGCTGTTGAGAAGAGAAGCGGGCTGTGGGAATTCATTCTGGCAGTGGCAGGGGCAGCAGCTTGGAGGGTACGCTCATAGCTCCAGCAGCAGGAGGGGCATCCTGTAGCCAATGTCGGCAGTGGGCAATGCCACCGTCAGAGGAAATTAGGTGCAAACCATTCATCTGGTGTTTGGTGAAGGCAGGAGCAGAGTTCTCACCAGATGAGTTCTACTGCTTAAGGATCACTTCAGAACTGTGTGCTCTGCTTCCTCCTGGCCATTTTTCTAGCCTTTTATCCAGTGTTCCAGATGATTCTATAATCTATTCAATACCCTTTCAAAAAATTCCCTTTTCACCGAAATCATTCAGAGTTAATTTTTATTGCTGGCGATAGGACTCTGTTGGAAAAATAATAAAAACACTCTAATATAGAATAACAACAGAAATCATGCTCCTTCCAGTTACCAGAGATTTTACAAATAAGTAGAAGTTGTTTGGTCTTTAAAAACAATTTTTTAAGTTATTTCAACAATTTAACATCCTGAGTTCAATTCATGCTTCCAAAGTATTTTTCACAGTTAATGTTATGCTTTAAAAGAGGAGACATTTTCAAAATATCCCTGGCAAAAACTAGACTATTCCCACAATAATTTACATAGTGGATGACTGAGATTCTAAAACAAAACCTTAAAGTTAAAAAAAGTTGTTAAGTAAAAACAAATACTCACGTAGCTAACATTCAAGGGAGTATTCTGTCTGTGCTGTAGTACTCAAGAGATATGTTTGGGAGGATCCTGTTGTCCTCTGTGTCACTCTAAGAGCTTTGAGACATGCTAAGCATCCTTCCTTTCCTTATTAATTGTGAATTTATCAGCCATCAATTTACTGAGTATACTTCATATCTACTCAAAATTTCCACCTACATAACTCTCTAGGTAAAGAGTTTTGTGGAGTCACTCTTTGCTATGTGAATCAGTACTTCTATGTTTTGGTTTTATTACTCTTATACTACAGAATTTTGTAAATAAATCTGCGACTCTGTAAAACGCTTTTGAAGAAATAATACATAAACTCAGAGAATTTATTCCATTAATATTTTTTAACTTGGATCTCTCTTCATCAGTCAAAGCAAAATCCCATTTTTATGTTGTTCTCTCTTTTGTCCCCCATTTTCCCTGTTCACCTTCCATTCCTGTGCTCATAGACTTTCCCCACTGCTACACATTCTGCATTCAAGCATTCTTGAAAAATACAGAGTTGTTTCATGTACAAGTATACTGAATTACCTAAATTTTAATGTGACATGAATATCGCTGCTTCCATTTTAGTGGAGACAAAAGACAAGTTCACACATAAAATAAGACAATCATTTTAGGTATGGTAAATTTAATAAAGGAAATGCATGGGGTAGTGCAGTAATGATTCAGTTTCATTGTAAAGAGTGGTCCCTTTTGAGAATGTCATTGAGCTGAAACCCGAAACATAAAAATACTGGGAGGAAGAGCATCCAAAGAAGACATAGACTCTGAAGCAAGAACAAACTTGACATATGAGATGAATAGAAGAGATAAATGCTATGTCTGGAGCACAGTGAGCCAGAGAAAAAGTTATCATAGATGAGGCAGGAGAAATAGGCAAGGAATGGGTCATCCAGGGTTTTGCAGCTGAAAGCCAGGAACACGGTCTTCCAAGGAAGAGCTTCCTAGGAAGATCTAAGAACGATCTTCCAAGGAAGCTCTTGGAAGATTACAATGGCAAGGAGGCATTGTGTCTTTTATTTAAAGAGCAAACTTCAGTTTCTGTGGGGGCAAAAAATCAGCTAATGAAATGGAAAAAAAAAAGGCAGGGGAAATTAGTTAAGAGACCATCTTGGTCCATGTGAGATATGATGGTTTGGAGAAGAGCCTGACTGGAGATAGGAGCTTGTGGTGCCACAGAAGCCCAGGGAGGAGAGAGTTTCAAAAACTTCAAAAATGAGATTGCAGTCAATCATTTGAAATGCTGCAGAGCTTAGATATTTGAGGACAGAAAAAGGAATATTGGATTTGACAACTTGGAAGTTGTTAGTGACAGAAGATAGATTAGAGGTCATTGAAGAATGAATGGAGGGCTCTGTTTTTGTTTTTGTTTTTGTTTTTATTCAGAATGCCAGATTCAACACTCATTTTCTTCTGGTCTCTTCCAAAATTCCATGAAAATGATAATAGAAATAAAACAAAAATTTACAAATTCATAGGGAGAAAGGACAGGAGCAGTTCAATAACATTTTGGAGTTTGGAGTTTGAGAAACAAACTCAGTAGTGAATGTCAACAGAATGAAGAAAGGTTTATCCGAAGCTAGTAGTGGAGCAAGCAGGGCAGTAATCAATCCATTTTGCACTGCAAGACCATTAAAAAGATCAAGAACTGGTGGAAACAGGTGCCTCTGGAAGTGAAGGAGAAAATGGAGTTGGGAGAGGAGGACTAGTTACCATTCTACCAGTCTGATACCCAAGAAGAAACCTAGAGAGTCATTCACTGGAGAGTATAAAACAAGAGGGTCTCTAGAACAGGGAATATCTAGCACAGTTGAGGACAGGAGTCTTATATTGAAAGCCTTTCCCAAAGGCAGTTAGGTTTATATCCTCCAGAAAAGTGACTGGAAGATTCTTCTCTGTGGATTTAACAAGTTGTTTTGTTTCCCAGTATAAGGGGTGCATCAGGTCACCCTAAAAGACAGACCACAGTCAACAAGTCTTCCCCACACTACAGAAATTTCTGATAAGCATTCAATACTCCTCTGTTAGGCAGGCAAGAATCACCAGACATTTGAGGAAAGTACCTATTGGGAAACGCAGAGAGTAAAACAGGTCAGAGGGAACAGTCCATGCAAATAGATGATAAATTAGATGCAAATAGATAAAATTTTAAAAAATTTATCATTAATATTCCTACAAAGATGAAGGAAAAAAGTTGCATTCATGTAGTATAACAAAATCTTATGCAAGACGCCTTCAGAGAGTTAGAACGTGCTCATGAGAATTATAAATGGTAGAAATTTAAAAACTTAGGAGAAGGCTTAGAATAATACATCAAGAATAGCTCCTAGAAAATAGAATAGGCAAAGACATGGGATGAAGTGAGCAAAGTGCCCTTCCAAATATATTAGAAGATCAATATATATTAGAGGTCTGATATAATAAGATTTCCAGAAACTAAGAAATAGAAAAAGATAAAATTAAGAAACATTTAGAAAATTTCTCAGAATTGAAAGGCATAAGTATGTAAGGAACACAGCAATATTTAAATCAATGTAACACTCACTCTGAAGTTTCAAAACATTGAGGCAAATAGAAGACCTATGGGTTTTCAGAGAGAAAAAAATAAGATTACTAACAAAGGATCAAACGTCAAAAATGCATTGGGTTTTTCAGTACGGGAATTTAGAAAAAAATGGAACAATACTTTCAAACTATCAATTAATGATTTCCAATCAAGAAATCTATCCTCTGGCACCCTATTAAATATGAGGGTAGAATAAAGAAATAACCTATAGATTTACAACTGACAATAGCTAGAAAAGACGGAGGATAATATATCCACGCGACATGGTCTTCACAGGGCATTTTTGTAGAAAGGACACACCTACTTCAAATCCTCAGTTTAAAGCCCAAGAGGAACGTTAGAAAACAAAAAACAACAGCCCTTAGATAGGAATAAGAAGAAGTATCCATAGATGTCCAGCTTAAGTTAAGGCAAGACAAAGAATAGAACTTTCAGAGATGAGGCTGTTTACACTAGGGCGTTTTCTGATCAAAAAAGCCCCAGTAGAAGCTGGCAGAGTAAAGGCAATAGACAAGGTGGGGAGTTGACCAAGCTAGGGAAATACACAAGATGTGGGAATTGCCAGAGAACCATAATGGCAACAGAGGACAACAGAGAGCACTGTTTTACGGTGATGCCTGAAATAAACAGGATGTAAAGCATAACGGAAGTCACTGTGGTAGTCTCAAAGATCCCAGGCTGGTTCTCTGAGCAGTCTTTCTACTCAAAGTGTGGTTTCACGACCAGCAGCCTCTGCCTCATCTAAGAGCTTATTAGAAACACAGAATTTTAAAAAAAGAAAGAGAAGAAAGAAGTACAGAATCCTAGGTTCTACCCAGATGTAATGAATCAGAATCTGCATTTTAATAAGACCAGTGTGCACAATAAAGTTTGAGAAGCATTTCTCTAGCTATTTACCTCTAAAATACAAGGCACTGTTTTTTCTCTTCTCATTCCTGGCAATGGACTCACTGTAGGCTGAAGGTGTTTCTTTCCAAATATGATGTCAATCATTACTAGACTGCAAACTTCTTAAAGATAAGGACCATTTTGTGTATCATTAGTCTCTGATGCCTACTACAGTCACAAAAACACCAATGATATTTCCCAATATTGAACAGCAATTGTGACTACACGTGTGCAGAAAAAGCTCCCCTCCAATGCAGTCAGACTGATAAATGACTAGTAATTTGAAAAATATAGTTAAAATAGAAAGCCATAAGAAGATATGTACCAAATACTTTCAACTTAAAGCACACACATTCATTCCTACACTTGTATGTATATTGATTTCTTCACAAACATTCTATTGAAAGGCCAAGACCTTTTGAGTATGAATCAGTTTATGAGAATTATGCAACTTCTTTCCTCCACAAACCACAGTAAAAATGCGTTGTCTGGGCGCCTGGGTGGCTCAGTGGTTTAAGCCACTGCCTTGGGCTCAGGTCATGATCTCAGGGTCCTGGGATCGAGTCCCACATCGGGCTCTCTGCTCGGCGGGGAGCCTGCTTCCCTCTCACTCTCTCTGCCTGCCTCTCTGCCTACTTATGATCTCTCTCTGTCAAATAAATACATAAAATCTTAAAAAAAAAATGCGTTGTCTGAAGATCCTTTGTTTTCCTTTGTTTTTTTTTAAGATTTTATGTATTTATTTGACAGAGAGAGATCACAAGTAGATAGAGAGGCAGACAGACAGAGAGAGGGAAGCAGGCTCCCCGCCGAGCAGAGAGCCCGATGCGGGACTCGATTCCAAGACCCTGAGATCATGACCTGAGCCGAAGGCAACGGCTTAACCCACTGAGCCACCCAGGTGCCCCTGTTTTGCTTTTTTAAAAAGTAAACTGGAAGCAATTTGAGTGCAGAATCTTCTGAGATATTTTTCTTTTTTTCTTTTAAAGTTCTCATCCACACATAACTTAGCATTTTTTAAAAAATAATTTGACATCTGTTGTTGTCCCAAAGCATCCAACCTGTTTTCTCAGAAATAACAACTCCTTGTAATTTTGCATTTATATTTTGATGGCTTACGTAGTATTTAATTAAATTGTCTAACAGGAAGGCCGATTACCTGGCAATATAGGGACTTAATAGTTCGTCATTATTGGTTGTAAGAATAGGCCATTTTAGTATATTGCTTATTTTCTCTTGTGGCTAGTCACATCCAGTTCTAAGCGAGCCCACCCATCAGGTTAACCCTAGCAGGTTTGGCAGCGTAATTTACCAATCTAGAGTTCTCAGATTGAGTCCTCTGGAATGAAGGCAACATGTCAGGTCTTGTGAAGCAATTAGACCATTTGCTATGGTCCCTTGAAATTGAGCAAGAGCTCCACAATTTCACACTTGCGTGTATTCAGATCTCTCAGGTAGATAGCAACTAGACTCCATAAACAGATTCCTTTTAGCATTGTTTCAAAATTCAGACTTAAAAGATACTACCTCTATCCAGAAGGGTAAATCCCTAACGAAATGAGTTTTGTGACACTTGAACTGAGGCTGCTAAATCAGGTAAGAAGGACCCTACCTTTGATACATTTAATACAGCTACAATAAAACCAACTAATCTAAATAGATTTGGGGTTGAATCTTGACATGACAATGCATGCCTAATACACAGCCGGCACTCGAATTTTTTTTTAAATATGATTTTTATTTACAAAATATCTTTGAGGATTTGTTTTGTGAGATATAATGAACTCTAAGAGCAGTATTTGCTCCTGGATGTTTACTCTAGAGTAACAAACTGACAAACAGGAATTGTGCATGTGAGTGGGCACCAGCGTTTGTTTCACAATACATATTAGTATTTAGCTGTGGTAATAAAGATGTCTTCTTAAAGAAATATCACATATGAATAAGCTGTCATGTCATGAAATTAAATCATAATGTTACTATGCTATTTCAAAAAAATTTTTAGAGATTTTATTTGAGAGAGCGAGCGAGCCCACAAGTGTTGGGGAGGGACAGGGGAGAGGGAGAAGCAGATTCCCTGCTGAGCAGGGAGCCCAACCTAGGGCTGGATCCCAGAACCCTGAGCCAAAGGCAAACGCTTAACCAACTGAGCCACCCAGGCGCCCCTATGCTATTTCAGAATCATTTGTCTCTCTGCTCTATAAGATATAAGCTCGAAGACAATATAAGACTCATTCTGCCTACCATAACTTTGGCACGTTAAACATATAATAAATATTAGTTGAATTGAAATAAATGTTGGCATTATAATAACTTAAAGAATGCAGGTCTTTTTTTTTTTTTAAGATCTCATTTATTTATTTGAGAGAGGGAGAGAGAGAGAGGGAATGCAAGTGAGTTGGGGAGGAGCAGAGGGGAAGGGAGGAGGGGAAAAATATGTTCAGCAGACTCTGCACTGAGTGCAGAGCCTGACACTGGAAGTTAGTGCTGCTCAACCTCAGAACCGGAGATCATGACCCCAAGATTGTGACCAGAGCAGAAACCAAGAGTCAGTTTTCTAACCAACTAAGCCACCCAGGTGCCACAAATCCCCAAGAATGCAGGCCTTTTAATGCAAGTTCAAAGTTACAAACAATGAAGTGATAGGGCCAATGATTTAAAAATATTTTCTTTTGTACAACTGAGGATCAGCAACATTTCAAATATGAAGCCAATCATACTTTAGTTCTTAAATAAGAATACAAGAGATCTCTATATAAAATGGGCCAAAAAGAAAAGTGTTAAATCTCTGTAGGCATCACATTTTTAAAAAATTACTCCATCAGATGCTCAAGGACTATCAGAAATTAGTATAGAATTTTCAAAATATCGAACACACAAAATCTTCTCCATTCCCCATCTTTTATGCCATCATCACGAAATACTTGCGTATTCCTTAAGAAATACCTGACGGCTCTACAGTAGGTACTTAAGTACAAAATTCATGCTCCCCCACTTAATAGGAATTATATATTTTATCCAAAAGAGGAAAGAAATTTAAATAAAAAAGTTACAACAGTGATAAGGATTCATTTTATTGTGTTTTCCACATAGAAGATTTTTTTGATGAAAAAAATCTTTACAAAGATGATCTAAATTGAATCAGTAACACCCAAAATTTAGCTTTTAAATGAGTCAAGTATTCTGCGTTTGAAATTCAATTCCACAAACATTCAAGATTAGTGAATTTTGGTAAGGAAAAAGGACAAGTAGAAAGGAAAAAGACATCTTTTCAACAGATAGTATAGTTTGTTTTTTTTTAATTGCTTTGGGAAAACACACGGTATAGTTATTTAAGAAATATACTTTAAGCAAGATTTAAGTGCTTTAAGTCAAGTGGACTTCAGACTAAAAAATATTTTAAAATTTGCCAAGATACTGAAGTGTTAAAAATATCCTTATTCATTTAATTTCATGTTTAAGGAAACCTATGACAGATAAGAAAACAAAAGGCAAAAAAGTTTACCTGCATTTTTATATAATAAATTCTAGATCTATAAAAATTTCCTGGTTTATACACAAAGGCCAATGCTTGACCTTCATTGATCCATTTCTATGTAGTTAAAAAAATACAGTATCAAATCTTTCTCCCTCCCCCCAAAAAACTAGAAGAAATATTTTAAAGTGTGAGTGTGTGAATGTAGCTATGCATATCTTTAAGTGTACAAAACACACAAATATCACTTTACTTAGAAAATTATTTTCATCATACTGTAAACATCTCTTCCCCTACATCTGGACATTTCAAAATAGTCTTTGGTATTATTAGTTATTGTGCTTTGAAACGGAAACTTAAAAGATTTCTGTAGCAATGCTACATAGATATTTTAAGACATAAATAAGAAAAATGCACTTGGAATAAGTTACAATTAGCTGCTTTTGCATAATTTTCAAAAACTACAGTGTATGCCTAGTCACAGTTTTATGAGAAAGAATATCTCCTTTTTCAACTCCTTAATTTTAAGGAACACTTAATCATTTTGGCTAAAAATCCATTTTTGGAGTGGATCTGATGGATTGCATGACACCAAGCTCGGATGCTCTCCATTTGCTGAAAGGCACATTTTTAAGAATGGATTATATAGAAGTTGATCCTAGAATAAAAGGAAACACAACAGACATTAAATTTCAAGACTCATGGTTAACTGATAAATATGAAAACTACATCATAGTCTCATTGAAGCTAAAGGACACTCACAACCAAATGTACACAGTTCTTGACTTTTAATCTTTCTCAGATCAACCTTGTCTGATAAAATCTTTCTGGTTTCTGGTATAAACCATATCATTTATGCCACTACTGTTCAATTCACAGGAGGTATTACATAAATAAAGAGATGTATAGAGAGTAATGTCTGAATCAAGTTTTCAAATAAGAACCATTCCATTGTTATATCCATTAGTGACAAACTCTTTAAAAAATTATGTTATAAAAATCAGTCTTTTAGTATTTTAGTAGGGTACAAAATAATTTTCAGGTAAGGACTGACTGCTATATTCCAGCTAGACTTTAATATATATATTTATAAACAGCAAAGATTTTTTATGTATTCCCTCAATTCTAAATTCATTAAAAAAGCACAAAAACAGGAGAAATTAATCACTTTAGGGAGGAAAAAGATAATGATTTTTTTCTCTCTGCCATGATAAAAAAAAAAAGTGACTGCTGCCAGAAGCATTGTAAGAAACGCTAAAAAGACAAACATAAGCCACTATTATTAATAATTCACAAAAGTGTTGACTGTATAAATCATGCTTTCATTAAGCAACTTGTTCCTACGAGTATTTAATTCATAGAAACATTCTCTCATCACATTGGTAGACAGACACAATAACAAAGTTAACAAAGAGAAATACTGACGGATCACATTTCTATGCTATGTTTCATGCATTTTCCCAGATAAGAAACTCGAGCTAATCAAAATAATTATGGGAAGGGGTGAATTAATTGCACTGAGGTACCTTCTGGATCTCCCATATCTGTTCTCCACTGGCCACTGTTCTGTGACCTTTGTAGGCACACGCTCTCAGCTGAACAAGACCTTGAGCAGCATGAAGACATAATTCCTTCTGGATGTTATGTCGAATTTCATGTTGAGCCGAGTATTCAAAATACTGTGAAAAGAAGAATGTTGTTACTGACCTGTATCCTCAGCTGCAAAATAATGGTCCAATAATAATAATTTTAAAAAATCAGCAACTTACTGAAGTCCTGTGTACTCAACAAAATAATACAATAAAAATAGGTGTTAGAAATATGAGTTTTACGACAGAAGATGCTATAACCCCTTCCCAGCCTATCACCAGCAGGTAGTTACATAACAAGGTACTGTCTCCCTCCCATGTCAGAAAGGGGAAGTAAATCAGGTGGAATGGAGGTTAGGTAGGACAGGTACACCACAGAAAAGGACCTGGAAACTTCTAGTAAGCACATTAACCACCTCTTCTTCCTCTCCACAAGTGTTCCTTCTTTCTTATTCATCTCAATTAATGGCATTTTCACTTACACCAGGAAGAATTAAATGAGGTAATCTCCATGTCTCAGTTTCCTTCCCTGTAAAATGGCTGATTTAATAGTTTTCCTGCCCCACAGGGTTATGAGGCTAAGAGGACTAATCTATGTAAGACATTCAGAACAATAACTGGTACCTGGTAAGCTTTTAATTCATCTTAGCTGCTATGACTAGGATTAATGTTTCTCTCCCCCCATATGTCCAATTTATTAATCAGCCCCTGAGCTCTCCTGAATTTCCCTCTCAGATGTCACCATCACACTTTGCTCTGTACCTCACTTCTCTTATTCCAGCATTCAGAAACTCCACTGTAATACTTCCAGCTACCTGCAATTTCTGCAATTTCACTCTGCTGCCAGTTGGTCTTTCATAACACTGATTTGATGCCCTACCTCCCTTCCTCGAGTGAGTCACTACTGCTGCTAAGAGGAAGTTCACACTCCTTAACAAGTATATGAACTCCTCCGTTTTCAATCTTACATCAGCCACTGCCTGAACCGTACACCATGTTCTTCTCACACAATTTTACCAATGTAGAATATATGCATCCATAAGTCTAAGACTGCTATACTGTGCTCCGCCTGGAATATCCTTCCGGATCCTTCTCTGCCTAGCTAATTCCTTTTTTATCCTTGCAAAGCCAATTCAAATGTTACTTTGCTTCTTTGATTTCCCTGAGTTTGTCCTACTGAACTAAATCACACCCTTTTCAGGCTTCCTATAGTACATCAGAAATAACTTTTATAGCAGTCTATTGGAATTGTGAATGTAGCTTGCTGGCTTCATCATAGACCAAAGTCAGGCAGTGTATCTAGTAATAACATCCCTCACAAATCAAATATTCCATAATATTGACATTCCAAAGATAAAATAAGTGAACATAATGGATTTTCAATAATGAAGTAATTAGTCTTAGCACTAATATTTATTGAGCCCTTCTTATGTGCTAAGCAGGGGTTTTTCTAAACCCTTTATGTGTATTAGAGTAGGCACTCCACAAACATTAGCTGAATTAATCTTGAGTTCCCCTGGTCTTGGCCTCATGCTTAATTTAGCTCCTTCCACAAATATATCCATCATTTTTATAACTGATAGTTCTTCAGATGAAGACACTGAATGAAAATGAGTGTAGATCATGAAAACAGCATTTTGGCTATACTTCTTGAAGAGAGATAAATCTTAGGATCTCAAAGATGGTAGGAAGTCTGTCCAATATTTTACTTCACATACATCATTATTTTTTTTTAAATCATTAAAAGGCAAGTTATAAGGAATAGGAAATAGTTGAAGATACTTTGGCAATCAAAAAGAATATGCAATTAGCTACTTGGGAACACTAGAGAAACATAACCTAGAACCAGGACAAATACCCTGGAATAAGAAGCCACAGGAACAAAGCCCAGTGTTACAAAGCTGTAATGACTTACACGGCACTGCACCAGTATATTGATCAATATAGCCACATTATCAACATATTTACTTTTAGTTGGCATGTACAAATACTGTTACAATGGAGTTTTATGTTATACAAAGATCATTATCTGGTCAAAACAGTAAAGGGGCACATAAAGAAATGGTCAGGTTAGATGATATCTCAAAACGCTTAGCACTCAAGGAACTAAAATTTGCAAAGCAGTTTAAATGCAGTGCTTGACTGAAAAAAAATTTAAAGAAAATAAACTAAAATAAAATCGATGGCTATATTACAGTGCTAGAAATCAGAGTCAATTTCTTAAAATATAAACTGGGAAATAGTATCCTCCTGCTCAACACCCTCATATGGCTTCTGTCAAACTGAGAATTAAATCCAAGTTCCTAGGGGAGGCCTGCAAAGCCTTCTATGACCAGGCTTCTTATCCATGTCTCTGACCTTGTTTCCTACCCTGTCTTCCCAGACCACTCCTCTGCAGCCACACACTGGCTTTCTGACTGCTCCACTGACCCGCCCCTGGTTTCTAGCCTTGCACCCCCTCTGCCAGGATGCTCCCCTCCTGGAACATGGCTCCTCTCCAACTCCTTTAGGCCTCTGTTCCAAGGTCGCCTTCTCATAGAGGTCTTCCTGAACCTCCAAAACCAAACCCCTCTCCCACTCCCCAGGTTCACATTATGCACCTATCCTGCTTCATTTTTCTTTATGCCCCAAATTACCCTTTTTCCCCTTCTTGAAAAACACAAGCTCCACAAGGTAGAGATTTTTCCTTTTTCACTACTGTAGCAGTGCAAGTGACATTATAGACATTATAGACAAATATTTATTGAAAGAATATGTGAACTACTTCTCCATTCCCAATGGAATTTTTAAAAGACAGCTATGTTGTATTTATAATTTACAAGTTTTTTTTTTTAAAGATTTATTTATTTATTTGACAGAGACTGAGAGAGAGATCACAAGCAGACAGAGAGGCAGGCAGGGGCGGGGGGTGGGGGTGGGGTGGAAGAGACTCTCACTGAGCAGAGAGCCCGATGTCGGGTTCGATCCCAGGACCCTGAGATCATGACTTGAGCCAAAGGCAGAGGCTTAAGCCACTGAGCCACCCCGGCACCTACAAATTATTTTAGAGATAAGACTATTATAAACATCTTTATGGCAATGACAAGAGAAAAACATATAAAACAACATGTAAGATATTTTCAAATTTTATGATAAAATGAATGTAATGATAGAGGAAGACTGAGGAAAATCTGTGATTAGATTTTTACAAATGACAAAATACTTCTCATTGTCCCAAAACTTAATTTTAACTAGCACAGTGTTATTTCCAAAAGAATGCAATTATTTATATAATTATTTTCTTCTCATATATAGAAGGAAAATTTAAAATATGTATATAAATGTATTTATATATGTATTTATAATTGTATTTACACATATACATATTTTAATTTATTTCTTTAAAGATTTTATTTTTATTTATTTGACAGAGAGAGATCAAAAGTAGGCAGTGAAGCAGGCAGAGAGAGAGGGAGAAGCAGGCTCCTCGCTGAGCAGAGAGCCCGATGCGGGGCTCGATCCCAGGACCCTGAGATCATGACTTGAGCCAAAGGCAGAGACTTAACCCACTGAGCCACCCAGGTGCTCCTGTATATACATATTTTAAATTTTCCTATATATACACACATATACACATGTGTAGATATATATGTATCTAGATATATAGATACATATGCCTGTGTGGGTATCTGTGTATGTGTATCTCCATCCCATTTCAGAATTATAGCTTAATCATCCAGCAATGGATCCTGTTCACTATATATGGCTTCTGGGCATCTGTGCCACCTACCCTTGGTAGACTGGCTCATTTGGATGAGTAGGGATTGGAACTAAATTTAGCTGAGGCTAATGAGTAGGAAGAAACATGGAAGAGGACAGACCAGGAGATAAACGGACTCTTCTTAAAACTGACATCACTAAAGTTCCATCCTGCTAAAATAGAACATCATGAGTATTTAATATTGTAAACATCCTCCACACACATCTTGGACTCCCTACCAAAACACCTGCAATTCACAGAAAAAAAAAGACATACCAGCTCCTCTCCTTTGTAACCCCCTCTTCATACTCTTCTCATCCTGTTCTCATTCCAAACAGCTACCTCACTAACTCCTATGCGCCTTCCAAAAAATGTTTTCAAATGTCTTCTCTCCAAGGAAAATGTATGGGCACCCAGTCTAATTCATTCAGATGCCCTCCTTCATACTCTTGAACCGCTCTGAAGTCTTTATTCCAGACCTTCCCATGCTGACTGTGACCACTGGCTTTGAAATGTAGATTTCCTGAAGGAGTTAGAATCTAAATTGCTTAACCCAGCAGAATATCCTTCTGGCACGCAGGGGTTACTCGATGAATTTGTTGAATGAACAAATGAGAGGGTCCCATCTTTCCAGGAGTAAACTTGTAAAAGGCAAGGCAAGGCAGCTAAATACTAAAAATGTTATTTTTCTAAGTTCTGTACCCATGGCAGGCCAAATACTCACAAGTAACATTTGAGCAGGTATACCAGTGAAGGGTAATCAAGAACAGGCCCTTATTCAACAACATATTGAAACACTATCATGACCCACCAAGATAACTTCTAATACTACTCTTTTGGTATTTACCCTTAATACAATTTGCTATTGAATGCAGTTAAGTAAATGTAGCCTTTACGTACAGTTTTGCAAAATCACCTTGCCAGTAGTCTCCCAACATCAAAGATCCTCATAGAAGATCTTGTTTTTAAATTTCAAATGGCTTTATCCTATTATTTTTTCATTTGCCGTTCTATTGAGTAACTGAGCCATTTCAAATTGTTTTCAGAACCAGACTGAGAGTCAAAATCAAGCACTCAGCAACTTTAATACTAATTGCCACACTTAACCCAAAACATTTTAAACACCCATTCACCCGAGTACAAAGGTGATGTGGGACTTCTGACAACCTACTCGTGCTTGCATCAGTGAGAAGGGAGGACTTTTAGCGCAGGGCTCACCTGGTTTCCCCCGAGTCCATGACACGTGTACAAAATTAATGGTTTGCCTCCTTGATTATTTTCTCCAACATCCAGACACAGAGGCTGACCAACGCTTTTAATCTAAAGGAAAATTTTCAAGTTATAAAAAAAATGTAATCTATGTGGTTGATATGTATTTTTTTCAATTCATTCCAGGAAGCAGTATTAATAAATAGTACATGTAAATTCTCAAAAGCCATAAACCAGAAAGTATGTCAGAAATTTTCCCTGGACCACATAAACGTTTGTGGCAAAGGCATATACACCAAGCAAAAAGGAGCCGGAAAATACTCACATATCCAGATATAACAGGATTAAGGTCTGGCACATATGCTTCTGGATAAATAGTGTTCAGGTACCATGTAAAATTTTTACATTGAAGGCGGTGCTTTATTTCAAATCTCTTTGAAAGATCACCAAATGACTTCTGGAGAAAGATGAGAAATACAACGAATGCTTAATCAAAACAGCACCAGTAAAAGAGTTCAAATGTTTTGTATTTATATTTGGGCCTTAAAAAAAAAATTCTGGCCAAAATGCAAGATGCGTTTTAATTGAATTCACTGTTTATTCAGGCAATAAGTATGCCTCCCTGCTTGTTTCTTCCTTGAAGGAGAACCAAGTTACCAGCTTGGTGACATAATGCTATTTTATTCTTTTTTTGTGTTACCAAACCTCCCTCGCTGGGGCAAAAATCTCTAGAGAAATAGTAGTGGGAGAATCCAAAATTGATTCTAATTTTACACCCAAGAATGATCTGTGAAGTGAGGTGTGAGGAAGCAGGTATAAAGAAACAGTTGATAGGGCACCTGGGTGGCTCAGTCAGCTAAGCATGACTCTTTCTCTTTTTTTTTAAAGATTTTATTTACTTATTTGATAGAAAGAGATAACAAATAGGCAGAGAGAGAGGGGGAAGCAGGCTTCCCGCTAAGCAGAGAGTCTGATGCGTGGCTCGATCCCAGAACCCTGAGATCATGACCTGAGCTGAAGGTTTAACCCCCTGAGCCACCCAGGCGCCCCTAAGCATGATTCTTGATTTTAGCTCAGGTCATGATCTCAGGGTCGTGGGATCAAGCTCTACCTTGGGACTGAAGCTGCAGAGAAAATATTTACCTTTATTGAAATGATGAGCTTAAGTATTTAAACTACATACATATTTTATATATATTCTCCCTCTCCCTCTGTCCCTGGCCTCCCCCACTCTCTCTCTTTCTCAAAAAAGTTAAATAAAGAAGTAAAAATACGGTTGCCAATACAGTCTAATTTATATCTCTTCTCTAGTCAAGACTACAAAAGACAACACAGTTGGGCATAAGTTTTTTCTAGTTGTCACTTACACCTTAATGATAACAATGTATTAGCAGAAAAAGGCAAGTTTTTAATCAATTGCATTTTACTTTCCTTTATTTTAAAAAGACTAAGAAAAAAAATTTTTTAGAGAACACTATTAAACTGAAAAGGTATTGGGTCTATAGGCAAAATTTTAAAGAAAAACTATATTTGGTACCTAAAAATATGAAAAGTTTAAACATTCGAGCTCACTATTTCAGTTAGGTAAATATTTTCTCTGCCAACACCAATGTCTTCAATCCAGGGGTTTTAGCAAAAAGTGTAAAACTCTAAAGGACTTCTGGCTAACTTACGTATTTTATAACAGGATCTGTTTGCCCTGTGGTAAAAACAAGGGTTTACTGGCTTGCTTGCCCCTTTGTGGGTGACAAGGGAGTGTAAGCTGCAGTCAGCGCACACCTGCCTGCTCAGCCACGTTCCCGTGTGCAGTGCACAGCCTGCCCAGTTTGTTCTGGCGGCCTTAGATAAAAAGATAGCGAGCTAATCCACTCGTGCTCTGACTTCGCATCTTACTGACATGTTTCAGGGAGATACTGGAGACCAAAGAAAAGCTGGAAAGAGGTAACCAGACCTTTTGTTCTCACAGTCAAAATGTTGACACCCTTTCTTCTCAATATATACCCCCTGCAAATCACCACTTTTCTTCCAAAGGGTTGGAAGCCATTCACTGAGGCACACTCCTAAAATGTCTAGTTCATTTACCACAACCAATACTGAAACTGTTGGACCTCAGGGCCAGTGTATTAAGCATCACAATTCTGCAGAGCTTTTGTCCATGACAGGTCAGTAACAACAGTGCCATACATTTGTGAACACTTACTTCTTATTTCATAACTACTCTGGGAGACATGCAAGTATGTCATCTCTCAAGATGGAGAAGCAGAGAGAAGAAGGTTGGCTGAGCATACACCCCATGCTGGGCCAACTTCTCAACCACTGTATGAAGTGTCATCCCGTTCTACGTCTCAAAGGGGCTTTGCCAGGGTAACCCCTTCCAGCAAGCAGTAGAACTAGAACTTGGGAAAAAAAAAAAAAAAAAAAGGCTTGGGGCACCTGGGGTGGCTCAGTCAGTTAAGTGTCTGTCTTTGGCTCAGGTCATGATTGGGGGGGTCTGGGGATCAAGCCCTGCATTGGGCTCCCTGCTCAGCAGGGAGTCTCCTTCTCCCTCTGCCTCTGCCTCTCCCCTCTGCTCATGCTCATGATCTCTCTCTGTCCTTTCTTTCTCAAATAAATAAATAAAATCTTAAAAAAAAAATTTTTTTTTAAAGTCTTGATATTCCGGTTTATTCTCCTGCCACATTCTGACACTGTCTCCATCCCCAGTTCAAAAAGCCACTTAGCACCTTTCTTTGGATGTTAATCTCATCATCTCAAACCAGTTACAAGTGGTTCCACTGAATCTTACTTTTCCTTGAGGAATATCTTGAACTAAGGCAGTTACAAAAACTAAGTATCTTCCATATTTAAAGAGCAACATCAAGTGGAATGCCTAAATTTTTATTTAAAAGTTTACTTCATTTTTTCCTTAAAAAGAGAAAAACCTGGCATCAATAAGTTATATATTTTGAGTTTAAAAACCAACTTCAGAAATAATTTTTTACAATGTTTTATACTTGAACTGACTCAAGTAAGTAAAAGAATATGAGAATTTGGTGTGGATTTTTATTATGATTTAATTATTTAGCTCTAACTTACTTGTTTAACAATTTTTGCTGCATCTGTGTTTCTCCTATAAAATATTTCCTTGTATTCATCCATCCAGACTTCTGCAAGGCGAACTTGGTTGCGAGCAATCACCTGAGTGCCTTTTGGAAAGCTATGAGGGCTTTTGCTGCGAAAAACATGTCCAACAACAGAGCAAGGCATAATCTCCAACTGCCCACCACATTGCCATACCTGATAATTAATGATATTTGTTTAATTTACAGTATATTAACAAAACCAAGTGTTGCTTTTAAATTCATCTTTAAGATACTAATAAAAACAAAATATAGAAAAATAATTTATTAAAACTATAAATGGTCTCTGTTCCTGGCCAGTTCAACTTAAATTCTTACATATAAAAAAAATTTTTTTATGAAATAGTACAAAAACTAAATACAACAAGGACATATTTTCAGAAAGTAATTTAACAAAACAGTGATTTCGAATCCTTCATAAAAACCAAACCCCATATTTCTTTTTTTGCAAACAATTATGCCAGCACTCTAATATATACCAAAGACCAAAGGCTCTTTTGTATTTGACTTCTATCTTCTTATATAAGAAACATGGCCAGTTTCACTTGAAACTGTTCACTTGAAACAAAGATTCTCTCTTCTATGGCAGGAAGTAGCAGTCTCGGAGTAAGTGGACCCAGACTACATTTACCCCTTGCATATTCAATTTTGTAATTAAGAAAATAATTCCAGATAATACGCAAGTACAAGCTTGTGAAGTAGTTGGTCGTCGCTTAAAAAAACTCATACCTATTTAGAGATAGTAGGTCAAAAAACTTATTTGGGAAATTATTAAATCAATACCTACTCACTTAAATACCTTGGCAATCAGTTCTGCCATAGTCACTAAGTGAAAAACCGAAAATGAAGACATGTTTAATAGTCTGTGCTAGTGTTAGGGCAAGAAGTCATATTCTCTCTTTTTTTAAACAAATGAGAAAACTCAGTGGTATTTTTAATTCAACAAATTGTGCCTGAAATCTATCATGTGTTAGGAGTTGGGAATACTTAAGTGAATAAAGAAAGGCCCTTCCCTTGAGCAGCTCAAATTTGGCTAAGATCATCATTGCCATTCTGTGTTGGAGCCAGAGCTAAAACTTAAATCTTCTAGTCCTAGTTCAGTTCTTTTCCTACTACATTCCAGCCTAATAGATGAAAAATGAATGATAGAGTCATTGCAGAAAATGAACTCATGAAATCAAATAAGTATATTGGAGACCATCCAAAGTTTTTGTTTTGTTTCTCATATTAACTTTTAATACGCATAGGAAAAAAGGAGCTCATTTAATGCAAAGAGTTAATGTCTTTTTAAAATTATACATAAATGTTTTTCCATTCTGACTCCCTTGATAATCAACCCATTTCCTGAAGCACTAGATTGAATTATATTTATCTTGGCTGGAATTCAGTAGCTACAAGTGCATTAATTGGTGTTATTGGCTGGACACAGGCATTTAACTGATTCCTCTTGTTACATTGGCAGCAACAAGTAAATATATTAAGTTACATTTTAAGAGAAATACCCTTATTCTAAAATTTCTAGCAATTAAATTTTAGAAAGCACAAAAAGTAAAGACTGCACACATCTATGACAATCTGTATCAGCCAGTTAGGATGAAATGTGTATTTTATTGTTTAATATGTACTATATTTATAAACTTACTCTGAAAGACATTTCTATATTTTCACCTCCCCAGATTTCCATTTCTTCATCATAAGTTCCAATATATTCAAAATATTCTTTTGATATGGAAAAAAGGCCTCCTGCAAAAGTGGGTGTTCTGAAAAATAATCCATTGTCAAACTTTGTTAAAAAAAATTAAATAAGAAAAAAGAACTTACTTAAAGAGCCAATTGAAATAAATTCCCCCCCCCCAAATTAAAGAGAGATCACAATTTCAAAGGTTTTACATAGATTAATAAAAATGAAAAATCCTATCTTCAGTGTCCAGTTTTGTGGGGGCACAGGGATGTAGTTTAAATATCCTCTCTCAGCAGAATAAAATTATGAAGTGTCTTCTAACCAAGCCTTAAGATTCTGAAATAATGATTATGAGGAAGATGAAAGACCTCACATACTTCTAATTCTGACTTGGTAATATCATGCGTAAGTAAGTATATATATATAGATATATTCATAAATGGCTTTTTTTATTCTCTACATAGAATGTGTGTGTTCTTTATTTTGTTAGTGTGAATGACCTCGGAGGCAAAAACTGTAAAAAGCAAAGAGTGAATACGTATTTAAATAACTGAACTGCATATACAACTTAGAGAGCAATCATCTTACTTAATTGGGTAGGTTTCATCTTTCCTTCTTTGCCTCTCATGATCAGGAAGTGATTCCCAGCCAAAGGAAAGACTCCAGTCAAAGTTTCCACGGTTGTGATTACTTCCATAAGGAGAAGGTTTGTTGAATTCAAATGTGTTTAGATCTATGGATGCAATATCTGGACTCACCACGGCCGTGTAGTTCTCAGCGATTCTGGCCAACAAAGGTTCTAACCAGCCATAGAAACACTCACCTGGAAGGAACACAATTCTAATCAAGCCAATGAAAACACCGAGGGTTTTCTATTTTGTTTTTTGAAGACAGTTTAGAGAAACAAATAATAGTCAATTGTATTTTGAGCATTGAACATTGAGGATATTTCTTTTTTCATTTTCTTTTTTTTTAGATTTTTTATTTATTTGACAGAGAGAGAGATCACAAGTAGGCAGAGAGGCAGGCAGAGAGAGAGACGGGGAAGCAGGCTCCCTGCTGAGCAGAGAGCCTGATGCGGGGCTCGATCCCCGGATCCTGGGATCATGACCTGAGCCGAAGGCAGAGGCTTAACCCACTGAGCCACCCAGGCACTCCTAGGAGATTTCTTAAAGGTTTCTGTGAAGAGATGAGAGTAGAGTGAAAAAGGTAAAGCAAAATTCAGCACAGTTAGGAAAGTTTATTTATAGGAGATGATTTTTTTTTATCTTAGTGAGCAGGTAAAATGACTCTGGAGTATTTAAGTTTCAGATCTGTGTTTCCCTCTGAAATGGGCTAGGAGTCAAAGGTAACTATTTGCTGATTTGCGCCACCTAACTCCATAAGTGTTCTGATTTGCTAAAACTTGTCTCCCTAAGTAAGGTACAGTAATCAAAATCCTCATTTCTCTAACTGAGCCTTAGGAGAAAATAAGTCAAGGAGCAGAATATTTTGATTTTAGCAGTTGGAGAAGTACCATTCAAACCTGCTCCAACCCTAATGGAAAGTGGGGGCAAAAGAATGCTATAAAAAAGTCTGGGCCCTGGTTGTGGGCCAGGCTCACTGAACACACAGAATTCAGGAGAGTCAGTCCTATCCGGGTCTCCCCATCAGGAGAGTTTGGCAGTTATTAGGAGGACCACTTGGCATCAAGGAGATGCATCAGATACATTTGCCTGAGAGGAAGAATGCCCAGTCTGACATAATTGTAATTTTGGACCATAAGAGGCAATATTGGAGAATGAACCATTTCCTTTTTAAAACACCTCTCTTGGATTACCTTCAGACCTCTCTGTTCATTTAAGAGCCAGGTATTAAGAGAGTACTGGATTTGAGAGCTCTAAAGAGACTCAGCAAATCCAAAAGCCCTCTGTAACAACTAGCGTATAACCAAAACCATTTGCCAGGTCAAACATAATCGAAGGGCTAGCGAACTCAATTCAAAACTAAATACTCATACAAAGAGCATAACCCACTAAACTTACAGCTGAGGGACTAACTGACATTTTAGTAATTCCTAACATGCACTTTAAATATGGAGTCTAAAAATGCTATATGCTAATTTATTTTATTTAAAATCATTGACACTGGAGAACAAAACCATTAAAAATAAAAGGGAAAGAAACAGTAGCAATAAAATAAAAACTGATAATATTCATTAAAAAATGCCAAAAGAAGTTGGAAGGGGGTACCCCTAATGTAGCACAAGAGAAGTGTGCAAATCTTTGAAAAAAGAACTAAAATACAGAAATTGAAAGTATCAGGACCAGAACAAAGTTTAAAGATAGAATTCATTGCACTTAAAACTTTCATTCATTTTAAACTGTAAGAATCAAGAATAATAAGGAAAAACATTTTTTTCCCGACAGAATGTGCACCTGAAAAAAATGTCCAGGCAAGAATAACTTGCCAGGGAAGTTGGTCACTGAAGGATACTGGAGTTGAGAAGCCCAAAACACAGAGGAGGTAAGAACTCCATGTAAGTTAAAGGAGGTTCCTACCCAGAGCTGTAATCTGCTTCAGACATCATTGCTATAATCACCAGTTGAAAATGATGTTAAAGAAAATACAATTAGTCATCTAAAGAAAAGTCTTCCTCACTTTTCAAATTATACAGAGGAAAATGTTACAACTATGTCTATACATACATACTTACAGTGAGCATCTAAAAATGTGAGTGTTTCAGCTGTTGCAACTGTTGCTCCTAGCAACCTTGCAGTGATCAGACCTTTTCTCTCTCTTTGTCTGACTATTTTTACTATTGAAAATTGTTTTATATATTCTTCTAGTTTATCATGTAAGTACTCTGTAAGAAAAAAAATCAGGATTAATTCTTCCTAAGTTTATATTCATATATAACATATGGAAGCTAATAAACCACAGAGCAATGATATCTCTACATTCATCATCTCAACAGTTGTACACATTCTTCCATTAAGATGAAAATTGTATCTTTAGTTCTTTAATGAAAAAATAGCCATACACACAAATCTTAACTTCTGAACTACTATAACACAAGATGTTATAACACAGACTTATCCTGTACATGCAATATCAATAAATATATTTGGGGAAAGCAGAGATTTCAAATGGAGTAGACCCCAGGAGTTAAAAAGACCCCAGTTCATTTAGGGGTCTAAGAACATTAGTTAAGGGAGTGAGGGAAACTGAATTTGGCCAAAAACATATTTGACACTTTTTAAAACTGGGATTTAAATCTGGAAATTTCAAGAAAAATGACAAGTATCAAAGGATTCTGATACTTAGTGATAAAAATAATTTAAAACCAAAACATTAAGGAAATTGGCAAATAGAAAAGTCCAAGGTTATAACCGTTGGAAATATTTTTACAAAGAGTTAGCATAAAATTTTTTGAAAGCCCTGGAGTCCCCTGACACAAAATCTTTTTTTCCAGTAAAAATATGCCAGAAGAAATGAGCATGTAAGTGAGGAATGAAGCTAAAACAGGCTAAATCTTATTAATAGGTATATAATTTAAGATATTCAATATTCCAATTTGGATAAGAGACATGAGAAGCAAGAGTTAAAACAGTAGGTAAAAGAAAACACATTAATCACGTTAGTCAGGTGTTGCTCATATCTTGAAACAACTTAAGTCTGCTTTTTTCACCATTAAATTCATGATTCTTTATTGGGTATATAATATAGTTCCTTAGGTAGTCTTCTTAGGCCCATACTATAGCCTCAGAAAGATCTTGGAATGCTGAGAACATCAATCAATGTCCTAGGGTAGGGGCACCTGGGTGGCTCAGTCTTTAACAGTCTGCCTTCTGCTCAAGTCATGATCCCAGGGTCCTGAGATGGAGCCCGCATTGGGCTCCCTGCTTGGCGGGAAGCTGGCTTCTCCCTCTCCTACTCCCCCTGCTTGTGTTCCCTCTCTCCCTGTGTGTCTTTCTGTCAAATAAATACATTTTAAATTTTTTTAAAAAATGTCCTAGGGTAGATGTTCGCTTCTGCGGGATTTCAGAAGCATAAATGACAGATGACTTTATCTGTGATTATGTATGTTTTCTTCCTATTCTTTAGTGGTACAGATAAATGAGTTGCTTATTCAAAGCCTAAACATTCATAAAGGAGGTGAGAGTCCAGGAACAACTTCTGTAGAAAATAAGTCTAAACACTATTGCCATAGAGTAAGAGACTAAATTTTTAACCCTCTTCTAACTACCTCAGAATTAATTCTCTGAAAGACAAGCAGGATTGTAATTTGTCTTAAAATATAAATCATGGATTTTCCTGTTTTAACCATAGACTTGACCTGTACAATAGAAACGTATATAAAAACATTTCAAAGGCCTTAATGGAGATTGATTTTTTTTTAATGGAGTCACTACAGATTTCTTTAGTGAACTGCCCCACTGTTTGATTTGTTAAGGCATTTTTAATTTACCCACAACTTCTGAACTTCCTATAAATTTTTATCTGCCCTTTCAATTCAATCCCCATCCATAACCATCTTTTTGTGAGGTTAAGAGTGCAAAGCTGTGAAATCAGATCTCCTGGGTTTATCTATTTATAGCACCCATTACTTTTAGCTGCATGACTTTAGGTAAGTTATTTTATTTTACCTATACCTCAGTGTATCTCTAAGATGGGGATAATAACACTCTCACCAGGGATTGCTGGGAAGATAAAATGAAAGACTGCTATACAATAAAGCATTTAAGACAGGGCTTACCACATGGTCTATGCTCTGAAAATGCTGATTATTTTTTGTTTTACAATCGTTGGGACTTACCTATCTCTGTCACTTGATTATCCACATATTTTTGCTGCTTTTCCCTAAACCAGCTGAAATCAGGGATTATTGTTTCTACCTCACACACTTCTTTAGACTAGGGATACATTTTCCACAGTGGGTACTTATCATTAGACCATTTATTCAATAAGACAAATTACATTAGTATGCAAAGATATCCCTCATCAAGAAAATGGTTGCAAATTTATTATTTAATTATAATGAAGAATTATAAAAAATATCCAGGCCCTTTGACTAAGCAGTCTAACCTACCTAACAACATAATTCAAATAGAGGAAAATAACATGAGCACAAGGATATTCATTACAATATGATGTATACTAACACTGTGGAGTGAATGAAGGTGAATGGTTAAGTGAAATGCATCTAGTCCATCATGGTCATCAAAAATAAAGTTCTGAAGGTGAACGAAATGGGCTATTAAGAATAGTACATGAAAATGTCAGATTTCAAAATTGATTTCTTAAAAAAAAATAAAAAAAATCAAAATTGATTTCTTGCATGGGTATAATTAGATAAACATATGTTTATTTAGGCAGTAATTAAAAGAAATAGAAAAATTAAAATAAAATAGGAAGATTATGACTGGATATCACTTTTCTTTATTTTTTAAAAAATAATTTTATTTATTTGAGAGAGAGCATGTGTGTGAGAGAACATGGGCTGGGAGAGGGAGAGAGGGAGAAGCACGCTCCCCCGTAGGGCAGGGAGCCCAATGCTGGGCTGGATCCCAGGACCTTGGGATCATGACCTGACCCAAAGGCAGATGCTTAACCAACTGATGCATCCAGGGTCCCCACCTTTCTTTCTGATTTCCTTTAAGTCTACTAATTTTATTTTATAATTAAATTTATAAATTAAATTTTATATTTTTATAAAAAATATAAATTAAATTATAATTAAATAACAGAAGTTACTTTCAACTAAAGGCTACAAGTAGCCTTATTGTGGCCCTAATTTCTCACTGCTTGAAAAATCAAACAAAATAAAAATCATTGGAGAAGAAAGCTCACAAAACCAAAGCAGGAATTTTTTAAATTTTTTTTTAAATGACAAAACATATGAGAGACATTCAGAACTTGAATCTCTTAAAACTCTATGGACTGCAGACCAAGTAGAAAGAATTGGAAAAAATTCAGAACACCATAGACAGTAAATAAATTCGTTGATTACAATTAAGTGGTGATATAACCTGGGTAAAAGGACTAGAAATTCAAGTCAGAGATCTGTATGTAGTGTCACCCATAACGAGGGTACTTAAATTTAAAAACTTGCCCATTTGGTGAATAGGTTTCACATCCAGGTCAAAAATCTCTAGTGATAAGCAATCTTATTCCACCTAGATACTAATGTAACTTCAAAACATAATCTCAGTTCATTCATGGTATTTTGAAATTATAGAAATGTTGAGGATTGTATGAAGAAATAATTAAATAAATCAAGTTAATAATCTTACACTCTATTGACTTATTATCATTTCATAAGTCTGGATAAATCTTGTTATTGGTGACATGTCACTTAATAAGCAGTAACTTTTTCTTTTTTCATAGTACATAAAATAATGGTTGTACATAAAATAATAGATGTTGCTTTGGATTTGATGAAAGAGTATTACTATTCTCGTTTTATAGATGAGGAAATAGCTAGTTAGAATTGGAGTTGGAATTTGACCTTAAAGAATTTGGATCCAAACCCAACTCATTCAGGAATAAATTTTGTGACCATTGAAATAATATGTATCTAACTGGTATTTAAAATACTTGTAATATTTGAAAATTTAGCAACTTAGGGTATTTGATTAGCCTTGTGATTCCAATTGAAAATGTATAAATTAGTAACTGACAATTGACTTATAATTTTAAGTATAAATGCATTAAAGAATTTAGCTAACTTTGTAAACAATATTGGAATATTTAGCAGCCAAAATAAAACAGAATGTAGTGACTCTTTAATGATTTTTATCTACTCATTTATATTACTAATCAATGTATTGTCTATATTAACTCATCTTATCTTCAAAATAACCCCATGACTTACGCATTACTTATGTATTTCATCACTCCTAAGCTGCACAATTGGATACTTCTTATAATCAATGGCATCTTTGCTTAATTGGCTGTGTTTTTTATTTAAGTGGTAAACAAACTAATGATGTATTATACAATAAATTTGATGAAATATGGCATTTCCCCCATTTTAAAGAGAAAGAAACTGAGGCATAGAGGGATTAAGTAATTTGCCCAAATTACACGCTGGTTAGGACCAGAGCTGGGATTCAAGCTAAGGCAGCCTCAGTCAAGGCTCAAGTTTGTGTTCTTAACCGCTACACCTTACAATAAAAGTCTTACACTGAGGACTACAAAGTTATGGATCATGGTACATCATACATTTCTGAACTCTAGAATATTTAAATATGGACACCCTTAGATTCTACTTTCGTCCATCATACCTACCATTTACGGTATTACACTCAAGTTCTGAGGTGGCATACAGAGAGTACAATATAATAAAATAGACTTTGGACAACATCACATGGATTTACTTGGCAAACAATCTAATTTGCATGTGCTTTCTTACCATCTACACTAGCATCATCCACCAAAATGATTTCCTTCAGCAGTATGGCAGGGGAAGAATAAAGCACACTGTGGACAGTTCTAAGCAGCGTGGACCAGGCTTCATTATGAAAAACTATTATGACACTGGTGGTAGGCAGGGGAGGACAGCGCTTAAATTTTTGTTCAATGCATCTAGAAGAAGTCAAAGAAGTAGAAAAACAATTATGAATTTTATTACTTTATTTCACAGCTATGTCATTACTAATAGCATCATTATTTAGCCTTTATCACCATAGAAACAATAGTGGACAAAATTTTTTCTATGTAAGTTGATCTTAATGTTCTGTAAATATAAATAAATCACAACAAATTTTTCTACACTGAGATCATATCCGCTGATACAGACATATCAAAAATTAAAATATGTTATTGTACATTTTCTCAACAAGATAATTCTAAAACACAAATAGTTTTTTATAAAAAAGTAAAATAACCTACAAGTGAGACAACCTGTAAAAATAGCAAATACTTGTAACTGCTCAAATAAAAACCAAGTTTTTCTCCTTCCTTGTAGAAATCATTCATTTTTCTCATTACTTGCAATTTTTTAAACAGTGCAACTTTATTAAATGAATATATATCTTTGCAGAGATTCTTATTTTCCTAAGTATGTAATAATTTTCAAGTTTTTAAAACCAATTTAATCTATACTTGAACCAAAAGGGGAAAAAATGGCTTACCATATAATCTATGTTCATGATTCAGCAAGACTTATTAAGTTGCTACCATATGCCATGCTGTGTTAAAGATTTTGCTCCAATAATCTGATCGATCCATAGTTTACTTAACTAAGACCTAGCATCTTAAAATACTAAACTTAAGAATTTTAAATAAAAATCCCAAGTCCATGTTAAAAATCCTGTGATCCTGTTGTCTTATGAAACATTGATAGGCACAAGGAGAGCGATCCTAAATAGTTTTTGATTGATTAATGGTACTACCCCCATTAGTTAAACACATAAATTATAAATTAATCTTGAATTCATTTTTATAATAATGTCTTCCTCGATGAAAATAATCTTCATATGAAGCCACTGGGTGTGGACGGCTCTGTATGGTCTCCAGTCTTTGAGACTGAAGCTGACCACAGTCCCTCACCTACTGAGTTGGAAGTGAGATCAAAAGATTTAACATACAGCAGAGGGCTTCAAACCACTACAAAACCAAACAAAGTGACCCTGGGGCACAAAAGATGTGTGGTCTATGGTAAAGATAAATAAAATAACTATCTTTAAGTTCACTTAAAAATCATAAATGGTTTTACAATTTTAGACAACAGAGTATAAAATCCTCCCACACAGTCAAAAGGTACAACAAATAGTGTGTGTGAACAATCCAACAGTGTTGTTCAAGCCCAAAGATAAGGACGTAAATCATTCACTTATGGAGATAAGAGCCAAGCGCACTTCAAATGCTCTGTGAGGGTCAATGGAGAAACCAGAACCCCCACTATGATACCAGAGGCCTGGGAAAGCCACCCTGAGAGAGATATCCTATAAACTCTCATGAATCACTCTCATAGCCATACCTCAGTATGAATGTGTTTCAGATCCTTTTCTGAGAAGAGGTCTTTAGGGTGGAATATTTGTAGTGATAAAAAAAGGAGTTAGATTGAAGATAAAGTTATTAACAGAGTATGTCAACACTGCTGAGTAAGAAAAGGAGAGGAAGGTTATAAGTGAAAGTGATTTTGCTCTCTCATGCTTTCATGATTTCAAATAAATATGCATAGTCAGAAGCAAATAACTACATTCATCCTCACTGACAGATGAAAGCAAATGATTTATTTTAGAATGAATTTTGGATAAACTCAATTAGAGATAAAGTCCAAACACAAACTACCTATTCATAATTACTCTTGACTCATAATTACACAGAAACAAATGACTAAATATAAGCTTGTATTTTTATGACATAAAGGTTTACAAACCAATATAAAGTAAAAGTAAAAATTACTAAAAACCCCATGCTATTTTCCTTAAAAAAAAAAAACAAAACAAAACCCTTATGACTTAATTGTCTTATAAACATTTTGGGAAGGGAGTTTGGGGATTAAAAAAGAAATTCCCCTATATTTATTTGTCATGTGACTAATTAATATACTAATTGAGAATTACAAAAAGGCTTTAAAATTTTAAATATGAAACCTCACCAAAATTCACATAAAATATGATCACTTTAATCTTACAAGACTTCCCCTCAGTTTAAGCTAGGATTTATCTGCTTAACTGATAACTACTAATATCAAGTAAAGGTGTCATGTTATACCATTAATGCAAGTGATAAAAAGAATTTCACAGTACGATTTCATAAACCCCAATTACTCTAAAACAATAAAAAAAAGCATGTTAAACTTGTGCTTTAGACATTTTTTCACATGTCATTTAAAGTAGTGAAATCAAATAACTTGCCAAACTGACTGCATATTCCCAGTCAAACCATTTGGAAAATTTGGGATATAGATGGGTGCTTAAATGATCAATTACAGGAACATCTGTCTTTGGGAGACCCTGGATCTATACTTTTAATGAGCACGGAAAAGAGCAGCAATTCTTCAGAAAATGTGTTCCTTGCTCATATAGGTTAAATTTAAAGTAAGAAAGTGTTAAATCTTCACCAATTCTTCACAGTTTTAGGTATCCAGTTCCTACCCAAAAAAGGTTGTTCTGAGTGCTTAGTTGTTTTTCACTTAAAATGATTTCATTAATTAATATTATTGTACCTCCTCATGCTTTACTGGAGGCGGAAAAAACTTACTGTGAGCTGACATTGTTACATCAAAGAATAAAAATTATGCTTCTTAATTTGTGATGTGGATTGCTTTTCATTAAGACCTCTCCCCAAATCAGTCAAATGCAATACTGCATTTTAACTATTAACATAAGAAAGAAACTATTCTGTGCCTTGTTATAAAGGCAGAATATTTTATAGATATTCATTGTTTCTTCACACATTGATTTAAAAATGATGAGCACCTTAACTTTGAATCACACAGATTAGACTAGAGAGACAGAAGTATAACCTACACAAGTTCAAAACTGAGGGATTCATAGTGAGAATGAGAGGGTCTCTCACCAGGTATTCATGATCATAAATCTAGAAAAAAGAAGTGAAGCCGTAGACTTAAGTCTATAAAAGTTCTTCAGGTTCACTTTCAAATATAATTCTACCATAACCAGAAAGCAAATATGCGGGCATCACTTCTAGTTTGTCTACCTTACACTTTCAACAAATGAACAGCTGGTTGGAAAGTGGAATTTATCTTATTTTTAATAAAAAGATAAGAATTTATCTTAGCCTATTTGAATTCAAATAGAGCATTTGAACACTACCTCAAAGATAAGTAAGGAGAGCATAGTAGGATCTGGAGGGAAACCGTAGTAAAAATACTGTGTACTTGAGATAACATGGAAGCAGTGTTGGCCTCTCAGAAGCTAAAGGGAGACAATTCTATACATAAGATACTCAACAAAACGCTAGAGGAAAAATAAATCATAATTGAATGAGCAATTTAACAATATTGTTCCTTAAAAGAAAGGTTACAAAATGTTACACGGCATTGTGAAATACAATTACAATATTGAAAGTAGCTGCAAAGTCTGTGACTTACTTCATATAATATTTTTATCTAATAGCTCCAAAGTCTTGGCATTTTTTAAAACATTTCTATTTATTCCATAACAATACACAGAGGAACAGAAACAGCTCCTCTGCCTCCCACATTTCCTGTAAAATTGCCCCCTATTCCCTACTTAATAGATTAGAAAACTAAAGCATTTAAGAAGAGAGGATTTATATGTGGCTCTACAGAAATCAGATCTAAAATTCAGTTTTCCAATTTGTAAGGTAACAAATTCTCACATCTACAATGGCTCATCGAACATAGGTATGGACAACCTCAATAATAAGGAAAAGCATAATTAGACAAATTAAACAGCAATTGCTGATATTTTGCCTCGGCGTGGCTGAAAAACAAGCACATTCCTTAGTTAATCTCCCTCCCCTGAAACCTCAATTTTAAACAGTAAACAACAAATATTCTTCAACATACTCAGGAGGTCGAGTGTCTGGTCCAAGATCTCGGTGTAAAGAAATCCTGTCACTTGCAAAAGCATTAAAACAGTGTTTTGCTTCTCCACGTTCTTTTTCCTTCTGTTCTTCAACACTTAAATTGGTTGTCTTGAACGCTTTACCAGAAGCACCAGGTGCATTGGAATCCTGAGGTGGGCGGTCAAGAACCGGTTTCAATTCTGCTGCTGTGTAATATCCTTGCAAACAGGGTCTCTCACCAGCATCAATGTTTTGCCTGACAGGTGCTCCTATTTGCATTTTTGGCATCGCATCTTTAATATTGTTTACAGCTTCTAACATTAAATCAAACACCTTGTTTTTGTTTATATTTCTTTCCATCCTTGATTCCTCTTTGGAATATTGAACACTCACTTCTCTTTGCATTAAAATCAAAAATATTATAAAGAAAAAAATTACTGCACCAAGCTTCCAGAATTTTTTATGATAATGTCTTTTAAGATGTAATTTTACTAGTCGTTTTACGTGAGCCATTCTGACATTAAAAGCTTGCCACTTGAAAAATAACAGTTATAGTTTCTTCTGTAACTTATATTTTTTATCATAGATTTGCTGGCAAGAAGATTTCATTAAAGGGTAATACCTATAAACAGAAATGATAAATGGCATTAGCAGCTATTCATTCCTTTAGGCATGGCTCAATTCATTCATTCAACCAACAACTAAACATAAGCTATAAACAATGTATTCTTACGGTTAACAAAAATACAAAGATACCTTGCCCTTAAGAAAATTACATTTTTGGAAGAACACATTGTTATAATTAGCTATAATCTACTGACTCTATAAAATATTAGAGATTTCTCTCCAGTAAAAAAAAAATACCTTGTAAACTGTGGCTAATATCTATTATGTGATAGGCACACAATTATTTTTATAAACAAATTTAGATTATTTTTAAAAAGATATCTTAATGACCAAGGGGCCAAAGGACTTCACTGAATTGATTATAAAGAAAGGGGGAAATCCATAAGAAAGCAAAAGTATATAGGTAGTGTTAGGCATACATCTAAAATAGTGGCTTTTATTTTATGGAATTTGCCCTCAACTTATGAACCTCTACTCCAAATGAATCAGTTAAGATTACAAAGCAACTTCAAAAACTCATAAACTGGCATGTTCTCAAATTTGTTCACCTGATAATACTTGTGAATCCTGACAGAACCAATAAAGACTAGAAAATTAAAAGCATCTATCTCATTGTTATTCCACAGCTATTTTCAACAGCTCACACAAGTACAAAATCTAACAGCAAAAAGAAGATGGCACTAAGCTTTACTTGAAATGACTCTAAAGAGGCAACAGAGATTTGCCTTACTTTGAGTTACAAAAGCAGTGTCTGGTTTAATACAATACTGCTTGCAGTTGACCGTAAGAACAGAGCAACATGTTTATTAAACTCTAATATGGGCCACCAGAAATGAAAGAAAGAAAAAGATAAAAGAGAACATTGATGGCAGCCTGAGTCACAGATAAAGCTGATTTTCTTTACAATGATCTTTTAAAAAAATGGTATATGGAAGAGTTTCAGCATGTAATTACATACTATGGACCATTATACTCAATCAAATTTGCAGGCAAAGGGGAAGGAAAATTACTTTTTCCTTAAATCCTAAACATATTTTAGGTATTTTAAGTCAAATTTAATTTAAATAAGTGGAAAACTACATTTGACACTTCATTCAGTTTCCACAGATATTGCTAAATTAAAATTAAAAAGCCAAGTTTTATGATGGATTCTTTGTCTTTAGTAAGACATTTTAAGCTAAATAAATAAAATAGGCAGATCTTAGTTCTATATACTGCTTCTATTTGGAAAGATACATGTATGTATGTGTAGAATATACACTTTGGCTTCAAAAGATAATTATAATGTATATTGCTCATAAAAATGAGATTTTAACATTTCTGAGTTTCTGTTGCTTTAGGAGACTCATGTGAGACTTAAAATGACCTGGTAAGCTTTTTACATTACTTGAAGACATAATATAAATAGTTTCAGAACCACACAATTGTTGCTGTCTAATTTCTCATGTAGCAAATGTTGTGCTAGGCTCTGGCTACCAAATTAAAGATAGTTCTTACTCTCAAGGAGCAGAGATTAGTATGAAATATGGCACGTCAACCTGCAATCACAAAACAATGTGACATGTGCTAAGATGGAAGACTATGAAAGCAATATGGGAGGTAAACAGAAACGTTGGGGAATTTTTGCCAAAGATAACACTGGTGAGCAGTATCCTAAAAGATAAGCAATTTTTAGGCAGGTGGACAAGAGAGAAGAGAGAGAGAGAGTGACTGATGCAAAGACATAAAAGCAAGACAAGACATGGGCAGTCCAAGTGGAAGACACAGATAGGAAATAGCAGGAGGGGACACTGGGATGTCACTTAAAAACCAGCACACAAAGTGACACTGAAATCCACCAATTTTATTCTGAGTGGAAGGAAATGGATGATTTTAAGGAAGACTCATAACCATATTTATGTTTTAGATAAGTCAGTTTCCTCCGCACTGGTAAAGGCGATGAATACCAAAGAAATGAGGAAGGTAGAAAGGATGGAGAGGACTAATCAGGAGCCCAGGAAGTAGAATCAAATAGAAGTTGGTGAGAGAAAGCGAAGAATGGAAGGTGGATGGTTGACGTGATGACATTAACAGAGGCAGGGAATACAGGAAGAAGGGTAGACTTGGGGGTGGGAATTAGATAATCGGTTCTGTTTGGGAGACAAATTTGAGATGCTGATAGGACTTCCAAGGTGAGTTCTCATGAGCAAAAAGATACACAGGACTGAAAATCAGAGAAAAACTCTGTGCTAGAGATGAAAATGTGGGAGTCATTCTTGGGGTATAGAAGAGTTCACCTACGGTATATACAGTAAAGAGGCCAGAGAAATAGCTACATTTAAGGGGTAGGTGGGAAAAGGATAAACCGGAAAGAGCAAGGGGATTATAAAAACAAAATAGAGGGCAGTCAAGGGAAAACAGGTTAATAGATAACGTATCCATGTCAATTGGATATAGCTTCTACAACTTGCAGTTTAACCCTTTAGAGATGTTAATTCTTTGACAGTTCGTTCATCTTTAAAAGTAAACTGCACTAGACCTAGTCCAATGGGCTTTAGGCAACACCAGGAATGAACTTGGCAGAGAATCCACTAGACTTGTTACAGTCTTGCCTCCAAGATCTAGGGTGCATTCAGACTAATGAGTGCAACAACCTGATTTAAGGGATTCCAGGAAGATAAGAACAGGCAAAAGTTGAAGCTTCATAGGATAATTGTCACCTATGAATTACTACCTGATCACCTTTAACCACAGTTTGATAAACAGATATAAATCAGCCTATGTTCACCCTCCTTCCTATCACTGAGTCAATGCCAAAAATCCCCTTCTGCAGTGCTGCTAGTGATACTAGATCTCCTGAGCAACCAGATGTAAACTAGATCGGGAATTAGACAAGGAATGAGCTGTTCTCCTTAGGATGTTTCAACAACACATAAACCAGGAAAGGGTGCAGAGAAAGTACAGAGTAAAGGGAGATGACTGAACTAGATACTTCTGTAACAGTGATGGTTTTCTCAAAACATATGGCAGGAATCATATTTGTGGTTAGGGTGGGGAATGAGAAAGAAGGATGAAATTAATGAGGAAAGTGGAAGAAAGTTCTTTTTTGGGAATAAATTATAAACTAGAGAAGTTCTCCATCAATAGGGCAAATAATCCTATCATTGTGTGTGTTTGTCTACCTAAGGAAGTCACTCAATTAGTCTTAGTTGAGGATGTATCCAATGAAGGAGTCAAGGAAAACTCATGAAGGACACAAACAGTGTCTCCCTTTTTCACGGTTGTTTCTCTGGTACTTACCAGAATGTTGGTGACACAGTGAATACCCAGTATAGGTTTGACTAGAAAAGGAAGAAGAAGGACCAAGATTTCATATATTATTAGAAATAATAAAACAATAATTTATTTTTGTTCAATGTTGATTAGGTCCCTGATACCTTCACATTACACAGGTTCTCATTTAGTCCTCCAATAATCTTGTGAAGTCATTCCCATTTTACAGACAAACACGGACAGTCAAACAAATTAAGGGACCTGGTCAATGCCATTCTTTTTTTTTTTTTTTAAAGATTTTATTTATTTATTTATTTGACAGAGAGAGATTACAAGCAGGCAGAGAGGCAGGCAGAGAGAGTGAGAGGGAAGCAGGCTCCCCGCTGAGCAGAGAGCCCGATGCGGGACTCGATCCCAGGACCCCGAGACCATGACCTGAGCCGAAGGCAGCGGCCTAAACCACTGAGCCACCCAGGCGCCCCTCAATGCCATTCTTTTAAGTGGAACGGTAGCATTCTCCCAGCTGTGTTCAAATTTGATATAAATTACTAAACTTTTAACTGAAGTTATCTGAAATAGACCTTTAAGGGTCAAAAATTGATACTCTAGGGACTCCTAGGTGGCTCAGTCAGTGAGGGAGCTGACTTGATTTCGGCTTGTGATCTTGGGGTCTTGGGATAGAGGCCTGAGTCAGGCTCTGCACTCAGTGGGAAGCATGCTTGAGGATTCTTTCTCTCCCTCTCTCTCTGCCCCAACCTTGCTCGCATGCTCTCTCTCTAAATTAAATAAATAAATCTTAAAAAATTTTTGATGCTCTAAATGTAAGGACATAAGGGAAAAACCTAAGGAAAGAACTACAAATAGCTTCATATCAGGTAAGGTTTTCTGGACAAATGAGTTAAAAAGGGAAAAAAAAAAACTGTTTCCAGAGCATATTTTTAGAAATAAAGATTCAGGATGAGACTGTGGATTTTAACAATGGAGGATTCACAGATTGAGACCTTTGAGTAGCAAGAGTCTACTAAAGTTGGAACAGGATGCTTTCCTCTTTTCAGATTATTTCAGAAGGGAAAAGTCTACTTTTATCAGTTGCTGATCACTTAAAGAATCCAACATAGATCTCCCAGGAATTTTTATATGACTCTTCTGCCCTTTGTTGCTAATGTGCACTATTAGGCTTCCATTAATGAAAATTACACTCCACATCAAGCATATCTATCAGTGGTCTTCAACTCTGGGTACACAGTAGCAGAAAGCTCTTTAAAAAGAGAGTCTCAGGCTTCCCCTCTAGAGAGTTTGATTTAACTGTTCGAGGGGCAGGAATAGGGCCTGTTTTTGTTGCTATTTTAGGCTCTCTAGATAATTCAAAAGGGCAGCAGGTGCTAAGAATCACTGGTCTAGGTCAGAAGATTTTGGGCAAATCAAACTAGCACCTGAAAAAGAAAAGGACTGCGTCCATCCTAAGGCAACCACACTATTAATTTCTAATATTCCAAGGACAGGTTTTTCAAAATAGATTCTTGATATAAAATGAGCAAGAGTGGGGTGCCTGGGTGGCTCAGTTGGTTAAGCGACTGCTTTCAGCTCAGGCCATGATCCTGGAGTCCTGGGATGGAGTCCTGAATTGGGCTCCCTGTTCAGCAGGGATTCTGCTTCTCCCTCTGACCCTCTCCCTTTTCATACTCTCTCCTCTCATTTTCTCTCTCTCTCAAGTAAATAAATAAAATCTTTTAAAAAAAATGAGCAAAAGTTATTTTGACTTAGAGAGATTAGATGAAATCCAAAGCACGAATAACCCAAAGTTTCCTGAAAAGTCTTATTAGAGATTAATGCTGATATAAATGAGGCACTAGGGTTTTATTGAAAATTATGGTGCTGTAAAATCATTTTTAAAATATTTTATTCCCATCAGACTCTGAACAATAAAATACATAATACAACATAATAAATGAATGAATTAAAGAAAACCAGGACTCTTAATTCCCATTCCTGGGAATAACATCATGTTCCTAGACCTCACTACTTAGCAAATTTGAAGACCTACGTGAAAACAGCCAGTGAAACAAAACAAATTTCTCCTAGAATCAACTTCCAATTAAACTCAGAAGTTTCAGAAATGAAAAAACAAAAATCAGCACAACAGCAATTTCAGGATATAGAAATGATTAGCAGGTGAAGGTCTTGTTCTTATTGTACATTCTAAACCTTTAAATACACCTATCTAAAATGGTCGTTTGCTAATTATAAAACATCAGATTCACAGGAGATAGGAATACCATGAAATCATTTTTTAAAACTAGAAAAAATTAATTTAAATTCAAAGACCTTCTAAATTCTAAAGTATAAATGTCTAAAATTAGAAAAAAAAAATTCCAAGGCCTCTGGTCTTAAAGAATATCAATCTATATCCTAGTATTATATGTAGACATTACAAGAGGGCATTAATAATAAATAAAAATATCCACAAAATGATATTTTAAAAGGCTAAAACAATATGCATGAATCTAACAGTCTGTGAGACTGGGTTAAAATCAATGGATTACTCTTAGGGGTAAAAATATCTTTCTCTCTGAACAGAAAGAACTGAAATATCACAAATTAAAATAACTACAAAGCTGTGGCTACCAGTTCTGTAGACTATGGTTTCTCAAACTCAACTATAACAATGAATCACCTGAGGATGTTGTTTAAATACAGATTCAAATAGGAAAAGATCAAGATAAAATCCATCTTTAGTCTCTGTTGTCCCTTCTGGGTGGAAAGGACACATTGTAAAAACATTAGTTGTTAAATTTAAAAATTCCAACTGAAGCAATCTCCTAAAGCAGTGAAAACAGAACATTTCATAACTGCACATGAAAGTAACATTTAATAAAAGAAGAAGAAAGTGTTTCTTTCCATTTCTTGTTCCTATATTCCTGACAATAAAACCTTTTTTTACATCCTCAGGGATTTAGGGTCTGGTTTCAGGTGACTTTAACTGGCACAAAGCCTAATTGGTATATGAAACTTGCTTGCTACCACATGAATGAAAGCATGTTATAAAGGGTTAAGGGTAATCACAAAAAAGCAAAAAATTACAAAACTCTATACTTATAGTGTAGAATAGATCGTAGATTAAGAAAAGTATACCATTGCAAAATTAATACATATTGGATCATTGCCACACATTATCATCTAGATTTCCTAAGCAAATTAAAAAAAACAAAACAACAACAACAAAAAACTTGCCCTAATAATAAACCTTATGTGCTTGGGCAGAAATTTTATTAAGTGCCCTCATCTGCTGGTTAGGGAAGGGAGGAGTGGCAGGAAGTAATTCTGCTTGTATTCATTGTTAAAATCAAATTTCACAGTGACTTGCTGTTGTGGTTTGTTAGTTTTGATTACGTTTAAGTCTGTGTCCACATCCTTGTCTGCAGTTCTTCTGAGCAGGAAGTGACTTGTGGATGTATGACAGGTGACAAACACTGATGCAAAGCAAATTGCACTGAGATGGCTACATGCTGCCTCCCAGGAGGAGGAGGCAGAAATACTCCAAAGATCCCAGCTAAAGACAAAGCAGAGTTGCTCTGGCTGGCTGGAAACCACCACCAGCAGACAGCTAACTGCATGTAATTGTCATAGAGGAAGATGACTTTCTGAACAGTCATCTCTGCAGGTTATGTGACAAATAGCCTAGTGATAGAGCTGACGTCCAATAACTTAGAGGCACAGGTTTTAATATAGGAGAGCATGTGGTCAAACATCCAACTTCTCAGCTAAACCTGGTCAGATAAGTATCTCCATTAACAGTATTATCTTTGAAGGTGAAAGGTTATAGAAAGGCTCTTGATTTCTGGACCAGTCAATTCTACCTTTACAGCTTGGAGCAAACAAGTAATTATGGAATTATAATACTCTTTGGGGAGAGGGCAGGATGATGGTGAGGTGAGCTCACTTACTCTCCAGCTACTGTGAATGAATCTGCAGCTATGAAAGCTATATACGGATAATTTATGGCATAGTAGACAGTAATTTTGAGGAGTGATTTGAGTGGTCCTACAGATTACCCACTTACCTAGTACTTTCCCTGGACAGAAGAATTACATTTTAAAAGATTTGTCTGTGTATTTACCTTGTAAACATAATAGATGGCCCTCAGATTAGTAAGGAGACAGAAACTACAAGTGATTTGAAAAAGGAAAGTTTAATCTATTATTAAGAGAGGACTGGAGTAACAGGGAATTGGTTAGTGAGTGAAAGAGAATTCTAAATAACATAGTAGTAGACATAAAGGGCAACCACTATCCACAAGGCTAAGATGAGGGCCCAAGGAAGAACCCTCCCCTCACCAGCACTGAGAACCAGAGATCTCTACCGAGAGAGCACAGTGTTGGCTTCCTGATGGTGGAAAACTGACAGATGTGTCTCACTAGTGAAACTCGCCCAAAAAATCTGCCCTCTGGAATTCCAGAAGAAGCCTGGAACTTGCTATGAGCTGAGGATAACTGTTGGCTTCTAGGTGCAGATGGCCCCTGGAGTTAAAAAGCTGTCCTCTACAGTCTAGTGCACTTTCATGTATAGCCTGGGCCACTATGGTGCCAAACTGGTCCCTGGAATAAAATTTGGGAAGCAGGCTCCCTAGAAACCCAGTTTTGTGGGGCCCCCAGTGTGCACATGTGTGGGGCTAAACAGAGAGTGTGGGGATCGGTGATTTAGGCTAGGAACAGGTCCATGATGTCTATGATCCCAGGGTACAAATTACTGCCCAAGTCAAGCTCTGGAGAAAGTGGAACGGGCCAGGGCTGTGCCAGCTCTAGAGAAAGATGTACCATGCAATTACCTAACACTAGAGAAAACTATGTGGAGGCTGAGAAGTAGAGAAAAATTATGCCCAGAAAGAGTCTAACCAGGAAGCCACCCTGAAACCAGGAAGGGAAACACCTTTTACTTTCAGTGTCCCTCCAGTGCCCTCTATTGATAAGGCTTAACATCAATGCCAGTCGGCAAAGAAGAAATATCTACAGGGCCCTCATCCATTACTGTAGAGCAGAAGAGAATAAATTTGGAACTGAGAAACAATAAATTGATAATAGCATAGTCTACACAGTTTTCATATGCACACACTTTCTCACACATTTGAACTCCTGTACAATTACAAAACAACTCTATATTCCACCAAACAAGATGCAATGATCCTCCTTACAAGTGCAGAGGAAACCTCAACATGCAATGCAGAGTGCCAACAGCCATTGTACCCATTACTGTGACAATATGAATTACTTTTCAAATTCGGTCACAATCCCACCCAATGTTTTTACCTAAAGACTAAATTATAAACTTAATATCTAACAAAACCAATGTAATAATTTGTTAAAAGAAAAAGAAAATGGAAAGGAGAAAAGAAAATGTTGCCTCCAAAAATAAAGGTCTATTAAATATATTGACAACTGAATGTCCAGAAATGTTACTGAAGTGCTCCCAAATTTCTGTGGGTCTGATTATCCTCGGGTTTTCATATACTTCACAAAGACATCTAAAGTACTTGCTACTTCCTGTTCATCAGATACAATCAATATAATATTATCAACATAGCAAATCAAAGTGATATTTTGTGGATTGTTGGGATAATTAAGATTTCTAGGACAGGAGAACTGACCTGGCCTTGGCTGTGCTAGATAAAAGCCAATTGCCTTTGGTGGCCATTGTAAATTGGTACAGAGAAAAATTAACCAAGTCAATAGCTACACACCAAATGCCAGAGGCTGTGTTGATTATATCAAGTAAAGATAATACATCTGGGACAGCAGGCACACTTGGAATCATCCAATGACTAAGTTTACAATAGTCCATTCATTCTCTAAGATTCATCCAACTTCTGCACAGGCCAAATAAGGCAGTTAAATGAGATACGATAGATATCTCAAGTCTTATTTTGAAGCTTTGATGGTGGCCCTGATCTCAACTATCCCCTTGGGGAAACAGTATTATTTCTGATTTACTATCTTAGAAGGAGGAGAAGTTCTAAGGTCTTCCACTTAGCTCTCCTATCACAATGGTCCTCAGTCTATGACTTCAAGAACTGATATAGGAATTCTGCCAGTCATCCAGAATGTCTACCCCAATTATACATTAAGGAAATGGGGAAATAGGCACAGGGTAGATCTCTGACAGCTGAGCCCCCTATGAGTCAGACTTGAGTGAAGACTCCATCTATTACCTAACTACTGTAATTCCCCATTATGATGAGAGGGCCACAAATGGTATTTTGGCTCCCTAGGAATTGGTATGAAAGGTCTGAGTATTTTCTTCTCCCCAAAGCATGGCTACACGTCCATCGGGAGAAGGCTTTTGAGGAAGATCTGTGTTGTACGCTTGAAGCAGTTGTCGAGCCTTCCTCAAGACGAGGCCTCAAATTCAATCGAAGGGCTCTGGGCCTAAGACCGACTTACGTCTGGTGATGACACTTATCAGGTGAGAGGTAATGATGCTCAACTGTGGCAACTGAAGTCAATGTTTCTCCACTACACCTAGAGTTTTTTCTGCTATATACACAAAATGATACTGTGGTACTGTCCATTTATTTCATTCATCCCATTTGCAAAACAAATGCCTTCTGATTACATCTCTGTCTCTGATTCCCATTATTGTGTATATCCCTACTTTGTTTTTGGTGATTAAATAAATGCTGCTACTTGTCTTCTGCTACTATGGTATCCCACCATCTCCACTGAAACCTGGGAGCCAATCTTAATGGCCTACAAAGGAGAACAACCACCGATTTTTTTTTCCCTCCACTAATGCAGGCACTTCTCTCACTGATGTTTTTCTCATATCTTAGCAAAGGGAGAGTGTACTGGACCTGTCATGGAACATAGTTAGAGGATGGGGATGCAGGTTCCACAGAATAAGTTCATTGAACATTCATTTTTTTGAAGGAGTCCCAAAACTCACAACTAGTAGACAATTGCTATCTACTCATTCTCCCTTTCGAGGCCTCAGAATTTTAAGGGAGAGAGGAATGCAGGAGCAAGTGAGTGAGACTGCTTGCTGCTCAATGGTTGTCACTTAGCACTCACTTTCTACAAGCTTATCTACAACTCGGTGGGTACTCATCCTCCACCTCTCAGCTTCCATTCCTCTAGAAAAAGTGTCAGCAAGCTTTCTACAAACGCCTAAATAGTAAATGTGTTTTACTTGGTGGACTGGGTAGTCTCCATTACAATTACTCAACTCTATTTTTATTTTGCAAAAGCACTCATACACAATACACACATGAATGGGCACAGCTAGTTCCAATAAGATTTTGTTTATAAAAACAGGTGGTGGATAGAATTTGGATCAGAGGCTGTAGTTTGCCAACTCCTGGTCTAGAAATCCAAAAAGGCTTCAACCTGAAATTTACATATTTCCCTATACTTACCTAGTCTCCATTAACTTTCACATCCCCAGATGTAAAAGAACAAAATAGTCCTTCATAAATCCATAACATCATTTTAAAAATAGGCA
The DNA here is from genome assembly GCF_922984935.1 of Meles meles. Classification (NCBI taxonomy): domain Eukaryota; kingdom Metazoa; phylum Chordata; class Mammalia; order Carnivora; family Mustelidae; genus Meles; species Meles meles. The sequence continues at coordinate 63,137,664 of NC_060074.1, forward strand.
TAAAAGCAATGTCTGCCTTCGAGATTAGGCGATTTTGCACCTATTCTAAAACATACAATATCCCTCCACTTATCTAGTCACCATTTGAAATTCCTACATTATCCACCCCTCACAGGGAAAGAATGAAAAAGTCTTGTTAAAACATGTTTCAGATGGGGGCGCCTGGGTGGCTCAGTGGATTAAGCTGCTGCCTTCGGCTCAGGTCATGATCTCAGGGTCCTGGGATCAAGCCCCGCATCCCAGAGCCTGCTTCCCTTCCTCTCTCTCTGCCTGCCTTTCTGCCTACTTGTGATCTCTCTCTCTGTCAAATGAATAAATAAAATTTAAAAAAAAATGTGCCAGACTAAACTTTAATTCTTTTCTCAAAAGCTGACCTCAGACAGAATAATTTTCCTCAGGACCATACACAGACAATTACATAGTGAGGTCAATAAGAATGCTGAATGCCAAGCTCCATATAGGGAAGAGAGGGGTACCTAATTCTGTGGGATTTGTACTTAATTCTTTAGGCAAAGGGGAGAGGCACTGAGGGATTTTAAGTAAAGTGATGACCTAATCTCATAACTGAAATTTAAAATGGTTATTCTCGAAGCTGTGCTGAATATGGATTTTGGGGGAAGAGGGAGGCATGTCAGAAAGAAGACTGAAGGTGGTTAGGAGACAATTATAAGTAATCCATGTGAGAGATTGAATAGGAGGGGTGTGGAGTCTTGAGAAGAGATCTGGAAGTTAGGGTTAACTGACTTCAGCAAATGAATCAATGTGAAGCTTCAGAAGGTCGTTAATGGTCAAGTATGTGAAGATGGGTTCTTGACTTGTGTGTTCTCTGTTCTAGATTATCTGCAGAGGAAGACCTGGAGCTAAAATAACAGGGCAAGAGGCCACGAACGCTAAAAGAGGTAATGATAAAGGGTAATGAGTATGAGAAGGACACTGAGGTAATGACAGCAACAAGTCTTAACAAGTTCAAAAAGTTGGGTCATATCTGAAAAAACAAAGGTCATGGTCAAAAAGCTCAAATAAAACAAAGAAAATAATAATTTGCATCAGAAGCCCTCTCTGCACTATTAACGGTCCCGGAAGGACCCACCCTGCCACCAGGTATTTAGCATCAAGTGTTCTTTTACCCTTTCCCCAACCCATCTGACTCCAAACTTTCAAGATCTCATACTACTTTGCCTCCATCAATGTATCAATCAAGTGTAAGGATAACGTCTGGAAATTTACCCCACAGATATGCTAATATGCTAGTATCCAACATCAAAATGCTGAAACAACTGACAACTCTACCAACAGAAGAATAAATTGCAAAAGATAAATAAATCATGATAGGTTCATATGATGGAATAGTATGCCAAGTTAAAAACAAACAAGGTGGGGCGCCTGGGTGGGTTAAGCTTCTGCCTTCGGCTCACGTCATGGTCTCAGGGTCCTGGGATCGAGTCTCACATCAGGCTCTCTGCTCAGCAGGGAGCCTGCTTCCTCCTCCTCCTCCTCTCTCTCTCTGACTGCCTCTCTGCCTACTTGTGATCTCTCTCTGTCAAATAAAAAAAATAAAATCATGTAAAAAAAAAAGGCACTTTACATGCTGATATGAGGGTATCTCCACAATAAGTTAAATTTTAAAAAGATTAATTTGCATTTTTATGTATGCAACTTATATATATTATGTATATACACATATGCACATAAATATAAAGAAAGCACTGTTTGCTCACAGGGAGGAAAACCAGGTGTCAGAGGGCAACAGTCAAAGGAAGATACCTCCTTTTTTTTTTTTTTTTTAAATTTTGGACCATCTGAATAGAGTAACTACTTAAAAAATAAGATGGAAAAAATTGAAGGTAGAATAAAGATTTTCTGACATATAATATCTCAAATTTCTTAATTCCATTCATCATTTCTCAAGAAGCTACTGGGGAATGTATTCCATCCATATGAAAAAGTAAATAAACAACAAATTCACTCATATCTAAGAAATAGGGACTCCATCAGAAATGTCAGTAAAGAGAAATCCCAAACAACTGCTGTGGAATAGGTCTAGAAAGCAATAGTCCAAATTCGAACAAGAGGATAGAGAGCTTCAGAAGAAACCAATAAATTTGTGTGATTATGTAGAAAAATCATACTGAGATGATGTGGGAGTATATAGAAATAGAAATTATATGTGGAAAAACCAAGCTATCTTTTTCTTAAATGGATTATTAACTCCATGATTAAAAAATTTTTACTCAGACTCACAATACACTCATGTAATTAATTAGCAAACAATATGTACATAATAAGCATAAGTAAATACTAAAATGGAAACAATAATGTGAGAATTATATTGGAGGTGGAAGAAGGGAGAGCAAGGGTTATGTGTGTAAAAGAGCTAGATAGTTATCTATTTTAATGGGAAGTCAGTAGATAATATAAAATATTGATAAATTAAGAAATAGCAGTATATGCATATTATTGCAAAAGGCAAATACTGGAAGAAACACCTAAAACAGTTTAAAGTTGTTGCCTGGAGGCAGCAGGACTGGGGAAGATGAGAGCTGACTGGATTTTTTTATTTTCTATTCTTAATTTTTTTAGAAGATGTATTTATTTGACAGAGTGACTAAGAGAGCAGGAAGGGAGGAGGCAAGGCAGAGGGAAAGGGAGAAGCCACTGAGCTCCCCACTGAGCAGGGAGCCCAGCACTGGGATCCTGGGAATCCCATAGATATGTTAGTATGCTAGTAGAATGATAACCTGTAACTGCACACTAAAGCATCATTTTTATCGCCACAATAAGTTAAATAAATAAAAAAAGAGTTGAATTTTTGTTGCTATTGCTGTTGTAAGCCTTTTAATAATTCTTTCTAATTTTATTTACATATAAATAGGATACAAGTACAGGATTTGGAATCAGACAGCTTGTATTTGAATACATTTCACTGGCCTTGTACACAGATGCAAATTACTTAATCTCTCAATTTTCCTGTCTCTAAAATAGGGAGAAAAACAGCATGTACCTCGTTAAGTGGCTTTGAAGATTAAATGTTTAATTTATGTAAATTGCTTAAAATATGCCTGGCACATAAGTGCTCAATAATAAAATAGTAAATAAGAGCTAAATCTTAAGACATCAGATATTAACTTTTGTTACTTAATAAAAAATATAAAGACATTAACGACTAAATTCTAATTTTAAAAACATGAACCACATATTAAAGTTTGCTCCCTTTGTGAGAAAACTCACAAAGTTAACACTCCCAGGTACTAAGTCGGACTTTATTTCTTTTTTTTTTTTTAAGATTTTATTTATTTATTTGACAGACAGAGATCACAAGTAGGCAGAGAGAGAGGAGGAAGCAGGCTCCCCACTGAGCAGAGAGCCCGATGCGGGGGGGGGGGGGGGGGGGGGGGGGGGGGGGGGGGGGGCTCAATCCAGGACCTTGAGATCATGACCTGAGCTGAAGGCAGAGGCTTAAACTGAGCCACCCAGGCTCCCCGTGTATATATATATATATATATATATATATATATATATATATAAATATTTAAAGATTTTATTTATTTAACAGAGAGAGCGATCACAAGTAGGCAGAGAGGCAGGCGGCGGGGTGGGGGGGGGGGCAGAAGCAGGTTCCCTGCTGAGCAGAGAGCCCAATGCGGGGCTCAATCCCAGGACCCTGAGATCATGACCTGAGCCGAAGGCAGAGGCTTAAACCACTGAGCCACCCAGGCACCCTTCCCCTAATATTTTTACTTCACAATAGGCTTAGAGGAAAGAGAAATATTCCATGCTTTGCAAATCTAAAGGTGTGTGTGTATGTATGTGTGTGTGTGTACAGGCACAAAAGCAGACTATATTAAATCATATATGTAAAGTGCATGACAGAATAATGCATAGGACATCTCCCCCCAGCTCAGGTGTATGTTGAGGTGTGTGTGTGGCCGGGGTACAACTTCCTAAGCGACGTGAGAACTGAGTCTTAAGAATCAGAGTTATAGAGGTAAAGATAAAAGGAAGGTATCTCAGAAGGGGTGATTAACAAGAGAAAAGAGCACAGGAAAAAACAATGAAATCTGTTGTTGGAATATAAAATTTTGGTTTACAAAGGACAGATCCAGGGTTAAGCAAGGGTCAGATTTTGTGGACCATTTTAAGGGTCATGAGTTCTATCCTGAGCAATGAGAAGTTATTAAAAGATTCTGGGTACCTGGGTGGCTCAGTGGGTTAAGCCTCTGCCTTCGGTTCAGGTCATGATCTCAGGGTCTTGGGATCGAGCCCCACATCGGGCTCTCTGCTCAGCGGGGAGCCTACTCCCCCCACCCCGCCTGCCTCTCTGCCTACTTGTGATCTCGCTCTCTCCATCAAATAAATAAATAAAATCTTAAAAAAAAAGATTTAAGCAGAGGAAAGAGAAATTCAGGTTTACATTTTTTTAGAGATCATTAGCTGAGGGGTTCTGATGAGGATGGATTTGAGCTTAATGCCATCTGCTAAGATATTAGGTAGCAGGTGGCTATGGTACCCCAGTTAAGACTTGATAAGACCTTGAACTAGAACAGAAGTAGAATTTGTGGGAGAAGGAAAGGCAGAAAATGTTAACAGATTCAGTGATCTGATAGTTGTGGAGGTTAAAAAAAAAAAGATGGGGCGCCTGGGTGGCTCAGTACGTTGAAGCCTCTGCTTCGGCTCAGGTCATGATCTCAGGGTCCTGGGATCGAGCCCCGCATTGGTCTCTCTGCTCAGCCGGGAGTCGGCTTCTTCCCTCTCTCTCTGCCTGCCTCTCTCTCTCTGCCTACTTGTGATATCTCTCTAAAAAAAAAAAAAAAAAAAGAGTAAAAAAATGACCTCTGAATTTCTGCCATGACAGTTGTTTAGTGGTACAGATCCATAAGCCATTCTCCAAAAATCCCTGGAGCCAAATACATTTTAAAACTCAGAATATTGGGGTACCTGGGTGGCTCAGTGGTAAAGCCTCTGCCTTCGGCTCAGGTCATGATCCCAGAGTCCTGGGATCAAGAGTCCTGGGATCAAGAGTCCTGGGATCAAGAGTCCTGGGATCCGAGCCCTGCATCCGGCTCTCTGCTCAGCAGGGAGCCTGCTTCCCCCTAGCTCTCTGCCAGCCTCTCTGCCTATTTGTGATCTCTATCAAATGACTAAATAAAATCTTTTTTAAAAATTCCTATCATTAAAAAAAATAAAACTCTGAATATTTTGAAAGAAATCAGAATATTTTGGATGTTAGAAAGGAGATATGGTTTACATACCCAATATAAGAGTGTACCCCCAGCAGTGCCTGGAACAGTACCATGTAAGCAAATAAAGCAGTGTATCTGTAGCAAGACACATTCCACCAAGTGGAATAGATGATAAATAGCTTCCTGACCGTGCATTTAGGTTTCATAGCAAATTGAGTTCAAGTTTTCCTGACAAATGAGTTACCAAAAACATTTTGGTTTTCAGGGATTTTTTTTTTTTTGGGGGGGGGAAGGTTGGAATTGTGGATATGAAATGTTAAAAGTAGTAACACTTATAAATAAAATATAGGAAGTAAAATAGGTTGTTTTTGTTTTTGTCTTTGATGGGATGAAGTTTCTGGTTTACTCATGTATAAACTCAGATAATTATGACATCTTAAAGATGTCCAGTGGGCAATGGGATAGATGAACAAACTGGTTGGAACAGTTTAAAACTAAAACAATTATAGGGAAAATGTACTCTAGGGGGAATATTCTCTATTTGGTGCCAAAAATGTGAGCCCAACTCAGAGAATGACTCAAGGAAACTTCATCTGTCAATAGTTACTAATGACCTACAATTCAGAGTCCTACCTGTCTCTGCTTTACCACATAAATTAATGCATTTGAGGCTCTTACCATTGCTGGCATTGATTTGAGTTCAATGTTGCTATTAGCAGTACATTAATTATGTTAAAATTACTGAAATTACAGAAAATGAATTATTCTTATATTAACTAGAAGCATAATTAGGTGATTGATAATACGTCCTTCTCAATCAGAGTTTCTAGCCATAAAAGATCTGTCATAATAAAGGCATTTCTACATTTTATGAATGAGAGAACTGAATATGTTCTAAAGATGATTTGCACATTGATCATTTGCAAAATATTAGATATGCTAATTCTCTTTTGGAAATAAATTCCTTCTATCAGGAGTGAAAATTAAAAGCTTCTTAATCATCCCATCAGAGTTTCCAAGTCTATATCCCTACAGGTCACTTAGGGATCTCATCCAATCTCTCAGTCTCCCAGTCTAGTCTTTTTAGGGGCTAGGAGTCTGATTTCTAGAATTTGTCTCTTACATCTGTTTCATAGTGAAAGAAAAATACATATAAAATGTTAACAGACTACAAACCAACAATAAACTGGCTTATGTTTACTCTAATAATTTTTTTTAACATCCCATCTAAGCACTATTAACATGCCATAAAATTTAGGACTTAGAACAGAGCTGGAAAGAATTAATTTTCTCTCAAACTTTCACTTGATAATTGTTACCATCAAAATCCCCTGAGAAAAACCCTTCCGTTTTCCCTGTCCAAACATACTACATGAGGTTGAAGGATCCATTTAAAATACGCTAACGTACAGTGAAGTTTCATGCTGTTCCTATGTTTGAGAGATTTAGTCTAGCATCAGGCCCTAGAGTCTCAAACCCTAAATGTTTAATGAGGATCAGAGTATAATTTTATATTTTTAAAAATGTACAGTTTGGTTTTCTTTCTTTCAAATATGTGTGTGTACATGATGCAGTACGCTAATAGAAAAATCAACCTTCAAAATCCCAATTCAATAGAATGCTGTTATTTTGCAATGTAGGTTCCAACCCATTTGTGGTCATAAAAAATCAATCCAGTACGTTAAAACCAGAATTTTTTTTAAATAATAGAGAAAATCCACGTGGTGAGGTTAAATACTGTTTTGTGAGCCTTGTTACACAAACACATACACACACACACTGCACTGAAGCATAGAATACATTTCTTAATGAGGATTGCAGTACAAAAAGAAGTTTTAAAAATACTAATGTTGAAGAAGTGTGCTTGCCCGTCAAAAATCTAGAGTGTTGCCAATGGAGGGATGACCCTGGGTTGCTGCCTCATAAAATATATTTTAAGCCAATATAATAAAAGATCAGAAGACTAAATTATGTTGTCCGTGTTGACTCAAAAATTAACTATGGATCTGAAATACCAAGAAAGGATTAAACATCTCAATCCACATGGCATCTTCAATACGCATGTGGTCCACAGTAAGAGAAGAATGACATCCTCACTCATTCTCCCTACAGTCAGGCATCATCTGGACAAGTAGAAATTAAGGTAAATCAGAGCTGGACAAAGAACAACAGACTATTCTGTACTCATAAAGGTCTTACAAACTGTATGAAAGACAAAAAGATAAACGTCTTATGATAAGTGGGATTAAGGGTGGTAGAAGAATAACACAGGCCTTGAGTCAAGTCTCTGGAATAATAATGCCACATCTACCACTAACTTGCTGGCTGAACTGCCCTTAGAATCTCTCAGCCTTGGTTTGTCACCAACTGATTGGACTGACTGAGTATCCAAAGTGAGAAGAGGATCTCTGTAATACTAGGACAGGGGGAGATTCCTGATTTAAGGCCTCATTAACTTAATCTAGGGAAGTATTTTTTTTTTCTATTTTACAGATAGTTTAACAGAGGCACACTGTTACTCTAATGTAAACATATTACATTTCTCCCTTAAGAATAAAGATAGTGTAATAACATCTGGCTCAATAATCCGTGAAGTTTAAATTAATACCCTAAGCTTGAGGAACAACGCCTACCTCTAATTATTAAATAGTATTTAACATATGTATTTCTCTGAATGGAGATAAGATTAGGAGGGACAGCCAGGCTCTTTTGACAAAAGCAGAAAGCACTGGTTGAAAATATCATTAATAATTTGGGGCGCCTGGGTGGCTCAGTCATTAAGCATCTGTCTTTAGCTCAGGTCATGATCTCGGGGTCCTGGATTCGAACCCCACATTGGGCTCCCTGCTCAGCGGGAAGCCTGCTTCTCCCTCTCCCACTCCCTCTGCTTGTGTTCTCTCTCGCTGTGTCTCTCTCTGTCAAACAAATAAATAAAATCTTTTTTAAAAATGTTAAAAAAATAATTACACCCTGTTTGTGTGGTTGACTTTTTACCTTTAATTGCACATTAAAAAAATAAATAAAAATAAATAAAACAAAAACAAGAGAGGGAGGCAAACCATAAGTTTTTTCTTAACTATGGAAAACAAACTGAGGGTTGCTGGAGGGGAGGGGGTGGGTGATGGGGTAACTGGGTGATGGGCATTAAGGAGGGTACGTGATGTGATGAGTACTGGGTGTTATATAAGACTGATGAATCACTGAACTCTACCTCTGAAACTAATAATACTGTATATGTTAATTAAATTGAATTTAAACAAAAAATTTAATAAAAATGAATAATAAGCTGTAGGATTTGCCAAAGACATTTTGCTAAATGTGCAATTTAAAACATTTTTTTTAAATGAGCAAATATAGCAGTAAACAAATGTAGGCACTGGACTTGCCATTTATTATTAGAAATCTCTATGTAAAAATGCTGTAGTTAAAGCAATATAAAAAGAAAGATGCTTGGTACAAATAAACTGTCAGAATGTTTAAACCATTATGTATGCTAGACTTCGGGTATGAAAAGCAAAAGTTCAATTTAAAGAAATTCTAATTGTAGGGTATGACTTTAACCTCATGTCTTTTAGCCACAGACTCAAAGAAAATGTATACAGTAAAAGAAACAACATATTTTCTTACAACCAGAAATTCTCAAATGAAAATACAGCAATTTTCTTATTTTTTAACAACAGAATTTGAATTTAAATGTCTTCACTATGTAGTATAACTTTTATAGCAAGTTACATTGGCTTAATAACATTTTTCTAAAAATCAGATAAATAGTTAACTCTATGGGGTTCTAAAAACAGAAATAGTTATTTGATGAGTTTGAAGTGTTTTTGATGAGTTTTGAGAGAGAAGGAAATAAAAGGCTAAGGTAAAGGACCAGTTTCATCCTCATTTCTTAAGCTTCAAACGCCTAATTAGGCAGGGAAAGGAATTTGGGCCTGGCACACCCAGGTTCAGTCGTGGCAGGATCCCGAAACAAAAGTTTTTCTGAACCTTTGAGTCATATGCCACGGGCAAACCAGAGCCTCGATCTACAGGTCGTTAAGTCAGCAGGTCCTTTAACGAGATGGTGTGCGGTTGGTGAGTGGCAGTTGGATTTCTTCCTGCCAAGAAGAAAATAACTCTTCTCGATCAAACCGGAAAGTGGGCGCAGCTCTGGCTTAGGGAGTGCACCCGGAAAAGTGTAGAGACCAGAAAGTAGGAGAGAGAGGGAGAGAGAGAGGGATGTCCGCGTCCCGACCACAGAGCGCTTTCCAAACCACTCGGAAACCATTTAAATGGCTCAGGCGGCCGCGGTTTCCAGCCTAGGACTGTCTGGGGTCCGGCTGGGAAAGTTGCCTGGCAAAGCCATGCCCTTTCCCGTCGCGGACTTGCCCCCCCTCCACACCCCCCCGCCCGTCCCGGCGCAGGGACCAGAGGAGACCGGCAACCTGTTAGCACGCGTAGAAACGCGGCCGTCTCGCGCCTACCCAGCCCCTGAGACCCCCACTCTGAGACTCTCCCAGGGTCAAGCTGCGGACCACCGGGACTTCTGCCTGGGTCTGGCTCCTCGGGGGCCTCCCTACAGAGACTGCCAGGGGCGACAGGGCTACCCTCGGAGCGCCACCTGCCCCGGCCTCGGGCGCCCCTTTCGGCGTCTCGGGAGGGGCAACTGAAACCCTGCTCTCGAGACCACCTCCAACCGGCCGCTGGGACCGTACCCCTCTCCCCACCACGTGAGCCTCGAAGTCCGTCCTACCGCCCCCTCCGACGCTGCCCAGGGTCTACTGGCCCCCTTCCCCTGGCCCGAGCGCCGGCCCGCCCGCTTACCTGGCGGGTGGGCACGGCTGGACGGCGGGAAGCAGCGGCCGGGCGGGCGCTGGACTTGGGCCGGGAGCCAGGTGCAGGTGGTGGCGGCGGCGGCGCCTCTGGTTGCTGTCGCTACAGTTGCCGCTCAGTCCAGCTCCTCCTCCGCCGCCGCCGCCGCCTCCTGCCTTCCCGCTGGGCCTCCTGCGTTGCCAGGAGAGGCCGAACCGAGGCTCCGCTTCCTCTTGGAGTCTCCCAGGTGAGCTCCAGCCTGCGACGTCGGCAGGGGCGAGGCCCCCGTCCCGCGCCTGCGCGCCAGCCTCCCGCCCCGCCCAAGCCCTACCTGAGCGCTCCAGGTGAGGACCGAGCGCGCCCCGCCCTGGGTAGGGGCGCGGTCCGGGCGGAGAGCAACCGCCGCGCCCCTTCTGTCTCCGCCGACAGGGAAGCTGGCTCTCCAAGCGAGGCGCGCCTCCGCCCGTCTACATTTGAGGAGTCCTGCACTGACCTGGTGGCAGTGGTCGCCTTGGAACCAGAACTCAGTCTGGGTCCTTGGGGAACCAGAAGTCTGTATTTCCCTCACACACGTCTGCCTTTCTCTGCGGTTCTCCAAAATGAAGGGGTGCGCTGTCCGGAGACTGGGGGGCCCAGTGCCCCCGAGAACCACCTCATGACGGCTGCAACTGTTAGCTCGTATGGTTTCCTCGAGCAAGGTTCAGCAGCTTCTGTCACCAGTTAGGTTCGTGAGCTATTGGGTGAGCTTCCTTCCCATGTACTAGTCTTGATTTCATCACTTGACTCACTTCGGCACAGCTAGTGGTTTCCGTTTCTGTAAGCGCGCGCTCTGGTAGGGGCGCCTCACGTCCAAAGGAGGAGCCTCCCTCTTCCAAAGAAGAGCCTCTGGTATTTGGCAGAGCCCCGCTAACTTGGGGCGCACCACCCCTTCCTGGGTTGCTATCGGAAGGGAAACCAATTTCCAGACAGAGAGAAAGCATCGACAAAAGAAAGAAACCCGCTGTCCTTGTTTGGAAAGACACTGGTTTCCTGGAGAGGTTTTCCTTCTACTGTAGGTTTGCTTGAAAGCTCCCCATCCATTGAGAGGCTGACAATGCAGACTCTAGGGAGACAGGGGGTTTTGCCACTGTTTTTAAAGACAGATTTTTTTTAACAGTATTTTTTCCTTTTATGATATTTACAACCTTGTTTCTGCCTTCCTTCTGTTATGACAAACACTGGCACACCCAAAATCAGGACTTAAAAATGACCTTTATACCTTCCTATAAACTCATTCACTATTTGGCTCTATCTTCAATGTATGTAGAAATATAAATAGAAAAATAGCCGAAAATGTTTTAGTAGCATGCTTAATTACATGATGGTAGGTTTTTCTATAAAGTTTAGCTGTGGTCTTCCTCCTGTATTTTGACACATACACTTATGGTTTCTTTTTATTGGTATATTAGTGTTAAGTGACACCTAAAATTAAAATTTGAAAATACTGGTTAGTATAGTATCAATAGGTGTAACTTTAGAACTCGGCTAGTCTGACATTGGTTTAGCATCTGCGATAATATTCCTTTTTTAAAAAAGATTTTATTTATTTGAGAGAAAGAGAGAGCACAAGTGGAGGAGAAAGGCAGAGGGAGAGGGACAAGCAGACTTGTGCTGAGAAGGGAGCCTGCTGCAGGGCTCCATCCCAGGATCCATCCCAGGACTCTGAGATCAAGACCTGAGCCAAAGGCAGACACTTAACTGACTGAGCCACCCAGGTGCCCCCACCACAGCTCTTTCATACCACACCTATGTATCAGCTTTAAAATTTCGGTTAGTTGTTTGTATTGTATTTGTTTTGCAAGCATCAAGGAACCTTTTTTGTGTTTGTGACATTTTAATATCACTACCCACAAACAATTTTTAAGCTTTCCCTCTCTCCTCCCCTGCAAAAAGTTTAGGACCTACTTATGTGTATAACCGTACTAACTTGATCGTATTTGTTCTTAGGTCCAGAACTGAAAATAGCACCTACCCTAATCCACCTACCCCCCCCTTTTTTGAGGTTCTGCTACTTTCTTTGTTTTTTGCCTCTAGATGGAGATTAGAGTCTCGGTCTTTGGGAAATTTGGGAGAAATCCTAAATGTATAACCACGGAATCTGTATCCCATGTCTTGTGTCACCCATCTCTGAATGAGGCAGGAACCAAAGATTATCAGTTTTGAGGTCCCACCAGGCAAAGAACAACAATTTTTGCTGACAAGAGCAGAACAGAGCAAATGGATATAGAATAGCAATTTGGAATCCAAGGACTGAGATGCACTGGCAGCAAGACAAGTAAAGTCAAATAATAACTGGAAAAAGAAGCTAGGACAGACTACAAAAAGAGAGCAAGCAAATAGGACCAAAATGGTGCATGAAGGGTGAAAAAAGAACAGAGCAAATATAAGAATCAGAAATTACTAAAAATTGCCAGTTTTACAGTAGAGACAGATAATTTAAATAAGGAAAACTATTTTGGGGTCTGGCATACCAACCAGCATTTCATTCTGAAAGCAAAGTCTTAAAATTAATAAAAGTTTTCACTTAACAGTAAAACCAAAATGCTGCAGGCCCAGAAGAAAAGTATTATGCTACAATCTTTAATGCCCTAAATCCAATGAGCTAAAGAGTTTTTGGAAGTATCATCTTATTCGAGATTATGAAATAAAGAATTTGTGTTATAAAGGGGAAATTAGTATTTATGAAACAAAAATAAAACCCAGGAGTCTTAGTTTAGACATGCTTCTCAGAAACAAGCTTATTTCAATACTGCATATTTGTCATGAAATGGCAGCTAAAATAGAAAATTAAGAAGATTTCACACAGGAAAGAAGAAACTTATCTATCTACACACAGAGAGGGGGGATAGAGACACAGAGAGAGAACTAGCCAAGAAAAGCTTATTTATATAAATTTAAAATAATATTCACTATTTAATAATATTTGTTAACATTTAAATTAATGCCAAGACCAGTATCTAACACTTAGTAAGTACTCAATAAATATTTGCTAAATTAGTAAGTTGATGCATTAAATACTATGAAAAAACATTATGCATAATGTCTTAAGCTGAGTACAAATTCAAAGAATGGTTTTACCAAATGATACGGAGAAATGATCTAAGGCAAGTAAGAGTAAGAGACTAAGAATTTGAGGGACAAACATCTAATAACAACAGCTGTCAGTTATCATGTACTGATATTTCAAAAGGTGTTATGCAAAACAACTTACTCTCCTACAAGTTACTTTACTTTTGGACTTAAATTTCCTCTTCCCCAAAATGTAATACTGGTACCAGGTGATCACCAAGTTCCTTTACACAATGATTCATGTAACCTCCATGATGAGATAATGGTCATGCAAAAAACATCCTCTAGATATAGGAATAGCAATTAATAGAAAACAAGGATGAAGGAATGGGAGTTACTTAACTAAGATAGAAACTTTAATTCATAAAATAAATTATAATATATAATGTAACTAGTAAAATTATTTAGATTCACTACATCCAATTTCAAGTGTTTTTAATTTGTTAATTGCTTAGTTGTTGGTTATCCAGAGCTTAGCAACTTTAGCTTGAAACTTACTGCCTCCTGGCTTAGCCTTTAAAAACAATTTTGCCTTATGTGGAAACTGGAGCCTCCAGTCAGATCTCGAAGTCGAATTGAGAGTTTGGCTCAAAGACTAAACAGATTGAAATAATTTCTACTAAAAGAATTGAAAGGCTATTGATTTAAAAGGAGAATAGTGTTGGTATCATAGTGAAGAGCCACAAATATGTGGGTATTTTTTACAACTATCCAGCATAGTGCTACATTGTGTTTAAAATATTAAGAGTTAAAACAGTAAAAACATGAATAGATTATTTTTAGTATGAACTTTTTTGGCCAGTGTCTTATATGAAGATTGCTTATTAGGGTTTTCCCCCCTAAGAATATCAATAGAACAACCATCTGTGACTTTCAAAGAGATACAGATTTCTGTGAGTGTGCTTATTGACTTAAAAGGCAACAGAACTATGTCTTGTTAATCTTGTACCCTTAATGCTTGGCGCATAGTAGGTGCTCAATAAATATTTGATGAAATGGATTGAGTAGACTGTTTCAAGCTTTTAAGCATTAGCATAAGAGCAAAAAGAAATACCATGCTGAGTCAGGCTAATATTCAATCTAGCTAGCTCTAAATTCTGACAGTGGCATCAAATGCTTTCTTCTGGGAAAAGATGGTGATAGTCTTGCATGATATTGACCTCAGATATGTACTCCAGGTGTCCCTGACTCACTCTTTCCTAAACCGATCTTTTTTTTTCTGTAAAATGGCTTATTATATTCTAAGTCAATTCATATTTATTTTAGAAAAATCAGAAAATACAGATAAAAGAAACCAGTTGGAAACACCCCAAATTCCTCCCATGTAGATGAATCAGTGCTAACTACCAGACCCATTTCTACTGTTTATCTCTCCAGATACTTTTGAAAAACTAAGGAGAGTGGAATGGAAGATATAGAAGGAGGCAGAGACATGTTTTTAAAATAAAAACTAGGTCATATGGGGTGCCTGGGTGGCTCAGTGGGTTAAAGCCTCTGCCTTCAGCTCAGGTCATGATCTCAGGGTCCTGGGATCAAGCCCCGCATCGGGCTGTCTGCTCAGTGGGGAGCCTGCTTCCTCCTTCCTCTCTGCTTACTTGTGATCTCTCTCTCTCGGTCAAATAAGTAAATAAAATTAAAAAAAAAAAACTAGGTCATATTGGGATCTTGTTTTGTAGCCAGTGTTTTCTACTTAACATAGATTTCATGTCAATGAATTTTTTTACAGCATTGTTTTAAATTATTGCATGGTTTCTTTTTGTATGAATGTATTTAATCAGTCACTTATTGGACAGTGAAGATTGTGTTTTTTTGATGTTTTTTTGATTTTTTTTGATTGTTTTTTTGATGTTGCAAACAGTGCTGTGATGCTCACATTCTTTAGTGCTCACTATCTACATCTGTGGAAACATTTACACTGCTTTTCTTCTGACTTTATTAAACCACTTTGTATCAGCCACCCAAGAGCCTAAACAATAATGATATTAGAAGAATCACATCACAAAGACAAACATAGAAAGTATATTAATGATTTAGCACAACTTATTTGTAAAAATATTAATTCTAGTTACCAAAACTTTATGTAAAGCATGCTTATTATAATTAAAACCTTATCAGAAGGATGTTTGGCTGGCTTAGTTGGAAGAAGGTGAGACTCTTGGTCTCAGAGTCATGAGTTCCAGTCCCACTTGGGTATAAAGATTACTTAAATAAATAAATATTTTTTAAAAAACATTATCATTTTAGAAATAGGAAGGTAGAGTGTGCCTTAATATGGAAAAGTCAGATCTCTTACCTTCTCCTGATCATAGCACACTTAGTTTCTGAAAATCTGTGTGTCTCTCTTCGCTTCAAATCCCCTCCAGCCCAGCCCACTGAAGGCTCTAGTCTCCTACGGAACCTCCTAGACCAGACCAAATCACCTTGGTATTTCTTAATTCCAATGCAGTGTCATAAAGTAAACTTCCTTCCTTCCTTGGTCCTTGCCTCCCTCCTTCTCCAGTATCAAGAAGGGAGAACTGTGGAAAGACACTGCCTGGCCATGATATCATTTGTTGCCAAATAAGTTATGATAATTTGTTAAATAGCTTAAGCCACAGAAGATAGGAATGTTCTTTTAGCACAATAGCTCTCAGGTATTAGACCAAAAGAAATAGCATCATTGTGATTAAATCAAGAGAGAAATAGTGATTTTTCATGCATATTAGAAGGGGAATTTTGAAAGAAATTATATTTTTCAGTGTCTTTGATTTTTTTAAAGATTTATTTATTTGATTTTTTTAAAAAAGATTTTATTTATTTGACAGACAGAGATCACAAGTAGGCAGAGAGGCAGGCAGAGAGAGAGGAGGAAGCAGGCTCCCCGCAGAGAAGAGAGCCCGATGTGGGGCTCGATCCCAGGACCCTGGGATCATAACCTGAGCCGAAGGCAGAGGCTTTAACCCACTGAGCCACCCAGGAGAGAGAGAGAGAGAGAGTGGGGGGAGGGACAGAAAGAGAGGGAGAGAATCTCAAGCAGACTCCTGGCTGAGTGTGGAGCCCAATGCCAGGCTTGATCTTATGACCATGAGATCATGACCTGAGTTGAATTCAAGAGTCAGAAGCTCAACTGACTAAGCCACCCAGGCACCAGGTAGTGTCTTAATTTTTAATCTGTTAATATAAAAGTAATTTGCTGCCCTAGATAGTATCATCATCATACCTCCTTCTCTACTCCTTTTTTTTTAAATTAGAGAGAGAGAGAGAGAGAGAATGCACGTGCACTACACATGAGTGAGAGGAGAGGGAGAAAGTCTCCAGCAGACTCCCCGCTGACTACGAAGCCCAATTTGGAGCTTGATCCCACTACCCTAGACCATAATCTGAGCTGGAATCAAGATTTGGATTCTTGGGGCGCCTGGGTGGCTCAGTGGGCTAAAGCCTCTGCCTTCAGCACAGGTCATGATCCCAGGGTCTTGGGATCGAGCCCCACATCGGGCTCTCTGCTCTGCAGGGAGCCTGCTTCCTCCTCTCTCTCTGCCTGCTTCTCTGCCTAGTTGTGATTTCTCTCTGTCAAATAAATAAAATATTTAAAAAAAAAAAAGATTTGGATTCTTAACCAACTGAGCTACCCAGGCACTCCCCTCCTCTAGTTTAATCACAAAATCAGAATGTACCTGTTCTCCACTCCCAGAGGTTTGAGCAGACTCTAAGACCACAGTGAATTCCTCACTTCTGCAAAACTTCAGAGACAGGGATTCCTGACATGTAACAGACATTTGGGGCTGCACACAAAAAAAATCACTGTTAGGGAAAGACGTTTGGAGCAGTTTGTGAATAAGGGAGAAAAGGGAGTGGAAATGGAGATATTATAGAAAGAAGTTAAATGGCTTAGAAATGGCAGGGAAGGAGAAGAGTAGAGAACAGAGGAATCTCCCTCGTGGGACATCCTTTCAAGGCTTAAGGAGAATCTTTGGGGACATATTCCCCCAAGGCCTGGTAATGTGGCTTCACTCTTGGGAGTGAATAGGGAGAAGAAATAAACAAGGAATATCATCCAGTTTCTTCCCTCTCCCCTTTCTTCCTCCCCACCACTGCAAACTCTGTACAGCTTTGGAATGATTAGCTAAAATAAACTCTGTGGTAAAGATCTTAGCATTCACTGAGATAGAGTGTGTATTTGACTCAACAGTAAGATGATACCCAGCAGGACCTCTACTAGCCTAAACACTGTCCTGTGTGAATTAGAAAAAAATGTCATCCATGAGCAGAGAGAGTACATGGTTTGGCAAGTGGATGACCCCTTCCTCGAAGTAGATGCAAATCTATTCCAGGGCACCCAATGATCTGAATGGAACCCAGGCTGTATATCAACCCTACTTGACCTTTGGCAGTATACTTTTATGCAAGGCACAGCATAACAACCTGGTGTCCAATCAGGTGAAATCTGTTTCCTCATCTTTTGTAACTGGAGTGTCTGTGCCACTTGCATTAACCAACAGAATATGGTAGAAGTGGTGTTATGTCACTTCCATGGCGACACGTTAAGTGATTTTTTTACCCTCAGGCTCTACTCTCTTGGAATGTTGCCATGGTGTGAAGAAGCCTGGAGTGAAAGACCATGTAGAGAGAAGTCCAGCTGTCCCAGATGTTCAAGCTGAGCTCAGACCCCAGCCAACCAGCAGCTAAATGCAACTTTGTGACTGATCCCAGGGAAATACCAGCAGAAGGACCACCTGATCAACCCACAAAACCATAAGAAATACTAATTCATTGCTGTTTTAAGCCACTAAGTTAAGGGAGGAATTTTTAAAAATTTATTTAACTATTTCATCTAAACTTGGTGTCTTAATAAGAACAAGAACGTAAGCACCATTTACATTTGTGCACCCTCTGTACTCTCCAGAGAAAGGTTTAGAGATGCAAAAGCTTGGATTTATTAGAATTTTGAAAGTCTAAGCCTTGAATGACTGCACGAAATATGTGGTATAAACCAAATATTTTAAAGAATATGTGCTCAGTCTGAATCAGCTTTCTATCCCCACCCTAAATCTTGATAAAATTTGTGCAGAATGGGGAAAGAGAAGAGAGTTGGGGGGATTGGAGATAGTGGGCATTGCCAGCATACCTGACCAGAAACTCTGGATTGTCACCATGGAGGAACGCCATATTTCATAACTACCTGGGCCACCATTCATAGAAGAAGATGTGCAGGAATGCGCAACTGACCCTAAAAAACCAGCCATGAAGGGACTCTGAGAGCAAAAAAGAAGCTACTTTGGAGAAGAGTAAGACTCCAGGGTTTATTTCTTGGCCAATGTTGAAGAATGGTAAAAACAGAAAACTTTTCTAAATGGAGTATTGGACAGCCCCAAGGCCTCTTGTGCCCCAGGAAGATTCAGAGAGCCCCCAAAATGTTTCCCAATGCAGGAGTGAATGATTTAGATCTGGATATCTTTGTAAATTAAATTTTGTCAGAAGAGAGGCATGTCTATTCCTTTACCTATCATCTGTGACTGCTTTGATGCTACCAAGGCAGAGTTGAGTGTGACAGAAACTGCATGATCTGTAAAGCCCAAGATACTTATTATCTGGCCTTTTATAGAAAAAAAATTGCCAATTCCTATTTTAGATGAAGCACAGAGAGCTAGGAAAAGCTAAGTTTTCTGCAATGACACATAACAAAAATGAAATTCTAACCATGACGAAAAGGTGCATTGAGACCAGGATGTAGTATCAGCAGATGACAGCTTGGATACCTATGATGGTCTAATGCCAGTTATCTCACACAACTACATTTTCTGACTCCCATCCCATACCTTGGAACATTCTAGGAAGAACCCATGGAATGCAGTTGTGTTCCTCATGAAACAGGAGAAGTCCCAGAACTACTGATAGTTACTACCACTGGGTGTTATAGGAATTTGAAAGAGAAATTAGATATAGGTATAGACATCAAAAAAAGTTTTACATTGAGTTTCTTATGTATCTGATTCTGTCTTCAGAAACTAGCACCCACTACAAGGCCTTCCATAGTAATAAGCACAGCACTGATGCAAGAAATCTATGTTGAATGTTCAGCCTCAGAAGGATTTCTTTTGATCTCTTACCTTACAAAACTTCATAACAGCATTGTCTTTTTGTATAGGAAGTGTGTATTCACAACTCATGTCTTATATAAGCTTTCTCTGATGATGCTGATGCACATTCCTTTTTAGTTCCATTCCTTCCCCCCATTGTAAGTTTTTTCTTTTCTTTTTTTTTTTTTCTTTAATTCCCTGAGACAACCATTCTCTTATTCCCAGCCTCAAAAGTGAAAGAGAATGGTGGTTGGGAAACATATTAAGTGAGTGGGAAGAGACAGTGGGGCAGGCATTCTGAGGTCTGTGGTTTATGTCACAAAAAAAAGTGGTGAGAGCTCTGAATGAAAAGGAAGTTGCTTCTAACCTGTTGAGACGACTTTATGTTCTTTTACTGAGAAAATTTTACTTCCTGCTTTGAGCTGGGATGTGGGGCAGGGAGAATGTTTACCAAGTACTCACTTTGTCCCAGAAATTCTCCCTACATTATCTCATTTATCTTCCACAAACCCCTGTATAATCTCTAGGGGGAGGAGGCCTCAAGAGGAGCTCAATCAAAGATGCATGGCTAATCAAGTTGGACTGGGAAAGCAGGTCTGTCAGACCTAAAACCCATGCTCTGTCAAGCCCATCATATCATAAAAGTCATGAGATTATTTTGCCCTGAACCCAAGGGTAAGTGATTTTGTATCTTCAGCTTATCTTTAAAGCATTCATTGACAAATTCTATTTTCACAGTTTCTATTTCATTTGTAAATGATGACATATGGAAGAGTTAAGCAATATACAGGTTTTTCCCACATATATATCTTACAATATCTTCAAATATGTTAAATCCGAAGTTGTTAATTTTGTTTCATATAGAGATTCCTTTAAATATAAGATGCTGTGAAACAATGTCATACCACAAAACAGAGCCACTGATTTCTGTCTACAATCAGAGCACTGAGGATCACAGGAATCTCTAGATAGCACATGAGGATAAAAGAGGGCCAAAGCTAGCTAATACAGCTCTCCATTTTAATAATAGATACACAAGTTGTTCATTTGGGCACTTTTTTTTTTAAAGATTTTTTTTTTATTTGACAGACAGAGATCACAAGCAGGCAGAGAGGCAGGCAGAGAGAGAGGAAGGGAAGCAGACTCCCTGCTGAGCTGAGAGCCCCATGTGGGGCTCGATCCCAGGACCCTGGGATCATGACCTGAGCCGAAGGCAGAGGCTGTAACCCACTGAGCCACCCAGGCGTCCTCATTTGGGCACTTTAAGTATAAATTTAAGTATAACAAAGATTCCCCCAAAGTGGTTAAAATTCTGGTTGATTGTATAATAATTGGTAATGTTACATTTAAAATCATAAAATCCTCCAAAGTACTGTTTCATACTATTTAATAGTATAATTTTGACCATCTAGTTATAACTAGAAAAATGTAATAAAATATCTCCAAATTGGTATTTTGACACAAAAATACAGGTATCTCTTATTTTTAAGTAATATACAAATTTCAGGTGAAAGTGAAGCACTTGTGAAGAATTTGGGGCCCAAAATTCTTAACTATATCAATCTCTTGACAGAAGCAAAAATGTGAATTGAGAAGATACAGTAAAATTCATTAATATAAAAAAATGGAATTTTGTGAGTTTTGTAATTTAATTGTATTAGAGCCCATACAACACAACAGATAGATGTATGGAATTGCAGTGTGTGGGCTGTACTCAAGAAATCATTCAAGAGGAATATAATATAAAGCTCTTCAGTGAAAAGGTAGACTAAAGTAAGAATCATCATGCATAAATATGCTTTACAACATCTCAGTGAGAGAGCTTTTAAAATAACTCTTCATTTCTAAAGATTGCCAAACACAAAGCACCTAAGACAGCCTGTCAGTTTGTTTCATGGAATTTGACCTTTGGTAGCATCGCAGGCCATTATGAACTGGACTGACTAGTTTTGCCCTTTTTTTTTTTAGCAGCAATTAAACCTTATCATAATCTCGCAAAAATCAGGAATTAATGTTCCAGGCCACACACAAGTAGGTGAGTTACAAAGGACTGAAAACTATGTTTTCAAAACATTTTTCTTAAATATAATAATGGTAATGGTTGTGCAGCAGTCTTTGCTTTTTATTGTTTTTACCAAAAACTGGGCAGTTTCAAAAGTTTCAATACATATTATATGTATTGAATACATATAATACACAAAGAATGATAATACAGCAAACAGCTCTGTACCTACCACTTAAAGAGAAAGAATATTATTCTAATACCTTCTGTGGGATCCTCTCAGATCTTACCCTTTCCTAACTTTGAATTTTGTATTAATTCTTTAGAGTTTGCACGCATGTTTGTATGCCTAGACAAAGTACTGGTTAATTGTGTACATTTTTTTGCCCTAGGTCAGTTCCTTTTCTTTTTAAATTGAAGTATGAATAACCTACAGTATTACATTAGTTTCAGGTGTACAATATAATAATTCAACAATTTTACATATTACATTGTACTCATGGCAATAAGTGTACTCTAAGTTCTCTTTATCTATTTCATCCATCTGCCCACCCACCACCTTTCATACATTTTTACATTTTTTTGAAATATTTATTTATTTTAAAGAGCAAGCTCGAGTAGGAGAGGGGCAGAGGGAGACAGAAAGAATCTGAGGGAGATTCCCTGCTGAGCCCTTGATCTCATGACCCTGAGATCATGACTTGAGCTGAAATCAAGAGTCAGATTAACCAACTGAGCCACCCAGGCATCCCTGCAACATTTTTACATTTTATATATTATAGAAATGTATGTATGATATTCTGCTGCTTGATTTTTTTTGCTCACTATTTAGATGGCATTTATACATGTTTTCTCATGTAACTGTTACTACTTAATTTCACACTGTGTTGGGTTTATCCATTCTGCTCTTGATCAACATTTGAAAAATTTCCAGGTGCATGTATGAGAGAGAGATTACAAACAATATTGCTAAGAACATTCTTATACTTGCCTTCTGGTACATATGAAAGAGCTTCTCTTGGATAAATATCTAGGAGTGAAATTGCTAGGTTATAGCAAATTTACCAGATAATGCCCAGTTATTTTCCAGAGTGGTTATGCAACACATCCTTATGGTTTAGATGGCATGCTCCTTTACTAAACTATACTATATATGTGTTTATATATAAACACATATATGTACACAGACATATAATTATATATATTACTCCTTTTAAACTACCATTTCTTTTCTGAAAATAATTTTATATGCTAGAAATCTAAATAATAGTGCTGCTTTTTCAAAGAACCAAGAATTGTGAAAGATGTGGCTGATTGGGAATTTTTGTTATTTGTTGCCAGGAAACAAAATATTAATGAAAAAAAAAACGGGAAGAATGTTTTAGTTATGTCTTAACAGATGGAAAAGCAACTGTATTTATTTTTCATTTGCCTTCCATTACCCTACTGATGTCTTCATTTCTAGGACTGAAATAGGCATTCACTCCATTCTCATTCTTGGTCTTTGGTCTGCTACAGAAGAACAAGGGCTGACTGCTGACATTCAAAATAATGTGTTATGCAAGAAACCAATTTCAGGCATGGAGGGAAAGCTGCTCTTCTTTAGCTATAACTCCTAAAAATCATCAGGATGGGAGTACTGGAAAAGATTTTAAAGTCTTTTTGTCTCCTCCATAATTTTTTTATACTTTTTTTTATTTTCTCTTGTAACAATCCTCCACTTTAAGTTGAAGAGGGTTCTTCAACTGTCCAACTGGGTATATTTCAAATATTCTAAAAGTTTAGACTTTACTTAACTAAAATCCTCTGGGTACAATAACACCAGAAGCACATGCTTCTCATTTATATCTAATAAGATTTCTTTAATCAGTGCAGGCCTATAAAAACGGGTTGTTCTTTAGAAGAAACATTTTGTAAAATGCTAAAAAAAAAAAGGACGGGGCTTTAAGGGAGTTGAGGGAAACTGGAAGGGGAGATGAACCATGAGAGACTATGGACTCTGAAAAACAACCTGAGGGTTTTGAAGGGGCATGGGGTGGGAGGTTGGGGGAACCAGGTGGTGGGTAATAGGGAGGGCATGTATTGCATGGAGCACTGGGTGTGGTGCAAAAACAATGAATACTGTTACGCTGAAAAGAAAAAAAAAACTAAAAGACAAACAAACAAACAAACAAAAACCCTTGCCTTTGTGTAAACAGCCTGCTTTTCCAAAGCTTCCTGATGCTATAAGAACTCCAAATTGGGTGCCTCGGTGGCTCAGTGCGTTAAAGCCTCTGTCTTCGGCTCAGGTCATGATCCCAGGGTCCTGGGATCGAGCCCCACATTGGCCTCTCTGCTTAGGTGGGAGCCTGCTTCCCCCCACTCTCTGCCTGCCTCGCTGCTTATCTGTGATCTCTGTCTGTTAAGTAAACAAATAATAAAATCTTTAAAAAGAAAAAAAGAACTCCAAATTATTTAAATTAGAATCAAGGAAGTGATGATATTATCTTGAAAATTCCTTGAGTGGTACCCTCCCAGCTCATGTGTTCAACTGATTAAGGTGTGTGCCCTAATAATCTGTTGCACTAGGACCAGAAAGCTATAAAATCCTATCTCGCAATTAGTGGCACAGTGGCTTAGATATTTCATGATGTGTTCATTCCAATGGGGTAGTGCATTCACTAATAATGTTTTGTAAATACTAAATGAGTAACCTGAGTTATTTATAAGAAATCATTGTTACTAAACTCATAAAGAATGATTGGACATTGAATACTATGGTAAGAAATACCTCACATGTCTCTGTTAAAAATTAAATGGAGAAATGCAGAAATGTTCTAAGCTTTCCAAGCAAAATATATATGGGCCCTAAATTATTTGGTCATTATTAAATTGCTTTGTTGATAGAGGGCTACTCAGTGCAGAGATGCTTTCTAATCTACAATCCAAAATTGCAAAACAAACGTATCTATCAGCCACTAAAAAAATCAAACATTTTAAACTCAAAGAATAATGATATTAAGGGTGAATATTAATGAGGGGTTCCTGGGTGGTGCAGTCAGCTAAGCATGTCTGACTTTGGTTTCAGTTCAGTTTGTGATCTCAGGGTCCTGAGATCCCTGAGGCAGTCTCTGTGCTCTGCCAGGAGTCTGCTTGGGATTCTTTCTCTCTCTCTCTCCCTTTGCCCCTCCCCACCATGCACACACATTCTCTGTCAAATAAATGCATAGATCTTTTTTTAAGAAAAGAGTGAATATTAATGAATGCTTATTATGTATACTAAGTATTTTACCTACCTTATTTCATTTAATCTGCACAAAACCCCTATGATGCTGGTAATGGTACCATGTTACAGATGAGGAAAGTGAGATTTAGAAAATTATGTAAATTACTCAGACTAGAAAGCTCTTGAAGAGCAAAGTGAGGCTAACCACATGCAGGCTAACAGAGAAGATTGTGTCCTTAATCACACTGAGCAATTCCAAATAATGGTAGGAGGAGTTTTCCATTGGTAGCTACCTTCTCACATCTAAGAACTTTGATGGTCCAAAACAGATATATACACTTAAGTGTGAATGAAACGACTACTGTGTACGTTGTGCTATGGGGAGTATTACAAGGTGGGGTGTAATACAAGGGCTCATTCAGTGCGAATGAGTGTAGATGGGACAGGGTTGGGGGATAAAATACAAAACACATAAAAGCAAAATATGACAAGTGCTATATGAGATATACTGTGGTGATGCATGAAGGAAAGAAATCCTTTTGGCTAGAGGGATGTGAAGAGTAAAACAGGTAATATGAATCTTCTGAGGAGGGTGAAAGGGAAAATCAGGACTTTGCACAAAGCCTGTCCTGCAGCCAAATGCTCGAGGCATGTTAGGCATGACTTGTTCTATTTCAACCTGGTTGAGCTAGGACAGATTATGTATAAAGAAGATCTAGATGCCAGGGATGAAGAATTTGTGTTTAATTATTAGACAAAGGGGAGGCACTGAAAGTTTTGAAGTGTGGAGTGACACCATTCATTCAACAAATATTTATGGTGTGTCAGTGTGTGCCAGGCACTGTGTTAGATGCTGGAGTGAAAAAAAGGCCAGTCCATTCCCTGCCTTCATAGCTCTTACAGGTTGATGGCAGAGAAAGAAACCAGTTGTCATCATCAATGACAAGGTGATGATTGTGCACAGCACAGGGGCAAAAACTGTGTAGAAAAGAGCTTTGATGCTTTGGTTTCTCTGATTTTATTTTTCAGAAATAAACATTTTGCTTTAGAATAATTTGAGATTCTACTAAAAGTTATTTTAAAATAGTATTAAATAATGACTTTTTTATATTTAAAAAAGTACATAATGAATCTGAACTTCAGGGATTATGTTTATAGATCTGCAAAGCATTCTTTTTTAAAAGATTTTATTTATTTATTTGACTGACAGAGATCACAAGTAGGCAGAGAGGCAGGCAGAGAGTGAGAGGGAGAAGAGGCTCCCTGCTGAGCAGAGAGCCTGACGTGGGGCTCGATCCCAGGACCCTGAGATCATGACCTGAGCTGAAAGCAGAGGCTTTACCCATTGAGCCACCCAGGTGCCCCTGCAAAACATTTTCTTGATAGTAGTTTCTAGCACAGGTGATTTGCAAAATTCATCTCAGTCAATATTAAAACTGCTAATTGATGATTTAAGGCCTATCATTCCATCTGAGAACTCTGTGGAATAAATCCCAAAAAGACAAAGGCTACTTTTTACAGGTTGGTTCCTGGCACAATGCAAGCTGTTCCTGTCACTAAATCCATACCCATGTTGAGGGGATGTCTTTGGACCTTTTGAATTTGACTCTAATTCCTCTAACTATAACAAATCACGAAGTTCTATTTGAGTTGGAGAATTCTGTAGTGATCAAATAAGTATCACATATAGGGGAAAGCCAGTTTCAAAAGAGGCATATAAACTAATTACCTGACTACAATCAATCACCTTTATGATAAAAATGTTCGTGGTAAGACCTGCTTGAAGTAAAAGTTTTTAGAGACATGGGAGCATAAAACTCAGAGATGTCTGGAAATGAAAAACTAAAGAAGGTTACTGAATTTATTCTACAATAATAGTGTCTCAGTAGAAAATAACAGTTTAAGGTAAGTACAGCAAAACAATCTAATCCACATGGAGACACGAACTGATAGGTGGTGGTGAGCGAAGATAAGTTAGGAATAAGAAACCAGATTGCAGCAAAACTTTAAAAAGAATTTAAATATACTGAGGTTTAGTTTCCTTTTTTTTTCCATTTTATTTATTTTTTTCAGCGTAACAGTATTCATTGTTTTTGCACAACACCCAGTGCTCCATGCAATACGTGCCCTCCCTATTACCCACCACCTGTTCCCCCAACCTCCCAGCCCTGACCCTTCAAAACCCTCAGGTTGTTTTTCAGAGTCCATAGTCTCTTATGGTTCGCCTCCCCTTCCAATTTTTTTTTTTTAATAAACATATAATGTATTTTTATCTCCAGGGGTACAGGTCTGTGAATCGCCAGGTTTACACACTTCACAGCACTCACGATAGCACATACCCTCCCCAATGTCCATAACCCCCTCCCCCTCTCCCAATCCCACCTCCCCCCAGCAACCCCCAGTTTGTTTTGTGAGATTAAGAGTCATTTATGGTTTGTCTCCCTCCCAATCCCATCTTGTTTCATTTACTCTTCTCCTATCCCCCTAACCCCCCATGTTGCTTCTCCATGTCCTCATATCAGGGAGATCATATGATAGTTGTCTTTCTCCGATTGACTTATTTCACTAAGCATGATACGCTCTAGTTCCAAACAGCTCCATACCTGATGCTGACAAATGTGGATACGAATATGGTAAAACGGTGTGTGTTAATTGCCAACATTACATAACTAATATTTACTCTAAAATATTTCTTCCAAATAATTTTGTTCATCAGATATCCATATACATTAGGTGTTCTTTGCTTTAAAATCTGTATATATTATATTTTTCTTTCTTCTTTCAGGATTAAAACAAAGTTTTATGTTCTCTACTATAACTACCTTAAGAATATTCTAAATATTAAAGATATTATTTGCTCAAATAAATTGTGTTATGACAGAAAGAACTCCTCAATATTTCCATACCAGTGATATTTCACTCTAGTGTTTATCTGATGTGAAATTTCACAGCAACAAAAATCCTACTAGATATTATGTTTTATCTGGTATCTATTAAGAATGTGTTTGACTGCAATTTATGGGACAAAATCTGACAAGCAGTGACTTAACAAATAGAGTTTTATTTTCTGGAAAACTACACAGCAACATGCAGAAGAATGAAACTGAATCACTTTCTTACACCATACACAAAAATAAAGTCAAAATGGATGACAGACCTAAATGTGAGGCAGGACACCATCAGAATCCCAGAGGAGAACACAGCCAGCAACCTCTTTGACCTTGGCCACGGCAATTTCTTCTTAGACACATAACCAGAGGTGAGGGAAACAAAAGCAAAAATGAACTATGGGGATTTCATCAAGATAAAAAACTGCACACTGAAGAAAATAATCAACAAAACTAAAAAGCAGCCCCCAGAATGGGAGACAATATTTGCAAACGATATGTCTGATAAAGGGGTAGTAACCAAAATCTATAAAGAACTTTTCAAACTCAACACCCAACAAACAAATAGTTCATTAAGAAATGGGCAGAAGGGGCACCTGGGTGGCTCAGTGGGTTAAGCCTCTGCCTTCGGCTCAGGTCATGATCCCAGGGTCCTGGGATCAAGCCCCGCATCGGGCTCTCTGCTCAGCAGGGAGCCTGTTTCCTCCTCTCTCTGCCTGACTCTCTGCCTACTTGTGATCTCTGTCTGTGAAATAAACAAATAAAATCTTTAAAAAAAAAAAGAAATGGGCAGAAGACATGAATAGACATTTTTGCAAAGAAGACATCCAGATGACTCACAGACACATGAACAGATATTCAACGTCACTCATCATCAGGGAAATATCAGCCAAAGCCATGATGAGATACCACCTCACACCTGTGAGAATGGCTAAAATTAATAATAGGAAACAACAGATGTTGGTGAGGATGCAGAGAAAGGGGAAGACTCTTATGCTCTTGGTGGAAATGAAAACTGGTATAGCCACTCTGGAGAACAGTATGGAGTTCCTCAAAAAGTTAAAAATAGAACTACCCTATGACCCGGCAATTGCAGTACGAGGTATTTACCCAAAGAATGTAAAAATAATGATTCAAAGGGGTACCTACACCCTGATGTTTATAGCATTATCAACAATAGCCAAACTATGGAAAGAGCCCAAGTGTCCATCAATAGATGAATGGATAAAGATGTGGGATATACATATACATTATACATATATATTGTGTATATATATACACATTATACATAGATACATATACATTATACAAATATATACTTATGTATATATATATTATGTATATATATATGTACATATTACTAGCCATCAAAAATGATATCTTTCTACATGCAATGATGTGGATGAAGCTAGAGTGTATTAGGCTAAGCGAAATAAGTCAGTCTCATAAACACCATAAGATTTCACTTATATGTGGAATTTAGGAAACAAAACAGATGAACATATGGGAAGGGAAAAAAAAGAGTGAGGGAAGCAAATCATAAGAACTTCTTAATGAGGGACACCTGGGTGCCTCAGCTGGTTAAGCGTCTGCTCAGGTCATGAACCCAGGGTCCTGGGATCCAGTCCTGCATCGGGCTCCCTGCTGAGCAGGGAGGTTCTCCCTCTATGAGCTGCTTCCCCTGCTTGTGCTCTCTCTCTTTCAATCTTTTTCTCTGACAAATAAATAAAATCTTTTTTTTTGAAGAAACTCTTAACTACAGAAAACAAAGAGGGTTGATGGAGGGAGGTGGGTAGTGGATGAGCTAAATGGATGATGGGTATTAAGGAGGGCACTTGTTATGATGAGCACTAAGTATTATATGTAAGTTTTGGATCACTAAATTCCACTCCTGAAACCAATATCACACTATATGTTAACTAAAATTTAAATAAGGATTTGGAAGAAAAAAAACTGAGGGTTGTTTTCTCACATAACATGTCTAGAAGTAGGTGGTTGCTGCCTTTGGTTTACTCAGTAATATAATCAATAACTTTTATTTTTCTGCCCCACTTTCATTAGGATGTTGGTTTTCCTTCGCTCTGGTTACCATCTCAGGGTCACAAAATGACTGCTATTGGCCAGCAAAACATACATGCTCAGGCTAAGGTGGGAGGGAGGCAGGGGCTCTCAGCTACTTCTGTCTCTTGTCAGAAAGGCAGAAGCTTTTCCAGAAACCCCCTTAGCAACTTCTTACATCTTAGGGCCACCACAGGTTTCAAAGAAGGCTGGGAAAGCAGGAAGCAAGATTCTCATGTTTTGGATTATTGTGAGACGTTGCCCAGGTGTGCATACATTGACATTTCAAACAAAACTATAAATTCTCAGGAAAGAAGGTGGGGAATGGATATTTGATTGGGAGCAAAAAAGGGTCTGTTTAAATGCCCTAATCATTTGGAAGGTAAAATTCGTAAAGACTGGGATTGTGTCTCGTCCTTTTCTTACATACAGGACTTAAGTCATAACAAAAATTGTTGATGGTATAAATCCTGTATGAGATAGAGATATATGGACTATATCTTTTATTTTAAAAAAAAAGATTTATTTATTTATTTATGAGAGAAAAGAGAGAGAGAGGAGGAGCAGAAGGAGAGGGACAAGCAGACTCCCTGCTGAGCACGGAACGGGATGCAGGACTCTGAGATCATGACCTGAGCTGAAATCAACAGTCAGCTACTCAATCAACTGAGCCACCCAAGTGCCCCTGGACTATATTCTATGTATTAAGGCAGTATCACTGAATTTCATGGCATTGTACCAATAAGAGAGGTACTATACAGAACTTAGCTCAGACTTCTGTAACAAAATACCATGCACCAGGTGGCTTACATAGCAGGTATTTATTTCTCCCAGTTCTGAAAGTGGAAAGTCCAAGCTCAGGATGCCACCAGATCCAGTTTCTGATGAAAGCACCTATCCTGGCTTACAGATGGCTGACCACCTTCTTGCTATGTCCTCATATGATGGAAAGACAGTACTCTTCTTAAAAGGACACAAATCCCAACATAAGGACCCCATTCCATGACCTCATCTAAACATAATTACCTCTTAAGGGTCCTACTTTCAAATACCATCACATTAGGAGTTAGAGCTCAACATAGGAATTTGGGGAGGGACAAAAACATTTAACCTATAACATATATAAGTACTATCCAATTTTACGTATATAAATATATATAATGACACACATATATGCATACTTTGATTCCAAGTCTTTGAATACTTATTATACATTCCTGTGACCAAAAAATTGTAGTCACTGAAAAACAGTAACAGAAAATAGTTCTAGCTTTTAAGGCATCAAAGCCAAGACATAAAAGCTAAATACAAATCAAAGCTGAACTAAAATATTATGGAATCTATATAATAATGTCAGCCTTTTTACTTGATGTCCATTATATATTAGCAATATAACATGTTTTTATTTTATTAGAATTTCCCAACAATGCTGCGAAGTAGTCACTGACCTCATCTTAAGGATTAGGAAACTGAGGGGCACCCAGCTGGCTGAGTCAGAAGAGCATGTGACTTTTGGTCTCAGTGTCTGAGTCTGAGCCCCAAGTTGGGTGTAGAGATTGCTTAAATAAATTAAAAAAAAAAAAAAAAAACACTTGAAAAAGAAAAGAGATTAGGAAACCGAGGACACTGAGAGTTTAAGCAACTTGTTCCAGGTCCTCCAAGTCATAAGCAATGGATCTGAAGTTTGGAATAGCTCTCTCTTTTCCCAAAACTATGCCTGCACATAGCACAGACACCACCACAGGTTGCTTGCTTCCTTTTGTGACTAGAAGCCTCCCTCATCATGTTGCTTTGTTTTACCCTCCTTCGTTCCCAACTTTTCCATGGTGACTTAGATAAATGGGCAGAGGGAAACAAGATCAGACTTTGGAGATGATAAAATGATGAGGGATGAGATCATGAAGAGAGACGACGCTAAGAGCGAGAGGTGAATGGATGCATGGAAGAAGAGCTGAGAGAGCCCGCTGAATTCTGAAGGGAGCAAACAGGAAAGGGGAGAGAAGGGAATGAATACCGACGGGGTATTTCTCCGGCTGTGGGTCCGCGGAATGGCAGGATCCCACTCCATGTCCCTGCTCTCTCTGATCTCTGGCCATGCATGTGGCTTGGCATTGTCCCTCTAACAGCAAGATTCTGGGAGAGGCTTGTGGTAGTGACTGAATTACACTTTCCCTAGCTATTCTTGTGTTCCAGTTCTCCCTTGAAGGTCATTTATGGTTAATCTCAAACCACATACATATTTAACTCTCCTTTTAGTTACATTCCAGAAGGCTGTTCTCAAACAAGCATGAGTTAATACTCTAAGCTTCAGTAACCACAAGCTGAGATTAATCTGCCCTAATGTCACTGTGTTCTTCCTCTTCAAGGGAGTTTAAAGAATGATGTGGGAAAAGCCTTGCTCAGTTTGCCCCTCCTTTTACTTCACTATGAATGTGGCATAGAATCTCCTATACGGGAAGGAGCTCAAGGTCCTAACCGCTCAGCCAGGATTGCAATCTGACCATCCCTCTTGAACATCCTCCGAAGTGGTCTTGTAGCTATATTTGAATGCTTCCTGTCCCGGGAGTTCACCACTTCTGCAGACAGTCTTCTCCATCTTTGGACGACTCTTTCAGAGACAGCTTTATCATTTGTTTGTTTGGTTTTTTGCCAGTCAGGATAACTGAGATATACCACAAAAACAAAGGCCATAAATTGTCAGCAAATTTTAACAGCAGAGGCTTATTTCTTTCTTACATTATGTGCCTCCCCCAGGTCAGCTTGGCTGTGCCCCACTTGGACTTCCCTCTGGGAAAGGAGGTAAAGAGGAAAAGAGTCCATGGCAAATCCCACGCTGTACTTTAATTGTCTGCATTTCATTAGCCAACAAAAGTCACACTAAATCCCAAGCCAGGGTAGAACAAGGAAAGGGGAGAAACATCCTAGAGAAAAAAAGCAAATATTTTGAATGATAATACAATCTACCACGTATTTATTGAGTCAAAATCCTTTTCCAACTAACATCCCACCTGTGGTTCTTGCTCATCATCTTTTCTTCCTACCAGTTCTATAAGTATTAGGACACTGTAGTCATGTTCTCTCTGAACTGTCTTCCTTTCCGTCTAATCAGCTCCAATTCTTTCATCAAACTGTTCCCTATATTTAGTGCTCTCACCTAACACCCTCTTTTAAAGCCTGCTCAGCCATCTTAGGCCCCCTGATGAGAAAATTGTTGGCTTATTCTCCAGAGGAGGGCATCCCTTGACACACTCCTTTTTGGGATGATGGGTTTTGTCTGATACTCAGTGTACAAGCCCCCACCCCCTCCCAAAAAAGCTTTTCTTAAAAAAAAACCCTATCCTACCTATAGCTCTCCATATTTTTCATCAGCTCAGATCTTTCAGCTTTCCACAAACTTCCAGGTCCCTTGACTGTTACACATCAGAATGTGGGATTCTCGTGAGATGAGATGCAGATGTTATATCCCTGACTATACTTGAGTTAGCTTATTAGCAATTTGAAAAGGGATGTGAATGGGAAAAAGTAGTTGTACTGGCAAAATTGCCTGAGCCTCTTTTTGTTGTATAGGACTGGTGCACAGTGTAGACTTCGCACACAGATGGTCTCAGATCAAACCTGACTCCACTAAATACTACCTATGTGACCTTGGGCAAGTGACTTAACCGTGAGCTTTTATTTCCTCACCTAATGAGACTGGGATAATAGTAGTTATTTTCTCCGTGTGACTTTTGAGAGGACTAGACGGCAGGACACTGGAGCTCAGTGAATGTATTCTCTTGTTACCATATTGGGGTAAAGGTCAAACCTGTGTCTGCTGTCACTTAGGGAACAGGTCCTCTAGCATCCTCTAGGCTCTCCATAGCTGTGCACACGGTCTCTCCCCAAGATGCCCTCTGGCCTTATGACATCTTTCATTCCCAATGTTAAAAAGAGAACTAGAGGCCAAGGTAGAGTCACTTACCCCAGGACAGTCAGCCAAGACCCAATTCAAGTTTCAGCCTCTCCAAGAGTGGAATTTAAGACTAGCATTCTGGAGTTCTCTGGTTGGTACCCATGGGGTAATCTATCACATCAGCGTCTCCATCCCCCAAAGGAAGATGAGGTGATCCACTTAAAGAGACCCCCTGCCCTTTCCCCCAGGGAAAGGTGACCTCGCTGGAAAGAATCCTTTCTCTTCTTTTGCTATTAACATCCTTGCCCCACCCTTATTCTTATAAAAATCTTACAGTTTGTAAATTTCCTCAGAGCTCCTTCCTGGGATGCTGCCTGACTCGTGAACTGCTTAATCAAGCCAATTACATCTTCAAATTTACTCAGCTGAATTTCTGTTCTTTAACACAAAGTTGGCATTATCCAAGCTCAACTAGTATCTCTCAACGTGTTCTCTAAGAACAAGCTGTACTGAGGGGTGCCCGGATGGCTCAGTCAATTAAGGGCCGACTCTTAATTTCCGCACAGGTCATGATGCCACGGTTGTGAGTCTGAGCCCCACGTCTGTTTCCACGCTCCGCTGGAAGTTTACTTAAGATTCTCTCTCTTCCTCTCCCTCTGCCCCTGCCCCCTGCAATGCCCACACGCACTCCCTCTCTCTCGCTCAAATAAATCAATCTTAAAAAAAGAACAAGCCAGCATTGAAATCACCTGGTGGACAACTTGGCCCTATTTCAGATTTACAGAATACAGAACTGGTTAGTCTGCATTGTAACAGGCTCTCTGCGTAGGGTTGCCAGATAAAATACGGGATTTCCAGTTAACTTTGATTTTCACATAAGACATATTTTTAGTGTAAGTATGTACCATGCAATATTTGGGACATACTTGTGCTAAAAAATAATTTGTTATTTTTAATCTTGAATTTTAAATTTCACTGTGTTGTGTATTTATTTTTTTATTGAAGTACAGTTGACACATTGCATCCTACCTTTTTAATTGCTGAATTTGGCAAACCTATCCCAGATTTGTGATGCCTACTAAATTTTAGAACTTCTGATATAAGAGATTTGGCAAAAATGTCAAATCCAACTTCATGAGTTTCCTCTCAAGGAAAAAAAAAAGAAAAAAAAAACTACAGAAATAACCTACATAACAGTTTAGCTTTTGTTCCAGTAGCCACAACAGCAAAAGTAAACAATCCGTAGCCAGAGAAGAATCCATGTCCTTATTTCTCTCATGCGAGTCTGTGTGTAGCTTTGGCTTGGGCTAGGCCATTTCCTCTGTGTTTGCCTGTCTTTTTCCTTTTCTTTTCTTTTCTTCTCTTTTCTTCTTTCTTTCTTTCTCTCTTTCTTTTCCTCCCTCCCTTCCTTCCTTACTTTTTTTCTTCCTTTTTATTTCTTTCCTTTGTTTTTGCTTGTTTTTGTTTTCACTTTAATTACAGAATTTTCTCCAGCGTACACACAAAGAGACAAGTGCAATGAACCCTCACATACCCGTCACCCAGCTTCTACAGTTACTCACCTTTGCCCATCTTTTTCATTTATAACCTGCTGTCTTTGGTTTTGCTTTGTTTCCCTTGGGGTTATGGTATTTTGGAGGCCTTGCTTTTTGTTTTTGTTTTTTTCTAGTTTTTATTTAAATTCCAGTTAGTTACTATACAGTGCAATATTAGTTTCAGGTGTACGATATAATGATTCAACATTTCCACCCAACACTCCACGCTCAACACAAGTGCACTCCTCCATCCCCATCACCTATTTCACCTGGCCCCCACCTCCCCTCTGGTAACCATCAGTGTGATCTCTATAGTTATGAGTCCATTCCTCGGTTTGCCTCTCTATTTTCCTCCTATGATCATTTGTTTTATTTCTTAAAGTCTCACATATGAGTAAAATCATATGATATTTATCTTTCTCTGACTGATCTTTCTTTCTATTTCTTTTTCTTTTTTTTTCCCCTTTCTTTTTCTCTTTTTTTTTTGTTTCTCTCTTTTTCTTTCTTTCTCCTTCCTTCCTTCCCTCCCTCCCTCCCTCCCTCCTTTCTTTTTGGTCTAATATCCCTATGTTGGTCATCATCTACTCATCTTCCATTTGGCACTTCCTCTTTTGCTCTCCCAGAAGACATACTGGGTGTGTCTTCCTCTGTCTGCCCCAGCTTCCAAATATCAGAATACTCTGCCACATGGCCGTCAGTCACTTAATATCCAACCTGGTCTCCCTCAATTTCAGTCCTCTGATGGCAACTTCTTAACTCATAACTCTTCATTTTTATGTGTGATATAGTAATGCGTTGTGTTTGTAGGGTTTGTGCGCATTTATAGTGTCCTTAAAATAAACTTTATCTTAGTGGATTTTCACAAAACCCCTATAACATAAGCAGTTGAGGTGCCAGGGCTCAGAAAGTGTAAGCGACAGCAAGACTTTAGTCTGATGGGTTTTATTGCTAGAGCAGACCCTTTTCACTCAGCCATTGCTTCACCTCAGCTTATTACACTTACATCGTTCATCTGTCCTTTAGGATAGTGATTAAAACACAGCTGTGTAACTTTGGGCAAGTTTTTTTTTTCTTTTAACCTTTCTAAACTTCCATTTCCTCATTTGTAAACTTAGGTTACTCGTCGTACTTACGTCATGAGGCACTGGATTTGATGAGACGGTCTGGGTCTCCGTGACGGCACTTAGGAAGCACTCCAGAAATGTTCGCCATTATGAAAGCTGCCCCCTGGGCTACATCGTCTTCAGGCCCCGTTCTTCTCAGTGCTGTCTTTCAGCCAAGGCAAAACATGGGAAATCTAGGCCAAAACTAGCAGAAAGAGAAGTACAGATGGCGGCACAAGGAGGTAATGGTGATCTAGGCTCATTTTTCTCTTAGCGAACACTTCCTCTTTCATACCATTCCCCACCCTTTATTCTCACCACTTTATTTCTCTGTACAGTAACAATTTTAGTTCTCCTGAGCTGAACTCAACAGTCTGGAGAAGAACTAATTGAAATAGTAAGGTCTTCAGTCAAATGCGGGGACTAGAGTGTAGTACCAAATGCATCTTGTCTACCTTCTGCATTTATACTAACTTCCTTCAGTTTTCCTTTGTCCCCTAGTAATTGTGGTGTCTGAGTGCCAGCTGTCTGGAACAACGTTATTGCTATGTTCATCTTCTTTTCCCATTAGGGTCTTTATATGATAACAGGCAGTGTGATAGTGTGATATCCCTGGAGGATGAGATAGAGAACAGTCTGTGGGCTGGGTTTGGTTTGTCCCCCCCGCCTTTTTTTTAATTCTACTTTTGGAAAGGTGGAAATGGGTAGACATTACCATTGTTTTTACTGCTAGAAACTCTAAATGTCTTAATCAAATTTAGATGAATACTGTGTATTTGGATGGCTTGCCTTTTGCTGTTGAGACAGGTATCATAATTGCTTAACTCCTCCATCTGGAAAATGCTGATTTGTTTTTCCTCTAAGATGTGGAATTGTTGCTCCTTTATATCTAACAGGTTGGATTATGTCCAGGTATTCCATACAGACCCTCCCATGAAAGCAAATTACCTCAGAAATCTTCGGGGGGCACCTAGGTGGCTCAGTCTGTTAAGCCTTCTGCTCAGGTCATGATCACAGAGTCTTGGGATAGAGCCCGGAGCCAGGCTCCCTGCTCAGTGGGGAGACTCCTCTTTCTCCTCCTCCTTCTTGTGGACCCTCTCTAGCTGTCTCTCTCTCTGCCAAATAAATAAATAAGATCTTAAAAAAAAAGGAAGGAAGGAAGGGAGAATGAAGGAAAGGGAAAAAGAGAGAGAAAGAAAGAAATCTTCGGGGGGTCAAATACTCTGTCTTTGAATGGTATGAGGCAGTAGACTATACCTGGGGTATATACTTGACCTTTCTCTGCCCACTGAGATTCTAAGACTTTGATGAGCTCTTATTCAACAAACAGTTCAATCCCACAAATATTGAGTAAGCAAGTACCGTGTGCAGGACATTCATTCAATAAATATTTTCAACTTCAATTGCGTATTCATGCATGGGAGATTCACCTACAAGAAAAAGAAGAAGAGAAAGAGATGGGGAGGAGGAGGAGGAGAAATCCCTGCTCTCAAGGAACTTCAAAGCTTCCCGCGGAGAAGACATGTAACATAATGGAACAACAAATTGTGTGTTACCTCCATGGACTGAGAGTTGGAGGGTGGGTTGCTGAGGGCGGGGGGTAGATCCTTGAAGAGATAACGGGGTGCTATTAGAAGAAGGGGAGATGGATGCTGGGAGGGTAGAAACTACTGCTGAAAAATGCAAACTGAGACTTTAGTCATGCCTTAGGGAGAGGTAGGACTTTTATTGGAGTTGAAGCATAGGCAGTAGAAAATATGGATGTGAGAGCTAAACGTGATTTCAGACCTGACTTTGTCAACAAGCTGTATGACCTTGAACAAGTTATTTTGCCTCTCTGAGCCTTGTTGCTGAAATCAGAATTGTGAGGCCTCGCCCTAAGTGTTAAAGTAAACATCAGCTTAAGCTGTTGGTTGGTCTCACACAATAGCTCCATGTCTGGTGCCAACACTGAGCTATTAAACTTGGGCAAATTATTGAAGCTCTCAGTGCCTCAGTTTCCACATCTGAAAATGGAAATGATAATAAAAGTACACCTACATCCCATGGTCGTGAGAATTAAATAAGTTAATTATGTAATTGAAAGAGTGCCCACCCATAGTAAGCCTTATAATCATTTGCTATTGTAACCAAGAGTTTGATACAATACAAGCAGTTAAATTCAACTGCCTGGATAGCAGCTGCGCAGTAAGGTGTTCTGTTGTTTTTTGAATCAAATATAGTCCACTCTGCTAAGCATTGTGAGAAATATAAACGTGTATTTTTAGAGAAGACAATGAAAGAGATTATACCCTAGTTGTAAGTAATATTCACAATAAGCATAATCAAGACAGTGTGTGATAAATGTTGCAAAAAAGAACAGATATGTCCTATTGATTGTACAGGAGAACAAGAGGTCAGGAAAAGAAAGTAAAACTATAATTGAGAGCCTAGGGGAAGGAGTGGGTGTTTCTTCCTGGGTGGAAGGAGAAATAATGATCCTTGAGTCAGCAGTGCTAAGATAAGTGGGCTGTTGCTAGATGAACTAATGTAAGGAAGACATTCCTGTCAAAACCATGTATGTTCAAAAGCAGAGAAGTATGGGAAGGCTCTGAATGTTGCAGAGAAAACTCAGTCATTCAAAGTAGATTGATCATGAGGTGTAAACTTGGGGCCATCACTTGACTGATGGGGGCACAAAGATAAATAAGACATGGTCAGAAGTCTTTTTGGATGATGCATCCTGAAGATTGTTTCCTGTTTCTCATATCCTTTCTCCCTTGCCTTCATCCTACTCCCATTTTTTTCTTCCTTCAAAATATATTTATGTATAGCTATAATATGTTAGAGAAATGATCCTTTCCCTATGACATAGATTTATCAAATCGAGATTTTTTTCCCAAGTTACAGTGAGATCCCAAACAGAGTTCTTTCACAGAATACCTTATTGGTACAGAGGTCTCCTCTGACCGCCATGTCGCTGGAGGGCTTGAACAGCTTGTAATTCTTGCTACAGTCCCTGGGGACTTGGTACAGAGGAGGCAGGCAATAAATAATTGCAGAATTGAATTGCTTTGAGATCTTAAATGCTCTAGAAGGTATCCTCTTCACAACTTGGTAGCAAATTCTTTCAGGAAATGAAAATTGGGTGTTTCTTAAGAGAGCATGAGCCTGTGGAAATCCTTTCTGTCTGCTAAATGCTGATTTTTAATTTTTTTGGCATTGGACATTCAAAAATGAGTATTTTATTAACCTTAAATCAATGTCCATCACTGTTTCTGTTTCACATAATGAATTTTTTGTTTTTTCATACTTTCATTGTGAAATTATTCAAGTGAAAAACAAAATTCTGTCAAATCTACTAAACAGGGAGATTTTTAAAGGAGGTAGAGACTTTGACCTGACAATTCTATTTCTAGAATGTTATCCTACTTACATATACTTACACATACATGGGAAAACATATATCTCAATGTTTATTATTTATTGAAGCATTGTTTGTAGGAAAAAGAATCAGGTAACAACCCAGCTATCCTTCAATAGGAAACTGATTAAATAAATTATGGTTATCCATATAATCAGATATTACATCAGCACTAGAAAGAATAATGTAGATTTATATTGGCTTATTTGGAATGATCTCAGGGACATAATTTAAGTCAAAAAAAAAAAAAAAAACCCCATGAAAGATAAAGGAAGAGAAAAATAAAACTACAGAATAGGCATAAGGAAGAAAATTCCCATTTGTAAGACATATAAATATTTATCTCTATGTTTTATATATTCATTTCTTACATGTGAATGCTGTGTATTCACAGAAAATTTTTAAAAAGATAGAAAGAAAGAAAGAATGAATGAATAAATTAATTAATTAAATGTCTGGTTGGGAATCCGGACTAGGCAACAAGCATACTTTGCATCATATATCCTTTGTATTGTACATTTTTCACCACGCTAATGTATCTTTTATTAAAAATTATTTAATTGAAGAAAGAAAAGTAATGGAGAGAAGCCAGTTTTGTTTTGAAATTAATTCCCTTATTAATAAGCCAATATTTCCCGCCCTGGTTTTTTACAAGGGTATTTTCAAATAGCTCAGATATGCACAGGAGTATTTTAAAGATCTTAAAATGAGAATAAATGATAACTTCGTTTTAAAGGGAAACACTTCCGGGAAAGAGAGAGGTGTTTGCAAAACGGGAGCAGTGTTCTAGTGAGCAATCCATTTGCATTCCTGTGGATCTTCAAACCGAATATAAACTCAGTGTTCTTGTGGACTCCAGAGTAGAACTGCTTTAATTTTCCTATATTTAAAGGTCAAAGACACCAGAGAGCCTATCGTACTTAACTTTAGCTCATTTGAGTAACATTTCTCTTTGCTCTGGAACATGGTTGGCTCTTGGGGAAAGAAGCC
The DNA here is from genome assembly GCF_922984935.1 of Meles meles. Taxonomy (NCBI): domain Eukaryota; kingdom Metazoa; phylum Chordata; class Mammalia; order Carnivora; family Mustelidae; genus Meles; species Meles meles. The sequence continues at coordinate 63,177,878 of NC_060074.1, forward strand.
AACTTTTCAGTTTCTGCTTTTCATGGTTTCTGTCTTCCCCTCGGCTTCAGTGCAGGTCAGTCACACAGATAAGCATTATGCCCAGAATAAAACTGGCTTTGTTTATCTGGACTAATAAATGAATGGAACCAGTTATTTTCATTGGCTTGGTCTGGAAGGAAACCAAACCAACTTTCACAGACCTTCAATTGGACCTAAACCAAGCTCCTTGTCCTTAGCGGTAATAAGAGCAGTTAACATTGAACCCAAATATAGAAGTAAACATTTTTGCAAAGGTAATACATCTTTATTGCTGGGAAAGGAAATTTGGCTAAAACTAGAAAGTGTCACTGATTGCCCTGAAAGCTCTGAGAAGATCTGCTTTATTTCCATTTCAGTGGGTTTGAGGTTTGCAGATCAGTGGAACCTTTCTTTATGTTCTAGAGGCTCCAGTTTCCCCATGGCCAATGCTCCTAATCAAGTTATTCAGCCTTATGCTGATGAGCACAAAATATTTATGTGGTATCATCAAAACTTTTGCACAAACCTCTGTTTTACTCTGGAAACTTATAAAACTCACACCTGTTATTTCCAAGCTTCCCGGTAAATAGGCAGTTTTTTCCTGAGTTCGTTAAAGAAACAGTGAGATGCTGACTTCCATTATGCCCATATAATAAATGCTCTTATCACTGATCTTCACTATGCTTATGAAAGCCGTTACAGCCTCTGCTTTTGTTGTGGTTGTTAGTGGCTCTGTTTAAAGGGCATTGCTGCCCTATTTAAGATTCGTGGCTGGCCTTTTCATTACACTCCCAACACTGCTCCTAAATATAGTCCCCAAGGAAAATGGATAAAATCATTGTTAAAAAGAAAACCATAGGCCCCAATGGCATCACTTAGGCCATGTCCCCAAGCAAGGGCTTACTACCAACTCTAATTGCAGTTTCCAGTCCCCCCACTCTCTCACTTATGTGTATTTTAACCAGTCAGTCAGGCATTTTCTGATCAACCCAAAGGAGTCTCCCACAGGGACCCTATTCAACCCTCAAAGGAAGATGAGGTAAACTGCATGATAAGAACCCCTCTTCACCCCTACTGGAAGGTGACCTTGTCTGAAACAATCCTATTCTTCTTCTAATAACTTTCATACTCCACCCTCCTTCCTACGAAAACCTTCCTTTTTTTTTTTTTAAGATTTATTTATTTATTTGTGTGTGTGTGAGAGAGAGAACAAGAGAAAGCGCAAGCAGGGGGAGGGACAGAAAGAGAGGAAGAGAGAGAGAGTCTCAAGTACTCTCTTCACTGAGTGGGGAGCTGATGTCGGGCTCGATCTCAGGACCCTGAGATGAGGACCTGAGCTGAAACCAACAGTCAGATGCTCAACGGACTGAGCCACCCAGATGCCTCTAGAAACCTTCCATTTTGTGCAACTCCTGGAAGTGCCCTTCTACCTGCTGCCGGGTTGCTGCCTGATTCATGAACCATAACTAAGCCAATGAGTTCTTCAAATTTATTCTGTTGAATTCTGTTTTTTAACAGTATTTAAATTGGTTAATATCTTGCTCAAAGATTGGGACAATTTCTTGGAATTGCTTCCAGGGCTATTATTTTTTGATGCAAAAAGTTGCAGAGCTATTTTCCCTATAGGTTAATCTGCATATATGATAGAATGGAACAAACGTTGCCAGAAGGAGGAAGGATTTGTAAAGAACTTAAACAAAGAATAATTTGTTTTTTGATATTTTTTGATGAAAATCATTTATTCTTTCTGTGATTAAAAAATAATACCGAGGGCCACCTGGGTGGCTCGGTCGGTTAAGTGTTTACCTTGGGCTCAGGTCATGACCCCAGGTCCTAGGACTGAGTCCCTCACCCGGGTCCCTGTTCAGTGGGAGCCTGCTTCTCCCTCTACCCCTCCCCTTGTTCATGTTCTCTCTGTCTCATGCTCTCTCTCAAATAAATAAATAAAATCTTTAAGAAAAATCCTACCTGTTTGTGGTAAAACAAACTCAAGACAATTCTTTAAAATGTAAAAAAAAAAAAAAGAAAGAAAGAAAAAAGAAAAGAAAAGAAAAAGAAATCCAGCCATTTCTTTAGCACCCAAAGATAATCACTATGAACATTCGTGTGTACCTCTTTCCAGACATTTATATGAGTAGACATTAGGAACACACACATTTTTTTTAAAGATTTTATTTATTTATTTGACACAGAAAGGGATCAAGAGTAGGCAGAGAGGCAGGCAGAGGGGGAGGAGGAAGCAGGCTCCCCGCTGAGTAGGGAGCCAGATGCGGGACTCAATCCCGGGACTCCAGAATCATGACCTGAGCTGAAGGCAGTCGCTTAACCAACTGAGCCACCCAGGCGCCCAACACACACATTTTTTAAGACAAAAATGAGGTACCATCCTCTTAACAACATGCCCTTGAGCCCCTTAAAAAACATTAAGACACACAGATAATCAGGTAATTAGATAGTCTCCACTTTACTGTTTATAATGCTACATAGTATAGGAATTCTATAGTAGTTACTTCACCAATCCACAATTAATGAACATTTAAGTAATTTCAATGCAAATGTTATAGAAGGCAAACATCTATGCGTGTTTGTTTGACTAACTCTTTAGATTTTATACCTAAAGTTTACTGACTATGAATACGTAAAATGTTTGAAATATATTCCCAATTTCCATCTAAAAATGTTAAAAACACATAGTATTGTTTCAAAATCGTGAAAGGGTAATTTCTACACGGGAAAGTTACCTGGAAGGAGCCTTCCGTTGAAAGGAGGTGGTGAGGGAAGAGGAAGGACCAGAAGATGGGGATGACACCAGACATATTTCTTAAAGAAAAAGTCATCCGTAAGAAGGTAGAAAAAAAAATGAGTGCAGACTGGCGATTTAAAAAATAATAATAATGAAAAGGGTTAGGTGTTACATGAAGTCAGACACCAGTTTAAAGCAGTTGCTGAGAGACCACTCATGTGAGACAAGTTACCTAAAGGAGAGAAACCCAGAACTTTTAGCTCGAATGAGCTGGGAAGTTACTGTTTTGTTCAGGAGATTGTACCAGATAGCAAGAGATCGTGCCTACATCTGTTTTCAAATATAATACTCCCAACTTTTCAACGGGTTGGAAAAACAAGCCCTCCTTCTCCTACTGTACTTAAAAGATGTGTTGTCTTCTTTTTCCCCATATGTCTTCAGTTTGGACCAGAACCCACTACGTTAGAGGTCTGGTTAACAAACGTCCTTGAGGAGCAAATAATTTTACAAATGGAAGTTATTATTTCGAAGTGTTTCCAAAGTGAATTAACATACCTTTTACACTTCCACAAATACTTAAATCCAGGTGTGTTGATTTAAATGGTTAAAACCATTATTAGTTTTGCAAACCTGGGAAATAGAAAAACATCTCCTTCTGGATACTGTTGCTCAATCTGCTCACCCTTTCTCAGGTGCCAGACCTCCCCCAGCTGCCACCACTTTGTCCCAGCAGGTCTCTCCTCCTCCAGTCCAGCTCTGTCCTCTCTCAAGATAGGACTTTCTTGGGGTTGGGGCAGCAGGTGGGGCAAAGATCGCATTGCTCTCTCTCTCTCTCGGCAAGAACTAAATGCTTTAGTCTTTGTTTCCTTCAGGCACTCCTAAATGGTACTGACTTATCTGATGAACTTCTTTGAAAATTAATGACTGGTGGTAGTTCAGTGTGTTACTATTTCTGATAACAACAGCAATTAAAGAGTGGCCTCCAATGTCTCAGTGGGAAAAAGATCCCTTCTATAAAGGGAAATCAGGTTTCTTCCAACAAGATGTTTTCAGGTAAACCTGAAATCACACCGAGTGAGAGACCAGTTCTTGGTTTTTATTCACAATTACAGATACTGGTGGAGAAAAACTGACAAATATTTCAACAAAACTTTCGTTTTATTTAATTTTTAATTTTATCAGAGTAATACATGTATGCATACTTTTAATACAGAGAAGAGCACATAGGACCTTTGATAAAAATAGCCAGCCTCTGCTCCATGGCCCCAGCCTCAAAAGCAGTATTATATTTGTTCATGATATGTACCCCCCAATTTTTCAACTATCTGCTCACTATCTTGGCAATTTGAGATATCATTATTGATTGATTTTCCTGCATGAAAAATGAAGGTCAAGTAGTCTAATGCACCCCTCCCATCACACACCACAAATACATGTACCCTCTATCTGTCTTCCCACTATAGTTAGAACATACTTTGGGGTTAAGTCCATGTTTAAGATTTATATTAAATAACTGTGCCTATCACTCACAGCTGAACCACATCACGTTTTAGAACTTATATTTCTTTTCTTGTATTTATTTTTGTTTTACGAGGACGTCAAATGTGCTGTTTTGTTTCCTTAGTTTCCTACATACCAATCCTTCACACACCCTCAATATTCTGACATGGCTGTTAAACCCTTCGTGAAATTAGACATATCAGTGAACTATCAGTACCGCTTTTTCATGGACACAGTCTTCCTGGAGTCGTTTGTCTTTTTGCACTCACGGCTGCTACACAGAGGCAGTCCTGAAAAGTTCCTCTACCCATACCCTGAATATCCCCATCCTGCTCATTTGTAATCTACCCATTTTAGTTTGGATTTCATGCCCTCCTCTTTTTTTTTTTTTATCAAATCCCTCATTTTGAAGAAACACATGGTTCAGTGGCCTTTTGAGAATGAGGACGTCGGAGGTACGTATGTCGAAGTACTACAAATCAGAAACTCTATTTTGTCCTCAGATCAGATTGTGGTTTGGCACGGTACAGAATGCAAGGTTGGAAATTAATTTCCCTCAGAATGTTGAACGTAGTGCTCCAACTGGAATATGACCTGCGTTGCTGTTGAGAGGTTCAGTGAATCTGAACCCAATTCTATATCTTGTCCTGAGAGCTGATTTCTCTCTCTGGAAAACTTTTAAAGCTTCCTGGTGATAAGCCTTAATATGGGCTTTTCTTCCTTCCTTCTGCTAGACCCTTCGTGTGCCTCTTTGATCTGAAAAATGTGTCCTTCGATTCCAAACTTTTTTATTCTATTGCTTTGATAATTTTGTCTCCTCTGCTTTATCTCTTCTCTGATTGTGGACCTCTTATTCATTGGCTATGAAGCCTCTGATGTTCTTGTTTTTTCTGTTCTATTTTCCATCTCTTTGCCTTGTATTTAGTTTCTGAAAGAGTTCCTCAAAACAATTCTTCTGGTTTTCTTGGTACTGTTACATTCTTTTTAATTTTAAGAACTCTTTTTTTAATGTTCCTTTTAAAAGGGATTTTGTTCTCATTTCATGGATGCAATATCCACTTTTGTCTCTGAAGATGTTATATAGAGACGTTTACACTTTTAAGGCTCCATGGAATGGCTTATAACATACAGTATAATGGTAAGGAGCTTAGACTCCACAATCAGTTAAAATGCCAGCAGTGCCATTGATTATGACCGATGACCTTAAGCAAGTTACCTGACTTCTGCTTATCAATTTTCTTAATAAAATATATGTAATAAGAGTATCCATTGGATAGGGTTGTTGGAAGGTACAAATGACATTAGTAGGTACTATGCAATTAGAAGGCTCCCTGGAAAATGGTAAACCTAGATAATATGTTATTGTATCCATTTCCTCTGAGTTCCTTTTTTCCCTGGTTTTGCTTGACTTAGTCTTCATCTTTGTGTTAGACGCCTTCCTCCGATAACTGATGATCCTTGGCTGTGTGCTCACATTTGAGGGTAAAGAACGAAAAACTGATGGAAGCTCTGTGTACTTTTGGACCCCTTACTTGCCATGTTGGAAACACAATTCCCTGAGGCTGTCATGCCGAAGAGACCACATTGAGGGTCCAGAGGGGGGCTTGAGGAGGGTCAGCTGTTGTAATCACTACCTGCAGCCACAAGACACCCCCCTCACCGAATCAAGTCAACCCCCAAAGCCATGAGAGGTCATAACAGTAACAAATGAGTGCTATTGATTTATGCCATTAAGCTATGCAACAGCAGAGAAATAATACAGAGAAGGAGAATGAGCACCAAGATGAGCACGGACCCCAGCTAGTGTCAGATGACTAGACAATTTAGTTGTCCAGAAACCCCCTCCTGAATCTCTATTCCTGGAGGTCTACTAAAGAACATCCTTGTTTGATTCTCCAAAGACACTAAAGATGTTTCTCTCTCCTCGTTCAGAGTCAATTGTAGAATCACAGCTGTGAGGTATAAGAAGACAAGTCCCTCTAAGGCACTGTAATCACTTGTTCCCTAAGTATTGAGATAATGCATAATAATAAACCACCTACAACAAACACAGTGTCATTTTTATCTTGATCGATAATACTCTTTTTCCCTTTGCATCTCGCCACTTCTCTCACTCATCTAAATTCATTCCTGTGCCAGAAACAGGATTTCAGAAAAGAGATTCCTTTGCAAACTCAAAAGAGCACTTCAAATGCAGGGGGGAAAATGAGGTGAGAGTGTCAAAGAAGGCTTCTCAGAAGCTGAAACAATTCTTTGAAAAGAGATGACCACAAGAATTAAGGCTTGACTTTTAGAAGCCGATAATTCAGCATGAAATGATGTGCAGTGTAATTGCCAGGAGTCTATTTGTTTAAGCTATAGTGCAGTTATTACCCTGTGAGAGGGGTTTTTGGACTTTGAACATCTTGAGAGAGACCTTGGGTCTAAAACATATTTATTTCAAGGCAATAGATGTTACTTACATTTCACTGTCTACTTTTTTTCCTCCACTGAGAAGGAGATTAATCTTCGCCTAAAGAACTCACAGCTACAAGGATAGGTAAAGGCAGACAGTAGTCAAGGAGATCTCACAGGGGAGAAGGTAACTAAGCATCCAAACTGAAACCCTTAAACAGTTGCTAACCATGAAATCAGCCATTCAGAATGTAACTGTCAAATGCAACCACACTTACTGAAAATTTTACTTGGTGTTAATTTGAAATGTTTCAAAACTCTTAAGTTCAAGATGAATAGCTTACTAGTTTCGTGGGGAAAATTTTCCCTATTCTAATTTTACTCCGTTATAGTGAATTATGGGGAGCTAGTGTAAGTTGCCTGGAAGACATTTACTGAAACTGTCATCACCATTCCCTGGCTGAACCTTAACCTTCGGCTGTTAAGTGCTAGATGTATGAATATGTGGAGGATGAGGATCTATCCTATAAGAGACTTAGATTCAAAGAAAAACAGATTTATACCTTTTAAAATCTTAAACTGCCTCAGAAATGATCCAACCACTTTGATCTCCTTTTGAAGTGAGTGTCGGCTATGGGTTGTGGTCAAAGCAGTTGTAAACTATGGAACAGAGCAGTGGTTTCTAACTTGAGCACACTAATCAGTATCACCGGGAGGGCTGGGTAAGACACAGATAGCTGGGCCCCACCGTGGTTTTTGATTCAGTCAGTCTGGAGGGGAGCCTGAGAATTTACATTTCAAACAGTTCCCAGGTGCTGCTGCTGCTGGTCAGGGACCACACTTTGAGAACCACTGAAACAGAGCCATCAAAACCATTATGAGGACCCATAAGTCGTGTGTGCATGCGCACGCACATGCGAGTGCATGTGTGTGTGTGTGTGCGCGTGTGTGTATTATCAAATTATCCTGGGTGAGGAATCCATCTTAGCTGATTCTTTGGAAACAGTCAACGTCAAGAAGAAAGCACAAACCAGCCAAGTCCTCAAGGTGGAACCCAAAGGGCTGATAGAGTGCTGAGGAAATAAATGTGACAACATGTAACCTCCAACTTGCTTATATGGAAAAGAGCTCAAAGCATGCATGAAGATGGGAAAGTCATCAGTAATACTGATCCAAGTTGGGCCTTGAGACTGTGTATAGGTTTGGACTTATCAAATTAAGTCAAAAGAAATTAATATTCAAAGAACTCAGTGCTATAACATCATAGATGTCATAACTGGGGGATCTAAGGGGTTTTATTTTAACACAAATAGAGTCACTGAAAAAGGTAAAATCTTGACAAGTGTCTCTCAAATAGAAAACATCATTGTCATCATCATCATCATCATTGTACTCATTATCATCACTATCTTTATTATTTAAATGAATTTGAATTGTGTTAAATAATTCACATACATTGTCTTACTTAAAGGCAACACTGTAAGATAGGTCTACTAAATCCATTGTAACTGAAAAGAAGGCTCTGAGACTTGACGAGTCACAAGTGGCAAAGGTGGTCTATGAATCCTAGTGCTTCTGACTCTAAATCTTACTGTGAAATAATTCCAGTAACATATATTTTAACAATTAAATTTTGGCTCACTTAATTTCAAGTTATTAAAAAATTCAACAAAGTTTGTTGGGACCTGACGCTGTTCCAAGAGCTTCCCATGGTTGTGTTACTCTTTTATATTCCTCACTAGCCATATGCAATAGGCAAAAGATAATGTCTTAGTGCCAAGCCTGCCCCTGATAGGCAAAGGTTTTCCTTGATATCCCAGATTGCCTGTTAAAACCTTATCTGCCTCTAATAGCACTGTGAAGATTTATTTAGTCTCTTCATAGTCTTTGCATTCTTCACAATCATATAAAAAGCTAAGATGACAAGGTCAAACCTATAACTTCTCTAGATGTATTATCATCAAGTGAGAACATATTGTATCAAAGGAATAAATGCTGGATGGTGAATTTTAATCCTTGACAAGTATCCCTAGAAGAGCCTTTGTGTATTTCTCCTTTGTAGAGCAGGGAAAGGAGATAGAGATAGAATGGCAGGATGTGCGGTAGAGAGTCATTTGGAAGAAAAGAGATGCTCTTTTGTGGTGAGGCCCTCACTTTATTTATAATGAGTCCACCTCAGGATCAAGAGTCTTGTGGAAAAATTATTAATAATTGTGGACTGTTATAAGTAATAAAATAGGAAGGTATTAGTCTTTATGCATTAACCAACATATATGTGTGTGTTATGAATTCACTCCTGTAAACATCGTGTGTGTGTGTGCATGTGTGTTATAAATATACCACTAAAAACATTAAACATCAATGGGGACAGTTATCTGTATCACGAGGTAAGATCCATCTGTCCAGGCAAAGGGCCTAGAGTGCCGGGAAATGGAGCCGGGTGGTCTCGTGGCCTACCACAAAGAGAGAACTTCCGCGATTGATGAAGGGTTCAAAGCTGAGTCAACTTTCCTATAACACAACTGCACTCAATTGAGTGAAAGAAGTCTTCAAGTATTCCATTTAAGGTTGAGAAGCTTCAATGGCCAATTCAACTTAGAATGCCAAGAAGAATGGCCCCATATTTCACTCATCTGTGTAGAGCCCAAAGAACTGTTCTAAATTACAAGAAATACCTTCCTTCTGCAATTGAAGAGTGAGTCAGTCATCCTTACTATCTTCTATTTTCTCATTTCCTGGCCAAGGTAGTGGTAAAATTGAGGAGCACTAAAGACATTTTGTTTTCTCCTTGTCTTGGGATAAAATCATCTGCTATGGAGAAATGGTTATGAAACTTAATCAGGGCTTGAGGAAAAATCCCACATCTGAAAACTTGTTAACACCCTTGTATCACAGCGACTGGTTGTTCTTTCTGAGACTGGCCTGAAGTAAACAGTCTTTGAAGATAGAACTTCATAGCAATTTCCAGAATGAGAAAGTGGGGACTTACTCATTCATTTATTCTTTCAAGAAATATTTACTGGCTGACTTCTGGGTGGCACAGCATTCCCGTGTTTTCTTGTTGGACGTTAAAGCAAAAAATGAGTGGCAGCTTAACCCTCACATTCCAGTGCCTGACATTGAAAAACTGGGAAATGGAGGTCGGGCTTGGTTTTTGTTTCCTCCTAATATTTTTAGAGACCTCCCGCCAACTGAATTTCCTGAAAAGATATAAGGGATCCAGGGAAGTCCTGGATCCTTGAATGTCCAGGAGAGGTGATCAAGGTCATGGGCCACTGTGCCTCCCAAATGCTTTTGGTAAAGAGCTTGAGCTGGGGAGGTCAGAGAGCCATTCATTCTTTGAGCTTTGGTTTTCTAGGGTTCCCCCCACCACCAGGTTTTAAATGAACTTTAAAACAAAACCAAAACTACATCACAAAGAATTAAAGACAGAACTTCCATGGGGAACGTGATCATCAAATGTGAGATATCCCATCCAAAATCACTAAAATAGGAATTTGAACCACGGTGGTCTGCTTCAAATGGCAAGGGATCTAAAACGCCATGTAAGAGTGACAGACAAAATGCTCACCAGTTCAAAAGGGGGGATGATTTGTTTCTGCATGGACCCCCTGCTATTGGATGTGTTTTGAGAAATGGTGCTATCCCAGTAAAATCAAGTGGCCCCACCTGGCCTTTATCCTAGAGGTGTGCCCTGGAGAGGCGCACACCTCTATGTTTTTTCCTGGGTAGAAAGAGACAAGAAAGTTGATGGAGCATTAAAGCCTCACTCTCCTCTTTTGATAAAGACATCTGGCAGGAATCACCCTGTAATTCCACAAGAATTAGTCATTGAGAGACCTACATCACTGAAGAACAGAAAAACCTGTTGATACAAGTTTCTTGTCAGGAATAATTTGGACTGACCAATCTGGCTCTTCCACTCAATTTGGCCACTGGTTCTCAAAGACGTGAACTTCTAGAGGTGTGTTTAGGACATGGGTAGCTTTAAGTATACAGAAGAACCCGACTGTTTTGACAACATTGAAGATATGATTTGTTTGCAAGTGTCTATTTTACCTAAAAAGAAAGAGACAGCAAGCTCCATTAGAGCTCGAGTTGTGCCTCCGTGGCATACGGCAGGTTCCAAATAAATAAGGAAGCAAGTAAGTAAATAAACGCCAGCAAAAACCTGTGAAAAGATTTATGTAGTTCTATTTTGGGGACTTTTAATGATGTGGAATGTGGCAAGAATTAGATGGAATAATACGAAGAAAAGCAGTCTTTATTATGTTATTCCACATAATTTGAAGATAAAGCGAATATGCCGAGAAGGCAGATCTGGAGAAATCTGCAGAGAAATGGAGCAGTAGCCTTATCACCCAGAGTCTGCCTTATCTCTGGCCTTCGTGTTAAGACAATGTGTTTCCTTATTGCTCCAATCTATTTTTCTATTATTTGTAGTTAAAAGCATCACAACTGGTTCAACATCAGTGCATTTACTTCCACTGGAGCAAATTCCTTTTATGCACCAGAAGTGCATTTATCTCCTATTCTAGACACCCCTTTTTTATGTTGGAAGATCTAGGGAGCCGGATTAGTCATCAGATGGTTCTCCCTCCCCCCTCCACCCAACCTCCATATCTTTATCTCTCTCTACCTCTGTCTTCTTCTCTTTCACTTTTTCTTTCTCTTTCTCTTTCTCTCTTTCTCCTTCCTTTCTTTTTAAAGGGAATGGGCTAGTTATGGGATAGTTTTCCAGAGGATGTTAACTCAGTCTAGAATTCCTGTTGAAATATTGCTATTCAGAAACAGAGAGCATTTCACTAGTACCTGGAAAATTCAATATACTCCAAGACTCTTATTTCCTGTTGGACAATGGTAGAGACCTTTGTCCTTGTCTTCAGTCTTCGTCTTTACTGCTGTGTATATAGACCATCAGGATTAAAAAAAAAATGATAATAACATGAGCCTCAAATGTGAGCAGGAAAATTTCCTAGCAGCCATATTTTAAAAGGAAAGAGAAACAGGTGAAGTTAAATTTAATGATATATATTTAAATCCATTATATCTAAAGTATCACTTCAACATGTAGTCAATATAAAATTATTTTTTTCAATATGAAATTATTGTCATTTTGCATTCTTATTTTTGCACTAAGTCTTTGAATATCTGTGAAATCTTATTTTACATTTCTAGCACTCCTCAATTTGGACTAGTCACATTTCAAGTGCCTAGCAGTGCAGTTGAGGTTGAACACACATCTTTACTTCTGTTACAGTCTAAGACACATAGATATGTAACATTTGACTAGGTAGCTGCATGACCTTGTTATTGCAATCATCTTCAGACTACTGTCAGTCCATCCTTTTATCTGATTTAATGTAGTCTTACGTGTGTCATAGCTTTTGTTTGTTTTGTTTTTAAGTAGGCGCCATGTCCAACATGAACTCACGACTCTGAGTTCAAGAGTCACAGGCTCCACCAACTGAGCCAGCCAGCACCCTGCGTGTCATAGTTTCTAATAGTAAGTGAACAAGCCAGTCTTCCTGATAGATATAAGGGAAGTCATTTATCTTTATCTAAGGATTTCCTTATTAGTCCATATAATACATATTACATTACATAGAATATATATACATATATATACATATATGTATAGAGAGATTATATTCCTTATTTCAAAAAGTTACTGAATGTTAGTTTTACAGCTATTAGATGGAATGTTTTAATTCATCCTAGGAACCCTACTTTTAAACTATGTATCAACCAAAAGTAAATATGTCTAAAGTGTCTGTTTATTCATGATAAACAAAATAGCTAATGTAGCAAACAAAGTAAAGTTTGCTTTACTGTCCCAAGAAGGAGATGAACTGAGTGTCCCAGGGACTCTGCCACAGTGAAAAGAGCGTGGCCATCAGCCAAGACAACTTGGTGATACTGCTAACGAGCTGTGCGACATTGGGCATATTTGTTAACTCCTCTTCATATTTATTAACTCCTCTTTATCTCAGTTTCCATACTTGTAGAACTAGAATGACAACACACCATGATGGAGACTGTGAGTTTTATCCCAATATCCATTCTTCCTTTCTTTATCAGCCAAGACTCCCCAAAAGTTAGTTAGACACTAGGATGCCCAAAGGTAAGTCCACAGTCCCAACCTCCCTTGCAGTTAGATGTGTTTATGCGATTAATTTCTTCCCAAAGAGGTGAAAATGGAGGTGGTGGTCTGCAGCTTCTAGGAAGTTTCCATAAAAAGAAGAAGGAGATTGACTTTTGGCTTCCCATTTTCTCCCCTTCTGGGATTTAGACACAGAGGGTAGAGCTGAATCACCGGTTTTGAAAAATGAGAGGTAAGCAAAGTGTGGGGCATAGCGGAGCAAGAACAGGAACCTGGGTCACTTAGGATTACAAAATCACTGCCAACACCCTCGATCATTTGCCCAGGCTCCTAGAGAAGAAAAAAATGCATATTTCTATTTTGTTTGAGGCATTTATTTTCTGTTACTTGCTGCTGAACCTAATGCATGCCTAATCCATAAGGTGGTTTTAAATATTAAATGAGATAGTGTATGTCAAGTACTTTGTACAGTTCCTGGCACAAGGGAATGTCAGTGTCAATATCTGATTGCTGCTATTATTATTAGGATAAAATAGCTCCATAAGACCACTCTAAGGGTCAAATGAAAATTACAATCTTAGTCTGTAAATCTAAAAATCTAAATGTTGGTCATAATTATTATCATCATTATTTAGTTATTATAAGGAATTAAGTAACTGCTAGCACAATCTACTTGGATCAGTTTATCTAGTCTAATAAAAATACAGATGCAGACTTCATTACTTTCTTTAGGTTTATTTTAGTTAATTGTGAATGTTTAGAGGCTTGTCATTATATCGATGCTTTAAAACTGATGAAATGCTCATTTGAGTAATATAAAGGAAATATATAGAACCCAACAAAACTATGACCTCATTTATTTATTTACTTTTACCTTTAAAAAGTTCTCCATTACAAAAATCAATGTAGTGTTTGTAGTTAAAGTACAATTACAAAATCTTAAGTAAAATGAGAGTCCATCTCCTTCCTTCTCATTTCCACACTATTTTTTTTAAGATATTTATTTATTTATTTATTTATTTATGAGAGAGAGAGAGAGAGAGATCACAAGCAGGGGGAAGGGGCAGAGGAAGAAGCAGGGGACCTGATGTGGGACTTGATCCCAGGACCCTGGGTTCATGACCTTAGCTGAAGGCAGACGCTCAATGGGCTGAGCCACCCAGGCATTCTCGCAACCCCATTCTTTAGAATTAACTATATTAACAGTTTAATTCATAATTCCTTGTAAGTAAATATTTATTTTTTGTATAGTAACATAGATACACATTTTCTCTTTACAAAACAAATGCAATCATTTTTGCAGGAAGTTCAAAATTGCAGAAAAGAAACTTTTGGAATAGCTTTCGGGTTTTGTTTCATTTTGTTTTCCAATTTAAAATATCCCTTGAACATCTTTCTGTGTCAGTACATATCCATCTGTCTCATTTTTAAACACTTTCTGGGGAGTCATTTAAACTTTTTACTTATTGAGTTATTGTAAAATTATTTGTGAATCAAAGGAGATTGCCCTTGAAATAAAATAATAGCAGGTAGAACTCTGTGCACTGTGAGGATTTCATTAGATGATTCAGGAGAGTGCTTAGCATAAAGTCTGCACATAGTAAATGATTACTAGGTATAAATATTAGTTATTATGGTATTGATAATAATGATAGTTAAGGGTGACCATTTCTCTGAGCTAAAATTCAATAAATTGCTATTTCAAAGAAACGGCTTCTTATCCCCTATATCTATAAAACATTACTCAATACGTATAGTATTCTTCATATTTTCAATTTAGACCCTCCTTGGGCTCTGTTGTATGGTGGAGGTGGGTGTCATATCCTGGAGGACTTCCAGCCTGAGCTTGGTTCTCTCCAGGAGCTGCTCAGCCTTTGACTATCCAGCTTGGTGCCAAAACTGAACAAAAAATATAGTCCACCCATCTGCCAGCTGCTGAGGCAGCAAAGAAGGCATTTAGTTTCTAGGGCATTTGGGAACCTAAATGATCCCTTGTTGGAAGAAGAGAAGCCTGCTGGGTTGGGCCTTTGGGACCAGTGGGGATTAAATGGGCCTAATGGCTCCTGAATAGCTACCAGGCAACCAGTGACTCAGATTCCCCTGGGGAGATGAGTCACAGTGTGCAGTGGGTAGCAAGTCCCTGGGAGGAGCCAACTGGGGGTGTCTGCTCCCTGGAAGGGGCCTGATGATGTGGACCGATGGCTCTGGGGCAGAGGGAGAGGGCTGTGACAGGAGCTATCATTCAGAAAGGGCAAATGGGAAAACCATCTTGAAAGATGGTAGCCTTCACCTTATAAATCTCCCAATTTTGCCATTCCCCCAAATGTCTTAAGCACAATTATACCAGAGCTTGAAAAACAGACTGAATTGGGGTGGGGGGAATGAAATCAAATTATTTCGAACTAACAGACAATTCTGCCTTCAAAGATGTTAGGTGCCCAGGTAAATAATGTTAAAAATAAATCCAAGAGCACCTCATTTTCTAAAACTGGAGTGTTCAGGAATTCATATGTATCTGAGGTTGGTAGTAATTTTTTTCAGAACATTTCTGATTTCTTGTGAAGCTGGAGCCTTGAATGGTCCGACTTGGATGAGAAATAACAGTGGACTTAGTACCATCATAGACTTTTTGTGATTGTGGCATTCGAGGGCCTGAAATCCATCTCTCATTGCTCTTGAAAAACTCTGGGCCTTAAAGAAGGAGTGAATGTCTTTCTGTAATGTATCCACCAGGGATGGGAAGCCTTTTGATAATCCCCACAAAGTCTTTGCTGGCAGAGGTCTTGCTTGGACAGGCTGAGAGACACAGGTTTGAATCTCAGTGCAAGTGCATGCCACCACCATCGTTCCTGTTCACATAAAGCCATTCTCAATCCAATAAACTCATAGAATCATGGCACTTAGAACTTGTTAAGTATCTTAGAAATTACCAATTTGAATTCATTTTATAGAGGAGGTAACTGAGCCATGGAGAAGAGTTTTGCCCAAGTTTAGATATCTAATAATAATTTTATTCAAGGACATTATAATATAATCTTTTATGAGTTTGTTTATAGTCCCACTTTTAATAATATATCACTAAAACTTTACTGTGTGTTTATTGAGTTTTAAGCTGTAATGTCAAGTAGACAGGTGAAAATAAAGGCAATTCTTCTTACTGCTTAGGTCATAAAAAATGTTGGTTCTCTGTATAAACTTTCTTAGTCTGCTATTTTACTAGTATTCAAGATTTCCTGTTTAAAATGTTGTAGTCACTTCCTCTGAGAAATCTTTCCTTTCCTCTCCAGAATAGGTTGGGTATCCTTCCCATGTGCCTACCCATCACCTTGGCTTTCTCTCTGATAACATTTGTAACATTATATTATAGCTGTCATTTAAATTTTGATTCCCTATGACCTGAGCTCTATCAAATGAAGGAGCCAAATAAGAGAGGTACAAAAACTGTAAAGGATTAAATAGTTACAATGTTTATAAAATTTACAATTACAATTTAAAACTTATAATTACAAAAATTAATTTACAAAGTTTTAAGATTTCTAAGTAAGTAAGACAGAACTTAACACTGGTAACAGAGTTCCCTGTCTTTGCCTTTATGTGCCTATTTACATGTTGGGGTGTTGGAGGTGTGTGGCAGACACCATCTAGGGGACCCTCCATGTTTCCTGCCTCCTAAAGTTCACATCTTTCTGGAATTCTCTCCCCTTGCATGTGGCCAGGACCTTTGACCTTCTTTGAACCAAAGAATATGGCAAAGGTAAGGGGGTGTTACTCTTGAGATTATGTTACCTGCTAGAAGACTGCCTGGCAAGCAGACTACTCTAGAGGCTGTCCTTGCTGGTTCCAAGATGGAAGCTGTGGGAAAGCCTGTATGTCAAGGAGCTGCAGGTGGCCTCTAGGAAATGGGGGTGGCTGCTAGGAACTGAGGGCAGCATCCAGCTGACACTCAAAAGGAGCCAGGATCTTCAGTCCTACAACTGCAAGGAAATGAGTTCTGCCAACAACATGAATAAACTTGGAAGACGATTCTTCCCTATTTAAGCTTCCAGATAAGAATACAGCCCACATTGGGGAGGGTATGTGCTATGGTGACTGCTGTGAATTGTGTAAGACTGATGTATCACAGACCTGTATCCTTGAAACAATTAATACACTACATGTTAAAAAAAAAAAAAAAAAAGAATACAGTCCAGCTTGCACCTTGCTTGCAGCTTTGTAAAACCAAAGAAAAGGACCCAACTAGGTCATGCCTAGACTCCAGGCTCACAGAAATTGTGAGATAATAAAAGTGCGCTGCTTTCAGCCACCAAATTTGTGGTAATTGATCACACGGTAAGAGATAACTAGTAGAAAGTGTTAGTTTATAAAGATGCTGCATAAATAACTAGGTCTCCATTGGAAGGAAGGAAGGAAGGGAAGAAGGGAGGGAGAGAGAAGGGAGGGAGGAAAGAAGGGGGGAGGGAGGAAGGAATATAGCTTCAGTTAAAGTTTTTAGATTTTTTTAGAGGATTTATTTGGTCACTTTAAAATCAGTTTAGAGAACACTCAAAGAAGTTACCTTAAGAGATTTTAAGAAAATAGCAAACATCAAATATCTATCTGATCTGGGAGGTTTAGGCAAATTTTTATGGGTGAATTCTGTGAATATATAGGACTGAAGAGGATCTTAAGAACTTAAGACAGGTGATTTGTGTTTGTCTTCAGGTAAGGTTGTCCTTAAACCTTCCCAAATATACACTGACAATGAGGACGATAACATGAATATCATGAGGTTCTATTTATTGAGTTCCTCATACACGTCACACAGACTAGGAAGCAACTGACTTCTACAGAGCACTTAAAATTGTTCATGTATTGTACTGTGAACTTTATATAAATAATCCTATATTAAATAACAATAAGTTTTTCACAATAAGACATAAGTATTTTCCCCCATTTTATGCACACACGTGTACTCACATGCTTGGCATGTATGCAAAGAGACTCACAGAGAGTGCTTTACTCCAAGTCAACAAACAATTAAGTTGTGAAACTGTGATTCAAATACAAAATTAACAGTTCTCACTACCTGGAAATTTCCCCAAACAATTTGATTTCTAACTTTCATGCCATATTTTAAACCCAAGGTTGCTATAGATGCAAAAAAAAAAAAAAAAAAAAAAAAAAAGCAATTCTCAGAAGAGAACTGCAAATGACTTATAAGTATACAGTTCAATAGTACCCCCTCACTAGCAGTCAGAGAAACATTTATACTCATCAGTTGGTAAAAATTAAAACATTCAGTAATAGCAAGTGTTAGTGAGTCTGATTAGATCAATTTGCTGTATTTGGAGAGAGATTCACCATGTGTAGCTGACTTAACACTAGGTTCTGCGACGTAGTTTGTAGAAGCTAGTAGCTGGTGTCAACCTAGATCTATCATTGGAAGAATGGATAATTAAAATGTGTTAGATGTCTCCTATGAAATAACGTGCAGTGGTTAGAAGCAATGAATTAGTACATATAGCATCATTTTAAAAATATAGTGTTGAATGAATAAAAAGCACAGGAGAGAATGAGATCTACAATACAGTACTACTTATGTATATTAAGACACGGATACATACTGGTTGTATTTTTATTTTTTATTTTATTTTATTTTTTTTAAAGATTTATTTATTTGACAGATAGAGATTACAAGTAGGCAGAGAGGCAGGCAGAGAGAGAGAGAGGAGGAAGCAGGTTCCCTGCGGAGCAGAGAGCCGGATGTGGGGCTCAATCCCAGGACCCTGAGATCATGACCTGAGCGGAAGGCAGAGGCTTTAACCCACTGAGCCACCCAGGCGCAACCTGTATTGAACTCATTAAAAATGGCTGCCTGTAGGGGAGAGAAAGATAGATGGTAGGTGTCAGGGGAAGGATAGGGAGTAGATTGAAAGAAAAAAAAATATGAAGGAAAATAAAGGTGGGGTCTTGACCAGACTAATAATTGTTAATTATGAACTAATTAATATATCTCTCAGCATTTGAGATCCCCCAAAAGATAACGAAAAATGTTGTGGAATGCAGCTTTATTATTATTGGCTAAAGACCTTATGTGAATTTGGATATTTGAATTTTAAAATATGGGTACCCAACTTTTTTTTTAAAGTATTTTATTTATTCGACAGAGAGAAATCACAACTAGGCAGAGAGGCAGGCAGAGAGAGAGGAGGAAGCAGGCTCCCTGCGGAGCAGAAAGCCCGATGTGGGGCTCGATCCCAGGACCCTGAGATCATGACCTGAGCCGAAGGCAGAGGCTTTAACCCACTGAGCCACCCAGGCGCCCCCCAACTTTTTTAAAAAAGATTTTATTTATTATTTGACAGAGAAAGACACAGAGAGAGAAGGAACACAAGCAGGGGTAGCAGGAGAGGGAGAAGATTTCCCGCTGAGCAGGGATCCCGATGCGGGACTCAATCCCAGGACCCTGGGATCTTGACCTGAGCCGAAGGCAAACACTTAAAGACTGAGCCTCCCAGGTCCCCTGGGTACCCTACTTTTTACTGGAAAGAAGAGTTAGATCAGGATAATGCACACTGAAATGCTGAGGGGAAGAGAGATATTTTTTTTTTCCTAAAAATAAAGTGGGTAATTTCTTAGATTTGTACTTGGAGAAAACACAATGACAAATATTTTGGCAAGGTGTTAGAGCTTACTCATTCGTCTTGTCTTAATGGAAGAGAAACTGATGAAATCATTACATTTGAGCAGAGCAATCTTAAGAGTAGATAACACTCTATCTATGTATAAACAGCCAAAAGAGACTTTCAGCTTGGGTTTCACGGTGCATCCCACTTACATATTCTCTAATCAATAACTGTGGGATCATACTCAGGTCTATGTGAATATCCAGCTCAACAAGGCAGGGCACACCAGTGGATTTTTTTTTAATCCCAGTCAGTCTGAGTTCACAGGGAAAAAATTACAAGGCATAGTTGAAGTATGTCTTTTCCAAACCATTACACATATTTGACATTGTTTAGACATGTAGTTTGGAATACATTTTCAATCTGGTGTTTTAGAACTCACTTAGGAAGTCACAAATTATAAATGAATAATGAATAAACAAATAAACCAATGAAAGCAAGGCAAATGAAAATAGAAAATACAAGGTACATGTCTTTGCTATAAATATAATGATCACCGTTGGCTATGAATTTGAGGGAGTATGTCCCACGATAAGTGTTATCATTTGGCTGAAAATGATTTTTGCCTATTTTGAAAAGCAGCCAATAGATGGAGGATAAAGAAAAGGTAAGTAAGAAATATAATGTCACAGAGAACATTAGCAGGACCCTGTGCAAGGATGACATGGAAATTCACAAAGCATTCCATATTTTTAAAAAAAGAGGAAATTACTCCATTTATCTATACCTTTGGAGAATGATGAAATGTTTTATATAAGTGATTGATCACTTAGCCTAATGACTACATTTTTTAGTTCACCCACATCTTTTTCTTAATGTAAACACTTTCTGTAGAATTTTCTAGTTTGTACAATGGTTAGAAATTAATAATACAACTTTAGGCGTAAGATCTCCAGGTATCCATCAACTCTGATGTAACCCAGTAATGTCTGTAAGGGCCTTGGGGTGTAAAGGCTTAACATCACACAAATAGCCCTGAATTCCACATGTTTACAAATTTTATCTGTTTTTTATTGGTATCTTCCTTCTCAGTCTCTGTCATTTCCTCCTGCCATGATTGTTTTAGCTCTTCTGAACTTTCTTGGCCATCCCCATGCCTACGACATTCACATCTTTTACATCAGAATAGAACCCGTGGACTTTGTGACAACCACGTAGAGTAGTTATTTTTTCTTACCTCCTGGTGTGCGTATCCAACTCAAATAGCCAAGGGAAATTCTGAAAGAGTAGTGCTATGCAGATTAGAAAATCCCTTCTGATTGAAATTATTTTAAATCAAACTGTCACGATTTTTATTAGGGTTTTCCTGACGACTAATAGGTAAATGTGTCCCATTTGGAATTTATAGTTCATTTCATTCTACAAGGTAATCAACCAAAACGCCAGATAAAATTTTATTGGTACCTATTTTATTGTGCTACCCCAGCATTTTGCTAGTGAGTTCAAAATAAGTTTTTTTTTCTTTGTTCTCTTCTGCTAACTCCAAAATTTTCCAGAGGCTAATAAAACCTGAATTTTCATAAATCCTAGCTATAGCAACAGCAAAATTTAGCATAGCTGAAGAGATATGAATAAAACTTCCCAGGCTTTTTTTTTTTTTTTTTTTTTTTTTTTTCATTAGAATGCTACTCTCCAGATACACAGAGTAAGCCTCATGAATGAAGCTCTCTATGTCTATATGCTTAGCAGTAGAACTGTAACAAAATTTCAGTGAACAACTTTTCACTGGAGGCCCTCTAAAGTTGAGCTTTTATCATGGCGGACAGCACATAAACTGTGATCTACAAACATAAGCCTTTCAAACACTAAATACAATGCCCTGTTGGTAGTAGGTACTTTATAAATAGTAGAGAACCATTCCCCTTCCCTTACTCCTTAAAATAACTTTAACCAGTAAACATTTCAACCTCATTTTTCAGAATGGAAACTAAAAATAACAATAACCAGTTGACCCTACTTAGAATAAAAGAAGGTACATCTGACTACCTAGGCTGGTTCCAGAAGCTCAGTGGTAAAACTGTTTCTGAACTGGTGTGCATTCTTTCAACTTCGGGGCTTCCAGAAGTATCGGCCACATTCCCTTTTTGCAGGACTGTAATTGCTAGAGTTGAGGAAGGGTTGGATAGTCTGGGTTGTGCACCATGTCACGCACCGCCAAGTCAATCAAATGGCCATCAGAACAGCGTGAGGACAAACTGAATGCCTACATGAGCAAATCTGGGTCTGTAAGCACAGTCAGAATGTACACAGGAGAGCAACACTTTAAAGGTCTAAAAAGCATAAACTGCAATACGCTGGACTCCCACAGTCACTCTCCAAGTCAATAATGTCTTCAATCAGTATTAATGAAAGGTCCTTTCTCAGAGGCTCACATGCTATTTTTGTGAAAGGAAAAAATATGCTAGAAGACTATCTTCTAATTCCTATCTTTGTTTCTTTAATATTATTAAATAATAATGTACAGTGAACGCTGATGTCATACTGAGACGATACTTCTGTGTAAATCTCATATTTTTATTACACTCCCAAGTCACAAATAAGACCCTATTACAAATTTACATGTAATGCATAGTCCCCAAAGAAAGAACTTAATTCCCTAAAAAAGTGACAAAGCATTTAGACATATTTCTGAGTAGTAACATTCAAATCAAGATTACCTATGAGTGGGGCATCTGGGTGGCTCAGAGGGTTAAAGCCTCTGCCTTTACCTCAGGTCATGGTCTAGGGGTCCTGGGATCGAGCCCCGCATCTATGCCCCACATCGGGCTCTCTGCTCAGCAGGGAGCCTGCTTCTCCCTCTCTCTCCGCCTGCCTCTCTGCCTACTTGTGATTGCTCTCTGTGTGTTAAGTAAATAAAAATCTTTAAAAAAAAAAAGTTCTGTGTGTATTAAAAAAAAAAAGATTACCAACAAGTGATAGGTGACCATTTTCAATGAAGAAAACTATAGAAAACAATTGAATCAGTTTATCATTTGTAGCAGAAATAAAATAAATAAAATAATACTTGATGTATTCTGTGATACTTTAAAAACTTCCCAAACATGGCAAATGCAAAAAGAAGACTATGCATATCTAATATTTAATATTTTTCTCATGATATTTCTTGTATAAAGTACAAGAACTCTCATGGCAATCAGAAGTTTTTGTAATTTTTAAAGTTGATTTAAGAATGTCCGGTGGAGAGCCACTTTTAAAGCATAACGTTACAATAATTAAAACATGTAGAGTTCATTAAATTTAAGAATTTTCTTTTATTTTCCACCTTAAAAGTCAACAATTAATCCATGTTATTATAGTTTATTTTGTCATCTACCTCAATTTCATACTTGCAGGATTAACTTATCTGCAACTTTAATATTCTTGGGTTCAAAGTTCTTTCTAGGTTTCTGAAAATGCTGGTATTTTTCTTCCCCTTGTATAGGAGGAGGTACTTCTTTTGGAAGGATGGGAGTTGTCTTTAAAAAAAGAAACAAACAAACAAACCATGAAATGTGAGGGGGCATTCAGTTACACAGCATTTTAGATTAAAATGGGAGGGGATGGTTGTGGGAAATACTCACAAAATGATATCTGTCATGCAGACTCTTCAATTTGTTCATTTTACGTGATTCTGAAGTGTAACCTCCATTAGATCCCCTAGGAGAACAACCGTCCAACAGCATTATATTAAGGGCAGTAAATAAGGCTGTTCCAACGACCAGCCGAAAGGGGGGCTCCCGTTAGTGGCCATGACTGAAGCTCATCATGATTTGGACGCTGCGGCCAAAACCTCAAGCCTTATGCGCTGAGCAACAATGAAGATATTGTACAATCAGCTAGGATTATAGTGAAGAAAAACAAGTGCTTTCAGATCATAAAAGAAATGATTATCACGAGGAAAGAGAAGTGACTGTTGGATTTAAAATGCAACCAGAGAAAAATACAAACAAAACTAAATATAAAACATCAGCACCTCACCCCAGAGGATGTTAAAATCACAAAGAAGAATTTCCAAAGGAAATACAATAAGCTCACAGATGAAAAAACATTTACACAAACCATTTTAGGATGTACACTTTGCTAAATGAGCTGCAAAATGAGAAAAGGAAACTGATTCATTGTAGACGTGCATTATCTGAAGAGTACAGAGTGTCCAGAAATTCTGTTGCTTCTTTCATAAGAATCAATGTGAGGTTTGCATTAGTAAAGATGGTGAAGTTGTTTTATAAGAAGGAAGAGGAGGAGGAGGAGAAGGAGAAGGGGGGAGAGGATGGGTAGAAAAGAAAGAGAACCAGTATCAATCCAAGAAGCAAAAGGGACTGTCAACTATGTTTATTTCCAAATGTGGAGAGGGCTTACTGCAATATAATAAAGTGCCTTCTTTTTCCTTCAACTAAGATACAAAAGTTAAAATTCTCCAGTACTCCTGAAAAGTGATGGTTCTGTAAATGATATACTTTTTAAATACCGTTCAATAGCTACTGTTGAAATTTAGTTCACGAAAAATTTGCCAGAGGAGAGGGCAAAATGGGTGAGGAGGACAGATGGGAGCTACACTTGTCGTGAGCACGGTATAAACTTGTCCAACCACTGTGCTGGAGACCTGAAGCTAATATAACATTGTGCGTCAACTGTTCTTCAGTATTTAAAAAAAAGTAGGGCGCCTGGTGGCTCAGTTGGTTAAGCAATTGCCTTCCTCTCAGGTGATGATCTTGAAGTCCCAGGATCAAGGCCCACATCTCCCTGCTCAGGGGAGAGTCTGCTTCTCCCTCTGATCCTCCCCCCTTCGTGCTCTCATTCACTCTCTCTCTCAAATAAATAAATAAAATCTTTTAAAAAAGAGTAAAAGTTGCAGTTCTATTTTTCATGAGGCAAGTGACAGCAGGCACAGCAGTTAGTTGTGCAAAGTCTTGCCACTGTTTTGTTTCATGAACATTCGTGTCAAAATTTGTAACAGTGTTTCTTATTCCACCCTACCCGATATAAATGTTATCCTCCTATTAGTAACAGGTATCACTGCAATAATCATGAATCCTTCAGAGGAGACATGTTGACTGTTAGAACGCTTCTCTAGTGGGAAGCTGAGAAAGGGCCACAGCTTTAAATACCTCCCTCAGGAACTTGTGATAGGACCCCCCCCCCCCATCACAAGGGGTGTAAGCCTCTTCCCCATCTGAGAATCACTAATCTTCTCAAAGGTTTATAAACTCCTTATCCCTTAAGAATAACTGATCTCTCTTTTTTTTAAGATTGTATTTGTTTATTCATAAGAGATACACAAAGAGAGAGAGAAAGAGAGAGAGAGAGAGACATGGAGAAGCAGACTCCCATCTGAGCAGGGAGCCTGATGCGAGACTTGATTCCGGGATCCTGGGATCATGACCTGCGTTGAAGACAGATGCTTAATGATTGAGCCACCCAGGCTTCCCAGAATAACTGGTCTTTTTTTTTTTTTTTTTAATATTTTATTGATTTGACAGACAGAAATCACAAGCAGGCAGAGAGGCAGGCAGAGAGGCAGGCAGAGAGAGAGGAGGAAGCAGGCTCCCTGCGGAGCAGAGAGCCCGACGCGGGGCTCGATCCCAGGACCCTGAGATCATGACCTGAGCTGAAGGCAGAGGCTTTAACCCACTGAGCCACCCAGGCACCCCGAATAACTGGTCTTTGAATGAAGATAAAGAATTTGTGTTTTTCCTCCATGCTAAGTTAGCAAGCTTCCAAAACATGGTGTGTATATGCTGGATTCCCCAAAGGAATTCACTATCCTACATTTGGTAGGGCTTGCACTTTGAGATTATATATATATATATATACACACACACACACACACATATATATATATATTTGATTGTTTGTTTGTTTTTGTTTTTTTCCTTGTAGTAATGAAAGATTTCCAGCTATCCATCCCTTTATTGTGATCACCAGCAGAAGAAAGTTGTCTGGGCTTAAGGGTATAGACAGGCCACGGGATGGAATGAAGTTTCACTTTGGCTTATCTGCTCAGCAATTCTAATCAAAACTAATAAACCAGAGATCAAAGTTGTATGATTACAGTAATATTAATGGCACCCTCAGTTTTAAGTAAGCTACCTGCGCCTTTCACTCAGATGTGTGCATCTCAGGAAGATGAAGGAAGAGATCAGGCAAGCCTTGGTTGTGCCAGTATTCACTAGCATGACTCACACCTGAAACAATTAGCTTCAGTAGCCACATAAGTCTCTAAGTGCTTAATGACTATTTTTCCATCCCAATGATTGAAAAACTACATAAAAAAGTAATCTTCCTATACACCGGCATTGCATCCCCCCACTTGATTCTGTACCAGGCACCATCTTTCTCTTCAGGATCAAAGCATTCCTTCTCCCGGCTGCCAGGATGTTGGCGGCTGGTGGCTCACAATCCCTTTTTTAGGAATTCTCCTTGGCCAAAGGTTGTACTCCTTCCTGGAGTCGGGGGAGGGAGAGCTCGCACACAGTGCAGGACCAAGAGGAGACTGGAGCAAGTGGGGAGCTGGCCTTGCCACAGAACTCAGTAATTAAGAGAAATAATATTTTCATGCACTATTTTTCAAAATAAAAAATATAAAGAATCCACCATGATCAAATATCACAGTTTTAAATCAAGGCAGCATGGGTAATGACCAATTTCTTTCAGTCTGAGGCTCCAATATGGCTCCACACAGCGCTCTTACTGATCCCACCTTTACTTAATATGTGCACTATTTTGTTCATTGTGGATGTTGTCTTAATTTAGATTTCTAAGAATAGTGCATAGAATATTTTTCTTGGTTCTTGAGCTTTTTGGCATCCCTAAATTTTGTCCTTGAGCCGAGTGCCTCCTTTACCTCGACCTAGTCCCAGCCCTGGCAGGTGGTACCAATGCTTTGCTCATTTGCCCTACAGGGGGACAATGCTGAAGGGCCATAGCAGCAACAGAGTCCCTCTGGGACTGGCTGAAGTCTTTCTTGTGACTTCATTGCAGTCCAATCCTGCTTCCCTCATTCTCTTCCTAGTGTTATGCCGAAGAAGACCCTTTCGGGCAAGTCTGTGTGTGTGTGTGTGTGTGTGTGTGTGTGTGTGTGTGTGTGTGTGTGTTTCCCCTAAAACATCCCCATAGAGAGAGGTGAAAATCAAAACTCAGAGAAGCTGTGGGACTTGCCCAGGTTCTCAGAGCTCCTAAGTGGTGGAGATGAGAACCCAGATGTGTCTAACTTGAAGCCAGTGCTCCTCTTTGTAACACCCTGTAGCCAAAGACCAGAATTTGGAATTACAGTTAAATAAGCCAAAGGTCAAACCCGGATACCAACAATCCTCATGCAGTGACCTAATAGTGAACTGGAAATCAGGATCTCTGATTTCCAGGAAGTAAGTCTCTGATTATGTCAAACCCTGTAGCAGACAAAAAGATGCCTGCCCTCCCCCTCCCCCCGAACAAAGATATCTACCTCCTAAACCCTAGAACCTAGGAATATGTGAACTGATGTGGGAAATGGATTTTTTCAGATGTGATTAAGTTAAGGATCTTGAGATGGGCAGATTATACTGCATTTCCTGATGGCCCCAATATAAGCGCAAGGCGTCTTCTTGGGGAAAGAGTTGTGATGATAGAAGCAGAGGTCAGAGGGTTGTGACCATGAGCCAAACAATGCAGGCATCCTCTAGCATCTGGAAGTCAAGGGTCAGGTTCTCCCCTAGAGCCTCCAAAAGAAACACGGTTCTACCTGACCTTGATTTCAGCCCCATAAGACCCATTTGGACTTCTGACCTCCAGAAGTATGAGAAAATAAATTTGGGCTCCTCCAAGCCTCTCCATTTGTGTTAATTTGTTCCAGCAGCAATAGGAAAGGAATAGAGATCCCAAAGGCAGCATCTTTGCCCTCATGTCATGGCCCTGCTCACCACACTCAGAGATGGAATGAATCCCCAACAGAAATCAGACAGAACCAGCAGAGGAATTTAACAATGACTTCTCAGTTGTGTTATATGAAAAAAAATTTTTTTTTTTAAAAGAACTTGGATATGCGCAAGGATTGACGATCTTGTTCTGGTTCCAGATGGTCATGTTCTCCTAATGACAGATGGAAGCCCAGGACAGGCAGGCTCATCTCCATGGAAGAGAAAGAGAAATGATGAATCTAAGAAGGCCGTCAAGATCCAAGATCTCTTCAAAGCATGCTTTTTGCTTTTCAGAGTCTTCATTAATTCTCTTTGAATTGTGAATATTATGTTCCTAATATAATGGAACAGCTACCCTTGCTTTTCTTCTCTTTCCTTGTTGCATTTGAAGAGTTTAGAGTTGAAGCTTCTCGTGCCCTAAAGCAACGATAGACATTTTTGTTGCTCTTGTTGAGTAGATTTGGGGTCTCTGCCATCAACTTCGTTATAAAAAAGCTGAATATTAAAGAGGTGTTTGTTTGTTTGTTTAAGACTCATTATAAGAAAGAGGACAAAATAGTTCATCTAGAAGCCAAAACGAGAGAATTTGGGGCATCAAAAATATCTTGAACAGAAACAGAAAACAGTAGGACTTCACTATAGGTGAGAAAGGGGTCCTGTCATGGGGACAGACAAGAAGAAGAGAGAGGAAAGTACCAATACTGTGTGTGTGTAAATCAGGGGTGGGACGGGGAGGAAAAAGGCAAGGGGAGGAGGTTATATTTAAGCAGTGGGACCTCAAATAACCTTGCAATAGTATTCTTACCTCAAGTGTGTCCCAGCAAGATGTAGCTATCACCACCAGCGACCTCGCAGGAGCAGTCATCACGGGCAAGTGTTGCTGTCATCCAAATGAGTGTCTGCTGCCTCTGCAGGCTCCCTTAGCTGTACGTCGCTTCGCTTCACCAGAAGATTCTCCTCCATCAGCTAGCATCTTATTTGCGGCCTCCCTGAAGAAATGCTGCCTATTTCCTTAAATTTTGCTTGGTTTCTGCCTAACTTGGTCTTACCTCACACTGCCTGTGGACATAATATGAGCCCAAGAAAAGTGGGCTGGGGTTCTGGAAACTTAATGGGATGGCACAGCAAAAAATCTTTGGGAGCTACGCAGAACCAGCCCAATTTGTTATCCTCCCCTACCCCCCTACCACCCTCTACCCGCACCCCCCTCCACCACCGCCAGTATGTCTTTCACATGAGATGGGATAATGTTTAAAGGCCTCCTTTTACCTGATGATAAAATAACGTGTAAATATAAGGGCCATCCTACACAGAAGGAATATGCAGGTCAAAGTTTTGTTATAGATCAACATACGCTTTGAAATAGCTTACTAATCAGCATGGAGGAGCACTGGTCATTTTGGCTGCTTTCCCCCTGATGTGGAAAAGCATTGGCCTGTGCAGTTACCGAGTCACTGAGACTCTCAGCAAGGCAGCCCCCCACCCCCACCCCAAACTCCTAGTTAGCATTGAAGTGGTGCAGAGCTTGGGACATTCTCGGTTGTGTTTTTTAGACATCTGGTAGCAAGAAACCAGATGGAAGCATTACGAACAAATGATTTACCATGTTAAAAATTATTTATCAGTGAAACTTGAGGGATTTTTCCTATTATGTCACTGAAGTGTGTGCTTTTTTATGTAGATGGCCAGACATGCTAGTGCCTGAGTGCCTTTGACAATACATATATTGTATGAAATACTAGGGAGGGAGACGTGCAAAAAGGTCAGAGGGCATGCTCCTAGTGGAGACTGTGGGCTGCCTGCCCAGAGCTTTCTGAACCATAGAGGGAGGTTTGGGCAGCTGGTTTCACTGGGCAGCCTCTCTCGTGGCCAGAGTGGGAGAGATGAAGGACCAAGGGGCTGTACGTCCGTCCCTGCATGTGGCTAAACCTGAGCATGGGAGCAGGGAAATGTCTGTGAGAAACAGAGAAGGGCACATCTGTCCTGTTTTGAGGTTCTCCTCTTGCCTGGCCCAGAAGATGTCTTCAGTGAGCTTTTGTTGAATGCCTTGAATTAGTAAATGGCTGGATAGAAGGATGAATACAGACATGCAGAAAACAGTGGAGGAAAAGGGGAAGAATCCTGCCCACGTTCCAGTCTGTGGTTCCAGTTCCTTTCTGCCTCCTAGCCCCAGGGGTCCTTTGTAGCCCTCCACGATGTCCTAAGAACCTGATGTGTGACTTGGGCCATTCCATGCTGGTGTCTATTACTTGCAAATTGTAATCAGTAATAATAATGGGGAGTTTGGAGTCTCTTTTGAGACAAACATGAAAAAAAATCCAAGGACTTATTCTCTTTATGTAAGTGTATATTTATATGAGTGTATGTGTGTGCATGTGTATGTATATAGAGTATCATGTACATACATAGATTCTCCAAATGAGCTGGATGCATTAATCAGTGTCCCTGAGCTCTCTTCCTTATATATACAATGAAGTGATTAGACTAAATGATCTGCATTTTTAAGAGGTAATGCTTTCTAGGAATTACGCCAATGATTTGTATAGAAGATATAATGTTGCCAGAAAACAGTGCCCAAGATAGGCACTCGGGAAATTCTTGCAATTTCCCTGTTGTGTCATTGCTGAAACCAGTTTGGCGGCTCTTTTGGAAGTGCATTCAGAGGTGGTTGCCCACTATGTGAACTTCCTCCAGAACTTCGGTCTGATGAAAGGGTGGCTGAGGCTGCTGGTAACACCAGTTTGGGCAGAGGGCAAATCTGGTTGGAAAACAGCAGCTTTCCCCTGACCTGGTCCTGGAGGCAGACCCCAGGCTGTGCCGTGTCGTGAAGTAGGCATGAAGGATCCGTGACAATGACATACCAAACTGTAATGTCTGCAAGGATGGGGGGATAAGCTGCAGGCATCACTCACACGAGGCTGCCCTCTCTCCGGCTGGGACCTCGGGATTCCTCTGGTGTTGAGCACCATGCTGGGCCTGTACCCTGTGTTCAGTAAGTGCCTGGTAGTTGACGGGACCAGGTCCATAGTGACAGCCAGGTCGCTGTACATATATTTTCTCCTTTTACACTGTCAACAATCTCCTTTTTAGGCCCATTTCAAATGTTAGGAAGGAAAGACTTCAAGAACTTAAGCAGCTTTGTCCCAAATCCCACCACTAGCAAGTGGCAGAGGACGAAAGCCAGGCTGTCTGACTCCAGCGCCTGCTGCGCTCTCCTGCCTCCCCCTTCTCAGCCACAATTGGGAGGCAAGTGAGAAGGGCACAAGGCATTTGGTTCTCTACCTGATTTAACTAGCAATCATGAAGACTCCATTAAATAATATTGATCTGAGCCATCATGTTCTCCTGAATAGCACTGTCTGCCTGGAAAATAAAGTTAGGGGATCGTAAGTGGTTCAAAACCTTGCCCATCAATATTTTCACCATGTGAAAATAACATGCATTTCAAGCTGTTATTTTTACTTTGTACTTTCCAAATGTCTGAAAGGGCAGCATACCTTCTAGAATACTCTTTTCTACGTGTCTCAGCTGTCCATGTGGGTTTTACTGGCATGCATTATTGTTCCTTCTTTCTCCTATATGCCTTCAGTTAGGGCAATTCTGCCACCCACTGAAGTTCAGTTCTAAAAAGCTAATAGCTTTGGCAAAACAGCAGAGGGGTTAGTTTTTTATTTTTTTTCATGTTAGTGTGGAGAAAAGGGAACAGAACAGGTTCTTCCCAGATGCCTGATTTCCAGTCAGCCTGCTGCATGAATCCCTGGTTGAACACATTTCAGCCATCCTGTGCCTGAGGAGAAAACCACCACTCCTGCCTGCGTTGCTATGGTAACCGATGCTCCGCAGGCAGTGGCAGTTTCATCTAACATAACTGGCTTTTAGAACTTGAGGGAGCAAGTATGCTTTCATGTAAGAGAAAGGGAAAGGCAAGTGGTTTAATTAATGTGTCTCAATTTAACATAGGGATACAGGTCACTTCCACTGTTTGACCGTAGCGTGTGTAACTCTGTTTTATATCTGTATCAGATCTAAGGCATCAAAGGATGGACTATGTCTCTCATCATGTGTGAAGTGTACAAAGTGGGCCGAAAAGCAGGGACGGGTTTGTTGGACCCTTTGCAAAAGGTTTTTCACTTTATAAAACCATCTCGGCTTGAGAGTGTATAGAAGAATTGTTTCCTCTTCTTGCATCCACAAAGGAGGCCTGAGAGATGGGTTGCTAGGCAACCTCACACCGAAGACTGGGGTGCTTTGAAATTAACATAGCTGACCTCCCCGTCAGCTCTGCAGCTCTGCTATTCAAAACCATTTTGTGAGGCTGTAGGACTCAAGAAAATAGCTATAAAATGTAAATACAAAAATAAAGACTAAGGGAAATACATCTAACTTTTTTTCCAGCAAAGACGAGTACGAAAGGGCAGGTTGAGGGGAAAATGGTGTTAGTGGCTGTAAATCTAGAAACTTGTATCTTGAATAATCTAGGAAGCAAATTTTCCTATGATTTTAGAGATGTTTATAACCGCCATATAAACTATGATAGCAAAGGGTCTGAAAATACGTGAGGGCAAACAGAAATCAGTTTATGATAATAAGATCAGCTACATATTTTTAACAAAAAGCTCAACTCTCAGTCCTTAGCACGTGATGTTTTGCTGAAGCTTCAGAGTCTCCTATTCTCCTTCCTGCCACCACATCGTTAATATGACACTGGTTGGTGTAGGAAGGGGTGGCATTTGTTTTGCAAGGAAATGAATATTTGGAGGGAGATTGCAAAGCTGGTTTATGGAGCAAAACATACACTCTTGTCAGCAGTAAATTATTTAGTTTGACTTTTAAAATACCTCATACCACTGCAAAATGCCTATGGCAACACTTTAAGATAGGTCGTTAAATTTATCAACATTAAAATCAATCAAAATTGGTGCTGCTAAGGAAGGTGGGGGACAGCGAACAAATCTTGAGGTCTTTTAGTGGGCTTGTTTTTTGTCCTGAGTGTTGGGTGAAAGCAATTCTGAAACTCTTTTAGACGGATTATAGGATTGGAGAAATGAACAAATATGTTGAGATTGTTAGGACTCAGGGTCTCCCTGTGGAAGAAGGGAGATACAAATGAAGACTGGCGGAAAGCAAGAAAGAACCTAAGATGATAAATCGGAATTGGAGAAATGGAGGTAGTTTTGTGATTTCTAAAATGTGTGTATGTGTGCATATATTCATGTGTGCATGCACGCGTGTGTACACACGTATGTGTATCCGTGTGTACCTGCGCACATGCATGCATGCTTTTTGCTTGCTTAAAGTGTCTACATTTCTTTTTAAAAGATTTATTTATTTATTTATTTGAGAAAGAGAGAGAGTGAACGAGGGGAGAGGGAGAGAATCTCAGACATCCCGCTGAGGCAGAGCCCGACACAGGGCTCTGTCTCGTGACTCTGAGATTGTGACCTGAGCTGGAAACGAGTCAGATACTTCACTGTGTCCCTCAGGCACCCCCCAGTGTTTAGAAGCAATTCACCCTAGTAGCAATGAACACTTTAGCAGTAAGAACTTCTTTTCTAACACCATCCCCTCACTAAGGGGAACCAGGGCTCCTTGGAGAGACTGCTGATTGCAGGGCTAGGGAAGTGTCATTAGAATTCAACCTAAGACATTTTGTTGTGCTAAAAAGTAGCGAAGTACTCAAAAAGAAAAAAAAATTTTGATGGGGACTGTCACAAGGTCATGGGAGCCAGCTTAACGCAGCTCCTGTTGGCCACATCTGAAACAATTTGAGGACCAAAATGAGGATATTAATGACTTATGAGTCATGGGGGGGATTCATAAATCCATAATGATTAATTCATAAAAAGTAAAAAATAAATAGGAAGGGGAGGGGCTCTTGTGTGCAGTAAAATGCTGAGGGCTGGCTGGTTGGTACATGTGGAGAATGTCCTGATGATGGCAGACTAGACTGTCTTTTATAAACATCATGGTAAAGAAGAGATCAGGCAAGAATCAGCCTGATCAAGGGGATATTTTTGAAGAAGAGTAGATTATTCATGTCATCTAAAAGTATCTCCTCACAGATTGGTTACCAGTTACAAGGGAAAAAACTAACAACTCCAGAGTGGGAAAACTTGCCTGGGTAATCAGAATTAATGTCACTAACCAGGACAGATGGACACTGTGTGCTTCCAGAGGATACCCTAAGGACAAGGCATTGCTTATATAGTATTATGGTCAGGTATGCTCAATGTAAATCTAATCATGAAGAGTATCAGACAATTCCCGAAGGAGGAACAACTCTACAATAAAGCAAAGGGCTCAATGACTGTATCCTTCAGACATGGCTGTGTTACAAAAGACAGAGGACGGCTGTGGGAATTGCCCCAGTTCTAAACGAGACTAAAGAGACATGACAAGCAGTGCAGTCCCTGATCCCAGAGTGGAACTGGACTGGAGGAAAAGGATGCTGTGGGATAAAGGACATTATGGGATCAACTGGCAGTAGCATGGGAGATTAAAAGTATTGTATCGTTTTTAAATTTACTCACACTCACAACTGTACTGTGATTGGAGGAGATCCCCGTTCTTGGGAAATAAACAAGAAAGTGCTTAGGACAGGCGCATGTATAATATATGCAACTTACTCTCAAAATGCTCAGAAAAGGGGCGCCTGGGTGGCTCATTGGGTTAAAGTCTCTGTTTTCGGCTCAGGTCATGGTCTCAGGGTCCTGGGATCGAGCTCCTCATCGGGTTCTCTGCTCAGCAGGGAGCCTGCTTCCTCCTCACTCTCTGCCTGCCTCTCTGTCTACTTGTGATCTCTGTCAAATAAATAAATAAAATTTATAAAAAAAAATGCTCAGAAAAAAATCCTAGATATGGGTATGAGGATATAAGTGTGTGTGCATAAACACATATGTAAACAGACACAACCACACAGGGAAGGCACACAGAATGGAGCCTTAAGGTAAGACAGTGGCAATATTTTTATATCTGGGAGTAGTCTTTGTACTTTGTACTTTGTACTTTTCTTAAACATGAAACTTCAGTAAGTCTGAAAAGATTTCCAAATGAAAAGTTAAAGTCAACCAAAAAAGAAAAAAAATTCTTTTTGTGAAAACTAACAATTTGTACTGGAACTAAAATAATGAATATTTGACATTCTAAGAAATCTATGAAAACAACAATAACCCAACACATACAAAAAGATAGGACACGATAACTTAGAGTTATGTGTTTTGCACAGAGAAGGGCTAGCAGGATCCAGACACACCCTGCTTGTAACATTTCTTCCTCTTGCCTCTTTGTGGGGCATATGGTCAATCATTTTAACTTTACTCTTGGGTGTTCTCAAAATCCTGGACTTTCCCAATTCCTAAATTCCCCTCTAAATGTCCTCGGCCATTTGTGACTTAAGTCAATGTGAAAAATTGGCCAGACCTTTTTCAAGAAATTATATGCAGGGGAGAAGTTTTTATTCATTAACTAGAGCAATTTCAAATATTTAACTTAAACTGTTTGAAAAGAGCATTTATATAACTGCTTAGCATTTTGGCACATTTTTTTTTCCTTCAAAGTTTT
Organism: Meles meles; assembly: GCF_922984935.1. Classification (NCBI taxonomy): domain Eukaryota; kingdom Metazoa; phylum Chordata; class Mammalia; order Carnivora; family Mustelidae; genus Meles; species Meles meles. The sequence goes on from NC_060074.1 coordinate 63,212,717, forward strand.
TAAACTTAGTGTGTTTTTCAAAGAAAGTTTAATCTCTAACTGGGGAGCAGCTTTTACCCTGACCCATTATAAGTGAGGATACTACTGACTACTTACTTCCCAGCTCTGTTTGTGATTCAAAAAAAAATTTTTTTTAATCTTCTTACATCATTTACCCATTAAAAATAAAAGTAGCCTGCCTTTGGCGGAAACTGAAATAGTAATTACCTCCTTAAAATACTCCCCCCTCTTCTTTTAAAACAGAATTTCTTTTATGTTGCCAAAACAATTTGTTTGAAGAAAGATAAAAATAACATGCACACTATTTGAAAACAGTTTGGTTTAAAGATTGCCATAGCTTCTAAGGTTATACCACTCGGAAGGAAGACATTTAGAACCTGCTCATTACTCGGCTTTCATTTATGGGATCAAATTGCTTTTGTGGGCATGGTGCCAGATTCATTTATGTGCACTGTAAGGCAGATTGTAGAGTGAAGCATTTTTCTAGGAAACATCTGGCCCTTAAGAAGAGTATTCAAAGGTGGGTAGCACTTTTTTCTGCCCATAACTATGATTTATTATGTTACAGTAACCCCCCTCTAATCTGGCAGACAGACGCCCAGCAACCACAACCAGGAACCTGGAAGTAACTGAAAAATATTTCAGAGCCCAAGGAAAACAGAGGCCCCCAAATTCCACACATATGTAGGAGTGGTACTGCATTTAGGTCAAAGTCCACTTTATTTATTACAAAAGTATTGGAGCCATTTAGCATAAGGGCTCCTGAGGCCGCCTTTATATGTCAGACTTTTTTTTTGCACTTACTTGGTTCTGATACTGTCCTTACAGAAATCACACATCCCTGCAAACTCAAATTCTTCTAAATGCCCCCAGAACCTCACCCTTTTCCTATTCCAGTTTTTCCCTCTTCTCTTTCTTATATCTTCAAAATCTGTTGGCTTTAAATATTCTGTAACTATTTCAAGATGCACAAGTAGCTCCTATCTTAGAAAACAGAAAAACAAAGCAAGACCCTTGTCGGATCGCTCTGCAGCCAGCACACGCCCACACCGTTACCCTCAGCTCTGTATCTAAACATTTTCCTATGCTGACTGCTGTCTGTTGTCCCTCACCTTCCATTCACAGGGCTGTTACTAACCCACAAGGAATCCTTGTTCACATTAGAAGGGGGGGTCCTCTTCCTCCAAGGGTGGGAGGGGGATTGTAGGGCATATCTGGGTGCTGGATTTCAGCTTCCACCCAGTCCCGCCTCACCTGGGTCACAAACTACACCACCATGCTTTGGGGCCCAGTGTGATTTCAGTTATTTCCACTGGTTTCTTACTATATTTGGTAGGGTCATCACTAAAACTCTATTAGAATATGAGCTAAAAGTGCAGAGAACTGGCTTTGCTTTCAATTTTTCTGCAGTTGCAAGATTGTGCTCTTAACCAGTTTTGACAAGCAAAACTTCTAGCCTCCTTGGTAACCCCGTGTTCTCCTATTATCATGGCTATTACCACTTCTGTTAACATTTCCCAGCAGTCTTTTTCTATCTTCCACATCCTGAATCTTTTCCTCTGACAAGTGAAATAAACCAGATTACATTTTGCATAAACAATTAGTAAAGTGTGGGTATTAAGTTGAAAGAATGTTAGCTTTTGTTTATTTTTTCCTACTCATCTTTGCTCAGCTAAACAACTTTAAACAGTCAGCAAGAAGCAAGTTTTATGTTATTCTTTAAAAAATATATATATATATATGTATTTAACGTATATGTTCATTGCAGTTAACTTGTAAAATAAGTAAATTTCTGATTATTTCAACACTCAGATTTAACAAGTTAAAAATTGGGTTAATTTTTTTTTCTTTGTTAAAGATTTATATTTGAGTGAGAGCATAAGTGGGGTGGGTGGGGGGAAGAGGGAAAGGGAAAGGCAGAGTCCCCACTAAGCAGGGAGCCTGACATGGGGAGCTCAATCCCAGGATCCTGGGATCATGACTTGAGCTGAAGGCAGAAGCTTAACCAACTGAACCACCCAAGCGCCTCCCCCCCAAATTGGGTTTCATTTGGTTTTGTATGTATTTATATCTATGTATCTATTTTTCTGCGTTAATATTTTATATGGAGTTATGTTTCTTGATATTTTGCTTATTAATTTTGTGAAAATTTCGGCAGTTAAAAATCTTTGAAAAGTTTTAAAAAACACATAAAAACATCTTTGAAAATAGTTTTTGATGACCACATAGTATTCCATTATTGGGCAAAATATAATGTATTTGACCACTTCTTTTATGTTGAATGTTTTGGTAACAATAAACAAAAAACAACCTTTTTGCTGTTATTCTTTAACTGAAAAACGTGGAGTAATTTCTGAATACCTCCTATGAAAAACTTCTCTAAGTGCGATTACTCAAAGGACAAGCTCTTACTTCAGACTGCCAAAATGCCCTTTAGGAAGGCTGACTACACTGTACCAGCAGAGTGTGAACACGCTAGCTTCCTTGCAACTTTGCAAATCTTTCATTTATTACTTTATCAGCACTAGCACTGCTGTTTAATCCTGTTATAAGGCTAGTCACTTGTCTCCAATCCCAAACTAAAAGTTGCTGTCAGTCTTAATTGGCCATTTGGTTTCCACAGTGACCCGACTAGCTACTTAGACTGTAATGCAAAATTCAATGGAGCTTCCTCAGCTGTGCATGCAGGAAACCCTTCCCGAATTGCTCTGGGTTCTTGACTTCTAGGGAAAAAGACTATTTCTTCTTGGGATCCAGTTCATCATACTAGCTAGCTTAAGGTCAAAGTACATTAAATGTATAGCTGCTTCCTTACCATGAGGGGATGATATTCTGGTCCCAGATAGAAAATTTTCATGTTGGGCTCCTCTGCTCTCTGCTCCTACTATCTCCTCAGCATAGCCCCTAGACTCTCATTTCACTGGATTCCTTCAACTAGCAATCCAGAGTAGTCTGAGTTCCCACTTTCCTGGACGTGTGATCTTGGGTATGTCACATAAGGCTTGGTCATAAACCATGCCTCCCTCAGTGAACAAGGAAGCATCAGAGGCTGATTGAGTGCTAAACCGAGTTTAAAAAGGGTGACATGATACAGCATGACAGGCTGGCTCCTTTAGACTCTGGGGCTGGATGTGGACATGGCCTCTGAGGAGGTGACAATAAACTGATACCTGAAAGAAAGAAAGAATAAGCCTAGAGTGGGAAGCTTGGAGGCAGGAAGCAGGATAAGGGAGAGGAGAGCAGGGAGAGAGTCCCAGGTTAGAGGGGGCTAGAGCAAAGGGAGAGATGGATGAAAAGAGATTCTGCAAGTAAAGGGTACAGCAGTGTTTGGTAGGGGAGGGGTGAGGACAGGGGAAAAGAGAAGGGGTCGGGTGGGGAGGAGAGTGAGCATGAATGAGAACCCAGAATCCTGTATGGCTGAGCATTCTTGGGGAGTCCACTTGTCCTCTTTATCTCACCTTGGACTTCATTATTTTCTCTTCAGTGGAGGTTTTTCTCAGTTGCAGTTACTACTTGGCCCTATTCCACTTTAAATAAACAAGGACAGCCACTATCCACGAAGAGCCTAAGTGAGTCAGATTCATTATTAGGTTTTATGTACGTTCCCTCATTTAATCCTTACAACAACCTGAGGCAGATTATCCTTAAATGCTTCTTTATGGATGAGAAAACAGAAGCTCAGAGAACCTACATAACTTGAGAAAGATTAAACATCTAGCAAGTGGTAGAGCCAAATTGAAACCCAGGCTGGTCTGACTTCAAATCCACGTACTTCACTGCTACACTACACTACTCCACAACCAGACTTCCCTTCAGTAAGTCTGTAATTTCACATTTGTAAGAACGGTTCATTCCACTCAGTCGATCTTGTTCCTCATTACTTGGCTATCTCTGTGACAGAACAGTTAGTTTCTTCTGTTAGCCAGATGTAGACAAGAGAATTTTTTCTTATAGACACAATCTCTCTTACTGATGCAAAATGTCTTAATATAGGAAACAGGGCATGAGCTTTGAAGTTGTCTGGGTCAATACGGCATCCAGATTCCGACACTTTCTCGGTGACCTTGGGCAAATCATTTAGTTGAAATTCTATCCTCCTCATCTGAAAAATAAGAGTATTATTTCTCTGGAGAGTTGAGTGTGAATTAAAAGACATAATGTAAGTAAATTTCCTAGAATAGTACCTCACAAATGGCAGGTGCAAAATAGTGGTTGCTAAAGAAACAAAACAAACTCCCCATTTTACAGACAGGAAGACTGATTTGGAAGTGTCTTGCTGGAAGAAGAGCTGTCCTACTTTCTCTATCCAATTGCCAGGACTCTGGCATTCCATGATGCAAATTCACTGGAACTACTTAAGGTACTCTTATATAATATCCTTACCAACATCCATTCAGGCTGAATTGCAAAGAAAGAGCTAACCTGCTGCAGTTCCAGAATTATAAACAGGGATAATGACACCTATATTCTAGGGTCCTGGTGACCAGCTGTAATAAGACATGTGAAAGTGTTCTAATGCTTCATAAGTGCTCTTAAATATTTTCATGAAATGCTATAAATAAGGTAGGTGAAAAAGAAGAATGATTAGAATTTTATGATGTTCAATGGGAATTAAAAGGACTTTGGAAAACTGCAGAAGGTAGTCAAAAACGAGAATATAGCTCAAAAAATTAAACATAGGACACTTAAAAGCAACAAGCAACTTAAAAATACTCTATTTATTGGAAATGCAAATGAAACATTTTCATTTACCATACTGCTTATGGTATTTTTAAAGAAAACTGAAAAAGATGTACACAACAAGTCAGAAATAATGTTAAAAACTGAGTTTATTAAGATTAGGTTAATTTTAACCCAAAAGGCTGAGAACCGCTAAGCCAGAGGGTGGTAGGCATGGTAAGGGAGGCGGCTGCTTTCACAGGGTATGCCTGGTGAGTCCCTGCTGACCAGAACAATTCTGTCACCATTCCCTGCCAGATGTTACAGTATCTGAAGTGACATCAAGATAACTAGTCTTCAGGCTAAGGTGAATTATTGCTACAAGAGTTTACCTATTTTAACGGATTTCACATCCAGATTATTTCTTAAGATCACACTGGCACTGAAAGCGGAAAGAATGAGTTCAACAAAGGGAATGGAAGCTCACATTCTTTACATTTTTCCAAAAAGATTTTTCTAGGAATGTCACATATTCCAAGTACCGATTAACAGTGCAAATTGTTTAGGGGGCTTACCCTGTATTTGCAAAACTTACCATGTCTTTTGAGTTCCAAGAACAATAAAAACCATAAATTTATAAACTTTTTATTAAAATATACTTTTTCTTTTCATAAATTATTTACAAGAAAATTTTCTCAATCCTTTGAAACAATAGAGAATGTTACAAAAAAATTTTTAACAAAGAACAATAGCATTTCAAATATATTTCCTGAAATGAACAACTAAATCCTTAGAAAAGATATAGGATACTTAATTACCTCATATTTAACAAAAGATTCTTTATAGAAATGGGTTACAATCTTTACCACTGAGACACCAAATCTGTTCCTAATCAAGAGAGTCAATCAAATAAACTAGCTCCCATTGCCTTCCTCCATTGGAAATCCATCCATTTGACTTAGCATTTCTCTCTATATACAATAGCAGCCTCTGCTGGAGAAAGAAAAGTATGCTTCTGTTACAAAGTTTTAGCTCAAATCTATTCTGAACTATAAGAACTGATTCCTTTCATTTCCTGCATAACCAACAAACGAAATTAAAATGCTTTTCAAGGCCTCAAAGATGTACGGGCCTTATCAAGTATATCCTTCCTGATTTTTGGATAAGTTGGATGTGCTTCAAGAACCTGCAAAAACAAAAACAAAAAAAACAGAACAAAAGCATAAGAACTTCTAATTGATTACTGAGAACTGGAGAGCTATAACACTTACTGGAAATGAGCATTACAGCTGAGATTTCATTGTATTAATATTACAAATATAAACAACATTTCTTAAAGGTGACATCTGAAATGTGACATAACTCATAGTAAACAGTAATCAGATGACAACAATAGAATACAAATACATGTGAGAAATACAACAAATATAATTACTTCCTTAATAATCAGTTGCAAAAAACAAGTATGCATCAATGATTCTGAATATTTAGAAAATTAGCTAGTCATATGATACTTGAAAGAACCCTTACAGAGTTATTTTTCACCAGGAGCACACATCAGATTTACCTGGAGGGATTTTGGAAACATACAAATTTCCAGGTCTACTGAGTCTAATGGGGAGATAGACACTTTTAAAAGAATTCCACAAATGATTCTAATGTATAACATTACATTAATGCAAAACCTTAACCTTAATGTGAAATACTGCCCCACAGAGAGCTTCAGTAATCAATAGCAATCACTGAAGCCAAGTATTCACTATAATGATGCTGATACAGCAATCTGGGATAGGAGACATTACATAATTCTCTTCTTAGGAGCATTTCTTAGAGCTTCTAACAATATTCAATATAATGCCCTATCTGGAACAATGGGGCAATGCCTTATATATCAATGAGACAACGTATATATAAAGAAACTACAAATTCTAGAAGTGCAACTTAAATATTTGTCACTTTCGTAAGGGATCATGTAGTTAGGGATCTTACAGAACTGGAATCAAATGACTTCTAAATAACAGAAATACTTCTTATCTCTAATTTATAAATCTGAATTCTCTACCAACCAGATTTGGACATATTCACAAGAACTTCATTCAGAACAGTGGCCTGGAGAATCAGTAGTTTCATTTCACATGCTTCTCCTCTACCTTCTGTCTTTAACGTGACAGAAACATTTTATTACTGGAACCCCAATTATAAACATGTTTGATTTAAGTAGACTTTGTCATTTTCTAAACTGGAAAGGTGGTAATCTCTTCTAGATGTATTCGATGGAGTCATTTAACCAAAACACAACATCCTCTACCTCTGTTCATGTACATCTTCAGATGAACTAAAAGTAGGACATTCAGCAGCTGAAAATTTTAAAGAAATCTAATCTGCAGTGTTACCTGGTGACACACGTCAATGGCATCCACATATCTTTTTGCTTTTAAGTAATTAAATGCCAGTTTGTATCCTGTTAAGACAAAAAAAAAAACAAAACCCCACAATGATCAGTACTATGTACAGAGCGCACCGCTAGCGCTACTTTTTTGTTGCCTCCTTTGTTTGCTTACTCACTGGAGAAGCCTAAACGAAGGCTGGTGAACACACCAGGAGAGGGAAATGAGGGGCTGATGGAAGGTGGAGCCACATGAAGGTAGAACAGATACAAAGGAAAATGGAGCCAGAAAAAGGACTGCAGTGAATATCCTGGTGGGTGCCATCCTGTGAGAGTAGCTTTTGTAACTTACTAACACTGCCCCATTTATTTCCGATTATAGTACAGACTCATCGCCAGACAGTGAAGGATACACAGCTATCCATTTATACAGCATGGATTTATTTAGCTCTTAATATGTCAGGTACACTGTTCCTGCAGGCAGGGGGTTTACACTCTATTAGGAAATAAAGGAGGTTATTTAAATAATTACATGAGTAAATTACCACTTTCAAAAGTGAGATAAATGGTATGCAAGAAAGGCTGGGGCCAAGCACTTCCAAAAAGAAATGTGGATGGGGAGGGGCGGGTATCAGGCAATGCTTGTAATCTGAAGGATGAGGCTTGAACTGGGCCAAGGCAACGAATGCAGGGACACTTTTAGGCAGCGGGAACTACTCAGATAAAAGGCAGTGGTGGGAGCCACAGGAATCGGAAAGACCCAGAGTACAACATGAGAGGGCAGAGCAGTTAGGAGAGCCAGCCAGAAGAGGGGAGAGCAGTCGTCAGACATCCCATATCAACCATTCGTAACAATTATCACAAGTACTATATTGAAATGTCATGTCTCAAATACTGACATTTAAAATAAGGTTTTAAGAAATTCTTAAAGGATTACTGTTTTTCTGTAAGAACGCCATGAGAGTTAGCCAACAGTAGGAGATAAGAAATGAACAGTGGCATTGTACTCCACAAATGCGAAATGATATATCACTATGTAAAATATGTAATTCATAAATTCAGCACCTCACTCCACCTCTTACAAATATAAATTAGGAAATTTAAATGCTGCTCTTGGGCCCTAATAAAAGTACCAAAGGCCTAATAAAAGTACCAAAGCATTTTTTTTTTAATTTCAAACAAATATTTGAAAAGAATTACCGGCTAATGTAATCATAAGGTAGTAAAATGAAATAAAGAGGAATTATCTAAAATTCTTAATATTTGATATAAATACACATAAACATACATGCCTATAAAACTGTCAAAGATGAAAACAGTAAGTTTCAAAGAGTTAAACTTGGTATCATAATAAAGGAATTGTAAAACTGGCTAAAAATAAAGTTGGTGACATTTAAAAAGGAAAACAATTTAAGATGTTATGTCACTCCAATCATACTTTACACAGAAGCTAGAGCCAAAAAACCTGGATTTTGGTTTTGGTTTCTGGCTTCCTGACTAGCCTGGGGACCTCAGCAAGTCAGGTGAGCTGTCAATTTCAAGTTTCCTTATCGGATCCCCAATCCAAACTGTTACTGCGATTTTAAGATCTAATGAAATACTTGTGAAATGCTTTTAAAAGTTTTAGAGTGTCACACATATATTAGCAATTTAGTCAATACTAAATTGGAAGCACAAAGTTTTAATGTTGGAAGAAAACTGATAGATCATCTTGTCCAAAAAATCTGAGAGAGGAAATAAAGGGCCAGAAATGGTAAAGAAAATGTGTACTGCAGCTACATCACACCTGTCAAGTTTATAAAAATTCAACACTATGTAATCAGGAGACAAAGATAGCAGGGGGGAAAAAAAAAAAAAAAGATAGCAGGGGAGGGGAGAGGTGAGAGGAGCACAAACCCTGTGAACAATCTAATGGGTGTCGCGTGTCCCGAGAATGGACGCAGAGGGGCAAACGTGGAGGTGTTTTCTTCCTGGCTCTCCGTTCCTGGTGCCTCTCACAGGGACAGCAACTCAAGCCTGAATCTTACGGAAAGAACATGATCATGATTTGAAGGGTTTCCTGACAACTGAAAAAGTGAAATGCACTGTTAACTTGGCCAGGAAACTGCAGATGTTAGATGCAATGACCATCTTAAGGAAAAAGCTAAAGAAGACACTGACAGCCTCAGAGAAAACTTACCAATGAGAATTCGGGGAAATTGACACAACCATCTATAAAATACACAGATAGCACAATGGAAGAACTCATGAGCTAGAATCTCTGTATTTGTTGGGAAGTCTTCCAGGAATAGAATATTTAAGTAATTTAACTTCTAAATGTATGTATACCTTCTATGGAATGAAGTGTCAAAATTACATATATTTTAAAGGCATTTAAGGAATTTTCATTTTACAAGCTGACCTGATTCTATAGGATACATGATACTTGAGAAGGAAAACTACTATCAACAAATGGTCCTGTATTAGTTCCTGTGCCCTATACAAGTCTAGTAAAATCACAGACTCCAGAAAATACATGGCGGAAGGAAGTCCTGAGCTAACAGTAGTTAATGTAAACATGACCTAGTCGATTGCAAATTAAATCTGAGTCCACACCATGACGTGGCTGCTAAAAGATGAATGATACCTTAAGGCTGAGTTAACAACTACTGAAATGCCTAATAAAAAAAACAGCTTGATTATATGTATAATTAGATCTTAAATTATAGTTAAGAACTTGTTCATTTCTGGCACAAACAGGTCAGGAGGGGCAGAGACCAGTAGAACAGCCTTTTCCAAACTCATTTGGCCATGAAATCTAATCTCCTCATACTCAACTCTCTCTTTTTACTTTCTTTTTTATAAAGAAATAACTATTAATATCCCACCAAGTATTCCAAAGCACATATTGGGAAGCACTATTTTAGAGGTTCCAGCAACAAGGAGGGTGAAAGATTTGGAAGCAAGTCTCAGGAAGAATGGGCGAGTAACTGAGATAGTTTGAAGAAACGTGTTCAGAGAGACAGGACAGAAAGCTGAATTAGAGTGCCACACGTGTAGGAAGGGAAGGACTCTGTGGGTTGCTGCAGAGAGGAGACCTGGACAGTTTCAATGCAGCATATTTCAGCTCAGTACAAAGAAAGGGAAAATATAGGGATGGACCCCCTCACAATGTGGGGGGAGGCTAGTCACTCAGTATATTCCAGATGCTGTCTATCTGGTAGGGATGTTGGTGACCACATTCCTTGAGTCTATCACTGGAACAAATTGATGTTTCTAGGTGCTCAGGGAAAAAAAAAATGTCCATGGTCATACTATCGTGGGAATATGTCCCGTCTGTGATATCCATCACAATATACATGTGATATACACATATAATATGTGTATAAAGGCACAGAGAAGTCCTGCAGCAAAGAAACCTGTGGACCTTGACTTAATTAAATGTCTTCCTAACTGACCTGACATGGGAACACTTTTCCCCCTACAGCATTACCATTTGGAAATGGCAGAAGGTTAAGGGAGAGAAAGGGGCAGAATTAGATTAGATGCCCTTTAAGGTGACTGAGGACCAGTTTGAATCTCAGGAAATTACACTTAATAACTATTAAGTTAATAATCTATTATGAATAGAAAATTTACTTTTCAGAAGGGCTGATAAGGAAGTTGGCTCTTAATGTTTATTTTATTCTTAAAAAGGGAGTTGAGGGAAATTGGAGGGGGAGAAGAACCATGAGAGACTATGGACTCTGAAAAACAATCTGAGGGTTTTGAAGGGGTGGGGGGTGGGAAGGTAGGTGAGCCTGGTGATAGGTGTTATGGAGGGCACGCATTGCGTGGAGCACTGGGTGTGGTGCATAAACAATGAAATCGGGTACACTGAAAAGAAATTTAAAAAATTAAAAATTAAAAAAAAAAGAAATCAGATGCATTTAAATGAAGATTTACAAATAGAACCCAAGTTTCCAGTGAAAACCTCGTATCTAGTTTGTTAAACTCACCGACTGCTGGATTTGTCTGATTGCCATGTTTCCACGCCATCTCATAGTTTAAGGCTGCATCTGTATAGGCTTGCTCCTTTTCCATAATGTACCCCATGTATTCATAAGCTTTGCAGCAAGACTGAAGGAAAATGGAAGATGTATCAATAGATTAAAACTGATTTTATGGGGTGCTTAAGGACTGTAGAGGCCGATTACATTAATTCATTTAATTGGCACATAAAACAATGTTTTGTTTAAAATTAACATATAATTATTTGTTTCAGGGTACAGGTCTGTGATTCATGAGTCTTACACAATTCACAGCGCTCACCATAGTACATACCCTCCCCAGTGTCCATCACCTTGGTTATGCAATCAAACCATCTATGAGACTTAACACAAGATTCTGATCAAGCCCAACTCCCACTGCCCCGAGTCAGGATTTTTAAGGGAGAGCAAGGGAATGTGTATTTTACACATACTGTTTTTATTATAAATAATTTCAAGTTAAAATTAACAGTGTAATAAACACCAGGAACCTGTATCTTCAACAATTAAATCATGACTAATACTGTTTTAACCTCTATGCCCCCATACTTGTCCTTCTGTATTAGCGAATAAAAAATCCTCAGATATCATAGCATCTCATTCATCAATATTTTAGGATGCTTCTTTAAATATAAGGATTTCCTTTAAACAGAACCACAGTTTATCATACCTAAAATGTAACAACTCCATGATATTACTAAATATCCAGTCATTACTCAAATTTCAAATGGTCTCAATATAGTTTTGTTTTTAGTTTGTTAGGATGATGAACCCAACAAGGCCCACACGTTGTGACTGGCTGAAATGTCTTTCAACTTTATTTGATTTAGAGGTGTCCCTTCCATCTGTCTCTTTCTTTGCAGTTAAATGTGGCAAACAAGAATTTTTATCCTCGAATTTGTCATAGCCCAGGTTCGGTTGCGTGCATCCTCATGGTGCTTATGTGATGTATTCCTATGTCACCGATATCCAGAAGTTGTCATTAGATCTAGAGGTTTAAATTTGATTTCGATCTTTGGGGAGAGAGGTGAAAAGGATTGCACAGGTCAGCACCCTGCCGGGCCACACTGGAGCCTGAGGCAGAAGGAAAAATGCACAACTCTGTATACATGTTTCTGTGATTTCTTTTAATTGCTAATTTTTTCCCCAAACATTTTTACAAATCAAATTGAAAAATGGCAGTATTGACACATTTTGAGTATTTCTATATAACCAAACAAAATTTGTTATTTAATTTTCCTGGCTTTAATGGGAATAAATATGTCAATAATACTTTCATTAGAATCATAACCTGCTGAAAAATACATAAAAACATGGATATGGAGGCATACATTTTCCCTTTTGTTTCAGGCTTCAATACCGCTCAGCACAGCACTGTCAGATGCTATTTAGGTAACGTTTGATATTTTGGTTTAAAAAATATTGCATTATTGGGGCACCTGGGTGGCTCAGTGGGTTAAGCCGCTGCCTTCGGCTCAGGTCATGATCCCAGGGTCCTGGGATCGAGCCCCACATCGGGCTCTCTGCTCAGCGGGAAGCCTGTTTCCTCCTCCTCTCTCTCTCTCTCTGCCTGCTTGTGATCTCTATCTGTCAAATAAATAAATAAAATCTTAAAAAAAAAATATTGCATTATTTACCATAATCTTTTGTTGTAAGCTATAATAATCTACAATAATCTTGATAAAATGATTATTTATCTATAGTGGACTGAATGTTTAAAAAATTCATACATGAAACCTTCAGCTCCAGTGTGATGGTACTAGGAGACGGGATCTTTGTGAGAAAACTAGGTCACGAGGATGGAGCTCTCATGAGAGGGACCGTGTCCTTATAAAAGAGGCCCCATAAAATTAGCAAGACAGGAAACAACGTGTGTTGGAGAGGATGTGGAGAAAGGGGAACCCTCTTACACTGTTGGTGGGAATGCAAGTTGGTGTAGCCACTTTGAAGAACAGCGTGGAGATTCCTTAAGAAATTAAAAATAGAGCTTCCCTATGACCCTGCAATTGCACTACTGGGTATTTACCCCAAAGATACAGATGTAGTGAAAAGAAGGCCCATCTGTACCCCAATGTTCATAGCAGCAATGGCCACGGTCTTCAAACTGTAGAAAGAACTAAGATGCCCTTCAACGGAAGAATGGATAAGGAAGATGTGGTCCATATACACTATGGAGTATTATGCCTCCATCAGAAAGGATGAATACCCAACTTTTGTAGCAACATGGACGGGACTGGAAGAGATTATGCTGAGTGAAATAAGTCAAGCAGAGAGAGTCAATTATCACATGGTTTCACTTATTTGTGGAGCATAAAAAATAACATGGAGGACATAGGGAGATGGAGAGGAGAAGGGAGTTGAGGGAAATTGGAGGGGGAGATGAACCATGAGAGACTATGGACTCTGAAAAACAACCTGAGGGTTTTGAAGGGGTAGGGGGTGGGAGGTTGGGGGAACCAGGTGGTGGGTATTAGGGAGGGCACGTATTGCATGGAGCACTGGGTGTGGTGCATAAACAATGAATTCTGTTACACTGAAAAGAAATTTAAAACAACAACAACAACAACAACAAACATTTGATGAATGCTAACAGATAAAAAAAAAAAAAAGAGGCCCCAGCCAGTTCTCTCACCCTCTCCTTCCACCATGTGAGGATAGAACAAAAAGCTGGTGGTCTGCAACCCGGAAGAGAGCCCTCACCAGAACTGAACCAGGCTGCTCCCTGATCTCAGACCTCCAGCCTTAGAAGTGGGAGAAATCCATTTCTGCTGTTTATAAAGCACCCAGTTTAGAGGACGTTGTTTTAGTAGCACCAGCTGCCAAAGATCATTCCTGACACTTAAAGTGCCCTTTTAAATTCTGGACCCTAAGTGAGGGTTTGAGTTGCGTTCTTCCCCAAGGAGGCATATAATATTAGGATCTTTTTTTTTGGTGTTATAGCCGTACACTAATTTATCAAGGATGGAAAATAGTGATAGTCTATCACTCTCTCTTCATTTATTAGCTGGAAAACATGTCTCCTTTTATGCTGTATTGTTACCCAGTAGTATAGTTTACACAGAAAAGGCAGGGTAAGGGCTTAATGGCTTCCCTTTATTTGTTGGCTTTAGAAATAACAGTTCATCAGCACATTTCAGTGGTGAACAATTAGGTTTTTGATTTTTTTTCTTTTTTGGACCTTTGTAAACTCGTGGATTTAAAGTTATTCTGTGTGTTTCAATCCACCGCGGTTACTATTCTTACTGATAGTTAATGTGTTCCAACTTGGGCTAGTGTGAGTGTCTTCAAGTTGGCTCCTGAGTCCTTGACGTGACTCTAATCATCTCCGATAGCTTCCTTGCCATCTGGTATGACAAGATGGTCTGGTATCATCTTGTACATTTCTATCCCAGATCTGGATGATCTCCATCTTTTAATTATACAATTCAAGGTTTCTAAGCTCTAGTTCCTGAATCTCATGCTTCCAATATTGACATGTCTGATCAGCCAAACTGGCGCCTCTCAAGTAGCCATCGTGTTCAACCGTGCAATATACGCTGTCAGTGTTCTGGCAAACTGAAATTCTGTCTGCACGGAAACCTTAATTCCCACGTAATCTCGCTTAATCCTAGAGTAGGCACATAAGGGTCAGCCGTCTGGCAGCTTACATTTTCCTTTTTTTTAATGGAAGTATAGTTGACCCACAATGTTACATTAGTTTTAGGTGTACAACAGAGTGATTTAACAAGTCTATACCTTGTGTTATGCTCATCACAAATGCAGCTCCCATCTGTCACCATAAAATGCTCTTACAGTATCACATATTCCCAACGCTGTACCTTTCGTCCCCAAGACTTACTCACCCCGTAACTGGAAGTCTGTATCTCCCATTTCTCTTCACCCACTTGCTCATCCTCCTGCTCCTGAGCCCTCTGGCAACCATTAGTTTGTTCTTTGAATTTGTAAGTCTGGCTTTTTTTTTTTTTTTTTTTTTTCATTTGTTTAGATCCCACATGTAAGTGGAATCATATGGTGTCTTTCTCTGTCTGACTTATTTCACTTAGCTTAATAGCCTCTAGGTTCATCCATGTTGTCACAAATGGCAAGGGCTCGTTCTGTTTTATGGCTGAATAATATGTCATTGTATATATATGTGCCATATCTTCTTTACTCATTCATCTATCGATGTACACTTGGGTCACTTTTTTTTTTTTTTCTGAAGATTTATTTATTTGAGAGCATGAGAGACAGGGGTGGGGAGAGAACATGAGTAGGCGAGGGACAGAGGGTCTAGAGGGAGGGCGGAGGGGAGAGAGAGAGAGAGAAAAGCAGACTCCCTGCTAAACATGGAGCCTAACATGGGGCTTGATCTCATGACCCTAAGACCATGACCTGAGCCAAAATCAAGAGGTGCATGGTTAACTGACTCAGTCACCCAGGTGCCCTTCATTTGGGTTGCTTCTATATCTCAGCTATTGTAAATAATGCTGCAATAAACATGGGAATGCATATGTCTTTTTGAATTAGTACTTTCATTTTCTTTGGGTAAATACCCAGTAGTGGAATTATTGGATCACATGGTATTTCTACTTTTAATTTTGGGGGGAATGTCCATACTGTTTTCCATAGTTACTGCTTCAATACACATTCCCACAAACAGTGCATAAGAGTTTCCTTATCTCGGGGCGCCTGGGTGGCTCAGTGGGTTAAGCCTCTGCCTTCAGCTCAGGTCATGATCTCAGGGTCCTGGAATCGAGCCCCACATCGGGCTCTCTGCTCAGTGGGGTGCCTGCTTCCTCCTCTCTCTCTGCCTGCCTCTCTGCCTACCTATGATCTCTCTCTGTCAAATTAAAAAAAAAAATTAAAAAAAAAAGAGTTTCCTTATCTCTACATACTTGCCAACACTTGTTATTTTCGATTCTAGCCATTGTGACAAGTATAAAGTAATATTCATTGTGGTTTTGATTTGCACTTCCCTGATGGTTAGTAATGATGAGCATCATGTCTACTGACTACCTGTAGGTCTTCCTTAG
This sequence comes from Meles meles, assembly GCF_922984935.1. Classification (NCBI taxonomy): domain Eukaryota; kingdom Metazoa; phylum Chordata; class Mammalia; order Carnivora; family Mustelidae; genus Meles; species Meles meles. Next base: position 63,228,781 of record NC_060074.1, read on the forward strand.
AAAAATGTCTATTGAAGTCCTCTGCTCATTTTTGAATTGGATTATTTGTGGGGTTTTTTGGTGTTGAGTACAATTTCTCTACACCTTTGGTGAGTAACCTCTTATCAAATATATCACTGAAAATATCTTCTTCCACATATAAGTTGCCTTTTTGTTTTGTTGATGGTTTCCTTCTCTGTGCATGAGCTTTTTATTTTGGTGTAATCCCAACAGTTTATTTTCGTTTTGTTTTCCTTGCATGAAGTTTAGATTTTTTAAAACCTATTCATAAGAATCTGTTTTTCAAGGACAATTTAACTTAAAATTAGATGTATCGACTTTAAATTGATAAATGGCTTGATATTTTGTGGTTTTTAAAATCCCTAAGAAAGTAACTTAACAGGATTAGATGATCATAACTCTTTAAAAAACAAAAGATCCGCTTTGTAATTTAATTTCCTGAAAATAAAACAAGATTTACTATGATTAAAATTTTGAAGTAATTGCTATGAATCTGTAAAGATAAATATCCTCAAGTTTCTAAGTTGAGTACAAGTATTTCTCAACAATACTAACATTCTTAACTTAAAAAATGATGCCCTAGGGGCACCTGGGTGGCTCAGTGGGTTAAGCCTCTGCCTTCGGCTCAGGTCATGATCTCGGGGTCCTGGGATCGAGCCCCGCATTGGGCTCTCTGCTTAACAGGGAGCCTGCTTCCTCCTCTCTCTCTCTCTGCCTGCTTCTCTGCCTAGTTGTGATCTCTCTCTGTCAAATAAATAAATAAAATCTTTAAAGAAAAAAAAATGATGCCCTAAGACCTTTTTTTGTGACTAAACACCAAAAAGCACTGTTACTAAAAGGCCTTGGATTTCTACAGACTTGAAGATTTTCAGTTTCATACCTAAAGATAAGGACTTTTTAATAAACAAATTAAATGCCAAAAAGACTTTTACCCACAAAATGTATTATGCATAGTGGATTCTAATAATGTGAAAACAACATGCAGCTGCAGCAAATTCATCTAGAGTATTTCTTAATAGGAGGGACAGACGTCCGCAATTAACGTTCTTCTGCAATTTTCATTAGATCTGGGATGAGCTGGATAATCACAGGCAAATGCTTGACATTCCATAAACACTTTCTGTAAGTGGGGCATACCACAGCTGAAACTTGAAAAGGCATAAATCTCTCTCTATTTTCAAGAGCAAATGGCTCCTTTCTTCTTTTAATGTTTATTTCCTGATTGTGGTAAGAATAAACATTTAATTTCCAAAAAACACACAAGAACTCTTAGAAATGGACCATCATTTGGTCTCCCCTTTAATGACCTATTACATTAAAGGTCAACAGTTATTTTTCACTCTGCAGTCACCTACCCTGTTATGACGCAGGCACCGTTTGAGCAGCTCTTCTGCCATGTCGTATTTTGCTGATTGAATATAAATATCAGCAAGCAGCAGCCAACTCTTCTCAAAGTCCTCAGCATCAATAGGATTCCAGTTCATTTTCGCAATCCGCTTCAGCTGGTTTCTGGCTCGTGGAGTCTGTTTCAAGATCATATAAGCTATTGCCATTCCCAGAAGTGCTGGAATATGATCCTTCTGTAAGAACACAAAACTTCAGACCCCCGATCCACAAACAAAGATGTCCTATGTTTAAAAGGAAACACAGCAAGTAGCAAGGGCTCCGCAATATGAACATTGGCCTGTGGACTCCATATTTGGCTCCACATAGATAACTGTGATATGGTCATACGTTAATACACCACGTAACCTCAAGCTGACCACTGGCCAAGATAATCCAATAAGTACGTAGATGCCATAACCACATGATTCAGACAATTAGGGCGACTTGATCTTTAGTGGGACTGACTAGCTATTTAATGGTTTTATATAGAAACAAAAAACCCCAAAATTCTATTTCAATATAATCCTAACTGAACATTTGTGTTTCAGATTCAGCATTTTGGCTCCTTAGTTCTTTTACTTTAAAACAAGAATGACATTGATATACCTGCTAATGATATTCCTGACCTACATGAACTTCTGTTGACTTATCTATACTGACTTCTTATCAATACTGACTTCTATTGCTCCTTTTCCCTTTCTTCTCGTGTTATTCGAAAGCCTTTTCACCCAGTAAAGTCTGACCAATGAAATGTTATAAACAAGGCATACAATTAATTAATCACTTTGAAATTATATGAAATAAACTCATGCCTTAAAATACTCTTTTAGACTTAGAGTCTGCAGCTTCTTGATAGTGTCTGTAAAACACAATATTCTTTTAGAGAGAGTTCAATGTCAGAAAATGTCACTCTGTGAAACCAACAAACTAATAAGAATTGGTATAAAGTGGAAGCTACTGGTGATCTATCCAGGAAACCAACTTACCTGAGCAATATGTGTATATCCCTGACAAAGCGAGGGTGGCTTTTTACATTTCAGCAGAGGGATTATGATATTTTTATAAAGAGAAGGGTTTCAGGTTAAGATACAAATAAAGGATAAGCAACTATGATATAGAAATTATAATATCGAGACTATAATAAAGGTGCACTGTAAGATAGCAAGTTTGGGTAACCAGTAAGAAACATTGCAAAAGGAGAACAGAGTGATTTGTTCATTGTCCAACACTGACCGTGGCTGGAAGTGAGAAATAGTCCTAGAATTGAGGAGGACAATTCCTTAGAGCTTGAAGAAAATAATTTTTCAGAGCATAAGACTTCTTTGGTTGTAATTCTATGCCTACCAACAAACTTCCAATACGTAATCTGTCCTCCTAATTAAGGAATGGCAAAAAAGTTTGAGTGCCAAATCCAGCCAACTGGTAGTAGGTTTTGGAGACATGAGGGATAGATCATCAATTATTGAGTACTCCTGACCCTTGCCTTCTCTTGTAGAAAGGAAAGAAAGTAGAGACCTGCTCTGAATTTGTTGGCCAGGTCCTAGGACATTCCAAGCCAAGAGGGGTCCTGTAAAAATGTCCAGATCTAGTGACATGCTAAAAATATCCCACACTATACATTTTAAAATAAGCTCTCTGATTTTAAATCACACACATTTGAGCTTGATTAGAATTAATTAGTTCCTCACAGCTTGATCACTAGTGAATGAACTCAAGAATAGTTTCAAAAGTACAAACCTGAGTTCCAAGCCCTGCATTAGACCCACATGTCTTTTTGGTGCAGACATTCTAAGGTATTCAGCTGGCTTTTTTCTGTCTTTCTCAGTCACTCTGAGCTGCAACAACTTTAGACCACTGAGGACAATACAGCCATGTTATACAACGCACCCTTCTGGTTCAAGGTGATAGGATGAAACCAGGTGGAAACACTTTGCACGGATTTAACGAATCTTGTACTGCTTCCTCCCCTGACTTCCTGTCATGTAACTCTGTTCAGTCTGAACACCACATAGTGTCGCGAATATACAGGATGCTTCCCTGCCTCCTTGCCTTTGTTCATATTTCCCCCCTGCTTCCAGAATGTATCTTCTCTGCCTCTGCCTGTGAAAATGCAATTTATCGTGGTTCTTCTTAAATCAAAACTTCTTCACAAAAAGGCCTTCCCCACTCTCCTAATATTAGCACTTGATGAAAATAATTTTCATTATTTTATTTCCTACAGCACTTTTACTCGCAACTCTAGAATAGAATGTAATGATTTGGGTTTGGATGCAGTCCGTATGCTTTGCTTCATCTTCCCTGGACTGTGATAAACTTGATAGAAGAGACTATCTTGGTTTATCTTCACAATTCCCACTGTCCTTAGCATCCACTGGCTGCTTAATGAATATTCATTATATTTAATACATTCAGCTTATGAGTTAAAAGGGGAAAAAATGCAAGATAAAACTCACTATTTCTGAAACTTCATGTCATGCATCAGTCTTTGACTGGTGCGGTCAGTAGACTTGAGGACAGCATATTACTAATCACATATGTACGAATGGTAAAAAATAATGCAGTCTCACCAACACAAAAAAATGGTATTTCTAGGAAACAGCCACAATGTTACTCAGGGCTTTTGGTATTCTCTCAAACTTCGCATTTTAAACTCTCTCTTCTACTTCTGGTCTCAGTTTGTCAGCCACCTGTCATCCCTGTGGCCACCCCCTGAGAGGATTACTTCACGGCAACAGAAAGCCCCGCTCTGGGATGTCGCTGCTGCAGGAGCTACCCTACTGTTTAGTTCCAAGGTGGCTTAGAGTGGTCCTAAAACGCCATCCAGGATACGTGTTCCCAAACAGCAACAAGAGCTGCAGATTCCCCAAAGCTCTCCCGGGTCCTAGGCGGCAGCAGGAACGGGTCCTGCAGGAAGTTTTCGGTAGTTTAATGCTACCACTGTGACCACTGAACCACAAGGAAACACAGCAAAGTTCTGCATTCACTCTGAGAGACACACACTGAATTTTCGGTGGTGTACAACACTGCTGAGTGGAAGAACACGAAATCCAGAGAGTACACTTAGAACTAGCTACCACCCACTGCTGACGGAGTGGGCATCTAGAGTCCTTAATACCAAGCACTTGAAGAAATACAGCATCTTGTGAGGGAAGGAAACACAGAGTGCCCAGAGAGCGAGAAGGTGGATCTGAGTGAGCTGGAAAGAGAAGAAAGCCTTTCTTCTAATCGTTATTATTGTTTTTATTACTATTATTACTGCAGGGGGTTATTTCAGTGTTGCTAAAAAACACCACCATTATTCCCATGCCTGAATTATAAGCTGTCAGTACTGATCCCATGTAGCCTTAGAGCTGGAAACATTTCAAGTTTGCCTAAGTGAAAAGGTGAGCTATCAAGGCACCCAGGTGTTTATTTTCACTTAGTCACTTAAGTGAAACAACACAGAAATTCTCCAGACAATAAGGCCATTCCTTTGAGAATTAATTTATGCTCTTTTGAAGAATTGCCTTTCTCTAGAATTTACCATTCTAATAGAAAAAACATATCAACAACATATCAAAATAGCAACAACATAGTATCTTCTAGAAATGAAGGTACATTATGTGAATTATGCCAAGCTATAGAGGCAATTTTTACTTATAATTCAGTTATTCTTTAAAAAATACACAGCTAACCAAAATATATATTTCTATACTGTCAAGGAAAGAGAATATAAAGCTGAAAAATGAAATCTACTGACCTCAGATGTTGCTATTTCAGTGAAGGTATTCAAGGCTTGCTCAACGTTAGACTTCTGTTTGGTAGCGACCAGGCAATAGTTTTCCATAATGCGAAGCTGGACGTGACCCTGAATGGTCTGAGGTTTTAGTTCTTTTAGGAGTTTTTCTGCTGTTCTCACTGCTAACTGCACAGATTCTTGCTTCTCAGTTGAATTACTGTATACAATTAAAAATAAATCTCTTATGTCTGTTACTCATGAAATAAAATTCCCTGAGATTAGAATGAGCCCTAGGGTACACTAGTTTCTTTTCTGTCACTAATTTGAAGTAATCCTTTTGCAGAATGTCACTCATTCTCTTCTGATACAAAGTGAACCACAGTAACAATGCATTACATTTAAACAAAATGAGTATACCTTTAATAAAGCACTATTAAACATTTATCCACTTTAGACTGAAGGAAAAAACTGGACAGTATCTACACGGATAAGTGCGTTCATTTCTGCTAATACGAAATGAAATTTAGGATAAGTGGAATCATATAATTATCAAGTGGTAGATCTACTCAGAAAATGGAAGGAAAGAAAGGGAGTAAAAAGTGACTGAGCTTGCTGAAGCACCTACTATGGGCCAAGCGCTGTAGTATTTTTAGCTCACTATTCGACTCTCAGAAAAGAAGCTACATATCTGGGGTGCCTGGGTGGCTCAGGCGGTTAGGTTAGGCACCTGCCTTCAGCTCAGGTCTTGATCCCACTGAGGTCCTCCACTCCTCGCACAGCAGGGAGCCTGCTTCTCCCTCTGCCCTTTCCCCACCCTGCTTGTGCCTGTGTTCTCTCAAATAAATAGCATCTTAAAAAAAAAAAAAACTATATACCTATGAAAAGGTTGTAAATTTCAAGAACAACAAAAATTTGAATATGTAATATCAATTATCTTATTTTTTTAAACCAATTAATAAAAAGAAATTATATTCTCAAAGCCCAATCACTAAAGCTATTAGTCTTTTCCTCAGGCTTTAGCCTTTATCTTCTCTAGAACATTTCACATCGTTAGCTAGCTTCTTCAGAGTTCCCCTCCTTTGCCTTCTGTAACATTACACAGTGTTGGGTCTCTTCCTACTACAATGATTGCCCGTTTCTGGCCTCCCTTCCCCTTCCCATCCCCTTAAATGTCAGCATGCCCAAACTTCAGTTCTCAAACTTCTGTCCCTGCATTCTATTTGCAAAGAGGCCACTCACTGGGTTCCAACTACCTACTCTGAGCATCTGTCTCCCAGACCTGTATCTGCAGCTGTGACCTCCCTCTTGTTTTGTATTTTCAACTATTTGCTAGAGATTTCCAGGAAGACAGTCTGCAGTTGCAGAACAGTACATTACCTTAACCTTTCTAACACAAATGTAAACATGCCTTTCAATGGTCTCTATAATCCAAGGCTTCAAATCTGTCATTAAAACCTCTCAGCTGTCTGGTTCTAATTTTTTCTCAGTCCTCTGTTCACCATCCCTCGACTGCTTTGCACTGCTAGGATTTCTATGAATTCTTGTAACACTTAATATCCATTTCACCCATTTCTGTTTTGTCAGAGACTGGTTTCAGATATTGTCTTGCCTCCCAGGTAAATTAGATGCTCCTGAAGGCAGAAACTTCCTTATACACCTCATACATTTACATCTTTACACCCTCCCTAACATGTTTTGCCTGATTCCGGGAACACAACAAACACAGGATGACCGCAGTGACAGCAACTACCCACAGTGCACTACAGGGGCTCCAGGAGGGGCTTTGCGGTCACAGAGAACTCAGTCCACATGTTGCCCCCGCCCTGTACTACTATATTAGACAGGTTAACTCTGAGCTTAGTTCATAACGTTGTTGCAGGGAGAAAATAAGACAATGCATACCAAGTATGAAGCACAGGGTACGGCACAGAACTACCATTTGCTAAGGGGTTACTACTATTGTGAGGACAGCTTTGCTAACATAATCACATTCTATAATTCATCCTGTTCTCAACAGAATAACTAGGGGAGCATCTTTGTAACATGCTTATTCTGATTTCGGAAACCTCCTAAAAGCATGTCCTGCTTGTTTCAGAGAACAGCTGTTCTAGTTACGATTTTTTCATGACCTTTCATTAGCGCTGTCCTAGAATTGAGCCCTCTTTTACAAGGTATCCTTGCCTATCCCGAATAAATGTTTTCAGAAAAGGGATAATTTGTCAAACAATAACTCACCCCAGGTCTCCGTCCAGATTTTCAAATACTTCACCCCCAACAGTTTCATTATCTGGATTCAGACAGATTTCTATCATGTTGTAAAGGGCATTTTGGCCCCAGTCACTGTCTTTCCGAGCTTTATTAAAATGTCGAAGGGCATCATTTGGTTCTCCAGTATACCTTGTTAGGTGTTTAAAAAAAAAATCATTTATTTCAATCATTGAGTCATTTATAATCTCTTTGGGAAATAAATTAATATATTTTAAAATGTAGATCTATCTTAAGACAAAGGAAAGCTTATTCTACTTCATTCACAATGAGAAAAAAAAAAAACTATTACGTAGGATTTATTCACCAATAGATTTACCAAAGATAGAGTCCTTTACAGTACTGAAATCCTGGCTCCAATTTTGCTCTGGAGTTACGTTTTTCAGCCATTAAGAAAAATCTTGGAACATCCTCAAGTTTTCCACATCTTCTCAAGAAATCAATTAAACGAGATAATGTCATATAATTATCTAGAAACAAAGAATATTTCAGATATAGACAGTATTTTATATTTCTTGTTTTGACAGTTATAATCCTACTTCATTAAAGTATAGTTTACTTCAAATGAAGGAGAATTTAAATACAATCAAAAGGAATGCCTTAAGGGTTATAAATCCCTAAAGACACTATATGAGCAATTAGATAAGGGTTTGGTTGGTTTGGACAATGAGAGAAGCTTATCTATAAAATACAAGCCAATCTATAAACATGTACATTTGTTGTAGTTTAATTATCAACTGTTCCTGGGAACAAAACCTAGAAACAGTCTCTGCATTGGTCATCTAAACTCCACCTCTAAAATTCAGGAGGGTTGATGAGATTGCACAGGGTGAGTCTATCTGTGACTTCCTTATTCACTATAGCTAGGAAGAGGATGAGAACAGTACCTTTTCATTATAATGTCTGGGGTGGGCAACTGGAAATTTTACTTCATACTTTCCTTAATATGCATATGTGACTAATGTACTAGATGCTAGCTTACCATAATATAACTGTAATAAATCAGTCCAAGTACCTTAATCCTATTTTAGCTTCTTCTAAAAAAAATAATTAATTTAGTTCTTTGGTGTGTAATTTCCTGGCAGGTTCCTAGAAAGACTTCTCCCAATTCTGTTTAGTTCTTTTGCACAACTGAAATACTAAGTTTTGAGAAAAATGTAATAAATATTTTTAAGATTGTAAAAATAATGCAGACACTTTAGAAAACTTGGGAAAAAGAGAGAAAAAGAAAAGTATAAAGAAGGAAAAAAAAATCACTCACTCCTATTCCCACCAGCTAAAGATTACCATATTTTGGTATATTTCCTCTCATATATTTATGAGTGAAAACCATCCTATCGATATTTAAAAACTTATTTCTTTGTTTACATATGTACAAAGTTGTAGTCACACCTGGGGTTTTAATTTTGGCCTAACATTGGTACAGTAAACATTTCCCAAATGCCAATAAATGGTCTTCAAAAACATACTTAAATGGCTGGATAACAGTCTATTATATTGATGGCTCACATTTTATTTCTCTGTAGTTGTCCTTTGCAGGTAATTTGGGCTCTCAAGTTTCAGTTACCACAGGATTCATGGTAGTAGATTTGCAAAAATCCTCATTATATAAGCTATGCTGATCTTGTTTACAGGGTTAGAATTAAAACACAAAAACAAAAGCTTTTTAAGCAATTTATCTTTGATTTTATGTCCTAAGAGAAAATATCATTATGATCCAAGCAATCCACTTCTGGGTATATAGGCATAAGAACCAAAAGCGGGGAATCAAGCAAATATTTGTGCACCAGTGTTTGTGGCACCATCACTCACAATGGCCAGAAAATTGAAACAACTCCAATGTTCATCATCAGATGAATGGATAAATAAAAATGTGGTGTATATACGCACACAATTGGCCTTAAAAAGGAAGGGAATTCTGACACATGCTACAACATGGATGAACCTTGAAAACATTATAATAAGTGAAATAAGCCAGGCACAAAAGGACAAGTACCATATGGTTCTGTTCTATATAAAGTATGTACAGTAGTCAAATTCACAAAAAAGTAGAATGGTGGCTGCCAGGGGATGGGGAGAGGGGAGCATGGGGAGTTAGTGTTTAATGGGGACTGAATTTTAGTTTGGGTTGATGAAGTTCTGAAGATCAATAATGGTGAAGGTTACAAAATAATCTGAATGTATTTAATGTCCTTGAACTGAACACTTAAAAAATGGCAAAAATGTAAATTTTACATTAAGTATTTTATGTTATGTTATACAATAAAAAATATTAAAAAAAAGAACCTCTGTAGGCTTTATATCTATCTCCTGAATTGTAAGATGTCAAGATAATCCAGGTTATAATGACCCCATCATCATTTGCCTTCCTTGATCTATAATCTTGGATCTCAAGATTTGTTCTTCCTGCCTTTTGGCATCACTAAAAAGCAGAACACGGTAAGACTGTAGCTTCAGAAAAAGAGGATTCAAATATCGGTCCTGTGTTTTAGCTATGCAAATTCAAGCAAATTATTAAAATTCTCTGAGTCAAGAATTACTTATTTTCTTAAAACAGGATTATAATCTTGACCCTCAAAATGTCACTGAAACCAAATAAAATAAAGTCATGAAAGAGCTTTAAAAATACAATGATCATTAGGAATATTTACAACTCCTAAAGTTTTGATAGGAACCAGGGATATCTACCTATAATAAAGTCACAGAATCTAGAAGCTGTATTGGATTAGACAGATACGTTAAAATTTCTGGCTGAAGTTTTTTTTTGTATGCTGCTGTTAATATGTGCAATGCACGACATTGCTAATATTATTTAAAGTCAATCCCCTGGGAGGCCTTGGGGGGCTCTATCACCTTCTAATATTACTGAACTGTATTATAGTTTAAATTATAATTACTACTGATATATTAAATTACATTAACTTGTCTCTTGGTTAACCACAAAATTTGACAGAAGGCAAACTTCTGTACTTAAAGAATCCATTGAAAACTGAAATGTATTACATTCTAAAAAAACGTAGCCCATACTTATTGATGGATAGTGAGAAGATTTCAAAATAATTACAGTGTGATGTGCTGTGGCATGAGTAAGTGCTAAGGAATTACAAGGCATGGAATTCGTCACTTTGCCTAGAGGAGGCAGGAGGTTTCGCACAGAATCAGACTTGTGGGCAGCCTGAAGGCTAAGAGGAGGATCTTGCCAGACAAAGACATTCCAAGAGGCAGATGGTGTGCGCAGAGACAGAGCAGTGGAGCCTGGGGAGTGCTAAGTCCGAGGTTACTAGATATTAAACTGGAGGAAGAGGGCTGAGAAATACAAATGGACCAATAATTTAGGGCCATCTGATTATCAAAATAATGCCATGATTTTAGACTCAACCCTAGAGCACCATCCTAAATTTTTAAGCCAAGGAATAGCTTCTGATTTATAAAAGTGATAGGAGAGTCCTATGAACATGAAGGTATGGGAGCAGCCAGAGCTGAGAGGCTGGAAAGTGAGTGGGAAGAGGGGAGAACGGCCCCAGTGCAAGCCGGGGGCCAGGACGGGGCAGGCTGCGTGTGACGGCAGGCTCTTCAGCACACAGAACTGATGCAACTTGTTCAGCAGTTAGTGTCAGGGGAGGGAAAACCCCGGATGGAGATTTTGAGAGAAGCAGTGTCACCTGTCAAGAGAAGAGTCATTCTTTCTATAAGAAGGATTCTCTACTAGCTAGGTTAAGTCAAACTAGACAGCATATTTCTTTCTTTCTTTCTTTCTTTTTTTTTTTTTTTAAGATTTTATTTATTCATTTGACACAGAGAGACCACAAGTAGGCAGAGAGGCAGGCAGAGACAGGGGGAAGCAGGCTCCCCACTGAGCAGACAGCCCGATGTGGGGCTCGATCCCAGGACTCTGGGATCATGGCCTGAGACAAAGGCAGAGGCTTAACCCACTGAGCCACCCAGGCGCCCCAACAGTACATTTCTAAGGTAAGCTAAAATACAGCATTAACTTAAGGTATAACATGTGCTGCCAAGGATGTCCTATAATTCATGCAAAAAGTATAGATATTTAAGTCTGACAAAACAGACCTGTGAATGGAGTCCTACTGGGAATAAAGCATAGAATACATAAAATATGAGAGACAATAACAATTTTCTCAACATTTTGTGTTTTTAAATGACTAGGTATTTGAGTCATTTATTGATCCATTCAACCAGTAAACATTTCTTTCGCACCATCTACATGTCAGGCAGGGATGTAAGATGAACACAACATGATTCCTGCCAACGTGGGGAGTTTGCAGTCTCATGGAGAAGGCAACTAAATGCATGCATAAAGTTTCCAGAACTGGGGCGATTAACTCAACCCAGTTTGTTGAGTCTTTCTTTTAGTATTAAAAGTCCCACATTGGGGGCACCTGGGTGGCTCAGTGGGTTAAGCCTCTGCCTTTGGCTCAAGTCATGATCCCAGGGTCCTGGGATCGAGCCCTGCATTGGGCTCTCTGCTCGGCAGGGAGCCTGCTTTTCTTCCTCTCTCTGCCTGCCTCTCTGCCTACTTGTGCTCTCTGTCTGTCAAATAAATAAATAAAATCTTAAAAAAAAAAAAAGTCCCACATTGTCCAGGAGATCCTCCAGTCTCGGGCAGATGCCAGTGGATGGTCACCTTACTCAGCATCACGTGAGGCATCTTATGAGAAAGGTGGTGGCAGTAAGATACAGGTTTTTAGCAAAGGGTAAGTAGATTTTGAATTATGTGTTGGGAAAGACAGAGAAGGAGAAGAAGAAAGATGGCAAAGTGTACTATAGGCAAAAGGAAAAAGAAACACACAAAGATTTGGAGGTGTGGATGTATGTCATTTGATAATTGATATTTTTGGAGTACAAGATCCTTATACTAAATTTATAAATATTTATATTGTATTTGTTCATAAACAGTCCAAAGTTGGCAATTGACTAAGCCAATGTGACTATTATCTATTTTTTTTTAATTTTTTTTTCTTTTTTTTTCTTTACAGATTGAGAGAGAGAGAGAGAGATTACAAGTAGGCAGAGCAGCAGCCAGAGAGGGGAGGAAGCAGGCTCCCTGCCAAGCAGAGAGCCCGATACGGGGCTCGATCCCAGAGACCCTGAGATCATGACCTGAGCTGAAGGCAGAGGCTTAACCCACTGAGCCACCCAGGTGCCCCGACTATTATCTATTTTAAAAGAATGCTGATGCTAAGCTACCTGGCTGAAACAAAATTCACATGGCAGATGAGGACTTCTTCAAATCTCCTGTGTGAACACACAAGTGTCATCAATACCTTAAAAATATTTGCAAGGGCAGAGGTGTGTTTTTTAAAGAAATCAGGTTGAATTACTCTCAGAGGGGAGTGCTACAATATGTGAACAGCTTGAGACAGAGTGAAAATAGTACATATAGCTCCTTAAGAGGCGGTTCAGAGAAGCAGGAAAGGACACAACCGAGTCTGAAACCCAGGAGAGAAACGGCACAAGAAAAATAACTTAGGCTTAAGAAAAGCAAGAATCGGGGCGCCTGGGTGGCTCAGCGGGTTAAAGCCTCTGCCTTCGGCTCAGGTCATGATCCCAGGGTCCTGGGATCGAGCCCCGCATCGGGCTCTCTGCTTAGCGCAGAACCTGCTTCCTCCTCTCTCTCTCTCTGCCTGCCTCTCTGCCTACTTGTGATCTCTATCTGTCAAATAAATAAATCTTAAAAAAAAAAAAAGAAAAGCAAGAATCCACTTTGGGCAACCGAGCAGGTAGGATGGGCTTGTATTTTGGACTGCTACAGAGTAGAAGAGGTAATAAGGTGTTGATGTAATTAACACACAGCAGAAGCTGGGACCAACGAGGCCAAGAAACAACCGCATGGCCCAAGGCAATCCAGAGGTAGGAGAACACTTAAAAATATAATAAAAACAATACAAAGAAAAATGTTGTTATTACCACAAAGACAGATAGGACTTTTTTGCTTTCAACTTGACCCTAGCCAGGAGTACTTTATTTGTTAGCAGAAAGTGTTGTTCTCAAATTCAAACTTTTTTAAAAGCATTAGTAACTACAACAGGGAGAGGACATCTGGTTCTTTGAGTTGCCCTACTTGAGGGAGAGCTGCCCGGTTGTCCACGTCACCCAGACCGGGCAGCTCTGACTGCCTACATCACCCTGCCATGAAGGCATCAGGGTTTACAAGTACCGAATGACAGCTCTAGGCCTCCTCTGAGACTTCAAACTCTCCTTGGTAGAAACAGAAGTAACACAGATTACTGTTTCTACTCTCCTTTCCTGTTTCCCCTTTCCTTTGCTCCTTCCACTCTTCTTTCTAGTCAAAATTCACTGGGCCCTGAGCCAGCCAGATACTGTTCTAAAACATGGAAGCACAGCAACGAAGACAACTTCCTGCCACTTGACGTGTATGTTCTAGGATTTGTAATTTTTGTTTTGTTTTATTTTACAAGGGTGAGATACAAAAACAAAACGCAAGATAGAAAGATGGAGAGAGCAGTAAGAGGCATTGCTGATCCAGGATGGCCGTGGAAGGGCACTCTCAGGAAGCGGCATGGCTGGCACCACGTCCTAAAAGAAGGAATTTGTCGCCACCAGGCTGTCTGGGAGAAGCACATCCCAGGAAGGCGGAAGAGCAGGGCACTAACCTGCTTGGACTGTTGCCTACCTAATATCTACCATCCCTTTCCTCCTCACTATCGGAATTCTGATTTTAGCCAATATGGCACTGTGTTCAGCTAAAAGATGACATTTCCTACCATCTTTGGGAGCCATGGAGGTGTTTCTAGAAAGAAGTTTTTTAAAGGAAAAAGAAAAAAAAAAGATGGTTCACAAGGGGAGGTATGCCTTTCAGTCCACCTATGCCCCAGCCTTCCTTCCCATCCGGACCCTGGACACTGAGGCTAGAGGTGCAGTCATCCTGGACTGCGAGGTAATGGAAGTTAGGCTGGTGATGACTGAAGAAAAAGGCAGAGGACTCAGGTGTCCTGATGACACTGTGGACCCTCCATGCCACTCCCTGCATAACCTACTTTTACATTTCTTTTACATAAGCGAGAAATAAAAAGCCATAATTATTTAGGCCACTGGAATTTCGAGGCGGGGAGTTCCTGCTATCTTCAGCTAAAAGCATTTCTCAACTGTCTAGCGGAAAGGAGCAGAAAGCGGGCTGTGCTATGACAATGGAGCCGTCATAATCAACGTGACAGAGGATGATGATGGCTGAGCCCAGGGGCAGCAGCACAAGGGGTAAAAAGTGACGGGGTTCTAGAGAGACCTTGAATGTAGAGCAAACAGGGATGGCTGGCAAGTGGGATGTGGTACAGAGAAAGATGAGCCAGGGGTCACTGTAAGAATTAGGGCCTGACTGGGACGCCTGGGTGGCTCAGTCAGTTAAGCTGCTGCCTTTGGCTCAGGTCATGATCCCAGGGTCCTGGGATCGAGTCCTACATCGGGCTCCTTGCTCAGCAGGGAGCCTGCTTCTCTCTCTGACTGCCTGCCACAATGCCTGCTTGTTCTCTCTCTTTCTGATATAAATAAATAAATAAATAAATAAATAAATAAAATCTTAAAAAAAAAAAAAAAAGAAGAATTAGGGCCTGACTAAGTGGGTAAATGGTGGTGCTATTTACTGAGGTGAGGTATGGAGGAGCAGATTTGAAGGGAAAGATCAACCGTTCACCGACACGCTAAGCCAGAGATCCCCTGGAACAGTGAAGTGGGAAGGTAAATGGACAGTGGGGTGTGTGAGGCAGGATGGGAGATACACATCTGCGAGACACCAGCACACACATGGGCTGTAAAGCCACGGGCTGGATGAAGTCACCCAGCGGGCTGAATGTATAAAAAAAGAGAAAGTTCAAGAGCCAAGGTCTAGAATATTCTGAGATTTACAGGTCATAAAGAGGAAATGGATCAAACAAAGGGGTGGGCAGCGGAAAGAAGAAAACCCAGGGAAGCCTAGCACGCCAGCAGACAAGTGGAGAAAGTCCTTCATGAGGGAGGGGAGAAGCTGTGCTCAGCGTGATGACAGGGCGAGCAGGCGGAGAGCTGAGAAATGAAGGCAGGACCCGGTGGCTGGCCGCCCCTGTAGAAGCAGCTTCCCTGACTGCGGGAGCCGAGCAGAGGGGACATAGCCCAGCTGGAAACGGCTTCGAAACTGCTGCGAGGCAATTTGCTAGAAAGGGAAATGGAAGAATGGAGCAGTCAATGGAAGGAGAGTTAAGAATTAGTTTTTACTTATTAATATATTTAGCAAGGGGCTACCACAGCATGTTTGTGTGTGGACAGGGGAAACGACGGTGGAGCTGGAGAGAGAGAGAAGTCTGGAGGAAAGTGCTCTAGGCGGTGGCGGGTGGCATCCCGGCCCATGGGGAGACACTGGCTGCATGTGGGACAGCAGACGTAGGGAAGATGAAGGCTGGGAGCAGGCACACTTGGTGACAGGTGGATGGAGACATTCTCTTCCAGTTGCTCATATTTTCCTACTCAAACAGGAGGTAACATTTTTAGCTGAGGACAAGGAACGGGCAGAGTGGACTGGAGGTTTAAGGAGGGAAGAGAAAGTGTAAAAAGTAGGTGAGTGAGTGAATCATGACAGAAATACAGCAGGATGGCCAGGCCGCACCTGAGGGCCCATGGAGGCCTGTGGTCATCACTTAAAGCGAGGCCAGTCCACGGTGTAACATTTTCCTCATACCTATTCCAGCTGCTCAAGGGCAAGTGTGGACTAAGCAGACAGCCGGCCTCCACTGAGGCTTCCATAACAGCCAAAAAGAGGAGAAAGAAGTGACCGCATTAGAAAAAACATCATCAATGGATATTTACCTGGTTTGCGTTCTAAAAGCTGCTGTAAATGAAACACTGCTTGTTCATAGTCCTGTTTTCTGAACATGAGATCTGCCATCATCTATAAAGGTAAAAGTTGGTTCTAAAAATATTGCCATATGTTTTAGAAAGCACATCGTTCCTATCAAACAGAGTCAGGGCTATGCAAACACATATGAAACACATGAGGAGGGCGAAGATTAGAAAAAGGAGCCATTTAAAATTCAAGTATACCTTAAGCAAATTAGCACTGATATCAGCCTAACAGAAGATAATTAAGGATGTGAAACAGATCGCTCTGTTCGCAAAACTTTATTTTTAGCAGAAAATATGTTTCAAGTGGTTATTTTAAAAACAGAAATTTGAAGGGAATTGCACACTCTATGTGTTATCATCGAGAAGATGCCTCCTTGGACTAGGCTAAAATGACGGGAAGATTAAAAAAAAAAAACAAAAACCCCAAAACACTCTTAAACCCTCAATATTTCAAAGGAATTTAAAATGAGCAAGATCTACTGAGCTTTTATTGTGTGTTTTAAAAGGGATACTTTTTACCCTTCTTTTCAGTTCTAATTATAACTTTCAATGAACCTCTAGCACCGTCATCTATGCAGCTGTCTGAAAGCTAACGAACACCTCAACCCAGGAAAAACGGGAAAGCAAAGCGAAAACTCCAAAACACACCATCTTAGAATGATATACAGAGCTTTCTTCTGTAACTCCAAAAGTCCCACAGAAGCTTTAAAATGGGTTCAGCGTGTCTGGCAAGTACTTAAAACAGTCTTTAGCTTTATCATAGGAACTCCTTCTGACCAAGTGTCCTCTTTGGCATCGAGAAAAATTAATGAGGCCTGCAAGGACATGTAAAGGCCTGATCCAGGTTTCCATTCTTATTAAGACAAAAAAACTCTGGTCTTTACTGGTAAAATGTACCACTAATGTTAAAAATATCATTTCTTCCAAAAGCCAACACAAGCTGGGTCTCTCTAGTATTAGTTTTATGAGGAAAATTTGAAATCTCCCCATGGAATATAAAACACATCTGCCTTTACGGCACTGAAGTCTCAGGGACTAACCATGGTGGCGGCCTCATTGTCCTGGTCACTCTGGAGTAGGAGAGCACAGTGCCGCAGGCAGGCCTCGGGGTCATCCTGTATCAGGTATAATCGTGCCAGCTCCAACATGATCTACAGAGAAAGCACAACGTCAGTCAGAAACTGGAATAGAATGTGAGTGAGGAAAATGTCTGGACACAGATTACGCCTCAGTTGACCAAAAGTGATGGCAATAAAAATGCCAAGTCTGAGGAGGCAGGAAAACTATGGGCATATTCAGCTCTACTTTCTCATATATACCGGAAACAGGGGAAAACAAGTAGTAACCTACTCGAGTAGAGAGATATAAAGCATTATAAGAAAAACACTGGTCTTAAATCAGAGATTAGATTCTAGTCCAGGCTTCTCCATGGTGGGCCCAAGTCCCTGTTATCGCTCTAAACCTGTTTTCTCATTTGAAAAATAAAAAGCCTGGAGAAGATGCTTTCTTTCTTTTTTTTTTTTTTTAAAGATTTTATTTATTTATTTGACAGAGAGAGATCACAAGTAGGCAGAGAGGCAGGCAGAGAGAGTGAGAGGGAAGCAGGCTCCCTGCCGAGCAGAGAGCCCGATGCGGGACTCGATCCCAGGACCCTGAGATCATGACCTGAGCCGAAGGCAGTGGCCTAAACCACTGAGCCACCCAGGCGCCCGAGAAGATGATTTCTAAGGTATGCTTCAGATTTCACAACTTTCCCTCAGCCACCACTGAACAAGGTACCTGTTCGGTTATGCCTTAAAGGTTACTTTTGCCTTACATCTGAGTTGTATTCATTTAAAAATATTCAATTTAAAACCTTATATTCTAACATATGGCTATCTTTTGTTCCACATCATAAAATAATAAGTCAGTCAGAGAAAGACAAATACCATACGCTTTCACTCATATGTGTGATTTAAGAAACAAAACAAGCAAAGGGGAAAAAAAGAAGAGATAGAGGCAAACCAAGACAGACTCTTAACCACAGAGAACACACTGCTGGTTATCAGAGGGGAGGTTGGCGGGGGGGGGGGGGGGGGGGGCGGTGACACAGGTGATGGGGATGAAGGAGGACACTTGCTGTGATGAGCCCTAGGTGATGTATGGAAGTGTTGACTCACTATATTGTACACCTGTAACTAATATTACCCTGTATGTTAACTGGAATTTAAAGAAAAAGGGAAAAAAGAAGTATTTAGCCATATATAAGTTTTTTAAATTAATCATCTATCAAGATCTGAGAGAATAATAGGATTTTAATTTACACACCAGAGATGTAAAGAAGTTTTCTATATCAACATTATCCTTACATTTATTCTCAGGCTGAGCCACTTGAGGGAGGAGATTCACTCTAGTCACTTTTTTTGCACATCTAGCACCAAACAGCAATTGAAATACAGAGGTATACAACTGCAGTTTGGTAAACTGAACTGAATCACCTAGATTCAGATACTCAAGATTGAGATATTGTTTTAAAGTGATTATTCAAACAGAGCTTACAGATTTATTTTATTTTATTTTATAACAATTTTTCTATAATAATTTTAAAACTCTAACATTATTAATTTAAGGCATTATATAAGGATTTCAAAGAATTTCTACAAACAAATGTTTATTTAGCTTGTGTTTTTATTACATTTCTTTTTTTACAAATAAGCTGGTGAGAATTTTACATTTGGGGCAACAATGTGACAGATGACATCTGGAATAAAAGGTGGTGGCAATTTTATAAAGGTACTGACCTTATTATCTGTTTCACAGTGAACAAGAGCCTCTCTATAAAACTTAATTGCTTTTTCATAGTCTCGCTGAGCAACAGAATGTTTTGCAATCCCCGCACAAATTTCAGCCGCTAAGTGTTTCTGTGCGGGAGCTGCGTCTGGCTGTTCCATCTGAACACGTTTTAGTACCCTAGCTTGTAATTCTCGAGCCTAGAAAAAAATAAGGATAAAAAGGAATTTAAAAAAGAAAGAGAAAATAAATTAAACAATTCCCAATAACCCACATGCAGCATAATTGCACAGATCTATTTAAGCATTATTGGCCCTCACTCTAACAAAGCCTGATCCAAAGAAAATGTCTTAATTGAGGTCTTAAACATGCATTTGTTTGCAAATGAGCCAGCGTGCACATCTCTTTCCAAATGAAGTATAAGAAAATTACTGAATCTTTTCTCACTGTTTTAAGGATTATATACAGAAAGCTCATGAAGGAGGAAATGCAACCATGAAAAAAATATCTGAAAAAGAATCTAGATGTAATAAGTGGAAATGTAAAGTGTTTATTAAATTAATAAACTAGTATCTAAAAATTACTAAATCAAATATTGGCAGGTTTCAGAGAGTAAGTACATCCATATATTGTTGATGGCATATGAATGAGTCCAATCTTCACCCTAGCAAAACATGCTAACTTGATAAAACTAACCAGACTCCTGAACTTTGTTGTTCCACTCTTAGGAAGGTGTATTGGATATTACTTAGAAAAAAAAAAAGGAACCATGTTACCTGTTATAAGGAAAAAACAATCTGTTCTTTCTTGTAAAAAGAAAAAAAAAAACAAACAATAGCAACAAATCAGAAAATCAAAAACAACTCAAATGCCTAATGACAGGGAAATGACTAATCAGTCGGTGAGGTCCAATGCTATACACAGATACCCAGAAAGAAGGCAGGGGTCTCCTTCAAGGTAAGAATGTACTGTAGGCTGCTGAATGGGAAGAGTTATCAGCCTCATCACCTACAGGTGAAACACTGAGACCTTCCTTTTGTAAGTGACAGAGAAATCCTATGTTTTAGGCCTTCACAACAAAATTTAACTTTGAGCTATAGATAAGCATCCACTAATGCATTCATGCATTCATTTAACAAAGAGTAAATGCCCACCATCTGCCACACATTCTGCTACAACAGGGAGCCCTTCTGGGGACTCCTGTCAAAATGTTGGTTGACAACTGGTATTTGATGAAGACGGTCTAAAGCTGAGTATTCTTTAGAACCATGGGTCATAAAATTAATTTAAGGCGTAATAAGCATTCTTTTGGAAATGAAAGAGGAAAGATTAGAAAATAATGGTGTATATAGTAGTAAAGGTTAATACTATTTCCTGAAATTTTTATTTTTGTTATATTAATGTGTGTTTTTTTTAAGTACAGAAGATATGTGTACATTTGTGTATTTCATGGTTTTTTATATATGTAAATACTGGTGTGTATGGTTTTGCACACAGGTACACAAACACACACACACTCATAGACAAAAAACTCTGCAATAACTGGTCTAAATACAGTGATCGTTATCTGTCTTACAGTAACTTTTATACTTGTTGTGCCAGCTTGATTATTAATTCTGCCCTTTTCCCTTTCAAAAGTATTTTGACTTAAATGATAAACTCTATGATCACCCTAGGTCTAAAAGATATACAGTTCATTATCTGGATAGTCTAATTTTTATCTGCATCAACTAAATCTCTAAAAAGTCAGGTAAGATCTCATTAGCTTAATTTCCTAGAGAAACACTTTTATAAGTTAGATTTTGTGATGCTTTGCATTTTTTTCTTTCTTTCTTTTTTTTTTTTAAGGAGTTTATTTATTTGATAGGGAGAGAGAAAGAGAGAGAGCATGCATTGGGGGAGTAGCAGAGGGAGGCTTCCACTGAGCAGGGAGCCCAGACATGGGACTCAATCCCAGGACCCTGAGACCATGACCTGAGCTGAAGGGAGACACTTACCGACTGAGCCACTCAGGTGCCCCTATGCTTTGCATTTTCTTAAAGGTAAATAATTAGGGCAGATTTTTTGAGAAAAAATTGTTTGCATTTATAATTAAAGGCATTTCATAAAATATGCTCAATTATGCTAAGTATATACCATGATCGTTACAAAACATTTTCATACAGAATAAAATTTTCTCAAATAATTGATATCATTCCCTATTTTTTTCCTTAGATTCCAGAAAGAAAAGAACTAAGTTTAATTATCTGTTATGACAACTATGTTAACCTTGCTTGTCAATGCATTTACTTTTCCCTCCGCCTTATTTTGTGAATTCCCTAAAATCCCTGGGTGGAATGAAGTATAAACATCTTACTCCATAGACTTCTTAATTTTTCCTTTCTACCTCAATAGCTTTATTGTATACATTTATATATCTTACTGAAGATCACATTGAAATAAAATATACCAATTAAGTTGGAATATCGGGGCGCCTGGGTGGCTCAGTTGGTTAAGCTTCTGCCTTCAGCTCCGGTCATGATCCCAGGGTCCTGGGATTCCAGGATGCGGGGCTCAGGCTCTCCGGTCAGCAGGAAGCATGCTTCTCCCTCTGCCTACCTACTGTTCTGCCTACTTGTGCGCTCTCCCTCTGTGTAAAATAAATAAAATTTTTAAAAAGCATTTTTATTTTTGTGTGAGAGAGAGAGAGAGAGAGAAAATGAGCGGGGGTGGGGAGGGAGAAGCAGACTCCCCACTGAGCAGGAAGCCTGACACGGGACTCAATCGTAGGACCCCAGGATCATAACCTGAGCCAAAGGCAGACACTTAACCAACTAAGCCACCCCCAAACCTCATAAATAAATCTTAAAAAAAAAAAAAAATCAGAGTATCACATTACTGCTTATATGTTAAATTGTAAGTAACAGAGAAATCCTATGTTTCAGGCTTTCACAATAAAATTTAACTTTGAGCTAGAAATAAGCATCCACTAATGCATTTATACATTCACTTAACAAAGAGTAAATGGACTTATATAGACATAATGGAAAAATCCACACAAATGAATGTTAAGTGAAAGAAGCAAAAATAATCCGTTCATATTATTTAAAACTACATAAAGTTAGAAAGTCATAAAACTGTTAGTGTTTTATGGCACATGGGTTGTTTATATCTGATTTATTTAGATTTTACTTTAATTTAATATGCCAAAAAGTGATTTTTTTCCTGTAGTTAAAAAATTAAAATAATGTATGGTTTCCTTTGAGTCATTCAACTAAAATTTCAAACACCTATCATGACAGACAGATTTTAAGATGACTCCCATGACCCTCACCTCCTGGTCTTCACTCCCTTGTATAATCACCCTGCGTGTGAGGTGTGACCTAGAACTTGCTTGTAACCAACAGGATACGGCAAATATGATAGAACGTCACTCCCATGATTATATCATGTAAGACTGTCTTGTTAGCAGACTCATTCTACAGCTTTTCTCCCTTGCTGGCTTTGAAGAACTGTTAGGCATATCAGCTGGCCTACCAGGCAAGGAGCTGATGAACCTCTAGGGTGTGGAACCTCTAGGATCTGCAATAAGAAGCAAACAAGAAGCTGGAGCCCTAAGTCTTACAACCTCGAGCAAATGAATTCTGCTAATAACCTGTGTAAGCTTGGAAGTATATCCTCCCCTCGACAAGTCTCTAGATGAGAACCCAGCCCTGGTCACACATTGACTATCCTGACACGCTGTAGAGGACCCAGCTAAAACATGTCCAGAGTATGGACCCACAGACTGTGGAAAAAATAAATGTGTGTATTGTTTCCATTGACTAAAATTTGTGGTAATTTGTTACATGGCACAGAAAACTAATGAGGCAAGAACCTAGCATTTGCTAGGTTCACAAAACATGAGCTTATACCTACATTCACTGAAATTTTAATTTTAGCAGAAAGATAGATAATAAAATAATTACAGCCAATTATGAGGAGTTTTATGGCTGGGAAATACCAGTTCCTATGATAGTACACAATATGAGACCTAACCTAGTCTTGGAGGTGAAGTGAGATTTAAAGAATTACTGGTAGTTACACCCACGTGAGTTTGGGAGAAATCAAGGAGATGGAACTGGAGTACAGGCATTCGCAATTATCGGTGAAGGAAAGAACGTAAGGGATACTATTGCTTGACCAAAGAATTAGAGGGAAAAATGGTTAGAAAGACAGAGAAAATTTACATCAGGTAAGTCTGTTAAATAATTTTTTTTATTCTAGAGGGCAGTTTTTTTCTACAGAGCAGTTACTACTACATGTTTATAAGCAATGGAGTAACAAGATCAGGTCTGTCTTTCAGACCAATCACGCTAGTGTTGAGGAGAACTAACTGGAATGAAACAAGATTGGAAGAGGATAGGGATCTGTTAGGAGGCTAATGGAGGGGTGTGGGCAAGAGATAATGCGGGACAGGGCAAAAGGTGACAGAGATGAAAGACATGGAAAAATGTGGAGTTATTTTAGAAATCTGAAGTTTTTAGAAAGTAGAATTAATAAGACTTGGGGCTTCTCTAATGTAGCAGTTCTGCCACTGCCTAAAATGTTTAGTAACCATGCGAAATACTATGATGGAACTTCTAAAATCCTATAATGTGGGCATTGAGCTCAATAAATGGTTCCTGAATAAATAAATCTGTAAGTTGCTTTTGAACTGTAACTCAAGATTTATCTTTTTGGAGATCGGAATGCAGAGAATGTTAACAACTGAGAAGAATTTTATGGCTCTTTAAATTTATTTAAAGAGGATAACCTCCGTGCTGTACCATATAAGCTTAAAATTAATTAAATTTGGTTCATTGAGATAGTCTAACCATGAATACTGTTTATTCTCTTCTTAGTGTTGCTTGATATAGCCACTCATATAACATAAGGACTCACATAAACAGGGCAGCTGGGACTGGACAAGAAGGTAAAATAGGCCAAATTCACTTCTAAAATATTTTAAACATCTAAATTTACTGATATTACACTTTCTTTGTAGCTAATGATAGCTATCCTAGGGTTAGGTATCATTTTCTTACCATGTGATCAGAAAATAGGGATAAAACATACCAACAATTAAGGATAAGATATTAACACTTTAAAGATGACATGTTGCAATGAAATCATAAACTTGGATGGGTATCACAGAAATCTAATGACCCAACCTCAAATCATTCACAACTGGAATAAAAAAAATTGGACATATTGGACAAATTATTGAAATGTTTGTTTTACACACACATACACACATACCACTGTTAGCTAAAGCTCAAAGTCAGTTGTTAAGCATCTGCCTTTGGCTCAGGTCAGGATCCCAGAGTTCTGGGACTGAACCCCGAATAGGGACCCCTGCTCAGCAGGAAGCCTGCTTCTCCCTCTCCCACTCCCCCTGCTTGTGTTCCCTCTCTCACTTCGTATCTCTCTGTCAAATAAATGAATAAAATCCTTAAAAAAAATAAAGCTCAAAGTCAAAACATTTGATAAATTATCTGGAGAATGCAGAACTCTTCTGGGTACATGAAAATTAGGTCAAAAGGTGGTAAGTACTATGGATTTCTAGAAAGCATATAGGATTACTAGTGAAGTACTCTATGTTCTCCTTAAGTTCTGAGAAGATGCAGGATAAATCAATTAACAAACCTGACTTAACTGACACATATTGAAATAAGCACTCAGTAATGACAGAAACACATTATTTTAAATCCACAAGTTACCTATAACAAATCTGATTATAAAATATAGGATAGAGAGCAAGCTTTAACAAATATCAAAGAACTGAATTGTTCAAAGTAGGTCTTTGACCACAGTAGAATTAAATTAGAAATCAATATCCAAAAGATAACAAGGACTCAAATACAGAGAAACTGGTGGTTAGCCAGAAGGGAGGGGGTAGAGAGATGAACAAAATTGTGAAATGGATTAAGAGGTACCCCCCAAAAAAAGATAACAAGAAAATCAGAAGTGCCTGGAAATAACCCATTTGTTAAAGAAGGAATCAAAGTGAAAAGGAGGAATATTATGAACTGAGTAATAATAAATTTGTGGGAGGTAGTCAAAGCAATACTTACAGAAAAATTATCAACTTAATTGAGAAAGAACAGAACTAAGGCTAACTAATCTATTACCCAACATACTTTTTCAATAAGCTAGGCAAAGAGCAGCAAACCAAATCCAAAAAAAGTAGAAGAAACTAATTAATGAGATAAACAGAAAACATTTAATGAAGCCAGAAAAGCAAAAGATGGTTCTTCGAAAATATTAAGATATTAAACTCCTGGCATAATTGATCATTGATAGTAGAAGGAAAATAAAATAAATTCACCAATATCAGGCCATAAAAGATCACATTTTTACAGCACTTGCAGACATTCGAAAACAAGAAGATATAATGAACAAATTTAAAATACAGCCATTCAAACTAATGTAAGAAGCTTAAAAATGATCAGTCTGAATTCTAAAGATGTTGAATCCACTAATCAAAACCTTCCATCAATGAAGCCTCAAGGTCCAAATGGTTTTAACTCTGAACTGTCCCAAATATTAAAGAAACAACAATAATCCTAGAGATCCAAACACCCTCAGGAACATAGATATACAAATTTTGAACATTAAAATTCATAACAAAGTGACATTCAAGAAATACAAGGGTGGTTTAACATTTGAAAATCAATCAATTTAATACAGTACATTAACAGGGAACGAAAAATAGGAGAAGAGTCCATGATAACCTTGGTAGCTGCAGAGTGCTGTAGATAAAATTTAAGTCATTTATTAAAACAAATGTTAACAAGCTAGAAATTGAAAAATCATCAAAAACCATCAGGTGCTTAGGAATGCATCCAAGAAAACATGTATAAAACCTCTCCTTAGAAAATCTCAGAATATTAAGAGAAATTAAGGAAGATAAAAACAAACAAAAGAGAAAAAAATGAGTTCACATCCTGCCTATGACCCTAGTTGTGTGGCTTTACACAAATTATTAAACCAAACTTCCTCAGCTATAAAAGATTTTAAAATATCAACTCGCTCTAATCATTACACTGGTTAGCAAGAACACATTTAAGCAGTACAACCTACTGGCATTCAATCATTATTTCTATTTTGGCTTATTTTCTGTCGCAGTTGAGCCAAAATAAATGGTCTTCCTCTTACATGTGGTATATTGCCTTCTGTTCCCACCTCCCACTGCACAGCCACTCACGAGCAATGGCATTTACCTGTTGTAATGAAGTGATTGCATCACCAGGTCTTTCCATTTTACTATAAACTTTTGCTAGAAGAACATGAGAACGTCCATCTTCCATGAGAGCAGATAGTTCATTTACTATGAGAGAAGATAATGGGGAAAAATATTCATTTTAAATGAATGTTTACATTTTCCACAAGTTTTAAAACTGGTCTTTAGAAAGAATGGTTTTGAACAACTGAATAAAGTTGAAAAACTTTTTTAAGTCAGTTAACTGAAGGATGGCCAAATTAAAAAAAAAAAAAGATTGAAGATTTTCATCTAGCTGGAAGAAAAGTTAAAGAACTGGATAAGAAAAAGGTTTTTCTTAAACATATATTAAGAGATAACAATGTAACCATACACATAAAATTTTCTTTTTTTTTTTTTTTTCCATACACATAAAATTTTCAATGTTCCTTTTTTAAGTCTGTAAACATCTTTACTGAAGTTATTAAAAAATAATATAGACTAGTTGCTATGGGGTCATTGAGAAGATAACTGCTGTTTTAAAATAATAGATACTTGATAGGCAATGAAATGTGGTCTTTAAGAGCACCGACTTTGATGGCAGTCTGTCTGGTTTCAAACTGAGGCCTTCTCGCTTACTAGCTATATAACCTTGAACGAGGTACTTATCCAGTTTGTGGTTCTCTTTCATCTGTACAATACTGGAAGTAATAGTGCCTATCTCATAGGGTTGTAAAATTTAAAAAGTTTTTAAGTTATGAAATAAGTTCGCATATGCAATTAAAGTAGTCTAGTACCTGGTAAGTACTATTTAAATACTTGGTATTATTATTTTGTGATTTAAGAGCAATAAAAGAACCCTAGATAAATAACAAAACTATGTTTCTTCCACTATCAAGTGTATGGTCTGTGCCACATATGTATCAAAGTGGTTTATATATATAGTTTCTTTAAATTTCAGCCTGAGGGGCAGGTTTTGTTATTGGCACCTCACAGGTAAGAGAAACTATGAGATGGCTGTCACAGTGGGTCAGAGGAGCAATGCTGCACACATGAGAAGGGACCATACCCCACTGTGAAGACTTCGGCTTAAGGGAAATGGGAGAATAATGAATAAATGAATAAATAGAATCTTTAAAAAAAAAAAACACACAAAACAAAAAACTATGACGTTATAGAATATTATGATGATGACATTAAAATGAATGTACTAACATCAAACTATATCTGGCACATGCTGTCTGTGAAAAAAATTACAGGAGAGGAAAAACAACCCATTTGAAAAGAAAAATTATGCTTATTATACTTATATATTTACATATATACTAAAACACAAAAATGGCTACCTCTATGGAGGTAGTTTAAGAACAAGGCAAGTAGAATTCACAGGAGAATTTGGGACTTACACATCTTTTAGAATGCTGGATTTAAAAAAAAACCTTAAAAGAGTAAAGATTATAAAAGTGTTTACTTTATGAACAAAAACATCAGATGTAGTTGTAATTTAAAGGAAACTCCCTTTGTATCATTTGGAAAGTCCAGTATCTTTCTATAACACAATTGGTTGTTTGATAAAACTGTTATTATTCAAATATCTTATTTTGGTAGAGTGACATGCTCATAAATGAATAATCAATGTCACACATATAATATTGAGAATACAAATAAACATTTATGTAATATAAAAATAAAGCAGATCAGACATATCAGGTACGGTACACTTTTTTTTTTTTCAAATCAGAAAGACTTTCATACCAGGTTCATGAGCTAGAGCATGTTGAAGAACTTTTTCTGCTTTGTCATACCATTTCAATTTTAATAAAAGCTCAGCCAGGTCATAGCAAAGATAATTTTGTTGTCCACTTTTCAGAGCGGCTTCATAGTAAGTGATTGCCTAAACAAAATGCATTTCAGTTAGGAAAATAAGGCAATGAGAAAGGTATTAAGCATAGATATTTATATATTACAGACTTAAAGCATATAAAAATTAGAAATAACCCAGGAGAAGCTTAGGCATATACCTGCCTATCAGTTATATATGCTATTTTTCTTAGATAGTCAAACATTAGACAAGGCAACTAGCATTTCTTATGAAAAGCAGCTAACGAAAGATGCTTGGTGAAACTGTTTTTACCAGTTTCAGTCCAGAGGCCAGTGAACTTTAGTGAATGCAAATACTCTGCCAGTGGTTGTATGTACGTTCAGTAGTTACCAGGAATAAAACAAGAATATAACAACTAAAGGAAAATCCATTATCCCTACTGGGGTCGCAGGGGGGAAGCATACAGCTTACCAAAACTGGTTCAACAGAAAGGACATCCGTTAGGCTTTGTCATATATTGAAAAAGATGCAACCGCAGCAACTTCATCATAATTGGTGGGTTGCAGGGTTTAGGTGTAAGATGAAGCCAGAATTAACTTTAGGGCCCAAACAGCCTTTGCAAAATGCAGCGACGAAGAGACACTGAGCAAATCTTTAACATAAATTCCAGTTTGTGAATACAAATTTGGAGTTTACAGCCATCAAGATATAAACAGTGCCTGCTAAAGACTTCTCACAGAGCAGGGTTTGAAACAATCCAATACACATATTTCAAACATATAAAGTACCTACCTTCGAATAGTTGTGAGTTTTGACAAGTGCTTTCCCAATTTTGCTTGCCAGTGTTCCATCTTTGGGATTCTGATTTAACGCTTGCTCATAAGCAACGATGGCTTCTTCGGGCTAATGTTAGCAGATACAAAAAAAAAAAAAGCAATGAATAAACAGCTTAGGTGGATCCCCTTAAAGGGCAACATTTCTATAATTAAAGCTCTACACCTGCAGTATTCACTCAGTAAGACAACTAAAGCACATATTTAAGTCTAGAAATCTTAACAACTTCAGAGAGGTGACAGTCACTAATGTTAGGTGTAACTTATCAGTAAACACCATTTTGGCCAGTAGCTCTCTTCATTGTTCCACTAAAAAGGGACTCTTAATTTGCTTCTGGTACCATCTCTGTTGCAAATGACAGTGTTGAATTACTGGATCCCAATATGAAAACAACTTTATTATAATGTTATCTCCTTTTTGTTTTGATGACTGGATAGTCAAATATTAAATAACATTTAAAAATTTGTTTTAGGAGACTATGAAGCTAATCACAAAAGTTTTACCATTTTTTTAAAAATCTGAGTTCAGTAGTATCAGAAACTTTACCTCCTGTATATTCATGTAAGCATCACCAAGGAGAAGAAAAGAACGAGGGCTGGGCATTCTTTCAGCAATTTCTCTAGAAATTAGACCAATTCTATTTAGTATACTGAATACAAATATCTTCTTCTAAATGAACTAAATAAAAGATAAGCTCATTTATTTCAATTAACCAAGAGCTTTCAGAGGACCTTGGACATTTCCAACAGTGTAACGCTGTAAAAGAAAGAACAACCCACCCATACCCACACCCAGGTTGTTTATGCTAGATCAAGTTCCTTTTTTCATTCCTTCTTTCCCTTTTCTGAAGTGCAGGTAGCAGGAGTACTGGTAGACTATAAACATCTCAATTCTCACTATACAGAAATACGTTTTGTTATCTCTAATTCTGAAATGATGTGGGCGTGGAGGCACAAAAATATCATGGGATGCTATTGCAACATATGGTTTCTCATTCATTTGGTCCAAAAGCTATGGTTTTGGGAAGTGTAATTTTATAGATGCTGCTGAAGAATTGAAGTCTACAACTAACGTGTCAGAGCTGCCTGAAACAAAGCCCATGCCTTTGATTACACTATCCCAGAGCATCCAAAACAACATGACCCTGTTTTAAAATGTTTTCCTATCACGAGGTGACAGCGCTGATCTTTTGGAAACGCCATAGAAAATATAATTTAGAACCCCCAGTTCATCCATCTATACGTGGGATGCTGCTCAGTTTCTTTGAGTCACTCAGCGCCTACAAAGAACCTGAGCAGTGTTCCGAGTTTGGATATTTACACACTACAGATGAACCAATGACTGAATTCATCAACATGTTGCTATGTTCTCAACAGATAAACATGCTGATTCTCTCTTACATAAAGTGTGTGCTTGTATGTTTACCTTTCTGTTTGGGGAGAAAGGTAAGAGCAACCCGTGTGTGTGTGTGTATGTCCATGTGTATAGACGGGCATGTAGGTGAATGTGTGTATCCCAGTAACCCCTAAGGGCACCAGCATATAACATAACTTTTAAAGTCCCTGTCCCTTTACCAAGGAGAATTTGTAATCCGCACCTTAGTGTGGTACATACTAAGCCATTACTTTCTATTGCTAGAGCTATTATGCTGAGCATTAAAAATGGCCTGGAATTGTTACATTACACAGCTTTCTTCAGCTATTAGAATGCAAGTAACTGTTGCTTTTGCCCCTGCCAAACAGGAAGACTGAAGATCTAGAAATCACATAATGAAGGAGGACAGCTAAGAATCTAGAGTAAGCCACAGGTTGAAATAATCATAATCACTATGTTTTATGTCTTAGGGAGAATGAATTGCTTGGTTAGTGTGATTGTGGTTGGTAGCTGAACACGTTACGGAAAGGGTCTATACTGTAAAGTACTTAAAAGAAAGAAAAAAAGAAATCTGGGAATTAATTTTAAGAAGTAAGTGTGTCAAAATACAATGGGTTGAGATAATCATTTACCTGTAACAAGTAATATATAACATTTTCTCTTTTCTGTGCTTCAGATAAATATCTGCCATTTTCTCCTTGACCTCTATGAAATAAGGCTGCTCAGCTGTAACATTTCGAAGCATACTTAAAGCCCGCTCCACGTCTCCTTGGGCCAGGGCTAGGTCTGCGTTAGCAATGGTAACACGTAATTCTTCAGAAGTCCCAGAAAATTCATGGATGGCATCTTGTAAAACTTTTGCTGCCTCGTGCTGTAAAGATGAAGTTAAAATAACAGTCTTTCAGAATATTAAACAAATTACATTAGAAATGAAGATTTTCTCCTAATCCAGAATGAACAGTAAATGCTAGCACAGTTAGGATCTTCATGAAATACTGACAGATTTTTGAAAAGTACAAAAATTTAAAACTAAACTCAGAGACCAAATTCAGAATATCTGTTAGCTGAAAAGTGTTTTCTTTTAAAGATTTTTATTTATTCATGAGAGACAGAGAGAGGCAGAGGAAGAGGAAGAAGCAGGCTCCCCAAGGAGCAGAGAGCCCAACGTGGGACTCGATCCCAGGACCCAGGATCACAACCTGAGCCAAAGGCAGACGCTTAACCATCTGAGCCACCCAGGTGCCCTGAAAAGTGTTTTCAAGACTGGGACAATGGCAGTTGCTACATGAGAGCTGCTGCTACGGCTAAAATTTAATAAACATTTACTTTGCATTCAGCATTATATTCACGCATTTAATTCTCACAGAAATCCTCTGATGTAGCTACTATCATTATCCCCACCTTACAGTAAGGAAACTGCAATCTGGAGAGTTAAGAAGTTATCAAATGACAGACTCAGAACCCAAACTCAGGCAGCCTGACCCCAGAGCCTAAACTCTTAGCCATGCTCATTACAGCCTCCTTGATGGGATCCAGTCCACAATCCTCCCTCGGACCAAATGGCTCTTCATTAACTAACAGACTACTTTATTGCCTATGCCAGGACCTAAATTCTGCTATGCCTCAGCTGAATACATTACCCCAATTCCAAATCCGTACCTCAATGAATCTAAAATGTCACTTATTTCAGGATTCATCTCAACTTTAGAGATTATAAGACATTCTGATTTCAGAAATGTTAACAAGTGAAAAAAACAGTGCATTTTAGAATCAACTATCTATGGTAGAATTGGTTCTTCTTAAATATATATTAGGCTAATATATTAGGAAATAGAAATTATTTTGAGATTTGGCAAGTTATCTAGACACAGCCTTCTTAATTTTCACTAAAATATGAAAATAACCAATAAGCAACTGTTGTAATCTGAAAACCAGATATAAATGATGTTAAGTTCCTCATTTTCTACAAGGCTTTGACTCTTCTCTCAAAAGTGCAGACTTGCTTGCTTTCTGTTTATTATTATATGTATTATTTTAAGTATTTGATTTTATGATCATCCTATGAATTTACCAAAGCTGTATTCATAAAATAATTCTTCTGTTTTCTCAACTATTAGAATTTGAGGTTGGTACTTTTATTTGATTCTAGTAGTACCTGTGTGTGCATGGACATGTGTGTGTGCGTGTGTGTGACTCCTTTCAGGAGTCCAAAGAATGATAACCATGTTATGTTATTAACAGTAGCCAATGTCATCGAACATTATATTACTATATTCATTACATTACATTAATATGTTTCATGGTACATAGTAATTTATGTTATTACTCGTATAATTATACATATATTAATATTCTGCCTGGCAGCTAATGAAAGTACAGTGATACCTGAGGTCACCCAGGTGAAAATTATGTTTAACCTCAGGGGCTTGCAAAGGACATGATTTGGTTCAAAGTAATAAAAATATATTTTCCAAATTTGACCAGTTGAGCAAGGAAATAATTTCAGCTGTTTCATTTCCTACTAATATATATACTTGTGTAACCAAGTTTAGAGCTGAACCACTGAATTAAAACTTGACTTACCTGTTCTCCATTTAAACGGTGAACCTCTACCAACTCAAGAAAGATTGATAAACGATGGTTTGCATCGACTTCGGTTTTTTTGTATTTTGATTTTGAGGAAGCTCCAGTTCTCCTCATTCCTGGTAAACTCATTGCCATGTGTAGAGTTTTAATAGCTTCTGCTATTTCTCCCATTTTCTTTTGAGACTGAGCTTTTATCAAATGATATAAAGGGTATTCTCTCACCTGAAAAAAATAGTATTTAGAAATACTTCCTTGGAGTGCTTACACCACCAACACATAATTTACAATCCACCAAACAGTCTACCTGTGATTGTATACATGAGGTCTATTTCTGTCCTTTTATCAACTTTTTGATCATCTACTGTGTTAAATCAGGTTCAGGCAACCTGCTACTACTTAACATCCTCCTGGGTGACAAACAAGGGGATTATGGGCTTTTACCATGATAGAAGAAAAAATACAAAAAAAAAAAAAAAAGCTTGCAGGACTAGCAAATATATTCTAGGAAATTTAGTTTTCAGAAAAGGAATATACCTTATCCGGACTCTAGTATGGATATCAAGTCATTAGATTTCTAGAAACACAGTTTTTTCCCTTTTATTCTGTAATTTTAAGATTAAAAATCTCAGAACACGTCAGTCAAACTTGGTTTTAAACTTTGATACTACTCTGAAACACACAGTTATGAAGTTTCTATCTTTATTTTGGGTACCAAACGTGTATACATACAATATAAGAAAATGACAAGAAGATCAAAGGAGGAGTCAAAGGCAGGAGATGATCCAGAATGAGGTGATGGGGCAGCCACCTAATGTCTAGAAAGGTTCCAATCATCCTTAAGGCTATGCCTGTGAGCCTGAGCTAGGCATCCCATTTTCCGGTGGGCTCTGTGTGAATACTCATGCTTCTGCTCTTCTTTCAGAGATTTTGATTCATTGGGACCGGGTACTGGCACTAGGGTGGTAATGCACCACTAGGCTTGAGAACTACTGACCTAACATGATCCCAGGGTCCTGGGATCGAGCCCCACATGGGGCTCTCTGCTCCGCAGGGAGCCTGCTTCCTCCTCTCTCTCTGCCTGCCTCTCTGCCTAGTTATGATTTCTCTCTGTCAAATAAAGAAAATATTTAAAAAAAAAAAAAAAAAAAAAAGAACTACTGACCTAAGAAGTGAGCACTGTCTTCTGCAAATCCTGAATTCTCCAGTCCACTGAAGGCTCCTCACATAACAGGGTTAAAGACCCTGTGAACCAAAGTAAAAGTCTGAAGAGCTCCTCCATGACTCCAGGTAGTTCAGGAAGCACCTGAACCTATGATTTTCCCTACTGCTTAGGGATATGGGATATAACACAGAATATCTTGGGATAGAAGTCCAGTGTGTCTATATCCTCAAACCACATAAAAATTTTCAAAATGACTAGGTGTTCTTTGATGATGACTCTAAAAACGTATTTAAAACCCACAATCCAGGAAAGAAACAAGCAATAAAATAGAGTTCTTACACATAAAAACATCTGGCATAATGCTCTGTAGTTTACAATTATTTTTATATACATCCATTAATACACTTAATGTCCACTATAACTGTAGGCTGTTATTATATGAGTTTTACAGAGAAGAAAACAGGTTCAGAGAGAGAAAAGTGGGAAAACCAGACACTGACCCCCAGGTCTTCTGTCTCCAAGTCCATATAGGTTTTTAATTACACCACAGCTACCTCCACTTTTTCTCCCACTGCTTGTAAATCCAAACTTTTTTTCCATTAAAAATAAATTAGCAAAACATTACAGGCAAAAAAAATACAATATGTCACCACTTGCTAAAGGTTCAAGGAGGATGGTATGTTTTATCCACCTGAATTTGGAATACTTACCTTAAAATTATAGCTCAGACAAAGTTCAAGTGACTGAGAACACAATTTGAATTTTTCTTGAGACAAATAAACCTGAGCCATCAGGAGATGAGCATCTGCGTAAGAAGGGTTGTGTTCTAGGCAATGCTGCAGGTTATTATAAGCTGCTTCAATGTCACCTAATAAGAGAAACAAAGCATTATAATTCAAATGGTTAAGAGACAGAGATGTGAGAGAGAGGAGGGACACTAGTAGTTTATGGATCATTCCACGCCCACCTGCCCCAGGTAGCCCCTTTCTAGTCTTCATGAAATAATATTCCTGTACGTCAGGCCAGCCATAAGGAGCAAACCAGGGAAAGCTGTGAAAAGATCAGAGTCAAACACCACTGCTACTTCTGCGAGGACTATAAATGTACCTTTATCTATTTTCCTGATCAAAAAACTTTTTACTTAAAATTTCATTACAGTAAGTTTTGCAAAACCCAGACATTTAAATAGCTAGAACTCTGTACTGTCATTTACATTAACAAAGGATATATAGTCTTATAATCATCCTTGACCAGAAATTTTACCACTGTATATAAAATAACAGAAAAAGCATAGGAATATATTCCAGACATTCAGAAATAGGAGACAGTGATTTAATATGCCTTTAAATGCCAAGTGTTAACAGCCAATGTTTTGGACACACATCCTCTGTATATCTGGGAGTCTTAGATGGAAGAAATGATCAAAATTAAAATGACAGGAATGGTGGAATCTGTTAGGCTTGGGCTGGTAGATGGGGTAGAAAGAGGCTCCTCAGAGAAGTAAGAGTATAAACTCCAGGTCCTAGAAGAACCTTCTAGTGATGTAACCCACAGCAATCTGCCTAAACCCATTTCACTGACTGGTGTTAAGTAGGTAGAGGAGCCCAGCTTCCCATTCAACCTCACTAGGAGCACTGGGGAAGAACAGACCCTAAATTACTCTCTGTTCCATCTTATTCCTTAACCTCACCTGATACCTCAACAGACCAAACAAGGCTTACAGTTAGAGCTTCCAGTTTCCAAACGCCCAACCTACCAACGACACAATCTAACTAAATAGAAAAAAATTTTTTAGAGAAGAGGATTAATAAACAAGTAACAGGTTGAGGCTGCATAATAACATACTAAACACAGTAAGAAAATTTGTCAATCAACCATCAAACATAATAAATAATATTGGACTATTTATTGCTGTGATATACTCGGATACTTAAGAACTGAACAGGCAGGGAAGGAAATAGGAAATGGGAAGGTTAAGTATAATAAACTGGTGTGCGAATTACCACTTCCATGTTCTTTAAGTAGGAAAAGTATTAAAGAGATAACCTGGAGGTTACTGCTAAGAGGGGAAAGCACACAGGAAAAGAATCGGGATTTACAAATAAGAGATTGAAGAATATGAAGACTGTACGAATAATTGAGATCAGAATCTTTGTTTCTTTTAAGAGTGATGGGGGGAAAGATGCGTGGTCAGTACTTAGAAGGTCACTAAATATTTAAAAATGAGAAATGGGTAATCAGTGTTGCAGAAAATAGCCATATAAACAAAGAACCCAACAAACCACATTTTTATCTAAGAGCAGCCCAATTTCCCTTAAGTGAAGAATGAAAGACATTTCTGTCCTGCATGTATGTCTTTGTGAGAGTCCCATGTAAAATAGAATTTGGCTGGCCTTTGTCCCAGGTTCCTGGGAGAGAGTCTTAAAATCTTGGAATTTCCTGAGTGAGAGGAGTATCTTCGTTGTTTGAGGTTGGCTTTGATCATTTATGTAAATAAGAAGATGAACAGTAAGCCCTAGATAGCTTATGTTAAGAGTATGACTCAACGGTGATGAGCCATGCCAGAAAGACCACCCACGGAGAGGACTGGGGCTTTGAACTACATATTATCTACCTGAATGGGGGAGCAGGACCCTGGAGACTGAGTTCAATCACATGCCCAATGATTCAGTCCATGCCTATATAATGAAACTCTAATAAAAACTCTAAACTTGGGGTGAGCTGCCCTGGTTGTTAATGCTCTCTATGTACTGTCATATACACACGTGTTGGAATGTCGATGTGTACTGACTCAACAGACTGTGAACAATGGCAGCTTCACATCTGGAACCCTCCCAGGCCTTCACCCTGTGCATCTCTCCCTTCCCATGGTTTGGTTTTAGTATCCTTTTGCTATACTAAAACTCTAATCATGAGTATAGCAATATCCTGAATTCTAGGCGTCATTCTAGTGAATCTGAACCTGAGGAGTCATAGAAACCCCAAATTTGTAGCCAGCTAGTCAGAAGCTCAGGTGGCTTTGGCAAACCCAGAACTTGTGGCTTCTGTCTGTGCCCTTAACCTGGGAAGTCTGGTCCAACTCTGAGTAGCTCTGGGGTTAGAAGTCATTGTACTTGGCAATTTATGAGGACACTGCTATTTGGACATTTGGCAGCACTATTTCAAATGACTTAAGGCTGCTGTTTTTAAAAATGGGGTCATGGGGCGCCTGGGTGGCTCAGTGGTTTAAGCCTCTGCCTTCGGCTCAGGTCATGATCTCAGGGTCCTGGGATCGAGCCCCGCATCAGGCTCTCTGCTCAGTGGGGAGCCTGTTTCTCCCTCTCTCTGCCTGCCTCTCTGCCTACTTGTGACCTCTCTCTCTGTCAAATAAATAAATAAAATATTAAAAAAAATAAAATAAAAATGGGGTCATATGAGACTTTCATTTCTAGAGACTTTGGCAATTAAGAATTACTATTACTATGTTAAGGCTGATTTTTTATCAATTTTCAAAATAATAAATGTCTAAAAAATATAACAGAACTCAAAGTCACAGTTTAACTATTTTGTAGATAATACCATTTGAACTGAGAGCAAAGTAAAAATACCATGTCACTAAACAGAACTTAGCCAGAAGAAGGTATTACAGAGCCACTTTTTATACCTAGAATATTTTAGAGATACAAGCTTTTGAGATCATCTATTTTTTTTTAACAGTTAAAATTGAGGTCCAAAAAATTAGCAAAGTCAATCTTCTCTCTCCATTATATGTAAGAAATAATCGTTTAGGATAATACCTTTAGGTTGGTTTCTAAACCTTATGATTTTATAAATTTAATTTCCTTTGAATGGCACTCATCTAGAAAAGATACATAAATATAAGCCCCAAAGGTTGGTCTACTATGTCTATTATATATATATTAAGTATATATGTATATATTATGACTATATTATGTATATAGTCACATAGCCGTGTGTCCTAAAAAACTAATGTTATATATCTGGGGTTATTTTTTAGCTCTACATAATCACAGGTTATGTATAGCTATTTATCAATTAATCAATACACTTCATAAAGGCCCAAAACCTGGCAAACCTTGCATCTGGCAATACCAATGAGTCAATAACTATGGACCAAAGACTATAAATTTTTACTACTATCTAAGTATCTGACAGACTTTTTTGTTAAGTGGTACAACTGCACTTTCC
Source organism: Meles meles (assembly GCF_922984935.1). Classification (NCBI taxonomy): domain Eukaryota; kingdom Metazoa; phylum Chordata; class Mammalia; order Carnivora; family Mustelidae; genus Meles; species Meles meles. Next base: position 63,266,936 of record NC_060074.1, read on the forward strand.
CAACTATTCACTTGAACAACAAAAGTTTATTGTAATTTTTAAAGAATTAAATAGTGAATATTATGCAATTTTATTTTGGATTAAAATTACTTATTTGTGCACAAGTGAAATGTATCTATGTGACTATTATCCATATAAGTGGCATACTTAGTTTATTACCCCTTGATTTTGTCAACATCAGAATAAAAAAGTTATTTTACATTTTTAAGTATATTCTACCTGATAAATATTTCACTTTTGCTATTAGGAAGACAGCTTGCAGAAGGCCTGGTACAGTTCTTACTATAGTCTCCAGGATTGAGGTACAACGTCTGAGAAGTGGAGAAAGAGGTTGCCCAGGACTTGCAGGCTAAATAAAACAAATTAGCATTTTATAAGTTTACTTTAGTATTTAGTTAAAAGTGAACACACATATTAAACTTCAGTGTAACTAGCAAAACTAAATATTTTTCCAAAATTTCTGTTATTCTGCTTTTGCATATCTTTACCATAACATGACTAATACTAATTTATCTCCCTGGGATCTATGAACAGACCATACAAATAATGGCTTTTATTCAGCAAAATAGCTATGAAATTATTACACAATTAACATATTTGATAACATGAAAGGAGTGTATTTGTTCAAAACCTGTGAAGGAAACATATTCAAAGGAAAGATAACTAAAAGGCAGAATTTCTTGCAGGAATTGAGAGTCGAGGCAATGTGAATTCTAATTCTGGATCTGCCTGGTGATTTATTCAGTTTGGTAACTTGCATTGGCCCCTATAGTACTGTATGATCAGTTTCTGAAAATTCTCTTTTTTTTCCTAGTAGAAATCAGAAGGTAGAACACACTCATGTGTACTGCACCAAATGCCTCATACCTTCACATTTTCTGCTTTTCTGCTGGCATGCTGAAGGTCCTCAAAGGTTTTTTTTTTAGTTTCTTGATTTATTAATATGCAGTGAATATGATAAGAAAAACAGCACTAGAACATTTATTGTTTTAATGGCTGTCTACCCAACCAACTTTTTATCCAATGGTTACCCACTCACAAGCTACAAATGTGATATTAGAATTTAAATGTCAAATGTTCATTCTCTCTGTTTTCCCCTACTAATTCTGCTTCCTTTATTTGAAAAAAATCTTCCCCATGGTCCCCCTATACCCCACAAATATCTATTCTTAGCTAGAGTATGGTCTCTTACTGACAATCACTTCTACCCTGAGATGTTGTTACTGACAAGAAAGTGCCACATCTCCTTGCTACCTTGCAGCACAAAAAAAAAAAGGTGAAAAATTTCAAAAAGAATTTCAAAATATTTTCAAAATATGACCACGGGTGCCTAGAATTAGGCATATTATATTTAAATAAGTAGAAACTTATTTAAATTTCTACAGCACTTATAATCTGTATAATAAAATTTAGCATTCTGTATCATCTTATACAATCCCATAGTAGTTTTGTGTTTTGTTTTGCTTCTTTTACATGGCTAGGGTCTCACGTGTCTTGAAGACTGGAATTTCACACGTTTTCAAACAGTAATGAATACAGAGTAAATTCTTTAAAAATATTTTTTCACTTGAAAACAGTGAAAGTATAGGTGATATAATGAGGTTAAGGTTCTTTGCCATCTGCTAAGAATTATTTATTGAAAAAATTATTTCTTAGAGAACCATCAGCATTTTTACTGTAAACACTTTCAGAGTGAAGCACATATGGACAATCTCCAAGATAACATCCATTTGATTAAAAAAAAACAAAAACCTATATTAAACGGGGCAAAGAACAGAGCTGGAGGACAGACCCCGTGAAAGCAGCACTCTGTGCTAATGAGGAGCCATCACGTTGACAAAGGTTAGACTGCAGGAACACAGCATGTCGTGGTCCAGGGACACTACGAGGTCTGGTATCCTCTGCTGTTACCTCCTCCTCACTGCATCCAAGTCACATTAGTTTCCCGTGTCCCTTCAGGCCACGGCACAACTGTTCCTATGCCTGAGACAATCTATATCGTATTTCCACATGAACATCTGAAGTTTTAACTTTTACCGTCTTAATGAGGCCTAACCAGATCGTCTTATCCAAAATCACCACACCTACCCTAGTCTGTTATTTTCTATTACCTCACTGACTTGACTGTATTATCTGTCTCCTCCTGCTAGTTCTGTATGCTTCAAGAGGGCAAAGGCTGTGGTTTACTCCTTCACAACGACCTCGCCAGCTCCAAACAGAGCCCTGGGTACTGTACAAGCATTTGCTGAGTGAATTCTGAATACTGCTCAAGTACTGGAACTTCCGAATCTAAGCAACTGAAAACAGATCATGACGGGGGACACTGGGAACGATCCTGGGTTTTATTCCAGAAGGAGTAATTTATTTTTCTTTCTTTTCAAGCTTTTATTTAAATTCTAGTTAGTTTACACTCCAATGTGGTTTTAGGTGTAGAATTCAGTGATTCATCACTTACATACAACACCCAGGGCCCATCATAACCAGTGCCCTCCTTAATCCCCATCACCCATTTAGCCACCCTCCACCCGCCTCCCCTCCAGCAACCCTCAGTTTTGTTCTCCATAGTTAAGAAGGGTTAATTTGAAATAGATTAGGAAAGTCTAGAAAAGGATGTGGTGATCAAAACAGCAGCATGGCTTCCCTAAAGAAAGGCCATTATCCTCATTTCCTCAATACAAGGAAGCTATAAATCAGGGAGAATGCTAAGAACTATGCTTTTAGCAATGAAGTATTTGGTACTCTATCTTAAGATATTCCTATACTGAATCATGAGCTGAGTACAGTAATGTCAAGTCATCTACTCACTGTCTGTAATAACAAGAGTGCTGACTAATGGATCTACCTACATAAATTTGGAAAGAACTCTCTGAGAATACAATAAAAGGTTCCATCTTCAGTTCTACTAAAAGGTAGGTAAGGCAGATAATGGAGGACGGTAAAGATCCATATAAAATAGACAACAATCAGGATATAAAACAATATGATAATCTGGAATTATGAGATGAATCTGAGGAGATGAAATTTCCTAGGGATAGAGTCTACACCTAAGTCCTCAGTTACAGTGAATAATAGATCTAAGGATTTTAGGTAACCATTAATTCAACAGGATCAATAATATAATATGATTCACAAAAGAAAGCTCGAGGAACCCCCAGAATTAGGGAGGAAGAGGATCTGCCAAGGCCAAACCCATACGTGGAACAGTGATCTTACCAAGAGCCTACTAACAAAATAAGGCTGTCCTCATGGCCAGGGTTCTAACTACGTTATATAAAAAGCAACTAAAATGGCTAAAAACCTGGAATTGTTTAGGCAGAACATGAAAACTAATTTCTAAAATCCAAAGGTCTGTGTTATGATGAGGAATAATCTTTGCTTTGGCGAAGTAAGTGGACTTGCTCTGTGCCACTCCAGAGAGCAGGCAGACCAGGAAATGGGTGAAATTTTTTTAACACAAAGCTGAGTCTGACAACATAGGAAATACAGTTTAATAGTCCTAGTTCTACAGTAAGAACTGCATTTTTGAATGCACCCAGGAGTTGGATGGGCACTTAACGTGGTTGCTGTGGAGTAGATTCAAGTATCACATGCATGTCTGAATTAAATGACTTCTAATAATACCTCTAAACTGAAGATTTTACAATTTTATCAACTCTAAGTGAATATTTGTAAACCAATACATTTATTACTTGATAGCAGTCACTGGTATAAATATTCTGATTTAAAAACTATTTCGACTAATATAGATACAAATACTACCATTGTAAGATGCTGATTTAATCTAACACGTGAAGGACAATTTATTGGTACATTTTATAAAACATCATGTAAGTGATGTTGAAAATATTTTCATTAAAAATAAGGCTGAGAAAGAATTACTTACCTGCATTGGACAAAAATTCAGATATTCTGTAATAATTTCTAGCAAGAAATCAGGATTTAAGTTCTCAAAATACTGTATGCCAAGTGGTAAATCTTCTAACTGTGAAAAATGAGTGTCCAGAACATCATTTAACAAATTAATAACTTCTTCTTGTCGTTTATTTTTCTTCATAGCAAGGATTGCATGTAAATAGGTTAATTCCTAGAAATTAAGCAGTCGTCATTAAGTATCCTATTCAGTTGTAAAGTCATTTATTTCCACTTAGATTTCAAATGTTTATGAAGTGCTATTTATGTGTATTATTTGTTCAAATTTCAGTATTGGCTTGGACAAACTTTTAGAATCTTATACAAGAATATTTAAAGTCTAATCCTGTGTGGAGGTAAGTTAGTAAATGCAATTATATATTAAAATTAATATGTATTAACCCTAAAGCCACTACTATTACTAAAATTTTAAATCTCGTATTTTATAAACAGTATTTAGGATCTACCATCTAATAAAATAAAAGACTTTACCGCAGATTTTCCAATAGACTGCTGAATTTCCCTAAGGAATTCTAGCTGCTGGTCTGCATCCTGTAACTGCCCTTCAATTAACTGACATCGGATAAATCCTAAAACCAAACACAATAAAACAGTCCAAGTCCGCATCAATTCAGGCATGTACATGTCAAGCTAACACAAACATTAATAAAAGATTTTCCCTCCATAGCAAAGTATTAATAAATTATAAGAAAGTATAAGACATGAAAGCAATACTACTTCAGATTTAAAATAAAAGAAAATAAAATGGGCAGCTCTGTACCCAAATAAAATCAGTTACTGAGAAATTCAGGATTTACAGGAACTACCTCATAAAAATCTGTTCTCTCAAGATATTACTTAAGAAATAAAAACTTCATTTTAAAGATTCCTGTTTTTTTTTTTCTTTTGTGGATAATGGAGGACAGTTTAATTTTAGAAAACCACAACATACATTTTTTTCTTCTTTCACAGCAGGTATTAAAAGGAATTAATGACTTGCATCTATCTGAGGAACATTTAGAAAGAGCGGTCCTACCAATTAGTGCAGGGACGCTAGTTTCATCAAGTGTCATGGCGGTCTTATACCACTTCAGTGCCTCTTTAACTTTTCCTTGTAAAATCATCTGGTATCCAAGTTCTGTAGCAAATTCTGATTGCTGAGGGGTTAAACTAAAAGCTTTTTCTAGTAACGTCTGAATTTTTTGAAGAATGAGTTGACTTCGCCCACACTAAAAAGAAAAAAGAAATTTCAGACTAGAAAGTCAAACACTTCTACTCAGGTGAGAGAATTATTTTTTCCTAAAGATACAAATTATTTGTACTTCATAGAAGTAGAATTTTTTAAAAGTATTTAATAATCAAAGAAAAATAAAACTTCATAGAAATAGAATAAAAAGATACAAAGTATTTGTACTTCACAGAAATAGAATGACAAAAAGTAATAATCAAAGAAAAATATGACTTCTCTATTTACTATCAAGACAGAACAGCAAGAGTTTATATCCAAGCAGAACTTAAAATCCTAATGAGCTATTTTAAACAATGGCTTATTGAAAAGTATACTCTAATGATGTTGCTGTACAAGAATACCTTTTAGAACTTTTTCTACTTTTCGAAGTTTTTTTAACTGTCTCATGATTGTTTAAGGATTTGCTTTCCCCCTAAGTTGAGGTATGCCACCAGGGTGAATATTTTAAAAGATTACTCATTAGAATTTTTGTGAAAAAAGTTTCAAAAATATTTCAAGAAATGGCAACTCTGCTAAAATAAGTATGCAATGTTCTAACATAATAACTTTTAAGAGAAAAATACTAAACTGCTAAAATTTTTGTAAGCTTATTTAAAAACTAATGAGAATAAATTATTTGGCAATAAGGTAAATAAAGAAAGGTAAATATCTTCCTTAACTCAAACTTCTGTTAATAGCACAGATTTTTTCCCTTTAAATTTCACACAATCTGACAATGTTTTTTAAATAAAGAATTCAGTTTCCTCATGTCATTTAATAATTACAATCCTTGATTTTTTTCTTTCAATTTTATATCTAGTATTTCACCTGCTTGTATATATCATTTTCCTTATTTTTTCCCTAGTTTAATTAAGACCTTTTCAACTCTTTCAGTCCTTGTATTGATTTTGAGATTCTGCAGTACTTTTCTATTCCATTCCTGATTATCTTCTTTATACTGGATGTTGTAATGAAAATATTTCTTTACTCTTACATTAATATGGTAAGTGCTGTGAAGTGTGTAAGCCTGACGATTCACAGATCTGTACCCCCTGGGGCAAATAATACATTATATGTTAATAAAAATTAAAAAAAAAATCCCAGCCATTTCCCACAACAAAATTGTCTCTTACCCATGTTAGAACTGTTTTTCAAATATAAATGACCCTTGAATAATGCAGGGGTGAGGGTGCTGTCACCCATGCCCTCCCCTGCCTCTCCCACACCACACAGTTGAAAATCTGCATATAATTTTTGACTTCCCAAACACTTAACTATTAATAGCCTACTACTGACCACGCCTTCCTGATAACCTAAACACAGTCTATTAATGCACATTTTCTATGTTACATATTCTTACAATAAAGTTAGAGAAAAGAAAATAATAAGGAAAATACAATACTGTATTGATTGAATACATCTGCAGTCAGTGGACTCACACAGTTCAAACCTGCATTGTTCAAAGGTAAACTGCAGTTTCAAAAAAACAAAATAAAGAATAACCCTAGTTATAAATCCTATGCTCCGATTAATAAATGACTTCCCACTTCCTTTAGAATTTCCCACTTCCCTATCCTTTCCCACTTCCATGAAGCCTCCATAATATCTTCTTATGGTTAGAAATCATATCTCCTCTGAACTGCCTTTCTTACGAATATATCACATATTTACATATGTATGTTATTTTCATTCTAAGCCATATGCTCTTTGATGCCTCAACTTTTGTGACTTATTTAATATTCCTAGCCACGGATAACAAAGCTCTGCTGCACAGCAAGCTCTCTTACAGTTCTGCTGAAGGCTACTGTGATCTTATAAAAAAGTTGAGCATTCTGGGGTTCCATGGCATCCAATGCATTCTCTAAGTTTTCCAGCTTGGTGGCAGCCTGAAACAAAAGTACCAGGATAATTTTAAAATAAACTAAGAAAAAAAGAATACATGACATATACCCTAATAAAATCTATGTTGTGAAATGTATTAAAGGTTCTTTTAAAAAGCTCAAGAATTATGAAGAACTGAGATTTAAAATGTGTTTTTTAGGGGTCCCTGGCTGACTCAGGCAGCGTGTGACTCTTGATCTTCCGTCATGAGTTTGAGTCCCACATTGGGTATAGAAATTACTTAAATAAATAAATCTTTAAAAAAAATAAAATAAAATAAATCAAGTGTGTTTTTAAAATATCCGTTTTTGAATGGAAACCTCTTGATGGGTAAAGATAACCCATAATATTCAATTAACTATATATGCCCCTCTCCAACAATTAGTTCATGAGATATGGATAATAAAATTGTGAACATTAATATTATATGAGATCAGATTTTTGATTACCTATATAGTCTGGCTTATATTTAAAATACTCTCTGGAATAAGAAAAATTAACATGCTGTAAGTTATTTCAATGCTTGGAAAATTTACTGAAGAGCTGCCCCTAGTAAAATTCCCCTGGTATTTACTGAAGAACTTACTAGTTGCTGTCACATTTAACAATCTAACCAGACTAAACACAATTCAAATCTACTACTATATAATACTATTTTATAATACTATTTGCTTCAGACTGTATTTTGGCATTCCATAACCTAGTACCTAATCAATGTGTTCATTACTACAGAAACATGAATCATATTATAAGGTCCAATGGGATGGCATCCTAAGCCCATTTAAATTATACAAACTCAGTTAAACTCTAAAAAAACCTAAGGACTACATTTTGCATATATATTCTTCCTTACCTATCATCACCAGTTAATTAATCACGCATGGGAATTTTATGTACAAAACCACATATAATATAACTGACTCAAGGAATTTTCAAGGTATTTTAACTATTTGACATTTTTGCTTTATTAGTTGATTTAAGAAGCTTGTCACTGTGTTAAAGTATATTTCTAGAATTCAAGTAAAAATTACCATGGCATACATTCTGAAAGGGCTCTTCAGGCTCTAATGTATGGGCATATGTATATGTATTTTTTACTACAGGAAACTTAAATAGTACAATACAACTTACCTTCTCTGTGTCCCCCTCCCTACACAAATAGTAAAGAGCCAGGATTCTTAGTGCTTCCACATTTTGATTGTCTTGAAGCATTAACCTGCAAAAAAACATTTCACATAATGTTGAAATAGACTTAATGTGCTTTCTTTTATCTGAGGGTCTGAAAAGGCAGTTTGCTGGTCTGACTATTCCACTGTCTAAATAATAATTTTAATTAGTAAAATAATATACCCTTTATGAAAATTATCAACCTCATTATTTAAGCTAAAAAATAATCTCTGAATCTTAATCTATAATATGTTTTGAAAAGATACGAATAGATTGTATCAGTCTCTTTAAATCCTTTGACAATCCTAAATAAAGTATTAATCATATCCAACAGTGTATTAAAAGAATAATGGATGGCTCAGTCGGTTAAGTGTCCAACTCTTGATTTCAGCTTAGGTCATGATCTCAGGGCGGTGAGATGGAGCCCCTCATCGGGCTCTGTGTAGAGTGTGGAGCCTGTCTAAAATTCTCTCTCTCCCTCCCCCAACACCCTCACCCTCTCAAAAAAAAAAAAAAAAGAAAAAAGAAAAAGAAAAAGAAAAATAGAAGAAGAAAAAGAAGAAGAATTCACCCTGACCAGGAAGATTTATTATCACAAGACTTTCAGGAATGAAAGATGGGTTAAACATTTTAAAATCTATTAATGTAATTCACAACATTAAAAAACAGATTCCTATGTGAAGAAAACAAATCAGAAAAAATTATGGAAAAATACCCTATTAGTAAAAGGAACAACTCCCCTTTCCCAAAAAACTTAGTAAAAAACATGCAAAAGCTATATAAATTCCTAAACTTTACTCAAGGACATCTGAAAAAGAAACTGAACAAATGGGGTAACCAACGCACTAGGTTTCTTATCATGAATGGTATGGCATATTGAATTATTAGCCTCAATCTTCCCACCTTCCATTAATACAAGCTTTCTGCCATGAAAGTGAGCAGTTCCTCATATAAATGCTGACATGTACTTTACTGCTTCTTAGCTATGGATTTGGACATTTTCCTTATATTGGTCAATGGAATGTGAAGAGGAGTGGCAGTGTACCACCCCCAAAGTTTCGGAGTCATTAAATATTTCTGCCTGTTCTCACACATCTCTGCTATCTCCAAGAGAAGAGTTTCCTCTGGAAAGCTGCTGCTCTCTGGCTTGAGCCCAGAGAACACCCTTAGAGCTGACCAGAGACCAAACTGCAGTGAGGTGCCACACCCAGATAGCTGGATTTAAAATTGGAAGCAGAACACCAAGCAAGCTTGGTCAAGGTCAGAGGATCCCTACCAAAGCAAGAAATGAGTGCTTATAGTCATATGCCCTGAGATCTGTAGTTGTTTGCTATGGTCCTAACGTTCTAATGACACGTGATAATACACATTTTTGGTTAAAAAATTTTCTCCCAAATAATCTATAGATTTAATGTAATTTAAACCAAAGTCTTGGTAAGGTTTCTTTTTCTTTTTTTTTTTTAACTTGGTAAGTTAATTCTGGCAGTCAACTGCAGAAGAAGAGCCAAGAAAACTATCTAAAAAGAAACATGATGAAGAACTTGACCTAAAAAATATATTTAAAAAGGACCAGTCAGTATACAGGGGGAAAGTCAGCTTTTACTATTAAAAAGATACTCAATCTCACCATAACTGAAGAAATGAAAATAAAAATAAGGTTTTATTCTACCATATTCTACCATTTTTATTCTATCAGATTGTCAAAAACAAAAACAGAAAAATACAACACTGGTAACAGCCAGAATTGGTTAAGGGCGGAGGAGGGGGCATCCAGTAGACTACGGACTGGAGTATAAATTAGTGTAAATTCTTAGGAGAACAATTTGGTGGTGTCTTCCAGAATTTCAAACATGCATATGTGAGGACGAGACTGCAATCTGTCCCCTCAAATCCATTCTCTCTTCACTTGCTTGAGCACACAGCTAGCTTACATTTTCCTGCCACCTTTGCCACTAGAGGTGGCCCTCTGGACACAAGGCAACGTATGCCGCTTCTAGACCTGGGCTATTAAGAAAAGTGGAATGACTCCTCCACCCTCTTTGCCTTTGTACCAGCTGGATACCAATGTCATGAGGTTTTAGGACAAGGCAGAGTTGCAAGACAGAAAGGGATTAGGTCCCTTAATGATGGTGTGGGGGAAGGCGGCCTGATCAGGATTTATACACACTCAAAATAGTTACATATCAGAAGAAAAATTCTATTATGTGTTTAGATCTATTTTTTTTTAGGAGCTTAGCCTACCCTAACAAATATGGTTCCCTTTAACTCAGTAATCCCTCATTTGGGAAACCATCCTCCAGACATATACTTTACATGTATAAACAGGTGTGTGTGTGTGTGTGTGCGTGTGTGTGTGTGTGTGTGTGTGTGTGTGCATACGCCTAAATGTCTACCTATGGGAAAATATAAACTATCTGTATGTTTACTTTATAGATGTTTTCATTGTTAAAAAACAATTATGTGTATCTGTGTGAATGGATATAATAGAACATCCACAAAATACTAAGTTAAAGAAAAATCAAATGTATGGGTATCTGGGTGGCACAGTTGGTTAAGTGTCCAACTCTTGGTTTCAGCTCAGGTAGTGATCTCAGGACTGTAAGATCAAGCCCTGCATTGGGCTCCACGCTCAGCACTGAGTCTGCTTGAGTTTCTCTCTCCCTCTCCCTCTGCCCCTCCCCACCATGTGCGTGTACTCTCTCTCTAAAATAAATCTTTATATTTTTTTAAAAAGATTTTATTCATTTATTTGACAGACAGAGATCACAAGTAGGCAGAGAGGCAGGCAGAGAGAGGGGAAGGGAAGCAGGCTCCCTGCTGAGCAGAGAGCCCGACGTGGGGCTTGATCCCAGGACCCTGGGATCATGACCTGAGCTGAAGGCAGAGGCTTTAACCCACTGAGCCACCCAGACGCCCCTAAAATAGATCTTTAAAAAAAACAAAAATCAAGTTTAAAAACTATATAACAAGTCTATTTTTTACACACATCCTCCAAAATATATTTTTTATATATTATATTGATACTCCTTTTACCTCCTTACTCACACACAGTGCCTAGAAATCTAGAAAAATATAAACATCAAAGAGTTATTAATGTCCAAATTGTGGCCTTCAAATATCATTTCCCACTAAAAGGGTTAGATTGCATTCCACAATGGCTAATACCTGTTTGGGGCAGTAAATACACAAAATGGCCCTAGTATATCTTCCTCTATACCAAATAGCAAGGAAACAATCAAAGACTGCTAGGTTCATATGAAAAGGGACTGAGAACTAACTTGAAGGGGCTACTAAGAGCCAAAGATGAGACAATTTGAGCAAGTATAATAACCAAAATGGTTAGCAACATACAAATTTAATCAACGTCATATAAACAAATCCAAAGTACTAATCAGTCAACTCTGTAGGACGCCAGGGAATTTTTAACTTTTTTTTTTGGTTTTTTGAAACACAGAAATAAAAGGCTCAAGCATTTATCCAATTTTTCTTAAATGAATTATAACACCAGATAACTACCAGTAAGTTAGAATTTTTTTTTTTTTAATAGTACTCCAGCTAAGAAATGAAGAAAGAATGATATAACAACATTAATCCTACAGCACCCATGCACTGAGCACAAATTTCTGCTAAAAAGGTGCCTGGGTGGCTTAGTCAGTTAAGTGTCTAATTCTTGATTTTGGCTCAGGTCATAGTCTCAGGGCTATGAGATCGAGCTCCACACTGCGTGTTGGAGGCTGCTTAGGATTCTCTATCTCTGCCTTCCCTCTACTACTCTTAAAAAGTATATATTCTGCTAAGACCACAAAAAGACAAGTGAAGATTATGTCCCTTTGATGAAAGAACACATCACCACTTACTAGTTATTGCAAAAAAAATAGAAAATAAAAAATTGAACATGAATCTAACCAAGCCTCTATACCCAGTACCAATTTATAGGAAATTCAGAGGACAGCAACAAGTTATACAGTGTATGGCATGCAATAATAAAATTCTTATGGAAAACCTCCAGGATAAAAGACGGGTTCTTTAACTTACACATCAAAAGAGGTGGGAGTAGTGGGAAGCAGGTGGAGGGAGAAAAAAGGAAAATCAGGAGAGGCGGAAGAAGAAAAGGAATCCTCCAATGACTTCACACTTCAGAAGAAAAATCCAAATCCTTAAGATTACCAAGACCTCCCACAACCTGGCTCCCCTGGCTCCACCCTTCTACTCTGACTTCACTGTCCAGTCATTTTATCCCCTTCCACTCCTTAAAAACATCACACAAACTTTTGCCTCAAGGTTTTTGCATTTGTTTTTCCTTCTTTTTGCAAAGTCTTCTTCCATGGCATGGAAGCAAGCATGGCTTGCTCCCTTAGTTCAAATGCCAGCTGCTCACTGCCACCCCATAAAATGGAATCCCTCCCCACACTCCTTATTTCACTTCCCAGCTTTATCTTTTCTCCATAGCACTTATAACTCTCTGACATACTACATAACTTCTTATTTGTTCTGCCTATTACATGGTTCCTCTCATTAGAATATGAGTTTCACAAGGGCAGGGACATTTCCATTGAAGAGTGTCTTAGGACAGCTATTCAGACATTTATGTAAATCAGTAAGTTCAGTTTTTATTTTTTTATTTTATTTTATTTTTTTTAAAGATTTTATTTATTTATTTGACAGACAGAGATCACAAGTAGACAGAGAGGCAGGCAGAGAGAGAGGGGAGGAAGCAGGCTCCCCGCTGAGCAGAGAGCCCGATGCAGGGCTCGATCCCAGGACCCTGAGATCATGACCTGAGCTGAAGGCAGAGGCTTTAACCCACTGAGCCACCTAGGTGCCCCAAGTTCAGTTTTTAAAAACAATGCAAAGTTAAGTTCTTCAATTTTATATTGTTTGAAAAAATCAAATCTAAAATATGATTTAAAAAATACAGATTTTTTTTTTTCTGGAAATTATAACCAGATCCAAAGGTACTTGCATTATCTTTTTTTACTTAACCTCTGTGCTGTTTCAATAGTCTGGTCCCAATCCTGTAAGGCAAGTTGTAGTTTCATTTTCTTTACAAAAGCGGGAAGGAAACTTGGAAAGTTTACTATTATTTGGTTCACAGTGTCCAGAGCACCTGAATAATTCTGGCGCATCTCAAGGCATTGTGCCTAATGGGAGAAAAAAAGTGACATCAAAACTGTGATCATTAATACTGAGGTTCTCACAATAGCTATCCTGGAAGAGGCAGAATACTACTATTTAACACTTTTCTACATTTTTGTTTTCTGACTTTTCTATAAGGAACAGTTATTTAATAATGAGAAATACAAAACAAATTTTTAACAAAAATTTTAAAACATCACAGAACATTAAAACTATTTTATGTAAACGACTTCGTTATAAAACCCTAATTTAAATAACTAGAATAGAAAAATTACCTTTTAGAATAAAATATTTCCAGGACATTTGCAAATAGCATCTAAAATGAGATTTTGTATCTTAAAAAAAAATACTTTCAGGGTAAAGAAGGTAAGACTTTAAAAAATAAGCAAAATAAACTTCAAACAACTCCTTCTAGCTCAACATTTTCAATTCTAGGAAGTATCTTAAGGAAATAATTGAGTAAGGCCACAAAACAATGTAGATTATATTTATGGCAGATTTATAACAGACATAATGGAAAAAAATAAAAATAACCAAAATGTCCATACAGGATTAAATTATAGCTTATCCATTTAATCAAATTTTAGGTGGTTATGTGGATTTGTAGATCTATATTTACTGACATGAAGAAATGTCATTTATAATGTAATAGTTTAACTGGTTATCTCTAATGGTGATATTTATTCTTAATTCAGATATTTCTGAATTGTATTTTTTACAATGTCTATGTATTAATTTTATAGTCAGAAAAAATAAAGCTATAGAGTTAGTGGTTTAAGAAAAGATATGAGGCATATTTATCACATATCAGATTTTTTTAAAAATTTGCTCCGAGATCTATTCAGTCCTGGAATTTAGTCCTGGAATAAATTTAGTCCTGGAATATCTCAGTTCAAAATGAGCATCCAATATACAATATAATCCTAAAATTGGTTTGAGATTATATTTTCATGTATATTCCCATATAATTATACTCCCATATAATTAAAGGAAAGTCTGAGAACCATCCAAAAATGCCACTATGTCAAGATAAATTATTAAAATCTCTGAAAGCTGAGAAAGATTAATGCAGAGAATTTTTTCAAATTACATGTATCTTTAAAATCTGCCTAAATAGCTGGTAAGGTAAAAAAAGAAAAGCATGTTAAAAGACCACACATATATTACTCCCTTAGATCATCACCTCCCATATGATGTCACAAACATATTAAATGAAACTAAATTTGCTATGTATTTGGTTCACATCATTCCAAGTTGGAATCAGGATAATGTAAACATCCTCTGTTGAATTAATTGAAAAATAAATACAAAACTGGGATGGTTTGTATCAGAAAAAGATTTTAAACCAATCTTAAGTATTGGAGGAAAAAGGTAAATCCGTCCTAAACCATATTAACACCTGAAATAGCCCCACCTGAGGAAATTATCAACTAGTTTTCTTTAAGGAATAAGGAGGAGGAAAAATGATCAAGAAAATCTTTTTAAAAACTTGATAAATACTCAATTCCTCTAGCAGTGCCATTAGATAAAACTTGACTCCAACCAGCTGGAATACTAGTTATACCAGAGGCACATATCTGAACAACCTCAAAAGCCACAGAAATTGACAAGAGTGATGAGGGGATATTAACAGCCAAGACACTAATAATCCTCTTTTTTATCCCCCCTCATTACTACTTATCTAACAAGCTGTTTTCCTACCATAAAAATTTAATTTCCTGTTGTTAAATTTAAAAAATTTGAAAAATTTTAAGACATTCTAAAGGCATCAATGGAACTGAAGAAAGGGCCCAAATTATACATTTCTACCCACCAATGATTTCTAATGACTCTGCCAATTAACTGCTCATTCCTCACAATGTAAATCAGGTCATGTTGTTTTTCTTTTCCATTGGCTGCCTATCCATCTGGTTCAAATGAAAAGTCTGATAATTCACAGACCTGTACTCCTGGGGCAAATAATGCATTATATGTTAATAAAAATAATTTTTTTAAAAAAGCCAATGGCTTTATACAATCAGTCCTGCCTCTCCTCACTCACCCCACACCCACCTTCTTTTCCTCTAGCCTCCATTCCTAATGTCCACTTTGCTCATTCCACTTTCATCTCCTGGCCTCCCAGCAATGCCCTGAACATGCCTTAAGGTACTTCAACTTGTTCTCCCCTCTATTTGTGATGGTTTCGCACTGGAGCCCACAGAGCTTCAACTCTCACCTCCTGTGTGGCAGCTTAACTGTCACTTTCTCTGACCACATCATTTAAACCTACAAATTCATAACCCAGCTCTACACCTCCTCCTTTATCTGATTTATTTTTCCATTGCACTTATCACCTTCTAATACACTACACAATTTTCTTACTTATTTTATTGTTTGACTCCAACAATAGAGTATAAGCCCCATAAAAGCAAGTAGTTTTATTTTGCTTCAGGGTATCCCGAGTATCGACAGTGATGCCTTGCACATATTAGGCAAACTATAAAAGTTTAGTGGGTCAGTAATATAGGAACCACCACCAACAATTAAAACCAATCAAGATTCAGGAATTTGGTAAGGAATACATTTCTCTAGTTTGTTGTTCACTGTCCTATACAAATAAAATCCAAGTACCTCCTATATTTGAGAGCTGATAAAAGTAACATGATAATTAGTACATTTTTTGAGCTACTCGGTTTTGTTAGGTTTCAAACAGATTATGAATAAATTTTAAAACATGATGTATTTACCCCAACTCCAACTCACCTTACCCAGCAGAGCAAAAATATCATTTCCATCTTGTAATCCCTCTTCAAAATATCTCAGTGCTTTTTTAGTATAAGGTTCTTTTCCTCTTGTGATATCAAGCCATGCTTTCAAAACCTGTCCCTGTAGAATGAAAAATTCTAATCATACTTCCATTTTATTGGTAGCAAAATAAATGTTGATGAAAGAAGTAACCTAACGTCCTTTTTTTGTGATTAGTAACAAGAAATCACTCTGCCAAAAAATGTTATGAATAATTAAAACAGTGTTCAGCAAAATTGTTTTCAAACAGTTTCCAGCCTAGAGTCTTGGAACTGTTAGGTATTTCAGCCCTTAAGGTTACAACGTATTCAATATCAACATTAACTTGCCAAATATTCCATTAATCCTAAATAATCAATATTCTTACCCGGAATTTTACTACTAAGTTATTAATAATAATTGTTAAACATGTAATTCAATACACAAACAAGAATCTTTTTTTGGACAAACAGACCAAGTAAACCAAGATGGAAGAACAGAAGAGTCTTGCTTGATACATATTAAAAATTAAGATAATGTGGCAACTATCTTAATCCTTGTGACCAGTCCAGTGAGTTTTAAATGAAGGGATAAATGACCTCAGAAATCAGACTGAAGAAGTCATGGATGTTTACTTTCAGAAATACCAGTGGGTCAGGGCACCTGGGTGGATCAGTGGGTTAAGCTGCTGCCTTCAGTTCAGGTCATGATCTCAGGGTCCTGGGATCGAGTCCCACATCAGGCTCTCTGCTCAGCAGGAGCCTGCTTCTCTCTCTCTCTCTCTGCCTGCCTCTCTACTTGTGATCTCTCTGTCAAATAAATAAATAAAATCTAAAAAAAAAAAAAAATGCCAGGGAGTCAGTCGGTTATAAGGTTTATAGGTTTAGAAAGAAGACGGATATAGGTTACTTTACTTTTCAGTGTCCAAAAACATTGTGAAATCTGTTCTTCTATCAAAAAATTTCTAGGTTTACTCATAAATTTATAAATCTTTAAGATTATATTTACCTCCCTGCATTTCACTTGAAAAGACAGATATGAATATTAAAACAATGCTATTTCTCTCTTTTTTTTTTGAAGATTTTATTTATTTGAGAGAGAGAGCATGCGTGTGTGCGCAGAAGCGGGGGTGGGGGCAAAGGGAGACTGAGAGCAGGTTCTTTCCCAAGTAGGGAACCAGATGCAGGGCTGAATCCCAGGACCACAGGATCGTGAACTGACCCAAAGGGAGAGGTTTAACTGATTGAGTATCCGGGTGCCCCTAAAAAAAAGCTGTTTCTACTCACTAGATCAATGTCTCTATTTGAATCATTTCAACTATTATCTCTGTATGGATGATTCCCAGCCTTTTTCTAGTCCAATACCTCTTTTAAACTTTTCTTTTTCTAAAAGCTCATCTACTATCCCCATCTCACTGTTCCACCTGAGATGGAGATACAGCATGTCTGGAACCAAATATATTACCCCCCCCCAAGATTATCTTCTCATCCCAACATTCTCTGTTCATGTTAACTGGTCTCTGAACTATCCAGGTTTAAGACTTCAGAGAGACATCCTTCACATCTGACACCTCAAAATCCTGCCCTGCCATTAATACAGTTGACAGCTCTTGCGGATATTTAATAATTTTCAAAGTCATACCCATGGTACAAATTTTAGTGTAGGCCCTCAAAACCTTCTGCCAGAAAGCATGTACCACCATTTTGGGGGCTGCACTCTAGTACCTCCCCAGGCCAGTTCATCCTATAAACCAACAATAAATCAGTCTTAAGAATTTGCACTCTAATAATACCACTGCCACGATTAAAAATCTCAATGACCTCTCTGTGCCTATCAAATTAGATATAAATGTGTACCTAGCTGTCAAGGTCCTTCGCTTTGTCCCAATCCACCTCCCTAAGCTTTTCTCCCATCCTCTTTATCTATGCACCCAGTGTTTCTGTCAAATGGGAGCTTCTCACTATACCCAGAACCAACAAGTCTCCTTGGTTTTCTTTCTTTTTTTTTTTTTAAGATTTTATTTATTTTATTTGACAGATGGAGATCACAAGTAGGCAGAGAAGCAGGCAGAGAGACAGGAGGAAGCAGGCTCCCCGCTGAGCAGAGAGCCTGATGCGGGGCTCGATCCCAGGACCCTGGGAACATGACCTGAGCCGAAGGCAGAGGCTTTAACCCACTGAGCCACCCAGGCACCCCTCTTTGTTTTTCTTATTTCCACTTATTATTTCCCACCTTGGGAGTATCTGCTTCCCTTTTCTATCACCTTTGTATTTGGAAACTATATCCATCTTTCAGGTTTCAGCTCAAATGCTACAGCCTTCAAGAAATTGTTCCTTGTTCTCCTAACATTTATAGATGTGATCTCCCCTTAAATCCTTAGACTAGTGCCGAGCACAAAGTAAGTGAGCATTAACCGTTAATTATTATTTTATACTTTCATCACATGTCTCTCATACCACTTACAAACGTTCTCATAATATTAGCTGGGTATCTGCTCTATGACACCACTAGACTGAACCATCCATGTAAATAAAGTTTATTCCTGATCTTTGTATTCTTAGAGCATTGTATGTAGAGTTCAAGAGGGGAGTGAGAGGAAAGGACAGAGATAAGGAAAGAAGGGAGGAAAGGAACCAGGGAGAGATCTTCTCATGAATTAATAAACAGAATAAAAACAAACAACCTTAGACAACCAAAATTTTACAAAATAATAAAATATTGAAATAAAGCTGCTATTTATAAAATAAGAATAGAGTAACAAAGAATACTACTGAAAATATAAACTTCTTTTAGTAGTGCAATCATTTCAAAATAAGAAACCCAGCTACCTCTTTACTGCCATTTGACATTTTGATCATTCTGTCAATATATTCTCTCGCCTTGTCATGACGGCCAATGTGCCATAGAAATAAGCCTGCGTGGTACAAAGCTTTCGGCCCAGCTCCTTTACGTTGCTCCTTCACTCTGGCATCTGACTCCAGAATAGCTTCTCTATCTAGGAGGGGAAAAAGGCATTAAATGAAAATTAGATTCTAGATCAAGTATTCAAAATGGGTCAATTAACAGAGCACAGAATGTAGTACTTCTCTCTGTAGCACCACTGTCTAATAGAAATAAAATATAAGCCATATTTGTAATTTGAAATTTCCTAGTAGCCACATCAAAGAAGTTAAAAAGAAACAAATACAACTGATTTCAATAATACATTTAACCTAATAGATCTGAGTTTTCATTCCAACACAAAACTGACATGAAATGGAGACACTTTTGTTCTTATTAAATTTTTAAAATCTGATATATGTCATTAGAAAATATATCTCAATTACAATGCTAAATTTTCTTTAAAAATACTTGATTTGAGGTGTGTGGCTGGCTTAGTCTGTTAAGAATCTGCCTTCAGCTCAGGCTATGATCTCAGGGTCCTAGGATTCAGTTCTATGTCAGGTACTCTGCTCAGAAGGCTGCTTCTCCCTCTGCCTGCCCTCTGCTTCTTGCTCTCTCTCTCTGAAAGAAATTAAAAAAATCTTTAATTAAAAAAATACTTGGTTTGTATATAGATTTCATACAATTTATAGCTGAAAACAGCAGATTCATATATTCACTCTTCCAAACATAACTTTTTTTTTTAAAGATTTTATTTATTTATTTGACAGAGTGAGATCACAAGTAGACAGAGAGGCAGGAAGAGAGGGAGAGAGAGGGAAGCAGGCCCCCCGCTGAGCAGGAAGCCCAATGCAGGACTCCATCCCAGGACCCTGGGATCATGACCTGAGTCGAAGGCAGAGGCTTAACCCACTGAGCCATCCAGGCGCCCCCAAACATAGCTTTTCTAATAACTGAATCAAGCATCAGTTTTGAATTTATATTTAATTAGAATTCAATTTAAAATTCAGTTTCTCCAACTAGACACATTTCAAGTACTCAGCAGCCATGTGTGGTTAATGACCCCTGTGATGTACACTACAGTTCTATAATTTATGTCATTCTCAAGATCTAAAGGCTAAATATTCAAATTTTTAAAATAATAAGACAGAAAAATTAGCAATGATTCTAAAATTATTAGAGGTAAATCCAAGAATAGTACTCAAATTACCCAACTCCCTAATCTAATTCTAGAATATGTAAACATTCCTGGATGTTGTCATAGGCCAGTAAAAGGTAATATAATTACTATTATTTACATGTTTTAATACCGAATGCTTGGCTGCTCCCTTAAAAAGATGGTCTACCTCTAATATTTCTAACCATTAAATTTATCACGTGTGTGCTTAGGACACCAATGTCAATTAGCTCCAAACCCTGAACTGAATCAGAATATGGATCAGCTATTCAATAAGTTATAAGAAATGTCAAAATTGAAACTGTGATTCTATCCAACTACCTTTCTGGAAATGATCATCCAGAAAACATCCTTTTATCTCTGTACCACTGTAAACTTACATGTGGAACCACTTTCTGAGTTCACAAAACTGTTTATGGAAGGCTACAGATTGCTTGGCAACAAGACTCTCGAACATACATGAACCCCTTTGCAAGTTTTCATTAAGTAGTCATGATACAGAACAAGAATTCATCAGGGCAGGGGCAGGATTTGTACTTTCCTGCCAGATGTCCACCAAGTCCCAAGTGGGGCATTTGTTAGCTGTGACACCATCTGCACAAAGCTGACTCTTACCCGATATCAGCTCAAGTTCTTAATGCATAATCAGGGATTATGTCAGCATTTAGGAAGAATGGACATGAACAATCTAGGCCCTTCCTAGGCAATACTGATGGACATCTGGTCCCTCCTGAGTTTATGCCCACTCACAATCATCTACGGTATAAAGTAGAGTCAGTGCTCAGGTGTTTCTAAATAGTATTCCTTCCTCCATCTTTTTAGTGTCTTGGAAATATTTCCAATATTCCTGGGAATATTGGGAATTTCCCAAAAGAACCAACACCCTTGAGAATAACCAATTAAATGAAAACTTGATTCTAAGAGGAAAATATTTTGTGGTTTTTTTTTTTTTTTTTTAGATTTACTGACTTCATCTCTCTATGCCAATTCTCTGCTCCACCTAAACACACTCCTGTTGGATCACAGAGACGCATCCATACAAGAAACTAACCCTGAGCAACTTCCACATATTTGCCCATCGATTTAGCCTGTCTGACAAATATGCCTTATATTCAAATCCTACTTGTCCTTCAAAGACCAGATTATAGCCCTATCTTTCACAAAACCTTCACAGCCTTCTTCTATGGATTAATAGTATATACTGTTTTCAGTTAATTATGGAGTCATTTGTTTTCTCATAATTTTATTTAATAGTAACATTAGCATTTAACCTTTGTGGGTTTTACATTTTCTTTTCTTCACTAGACTATAAACTTGATGTCATGGATCACTTTTTACAATTCTTTGGTATTCTCCAACTACATCTGACATAGTCCCTTGCAGAAAGTAAGCACCTAGTCATTAGATTTGTTTACCTGTTAAACATATTAATGTTTTAAATAACTTTTTGTTAATCTGTGCAAGTGTATGTGAAGGAGGTATGTGATACTTTGCTCAGGAAAAAAAAAATTTTCTAGTATTAAAAAAAATTCTATGACAACTGATTATTGTCTATCTAAAACACGATCTATATTCATAATGCTATTGGCTGTTAGTGAATGTATATAAAAGAATTCAATACTATTTCCTCTTTATTATCTACAATTATGATATTCTGCTTCCACCATTAAGAGCCACAGTTCACACAATTTTAATTGCTGGTTTATGCATAAAGTTCTCTTTATTATATACTTATACTTCCTAACCTACTACTGGATAAGAAGTTACTGAATATCTTCTAAGAGCTAGCAACCCCCCTTGTGGGGCCGCATACAGGTCTCTAAGAAGCTAAAGATACAGTGGAAGAGAGAAATTGCATGTAGTTATAGATTTGCATGTAACAAGCTATAAAGCAGGCTGCTGCAGAGCAATTTCTGTATATACCTCTTTTGGGCTGTCCTTTGCTCAATAATTGCTAACATACATTCAATTTGATATGAATTCAAATGATCCCTATATATTAATGAAACTTCTGCTGTAAGATAAAGGAATATGAAAGGGATATAAGACACATATTTCTTGTGCTTGATAAATCTGTAACCTTGTCAGAAGATTAAAAAAAAAAACTGATAAAATAGTATCTACAGAAAATTATAATACAGTATTATCAGACTAAGTGCAAAGTTAACTGAGGAAAATCAAAATGAATTGAGTAGAAAAACTGTCCTAAGCATTATACTTAAATACTATACCTGGATTAGGACTCATTTTATGTGCATATATCAGTGCAATTAGAGAACAAAGTGATACATCTTGTTTATTTTTAATCGCCTCAAATTCACGAAGAGCTTCTTGAGTTTTACCTGAAAATCAAAATTATAACGTGAAAAATTGTTCATAGTACAAAACATGAATTTAAAATGTATGGAACAGGTTTAATAATTAGAACGTACCTTCCATTAATGTACCATAGGCATGATAAAACCTGAACACCGGGTCATTGCCATACCTCTTAACTCCTTCACTGGCAATAAGTAACACATGATGGAAATATTTCTCTTGACAATAGTAATTAATCAAGGTCTAAAAGGAAATAAGAACTAAATGTTAAAAGAGACTTTGCTGTTCTGAAATGCCATAAGAAACACATATTAATCTAAAATCTTGAATAATCTAAAATTAGATAATGCGATTTTTTTTTTCTTTCCCAAGTTCCTGAAAATACTGTTAAAGGCTAGCACTTAATAGTGAGGAATCCAAGACACAATGAACACAAAATTTTTGAAAAAACTCAACATTTCATAATAATTTCAGTCTTCTTTTTCTAAATTATTTGTTAACAATACTTAAATTAGGCTACTTGCACCTCTTGCCTTGTCCACATTTTCTTAAAGGTTTTAGAAAATGGGAACAGACAAAAAACAGGAATAATAAGAGCCTTCCATTGCCAAACCTTAGGATTCTTTTTTTAAAAATCTTGCTTCTATTTTGTTGTTATAGCATTACATAGTAAGGACAAAGTGAATTCAGAAATTCATTGTCAAATGTTGACTTGTTTTCTGAGTTCCACAACAAATAACTGTAAGAACAAAGAACAGATGATCCAAACTGTTTTTTAATGGAAAATAACTATCTTTAAGCTCTTTTCAAAATTGTATTATTTAGATTTACATGGCAGAAAACTAATACCAGGGGATACTAAGTTCTGATTAATTGCGTCTATACTTAACACCTTTTTCTCAGGATCATAACTCAGCCTTAGTTGCTAACCTAATCAGAGAGGGAAGCCAGATTCACCTCCATTAACCAATGTGGGCCATCCCATCCTCACCTCCTCTGACTCTGCAGCTGGTACAGCAATGGTGAGAAATAAGGATGAAGCACCAAGTGACAGGACTGAAATATGAGTGTCTACACTACTTTTTACGGTCTGTTGTTTCTGGAGTCCACATGCTTCTCTCCAGCAGTTACGCAAACATTCTCTGTAACTTTTACTCAGCCTCCCTCCTTGCAGTTACCACCCTCTGCTTCCTGTGCCCCGCACAGCACACTTCAGTGAAGCGCAGTTTTGCTCCACTGCCCTTCCTTAAGATCGCAGATGACCTCTTCGTTTGCCACAACTGAGGATTTCTGTTCCGCATTTAAGCACCTACAACTCTCCTGAAAGGTATCATAAACAGGACACGGATTTAAAGGGGAAAAGAGCTGTTTTTAAATTTCTGGTTCATCTTATGGCACCTTAGTTTGCTCATTTTTAATTATTTACAGATCATTGTGAGGATTAATTATGACATCATACTGTAAAGATGCAAAAAAAAGTAAGTTCCTCTGAACCCATATGCTGATTAAGTAAAAAACACAGTATTCAGTCAAGACCTCTCATGCAACCTCCAGATTCATCTTTCCATTTGCCCCGCTACCCAAGCCTGAAATCAAGTCATTTCATCCTTCCTTCCAATTTGTCCAATCCCCGTGATTCTAACCAGTCAGTAAGGCTCTTCTGTTTCTCTAGTCTTACTTCCTACTCTCCATACCTTACCACTCCTTGGTTTGTTCAGTCCAACAAACATTTACTGCCTACTAGTGCCAGGCACTGGTCTAGATGCTGTGAATGTGAAGATGAGTAAGATATGGTTCCTGACCCAGAAAAGTTTAAATTCTCCTGAAACTGAGACTAGAATCTAAAGACTAACAAATACAATGCAAGCAAGAAAAGAGTTTCTAAAGTGCTTTAGAGATGTTGAAGAATGAGGTTGGGGTGTGGGAGGATGGAAGAATAAAATTAAGGGAAAGAGCCTCCAGGAGGACTTCAGAAGTGCCTCTTGATTTGTGAACTCCTCACTCTCCCTCCACTCATACACATTCTCCCTATTTCCCTTTTGAGATCCTTGAGGAAGACAGAGGACTTAGCCAGGCAGGGGAACTGCAACAACAGACATAAGAAATCAGCAGTGATACACAAGGATGGGGGCATGGAGAGGACTGAACGTCATTCTATACTGTAGAGCAGGGATTGGCAAACTAGTCTACTACCTCTCCTCGTATGGTCAGCAAACCAAGAATGGTTTGTACATTCTCAAATGGTTGAGGGGGGAAAAAAAAAAGAAAAAATGTCCATGAAAAAAGTTTTATTGGAACAGGGCCGTGCTCATTTGTTTAAGTACGTCTATGGCTGCGTTCAAGCTACAATGGCAGATTAGATGACGGAGACACTATGGCCTGAAAAAACCAAGATATTTGGCTCTTTATAGGAAAAGTTTGCCATTCCCTGTTTTAGAGTCTTAAGACACCGATTAGAGGACGAGGAAGTTAGAGAGAAAGGTAGGGTCTAGCAGGTCCTCATATTAAGGACTTGGATTTGCTCCTCCAATCTAAGTGATGAGGAATCAACATAATTCTATTTAGCATGAAACTGCTTTTATTGAAGAGTTCATTTAGGTGGTAGGGGAAAGGATAAATTAAAGTGATGAAAACAAAATTAAGGAGATGGGGAAAGGGCTTAGAAAATAATGTAGCTCAGGCAAAAAAGCTTCCAGCACTCCCTATCACCGCCAAATTGTCCTTCATCCACTTATCACCACCTAACATTTTACTACCTGTCTGATTCCCCCTACTCAAATGTAAGCTCCAAGACTGGGAGAAGTTTTCTTAGTTTTGATATTGAAGGGCCTATATTATCTTCAGGGCTTAGAATAGTGCCAGCAATATAGCCTGCATTCAAAAAATATCTGTCGATAATTGTTGTTTATTTGTTCAGTTCTGCTCATCACTATCTCCAGCTTCCAGGGGACATACAGTGAGCCCTCCATCAACACGCTGAACGAGTCAATCAGTGAACAAACGGAGAAGTCTATCTTCCTACAAAGAAACTTCTAATTTTCAAGCCTCCTGTCCCTGTTTTTAGATCATCATTTCTTAAGGGGTCCCTCATAAAACATATGCTTCACAGATGAATCACTGACAGATAAAGAAGACCATCACCCCAAAACACTCTTCAATTTTCAAGCCTATGTCTTTGTTTTCATGTAATCTTTACGCGCTCCTTTCTGTCCAACCGGTTTACTGACACTAGCTTGCTTAATTAAGTCCTTAACTATCGCACCGGGAGGCACAGTAAGTGTGACTCGTTGACCAAGCTTTCTGAGCCCACGGGATACAAAGTAAAAGTAACCACACACGGGGTGGGATAAGCCCCCTAACGGCAATTCCTTAGCAGCTTGGCTAGACCTCAAGATTTCAAAGCAGGGCCCACGGAGGGGGCCCAGGGGATGCAGCTACAGGCCCACACGCCACGCTGGGGCAGCTGGCGAATGCGGGCAGCAAAAGCCCGGCAGGGTAACGACGCCCTCGTTAATTCTACCCCTCCCCAGGTCCCACGCCACCCGCAAAGGCGCCTCGAATCCAAGCCCGCGGCCCGCTCACCTTCAGCCCCTGCGAATCCATGGTTCCCACGGGGCTGGGTCGCAGGCCTCCAGGACTAACGCCCGCCGCAGGCCTGCGGAAGCGCCAGGGGCTCAGGGTCCCGCAGCCCAGGCCCAAACCCCGCTAGCGCTCCGGGACGCGGGGGAGGGGCGGGGTGGGGCGGGGCCGCGCTGCCATTGGCTGCCGGCGGCAGGGGGCGGGCTCTCAACGCAGGGATTTGCGGAGAGGAGGTGCTGCGGGGGAGTTGGTGCTGCGTGGACCCCCGGCACGGGCTGTGGGGAGCGGGGCGGGGAGAGGAGGAGCGATCAATGGTGCAGAAGGAGAAGGGGTTTCAGACGAGGGAACGGCCCTAGGAGGACAGCGGGTGGGCGGGTCCGAGGATTTAGAATGAAGGAATAAAGGAAATAGGGGAGGAAGTAGGAAAAAGAACAATGTTTCCCATCGCTGGCTAAAAAGAAAGACACCCTTTTCTTCCCGGTTGTGTAGAGGCCGGTTCCCGCAATGCGGCTGTTTGGAGGTCTGACCAGTGCAGAGAAAAACCTTTAACTTCTACATGTAGTAGTTGTATTATCGCCGCAAGGTGGCGCAGAGAAGGTGCAGTTCTTAACAGAAAGGTGATAAGCTTCTTGAGCTCTTGACAAGGCGTTGTTGCAATCCGGTGTTTTATTGTTTGAATGCGCATTAAGTTAGTCCTTGTTTTCTGCGAGCTCTGATAATGATAGAAGCATTTTTTCCCCCAGGATTTTAAGTTGTCAAATTTAAATGGCTCAGTCGTAGAGCATGTGACTCTTGGTCTCCTGGTCCTGAGTTCTAGACCCACCTTGGGTGTAGAACTTATTTAAGAAAAGAATTAATTCCTATGTGAACTTTTATGTTTGCACCCATTAGGCAACTCTGTCAGCTGCTCGTAGATTTCTTGAGGTCAGAAAATTAAACTGAAATATAATGAAGTTAGAGAATTCCTATTTCTGCTTCATGGTACTTTAAAAATAGTTGTAAAGATTGGAGGTTTAAGTGTTCTTTGTAGATTCCAAATTTCCATCCCATTGTTAATTATTTTAGTTGATATATTTGGAAGTTATTATAATCAAATTTTAATTTTGTTGAGGAGGAGGGGTGCAGTTGGCTCTGTTGGTTGAGCTACCCACTCTTGAGCTTGGGCTCAGGTCATGATCTCAGGGTGGTGAGATGCAGGCCAGCGTCTAGCTGCTACTCAATGCAGAGTCTGCTTCAGATAATCTCTCCCTCTCCCCACCCCCCTTGTGCTCACTCCTGCTGTTTCTCACTTAAATAAATAAATCTAAAAAAAAAAATTTGTTGAGGAGGCAATGAACATTAGTGTTTTTTTCCATGCTAATAGGTTAGGTAATGACAACTTAGAAGGAAAAAGTGGTTACTTTCCCAGACTTCAAGGCTAGGTAATATTTTTCATTGGTTTCCTTTTAAAGAGTGATCCACCCAAAAAGGCACATATTGTTTCATGAGGATTATTTTTTTGTTTTCCATATACATAGTCAAGATAAGGAGTTGTGGTGATGGTCTGATTTTCAAAGCATGTGGCATAATCTGCGCTTGGTATGCAGCAGAAAATACCCAAGCCATGGTGCTCATCAAAGTATATAATCTTGAACTTTTTAGTTTTGGTTCGAAGTGAAAAGTTCATCTGAAAGAAAATACCAACGATGTGGTTAAAGGAACAGGTAGTCCAGCCACCTTTCTGAGAATTTTGAAGTCTAAACTTCGACTGTCAGACCATTGGAAGGCTACATGCTTGGAACACACTTGATCTTAGCCAAAAGGCAGAGAAGCGATTGTGTGCTAGGGTCATATTAATTTAACACATTTACAGAATTTTCTTTATTGAATTTTGTTCTAAGTTTAAATTATTTAACACAAAACACCGTGCCTGGCACTCCATGAGTGTCCATTGGATTAAATCTACTTTGGGAATTTGCTTTGACACCCCGGCAACTTGCTGTTCTCTGCATAAGGTAAGAAGTTTCTTTTGGATCCCAGGCCGGGAAAAAGTATCTTCTCTGAAAAACTAAGGAATGTATTCCTCAGCTCAAACATTATTATTGGCTCACTTTTGTCTACCAACATTTCAGTGTGGCATCTAAGACCCTTCACCTATTGTCTTTTTAAACCTGTTTTACCTCTCCCAGAGTCTTTCTTCCAGGCAAATGGAACAACCATTCTTTCTTCTGGGAATGCCTTCCCCTACTCTTTCTCCACTTGAGAAAATCTACTCTTTCTTCAGAGTTCATCTTAAATCTCATTCTGTAAGAAGGCTTTAGAATCACCATAACTGGATGGATTGCATGGGATGGTAGCGAGAATATGGTCTCTCAGACGTAAGGTGGCGCTCTTATCTGTTCACTTTTGTGATTTAGGAAGAAGTAATTTCCCGAGTCTTAATTTCCTTATTTACCAAAGAAACCTAACACTTGACATACATGGAAAGTTCCTGACATACCCTAGGGATTCTACAACCAGTAATTTCCATTAAACGTATGGTCCCCTGCAAGACCTACAGCCTTGTATATTCTTTGTATTATGGTCTTGGTGTACTGTTTGTTAATTTAATCTTGTCTATTATATGATGAGCACCTTAAGGCCATGCATGCAGTGTAGTGGGTAGGAGCTTAGTTTCTAGAGATGAATCATCTGGGATCATATCCTAATACTATTATTCACTAGTTATACATTTGGAAAAATTACTTAACCTCTCTGTGTTTCAGCTGTAAACTGAGACTAATACCTCAGAAAGCTGTTAAGAAGATTAAATGAATCAATATTTTTTTAAGATTTTATTTATTTATTTGACAGACAGAGATCACAGGTAGGCAGAGAAGCAGCCAAAGAGAGAGGAAGGGAAGCAGGCTCCCTGCTGAGCAGAGAGCCTGATGCGGGGCTGGATCCCAGGACCCTGGGATCATGACCTGAGCCGAAGGCAGAGGCTTTAACCCACTGAGCCACCCAGGCACCCAAATGAGTCAATATTTAATGGACACAGGAGTATTAGGTGTATGGTAAACTTTGAAAAACTTTAACATGTAACTATTTGTACTCCCAACTTCTCCAAATATTGAATATAGTATTGCTTCTGTAAGCATTTGGTAAATCTTATAGGACTGTTGAGGTCCTTCAGTTTGTTTCTGTTTGGCTTTCTTTTCTCCTATTCTTAAACTAAGCTA
The DNA here is from genome assembly GCF_922984935.1 of Meles meles. Classification (NCBI taxonomy): domain Eukaryota; kingdom Metazoa; phylum Chordata; class Mammalia; order Carnivora; family Mustelidae; genus Meles; species Meles meles. Next base: position 63,296,178 of record NC_060074.1, read on the forward strand.
CTTTTATCTATATTATTTCATTATATATTCTAGAAGTTAAAGGAAAACATTTATGGAAAAGAAGTGATTCTGGTGAAGATAAAAGTAAAAGTGGGAGAAAAATAAGACAGAGATATGGAATTTGGAATCTGGTAAGAACTTTAGAGACGACTGTCCAACTCTTTATTTTACAAAGGAGTAAAATGAAATCCAAAGATATGAAATAATCCACCCAAGGTCTCACAGTTTTCTACTTCCAAAGCAGTTATGAATAATGGATAAGATGAAGTGTTTATATTTTCTTCTTAAGGCTATTACTCTAAAGTTTAAACAGGAGATAAAGAGGTTAAAAATGTGTGAAATCCAAATAAACTAGAACACAGTTCATTCTCAGCGGTGACATCATGGAAAAGTTAGAGGTTAACTGAAGTCATGAATTTGAGTTATGGCTCTGACCCTTAATAACTCTGCAACTCTGGGCAAGTTGTTAACCTTTCTTTGCTTTAGTTGATAAATATTTATAATAGATAATTGGAAATAGGATTATAATATCTGATTTGTCACTGTATAGACTAAATGAGGTTATAGTAAGGTCTTTAAAAAATTGAAACTGTATAAAAGTTCATAGCATATTAATGGGAAAACTTCATAGGACAATTACAGGAAAGCTCCTTAACTCGTGAGCTGTTTGACTAAGGGGCAACCACCTTACCTCTCTGAGATTAAGATCTAATATTTCATATGCTGTCTAGTGCTCTTTTCCAAATAACACAGTACAAAAGTACCCTATTTTTGAATCATGTATGAAGCATGGTATCTGCTAACGTAAAAAATGTGATTGCTGGGGCGCCTGGGTGGCTCAGTGGGTTAAAGCCTCTGCCTTTGGCTCAGGTCATGATCCCAGGGTCCTGGGATCAAGCCCCACATCGGACTCTCTGCTCAGCAGGGAGCCTGCTTCCTCCTCTCTCTCCTGCCTGCCTCTCTGACTAGTTGCAATCTCTGTCTATTAAATAAATAAATAAAATCTTTTTAAAAATGTGACTGCCATAACTCATCTATTTAAAATTCTACAATTTCATTCATTTAAGTTAAGGAGAAGGCAGTAATGGTCAGGCACCTGCTTTTCTTTTTTTTTTTTTTTTTTTTTTTCAAAATTTTTAATTGTGGTAAAATTTACATAGCATAAAATTACCATATTACCCATTTTTAAGTGGATAACGTTAAGTACATTCACACCGTTGTGTAACCAATTCCAGAACTTTTTTCATCTTGCAAAACTGAAACTCGCAGGCACCTGCTTTTCACATTGCTTTTGCTTAATAAAGCTATAGAGGAAGTTGAAGAAGTAATCTAACTTCTAGCACTGTACTGTTTAATCATTCATTTCATTAACCAAATATTTAACGAGTGCCTATGACAGAGGACAAAATTCTCATTCCTGCCATCTTTTACTTTAAAGTCTAGTAAAGGTAGACAGATAGTGAATAGGTAGTCACAAAAGGAAATGAATAAATTACAAGTAATGACAGCTTTAAGAGCTGTTGTTTAAGAAGTGCCATTAAATGAGAGACTAAATTGGGTGGTTTCTTCACAACCTTAGGGATTAATGTATTAAGAAGCAAGTGAAATTAACATCACTTGTTACAGTCCACAGACTCCTTCTACTCAATTCTTAAAACTGACTTAATTTTCAACCACTGATATTTTGTTTTTCTTTAAAAATACCCAAGCAGCTCAGATATCTGATGGCTAAGAACTTCCTGATAACAGAAAAATTTGCTTCTTGCTCACCTATGGTAAGTAATGACTATTTCTACTTAAATGCCATGATGGAGACTTACCAGGAGAGTTATTTTTTTCTTGGTTTTCTTGATTATATGTTGACATTTCATTTATGCAAAAGCAGGAGAAAGAAGATATAGAAAAATACTTTTCAGAAGAGCCTGGTATTTTGAAATAGAAATAATGAATTATTTAAATGCTGACAGCCATGATACACAAAACACCTTCACAAGATACCTTTTGTCTTTCTACTCCTTTCAAGAATCTTTATCTGGTTGATAAAATAAGAATGAAGAATAGTGATAATTCCCCCTTCAGCCTAGAATTTACTCACTTTGGTCCAAGTTCACATTGAAAAATCTCACCCAATCAGATTCACACTGTTGTCTCCCTAGATGCTCTATTATTTCTGGAGGTAAGATAACCCGAGGTCTGTTCTACTTTTTATCTTAGGGTTGAGAAAAATCAGGCTTTTGCTTTGTAGATGTCTCTTTTAACTTTGTTTATAGCAGTGGTTCTAACTAGTCACCAACATTCCTTAGAGACAACACATGCTAATGTAAAATGTAGAGTTTGCCAAAATAAGTGAGGGAAGCGTGGCTTCATGCCCAGTACACGTGAGGTCATGACAGATGCTATGCTCTAGTGCGACTGTCTTTGAGAACGTCGGATATAAGTTTTCTCACCGACCTTCCTTTCTCTGCCTTTCCCATAGGTCTCTCTCTTCCCTGTATCCATTTCAGCATTTGTGTTAACAGCTACTGTATGATAACCTCTGCTCCACTGAATTGCCTCTCCCCACTTGCCATTTCAATGTGCTTGCCCTAAATACCTCTTATTCCTCCAACTTTGACTTCTTTATCTACCAGAAATTAGGCCAGAAGCTCATTAGCTTGTCAGCTTACCCTGAGGCACATGGCGTTCCCTCTACCATGAAGGCACTGGAGTCCAGCTCCGCTAGGAAGAGCACCTCTCCCATTCAGAGTGATGCCTGGAAGCAGAGCTCATCTTTCCCTCTGACAGCTGAGGAGATTTTTTTCCCCCCTCACCTCAAAGTTGCCAGGTTTTCTCTTTTCACATCCAACTCCTGGCTTCTCCTTCACAGCCTCCTTGTTGACCCTACCACTTATCTGAATTAGCTGAATTAAAACAACTGGAGCTCACTCCACAGGATCCCTGCTCATAAATCCATTTATAACTGGGCTTTAATTTGTGGCAGTGTGTTTCTCCTCAGCTCTTTACTTTGGGAATTTAAAACATGTGAAAAGTTGAACAATACAATGAACACTCCTACACTCATCCCCAGAGAATTTTTCTGAGATGCTCTTTTGTACTGGTCTCTGGATTTTCCATTCTCTTTGATTTATGTAGATGACTAGGCCATTCATATTTTCTATCAGGGTGGAAGCAAAAGTCTTTATAAATGTGCTGCCCAATGAAGTAGCCACTAGCCACATGAGGCTGTTTAAATTTACATAGTTAACATTGAACACTACATCAAAAACTAATGATGTGCAATACATTGACTAACTGAACATAATAAGAAAAATAAAAATAAAAAATAAAATAAATATATGTGTGGAAGAAAAAGAAACTGATAATGGATGAGCTAAAATCTGTAAGTGAATTATAATATATATTTGAACAGCCTATACAGAAAAGTAGAACCCATTAACAGGGTATTTCTTGGGAGTTGGGGATAGGGATTGAGAGGACAATTGCATTTTCTGCATTATACACATCTAAATGAAATGTATTTTTTTTAAGATTTTATTCATTTATTTATTTGACAGAAAGAGAGATCACCAGTAGGCAGAGAGGCAGACAGAGAGAGGGGGAAGCAGGCTCCCTGCTGAGCAGAGAGCCAGATGCGAGGCTCGATCCCAGGACCCTGAGATCATGACCTGAGCCGAAGGCAGAGGCTTTAACCCACTGAGCCACCCAGGTGCCCCATGAAATGTATTTAAATAAAGTCTTTAAATGTCAGAGAAAAAAATTTAAAAACTAAATTTGCATAGTTAAAATAATTAAATTTTATTATTTTATTCTTTATTAAATCAAATTCTTCAGTTGCTCAGGACACATTTCATATGCTCAGGAGCCAAGTGTGTAGAGGACAGCAGAGAGAGAGGATAATTTCGTCATCTCAGGAAATTCAGTTTTACAGCACGTTAGAAGACTTTGGGATCTTTCATAAAGTAAAAGATCTTTTATAAAGGATCTGGGCTTCTTGGTGGGTAGAAGGGGTCAGAGAAGTGCCACTCAGGGAAGAAAATGAGGATCCCTTTCCAGAAACAGAGACAGAGACAAAAGTGAATAGGATCCTATAATTTCAGGCATCCACCCTCTAATCTGTGGCAGTGCACCCAGAGGGAGAGGAATTTCAGATACATGGTGGCATGGTGTACCCAGGAGAGTTGATTCTATAATACTGACCTCTATAATACTGACCACTTGGGTTTGGACAATAAGGATGCCATCAGAATCTCTCTTGGACTGGAGGGTCAAGAAATCTCTCCCATTTTTCTGAACACCATATGAGCCTCTTGGGTTCTGGTTGAGTCCTGGCTGAGGAGATTGTTAATAATGAGTGGAATTCATTTCCTGGCAATCCAATGGACTCATGCTGAGCTTTGGATTTTATTAGATGTAAAGGAAGAAAAAGAAATAGGAATTTTCTGCATACCCATGAATTTGGGGACTGAATTTCAAGCCTGCTAAAAATAGTGAACATTGTCTTTGGTAATTATTTGAAACATGTACATGTATTTGAATAGCTTGTGGTTTTTGGCCACTGGGGGACATTGTTGCCTCATGCATAAGACAAACAGTGGTTCTCAAGCTTGTGCATACATCATAATTACCTGGAGGACTTGTTCAAACCCAGATTGCCACCTGCGAAGGTTCTAGTTTAATTTGGGGATGGGGGACTCAAAAATATTAATTTCTAACACATTCTCACATGTTTGCTGAGGCTGCTGCTCTGAGGACCATGCTTTGAAACCTACTGTTTTAGTAAAAGTTGTAAAATATGACATTGAAACTACTTATTGAGCAAACTTGTTTCACCATTAGGGTATTATAAAGGACACAGAGAACAATCTAAATGCTATACTAATAACTGGCCTTAGTCTAGCATAGGGATGTTGTGTGGTATTTCAATAGTTAGAGCACTTTAGGAAGTCGTAGTTTCTATACAGTTGAAGGTCATAGTTCAATGGATGGAATGAAGTCTAAAACCAAAAAAACTTCATGGCTTCTGAAACCTAAGTAGCTTAGATCTAGACAAAACTTGATCTCCAAATAATTGATTTAGAAGATGCCTCAAGATGTGTAGCCAAATATAACAGACCCTAAAACCTGATAATTTATTTCCCCACAATAATTCAGACAGTGTTAAGGAGACTAGATTTAGGAGGATAATCTAGGGTGAGGTTCTGTTTCAGAGTTGTGTTGGAGACTGAGACATAAGCTCTCTCATGAAATACAGCCTTCCAAAGCAGAAAGAAAATCATTTTTCATGGGTTCCTAAGAACTGGTGGCCTTTCTATAATGTTGTATCTTTTTCTCCTCCAGATAGTTATTCTAGCAAATTCAATGTGTAGATAGCAGCTATCCCTTCTCTCCAAAAATCCTTTGTATGCTGTCTTAAAAGCCTAGAAAATTAATTTAAAGTTTACTTGATTTACCATGTTAATTATGGTAGTTTATTGTTTTATGCTGCCAGAATTGGTTTTATTCTCAGAAAAATAATGTTTTGAAACTGGAATGCACCTTAAAAATTCATGTCTTTTCAAACTCTACATTTTGTAAATGAGAGTCTAATGTTCAGGAAAGTTAAATGATGAGTTCAAGCTGTTAAAGATTTTTATTAGAAGAACAGTATTTCTGGTATTCTAGAAGAGTGATTGACAAACAATAGCTTAGGAAGTTTGAAAGGTTAAGTAAAGGTTTAGATCTAATGTTACATATAGTAATAAGTTATGAAAAAATGTAAACCAAGTTTTAACAATATTTGTCTTTGGGCTTCCCATTTTCTACTGTGTAAATTTTATAGGCTTAATTTTGTTCTAATAATCATGTTTTGTTATTGTAATGAAAAATGGAGATAATTCCTGTTTCAGAAATAAATGTGGCACTACTTTGCAATATCTTAAAAGAAAAACTATGTTGCTCAATGAGATAGATTATTTTAAGTATAATTGTTCAAAAATAATTAAATTAAATTACATTATTTATTTATCATTCATAGCTTCAGTCCCTATTCAATAGGAACTGAATGGCATCATCTTGGGCTAGTAGCATTTGCCATAACTCCTCATTTTCATTCTCAAGTAGGCATTTTCTTTGAATAATAATGTGATGCTATGTGGCTCCTGTCATCTGAAATATGGCATTGTTAAGCATGCTGCTTTGTGTTGAGTTTACTACAAAAAAAATATTATTTTTATATTTTTGATCCTAAATTCCAAGATATTGTGAGAAAAGTTTTCAGTTGGTAGGTCGTTAATTTATTCAACTTTTTAAAAAGTACAGTGCTGGCACTATTCTATACCATGTGAGATGACGGTGGTTCCTGTCCTTAGAGGTCTTTTGGTTGTAGAACTGTTTGTCCTGGAAGAGATGCTGGGAGATGAAAAATTAAAGAGCATCCTTTGAAGGCCCCTGCTTCAAGGAGAAGCACCTACACCTAACCCAACTGTCTAATGTAAACATGGAAAATGTGAATATCTTTGACCTATTTCAGAAATCTATCCAACAGAAATACTAACGGATGTCACAAAAATACTGGAACAAAGATGTTCATTAGTCTTGTTAGCTACAAAGAAAAATTGAAAAAAATCTAAATGTGCATCAAGAAGTGACCCATTAATTAAATCTATAGAGTGGAAGGCTATGCACCATTTATTTATTTTTTTTCAAGTCTATAGCTTATTTTATTTTTTTGCTTTTTAAAAAATTTATTTTCAGTGTTCCAGAATTCATTGTTTATGCACCGCACCCAGTGCTCCATGCAATACGTGCCCTCCATAATACCCACCACCAGGCTCACCCAACCCCTGACCACCTTCCCCTCCAAAACCTTCAGTTTGTTTCTCAGAGTCCATAGTCTCTCACAGTCCATCTCCCCCTCTGATTTCCCCCAACTCACATCTCCTCTCCATCTCCCCATGCCCTCCGTGTTATTCCTTGTGATCCATAAATAAACGAAACCATATGATAATTTACTCTCTCTGCTTGACTTATTTCACTCAGCATAATCTCCTCCAGTCCCGTCCATGTTGCTACAAAAGTTGGATATTCATCCTTTCTGATGGAGGCATAATACTCCTTAGTATATATGGACCATATCTTCTTTATCCATTCGTCCACTGAAGGGCATCTTGGTTCTTTCCAGAGTTTGGCACTGTGACCATTGCTGCTATGAACATTGGGGTACAGATGGCCCTTCTTTTCACTACATCTGTATCTTTGGGGTAAATACCCAATAGTGCAAATTCAGGGTCATAGGGAAGCCCTATTTTTAATCTCTTAAGGAATCTCCACACTGTTTTCCAAAGTGGCTGCACCAACTTGCATTCCCACCAACAGCGTAAGAGGGATCTCCTTTCTCCACATCCTCTCTAACACATATTGTTTCCTATCTTGTTTATTTTGGCCATTCTAACTGGTGTAAGGTGGTATCTCAGTGTGGTTTTGATTTGAATCTCCCTGATGGCTAATGATGATGAACATCAAGATCAAAATCTTCTGCACAACAAAGGAAACGGTCAACAAAGGGGCAACTCACAGAATGGGAGAAGATATTCACAAATGACAGTACAGACAAAGGGCTGTTATCCAAGATTTTTCTTACTTTTTTATCGTGCATTCTGACACATTGAAGTTGCAGCTTTAATATGGTAAACTTGTCAATCTTTGTTGGTTGCGCTATGCACCATTTAAAAAGAATGATGTAGATTTAATTTTTTTTTTTTTTTTTTTTTTTTTTAGGGCGCCTGGGTGGCTCAGTTGTTAAGCATCTGCCTTCAGCTCAGGTCATGATCCCAGTGCCCTGGGATGGAGTTGCACATCAGGCTTCCCACTCTGCAGGAAGCTTGCTTTTCCCTCTCCCACTCCCCCTGCTTGTGTTCCCTCTCTTGCTGTGTCTCTCTCTGTCAAATAAATAAATAAAATCTTAAAAATTTTTAAAAAGATTTATTTATTTGAGAGAGAGAGTGCATATGTGAGTTGGGGGGAAGGGCAGAGGGAGAGGGAGAAGGAGTCCCAAGTAGACTCCCCACTGAGCTCAAAGCCTGATGTTGGGGTTCCATATCTCACTGCCCTGAGATGAAGATCTGAGCCGAAATCAAGAGTAGGATGTTAAACCGACTAAGCCACCCAGGTACCCCAAGAATGAGGTAGATTGATATGTACCAATCGAAAATATGCCCAGAATATATTAATTAAAAGGACAAATTGCAGAACAATGTGATATGTATACAACATGATATGTGTACAATAATTTGCATACAAAGATGCTCAGAATGTTACTCAAGAAACTGTCCAAAAAAGAGAGTGAAAAAATAAGCTTATATACCTTTCTGTCCTGTTTTAATTCTTTTTCTGAAATAAAGGCATTTGTTTTGTTTTCACAGCCCAATCAAAAACAAACAAAACCACATCACACTTCAATAAAGGTTGCAAAGACCAGTAGGTGCTAGTCCCGATCCCTATCATAATTTTTAATTCTCATGTTTATCATAGGAGGCTATTTGAATAGAAAAAAAGTGTTCCATAGCCCTAAAATATTAGAATGCTCATTGGCCAAAAGTTAGTCTTCCCTGTGTGATCTCTCTTGGTATTGGTAGTCTGTATCAGTAAATGACCACTTGTGGTTTAGATTATCCTGCACCAAAAAACCATGACCCAATTGCCAAATTCTTTACCCCAGTGCTCAGCCATTTTCCCCAGGGGAGAAAGGGGCATCTTTCCTAATTTTCGCAAAGGTCTGTGTGAGCTAATTTTGTGTCCCTGATTTAGAATTTATCATATGTGCTGAAGATTAACTATTATATTCTATTTATTCATCCCAGATTGCTGGGAAGTCTTTGGGCACCACAAAGTATCATGCTGAATCAAACTCTAACTTGAGGGTGATCTGTGGTGACACCAGCAGCTCCTGACCATTAAATATTTTATTGGCTAAGTACTATCACCAACTAATGATGAGTTCCTGAAGTCCCTGAACCATACCAGGCTGCCTACCCCTAAGTGAGTGTTTCACATCCTTGTTGTTAATCATAAGACTCTCCTGGGGAGCTTACTATAGCTTTCTCTGGCCTCATTCTAACAGCATAACTCGACAGATATTTTTGAATCCTTTTCTAGAGATTCTGACATACTTTGAGTTGACGTTTAAAACTGTATTTTAGCTATTGCCCTGATAGGTTTTTAGAATTAGATAAGTTAAAGAAGAAGAAGAAGAAGAAAGGGGGGGGGGGGAGGAGGAGGAGGAGGAGGAAGAAAAAAGAAAACTGCCCTAAGATTGTGGAAAGGTAAGAGAGGTTGTATGCTGGGCTCAGAGACTTGGAGCCACCATACTGAAGTTATCCTTGGATTGTTTTAAACACTTAAGGTGTAATCCAGGGAGAATGCCATGGAAATACCTAGGTTTTGGTATGAGAAAAGAGAGTGTGTTAAAGTTGTAAGACATACCTGGATGGTATACTAGATTTGTGCAATTAACTGCATACTGAATTTTATTTTAGCAAATCATACAACCTCTGCTGTATTTGAATGAAGTCCTTCCTCACTCTCCTTGTTTCTGAAGAAACCTATTTCCAGGTACTTTCACCATTCTCCACAAATCCTATTATCCATTTTCTTATGTGTTTATATGATCACAATCTTGTAGTTACTATCTATAGTTTGCTCTGGCATTGCACCTATTTTAGGTTATCAGTCAGTATAACTCAACAGACTTTGCCCTCAGTTTAGGCAAATGGCTGTACTTACAATTGAGGTTGATCAAAGGCACAATCTGTTTGCCTTTAGAAATTTGTGTTTTCTATGACTGCAGAAGATACTGCTGAACAAGACATTTCTTCACCATCTTTGATGAAAGATGAGCATTAATAATGCAGGTAAGAATCAAGCCAAGTGATGTTGAAGAGGAAACAAGGTCCAGAAGCCCTAATTCCTTTTAGAGGAATAAATTTAAAATGGCAAGCTCAATAGTCCCACCATAGCAAAGAATGGGGTGAGTGTTATATAATCCTAAGTTCTAAGGAGTTAAAAATCAATTTATGAACTTGGAAATATTTATGTATATACATATCTATACCTATGTCTATCTCTTTATCTAAATAAAGATCATTGAATTTGGCTAATTGTAGCCTGGCAGGAATAGGACCCAGATTTGAGAGCATTAAAGCGAGAAAGAAGGTGTTTTGGAAGAATAAGTAGGCACTGGGTGGTATTTGAATCTGTTAGAGCCACAATTTATAATGATATTATAATATGTAAGAGGAAAATATCTTAGAAGTATAAATAACTCTTGAAAATAGAACTATTTTGAGCAAAGCTAAAAATTAATTTGTTCATTTGCTATATACCTACGGAAAACATTCTGTGTGCAAAGCACTACAGAGGATAAAAGGCATTTAAAGCCAGTCTCTGCCTATCAGACATTATCCACTGTGTGTGTTCCTGTGGTAGAAGTGGAGAGGGAGGGTGGTCGGAGGAAGCAACCACATTCCAAACCACTGCATCCTTGCAGTTTAAGTGCCATATGAATGGCATATATGAGGTGATCTTATGTCTCGCTTTGACTGGAAGAGTCAGTGTTTATGCCTGTTGCTTCTGCATAATTGTTAATGGTCTCCTCCTCCTCCTAATAGAACTCTCAAAACTGTTTGGGTTTGGACACATACATCAAAATCCCATGGAAGCTCATAGGAGAGGAAATTCTCTCGCAGTGATAAGCTACAAGGGAGCTATCACTGAAACTCAAAGTGGGGGGTTAGTTTCAGTAGGGAGGAAGTGAGATGAGGAAGGTCTGTAAGGCTAATGGTGTCTCATCAGTGCTTGCCTGTATTCTTCCAGTAGTGTCTTAAATTATGTCTGCTTTGTTTCCTTTTCCTTAAAGTCAAATCTTCTCTAGAATCTTCACTTCTACCTTCACTTACTGCACAAATGTCTTAATGATTCTTCATCACTATGCGTTGGAGCCAAAGCCCTGACATGCACTTAGGGCCCTTTATTATCAGACCCCTGCTTGCCTCTCAGTTGCTGTTAATACTCACTTTTCGGGGCACTGGGTTGTTCAGTCCATTAAGCATCTGCCTTTGGCTCGGGTCATGATCCCATGGTCCTGGAAACCAGCTCTGTCTCGGGGTTCCCTGCTCAGCAGAGGAGTCTGCTTCTCCCTCTCCCTCTGCCCCCTCCCCCCACCCTGGTTGTGCTCTCTCTCACTCACTCTCTCTGCCTCTCAAATAAATAAATAAAACCTTAAAAAAAACTCACTTTTCACTTTATTGTGAATGCTCTGAACGTGCCATGCCGTTTCCCATTTCTATATGTGTCTTAGTGATCACCAGCTGGGCAAACGTGTGAACAGTAATTGCTGTGTGCTTTGAACTATTGATCTAAAAACTTCATTTGTATTAACTCATTTGATCCTCATAAAAATGTTTACCGCTTTACAGATGACAAAATTGAGAGGACAAAGGGTTAAGAAACTGTTCAAGGTTATTCAGCTAGTAAGCAGTAGAGCTGATAATTGAAGCCAGGCAATCTGGCTCCAGAATCTATCCTTTGACCACTACTCTATAATATTTCTGCCCCTCAGGCTGCCCTGCCCCTCTTATTCTTCAAACCCAGGCCAGGATTCACTGTCGTAATTTTTCCTGTATCCTCCCATAGAGTTACTCATCGATCCCTGTGTATACTCCATAATGCATACTTACTTACTTTGCTGAACTAGAAGGATAACCCACATGATAACAGATACTGGGAAAGCAGGTCGACTTCCAGGTAGTTTTGTTGGTGGCTGAGAGGAATAGAATGTGTTCAAATCACTTTGGCCTTATTAAGTAGAAAGTGATAGTTGAACATGCAAGTATAAAAGACCAAAAGAAAGTTGAAATTGCAGCATCAGCTCAGCAAAAAAGCTGAGGGTGTTGTATAAATACAAAAGGAGAGAAAAAGTTAATTAAATGGTAAAGGCAAAGATTCTAAAATATAGGAAGAGACCGAAAATAGTTAATTTTATGGAAGGCAAAGGAAGATGCAGTTCAATAAAGGAAGTGATGATGATTAACATCAAATTCTAATAATCTGTCAAATATGATAACGACCAAATAAAGATCATTGAATTTGGCTAATTGTAGCCTGGCAGGACTAGGACCCAGATTTGAGAGCATTAAAGAGGGAAAGAAGGTGTTTTGGAAGAGTAAGTATCAGCACTGGGTGGTATTTGAATCTGTTAGAGCCACAATTTATATCAAACAGCTTGATGAAGAAAGATAAAACATATATCTTAATGCTTGCCCAAAACATCCACCCCCCCACACACATACATTTTGGCAACTTTAGCACAGGTTAGTGAATTCATTAATATCTTAATGAGCAAATTAAACTTTCTATAATAATATATTTTTTCATGAAAAATTTACACTTAAAATACAAATTCCTGTAAGTAATAAGAAGATACTTATAAATGACATATCTGATAAAGGGTTGGTATCCAAAATATGTAAAGAATTATAAAACTCAACACCCCCAAAATACATAATCCAGTTAAAAATGGACAGAAAACAGGGCACCTGGGTTGCTCAGCTGATTAAGTGACTGCCTTTGGCTCAGGTCATGATCACGGACGGAGCCCTGGGATCAAGCCCCACATCAGGCTCCCTGTGCTCTGTGGGAGCCTGCTTCTCCCTTTCCCTCTGCCTGCTACTCCCTTTGCTAGTGTGTGCTCTCCTCTCTCTCTCTCTCTCTCTCTCTCTCTCTGTCTCTGTCAAATAAATAAATTTTTTTTAAATGGGCAGAAAACATGAGTAGACATTTTCCCAAAGATATCCAGATGGCCAACAGACATGTGAAAAGATGCTCAACATCACTCATCATCAGAGAAAAACAAATGAAAACTACAATGAGGCATCCCCACACACCTGTCAGAATGGCTCAAATTAATTCAACAGGTTTTGACAAGGATGTGGAGAAAGGGGAACCCTCTTATGCTATTGGTAGGAATGAAAACTGGTACAGGCACTCTGGAAGACATGGAAGTTCCTCAAAAAATTAAAGATAAAATTATCCCAGGAATTGCACTACTAGGTATTTACTCAAAGGATACAAAAATATTAATTCAAAGATATACATGCACTTCAATGTTTATAGCAGCATTATTAACAATAGCCAAATTATGGAAAGAGCCCAAATGTCCCTCAACTGATGAATGGATAAAGAAGGTGAGATATATTTGTATAATGGATTATTACTCAGCCATAAAAAAAGAATGAAATCTTGCCATTTGCAACAACATGAATGGAGCTAGAGAGGTTATGCTAAATGAACTAAGTCAGAGAAAGACAAATACCATAAAATTTCACTCTCACATAGACTTTAAGAAACTAAACAAATGGACATGGGGAAAAGGGGATGCAAACCAAGAAACAAACTCTTAACTACGGAGAACAAACTGAGGATTACCAGAGGGGAGGTGGGTGGGTGGGGGATGGGTTAAATAGGTGATGGGAATTAAGGAGGGCACTTGAGATGAGGATCGGGTATTGTATGTTTGTGTTGAATCACTAAATTGTACACCTGAAACTACTATTACAGGTTAACTATCTGGAATTTAAATAAAAACTTGGAGAAAAAACAAAACAAAACTTTTCAGTCTCCATCCCTTATACATAAAGGCTACATTCCTAGAAAACAAGACAAAACAAAATAAACAAAATGCAACAGTTAACAGTTGAATATCTCTGTGGATGTCTTTCCCTTATAAGTAAGCATTAAATAGAGAAGATGTAATTCACGATAACCCGAAACAGAATATGTACATCTTTGCTCCATGTGGGTAATGTTCTTTGTTTCTGTAACTGCCTTTTGTAAGTATTTTCATCTTTTCCTCATAATTTATTGATAAAAGTCAACAAAACACATTGAAAACTCAATGTGCTTATGTCAACAAGATTTTTTTAAAGTAATCTCTACACCCAACCTAGGGTTCAAACTTAACAGCCCTGAGATCAAGAGTCACATGCTCTACCAACTGGGCCAGCCAGGTGCCCCCAACAAGATTTTTCACAGCCAAGTTTTCTCATCAACATGACCGGGACCTGTATTTCATTTAATTTTAGGTAAGAGTGAAGGTGGTGAGTACAGAACCCTGATTTCAGAAGGAACCAATTAAAGGAATGAGATAATGGGACAGTGCATAAAGATGCATCAGATTTGAGCAAAGCTAGTTTTCAAGATTGGAAGAACCAGTTTTGAAAGTGCAAAGCCTGACAGAAAGGATCAATCAAAAAGAGAGAATAAAGATATGAGAGAAGAAATTGCTTGTGGAGCAAAGCATCAGAGTGTGTAAAAATAAATGGGAAGAAATTACCTCCAGACAGGTGAAGGAGGAGAAGAGAGGCAGGGAGAGAGAAGGAAGGGGAAAGGAAGGAAAGCAAAGAAAAGGAGCAAAGAAGGGAATTTAAGGGAAGGAAAGGGAAGGGGAGGGAAGGAAGACCTTTTTCACTGGATAGGAAAGAATTTGAGGATGTTCATGACAGTGTCATCATGGTTCTTGGTGAGTAAGAGGCAGAGCTCTCCGCAAATATGAGGAGGGTTCTGAGGGGACGATAATGCACTCGAGCAACACTTAGGATAGCATTGGCCTGCAGATTATTCAGCTGTGATGGTAAGCATTTCTTGGTGATGCAACTCCTCCAGCAACACTGAATTGCCTGGTGTATTTTCCTCCTCCAGTGCCTTTGCCGCCATGCTGATTGAATCAATGTTCATTGATAACCTCAAAGAATATTCCCATGTGCCAGGAAGAACAGTACTATCTGCTGCACCTGTTTGAAGCAATAATATTTTTTGATTATAAATATTTTAATATATTCATGGTGATTGAGAAACCTTTCTTTTCTTATAATAATATGAAATTCCACGGCACACATGATAGAACGTGCAATTATAGGACATATTTGCTGTCTTTACTACAGTTTCTATAATTCTAAGGTGAACTTTTTGGTATACACATATGAACACAAATTTATGAGGTCAGGTAGTACTTGTCTACCCCAATGGTTCCTAGACTTTTGAATTCATGTAAAATACAAATGAGAGGACCAACACAAAGTCACCAATTTTTAATCTGGACAAGTAAAATATCAAATAACTCACTATTATTTATGCTCACTGTAATTTTCTTTTTTTAAATTTGTGTATTTGAGAGAGAGAGAGAGAGAGAGTGCTTGAGTGTGAGCAAGCAGGGGGAGGGGCGTAGGGAGAGGGAAAGAGAGAATCTCAAGCAGACTCCATGCTTAGTGTAGAGTCTAAGGCAGGGCTTGATCCCATGACCCTGAGATCATGACTTGAGTGGGAATCAAGAGTCAGGTGCTCAAATGACTGAGCCCCTCAGGTTCATAGTTAATTTCTTAAAAAAAAAAAATTAACATAAAAATGATTTTAGTCTTTGAAAATAATAAAAAGGAAATACTTTTACAATGATAATCTTTAAATTAAATATATTAAGCTTTATAAATATTTATGACATTATTCTTAATTTTCTGGCTTAACTCTAGACATATGAAAACCTCGTCATGGGGGTGTTGGTCTGTGGAACTGTGTTTGGGCTATTAATTTATACATATAATGCCTTAGTCCCAGCTCAGATAGCCATTAAGCCACTTTCTTTTATGATACGGATAAAATCACCAGAGTTTAGATCATAAAGCTCCAGTTTAGGTATGTCTAGTTTCAAATACAGATGTCTTAACCACTAGGTAATATATTTCTTCTAAAGTCTTCTTTTTTTGAAAATATAAGGATTATCATAAAGGGCAAGAAATGTATTCAATTAAGTGACTTCAGAAAGACGACTTCCAGGAAAAAAAATTGCAGTTAAAATACAGTGTTCATTGAAATAATTAGAGATAGGATTTCTAATTTTGAGGGTTGAAATCAATTCTAGGACACAAAAAACAAATGATAGAGTGAACATACGTACATACACACTTTAATAACTCAACAGGAACAAAAAACTCCTCCTTTCCCCAAAGATATACCACAGCTATTTCTATATCTATCTATATATTAAATATACACGTACACATATAATTCATTTTCCTTTGAACACATTTTCTTTTGAGAGTGAGCTGCAGACATCATCTTATTCACCATTAAATATTTTAGTGTGCATTTTCCAAGAAGAAGGACATTACTTATAGTTGTGTAATAACTGCATTAGACTTAACAAAATGAGAAAAATCAATTTTCATAATACTAATAATTAAACAACAGTCCATATTCAAACTTAGTTTCCCCAACAATATCTATAATCAATGTTATTCTCCCAGTCTAGTATCCAATACAGAATCACAGATTGTGTTTAGTTCTCATAGCTCTTCAACTTCAGGCAGTTCCTGACTTTTCTTTGTTTTTCATGACCTTAACATTTTGAAGAATTCAATTCAATTATTTTTCAGAATGTCCTCAATTTGATTTTCCTTATTGCTAAACTATTTCTGGATACTACGAAGGGATGTATCTTTTTCAGTGTAGTTGGCCCTGTAATTGATGATATACTTGAAAGCAGGATCTTCTGGGTTTCTCCACTGTAACCTCTTTGTAAAATTTTTGATTAATGAAAAAGAGATACTTTGAGACAATGTAATTTTCTAATTCCCCATCAAACTTTCATTCATGAGTTTTAGTGTTCATTATTCTTGCATGAATCAGTTGTCATTATCACAGTTGCCAAATGGTGATTTTCTAACTCCAGTATTTCTCCTGTACTTGTTAGCTGACTTTCATCTGTAAGAAAGAGATTTTTCTTTTTTCCATTTATTTATATCAGTGTATACTTGTGGATTCTTATTTTATATTAAATAGGTTATAATCTACTGCTATCATTATTTATTTTTATTCTCAAATTTCCCCTGATTTGGACAGTGGGCACCCCCTTTAAGATAGGGTCTTTGTGCCACTGATGTGACACATTATTCCTTGAGCATTATATTACTTTCTGGCATGACAAATATTGTGCAAAATAATACCAAAAGGAATATGGTAATTTATGATTAGGTTTCACCAGTTCCTTTTATATTTGGAAAAATACCAATAAGTGTGGTGTGGATGTGGACTGTAAAAAAAAAAAAAATTTATAGAGATTCCCCTATAATCCTTATTTGTATTGGTTGGAAACAGGAAGTTATTTTCAGCCACTAATAAATCAGAATTAATTGTCATGCTATTATGAAGAGACAAATCAGAAAGTGTAGAAGAATAGGAGAAGCACTGTGCATAAGTGCTCCCCTCCCCATCAAGGCCGTGTCCCCCCTTCTAGCTTCATAATAGAGATTGTACTACCTGATGACAAGTGAAGGCTTCCCTTTCCTTATACATTTAGATAAATTTTTTAGACTGTCAGTCTTACTATTGGGACCACTACGGCAACTTTTCTATGATCTCCAAGAATGGAATTCTTTGCTTGACTTTGTTGTAGTTCCCCCCAATTCCTGTTCCTTTATCTACAGAGCCAGTTAGATTGAGTGTCTAAGCTGACCTAAAGCAAATGGTTGTCGTTGGTCCCATTTTGTAAGTTATGTAATTACCGTGTCATCTGGACAGGAGACAGATGAAACGGTATGTTTTCACGAAGGGGCCATTTGAAAGGATGTTGGCAAGATGGGTGAAAAGCTACAAGGAATAGGGAAGTTCAGCCCAGGTCCAAGGGAACGAGTAGGGGAGTGATGACCAGACTTCCGAGTAGCTTTGGTTGTAGAATGGGATTGTCTGACCCAAAGTATAACTTAATGTTGATGAATGTACCCCTGCCAACTGAGAGCAGCTCAAAAAAGAAGGATCTGAGGAATAAATACCCAAGTTCACTCTCTCCCACTGGTGCTTTCTTTCCTGGTGCTTCCCAGTTGGGAGCCAGAGAGTAATGGAGCCCAAAGAGGCAATACACAAAATCACCCTCCCACTGAGCAGGATGGAGAAGCATGGAGCATGGTTCTAGAGAAGCAAACAAAATACCCACAAGGCAACTTCTAATTTTTTAAGTACAGATTTAAGGGCTTCATTTTGAACCTCAAAGGGCCATCCACCATTGCTCTGGCCCCCATACTATTTTTCCACCTAAAGCCACCAGTTTATGCTCTGGTATCAGTTCCTTCTAGCAGAGCTCACACCCTACTTCCTGTAGCCCCTGGAAGGTCATTCCTCCTAGTCCCATTTCTATGCCAGGTTTTCTTACTATCAGCTCAGGTAGACCCATTTGTGTGTGTACTTCCCTTTCTGCCCCAACTTGTAGAATAAGATAGCTTCATCTTCTCATAAAATTCTTTTAACAAAAAGTAACTGGGCAAACAATAAAATAAAAAATGTAATCTTTATTAGTTTTGCACATTTTTAGTGTCGGTTAGCATCATTTAGGGTAATAGTAGCATTTTCCAGCATGCAGTTCACGAATACAGTTTATTTAAGTAATTTTAAGAAAAAGAGGAGCCTATGGTTTGCTTCTGTAAGAAACACAAAATGTCCTGACATAATTGTCTATTTAAGTTTACTATTCTCTGTTCTTGTGGGAAAAAAATTGCAGAACTCGCATTATATTTAGAGGAATCTAGAGCAGCATGACTCCAAAGAAATGAAAACATAAACAAAAGTTAGAAAGAAAAGGACAAAAATGAAAAATAAGCATTACCTTCAGTTAGCTTGCGCAGGCACTACGAAAAATGTAAATAAAATTTTATACCCTTTCCAATTGCAGAGCATAATTTGGATGTGACTCATGAACCTATTTTGCCCCTAAAAATTGTGAAATAAGCTAGAATTAGCAAATGTAATAAAAAAGCAGAAATCTACAACTACCCAGTCTTGTTTTCTTTTCTTATTTAGCAAATGTCTTCCATGAAAAAGTATTATGGACAGAAAGTAAGAAAAGTGACCGTGATATCAACCCGAAGATAATTTCCTCTTCATATTTATATACATAATGCTGAAAAATAAAATAAAATGACTTTGTACAGTATTTATATTTGCTTATAAAATTCTAAACACATTTTTTAACAGGTTAAGCAGTGTTTGTTGTTGTAGTTTTTTTAAACATGTCTGTACAGTCTGGCTATACACCATATGTTATTCACTTAAAATTTTAAAATAACCAAAAAGCTATTAAAGTGCTGCAAACTATTGCTTAATGACTTAAAGAAATGAGATCTGCTGAACAATTTCCTTGTCTTTACCACTGACATATGGTTTCTCATAAATAAGATTCTGAGCAGTGGGAGAAAGCAGATACAGCAGCATGGTAATAGAAACATGCACTGATAGCATCCTGTCTATCTATAATGGTACAGAATACATTATATTACCTGTGTAAAGCTTGCACTCTACATTTCTTGTGGTACATATTTGATGCAATAAATACTGTGCTTAGGTCATTATTTGTTTGCCCAAACGTGCACCACAGGGTAAAATGACTATTTACATAATAAATAGCATTTCATTAACATATACAGTTGTCAACCTCGCTGAGCTGAAGATGGCTAACCAAAGTGCAGGATTAAGCAGAAATTTATAAAGGGTTCTTTTGGTCATTTCAGTCTTCAAGGGAGAAGCAATGCTCATTTCTCAGTTGTTACTGGTTTTTTTTTTTTTTAAATACAATAAACAGAAACACAACATTTATGACTCCAGACAGTTGAAGGAAGTTTGCACCTGCTAAGATTTAATGGCCTACCCCCCGATAATGATCTACTTGGTCTGGGGGCTGGATTTGACAAAACAAGATCAGCAAAGCACCTCCAGTATCACCCAATTACCCCTCCCAGAAAACATGGGTGGAATTTAAGAACTCATTGTTTTCCTTGTGACTTTTTTTTTCATGCATGGTCTCTAAGTGCAGCATGCCCTCATGCAAACCACGCCTTTGTGCAGATGGGGGGCCGTGTGATTGCGCTAACCCCCAGTGGCATACCTGTTGAAGAGGCCCTTTGTCTATTTCACAACAGAAACCCCATTTACAAAAATAGTCACATATAATAAACAACGTATGGATTAAAAAAAAAGATGAATCCCCTAACAGATTTTGTAAAAATGTGACAAATGTGGCAGTTGAAATGCAAAGAGTGGAGACAATTACTACACTAAAGTGTTTCGTGTTAAACAACCCCCAAATTATAGGTGTGCACCCCTTTGAACTGGTCCCTACAGTCCGAGTCGCCATTTTGTCTCTGTCTTCAGCAGTGTCAGCTGGTAGTGAGAACAGTAACCTCCTGTCGAGGTCGTCTCCCCTTTATACAAAGTCGCAGTTTTCTGACAAGGGGTCACTGTCTTAGTGTAGGCACTGACCTTGAGTAGATTTGTGTAAAAACAGTCAGTTTGGCATTGACCTCCTCAAGGAGTCCTGTTGACAAAAATACATCACGTTCACAGGCTGTAAACAATTTGCCACCCAATTATTCTTATGTGTTTCATTTATTTCCCTTTGGCTTTTTCATCTTTGCCTTCTTGCTCGTGTTTTTCCACGATTGGCTTTGTTACCCGATCATAAGAAGGTGGACAAGCTGCTGTGGACATGGTCAGGTCAGTTTTCTCCGTAATTGAGATTTCATTTATTCTGTCAATTATCATGTCTTCTTTCACAAGAAGATTAGCCCCACCTTTGATTTTATTTTTATTATATGTAAATGAAGCTTGTTTTACAGTTCGCTTTAAAAGGTGGCGCCTGTAAGCACGCTGAATAATAACGGCAGACACCTCCTCTTGTTTTCGTTTTAAAGTCGTAGTTATTGGCTGATAAGAGACCTTTGAAGGGTTGGAAGCCATGAAGCGCTCTTCCATCTGTATTCGGAGAGCATCCATCTCTCCACTCTCTCCCAGAACCCGCTTTGTAAAAGCAAATAAGATGTCAAGACAATGGATTCGGTCACCACTGACCATGGGCAAATCCATGGCAATGAGCTGGAGTTTGTTCGGTTGTGGCAGATTGAGGGGAGGTTCGAGAGCGGCTGCAAACTGAGATAGTTTTTCAAATTCCATGAACTGGGTGGCATCAGGATCAAACTTCTCCCAGACCTCGTAGAACATCTCGAAGTCATCCTCACTCAGGGGCTCTGCACTTTCTTCAGTAGCAACACTGAAGTTCTCCAGGATGACAGCAATGTACATGTTCACAACAACCAGAAATGATATGATGATGTAACTCACAAAAAAGAAAATCCCCACTGAAGGGTTCCCACAGTCTCCTTTAACTGAGCTTCCAGGGTTTACTTTATTAGGATCGCAATCTGGTGGTTTACTGTTGAGAATAGGTGCCAGCAATCCGTCCCAGCCAGCAGAGGTGGTAATTTGGAACAGGCAGATCATGCTGTTGCCAAAGGTCTCAAAGTTGAACATGTCATCAATTCCAACTTCCCTCTTAACATAGGCAAAGTTGGACATTCCAAAGATGGCGTAGATGAACATGACCAGGAAGAGCAGGAGGCCGATGTTAAACAAGGCAGGAAGGGACATCATCAGAGCAAAGAGCAGTGTGCGGATCCCTTTGGCCCCTTTGATCAGACGCAAGATCCGACCAATCCTGGCGAGCCGAATCACTCGGAACAGGGTAGGGGACACAAAGTATTTTTCTATCAGTTCAGCCAGAAACATGCCTGTGGATAAAAAATGAGAATACCAGCCATTGAAGAAGTTATCCATTAAAATAATAATCAGAATTCTGTTAAGTCTCCAACATAAAGAGCTTGAAATTCAGTTACATAATCTTAAATTTGACATACATATAATATATATAAAACTGTCTATAATAATACTATAAATAAACCTTAATTTTGACATTCAGTATTAAACTCAACTTGATGTAGAGTAAATTGTGTCCTTTCTTCCTCACTGCCCCCCCCCCCAACCCCTTTCAAGTGTTAAAGCCCTAACTCTCCAATCCCTGGTATTTGGAGATAGGGTTTTGAGGAGATAATTAGGTTTAGATGAGATCATGAGGGTGGGGCTCTTACGGTAGGACTGGTTCCCTTATGAGAAGAAACACTGGAGAACTTTCTCTCTCTCTCCCTGCCATATGAGGACATAGCAAGAAGGTAGCTATCTACCAGCCAGGAAGAGCGGTCCCAACAGAAACCCACCATGCTGGCAGCTTGATCTTGGACTTCTAGTTCCTAGAACTGTGAGAAAATAACTTTCTGTTGTTTATGCCACACAGTCTGTAGTAATTTGTTATGGCACTCCAAGCTCAGACAATATTCAATAACAATTTTACAATACTTCTTGTCTTTGAGGGATGTCTAAAGACTAGCTTAGACAAAAATCCCAAGACTAAATCTAAAAAAATAAGTTAAAAATTATGAAGTCTGTCTGAACAGCAGTGCCCAAGGATATAAGTACACATTTATATGAATATAATTTACAATTTTTTTCCTGAAATTGCCTATGGAGTCCTTATCCATCTAAAGGTATCTATAATTTTTAGTGCTAATTTCATCTCTCCATGAACTTGGTACTTGCCTAAGATTCCACTATAATATTATGCCTACATATATATATTCTGGTATAAATTTTAGAAGGATCCAAACTGAAGTTCTTACTGGTCTCTGTCTAATGTTGGTCTCTGAGCCTGCTTCTTTTAAGTCTTTTTCTCCAATTGCCCTTTAAATAATGAAATAACGATTCTCATTCTATAAAGGGTAAGTTAGTCTAAGTATGTGTAGGCGTGTGAGAGAGGAAGAGAAAGAGGAAGATAGATTGAAAGAGAGAGAAGAGAGGTGAATACAACCTTAGTACATTTTCCACAACTGATTACACCATAGATTGTTGTGGAAATCAAAGGCTACCTGCAACATATGGGTTAGATATAAGACCAACTTCTTCAGAGGGGGTAATGGCATGAAAATCTACCCAACAGAGGTGCCCCATATTGAATGGTAAAATGTTGACCCAGTCATATTATCTGGTTTAGGGAAGAATGAATACTTCAGGCCCACAGATAGACTTCCTCACTTCCTTTTAATGAGATGAGCTATTGCTCATGTGATGTGCTGTACATTCCAGACTTTGAAGTAATAATAAAAGACATAATAAAATGATGTCCCATACAAACCCACCTCCCCTTGTGCATCATAACTATAGCCCCATTTCAAGGTTATCTAGAAAATCTCTACCTGATACCCTTAAAGAAACTACCGTCTGTATTTGCGAACATTTTGTTCTTATCTTTATTTTCTTTTCACTCTATACCTTTCTTTATCTTGCCACCAGCGTCCACTCCTATCTACATCCTGATGGCTCTATGTCTGTATATCTGAAGTAGTGTCTCTCCTGAGTACAGACTAAATTTCTAGTTCTCTTCTCAACAGAGGTATTTAGATGTTATACAAATTACTCAATGTCGACATGTCACACACATTTTTATCTTAGTTAATAGATCATTCCCTGTTCAAATAAGTGGGAATTTACAATTAGATTCACTATAGTCTAAAATAGTTAGGCTAGGATACAATTCTACATATACAGTAAGAGCCTCATTTTGTAAGAGAAATAAACACACCTGGATGAAACACATAAAAAATTTCAGAGGAGTTATTTCTGAGTGGTGGCATGACCTCTAATTTAAACTTGACTGTTCCAACTTTCTCTTTTCTTAAACTGAACTTAAGAGATTTTAAAATACTTCTTACCTACAATGGAGAGAATAACAACCACAAAATCAAAAATATTCCAGCCTATGGTAAAATAATAATGGCGGAGGGAGATGAGCTTCAGCACACACTCTCCAGTGAACAGCACAATGAACACCAGGTTGATGCGTGACAAAATGTTAGTCACATAATCACTCTGGTCATCTGTTTCTACCATCATGGTGACCATGTTGAGACAGATAAGAATCATGATGCTTATGTCAAAGACTTGTCTGGTTACAAAGTCAAAGACCATTCCTTGAAATTTGTTCTGTAGGGAAACAGAAATGCTTTTAGCAATAGAGGAGTTTACCTGTACAAATTAGCATCTGCATAAGCACTTTCTGCATTGATTAACTTTCTAATATTATACATAGTAACCACTGACCCTGAATTTCATAAAAGATGGCTTGCACATTAATTTTTAAAACTTAGCTATCGAAATTTCTATTTATCAATATGTATTCCATAGAATAACAATCCCTGTCAAAAGAGGATTTCTGATAAGAAATATTGCATACTACACACTTCATTCAGAGGCACAAAATGCAGATTAATATATTAAGACTACACAAAGTTAAGAAACCTGCTTAATTTTGTTTTACCAGAATATCCTATAATCAGTTGGTCCATGAAGCTACTTCAAAACACAGTATCTATTAACATTCCATTTGTCTTATTCTCAAATAATTATTAAGGGGAGCTTGGAATTTCAAGAACACATCTATAGCATATGCATTTAAAGCCTGTGTATGGCAATATTGGTGTTCTTTCACAAAACAGTCCTTGCTGCTTGACACAAAATGCTGAGCCTACACAGGAATAATCAGACCAGAATGACATTCCTTATGCTTTGATGTCAAAAATTAATGTCTCTGTCAATGATCTGTGATTCTGCTCCCCATTTCTGCCACTTTTAGTCCCTGCCGGCCATTGTCTGGCTCATTTTCCAAGGCCACTTGGGAACTCTGAGGATATCTTCTTCTTCTTCTTCTTCTTTTTTTTTTTTGGATTTTACTTATTTATTTGATAGACAGAGATCACAAATAGACAGAGAGGCAGGCAGAGAGAGAGGGGGAAGCAGGCTCTCTGCTGAGCAGAGAGCCCGATGCAGGGTTCGATCCCAGGACCCTGGGATCGTGACCTGAGCTGAAGGCAGAGGCTTTAACCCACTGGGCCACCCAGGCACCCTGCAGATATCTTCTATCTTACATTTTTCCTACACATAGTTGACCCATTTCTCTGCCAGTGTTAAGGCTTACCAGAGAACAATGTGTATTTCTCATCATTTTCAAGAAGACAACTATCGGCTAGCACGCTATGAATGTCACTAGCATTTTGTTCCCTAATATACCCCAGGAATTATTTTAACTCTTTAGATCATCATTACAAAAATCAATACAGTGTGGGATAAGCCTTCTCCATTTCATAGGAGTTGTTTGGTGGTTTTATCCTGGAAACATGAGAATTGTTATGTATCATCATGAATTGTATTTATTGACCCTGACTTCTGAAGACATTAGTAACTTCTAACTTTACAGCCATATATACAAACAATAGATACTAGAATTCTTTTGTTCTCCACTCTCCACTTATTCTTCACTAATAGAGGGAATACCTCCATTAGAGGTATTTCCAAACCTCTAATGGAAAATAAAATGGAAGTAAGATATTTTTTCACGCAACACTTTGTCTGTTTGTTAAGCTAGCAGAAAATTGCATGTATTTTAACCCCATCCAAGGTTTACTCTTCTCTTTAAGATTACTCGGCAAATAATCTTGAGTTATATGACCAACTTTTTTTGTGTATATCACCTACTTATGGGTCTTTGCCATTTAGTTTGGATTCTAGTTGTAAATCCCCTTGAAATAGGGTGCATTTTGTTTCTTCTTTTTTTTGGTGGTCTCTCTCTTATTAAAAATTTTTTTACCATTACCATAAAAGGCATGAATTAATGAAGCTCTAATCTTTTCTGCTGGAAATGTTAGTTGCTATCTCTTCTATGAGAAAACCCATGCAATTTTTTGTTTTTGTTTATTTTTTCCCATATCATTTGATATTTCTTACTCCTGGTCGAGGTATAGGCTTTTGTGGCTTTTTCGATCCTAATTTTTTCATTGCATTATAGTATTTCTTCTGTTCCTCTGTCATAAAGATGTCTTGACCTCCAAAGTATAGAAAAGAAAAATAAAAACTGGTTAAAACTGTGTCCCTTTGCACATAATTTTTCAATGTTAAAACAGGAAAGGGACAGTCAAAAAAGGAAATGGATACAATAATTATGCCTAGAATTTTGAATTTGAAAAGTAAGAAATGGATTTTTTAGGCACTGCGATACTATTTAATTCTCTAATTATCCAATATTGATGTTATTATTTTCATTATTATTTTATGGCAGAAAAAACCCCAGAAACTGAGAGGCCATATACTCAGTGAGTGGTAAAATCTGATTCACTGAAGCATGAAAAAATCAGTTCCTAATGCTATATATACTGCTTTTCATAAGTTAAAGATAGTGATTTTCTTATTTCAGTGTAGCAATGCATTATAGTATGTATATAGCAGGATGGGTTAATGTTACTCAGAAAATGCCATTTTCACTCTGCCAAGAATTGGAACAAATGGATAAAAAGGAAATGGGCTAAGTTGGTAGAAGAGTTGGGGATACATCAGAGATCATTAGCATGACAAGGATGTGATAGGCCAGGAGGCACAGAGGATTGCAATTTGGGCTAATAAGTGAAATAAAAACCTGACATTGACCATAGAATATTAATAAGAATAAAAGGGATGGGGACAGGAATGTTTCATAAGCATCTCATACAACGGAAGAACTCATAAGAAGAAAATATACTGAATAAATAAGATGAAGGAATAGTATGCAAAGGAAGAAATATAGGTGGCAAAAGCACTCAAAAACATGTTTAAACTGACTAGTAATAAAAGACATATTACTTCAAAACAATTTTCATTTATCAAGTATGAAGTATTGCTGCTGGATGCCAGGGAAGCAGCACTGACCTGGGCACATCTGTATGGATATCATTATGAGTATGATTATGAATATGATCAGGCACATTATATGGGAGAAACAAAATACTTTAGAAATTAGGCAAAAAAAAATTCCTCATTTTTTTGCACGAAGATTTTTGACAAGGCCCTATTTAAATCATTGAAGATTAGTATATGTGCTGCCGAAGCAAGCACAAATCATTGAAGATTAGAAACAACATAAATCACCAATTTGTTGGGAAATGGCTAAGTAAATTATGATAATGTATGTACAAAGACTTAACAGAATGGAAATATACTTACGTTAAGTCAAAAAGAGAATTTATGTATATATGCAACACCTTTTTTTTGTAAGTAGGTTCCACACCCAGCATCAGCCCAACACCAAGCCCCATGCTGGGCTTGAACGCATGACCCTGAGATCAAGAACTCAGCTGAAGTTCTTGATCAGATGAATTCAGATGAAGTTCAAGTGTCAGAGGTCTAACCAACAGAGCCACTCAGGTGCCCCAATAATTTATAATTATAGATAAAATAATTTTGGTACTAAGAACATAGATGGAAAAAGTATGAACAGAAAAGCATAAAATGTGAATAGTGATTACCCCCAAGTAATGATATTTCTTTATCTTTCATATTTTCTATAATGTACATATATAATTAAGATGATAAAATGGGCTTTATAAATGATAATGATAAAGAGCTATTCAGTTCAACCTGGAACTTATAGTTTATAATGAAATACCCAGGAGAAGGAGGTAGAAATTATACATGAAGGAAAAGGAACACTTGGAGAAGATTATGTCTTTATATTTATTGGTGAACATTCTAAGGGTTTTGACTAGAAAGTATATTTTTAGGAGGCGAATTACAGGGATGGAACAACAAGTTGACCTTGCAAAAGAGACATGTGCTTGGGTTCTTTTCTAGTTTTTTTTTCCCCTAATTATCCTTTCCCAAAGAGTTGGAAATGTGGCCCCTGGATTTAAAAAAAAAAAAAAAAGAGGAAAGAGGTTTTGTGAAGTTATTTAATACAGGAATATGGAGCACAGTTGTTCTTGACTTTCTATACCCTGAAAGAGGAGGGTAGTGAGTGGCCGAAGGAAAGGATGCAAAATAGCTCTTAACATATATGCTCACTTGGCTTCTGAATCAAAGTACTCATTTAATGGAGAAAACAAATACTTCTTCTACTATCTTAGTGGAAGAGAAAATATTAGAAATACTTATCTTCTTTTTTTGCTGGTTGAAATTATCTATGATGACACCAATAAACAGGTTCAAGGTGAAGAAGGACCCAAAGATGATGAAAATAACAAAGTAAAGATACATGTATAGACTTTCCTCATACTTAGGCTGGAGTTCCACCTACCAAAGGAGAAGAGTTTGTAAAATATCACAATACACTTTATTGGTAGAAGTCACTGGTGCTTTTTCATGAGAATAGAAAAGGAAATGCCTAGTAATACTTAGCAGTAATTTTCTTTTTCGCTCTGAATCAGCTATTCTACAATTAGCCTTTAGAGATGTTTTCATGTAAACAAATAGAGTTATTCTAACACTTTAGAATCTATTTTTATAACTATAACTACAACTAGTATCTTGCATTCGGAGAGTAGAGTGCTAAATTTGGTAAATGTATTAAAGTACTGAATTTCCATAATTTAAAAATCATTGGTGAAAAATTTGATTCCAGAAAATATGTGTAGACTACGCTTAGACACAAACATTTGTGTATGCGTGCGTTTATCTGGCAAACAAGAATTGAGTTACTCACTTAGATGTTCAGTGTCACACCTTTAACATTACAATAGACACTGAAGTTTTTAGATTGAGTAAACATAACTTGACATCCATCTTACAAATACTCAATTGATAATTTAGTCATTGGATTGTACTTACAGTAAGTTATCAGTGAGCTACCCTATATCACATAGTAAAGGGTAAATTAGTCACAATAGATAGTTTCCTAAAAATTCATGTCCTTCTAAAGATAACAGTTAAAACCAACCACACTCACAAAACAAAACTGTAGTAACAAAGAAATAACACAACTCAGGAGAATATCAGGAAAGTACTCAAAATAAAACTAAATCCACTTATGGGAAGTGTACATCAAAAAAGGTAAGTGAGCTCTATCGGGTCAGTTTAAAGATTACAGAGACAGAAGTTATTTTTCATGATAATAGACTAAACAGATTGGATTTCAGAACAGAATGATAAAGAACAATAAAACATACTAAATTTTAGCAGTGTTGAAGAGCAGAGTTGGAATAAGCAGGGATTTCTGTTCTTTCCTTGAAGCCTGCAAGAGGCTATTACAGGAGAAACCAAATAAAATGGGTCTTTCCTTTGGTGATAACAAACTTAAGGGAAATGTTGATCATGAAGTGATAACATCATTGGTAAAGGCTCTACTACATTTATGGATGTTAAAATCATGTAAAAGAATGAATTTGAAAGGGATTATTATAGAAATCTAAGGATGCCTGGACAACATCCCTAACTTCTCACACTGTCTATTTATGGAGAGTAACTACACATTTCAACTACTGATAGCAAACATATATTCTTTTCACATTTGCTCCTCCATACCAAAACTATTCTTGATTATTTAATTAGTAGATAAAAAGAAAGCAAAATAGAAAAATAATCTACAGAAGGATATTTATCAGTTATTAAATATATGAATGCGTTACTTTAACTTTCAAAATTTGTTTTGATTTATTTTAGTAAGATCATTCTGATAAACACCGTTATACTTGAATATTAATTTGAGTCATATTTTTCCCTTTTTAAAAATAGTTATCATAGAATCACCCCATTTGGCTGCTATACTCTGCCGAATTAATTTTAGTACCTAAACATATTATAAGAAGGTAGGATATAAGGAATACTTACATTTCTGGAATCAACTGC
The DNA here is from genome assembly GCF_922984935.1 of Meles meles. NCBI lineage: Eukaryota > Metazoa > Chordata > Mammalia > Carnivora > Mustelidae > Meles > Meles meles. The sequence continues at coordinate 63,325,773 of NC_060074.1, forward strand.
TGCATACATTATATCCATCCATCCCTTAAATGTGGCCTAATAAAAAGGACATGCATGCTTTACTTTGGAATAATTCAGACCTGATGTTTAATAAATATGCTTACTCATCTATTTTTTTTTAAAGGAACACTTTTGAAAGACATTTCAAAACAAATTTTGCATGGATTTTGGACCAATACCATATCTTAGTAAGACTTTTCATTTCTAAAACTCATAATAAACAAAATGATTATCTGATCTATCCTCCTGTTTGATAACTAAGTCACAAATACTTTTCAAGTCCTTAGAGTTAATGGAATAATGCAAATTTGAAGTGTTATCAAAATTTGGTGGAATACTTTTAGGAAGCTTCACAAATGCCAACACACTTGACAATATGTGTAGCAGGCAATCAATGACAACTTAGATCTCCAGTCATCCACTGAAGCCCATCTGTCTGGTGATGACAGTGGCTGAAGTTTTAACATTCTTGATCATAACAGTCTGAGGATCATATGGGATTATATAAAGTCATAATTGCAACTATTCTTTTAAGAATTTTGAAGCATAGCATCCAGAAATAGTCTTTTATTCTATTTTTTTTCTCTGTAGTTTCTGATGAAAGTGAGTTAATATGGACAAAAATGGAAAATAATACAGTAGACACTGGGTGTTCCAGATTCAAGAGAGTTCCCACGTCTATTAAAATATTGTAATTTGTTATTTGTCAGAGGACATACATTTTAAACCCTAGAAGTCTGAGAGGATTGTTCTTAGCTAGTGAGCAAGTCTAGCAAAGCTTTCAGCAACTGTATCCCAACACATCTTTGTTTTCATAACACTAACACTCGTGAAGTGCAGGATGTCACGGCAAGAAAGCCAAGGAAGGGTGGGTGTGATGGCAGGGAAGAGAAACTAATGATTCTTAGCTAGAAAATAGAAGCTGTTTGTGTGTCAGAGAGGGAAATGTTGAATGTCAATGACAGAGGTCAATGATAAAACAAGACCATTATACACTAGGTACAGGAACAGAAAAGTGATTCGAGGAACCATTTCAATGAGTTACTCATCAACAGAGGTGATTCTGCATAAAGGCAACTATAAAGTAGTACTTTAGAGTGGTGGAATTTATTTAATGGCTTCCTGCAAGAGCTTTACCCTACATTTTCAGAATTATTTAGCATTTTAAGGAATTGCCTGAAAATTTTTTTCCTTTCTCAATTTTACAGAGAAAGTGATACACTTTAGTGATTTTTACAAGTGTGGTTATTAATTAAGGGTTAGAATAAACTCTCAAGAAAATGTCATCGTGGGCCCACGATAATATTGAAAGAATTCATACTTGCCAGATTTTTTTAAATCCCAATTTTAATTGCATAAACATTCAGAGTAAGTGAGAAACATGGAGAAGAGAAATAGGAATTCCAAAAGAAGATGGGAAGAACTTGTAAAGGCATCATAGTACAGACACCTCTGAAAGAGATGCAAGAGGGTTTTGACCAATGCAGGTTTGTTTGCTTGGCTAGTCTCCTGGCTGAGCAATTGAAAACATAATCCTGGGGAGTAGAAATGGATTTCTGCCCTAAAGCTTTATGGAAACACAAGGAAAGAACTTTTATAGCCTTTTTTTTTTTTTCAAAGCTGAGTTTTCAGTGGCCAAAATAGAGCAAGATCTTTCTGCGTTTTTCAATCTGGATTCTGTTTTTAGCCACTGCTTTGTTGTGATGCATATCATGCCAAAAGCAGCATCAAATGCAAATCCTTAAAGGGCCACCACTTTTGCATTTTTATAAACTGTGAACTATTTTTCTCTTTCATAAATCAGGCTTAGAAGCCCAGTAGGAAAAATCATGAATATTTAGATACTTAGACTCAATAGTTGTACTGAAAGGTCATTTGAAGTGAGACCACAGCTGCTTGTATTTCACTTCTGGGTTCAGGCACTACCCTGTGTTATCTCTATTTCACTATGAGGATCTATCCCTAAAACCTACATATCATTCATTCCCCGATCTTCAATCCAAATCACACAGCTCAGTAGCAGGTAATTGGCACAAGTTAGTTATGATCCAATAGTTGTGTTAATGTGTATGTTTGGGGAGGGTGATCCATCAGCGAAAAAAGCTCTCCAGTTGCAATGGGGAAAATAATAGCATTCTTAACAAATAATCAGTTTGTTCATATGGGAAGAGAGAACAAAATGGGCAGGGAGAAAACAAAACCTTTGGCAAGAAGTCAAATAGCTGGGCACTGTCAACTATGCTGCACTGCACTCACACGGACCCAAGCTGCCACCCGTCTGGGCTCCTACGCTTGTACTCCTAAATCAGAATTAGAAATAACGTATGCTATACACCTCCTTCGTAATAACTACTCTCTGCTTAGTAACTTAGATGTATGTCATTACTTTGTTATTATTCCAAACAATAAACAAATTTCAGAGAAAAGAGTGTTCACTTACAACTTGAAGCAAAGAGAGATACCCAAATCCTACATTATCAAAGTTTACTTTCACATTTTTCCATCGGGCAGTCTCATTTCTTTCTATTAGTTTTAGGCAATCAGAATGATTATTCACTTCGTTGATGTCAAACATGTCACCAGTTGTGGTGTTAATACAGTGGTAGAATTTGCCAGCAAACAAATTTACGCCCATGATGCTGAAAATTAGCCAGAATATAAGACAAACCAGAAGCACATTCATGATGGATGGAATTGCTCCTAAAAGGGCATTCACAACCACCTAATACACAAATGGAAAAAAAGAAAAGTCAGAGTTCTTATTTGTTAAAAAGGAAAAGACATTCCCCTAGTAATCTTGGTATTTCTTTTTTTCTTTTTCTCTTTCTTTCCTTTTTTTTTTTTTTTTTTGGATCAAGACTATTCTAGGACTTAAAAACAAAGCAAAAAAATCTTAAAATGAAATCCATTTGTTCTTATGCAATACATTTAGGGAAACAAATATAGACAATATAACAAAGAAAGAAGAAAAAAAAGTTTAAAGAAAGAGAAGGGGAAGTACCAAAAGGTTAAAGGAAAGGCAAAATCAGAGGAATTTGCTGCCAGATGAAATTATAATATTTGTTGTTTATTAGAAAAAAGAGAAGTAGGAAATCCTAATACAGAAGATTAATTTTTTAAAAGGCAGTATATTAAATAATGAAACTAAAATATTTGGACACAATTTGGTTTGACCAATATACTTCAATAAATTTAAAATTCAGATGTATAAATATAAAAATAGTATTAAATGCCTACTATAGTTTTGTCCTTAATTATTCATGCATTGCTAAGACTAATAATATTTTTTGCATAAAAAGCAAGACAATTTAGCATTATGTATTTCATTAGATCATCACATCGTTTATTTCAAGCTCCAGTCATGTCAGTTGTTTCATTTACTGAGTTTAATTCAATAAACTTATTTTAAATGAAACATAATAGAAATCAGATTCCTAAGAAAGTAAGAAAAGGAGGGATGCCATATATAGATCCCAAATCTGATGTGATTAATATCAAATTCTGTGCTAAATAATTATCTCTTCTTTTTCTATAGGAACATTTTTCCCCCTCTTAATTTTTGGATCCCAGATTAAAGATCTGAGTTTCATATTTGGTAACACTGTAGGAATGGCTGTCCTCCCTCCTCTATGGTACCCATTGGAGCTGCATTTATGAGTAGCTAAGAGAGAAGATAAAAACAGGACCTAAGATGCTCATAAGCACAGAGGATGCCTCAGACTTGAATATAGATAAGTTACTTCTACCTGCGTACTTCTATTATTCTTATCAAACTGATCCAACATATACAATAAGCATCAAAATATGGTCTATCTGCCTTTTGATGCCAGTGTATTTTTAGAGCAAAGTTTTTTGATCGCCTGTCCAAAAAAACAAATACATGAGCCAACTCCTTACGCTTCTGACCTGTATTGCAAGTTTGCAAAAAACGCTAGGCCTTACGGGGTTTCAAAACATTGTGCTAAGTGGGCAAAAGGAAACTGTAAAACCACTGTTGGCAAAGATAAGGAAACGAGCATAAACATATAGGATGGTGGAGTCATCCAGAAAGATCCAGGTCATATAGCCTACGCAGCTTACTGAACTGAAGCATGACATCTTACTTTACCTCATCTGCCTGTGTGCAGTAATACAGTTGATCAAGTAAATCCTTATTTTATATATTTTAAATCTGTGGATACACTTAGATTTCTCTTGGATTCAAAATTTGATAGCTGGAATCAAGTTAGTTCTTTCCCTCACTTTCTGAATATTTAGTTTACCACTCAGATTAAAAAAAAAACAACACCTTATTTTTATTGTGTATACACAGAGTACCCTTTAGAATGCACATTTGTACCTACAACAGCCAGTTTAGAGACTGGGCGGCATACTGGTGTCCTATACTTATTTCCTGAAGTTCTTTACATGTCAACCTGTAGGTTCCACACTTCTTTCTTCAAGCCCTTTCTCAACTCTGGCACTTCTTTCCCATTTTTACCATTCATCCTAGCTCTGGACTCTGATATTTCATACTGGCACTGTTGTCAGAGTCCTCTAACTTTCTCCTTCCTTTCATCTATGTGATATGAATTCATCATCCCTAAGTCTCACTTTAAAATTATTTAGTGGATCCCCACTGATCATCAAATATTTTCCTTACATTGGTATTCAAATCACCCCACCAGTCTACATTTCTAGCTTAAATTTCCCTAGCCACCTACCCTCATGCCAACCCAACTGATACAATTACCAGACAACTGAGATGCCTTTGAAATCCCTTGCCCAGTGTCCCCCTTTCAGGAACATTCTTTCTTCTACAAGGTCTAGTTCACGTGGCACTTCTTTCATGGAGCCTCACTTCGCCCTCCACGTTAGCCTCCAAAATAAAGATGAGCGTTCCTCTTTTGAATTTAAGAATCAGAATTCCATTGCTGGCCAGGACCATAGAGATAATTTAGTATGGTGTTCTCTGTTGGCAATGAGAAAAATGAGGCTAAGATAGATTAAATTCAGAAAGTAGACTAGAAGTAGCATCTAGTGCTTGCTCTTTCCATTCTACCTCACTCATTCTCCTTAGAGTTGCTCCCATTTATCTGGTTCCCATATTGCGCTGCATTAGAGTTAACTGCATTCCTGTAATCTTGACAGACAAGAGGATTTTTCTTTTTTTAACTTAAGATGCAAAAATATATTTGTGAATTCTCCAAGGTCTTGAATGCTTCAAATACGGGAATGTAACAGAGTACTTTGAATTTAAGGGGAAAATGGTTGAATGAATGAGTGAAATAAAGATTAACTAAGCATCTGTTGACGAAAACATAATTTTTAATGTTACTTTGGATATGAGATGAGAATAAAAAGCCCGGCACAACAAAAAAATTGGGGGTTAGCCAATAAGTCTGAGCAGTTTGCTTTGGGGATTAGTTTTGTGTTAAAATGAACTCTCTGTAATTCATAATGCAAGTAAGTACTCTGAAGCAGTGTCTTTCAGGAAATGATTTGCAATGTTGGCATACATTTGGTCTAGAGAAAAGGTTTATTTTTATGAAGATAAAAGAACTAAATGTTGGAAAACATTTGGCATAGTATTGGGAAATTTACTATACAAAGGTCCAACATATTTAAAGTTTCTTAAATGGAGCAACAGAGTTCAGAGAAAGGAATTGTCTCTTCCCAAGAGTCCCAAGCCATTTCTTGGTTTAGCACGGAGGGAGGTGTATTAATTCTTTTCAGGTTCTAGGGAATGGCAGTAATTGGTTCCCATGAGATAAAGGCACTGGGAAGGAATGGCCTGAATAAATTGGAAAGAACAGACTGAGGTTTCAGGATGCAGAAAAGAAGATGTCTAAGGAAGGATCCGTCTTAATAAATGAATACTAGAGTTTGCTTCTTCTCACAAATGTTTTGCAAAACATCATCAGTTGAATTTCTCTATTCTACCACAATCCATTCTTATAAAAACTCTTCCCATATCTGATTCATTATCTGTATTTTATTAAATCAACACAAAATGAAGGATTGACAATTAAGTATGCAAATTAAGGTTAGGAATTTTGATACATATAGAAATGTCTTGTCTGAGCAAATTATCTTTAAACTTCAAATAATACTACTCATGGATTCTAATGCTTCTTTAACCTAAATATAAAAGCTAAATGAATAAAAATCAAAAGCAGGCAAAACAAAATGACACAATTTTAAGTATGAAGAATAATAGTGGAATCTTCTAAAAAATCTAATGATTACATTTGTGTTGTGGAGTTTAAGATAATTATCTTGGAAAGATATGATACAATTATCCAAACAAAATCTCCAATTTCATCTCTCTTAAGAATAAAAACTCTCCTTCTTTTATATTACTTTTAAACTTCAAGTATAAACAAAATATAGATTCATTTTTATTTATGTTTGCATTGTGATATCTTCTAAGATACTAAAAAGTTATTTGGGCTCTAAGAAATGAGCTTATACATTAAATTCTATATGGTAAAATGTTTCTGTTTTATTTCTAGGTAGGTATTCTAGTCTGTAAAATTCAAACATGTGGATCTCTTTATATTAACTTTTCCCCATTTAAAATACAAATCACATGTGCTGACTCAACTCAATATATTTTTGCCTCATTACATTTTGAAAACAACCCTTATAAATTTTCACTTAATAAAAATGAATATGGTCATGTAATCAATACCAGTCTTATGAAAGGTGGAATATTGAACACTAGCATCTGCTCACACGTATTAACAAGGCTGGGAATTGACTGCTGGTATCTGGATGGCCATTTTCAGGCCCTAGACCAGTGTAAAAAATGGCAAGGGGTTTTATGCCTCAAACAGTATCATCAATCATCAAGTTTAAGTTTTCACGCATTCATTCCTAGACCCCCACCCTCACCGATCAGAAAATCTCCCCATAAATGGATAGATTCCATATACATATCACTAAATCATATTCAGTGAAACTCAATAAAAATATCAACAGTTGGTGTTCAAATCCACAGAAGGTAAATTCACAAAGGTATTTTTCTCAAAAGAAAATTTAAGACAATTGAAAATAGGGGATTAGAGTAGAGTGTATTTTCTCTACTGTGGTGCAATAGTACCCTTCCCAATCCCTCCCTCATCCCACTACACAAAGTCACAGTGAAAGGATGAAAGGTAGCAAAAGGGGTAATACAGTACCCATAATAAAGGGCTGAGGGGAGGAACCAGCGCTCCACCCCATCCAAGTTGGAGCAAGATTATCCTATATAAAATAGAAATATATAGTTTGTTATTAGTTAGAAATCTGATATGACAGAACATTTGGTGTTACTTTATGTATATGATGGTCTCTGTCTGCTTCCCTATCAAGACTTGAGTTCTTTTGAAAAGGAAGGTATCTAAGATTTCTTAGATTAGGAAAATTAAAATACAAATTTAAGTACAAATTTTATTTTACTCTAGATATTCACAACATCAATTCACTCAGTTCAATTTTACAAGTTGAAAAATTTGGACTGGAAATTTGAAATACAATAAATGTTTAAAAGCTGTCAGCCAGAAATGTGCATAAAACATGCAAAACATAAAGTGCAACGTGATGATAATTTATTACTTTCTAACTTCTTATCAAGCACTATACAACATGCTTTATTTGGTAATGTTGCATAAAAGCACATGCTTGAAAAACTGACAAGTCAACAAAAATAAAATGAGTGCTTGATTTACACTCTGACACAGCTATTGTGATTTTATGCTTCTAGGGAAAAGAATAAAATGAGAGTTTCTGAATATATTCAAGTATCACTTCCCAATTATAGTCATCATTATTATGTTTATCCTCACCATCATCCATGTTTACATTTTTAGAAAGTAAAAAAAAAAAAAATCCAAACACTAGAAACACAGAAATAGAATCAAGAATCAGGTGATTTTGTCTCTACAATGCCAAACATGTGTTGTAACGATCAGCCATTTTAGGGTTGTGTATATGCTATAACAAGAGGTAAGTAACCATATTCATAAATCCTATAATTTAAAGAAGAGTTCATCTCCTATTAGCATCAATAAGAAGCTTATGTTTTTAACATTCTCAGTTGCAAAAGTTAACCTCTCCTTACATACATAAAAAGCATTATTGATCAATAATTATAGATAAGGTTATTTCATAAAAATCAAAGGTAGACCCACAAGACCAATGTTGTTATGGAAATAAAGTATTAAACATGGGAATATCTGGCCATTTGAATCATAGATTTAGTACATTTTCAAAAGGTTAAATTCAAAATGTTTATAACCGCTTCAAATACTTAGCATTGTTCAGATTTCAGAAGGCATTTAAAAGGTATCACTTTGATTCAGACAATATGTTTTCAAGTAAAATGTATAAAAATAATATTTTTCTCAAGAACTGAAACGGCCAGTCTGAAACAAAGGAAAGTGACATTTTAACTGGAAAATAAACTTAGTTTTTACATACCCTGGAGAGAATTTCCTTTAACATTTTAGAAAAATGTGAAGATCTCTGTGAGAAATAAAATAAGACTGCATTATATTGTGTTTAATTGTTTCTAATGAGGAAAAAACTTTCTATATATGTTAGGGAAAATAAAGACAAGTCTCATGTTCTTAAAAAGTGACATTTACAATAAATCTTATTTTAAAAGAACAGGTAAGGCTATCAACAACCTAGAAGATATAATTGGAAGCCTTCAATACAGCTCAGTTTCCATAAACAACTAAATTTTAGGCAGAAAAAAAGCAATGTTTTTCTATTAGAATCACACCTACTAAGCAGCTTTGTTTTGGCAAGAAAAAATTTGACCTTTTTTAAAAAAAAGAACTCCTTTTTTATGTTATACATCTTATATATCAATGCTTCATGAATTTTAATAAGGCATGGGAAATAATAATAGGTCAATAATGACAACATTTCTAATCTATAATGAATCATAGGGAATGGTAGAACATTTCCTTGAAAGGAATAGTATAACATTTTCTGTAACTCGAGTGAAATTTGAGTTATGCTTAATTTATTAATCATCTATAGTAATGAGTCAAAATCATATTTTCTGTTCATTCTATTATAAATGTTTTATTTATTGTCATGAAAAATTGGGTGGATTTACATATAATCTTCAAGTTAGTATTACTATCTATATAAATTAAAAAGATTAAGGCAGTTATAAATTGAGGCTATATAAACATAACTTTTTTAAAAAGTTCAAAATTCAGTCAATATTTAATAGTTACCTTGAATATTTAAAGAATGCAAACTTTGGCATTATACAGACAAAATTTTGATATTTAAAAACGGTTTTCCTTTACTTTTATACTTAGGCACATGTGTGATTCACATTATTTTTGGTAAAACTCATTAAGTACAATTTAGGTCATCACAAATGAGAAGCATATAACGTAGACTTAACTTCAGTGGATTATTATCATATCATTACACATAGTACTTTAATAGTGCATATGGTTTTTTTTGTTTTTTTGTTTTTTTTTGTAAGGAAACTCCCAAGATGGATTAGGAAATAAAGTCATTTTCATGAGCACAGCAGATAAATGATATTACATCATTTCAAGGGAGGCCCAAGTTCTCTTGCATATCACCCAGAAGTAAATATGCAACAGATAAAATGATAAAGTAGCAATTTTGCAAGGATTTGCCATTCCTTTTGCATGCATGGGTTTTCCTTTTATAGAATTTAATGTAATTAATTTAATTTTTACTATATGTAATACTTCAGGTTCTTTCATTTTCCTTACCCTCATCCCTTCAAATCGTGATAAGGCTCTTAGAGGTCTCAGAGCTCTCAGTGTCCTGAGAGATTTGATGGCACCAAGTTCTGAGTAACCCAAGGCATTTGCTGTTAAACTGACCAATGAAACCTGCATCAATAAATAAGGGAATAAATAAAATCATCAATTTACTATATAATATAATAAATATGAATTTTGCTTATAATTACTCAAAAGATAAATGGTTGCATATTTCCCATAAAGCTTTTAAAATTTTAAGCAAGTATTTTCAGCTTGATGCAAAAAAAGTAGCTTTCGGGATGTTAATTAGAGGTAGTTGAATAAAAAACCTTAAATTAAATGTCATATAATTTATTTACTGTTAAACTAATTAATTAGTAGAGCAATTAGTTAGAAAAACCAAATAAAAATTAATTTTAAAAAGGAAGAAATTCAGAAAAGAAAAGGTTATTGGTCATCCTTCTTTTATTTTATTAAATTGTGGTGAATTTAGGGCTTTGTATGGCTAGTGATAAAATACAAAAGCAAGAAATCTCAATCCTGCACTGTGTGTTCAACTAATTATAATTGATACTCTCAAAAATTAATAACTTGGCACATCGATTTCACAGTTTTTTTGAAGGTGAGTTTTTGTTTGTCTTGCTAACACCTGTGTTTTCTCTAAAGTTTATTCTTATGTAAACAATGTAATTTAATAAATAATTCCATCATGAAACTTCCTTAGATTTTTCTATACTAATTTACAGCTTCTGCTCTGATTACCTGGCTGAAAATGGATAATCAACAAATATTTGCCAAGTAAATAGATCAATGAATTTACTTATCTTGTATGAAATATGAGAGCACTAAGAAATGAAAATATTAGGTGTCTAATTCTCTAAATAAGGAATGTACCAAAACTTCATATCCAGAATTATAATTTCTTTGGTTTGAAAGTGGCTAGTCTTGGACAGTTTCACATACATTGGACACTATTTTGGCAAAATTTTCTATTTTTCAGTATATTGTTACCTTATATTTAAATATACTTTTTATATTACTTGCAATGTGCTATAATTTCTTCTGCATTTTTAGAGATACACTGATCCTTATGAAATACTTAAAATAGAGCAATGAAAAATAAAATATTATTATTGCAAAATGACAAAATCTCTATAGAAAGGAATTTAAGCAATACACCCTATTTCACCATTTTCCCTACAAGCTGCTGTATTGTTTTTCTCCTTCCCATCCTACTCAACCGCCATAGATCCCATCCCCTCAATGCCAAACCAGGACTAAGCTTATTTCTTATTATAACACTACCATTCAGTGAATTAGAATTGATTAAATAGCATTTCCTGCCACCATAGCATACTGTCCAGATTCTCTCTTCTAGAATTAGTATACGAGCCAGACAAACTACTGTGATAAAGACAAAGATACACAGGATACCTACATCCACAATTAAGAAGTCCAGCCAACACCAGGCATTGGTAAAATATGTTTGATAGCCATATGCCACCCATTTTAGAAGCATTTCCAGAATGAAAATGTAAGTGAAAACCTTGTCAGCATATTCCAGCATTGTCTTAATTGTCTTTCGCTGATCAATATATATGTCTTCAAATGCCTATAAAGAAAAGTTATATATTTTAGCTTTCTAAAACTATTATATCTTCTAAGTTATTTTTCTGATCATATATGTATATATATGATCATACATATATACACACACATATACACATATATATTCCCTGATTTTATTTTTTAAAAATTTCCCTGATTTTTATTATATATGTAATATTTATATATAATATATAAACATATTTCTCTCTGTATATATATATATGACATCCCATTGGGCTAGGAGGGGAGAGGAGTAGTAGGTATTGCTGTTTCTTAAATTTTTTAAACTTTTTTCCTCTCAAAGATCTTTTAATGAATCAGTGGAAAGTTATACTCTCCATTTATATTATAGCCAGAAGAAAGAGGTAAAAGCATAGTTTTTATGAATTAATTTGGACTTGTTTAGGAAACAGTTCTTGATGTCATATCCTGATGGTGTTACCCCAGCTTTTCCTTTTATGTCATCTCTTTTGCTTTCTCCTGTTGATTTTTTGCCATAAAAAAGAAATAAAAAATGGAGGTTTATATTTTTCATAAAGCAGAAGTTTTAATCAATCCTCTCATTGCTGAATTTTACTATATAGTTGGCCTCATTTTCCCCTTCTCTCCCCTTCATTTTACTGATAGTTTATATTTCTCAGCAGAGATATGGTATGATAATGATAAGATAGAAATATATTTCATTTAGATTATGATATGTATTCTACTAATACTATGTATGAACTTCTGTTTATACTTTACATCTAAGTCTCACATTCGTTTCAGGGACAAAAGACTATTTCTTGTATAAAGTAACATGCAGAGAAAGTTTATGTCATCAGAGAAATATGGGAAATATAGGCTTATGTTCTAATTATAAATGTACATTAAAGAAACTTAAGGGATTGTATTTCAATTAGATAAGCTCATTTTGTCTGTCACCTATCTGTCTTATAGCTTAAATATATTTGTGTCAGTGTTTCTCTAAAATGTTATCTATGTTATGCTTTATATATTTGTAAGTGATTTTCGTACAAATATAAATTAATTCGATGTAAAAACCATCTTCGTAAAAAGAGAAAGCAATCTTTAAATGAATCACTTAGGCATGCTGCCCAATATTTTTTGTTACCAATATTCATATTCCTTGTTTCCTGAGTAGCATAAGAATCGTAGACACAATTTAAAAGGGACAGAGAAGTGGTCCCTAAGGACTTATTGACTGCCCATAAGGAGTTAATACCATTCAGAAGGAATATTCATCAGAATTCAGAAGTTACATATTCTCCATCACAGGATTTCCATTAACTACACTGAGTTGGCATTCTTACCTTCTTTTTAAAATGTGGGTAATTGAATATTTGTATTCTCTAGTTATAATGAATAAGCTGGAGGGACAAATTTTCTTTCTTTTTTTTTTTTTAAAGATTATTTATTTATTTATTTGACAGAGAGAGATCACAAGTAGGCAGGGAGGCAGGCAGAGAGAGTGAGAGGGAAGCAGGCTTCCTGCCGAGCAGAGAGCCCGATGTGGGACTCGATCCCAGGACCCTGAGATCATGACCTGAGCCGAAGGCAGCGGCTTAAACCACTGAGCCACCCAGGCGCCCGAGGGAGGGACAAATTTTCTAGGTTACATAATAATAAGCAAAACTTAATAAATAATTTATTAGAAACTGTATGTATACATAGTAGAAATAAATACGCAAATGCATAGTTAAAACATTAAGTCTATAATCTGGAAGATAGGATGTGGAGGTAATGAAAAATGTGTTAGAGACAGAAGAGTGAGGGGGTGGATGGGTGGGTGGTAAGTGAATGAATGGATGGATGGATGGAAGGATGGATTTAGAGATGTATATATATTTAAGGATGGATTTATAGATGTGTATATATCTAAGTAGAGATAACGAAGTTTAGCAGAGTTAATAGTTGACAACATGAAAATGAAAATGGATGCCGGATGAGGGTTTTGGGGAAGAAGATGCATTGAATACTAAAACAATGTAATAGAAAGGATTAATAAGTCATCAGTATTAGATTATCGTAAACTTGATATTGTACCACTTTTGCTTAATAGTCACTTACCAGTGCACCACTACTAAGCAGAATCATGAAGACAATGAAGGTCTCAAACCAGTTATGTTCAACTATTCGGAAACACGTTCTTCTCAGGTTCCACCATTGTTTCCCCCTCCCTTCTTCCACACTGATTTGACAACATTTAAATCTTTGTACACAGCCTGCAAGTATAGTGTTCAAACAGGAGTAGATGAAGTAACTTCTGCTGCTTCAGTAATACTCTTTAGCATGTCCCTGATTCATCTCCTCACTATAATTACCATCTCCATCTTGCTAGGATAACTCTCTAAGCCTGGAGGAGTAAGACACGTTCATTAGCTGTATGAGGCTGTGGAAATTATTCAGCCTCCTTAAACAGTTCGCTAGCTAATACTACCTGCTTTTTCTGCCTTGACTCTTCTTGTCCAAAAAAGAACTCTGTAAAGTACAAACAAATGTAAGGTAGCTTTGCCCTTACATGTCATGCTACTGCTCTCTGTTGAAGTCACTCTAGAGGAGTTCAAAATGAGATTACTGATAAAGAGCGAACTTCCCTTTTAAAGAGGTTATGGAATAATGATGTAGATCTCCCCCAACAATGCTGGTTTGTTATTGTTTTGTTTTCTTGTGGTGTTTCTAGAAGAGCTCATATAATTTTCAAAATTAATTTCGTCCATTAAAATGTGATTGCTTGGCTCTGCTTTGATTTGTCATTACCTTCCTTATACTGACTGCTTTTACTCATTCAAACCATTCCGTGATTACCATTGTAAGCACCATGGAGGATACAAATAACATTTTTTTAAGGCAAAAAGAAAAAAGGTACAGCACATGGACCTTGCCACCAAGAACCTTACATTCTTGTTTTCAAAAAATATATATAAACTCAGGAAGCCCACCTCAGGGCAAAACAAAACAAAACAATCCAACCCTCCCCCGCAAAGACCCTCAAAAAACACAAAAGAAAAAAAAGAAAAAGTCAAGTACGCTGGAAGAAAAGGGAAAAGGGAAGGAAGGAAGGAAAGGACAGAGGAAAAAAGACAGTAAAATACATACAACAGTTCAAAACAGAAAGAGGAGAGCTCTCCTAAAATAATATACAAAAAGTTATCAGGTGAATTAAATGGGTATGATTACTAACAGCTGTTGAGAGGAATAATAAGAAATAATAGGCTCTCTTCCACCATGGTCAGATGAAGGTACTTTTGAGAAGGACCTTGAGTGATGTGTGGAATTTATACTGGGAAATAGAGGGGGACAATATTTATCAGACCTGTGAAGAAGAGATCACTAAATAGAGAATATGCAAATATATTCATATCTTCAAAACTCAAATTCCTGAGAAAATCAGACCATGTGAAATGCTAATCATGGGGAAAACAAAGCTCTTAAAACTATTGTCCATATTGTACCAGGCTCAAATGGGTTCTGTTCAGGTATTGGGTATGGGGCTGTGTTTATTTCCTGCTTTGTCCAATAAGCTTTGGAAAATGATGATTTTGCTAAAAAAAAAATACAGTTTATATTTGTCAGTCATTTAACTTTAGTAGTCAGAAAGGTTTTTTTTTAAGATTTTATTTATTTATTTATTTGTCAGAGAGAGAGAGAGAGAGCACAAGCAGGCAGAGTGGCAGGCAGAGGCAGAGAGAGAAGCAGGCTCCCAGCGGAGCAAGGAGCCGGAGGGGAGACTGGATTCCAGGACCCTGAGATCATGACCTGAGTCGAAGGCAGATGCTTAACTGACTGAGCCACACAGACATCCCAGAAAGTTATTTTTTTTTAAGATTTTATTTATTTATTTGACAGACAGAGATCACAAGTAGACAAAGAAGCAGGCAGAGAGAGAGAGGGGGAAGCAGGCTCCCCACTGAGCAGAGAGCCCGATGCGGGGCTTGATCCCAGGACTCTGGAATCATGACCTGAGCTGAAGGCAGAGGCTTTAACTCACTGAGCCACCCAGGCGCCCCGAAAAAGTTATTTTCAAGGCAAATTTTGTGTATGAGAATTGTGATTAATGTTTAAGATGCCACTCCTTGTGAAATCACAATTTTATTTTTAAAAATACAAATTACTAGTTTTGATTATGTTAAAAAGAGTTTTCTCCGTGTTTGTGATCTTTTATACATAATGGACAGAGTTAACCAAAAATAACCACAGATTTTAAAACTGTTAGCATATTGGAGGTCACTGACATATATCTACTAAATGTTCTATTCCATTCCAAGATTAACATAAAGGACATTTTCTTACCTTCAGTGAAACAGGCTTCAGGTTCAAGGGTTTCCTCGGGTTCCACCACAGGCTGTTCTTCTGCAGGCGCACCGATGTCTACAGTGCTGCCTTCCGAGGAGCTACTGCTTTCATTAAGTTTCTGCGCATGAGATAGACATAAAAAGGACATCCCTTTAATTTCAGTAACAAATAGTCTAGAAAAAAAAAGAATTGGTGCTATGAACTGAGAGTTTGGATTCTCCTTGAAGCGAAGAGATTTTAAGTTTGAGCAAAAGAGGGTTGAGTAAGAAAGGGAAATAAGGAAATTGTCTGTGTTCTCTCCTTTTCCATTACTCACAATTTTCGGGTGAAATCAAATTGTTACATTATGAAGTTACAAATGGTCATCCGGAACTGGTACTAAGCCAACCGCTGAATTAGAGAAGCCCCAAGAGGGAGGGGGAGGGGTAAGGAAAGTTAGTGTAATTGTTCTCATTTTGCAGATGAGGGAGCTAAGGGTCAGCCAGGTTAAGTAATTTGTCTAACATCAAATAACCAGTAAATGAGAAAGCCAATATTTGAGAGAATTACTCCTGAGCCCAAAGTCCATGCTCTGTCTTCTGGGCAATCACACTGTTTCTAAAACTATATACTGACTCTCTTACCATTTTTCCATCAATTTAAAACTGAAAATAATCCATTGGAAAAAATGGCAAGTTTAGTCTAACAGGTGAAGAGAATCTAGAATTCGATCTTAAGTGAAAAACAAAAAGCAAAGACACCTGTTCAGACCACAAATTAATTATGGAATTTTGTATAATATAAATATTCAGTATCTTCATGGAAATTGTTCCATCAGCTGTAATAAGCTAGCTCTTTGGTAGCTGTAGACATGAGTTCTATTTAATTTTTGTTTACAGTAATTCTGCCAAACTAATTACATATTTGTTATAAAGCAAATGCCACAATAGTAACTTCTGTGCAAGCAATAGTAAAACCCTTTTTTATATAGTTTTACTTCAAATCACAGGGAAATTTCGGTTGTTTCGTTTCAAGTTTTTATTGAAGTGTTAGTTAACACTAAATTGTAATATTGTTATTAAAGTGTAAAGTGTAATATTGGTTTCAGGAGTGTAAGTCAGTGATTCATCACTTATGTACAGCACCCAGCTCACAGGGAAATTTTTAAAGTAATACTTGGGAAGTCTTTTTTTTTTTTAAGATTTTATTCATTTATTTGACAGACAGAGATCACAAGTAGGCAGAGAGGCAGGCAGAGAGGGAGGAGGAAGCAGGCTCCCTGCTGAACAGAGAGCCCGATGCAGGGCTCGATCCCAGAACCCTGAGATCATGACCCGAGCTGAAGGCAGAGGCCTAACCCACTGAGCCACCCAGGCACCCAATACTTGGGAAGTCTTTAAAAATGTTCGACAAATCCACCTTCTGCTTGTCACAGTTCTTCACATATGGTATCAAATATCAGCCTCCATATCAAACTTAGTATCCATTCCTAAACACCGTTATTAGTCACCTAGATTTCAGATTTCCAATCAGCCACTGTGAGTATTAAGATAAGCCTTTGCCTTCAGCTCAGGTCATGATCCCAGGGTCCTGGGATGGACCCCCACCTCAGGCTCCTTGCCCAGCAGGAAGCCTGCTTCTCCCTCTCCTACTCCCCCTGTTTGTGTTTCCACTCTCGCGCTCTCTGTCAAATAAATAAATAAAATCTTTTAAAAAAAGGTAAAAAAATGTGAACCTAAAATACTATGCAATTAATTTTATCAAATGCCTCCTGATCGCCTCCATAAATATCCTCCTCTGATGTGTCTTGTGTGGATAATGATAAAATAAATTGCTACATTTTTTATATTCATAGAATTACTCCAGGTCTAACTAGTTCAAATTTTCTACAGATGAGAGTGCTATTGCCAATATATCAAACTTTATTCTTAGGAATATTCTTGAACATCAGCTATTCTTCTGTACAACCCAACTTTGTAATATGTTGCCAGTTACTAGGTATGGACAAGTGATCACACACACACCTACAAATTAATTTCCAAATACTTCTCAAGCAATGCAAGTATATTCTACAGTCTGCCTGAACTACTGTAAGGAAGTAAAGGTGTGCCTAATGTTACTCAGACTCAACATGCTCTCAGTCATGACTTTTTTTTTCCCTATCCTAACCTACTCCTTTAACCAAGTTTTCTTTTTTTTTTTTTAAACATTTTGGTGGCTTTTTTTTTTTAAGATTTTGTTTATTTATTTGACAGAGAGAGAGATCACAAGTAGGCAGAGAGGCAGGCAGAGACAGAGAGGGAAGCAGGCTTCCCACTGAGCAGAGAGCCCGATGTGGGACTCAATTCCAGGACCCTGAGACCATGACCTAAGCCAAAGGCAGAGGCCTAACCCACTGAGCCACCCAGGCATCCTTCCTTTAACTAAGTTTGATGCTGGTTGTTTGCAATATCATTCTTTGAGCAAACAGACTCAAACTCTCCTCTGTCCTTACTGTTTTCTAATATTGACAGTAATCTAAAGTCAAATTTGTTAAATTCTACCTTTGAAATAACCCGTCTCTCAGTCTTATCTTCCAAATTCCTATTTGATGAATGAATACCTCTGTTTCATATATTATTGCCTAATGAAGGGTTTTAGTTTTGTTTTGTTTTGTTTTGTTTTTGTCTGCACTTAGCACTCCAACTAAATTTCCCAAATCTATCCTTCCCAGAAGTTGTGTTTTAACCAAGGTGAACTTCTTAATGCTCTCAGGCTGTTGTTCACAGTGGTTATTTTTGCCCATCATTGTGGAAGAATAATAATCACTCTCCTCTAATCCCCCTTCCCCACTTTATCTGCCCCACCCTTTGGGCACATACTGCTTTTTATCTAACCTACCTCTATTCTAATTGACTTACTGCAGGAACAGCGGTTGGCACTTTCTCTGTAAGACACAATAACCCCCCCCCCCAAAAAAAGACACAATGACCCATGCTTTTGGTGTGCTCAAACCACTCAAATGATCAGCTACATTCTATCACACCTGTGCATTTCTGCTTTCACCAAGTGAGTTGTTTGCTTATCAAGAATATGTCATGTTTGGGGCACCTGGGTGACTCAGTGGGTTAAGCCTCTGCCTTCAGCTCAGGTCATGATCCCAGAGTCCTGGAATCGAGCCCCGCATCTGGCTCTCTGCTCAGCAGGGAGTCTGCTTCCCCCCTCCCCACCCCTTCTGCCTGCCTCTCTGCCTACTTGTGATTTCTGTCAAATAAATAAATAAAATCTTTAAAAAAAAAGAAGTCATGTTTTCAAATCAGTGTACCACTTTAAATTAATGTAATTATATAATTCACTTTTACATAAGTTGATAAAATGAATGAAAAGATGGTTTTGTTATATCCATAAAAACTAAATTGAAATCATTGTATAAATTTAATGAAGGCAAATTCCCCACACATATACACACACATGAAAAAAAATCTGTCATAAAATGGGTCATGAATAATTGCTAAAAAAGAGGGGGGGGGAGGAGGACTGGGTATATGCATTTCTGGAAGGATGCCTAATTCAGTTTGCTTTATAAGGTTCTTAAGATTTCTGACCTCTTTGGAGAAAACCTAAACTGGAAATTGTAGTTGATGAGTTACAGGTGTGGCTCATGCCAAAGTGATGGTGCAGAACTGCCAACAAGGAACGCATGCTAGGACAAGAGGCCTCAAATCACATTTTTATGTAAGTATCTATCATTTTTCAAAATGAAGCAGTTTAATGTCTGGCATCTAGAAGGAATTTGTATACCTTCTGGGAGTGGGACATGATTACAAATTAGATTCAAAAATACTATTCCTCTTTGGCTTACATAACTTCCTAAATCAACATTTTGCCGAGAAAGCCTGGTAAGCCATCTCATGGCAGGATAGACCCCGATTCTCATGCGAGTCGGGGAAACTTGCCCCTACATTCAAGCCATAATAATAGCAGATAAAGTGACAAGGGAAGGTTAGCAAGATCCAACTACAGATGGGTGGGTGCAGGCCAGTGAATCTACTCTAGTAAATGACCCTAACCGTGCCACAAGAATAGATGTTTTGTCCTGCTTCTGCCTTAGCAGAGAGGGCGAGCGCTCCCGCCCCATAAGCAGAACTTAGAAGCTAGCCTTCTGGAGCAGGTGCCATGTGACAGACTGTCTGGTCAAATCCCCTTATTTTACAGAGTTGATGCTGCTGTGCTTTTACTCAGAGATCCCAACTGACTTTTATGTGTGACTTTGACTTCTGTCACAGTGTGCCTATCTATAGATGAAGGGCAGTTCGTGTCCTGTCTGTACTGTGGTTTCTCCAATGAAGCACAGTATTGAACTGGGGTAGTCATCTAGTTGTGTTTTTGTTTTTTGTTTGTTTTTAAAGATTTTATTTGAGAGATAATAAGCATGAGAGAGAGAGCACAAAAGCAGGGGGATGGGGCAGAGGGAGAAGCAGACTCCCTGCTGAGCAGGGAGCCCCGTGGAGAACCCAATTCCTGAGCCGAAAGCAGACGCTTAACCAATTGAGCAACCCAGACACCCTTGTCTAGCTTTTTTATATCTAAATCCAGTTTTGCGTTTGTTATTCAGAAATGATTCAAAGGAACACAAAAGGGGGCAGGGGAGAGAGGAGGGGAGAGGACCTTGTTTCTTTACTTCAATTCTCTGCTCTGCTACAGGACACCTGGCCTGAGAAGACAGTACAAGCCCCAGAGACTATTTTATATGTTGCCTTTCCATCCTCCTGGGCAACTGTTCTCGGAAAGGTAAAATCAGAATCATCATGTAAATATAATGTATAGAAAAACCTAGCCAACATATTTGAATTTTAATATTTTAGCTTTCTTAATATTTAAGTATTATCTAAAGCAAAAACCTTAAATTTTGCTCATTCCTGCTTAAAAAAACAAAACAAAACAAAACAAAACATACCCTAACCAGAAAGAAATGTCAGTGCTTTTTCCAGACATTTACACATGAGTAAATACATGAGTATTAGTGTAAGAGAGAAAAGAAAAACAACTAAAATAAAACAGATGCAGAAATGACTGAGCTGAAGTGTGCCTAGGCCATCCATGGGAGGTAAGAAGGGTTTGGATTAATGAGCTAAATAAAGAACGTTAATAAGTTTAAAATTAATGAACTAAATAATAAATGTATTAGAAATCGATTAAAATACAAAAAAAGTTAATAAATAAGGGCACCAAGACCTTTCTAATAAAAACAAGAGAGGACGCAAGCATTTAATTCTTACAAGTTGTATGTGAAAACACTGCATGCTTAGTCATTGCTGTACTTTAAAATTTAAAGAAACTGTTTTTACAGATGAATTGTACTGTTAAATTCTCGATCAAGAATCATGTAAATGTTTAATATTCATCTTGCAATGAAAGGTGAGTATCTGTCATTATTACAGAAGAGAGATTTCCAACCTATGTTCTGTGGAGACTAGACTTCAACCCTGGGAGAAAGATGAAGGCCGACTAGGCAAGTTCTTGTTGTAATGTAATGTAATGTAATGTTCTACAACTCATAGTCTTTTAGGATTTGAAATGGTACAAGAGAGATGTGATATTGAAAATGGTAAGAAAAAAAGAAAAAGAGAAGAAAATGGTAAGGAGGCAGGGCATGGGTGGTTCAGTCCTTAGGTATCTGCCTTCGGTTCAGGTCATGATCCCAGGGTCATGGGATCGAGCCCTGCATCGGGCTCCCTGCTCAGTGGGAAGACTGCTTCTCCCTCTCCTACTCCCCCTGCTTATGTTCCTTCTCTTGCTCTTGCTCTGTCAAATAAATAAATAAAATCTTTAGGAAGAAAAAAAAGAAAATGATAAGAAACCCATGCAGGGACAAACCGGACTCAGGAAGAGATAAGGCAATAAAATCTCAGGGTGGGTATGGCTGGGGGGTGTGCACCGATGAGTCATAGGTGCTGGGTCTATGTCTAGAAAAATCCTTGATGATCTCTGGCCAAGGATGGGAGAAGCAAAAGTAATACCTACTCCCACCTTGGATACAGAGAAGCCACTCACATATAACCAGGCTTTTAACTTAATTTCCCTACTAGCTCTATGTCCAATATTCATTTACTCACTAAACATTTATTAGGAGATATTATATTCTGAGATTTGTGTTAAGTCTCTGTCTCACAGAAACCCTTCATCAGCATAATGCATTATTTATCTGGGCTTTTTTCTTTTCCTTTGCTGCTTTTTTTCCTTTTTTAGTTGGCCAAAGTGGAATGTACAAAGTACTTTATGGTTACTTTAACATAATTTATTAAAATTAAGGTTAATCATTTTAAGGTTCATCTCAATTATGTTTTTCTTCTGTCAATTGTCCCCATCTTTTGCCTATTTTTCTGGTGGAGTGTTTGTGTTCTTATCACATTTGAATTGCACTTTAGAAACAGAAAGTCATTTGAGTTTCCTTAACGTGTAATATTTGCCAAATAAATTAGTTCTCTCCTGCTGGGTATCAAATTGCCACAAACTTAGCAGCTTAAAACAAAACCAGTTTATTATCTCACCGTTTCTGTAGGTCAGAAATCTGGCACTACATAGATTCTGTACTCAGGGTCTCACTGGGATACAGCTAAGGTGCTGGCTGGGACCGCAGTTCTATCTGAGGCTTAGATCCACCAACCTGATGGTTGAGTTCATTTTCTTGCAGTTGTAAAACTGAAGACACTACTGTCCTGCTAGCTCATGGCCTTGAACCATTAGAGACCACCACAGTCGCTTGCCCCATAGGCCCTCGTATGCAGTCTTTCTTCTGAGCTGCCTGAGCATCTCTCTCTCTCTCTGTTACTCTTATGTGACCACTGGGAGAAAACTACTCTGAAATTTTTCCTCTGATTAGGTCAGGCTCACCCAGGATAATCTCCCTTTGGCCATAGACATAACATAATCACAGGATGACATCTCATCATTGCCACAGGCTTCAATTGTGCTCAGGGGTGGGGATTACACAAGAGCGATATCTTTGGTGTCATTTTAGGATCTTGCCAACCATACCAAAGTCTGTGTATTTTATTGGTTTTCTTTTCTAAGAATCACCTGCTATCCTAGTATCAACTGCTACATTGAAAATTCATCAATTTCTCTACTTATATTTCCTTCATTTTTTTTAAATTTCCAATTTCTCAAACTAAGTTTTTTTTGTCATGTTCTTTCATTCTTTTTTTTTTTTAAGGTTTAATTTATTTATTTGAGAGAAAGAGAGAGAGAGAGAGAGACAGCGTGCAATCAGCAGGGTGAGGGGTAGGGGGGAAGCAGATTCCCCTCTGAGGGCAGAGCCCCATGTTTGGTTCATACTAGGGGCTGGACTTGGGGTTCCATTGTAGGACCCTGAGAATATGACCTCAGTCAGAAGCTTAACTGACTGAGCCACCCAGGCACCCCTCATTCCTTCTTGATCATTCTTGTCAATATTAAGACATTCAATGTCTGGTGCTATTTCACAGATTCTGACAGAAAATGTTCTTATTTTCCAAATAACTACTTACATATTTTATTTGCTCCTTAACCCAATATTTGTTTAAGAAGGAGTTTCTTAATTTTCAAATGGTTAGAACTTTTTCTTTCATTTTACTATTGACTTCTAGCTTACTTGTATTGTGATTAGATAATAACCCTATATGATATCTTCTATTATGAATTTGTTGAAGTTTATTTTATTATCCAGTACATTGTTAATTTATATAAATATGTACACAGGCCCTTGAAAATAATAGTTTTCTGCATGTATAAATTTTAAGATAATATGTATATATTCATGACATTCACTTTTATTATTTACATATTCAAATTATCAGTGTCCCTACTTGATTTTTCTTTATTTTGTTTATCAGAGCTATGAGAATGGTATTAAAACATTCACAACCATTTTTATGTATGTTTATCAATATATTCTTATATTTTTCATTGTTGAAATCAAAGATGATGTTTCTGCATTCTTTATTTCATTGGAATAATAACACAATTACTCAAAAAGGAAAAACAAAGACTTTTAGATATGTGGCAAGAACCTATCTCTAATAAAATACTAAAAAAATTAGATAACAGAGAAACTAGAATATTCTTAAACAAGTAATTTAATTGATTTAAAAACTAATAAGGTGGGACACCTAGGTGGCTCAGTTGATTAAGTGTCTGCCTTCCATTCAGGTAATGATCCCAGGGTCCTTGGATCTAGCCCCATGTCTGCTTCTATCTCTCCCCTCCCTCTCCCTCTCCCCAACCTCTCCCCTGCCCCTTCCTTCTCCCCCGGCTCATATGCTCTTTCTTTCACTCACTCTGTCTCTCAAATAAATAAATAAAATCTTTTTAAAAAAAACCAATAAGGCCAATTAATTCTTGCTTTTTTGTTTTTAAATTCAAGTTTAATTTTACTTTGAAATTCGCCACCCAAATAATTTATCATTGGTTCTCACAGTTAGTTTTTGAGAGCAATAGACTATTTTAAAATTGATTTTCATATTTAAGTCATTAATCAAATTAATTTCCAGTGAGTTAGTTCATTTGAAACTATATGTTCACACATGACTCTCAAGCTAAATCCTACACTGACCTATACTATTCATGTATTTTTTGCAGGATGACTTAATAAGTGAGCTGAGATATGACCATATCATATCTAAAGCATTCACTTTGTCTTGTACAGCAGGGCATTCAATAACCACTTAATAACTACAACACTGGTGGTAAGAGTATTTTTCCTCCTCAGTGGATTTATGTAACATTTCTTGCTTTTAAAAAATGTTCTTTACTATAGCAAATGACTTTGACCTTGAGGGTGAAGCAAAACTAAGTACAGCAAATAAAATACTCCACAATATTTTTTAAGAGTAAATGATTAAATGGTTTTTTCTTATTCTCTGACTTGATGTCAAGATGTTTATGCTTTTATTTTAGACTTCATTTTGTAGAGGAAGCTTAATTATAGGGTTTAATAGTTCAAGTTATAATAACTTTATGATAACTTTATTAAAATGTAAATCTGGAATTTAAGGGTCAAAACGATACAGAATATGTGTATGTATGTACACACGCATATGTATCTTTTTATTTTTGAAAAATACTTATTTTTTTAAAATATTATTATTTATTTATTTATTTATTTATTTATTTATTTATTTGACAGAGATCACAAGTAGGCAGAGAGGCAGACAGAGAGAAAGAGAGAGAAGGGAAGCAGGCTCCCAACGGAGCAGAGAGCCCGATGCAGGGCTCCATCCCAGGACCCTGGGACCATGACCTGAGCTGAGGGCAGAGGCTTTAACCCACTGAGCCACCCAGGTGCCCGAAAAATACTTATTTTTAAAGATATATTTATTTGAGAGAGAGAGAGAGCATGGGGGGTAGGTAGAAGGAGAGGGAGAGAGAGAATCTTAAGCAGACTCTGAGCCCAATGCAGGGGTTTCATTTCACGGCCCTGAAATCATGACCTGAGTCAAATCAAGAGTTAGATGTTTATCCGACTAAGCCATCCAGGCACCAATACAGTTATTTTTAATGCTAGGCATGTATTATTTTAAAGGTGGGCATTTTATGTTGTTATATATATTTTAAATCATATATAAATGAGATGCTCTATATCAAAAATATTAGTATTAATATTTTATTGTGTACATTATGTATGAGTAAATATTTCTGGTGTACACCAGCATATTAAAAATTTAAATGACCCCTATTAAAGACTCGCAACAAAGCAACAATATAATATCAAAGAAAAATACACTGTACTGAGATTTAGCATTTTCACAGACTGGCTAGAAAAGTTAAATATTAACTCATTAATTCCCACAACATCCCTAAAACCCAGATCATTTCTTCATCAAGCTGTGGGTTGGAAGGGAAGTCTCCAGTGCATTATTCATATTTACTAAATATTAACTTGTTCTTATTAATTGTGAAATCTAGTGTTAGTCAAACACTTCACCAAGGTAGAAGGGAAAGTGAAGGAATACACCCTGAATTCTGCTTTAAAGTATGTCAGACATGAATTTTGTATTTATCATTAAATATAAAAGAAATAGAACCTCTCATCATGTATTGGACCAACAGAAAATTATCATAATGCAAATAAGTTAGAAACAAAAAAAAAAGTCTGCAAAATTGCATTTAAAATTCCCAAGCTAGGAATCAAAGTTGTAAATCCAATGAGTACTTTCCACTGTTTTTAATTCATTTTGCCAAAATGGGGATAGAGTCTTAGTGTTCTTTTGACATTAATTGTTCATCATAAATGATAACATTTTACAAATATTTAATAAGTATCTACTGACTGGAGGAACTATGTAACTATAATGAAAGGGTTAAAAGTTCTGTTTTGAGTCATACAAGATTGGGTTTGAATCACAATTAGTGGTTTTATGAACTTTTAGCAATTATCTTCACCTCCTTAAGCTTTAGTTTCTAATTTGTAAAATCATCCTTATGTCACACGATTGTTATAAGGATCAAACAAGATAGCATGTGCAAAATGCCACGTGCTTACCTGATAAATGGTAATAAGTTTCATAACAGTATTATATATAGCTTGTAATATGTGTAATTGTTAGTATTTAACCTTATCAACTACCAAAAGTATCAGTCCATGCACAACAACAGGATTAGGACTTGAAAAAGGAAATAGTGAATATAATAGACCTAGTACCTGCCCTCAAAGCATTCACAGTCAGATGGAAGATACAGATGAGTGAACAGTTGTCATGCACTGTCATTGAGTTAGCACAGGGTATCTTGAGAGCAGCACCTAACTCAGTCTAAGAAGGGAAGTTAGAAGAAAGTAACATTTGGCAAGAGAAGGATGAGTTGGTGGGGTATGGGCAGGGGAAGAGGATAGCATAAGAATATTCTACATGGAGAGAACAGGTGTAAGGATCAGAACCTGACAAAGCATGGGGAGTTTTAGGAAACAAAACTTGTACTTGGATGGGGAGAGATGGCGAATACTATGCGAGGCTGGAAAGGTTGATGATGGTCAATTTTTGCAAGGACTCGCAGGCCATGTTAAGTAATATAGACTGTAAGCATGGGGCAACTCCTGAAAGATTAGAAAGAGGGGTGAGCTACAACCAGATTTGCCTTTTAGAAAGACCACTTACTATGTAGGGAGTAGAGCAGTGAGAGGGAACATTTGTGAAGGTTGCAGCAGTTAAATCCAAGAGATAATGGAGGTGTGCCATTGTGTGGAGCTGGTGGAGATGCAGAGGAGACAAAGATGCATCAAGTTGGCAGCACCTGGCAATCAATCAGAGGTAAGGAAGAAGGAGTTTGGGTGACCACTGGTTAGATGGTGGCACTTCTCATCTAGCATCATTACCATCTCATAAAGATCATGGCCCTGACAAACTATAGCTCAGAATAAGGAAACAGTCAAGAGCTGGAAGGGACACACCCAACCAATGTCCAGATGGGACTCCACCATGTGCTCCATGAACATCTGTCAGGCAATTATATGAAAATTCTGAGTGTTTTCTTTTCTTTTCCTTCTTCTCTCCTCCCTGCCCCCTCCCCAGAGAGAAGCTGTATCTAAAAGCATACTGCTTACCTAACGTGACTTAGGAATAGTCTTGCTCAATTTATTCATCTGCATGCTTTCAGAAGGTAGGACTGGTAACATGAAACATGCCACTGTCTTACATGATGCCAATTAACACTGACCCAGCACCTCGTTTGTGCCAGGTACTGTGGAAGTTCCTTGAAGTACAAAGATATGTATCACCACAGTTCTTATTGTCGAGTTGCTCACAAGATTAGCAAGTAGGATAGACAGATAGATACACAACAGAGAAATAGAGTGCAATGCATACCTTTCATTGTATGCAGCCATTAATTCTAGTTGGGGAAAATCCAGAAGGCTTTCCAGAATTAAGAGTTGTTTGCTATAGTGAGCATCAGAGCAACAATACATTTTTGTGGAGTGAATACACGGACAAAGTCTTGAATATTGATTCAAAGGTCATTTTGTTTTTGTTAGATTTTGCAGAGAATGGCAAGGAGAAGAAAGTAATTTCAAACAAGAAATGTTGGAGTCCAAGGACAGAAACTTCACGGAGCAGTGTGACTACAACTGAGCTGAGTCATGGAGAATTAGACTGATGAAATGAGTCTGATCAAGGCTGTCCAATTGCTCATGATATATTTAAGACTGCCTTTTTTCCTCCCATGGAAATGTGTTTCAGAGGGTAATTCTAGTGATACAGATGAAATAATAGAACAGGAAGTGGGAGGTCAAGATTGGGGATGGATTTAGGAGATAAAACCCACAGGATTTGGCAGTAAATTTGACAAGGGCCTTCCTATTAGAGAAGTTGAGAATGAATCCAAGCTTCTCATAAGCTACTTGTGAACTTGTATGGTTGGGAGGAAAGTAGCCTGGATTTTTGGAAGCTGGAGAATGACAGCGCTTAAAGAATTAGGAAATATTGCAGACAATCAAGTGAGATAGGGTCACTGAACTTGGCAAATAAGAGAACATCAATATTTGAAAAAGAGAAAGGTAGGAGAAGAAACCAGAAAGGAGATATTTGAAGGTGACTGAGCAGTGGAAAATGGGAAGACAGTGAGTCTAATCTAATCTATCTTTTAGAGATTGGCAATGAATTCAAGGACAGAAACTCAAGGAAGAGATGAGATCAAAGGAACATTTAAAATATACATGATTTTATTTTATTTTAGGATGGGAGTCTTCTCCTTTTATGTGAGTTTGTGGGAAGGGCTTCTGAAGGAGAAAGTGTAACACAGGGTGGAGGCAATAATTGCTGCATCGGAGACCATGAGGATTTGTGAAGAGACCGTACAGAAAGAACAGTTCGGGGCATACACATCTATCTCCCAGAGGCTTTTAATATCCCTAGATACATTGTGCGAAGTTTTCAGTGGGAAAAATTATGTTATCATGGTGTTCATGAGTTGGGAATATTTGTAAAAATCTACATACATATCCATTTTGACTCTAGATTAACTAGAAACTCCCTATTCTTATTTCTTTATTTAATAGGTATTTACTGAGCACGTACTCTATGCTAGGTTCCATGATGAAGGCGGGCTATACTTTGGTAAATGAAATGGACTAATCCCTCTCAGCTACATTTAAAAACTGAGCATTGTTCACATAAGGCATTCTCCGTAGACCTTTCTGTGCTAGTATACATTTAGTCTACTGAGCAGTATATGATTTGGTTGGGAATTGTGATATGTTCTTTATCCCAAATACAGTAAAGGTAAAAGTATTAAATAAAAGAATATTCATAAAGCAGCAAATAAATATTATTTTCACATAGATGTTATAATTGAGAGGGAAAATGGGAGTCTAGAAGTAAATCTTCACTTATAAACATTTTGTACTCACTGTGGCCTTAAAATGAGTGAGACCTGGTTAGTGTTTCACCTGTTCCCAAAGACTTCATAAGCTAACGAGGCAACTACAGAAGTGCTTCCAAATGATTTGGAAGATTCTTCCAGGTAGCATTAAATTCAGAAGTGTGTCTTCCTAAAACACAGTTTGGAGCAATCGTAGTTCAAGAGGATGAATGCTCTATAATTAGAAGTAGACCTCCATAGGTCAGTGTGGGATGCAGAAGCAGATTGGTCTAACCTTCAGGCCAGCGCTGAAGGAAGAGGACCCTCCAGGACCGAGGGAGAGGACTCAGACACTCGTGGCTATGCCATTAACTTATGCCCAGTGGAAAGGTATTGATAGTTAAGACCAGCTCTATCATGGATACCTATTCTTAGTACTTCAATAAACAATATCATTAATTTTAAAGTAAAACCAAAGAAAACATTTTTTCAGACACTGTTAAGGAGATTTAGTGTAATAATCAAGAACATAGACTGTGTTGTCAACTGCCTGGATTCTTCTAGTCCAGGATCAGTCCTTACTATTTGTGCAAGTGGCAAGCTACTTAAATGCTGCATTAAATGACCTTATCCAAAAGATTGGAATAATCTCTCTGCTGGTATGAAGATTGAGTAAGAAAATGCATCTAAAACCCTACGAACAGTGTTTTCCTATGGTAAACACTCAACAAATGATATGTTATTAGCATGACCTGAATTACAAAGATCCAAATAACATTTTTACTCACTCTAGGGCTCACTCATTGCAAAAATAAGTATGCTTTTCCCCTAACTAGTTTAGTAATATATTATTTTATTCCAAACAGGTGTAAGTTTAATCACTCAATTTATTAAAAATATTGGTGCAGACAGAATTATAGCAGCAATTGTGCTGTTATCACCTTATGTTTTCGAGCACTTTGAACTTCCAAATAGCTTTTGAGTCCTTGTAATGTTCCTACAAGCGCCAGAGGACAGTTTACCTCCTTTTACAAATTAGGAAATGGAATCATATAGAGTTAGTGACTTGTCCGCTAGAGTTAAGGCCACCAGACTTTTAGGCTAGTTCTCCAAAGAAATCAACCAAAACTCAAAAAGTTATTGAGCACATATTTGTGCCCAACACTGCAGTTGTCCTCAGAAGACTAAAATTATATAAAATACAATCTATAACCAAAGAAACTTATTTTCTAATTGGGGAGATATGATTTTATATTGCTAGTTTTTCCCAGTTTTTAAAGCTCTTCAAAATCTGTCTAAGCCACCATTCCTTATTATTAATTTTTCAGTGGAAACCCTTCTTTCTTTCTTTTTTTTTAAAGATTTTATTTATTTATTTGACAGAGTGAGAGAGATCACAAGTAGGCAGAGAGGCAGGCAGAGAGAGGGGGAAGCAGGCTCCCTGCCAAGCAGAGAGCCTGACGTGAGGCTAGATCCCAGGACCCTGAGATCATGACCTGAGCCGAAGGCAGAGGCTTAACCCACTGAGCCACCAGGCGCCCCAGAAACCCTTATTTCTAACTGATCTATTGTTCTTACTACTGTATGAGTCAAGAAACTTTATGAGGTTTTAAAAACAATTCCTTAGGTTATTTGAATATACTTTGTGGGTTGAAGTCTGCGGAGACTTACATAAGTGTTGACTGTGACCCACGCAATGCCTTTCCTGAATTTGGGGACAGACATGGGACAAGTATAGAAAGATAGCCCGAGGATTTGTCCTGGAATGGGGGACAGTGGTGCATAAGTGTGCACCTCATGGGGGAGGCAAAACAATTACAGGTCTCCCTTTTATATGTCTCTTCATTTGCAATCTGTTCTTTGTTTTCTGGAAACTGAGGCAGTCTGCTCCTTGTATTCTCCTATAGCTTCATCTCCTGTGACTTTATATCCCAGAAACACATCCTATTTATAAACACCTCCTGTTGGGTCATGTCTCTAGGTTTCCGTATATTTATTCTTTCTGACTGGAATGCTCTTTAGAAAAAATTTCCTAACTTCTTCAAGGAGTTTACCATATCAAGAATTTAATGAGACAGTTTAAAAATGAAATAGAAAATACAAAATCTGTCACTTTTCCAGATAAACCTGTAAAGCAATTCATTACAAAGGGCAGAAGGCAGACAACACAAAAGGACTAACAGTGGAATATGTTACTAGTAATTCTTACAAGAAAACACTGGCCAACAGAGTGTTGGGAATGCTATTAGTAATAATAATAATAATGACGCTTTATTAAATATTTATAATTTTTCAGCTTCTATGATAACTCCTTCACATTTATTTATATATTTTATTTTATACTCCATTTTATACTCATTTTATACTCCACAGGAAGTATGAAGTAGGTGATTTTATCCTCATTTTTGAGATCAGACTTGAGGACTGGATAGTCAGGTAAGGCCACATGGTATGTGACTAAAATGGAATCATATAACACAGTGTCTGGCTCCAGAGAATAATCTATTATGAATAACATTATAATTATGGGTTTACATGTCTAAAAACAAATGCTAAGATAATGGACAAGAAACAATGACCATTTATAACTTTAACCCAAGGCACTGATATAATTTCAGTAATGATCCATTATAGATAAGGCTCATTATTGAAATCCAGGCATGGAAACATTAACAAATTCAAATGGAACAGGTTAGCAGAACCCATGGCAGGTAACACTGTGAGTCAATAAGGTATGTCCCAACATGGAAATTCATATTTAAAAGTTGAAAATTATCTTTCTAAAATCTGTATATATATACAGTTGGCCCTTGAACAATGTGGCGGGGTGGAAGGTACCGACCCCCTGTGCATATAACTGCATATAACTTTTGGCTCCCCCAACTCAACTACTAATAGCCTACTGTTGATGAGAAACTTTACTGATAACGAAAACAGTTGATTAATACATATATATTTTGTATATATATATATTTTTTTCCATTTTATTTATTTTTTCAGCGTAACAGTATTCATTCTTTTTGCACAACACCCAGTGCTCCATGCAAAACGTGCCCTCCCCATTACCCACCACCTATTCCCCCAACCTCCCACCCCTGACCCTTCAAAACCCTCAGGTTGTTTTTCAGAGTCCATAGTCTCTTATGGTTCACCTCCCCTTCCAAAATTTATTTTTTTATTTTTTTTATTTATTTTTTATTTTTTATTTTTTTTATTTATTTTTTTTAATAAACATATAATGTATTTTTATCCCCAGGGGTACAGGTCTGTGAATCGCCAGGTTTACACACTTCACAGCACTCACGATAGCACTTACCCTCCCCAATGTCCATAGCCCCCTCCCCCTCTCCCAATCCCACCTCCCCCCAGCAACCCCCAGTTTGTTTTGTGAGATTAAGAGTCATTTATGGTTTGTCTCCCTCCCAATCCCATCTTGTTTCATTTTATATTGTATTCTTACAATAAAGTTAGAGAAAAGGAAATGTTATTAAGAAAGTAATAAGGAGGAGAAAATACATTTATAGTACTGTATTGTATTTATAAAAAAAATCAGTGTATAAATGGTCCCATATAGTTCAAACCCACGTAGCTGGAGGGTCAATCATATATATGTGTGTGTGTATACATTGTATATATGTATTTGCATACACATATAATTACGATACATGTGATGATAATTACCATACATGTAATTACATGCCATCATGTATGTAAAACTATGGCTCATTTGCATCCTCCATTATTTAGTACAATCTCTGGCACATGGTAACTGCTGAATAAATGAAGGTAGGCAAAAGAATAAAGGCTAAAATGGGAAGAACCAAAATGATGAGATTCCTTTAATACCCTATAAGCTGCATTCCTAATTTAGAATTAAGAATCTTCATCTTTTGAGGCATCTGTCATCAGTTTAATTCCACTAAAAGAAGAGCATCATACAAAGTGTGCCTTGCTTTGAAGAGAATGCATATAAGACTAAAAAAGCAATGAGGAGAAATAACTTTATATGGGTTTATT
The DNA here is from genome assembly GCF_922984935.1 of Meles meles. Lineage (NCBI taxonomy): Eukaryota > Metazoa > Chordata > Mammalia > Carnivora > Mustelidae > Meles > Meles meles. Next base: position 63,358,709 of record NC_060074.1, read on the forward strand.
TCTGACCAAGAAGGAAGAAATAAATGGTGAGCTAAAGTGCCAGAAAATTTGTGACAATATGGTGATTTATAAAAGAATATTTACAGAGAGTCAACTCAAAAAATGAATGAAAGAAACTGAAATGTAATGGGGATGAATAGAAGTTTCAGTATTGAATATAAAAATTCAACTGGTTGAGATACAACTGCATTTCAATAGCTATTCTTGTGGAAAAAGATGAAGGATAGTTACTTTCCTAGAAACCCAACATAGGAGCACTTGAATGGCTCAGTAGTTAAGCAACTGCCTTCAGCTCAGATCATGATCCCAGGGTCCTAGGATTGAGCCCCCTGTCTGGCTCCCTGCTCAGCGGAGAACCTGCTTTTCTGTCACCCTTTGCCTCTGCCTTTGCCTGTGCCTCTGCCTGCTACTCTGCCTATTTGTGCTCTCTCTCTGTCTCTCTGTCAGATAAAAAAATAAAATCTAGGAAAAAAAAAAAGAAAGAAAGAGACCCAACATAAATTGACAAGGTAAATGTCTAATAAAGAAAAAAAGAGAGAGAGTAACAGGCTGAGACGACATCAGGTAGCATGGGATCAGCTAGATAGTTCATCAAACCATTCCGAACACCTACAAATCCAACAGGAGATCGAAGAGAAGAAGAGCAGCAATTCTAGAAACAGAATATCAACCACTTTCTGAAAGGTAGGATCTGCGAAGAAGTGAACACAAAGCAACGGGGAAGATAGACCGCAGGGGGAGGGTCCAGCTTCCGGCAAGTGGCAGAACAACGGAGCACAAAATCAGAACTTTTAAAATTTTGCTTCACTGAGGGATATTGCTCCAGAGGCTAAGCCGGGATGAAGCCCACACGGGGTCACAGAAGGAGCGGGGGTATCTGAGTGTCGCAAAGATCATAGGTATTAGAGTAGAGAAGCCAGCTACAGAGACAGAGCCGAGGAGTGAGCTCTCAATTTGGGGTTACCTTATCATGATCTGGGGCACAGGCCACTGCTCTGTGAGCAGGGTCCCCACAAGATCTGGGGAGACCCCCCTGGAAGAGCTCAGGGATCTGTGGGGTTCAGAGACTCCAGGCGGAGCTGTGTGCCAGAGACAGAGAAGCTTGGTCACAGGCTGGCTGAGCTCAGAGTGTGGTGGGAGACCAGGGAGACCAGAGTGATTGAGTGCTCTTCTCCAGGGGCGCACTGAGGAGTGGGGCCCTGAGCTCTTTGCTCCTCTGGGCTGGAGATTGGGAGGCCGCCATTTTTATTCCTGTCCTCCGGAACTCTACGGAAAGCATTCAGGGGACAAAAGCTCCCAAAGCGAACACGAGCGGACTAATTAGCCTGGCTCCTGGTAAGGGCAGTGCAATTCTCTTGGGCAAAGACACTTGAGAATCACTGCAAAGACACTTGAGAATCACTACAACAAGCCCCTCCCCCAGATGATCAACAAGAAATCCAGCCAAGACCAAGTTCACCTGCCAAGGAGAACGGCAGAATTCCAGAGAAGGAGAAAGCAAAGCATGGCATTCATGGCTTTCTCCCCATGATACTTTAGTCTTGCAAAGTTAACTAATTTTTTAATTGTATTTTTTTCTTCTGCTAATATTTTTTAGCTTTTACTCTTTTAATGTTTTTTTAACTAGTTTATCTTAACAATACCTTTCATAAAAAATTTTTTTTGAATTTTCATTATTATAGTCATATTTTATCCTTCATTGTATCTAATTTTATTTTTTGTATACACATAGGGTTTTTTCTTCTAAAAAAATCTGGGGCACAAATTCTTCTAATAGATCAAAATACACCCTAAATCTAGCTCAGGGTTTTGTTCTAGTCTCCAGCCTGAGCAAATTCTCTCCACTTTCTTTTTCTTTATTCTCCCAACCAACTTAATTTATCAACTCTTTTTTTAGAAATTTAAATAAATAGATAAATAAAAATTTTTCATCTTTTTTTTTAAAGATTTTATTTATTTATTTGACAGAGAGAAATCACAAGCAGGCAGAGAGAGAGGAAGGGAAGCAGGCTCCCTGCTGAGCAGAGAACCTGATGTGGGGCTCGACCCCAGGACCCTGAGATCATGACCCTAGCCGAAGGCAGAGGCTTAAACTACTGAGCCACCCAGGCGCCCCCAAAATATTTCATCTTTATACTTATATTCCATCCCTTCATTGTATCTACCTTATATATGTTTTTCATTCTTTAAAATTTGGAGAGGCAGGATGTGAGGGCGATCTGGCTGCGACACCTGTCACCCCATTGATTGCCAGGGTTGATTCGGCTTATCTGGCTGGCCAGGCGGGTGTCCCCTTCCTCCCTCACCGCTCCATGTTCATCCCTCCCGAAGCTGCGTACTTGGTCGAAGAGGACGACCTTCCCTGATAGAGGAGAGGACCGTTCTTCGGTCAAGGGTATACGAGTAGCTGCGCTCCCCTGCTAGAACCTCCAAACAAGCTCTCAAGGTCCATTTGTAGGAGAACATAGGGTAGGCAAGCTTCCAAGACTCCAGACACATCCAAATGAGGCGCTGCACGTGGCAGTCTGCCTTTCTTTAAAAAAAAAAAAAAAATTGGGGGAGGTAGTTTCTTCTAAGAGACCAAAATACACCCAAAATTAAGTGGGTGACCCTGTTCTAATCACCAGTCTTATATATATATATATATATATATATATATATATATATATATGTGTGTGTATATATATATATATGTATATATATATATAAAATATTTCTTCTTTATTTGTTTTCTTTATTTTTTTTTTTCTGAACTTCTTTTTACCACCTTTCTTCCCCCACTATTTGGGGTCTTTTCTGATTTGGTTAAAGCACATTTTCCTGGGGTCTTTATCACCTTTTTAGTATTTTATTCACTCCTTCATATATTCTTATCTGGATAAAATGACAAGGCAGAAAAACTCACCACAAAAAAAAAAAAAAAAAGAACAAGAGGAAGTACTGAAGGCTAAAGACCTAATCAATACGGACATTGGTAATATGTCAGATCTAGAGTTCAGAATGACAATTCTCAAGATGCTAGCTGGGCTTGAAAAAGGCATGGAAGATATTAGAGGAACCCTGTCTGGAGAAATAAAAGCCCTTTCTGGAGAAATAAAAGAACTAGTTGAAGTATAAAACCAAGTTGAAATATAAAAAGCTATTAATGAGGTGCAATAAAAAATGGAGGCTCTTACTGTTAGGATAAATGAGGCAGAAAAGAGAATTAGTGATATAGAAGACCAAATGACAGAGAATAAAGAAGGGGAACAAAAGAGAGACAAACAACTACTGGACCACGAAGGGAGAATTCAAGAGATAAGTGATACCATAAGACGAAACAACATTAGAATAATTGGGATTCCAGAAGAAGAAGGAAGAGAGAGGAGGGCAGAAGTTATATTGGAGAGAATTATTGTAGAGAATTTCCCTAATATGGCAAAGGGAACAAGCATCAAAATCCAGGAGGTGCAGAGAATCCCCCTCAAAATCAGTAAGAATAGGTCCAAACCCCATCATCTAATAGTAAAATTTACAAGTCTTAGTGACAAAGAGAAAATCCTGAAAGCAGCCCGGGAAAAGAAGTCTGTAACATACAATGGTAAAAAATATTAGATTGGCAGCAGACTTATCCACAGAGACCTGGCAGGCCAGAAAGAACTGGCATGATATATTAAGAGCACTAAATGAGAAAAACATACAGCCAAGAATACTATATCCAGCTAGGCTATCATTGAAAATAGAAGGAGAGATAAAAAGCTTCCAGGACAAACAAAAACTAAAGGAATTTGTAAACACCAAACCAGCTCTACAGGAAATATTGAAAGGGGTCCTCCAAGCAAAGAGAGAGCCTAAAAGTAGTAGACCAGAAAGAAACACAGGCAATATACAGTAATAGTCACCTTACAGGCAATTCAATGGCATTAAATTCATATCTCTCAATAGTTACCCTGAATGTTAATGGGCTAAATGCCCCAATCAAAAGACACAGGGTATCAGACACAAAACCCATCAATATGCTATCTACAAGAAATTCATTTTAGACCCAAAGACACCTCCAGATTTAAAGTGAGGGGGTAGAAAACAATTTACCATGCTAATGGACATCAAAAGAAAGCTGGGGTGGCAATTCTTATATCAGATCAGTTAGAATTTAAGCCAAAGACTATAATAAGAGATGAGGAAGGACACTATATCATATTCAAAGGGTCTGTCCAACAAAAAGATCTAAAAATTTTAAATATCTATGCCCCCAACATCGGAGCAGCCAACTATATAAACCAATTAATAACAGAATCAAAGAAACACATCAACAATAATACAATAATAGTAGGGGACTTTAACACTCCCCTCACTATAATGGACAGATCATCCAAGCAAAAGATCAACAAGGAAATAAAGGCCTTAAATGACACACTGGACCAGATGGACATCACAGATATGTTCAGAACATTCCATCCCAAAGCAACAGAATACACATTCTTCTCTAGTGCACATGGAACATTCTCCAGAATAGATCACATCCTGGGCCATAATTCAGGTCTCAACCAGTATCAAAATATTAGGATCATTCCCTGCATATTTTCAGCCTACAATGCTCTGAAGCTAGAGCTCAATCACAAGAGGAAATTTGGAAAGAACCCAAATACATTGAGACTAAAGAGCATCCTTCTAAAGAATGAATGGGTCAACCAGGAAATTAAAGAAGAATTGAAAAATTCATGGAAACAAATGATAATGAAAACACAACAGTTCAAAATCTGTGGAACACAGCAAAGGCAGTCCTGAGAGGAAAATATATAGTGATACAAGCCTTTCTGAAGAAACCAGAAAGGTCTCAAATACACAACCTAACCCTACACCTAAAGGAGCTGGAGAAAGAACAACAAAGAAAACCTAAACCCAGCAGGAGAAGAGAAATAATAAAGATCAGAGCAGAAATCAATGAAATAGAAACAAACAAACAAAAAAACCCAATAGAACAAATCAACAAAACTAGGAGGTGGTTCTTTGAAAGAATTAGTAAGATTGATAAACCCCTGACCAGACTTATCAAAAAGAAAAGAGAAAGGACCCAAATAAATAAAATCATGAATGAGAGAGAAGAGATCACAACAAACACCAGAGAAATACAAACTATATAAGAAAATATTATGAGCAACACTACGTCAGCAAATTTGACAATCTGGAAGAAATGGATGCATTGCTAGAGACATAGAAACTACCACAACTGAACCAGGAAGAAATAGAAAACCTGAACAGGCCAATAACCAGTAAGGAAATTGAAACAGTCATCAAAAATCTCCAAACAAACAAAACCCCAGGGCCAGATGGCTTCCCAGGGAAATTCTACCAAACATTTAAAGAAGAACTAATTCCTATTCTACTGAAACTGTTCCAAAAAATAGAAATGGAAGGAAAACTTCCAAACTCATTTTATGAGGCCAGCATCACCTTGATCCCAAAGCCAGACAAGGATCCCGTCAACAAAGAGAATTACAGACCAATATCCTTGATGAACACAGATGCGAAATTCTCACCAAAATACTAGCCAATAGGATCCAACAGTACATTAAAAGGATTATTCACCATGACCAAGTGGGATTTACTCCAGGGTTGCAAGTTTGGTTCAACATCTGCAAATCAATCAATGTGATACAACACATTAATAAAAGAATGAACAAGAACCATATGATACTCTCAATAGATGCCAAAAAAGCATTTCACAAAGTACAGCATCCCTTCCTGATCAAAACTCTTCAGAGTGTAGGGATAGAGGGCACATACCTCAATATCATCAAAGCCATCTATGAAAAACCCACCACAAATATCATTCTCAATGGAGAAAAACTGAAAGCTTTTCCTCTAAGGGCAGGAACACGGCAAGGATGTCCATTATCACCACTGCTATTCAACATAGTACTAGAAGTCCTAGCCTCAGCAATAAGACAACAAAAAGAAAAAGGCATATAAATCAGCAAAGAAGTCAAACTATCACTCTTTGCAGATGATATGATACTATATATGAAGAACCCAAAAGACTCCACTCCAAAACTGCTAGAACTTGTACAGGAATTCAGTAAAGTGTCAGGATATAAAAACAATTCACAGAAATCAGTTGCATTTCTATACACCAATAACAAGACAGAAGAAAGAGAAATTAAGGAGTCAATCCCATTTACAATTGCACCCCAAACCATAAGATACCAAGGAATAAACCTAACCAAAGAGGCAAAGAATCTATACTCAGAAAACTACAAAGTACTCATGAAAGAAATTGAGGAAGACACAAAGAAATGGAAAAATGTTCCATGCTCATGGATTGGAAGAACAAATATTGTGAAAATGTCTATGCTACCTAAAGCAACCTACACATTTAATGCAATCCCTATCAAAATCCCATCCATTTTTCTCAAAGAAATGGAACAAATAATCCTAAAATTTATATGGAACGAGAAAAGACCTCGAATAGCCAGAGGAATATTAAAAAAGAAAGCCAAAGTTGGTGGCATCACAATTCCAGACTTCAAGCTCTATTACAAAGCTGTCATCATCAAGACAGCATGGTACTGACACAAAAACAGACACATAGATCAGTGGAACAGAATAGAGAGCCCAGAAATAGACCCTCAACTCTATGGTCAACTAATCTTCGACAAAGCAGGTAGAATGTCCAATGGAAAAAAGACAGCCTCTTCAACAAATGGTGTTGGGAAAATTGGACAGCCACATGCAGAAAAATGAAACTGGACCATTTCCTTATACCACACACGAAAATAGACTCAAAATGGATGAAGTACCTCAATGTGAGAAAGGAATCCATCAAAATCCTTGAGGAAAACACAGGCAGCAACCTCTTTGACCTCATCCACAGCAACTTCTTTCTAGGAACGTTGCCAAAGGCAAGGGAAGCAAGTGCAAAAATAAACTATTGGGACTTCATCAAGATCAAAAGCTTTTGCACAGCAAAGGAAACAGTTAATAAAACCAAAAGACAACTGACAGAATGGGAGAAGATATTTGCAAATGGCGTATCAGATAAAGGGCTAGTATCCAAAATCTATAAAGAGCTTAGCAAACTCAACACCCAAAGAACAAAGAATCCAATCAAGAAATGGGCAGAGAGGGGCGCCTGGGTGGCTCAGTGGGTTAAAGCCTCTGCCTTCCGCTCAGGTCATGATCCCAGGGTCCTGGGATCGAGCCCCGCATCGGGCTCTTTGCTTCACAGGGAGCCTGCCTGCTTCCTCCTCTCTCTCTGCCTGCCTCTGCCTAGCTGTGATTTCTCTCTGTCAAATAAATAAAACATTAAAAAAAAAAAAAAAGAAATGGGCAGAGGACATGAACAGACATCCAGATGGCCAACAGACACATGAAAAAGTGCTCCACATCACTTGCCATCAGGGAAATACAAGTCAAAACCACAGTGAGATACCACCTCACACCAGTCAGAATGGCTACAATTAACAAGTCAGGAAATGACAGATGCTGGCGAGGATGTGGAGAAAGCAGAACTCTCCTACACTGTTGGTGGGAATGCAAGCTAGTGCAACCACTCTGGAAAACAGCATGGAGGGTCCTCAAAAAGTTGAAAATAGAGCCACCCTATGACCCAGCAATTGCACTACTGGGTATTTACCCTAAGGATACAAACGTAGTGATCTGAAGGGGCATGTGCACCCAAATGTTCATAGCAGCAATGTCCACAATAGCCAAACTATGGAAAGAACCCAGATGTCCATCAACAGATGAATGGGATAAAGAAGATATGGTATATATACACAATGGAATACTATGCAGCCATCAAAAGAAACGAAATCTTACCATTTACAATGACATGGATGGAACTAGAGGGTATTATGCTTAGCGAAATAAGTCAGTCAGAGAAAGAAAACTATCATATGATCTCCCTGATATGAGGAAGTGGAGATGTAACGTGGGGGGGTTGGGGAGTAGGAAAGGAATAAAGGAAACAAGATGGGATCAGGAGGGAGACAAAACATAAGACTCTTAATCTCACAAAACAAACAGGGTTGCCGGGAGGAGGGGGGTATGGAGAGGGTGGTGGGGTTATGGACATTGGGGAGGGTATGTGCTATGGTGAGTGTTGTGAAGTGTAAACCTGGTGATTCACAGACCTGTACCCCTGGGGCTAATAATATATGTTTATAAAAAAAATAAAAAAGATTATTAAAAGAAAAAAGAAAAACAACAAGATCTAACACAGTATTAGGTTGAATTAGGAGAATAATGGAGTTTGGATCATGGGAAATAAAACTATATTTTCAAATGTGCTCTCATCAGAGCAAGTATGATAATGAGAATCCTTTAAAATGGTTCTATTAAACAGAGCTAAATGGGATGGAAAAGTCTAATCTGAGTGCCTACTTTGTAGCAAACATACTCAAGTGTGTCACAATGTAAAAGGAGAGACATGCATGCATTATCAGTAGTTAGAACAAAATGTCACCATACTTTGTGAGATGTATGAACCTAGAGCATGAGTTGTTTATTACCTATGCTCTGCCTTCTGTCTCTGGGAACCAAGAAAGAAGCCATCCATTCTGCCTGGGGTGCAGAAGTTTTCATGATCACTAGTTCCAAAGAGCTGAAACATTGTTTCTCACATTTAAGAACTCTGCACTTCAGGCAATTCCCTGCCCCCCAGGGACGCAGTGCTTGCACTCTAATTAGAAAAGCAGAAACTCTGAGTTTGGCACAGGCAGCCCCAGCTTCATTCATCAGTATTCCCTACATCACAACACGAGATCTGGTATTATCTATTCTGTTTAATTACAATGAAAGAAAATACTGGTATAATAAATGGGTTTATCAAATCCTACTAGGTCATGACTCATTATTTAAGAAATATTGCCTCACATTGTCTCTAAAGTTTCTACCGCCCCCAATATTTAAACTTTCCATTAATGCAATGATAGTCCAAGATATAAAATGACACAGAGTATGAAGAAATAGGACTCCCTCCAGTGGTTCAGTGGATAGTTACTTTTTAATAAAAGATCAGTTTTTTTTTCTGTTAGCCCTGAAAAACAGTATAAATCATGTAAAATTTTTATAGACAAAGTATTTTTTATAGATGGTCTTTGTCATAAAAGTTTCTTTTTTTTAAGGTTTCTTTTTTTAATTCAACAGAGCATGTGGTAGCTATTAGTCTTCATCAAATAGTAAATGTAAATCTGAAGATTCAAGACAAAAAAAAATTGGACTAGAAAAATACTGCCAAATTTATTTTAACAGTACTTTGAAACCAATTTTATAAAAATAAGAATCATTTTTAAAAAATCATCTGCCATTGGTTCTTTTGTAAAACCCAAATCTTAAACAACATTTGAACTAAGGTAATACTCAAATTAAAATCCTAAAAAAATTATAGAATGTTTTACAGAAATGATCTATAATTTTTTCCCCTGAATCCATTATCTGTGGCCATGTGAAATGAGATGAGGATCTGCCTACCATTATATCTCTGCACTCTTTCTCTCCCTGACTCATTACACAAATCTGATTTACCCAAAGGCAACAAGATACATATATATATTTATATGCAAGTAATAATACATGTATATACATATAAATTTCTTCCTACCCACATTATAAAATCTTACCTCTTTGCTTTCTTCCAGATCTGATTCACTACTGAAGTCTTCTGTGTTTAAATTTTCAAAGTCAGACTCTCCTACAGCAATTGGTACAGTCACAGTGAGACTGGGATTGTTTATGAATGACATGTAATCACTTTCATCAATAATGTATTTTTCAACACTGCTGCCAGTTCCTATTCCACTTGTGGTTCCATTCACGTCTTTAAGATAGTCAAGATCTTTTCCAATTTCTGTTGTATGATTGGACATACAACTGTCTTTCTTATTATTTAGATCATCAAGTGGTTTAATTTCATCTAAAATCTTCTGTTTTCTAACAAAGGATTGTTGAATAAATTCATATATTTTTCTCTTCACGTAAGCTACTCCCTTGTGCATCCTGTCCACAGCTATTTGGAGATTGTTCATTTCATTATCATCATCCGTGGCTGCAAGATTGTCTGCACTAAATGAGCTCAGAAGCAAGGCCAGAAAGAGGTTCAGGACCTTAAAAATAGGACAGACATGATTATAATCTTACCCCAATGTAAAGAAGAGCAGATTGAGATCACTCACTCCTTGAAGTGTAGAGGAAACTCTAAGTTCTAACAGCTAGGTAAGAAAGAAACACCAGAGCACAGTGATTAGAAGTCAGGCAATCTGAATTTGTGATCTGGCTCAGTAGCTACTACACTCTACAACCTTGGGAAAAGACATGATTTCTGTTGGTCTCAGATTCTCCCACTTATAGAATGAAGGAGTCGAATGAGTTCATCTAAGGTTTCGCTATGTTTAAAATTGTATGATTATAAGAAAACATATTGAAATATGTACCGTATAAAAGTTCTAACCTTAAAAATCATTGATGTTTGCAGTTATGCATTAAATATATTTATAGTTTCTCTTTTGATAAACGGAGATGTTGCGTGAGATAATAATTAAAACAAATCATTATGATCCAGAACAAGAATCAGTATCTTAACATAGGCATTAACACTTATTTTCTTAACCTATTATATTTCTTATACTCCACTATTGATTAATTAGGAGAACTGTTTATAAATAATCTCTAATATTTCCATAAGACTGACACTTAATATACGTATCTTTTGGAACGTATTAAATTTTTCTATACTGTAAATAGTACTTCATGTTTTAAACTTAAGGAAGAGAAGAATTGGACAGTTACTCCATTTGGGTAATCTCAGGCATCATTAGTCCACCCTTATTTGACTGAGAACCACTAGAGAATTGATTAACATAAGTTGGCTAACACACCTGCCATATGACCTAGAGTGATTGAATGCTATATGCCATGAAGAGGCAAGGAAATGGAAAAATCACTATGAACACTTAAAAGACACCACCCTTTAGTCCTATACTGGCAAGTAAGATTAAGCTTTCTTTAAAAATTTTTTCAGATTTCTCCCTCCCTTTTCTCTGAATTTGTAACATATTCCCAGCATATCCTTCTAGGCCTGTCTTTAATACTCTATTAAAATGCATTACTAAATGTGATGAAATGACTGACAAGGTTGATTTGAATATAAAAACAGTAGGGTCACTACTATATTGCTGTGTGAGACCCTATGCATATGTAAGGCTAGACACTTCACAAATTATTAATCATAGTTTTTGTTTTGGACAAAATGGCCACCATTCTGTTACACTCTTAATCTATTTCTGAAATACATATCTTAAATGGGTACACACCACCAAGTTTCCAATCACCATGACCATCATGAAGACAGTAAGACACATGGCTTGACCAGCGACTTCCATACAGTCCCACATGGTTTCTATCCACTCTCCACACAGCACACGGAACACAATCAGGAAGGAGTGGAAGAAGTCATTCATGTGCCAGCGTGGGAGCTCACAGCTGGTGGAGATCTTGCAGACACAATCTTTGTAGCTTTTACCGAAGAGCTGCATGCCGACCACCGCAAAAATGAAGACGATGATGGCCAACACCAAGGTGAGGTTACCCAGAGCCCCCACTGAATTGCCGATGATCTTTATTAGCATATTCAATGTTGGCCAAGATTTTGCCAACTTGAAAACTCGGAGCTGGAAAATAAAAAAAATTAATATATATTATTATGATCTTTTCATATATGATCATGATTAATATTGAATCTCTTACAACATCTGTCCTGCCCTTGAACCCACTCAGGCTCATGGCTAATTTTTGGACCCCCTAGGAAGAATCTCATTCTTCCATATTTTAACCAGGTAGATTGGTTTCCCTGAGAGTGAATTTTTTTGAGATTACTTGGGGTCCAACTGTCCTTCATTTGTTTTGTGAACAATAATCTCTGTTGATTGTGATTCAGATGCTAATGTTAGTGTCAGGCCTGGCATGCCTTCGAACCACATTCACAAAACAAATGAAGGACAGTTGGACCCCAAGTAATCTCAAAAAATTACTTGTTACTTGTTTGTAAATAGCATGCAAAGTGACATCATATAGAGCCCCTGCTATAGGAAGAGACAAGTGTTTATTATTCATTAATACTCCTTTGGACCACTGACATAGCTAGATGCCTTCATTTAAAAATTTGGAGATTTCTCATACCTATAGTTATTTCCCTGATTTGTGAAGACATGTATGTAAATCAGTGGGCATGGTAAATAACCCTACATATTTTTCTCCTCTGATTTAGGGAAGGAGAATATTTTCCAGAGGTCCAATAAGGAATTTTCTGCATGCCCACCTTGCCTCTGATCACCATTTACCATACAAAGGGCTGTTTATATTTTCAAATTACTATTAAAATGTGATATATTTTCATTAAAAATATTTTCTTCAATCCAGAAATATTAACTGTAGTCATCTCTAGAAACAATAGTTAGTAACAATGGCAACTGATTATATATTAAACTTCACCTATTTTTTTAAATAAAGTTTTTTTCTAAATAAGTGAAGATAATTTTTTTTTTTTCATTCAGGGATAGTTTTGATGATGCAAATGTTACACAAAAGTTTAAAATGTAATAGTTGTGTAGTAAAACCTATGAGAGTAGCATATAAGAGCCCTGCTTGTTGGACAGGTTTTGTTTCTGTTGCTGGGGTTTTGTTTTTTTGGGGTTTTTTTTTTTTTTTTTTTGGTTTTTTTACCAGTCGGAATGAACGGAGAACTGATAATCCTTCCACATTGGCGAGGCCCAGTTCTACCAGGCTAAGCGTCACAATAAAACCATCAAAGATATTCCAGCCTTCTTGGAAATAATAGTAAGGATCCATGGCAATAATTTTCAGAAACATTTCTGCTGTAAAGATCCCAGTGAAAACCTAAGATCAAAACAAAATTACTTTAATTCCATCAGATAGTGATAAAGTAGAATGACTTAGCATTTGATCACAGAACAAAATGTTCGTGCTAATTTCCCCACAATGATTCTGTTACTAGATACATTTCTGTAGTAAATTATAGTTTATAAAAGAGCTCCCATTTACTTTATTTCATTTTATTGCCACAGAAGTTTATAGAGTCACTAGTGCAGGTAATACAAACATTACTTTACCAGTGACTCGCCTGGTATCATACAACTAGAAAATGGCAAAACTAGGAGTTGAGCCCCAATCTGTTTTTTTTGTTTGTTTGTTTGTTTGTTTGTTTGTTTTTTGAGCCCCAATCTGTTTTTAACTTCCATCACATCAAACTGCCTGTCCCTCCAGACTTCATGCAGCACAGGTACTCACAACGTCTTGTCCCTGAACATTTTATTTATCTATAAGCGAATCCCATCTTCCTCAAATCTGATCATTATTATACACATGTATCTATTACTATAATATGTGTGTTACTATTATCAATTTGTTAAGCATGTGAAAAAGTCAATTTACTTCCATGGTATAAATATCGAAGCTTTAAAACCGTAAATACTACAATGCAGGATGCTTTACATGTCTTGCTTTTTACCATCAAAAATCTTAAACCTCAAAACAAATACTATGAAAAATCCATACATTCCTTTAAAGTCCTCTTTCTTTCAGCAAATAAAAGCTAGTATTCCTAAATTGAGTCAACTGACAAACACTTTAATAATTCATGTTGTTTAAGCACAGAAGAGGAGGATTTAGGTGACAGCCTTTACCAAAAATGGCCTCACTAATCAAATAAAACACAAAATGTACTGCAGGTTTTCAATATTTGATGGTTTTGATATAGAAGAGATGGATAAAACAACACATATCCAACTTAGATCTTGGAAGTGGAAAAGCTGAACACGTTTTTGAATTGTTATATTTTTGCTTATAATGATGATGATTAAGCAAAATAAAAAGATCTTACCCCCTCCCCTTTTTAAGCCTTCATCAGCTAGGGAAACTGCGCTAATATCATTTCAAAAAGCGTGTCCTTAAATTGCTTTTGCATCTTGAAAAAATTATAAATATCAATATTGACTTTTCCAGTAGTATTCTAGGACTATGCCTATTGCTGTCTTTCTCAGTTTTTGCTTTGACATTAAGGGCCATTGTGGTGGGCAAAAAAGTAGGGTGTAGCCAGCTAGATATAATTCTTGTCTTTTGGGAACCAGGTGGTAGAAAGAGTGCTTTAAGCTATTATTAAATGGAAACAGTTTCTCAAACAGAAAATTCAAAGATTGAACACATTTACCTTCCAATACGCTTACCAAGTTTCCTACTGTAAGCACATTATTGAAATGTTCTGTCATTGGATAGTGTTCCATGGCCATGAAAAGGGTATTTAAGACAATGCAGATGGTGATGGCCAGATCAACAAATGGGTCCATCACAACCAGGTTGACAATATGTTTCACTTTTAACCAATATGGTGAACAGTCCCAGATTAAGAATATGTTGGAAAATTTATACCAACAGGGTGGGCATTTCTGTCTGGATTCTTCAAGTTCTAAATTTAAAAAAAAAAAAAAACCACCAAAAGATATATTTTCATACACACATATATTTATTTCAGATGCACTAGACTAATTTTTCAGTAATCAACACATTTTTATTTGTTAAAGAGTCAATCTCTTTTGTACTTAAAAAAAAAACTATAGAATTTATTCTTTAGACACCTGAAGATATTTTGTCAACATACACATAGAGCAGAGATAGCACAGAATAGTATTTTTCTCATATGCATTGACAATATGGCTCAGCACGTGGCCTGAAGTGAATGGTCTTTTAAAGTTTTAAAGTTTCAATAGGAACACGGGATGCAGAAACGTAGATACTGTGTGTAATCTTATGTTAATATCTGTCTAAACTGTCAACCTAAAGCAACAAGAGATAGGGGAGGAATGAATATGAGTCAAGAATCATCTTTAAATTTGTTTTCTTGGGGCACCTGGGTGGCTTAGTCTATTAAGGATCTGCCTTCAGCTCAGGTCATGATCCCAGGGTCCCGGGATGGAGCCCCACATCAGACTCCCTGCTCAGCAGGAAGCCTGCTTCTCCCTCTCCCACTCCCCCTGCTTGTGTTCCCTCTCTTGCCATCTCTCACTCTCTCTGTCAAACAAATAAATAAAATCTTTAAAAATTTTTTGTTTTCTTCTGTGAAATGACCCACTTCTTCCCTCCAATCTTCAGAGTATTTAGAATGATGCTGAAGTCCTAAACTAAATGGAACAGAAGAGAGGGTCACTATGACTAATGAGATTAGCAGCCCTAACAGAAATGCTTTATTCTGCATTTCCAAGGAATTGTCACGCACAGGAAAACAATCTTTAGATTTCCAATATCATTGTGCATAAGTAATCTTTTTAAAGCTCCTAGACTATATGAGTAGGTATAACAAATACTAACTCTTAAATAAGATCTATTATATTCTCTTTAGAATGTCCTGTTTTCAATTTACAAACAGAGATATTTGTTTCAAGTGAGACAATATAAGCTTGATTGAAAATAATTGAATGGAAATGGAAGGTGTAACAAACCTTCTACTGTATTTGTTAAAATGCTGGCTATACTCATTGCTCGTTGCCTTTGGGAAGGATCTTCTAGAAAATCCATAGAAACATGGAAAGAACTTGACCTTCTCTTCCTCATCTCAGTCTCAGTGGTCGTTCCCTATAAAGAAAATGCTAATGTATTAAATGATTAACTTGTGCAATACGCTAAGCAAAGAACCAAATGTGACATAGCGAATTTCATGAAACACATGCATCGTGCACTTTCGTATTTAGTTGGTGATGGCAGAGATTGCTGACTTATTGTATCATTAACCTGGAATATCCAAACTGTCAACCATTTAGTTATATAGCAAAAACTGAGTTTTTTAACCTTCTAATTACATAATTTTACGAGACGTGATGTCATTTCAGTACAGTTAATAAGTCTCTTGAGAGACATATTGAACAGTTCGCCTCATTTCTGAACTGATCATATACAACGAACAACCTGAAAAGTCATATACGTGGTCAGGCATTTTATTTTGAGAAGGTAGGCATTTATTTTTCAAGAAATACAAATGATTACAACACAGGTAGCCACCATCTCATTTTCTGTACACAAGACATAGATGGTCATTGACAACACAAACTGTATGTGAGAAACACACATGCTGCATGGACAACAGTTTCATCCAGGGTACCAAAGCAATAAGTCATCTAATTCTGACTTCGTCATGCCTCATCATGCTGATATATTTCCAAGTGAGTTACCCGTCTAATAAGAGGCAGCCTGTGTTCAGAAACTCCTCATCCTCATATACATTCACAAACACGTAACACATGTTTGTACAGACAATTTTTTTCTGTCTGTGTTAATGATCTATTTATGTCTCATCACTTAGGTTCATTTTAAGAAGACTTATATCAGCATTTTTTTTTAGAAAGACATATGTGAATACTGGAAATTTTAAGATAACAATGAAGCTATCTATGGAGGCACAGTGTTCTTGAAAATCTTCTAAAATAAGGCAGAGCTATAGTGAAGAATCTGTTGGAAAGATTTATTATACACCCTTTATACTTGAACAGAGGAATCATTCATTTACTTTTATATCAAAGCTTTAGAGGATGTCTTGCTACCTAAGCTCAGCATGGGTATATAGCAAATCCTCCAAGCGGAGGCAGCAATTTATTATTATGTCTAATTTATTCTTAGCATGTTTAATAAGTAAATGCATTTGGTGTTATGCAAGGGAGTGCTGAGGCCTTAAGTTTTAGTTGGTTAGTCTATTAAAGGTATTACAAGATGCAGGTGCATTCACAGCTTGACCAACCAGGAATCATTCTCAAAGGGTTCCATTCTGTAGAAACACTGGCTGGTGCAGCAATAATGGGCCAGCCATGCCTGAACTATTTAAAACTTCCTTACATTGTCATCAGTAGCTGGCTTATCTATTATCACCTCTGGCAGAAGCTGTCCAACAGGCGATGTAGGAACTGAAGGTCCACCAACCAAGGAAACCACACCATTGCAATCCACAGTGCTGTGCATCTTCCCATTTGCTGGAAACATTGCCAGCATCCGGGAAGACCTACTGGTCTGACTCAGGTTACTGTTGCGCCTTTCTCCATGTCGTCGGGGCACAAACAAGGAGTCTCTCCGGCTCTCATTATCCTCAAAGGTGCTGTGCTCATCATCAGCAAAGTCATTCTCCGATCCCACATCTTTAGCTCGCCCTCTAAAGCTGAAAAGGCTTGTTCTGCTATTTCGCCTTGGAGAAAATAGGGAGCCACGGATGCTCAACAAAGACTAAAAGTTTGAAACCAAAAAAAGTATAATCATATTAATATAGCCATTTGAAATGTGCTTTTAATTTTGCAAGATTAAGTTGAAGGCGATTTCAGTATTCATAAGAGAATGTGATCCATTCCTTTTGATTAACATTCTTGTTTTATGTGCTCAGATTAAATTGGTTTTATAAGAGAAGAATTCTTGTCCTTGAGATTATGAATGGGAAGATAGATCACAACTTAAAGTTACCAAAAAAAAAAACAAAAAAACAAAAAAAACCCCAAAACCTGAAATCACCATTTTTCACATTCAAAAGGAAATATCCTTAGCACATACTAGGAACACCATCAACATTCAATAAACATTGGCAGCATGACCTTCACAAGGACACATTTGTTCTTACTGCTCTTTCTTTTCAAGGAATTTCAACACGTTTCACAAATGGTTTCAGGTCATCTTCCTAAAATCAGTTTACTTTCATTATTATCACTGTTTCATCTGTAAGGCACAGACTTCTAAAATTCAGAGTAATGTGTTTTTTGGTAATGTACATCACACCTGATATTTTCAGAAGCACACATGCTGGTTTATAAAGAAGTTAGGCAACAAAACAAAACAAAACAAAAAAACACCACATAAAATAACCAAAAGAAGTTATCAATCAGCCAGCCCCTTATGCACATTTTTTGTTTGGTTTGTTATTATTTTCATTAAGGAGGCTGAGGAGCAGCAAGTATAAATGTCATTAGTTTCAAAAGGTATCAGCAGGTAGTTTCAGGATGAGAATCCAGGTCTTCTGAATTTCAACCCAGTGTGACCCCAACTACAGAAAGCCACAGGCTTACATATATGTTGAGTAAAATTTTCTCATAGCTATGTGAAGAAAGTATAGGTTTAAATACAATAGACATAGCAGTCAATTCAGTTGATGACCATTCATAAATCTGATTTAATTCTCCCCCTCTCTTCAGTGTTCTGATTTCCATCCATGCATCCTTTAACTCTGCGGTGCCATACCTGGTGTGGGGAGGAGTACCTCTTTTCATACGTCAATCGGTTCCCTTCTATGGAGAAGCGAAACCCTTTTCTCCTGATGCTGTCTTCAGATTCAGATTTATGGAACTCATCCTCATCCTTCTCTTCCCCACCAGACTGCTCTTTCTGTTTTCTTTTCTTTCTCCGATTTCTTCTTTCCTTAGCACTCTTGGAGCTCAACTTGGAGGCTTCAGATGAGCTGTCAGAGAGCCCCCCAGTGGCACTAGGTTCTCTGGAATGTTCTGAGGCAGTGACAGCTGCTGCCTGCTACATTAAGGAGAACTGGTTTTAGTATGGCGTTGGAGACTTTATCTTTTTAAGCTCAAGTATTTTTAGCACATTAAAAAAAATACATTTAGCTGACTCAAGCTGATGGTCCATAGAAGAAGCTCTGCAAGTACAAATGGGATTTTCCCCTCTTTCTATCTAATGAAGACTTTCAGGGTTAATGCAGTTTTATCTGTACTAACGTTTATTGTGCTTATATTACACCCCAAAGACCACATATTCAAAAGGATCAATAAAGCATCAATAAGAACATAAACTTATATTATTTTGGGGGATTTGATTTACTCTAGAAATTGGTATTTAATTAACACTATCTTCTTTTCTCTGAAAAAGAAACTGTAGCATGGAAGAAAAGCTAAATGACTTAATTGAGGTCGTATCTCAAGGTAGGAGGAATGCGATAAAAAGGTGAGGTCCTCTTCCTAGGTATTGAAACTAGGCTGCCAAAATATTATCAGTCAGATTTATGGAAGATGATCAAATCCCTTCCTTGCCCCTTCATAATCCAGAAGACTGGAGAAAGGGCGGTCAACAGTTTCTACTAAGCAAGACAAGACATTCCTTTCTCTGAATACCATCCCCAGCTTCTTTAGCTCAGCACTGGTTCTTGCTGGACACATGGGCATGGAATGAGAACAGTTTTTTGATCATAGCTTGTACTGGTACTCAGTTGGCACTTTTGGATTATTAGCATTGTTCTCAGAGTACCCTCAATACAGGGACTCTTGCCAATAAATTAATACTCCCCAAACAACTTTATTCTAAAGTAAAGACTCTTGAGTTTGTATACTGAGCAGAAAGCATGAGGGAAGATGAAAGTGATAGGACAGGCATTTTATTGTACGATGAGTACCAACACCTCTCTGTAAGAACAAACAATCCATAGGTCACTTGTTCTCCATAAAATTGGTGACTTCTATATGCCTGTTGAATACTGCTTTGTTACAGAACATTATAATACTTCATCACTTCCTTATTTACTATATATGAAGGGCAAGTAAAAAATCATATTAAAGGCCAATACATTTTTGGTTAAAGAAAAGGATAGACTATCTTTTAAGAGCCAGATGAACAACTTTTTATATGATAACCAATACTTTTTTCCCAAGAAAAGATGGCTTCTTACAATTTTCTCCTAATGCCAGTATACCCATTCTGTAAGTTTTTCACTTGAGAAGATTTAAAATCACATTCCCCCTTTAGTTATAAAAATCTTAAAACATTAAAAAGACATGAGAGCATTCCACTGTGGTCAATATTGCAGACATGTTAGAAAAATTAAACTAAATGATCTACAGATGATCAATATATAGAAATAATTACTAATCTTTCATACTACCAGCTTCTCTTAAGTAGAGTCAAACAATTATCCGTCTCTCACTTTCTCTCAGGTATTTTTGTAACAACTGAAACAATAAAAAAGAATTGTACCATGAGACAGGACAAATTTGATTTGGTGAATTTACCTGAGCTGCCTCCTGTTGCTTTTTAAGCTGTTCGAGCATCTGCTGAAATTCAGCCTCTTTCTGTTCTGCCTCTTCTAAGGTGGCCTGATTCTGCTCCTCATAGGCCATGGCCACCACAGCCAGGATCAAATTTATCAGATAGAATGAGCCCAAGAAAATGACCAGCACAAAAAAAATCATGTATGTTTTTCCAGCAGCACGTAATGTCTGAAAATAAGATCATTAAAATTATTTTTTTAATATCATTTCATAAACTACTGGCTTCAGCTTTCAATTTACTTGTGGGTCATGTAGGACTCCAACATAAATAATAATTATGATGGTCACACCCCCTTCTACCTCTTTGTTTCTTTATCCTCTTCCTCTTCCTTTTTTCCTAACTCATGAGTTCACATTTTGATCTCTAGGAGGGAATTCTTGGACTCACCAAGAATAAAATGGAATCAAATAAAATACAATGAAGATTCCACCAAAGATCTGAGCCTGTGATAAAAGTTAAGGAGGACATCAAAGTTATCTTTCTATGTCTGCTTATTAATTTTCATCTCCTGCCACTTGAGGGCACAGATGGGGCAGAGGGGAAGATATAACTTGTAATTGAGAAGACCTGTGAATGGAGAGGGTGGAAAATAGGTTTTGGGCCAAAAGGAAATGAGAAAGAATTGCTAGCCTTGTCATCACCATGCTTACTGTGTGTTATAATCAATAGGATAAAGGAATTCAAATCTCCTAATTTCAATTTCTGTTCCTTTTACTATATAATACTGTGATTTGGATTTCACAACGAAGATGATTTTCTTATATGCTTCGACATAAATGCGGTATATCTCTTCAGATTCTCACCAGTTGGTACAGATTTTCCCAGAAGTCCTGAGTCATCAGTCGAAACAGAGACAAAAAAGCCCAACTGAAAGTATCGAAGCTTGTATAGCCATAATTAGGATTTCTACCAGCTTTCACACACACATATCCTTCTGGACATTGACTATAAAAGGGACAAAAGACAGTATTACAAGAAGTTCTGCTAACTTTTTATTTTCATACCATGCTATACGTATAACACTGTCTACCCAGGAAAATTGGCTACTTTAAGGGATAGAAGTTATCTCAAGGGATAGAAGCATGATAAGTAAGTAACATATTTCCCAGCTTTTGACATAACATAGTTTTACTAGCCTCTTGATGTCGTCATTAAAAAAATGCCTAGCATTTTTAATAATATTTTACAAAACTATTTTCTGTTGATAATTAGCATTTGAGCACACTCTAGTTCATTTTCCCTACTATGAAGCCTCTAGGGTTGCCTTTTAGCTCACATATAGTACTCTAAGGGACACAGCATTAAAGGTAAAAGTATTATTCCTTGTTTTATGAAACATAAAAGCTTGCTTAATCTTTGAATAATCCCTTACCTTAGAAGTAATATTAATTATAGCAAATAAGTATTAATAAAGTATACACATACACAAGCACATACAAATTATTGGCTTACCCTGCATCAGAGCTATTTCCACATAGTAGTGCATCCAAAACACCCTCCAGAAAATAATGATATCCTGGTCAGAAAAAAGAAAGTCAAATGATGAGCATTTGCATTACATTGCAAAATGAAAGCAAGAACAGGCTTAACTTTTAGGATTCATAGAGTAATTTAAAATACGTTATGTAATTCATTCAAAGACTCAGATTTTGCCACTTCTCCCTGTAAATACTAGATATTGTACTATAAGGATTGGATACTTAATAATAGAAAGCATTTGTTCTTTGTGAATGTAAAATTTGTGATAATCACAGGTGCTAGCAGAAAAATTTAAAAGGTATCGGTGTTTTTCCCACCACCCTTGTGAAAAAAGAAAAATTTCATTCTGTAAAAATAGATAAGCATGACAGATTCCTTTGTTTTTCAAAAAGTCCACACATTCGAAAATAAAGGGATTGTATCTTTTCTTTCTTCTGTATATTTAAACACTATTTATAAATATTTAACAGTCAATTTTAATTTACATTGTATCAATTTCCAGAATATATCAGAGACAGCTTATAGCAAAAGGTGCATAAATCTGCTAAAAAAATGTAACAAAAAGTGTTAAATAGTAAAGCTAAAATAATTATTAGGGTGACTATTATCTCAAAGCTTTCTTCCTCTGACAAATTCCTTAGATTGTTTTAACATCAGGTTGAAGTATCACTTCTTTTGTAAATTGTTCTTTGATATTCTCCACTTCCTACCCACTAAAGAATGGCAAAATTAAGAACTCTTCTCACCGTGTTACCGGTAATATGTAGCTACTTCCATTACTATTATACTTATTGTCCTATATTGTAATTATTTCTTTACAAATATTGTTACTCCTTGAAAGAAAATCTGATCATTAGTTATTTCCATATTACTATTGCTAGGGCCCAGCAGCCTTTCAATAAAGTTGATTGAATAAATAAGTGAAATGATGACAAAAAGAGAAATGTATCAAATTAAATCATCACTTTAAAAATTTGAGTAAAATTGACAATGTTGCTTTAGTTGCAGGTGTACAACATAGTGATTCCACAAGTTTCTACATTATGCTATGTTCACAAGTGTAGCTACTTTCTGTCCTGACACATTGCTATTACAGTATCATTGACAATTTTCCTAATGCTATGCCTTTTATTCCTGTGACTTATTCACTCTGTAACTGGAAGCCTGTGTCTCCCACTCCCCTTCACCCATTCTGGCCAACCTTTCACTCCTATCCCTCTAGCAACCGTCAGTTTATTCTCTGTATTTATAGGTCTGAGTCTGTTTTTGATTTTCTTATTCATTTGTTATCGTATTTTTTTAGATTTCACCTATGAGTGAAAGCAGATGGTATTTGTCTTCCTCTGTCTGTCTGACTTATTTCAGTGCCTAATGAAATAAAACCCTCTAATTCCACTACTGAGTATTTACTCAAAGAAAATGAAAACACTAATTTGAAAAAATATATGCACCCCTATGTTTATTGCAGCATTATTTGCAGTAGCCAAGATATGGAAGCAACCTAAATGTCCATCAACAGAAGAATGGATAAGGAAGATGTGGTGTACACACACACACACACACACACACACACACACACACACACACACACAATATTTTAAAGCTATAAAAAAGGATGAGATCATGACATTTAAATAATCAAGTGTTTTGTTTCGTTTTAAGATTTAATTTTTCTATTTGTCAGGTGAGGGAGAGAGACAGAAAGAGCACACAAACAGAGAGCAGCAGGCAGGAGAAGAGGAGAAGCAGGTTCCCTGCTGAGCAAGAAGCCCAATGCAGGACTCTATCCCAAGACTCTGGGATCATGATCTGAACCAAAGGCAGATGCTTAACAGACTGAGCCACCCAAGCATCCCTATAATCAAGTTTCAAGAAGAAAAATTTTGGATTTTATAAAAAGAAATATTTTCTAGATGTTAAATTTTCAGAGAAACTTATTCTATGCATAGTTCTATAGAGGATACAAAAACACGCAGTGGGAAATACTTCCATTGCTTATGTCTTTACTTCTTCTAACACAGACAAGTAAATTTGGAGAGTATTTCTTAACTTTCAATTAAAATGAAATGCAGTGAAAGGGATATGATACACTCTGGATGAGTTTTTGACATCAGGTATTTATAAATGAAGTTTTAGCCATTAATGTCAATGATCTAGAAGCTTTATCTGAAGAAAAGACAACTTTCAGTTATAAAGTTTATCTTTAATTTTAACAAATTTGATTTTCTATTACTTTAAAGGACAAGCCATTTTATTTATATTTGCATTCAACGTAAAATCATCTTTTCAACAGATGGAGCCTTGTTAGGCAAAAAGATAAGTATAAGTTTATAGAGCTGAAAACGCCTCAGATATTTAGGATTTCTTTTACTTTGACTATAAGAGAAAAGGAGTCCAGCACATTTTCACTAGAGAGAATAAACCCTAACTGACATCCTCATAGTTGGTTCCTTGATTTCAGATGAAGAGAAAAAAAAAAAAACAGATTTCAGGGAGCTGGTGACAGAAGTAGACTCATTGGCATATATGAAGTGAATCAGGGACAAGTATTTTTCTTACCCTAGAGATCTGTAACTATTTGCAAATTATTTGTTGGCATATCACTAATGTCATGAAAGAGTTAATCTGTATCCTCCAAGGTATTTTCCAGATCTCCGACTATAAAAAGACACTAAGTAGGTTTTTTATTATGCTATCATGACTTTAAGAATTATCCAACTACAAGTAATTTTTCATGACTAATCTTACTTGTTTTACGAAGCAGTCACTAAGGCTTTTTCTTTGTTTTTTTTTTCTAAGTATTACTCATCACCTTAAAATAATAAAGATATAAGCCCATCTAAAGACTAAGTTTTATATATTTAATACTTTTCTTTTAAAAAGACATTCCCTCTCCCCATGAATTATGTTCTGTGCCTGCTTTTGAAACATTGCCACTGGCAAATACAAAAAGTAAATAAAAGAGAAAATTGTACTTACTTTCTTTGCAGCTGAATTTTTCAGCCTCCCATATAATGATACCATAGAAAATGGCATTTAGGAGTCAAAATTAGAACAGTTATCAATAAAATAATTAAGTGTATATGCAAACCATTGGTGTGATGACTAAGAGATCACAATTTATTATGCAATCATTTTCAGAAAATTTTCTATGCCTTGGTGGAAGGCAAATCAACAGTGAAAAAATAAATTTACATAACAAAAATTCTTACTTGTATCTTGAATATATGACTTCCAGTCAAACTCAAAGCGAGTTTCATTGACAAGTGTGCCATTGTAATTCATAGTTACATTCCTCTCTACGCTGTGTTCCTCCAGGGAAGCATTGGTGGGAGGCCATTGTACACATTTGTTCCGCAGGTTACCCATGAACAGCTGCAGCCCAATCAGGGCAAACACGCTCAGACAGAACACAGTCAGGATCATGACATCGGAGAGCTTCTTCACCGACTGGATCAGAGCCCCCACAATGGTCTTCAGGCCTTAAAGAAAGAAGGCTATGACTATGAAGACTTAGAAGGTCGGAAAGAAACAAAACTTCACTTGATTTTCTTGAAAACATATATTTCATGCATCAGTTTGAAAATAATTATAATGCTAGTGGAAAAGCAACACTTCATGGTAGGCTAAAGTGCTAAGGAGATAAACTCTGGAAACATAATGATCCAAACATTGAAATGAAGGTCATATCCCATTATGTTGAGAGAAAATAATGGGAGATTCATGGTCTTCATGAAGCCTATATTAAGAAAAGGCTCTTGTATTTCTCCTTTTGCTAATGAAACTCACCCCATACATTCATTAGGGTCAGTTATCAGTTTTATAGCAAATTACCTGAACACATATTCTTAAATGCCTATTTATAAAGAGGAAAAGTTTTGCTATAATTCTGGAGGTGGTGTATGTGGTGAAAGTGTATGACTACACCTTCAGATAATAAATCCTTTATGCAGATTCATGTTACTCTTTATTATCTTATTTCCTTTATTTTAAAGCAATATTAGGATTTATATTGTATATACATCATCATCAATACCTACAATGAACAACAAATTACAAATTGGTACATTCAGTAGAGACCAAATCCTTGGTACAACTGACATGGAGAAAAAGAAAACAAAACATGACATCTCTAAGTACAAATCACACACAGACTATGTATTTCAGTATCTCATAAAAAACACTATTAAAATCCTAGGATAAAAAACACTATTAAAATCCTAGGCTGACCAAAAGTAGAAAAACATAAAAAACTTAAGTCCAAAAAAATAAGAATTATTTCCTGTAAAGCACTTGATTTTGATTATGATTTTGATTACTTTATTATGATTCTTTATTTTCTGTAATACTGCCAAGCAAAGAAACTCTCACTGAGAAAACTTGATGGGTCAGTCCCAATTTTTAACTTAGCTCTCACCTGGAATGACTGAAATTGTTTTCAGTGCTCGGAGAACTCTGAATGTTCTCAACGCTGAGACATTGCCCAGGTCCACAAACTCTGTCACGTATCTGTAATAGGGAGTTCACACACAACACAATAACAGGATACAAAGAAAGAGTTGTAGGCACAAGGAGCCTTGTGCTTCATACCAATCACTCCTTACCTGGAATTACAGAAATAGTTTTCAAAGCTCTCAAGACTCTGAGAGTCTGAAGAGCTAAAAAATTGCCTAGGCTTACAAATTCTGTTATATACCTGTAGAATTAAATCAGAGTTATTCAAGATTTAAGCAGGGTTTATATTATTTTCTTGGGCCTTTTATGAAGACCTTCTTGGTGACTCAAAATGATAATTTTGTTTTCTTAACCTATGTAATTTAAGGCTGTTGGTAGATGTAAACTTCATAAAGTATATAATCCTGTTGCTATTTTGGCAAGCAATATAACCAACATCATGTGTAACTAAGGAGAATTGAGTAAACAGAAATAATTCTTGGCTATAGTTTCAGGGTTTCAATTTAAAAAAAAAAAAAAAGGCATGAAAACATCCAAGAGAAATTTAGGCAGGAAATGGCAGATTGCCTTACTATCTGTACATGAAAAGGTTTTTCTAGTGCAACTCCTAAGTGAAAGTTAGGCAAGGTAAGAACAAGATTTTTTGAGGGCTTTATGGTGCCCCTGGAATTACTGCTACCTGAGTCTCAAAAAACCATTGTCTCAACATGCTTTCTTTGGAACTGTAGCCAGAAGGAATGGTGAAGAATGGGCTTATCCTAACTAGTTCTGGAAATAAGATGAGACAGGCAGCATTTGAAGCTCTGGGAATGTCAGCCCTGCTTCTCTTCCGATCTACCCCATTAGGCCTACAAGAAGTCAAGAAGAAGCCAAGCTCCTGAAGAAATGGTGAGGACAGGTGGACACTGATCACCTTCCTCCACCCTAATTTTACCTATTCCTCAATGGCCTTTGATTAGTCCTCGGAGTCTCTCCTTCCTTGGGCAAGTTTACCACTAGAAAAAAAAGGAGACGGATGGACAAAGTGTGCATATTACTGAGTGTATCTGGATGGGAGATGAAGATAAGGTTTAGGTTGAGGGTAAAGACAACATGAAAATCATAAAGGGAAAGAAAAGAAGAAGAAAGAAATGGGATCAGGTGAGGAATAGGAAGAGATGGAGAACGTGTCTGCTCATAAGTCTTGAAAACCAATTTGTTGGTGAAATAAAAATTTATTTGGATACATATATATATTGGATACATAATATATTAAATACCTTATTGGATACATAATACATTAAATATCTTATTTTTTCCTATTAGTTTTATCTGTCAAAATGTTTTGATGCTCATAGATGCTTATATTCCATTATTCTACCACACTAATAAAAGAAGGCAGAGAGAGGGGCATCTGGGTGGTTCCGTCGGCAAAGCATCCGACTCTTGATTTCAGCTCAGGTCACGATCCCAGGGTTGTGAGATGAAGCCCCACATTAGGCTCTGTGCTCAGCATGGAGTCTACTTGTTCCTCCCCCTCCCTCTGCTTGCAGGCGCGCTCTCTCTCTCTCTCTCAAATAAATAAATAAATAAATAAATAAGTAAATAAAATCTTTTTTAAAAAAAAGAAGACAGAGAGAATCCATAATATAAGTAAGGTCAATAAAGATTTGTGCAGCCAGGAGTTGTTTGTAGCTATAATTTTTAGAAGCACTTTCACAGATGTATTATGAATACACCTGTGCTTTCATGTTCTGTGCATGTGGAAGGGGTTTTGTGTGTGTTGAACAAGTGGCATGTATGAGGTTTGCTGACATGTCTGTTCCACGTGGAAACTGTAACTTCAACTCCCTGCAGAGGTTGAATGCCAAAGAGAAATGCCACTTTGACTTCTGTTGTGCTAAATAAGATCAGGAGCTTAAATGTATAAAATCACACCAAGGTATTTTTCAGTTAAAGCAAGCTTAGTCTTTAGAAACAGAAGCACTCATAGAAAGCCAAACCGCATTCTATCTTATAGTTTCAAAAAAGGCACTTACGCAAATGTAATGACAGTGAAATCGAGCCAGTTCCATGGGTCCCGAAGAAAAGTAAAGTCTTCTAAACAGAAGCCCCTTGCAATAATTTTTATAAGTGATTCAAAAGTATATATTCCTGTGAAGGTGTACCTGGGGGCAAGTATCCAAAAAGAATTGATAAAGCAATGATTTTCTCTTATAGTATATCAATTTCTTACCACTCTGTCATTGGAATAGAGGATTATTAAAAAAGGAATCTAAGCAAGTTGATGTCATTTTCATTGAAATAAAACATACCCCTAAATTTAAATTCACTCCCTAAGATATTAAGAGTTGGTTTTAAAGTGTCCAAAAGGTAGAGTAAGAAATACATGCTGTATAAAGTCTATGTAACTATTGTCTGAAATGTCTTAGCATTGACATAAATGATTAGAACCTCCTGAAAATTACCAGTACATTCACAGGATGGAGTGGTCAACAAATAATATTGCAGAAGCATAAAATGATTTTCCTTTAGAAAGTAAAAAGCTAATTTCAGTCATGTTTTATGAATGAGAGAGCAGTGACAAGTTAGCAAGTCTTGTGTTTTTCTCTTTCTACAAGATAAGACAACTAACTTGGAAAAAGGATTTTGTTAACATCAAAATAGGATAATTCTAGGATCATAAGTGTAAAAATTTAATTTAGAATAAAATGTTGGGGTAACTCAGAAATTTAGATGTTTCCAAAGTTTTGACCTTCTACTTGGTAGTTCGAGAATCAAGTCACAGAAACCAGGAGGCCTGAAGATTGATGAATCTCACATGTTAACTTCAATACTTCAGTATTCTTTGTATGTAAATTTTAGTATTTCCTGTAGGATCTCTGTTTCTTTCAGATTGGCTCCAACTTGGGAGTGTCCAGGAAGGGAAGGGGCTCTTGGGCATACCCTCGTGATGGTTGTTTTCAGGGTCAGCAGCTGCCAAGCAAGAGTGGTTAGAACAAGGGCAGGGCGCGGGCCCTGCAGGACGTAACACAAACCCAGCCTCTCTGCCCTCAGAGGAATCCCAGATCAGAGTTCTCAGTGCAGTTAGTAATGCTTCTAGTTTCCAAAAACACTGCCATTACTTTCACTTCAGTTAGTTTAGCCCTCAGTTTATAGAATTTTCAAGTTGTAAAATCCCAAATTGGGGGATTTTTTTTCAATGAATTTTTTTGATGACAATGCTCGAAACTGACAGAGGCCTGACATAAAGTAGATGTGCCTGATGGCAATGAAAACTTGAAGAGGCTCAACATTGTCTTCTTATGGCGTATGTAACAGCCCCTGTTGAATTCTGAACTCACTGACTTCATCTGGAATTTAATGGGAATCCAGATCTACCATATTGGTTCATTTCCACAATGGCTTTCAAAACATTTACTTTGGCTGCTGTAGATACTAAAGGAAAAATGGTGAGTGTCCCAGGATGATGGGATTCTGATAATCATCAAATATAGGTGAAGGATAGGTATTAGATTTAACACCAGCAGCCCTGAGGGCCAATGTCATTTGTCTTCCTGCTTTGTACTTGTGCTCAGAAATGGCTGTATAAGAGTTTTATATATATATATATATATGTATATATATATATATGTATAAGATATATATATAATACATATATATACTATATATACATATATATGTATAAAATACTTTCAGTTTTGTTTGGAGGGTACACAGTTTTGTTTGGAGGCATAGTTTCAAAATCTTAAATATACAGATACCATATACATATACAGAGACAGATATACATGTCCATATGTCTCTATATAGTTATAGCTACACACACACACACACATGCTCACATAGTAGGTGGTTTAAATATAAGTTGAACTTACTCTACATTCTTTGTCCAGTCAGGAGGGTTACTCATCGTCATAAACACACAGTTTGTCAAAATAGTGCACATAATGAGCATGCTGAATAATGTAGGTAATTGTTAAGGAACACACAAAAGAAAATCCAAATCCATGTATTGTATTATATAAAACATTGAAAGCTCAAACTGTAGTTTGGCTAAGATGCAGTGACTCATACATTGCGGGCAATTATCTAATTTCTTTAAATTTTGGTTTTGTCATCTGTAAAATGTGGGCAATAATATCACCCTCACAGAGCAGTTGTATAGATGAAGTGAGATAATGTATGAGAAAGCTTTATGTAAGTATCAAATGTTGCTTTTGATACTATTATTGAATCAGTATGTTAACCTCCCAGAGAACTTTGGTGGGGAAACTGTGCAATCTGGAGCGGCACAGATTCTGAGCAGAGAAAAATGATCTGAACTAATTTGAATCTGAACTAATTCAGGTGACTAAAATAGTAAATTGTGAAGGAAAGCACACACATGCAATATCTAATTTCTTAAATACATGTTATAGAATAAGTTCGATACACTAAAAAATAAGTAGTCTAAGGACAGCACAGTGCCGAGTGTGGGGGTGCTCTATTTTGATGGCGTTTGTTCAAGTGCAGCCATATTGAATATGAGTCAAAGTGAAAATTCCAGAAGGCCAGGACTTAAAGTGATATGAATGTAATTAAAATTCCACATAAAAGTGATCTTGGGCAAGTCACTCAGCCACTCTTGCCACAGAATCTTAAGTCTCCACTGACTTTCCTACAATGTAGCTAATCAAGTATAGACCTCATCAGTTTGAGGCAAAGATTACATGAGTTTAAAATGTGCAAGGTAGTTGGCCCAGGCCTAAATGTTCCTAGATACGATCCAAGTGTTAGCTCAAATAAATCACTAAACAAAACAGAATTACGGAGCTGAAAGGGACCTTGAAAAACACCTAGTTTAATCACTATATTTCAGAAATCAGAGAAATAAGACCTAAGCTCTAGAGAAATTAGATAACTTGGCTGAGCAGTAGAACACAAGTTTCCTGCCTTCATATCCAATATTCTTTCCACTACAGTTTACTGCCAAAACAAAAATTTTCCATTAAGTGAAAAAGGAAGTGTTCATCAAATGACCACATGATGGCACTAGGAGTACAAACTAGGATAAGGTAACCTCCACAAATGTAAAAACCTTGAACATGGAATTTTTATGTTTTGAAACTTTTACTATTAATAACATTATATTTATATCACTAAGGAATCTCTTGCTATCAGGTTAAAAATAGAATGGCCTTTTCAGATTTAGAAACTTAAAAAAAAAAAATCAGGTAGTATGTGTTTATGAAAATTACAACAGTAGTTTTATATTTACTATCACCAAAGCCATCAAATGGCTTTGGTGATAATAAATAAGTAAAATATTTATTTTATATAATAATAAAATAAAATTATTTATTTTATATAATAATAAAATAAAATAATAATAATAAATAAAAATATTTATTTTAGAAATAAAGTTTTTTTGCCAGTGAATATGAATAGATGAATTTAGTTGGAGTCTGTTTTTAACACCAAGGGAAATCGCAAAGTCAAATCCCTAAAGACCATTTGGAAATATAATCTCAGCTTCTTTCATTAACTTCCAGAGTCTCTACTAAGCAATCAGTTTTCCATGACAGTCATAATTCAATGATTTAAATTTGAAATTCAGCCAATATTCCAGTATTTCCTCATGGATTTCATTAGGAAAGTTCAAGAATTAACTAAGTATTGGTCAAAGTCCCCTGACATTCTACCATAGAAAATAAACTTAAAGGTTTATTCAAAGATACACTAAGGTGCTTTACATAATAGATGTGTCTAAATTTGGCTCTGGAAATAGATTTTTTTGTTATATCATTATTCACTGCAAATTCTAGATAATCACAAACTTTGTACAAAGGTGATAAGGATAAATATGGCCACCTTACACTAGATTTGTAAGACTCAATACGTGCAAGTATTTTTAAGAAGATATCTGTAGGAAATGTTACAGACTGATGTAGAATATATATTTGAAATGTATATATATGTGATATTAAAGACATTGTGCGTTTCAGTGTCACCCATATGACTAACAAACTGCAAGAATAAGGCTTATACGACAAAAGAAGATACAAAATGAGTGATAAAAGCCACAGAATATGTACATTTCCCAAGCCAATTTTATATTTAGCTACAAAGCACTTACAGATTTTACACACAAATAGTTAATATTGATCACTGGAAAAGGATATGAATGTACCAAAATCTTAATAGCTATTTTCCTAAGAGGATTGAAGGGAGTTAAAATGTACAGGGCAGAGGTGGCACTGAACCGGAAGATGGCCTTCCCTTTATTCAGTACTATAAAAGTCTGGAAGATAGGAACACAACATAGAAGTATAAAAGTGTAGACCATTTAAACTCTGTTGCCTGCTTCTGTTATTTGTCATCATGACTTATTCCAGTGCTGCGACTTCCAAAGCGCACCATGCAGACAAGCTACCCCTGGAGCTCTTAACTAGAGAGGAGAGCCAGTGGTCACTTACCTTTTACCTGATACTTACCCGCAATTGTATGATACATAAGGAATTTGGCCAAGAGAATTAATTAATTAATTAATTAATCTTAAATAGCTGAGTTAAATGAGAGTCTTAAATGGGTGCATATTTCATTTCATGTCATTCTAAGACCCTTAAGACATTCCTTTTTATAGTGGTTTCAGCTTTCCCAATTCAAACATCTTGGAAATGAATCCTGGAGAACGCAAAATCATTCACTAGAACTAATACTTTTTTTGAAATTATTTTTTAGCTTCTTATTCTTTAAAATAAATATCATCACTCCATGGGTAATAGGAAATAAAAACAGCCACCAACGGGCCTGCTCTGGCATTAGATGGACACAATCCAATAACTGATTTTTGGAAGCCAAGCTCCCCGGAGAGTATCTGTTGACCAGGAGTGCTAAATTCTGTATTGGGATTTCTGAGTTAGCTGACACATTGAATTCTAATCCCAAGTGACTGCTCATCTCATGTAGTGCTTTTTTAGCACAGAGGAAAAGCTAAAAGCCCCTAAAGAACCTAGGATCCATGAATGTGGATGGAATCACATTCCAAAAATCAGATATATTCAAGAGCAATTGGCAGTGTGCAGAGAAAAAAATTAAGTAGCAAGATACAACAATATATATAACATATAATGAAGGATTCTGACTGTGTTTCTTAAGGCATTTACTAATAATCATGTAACATAAAATTTACCATCTTAACCGATTCTGAATGAATAGTTTGGCATTGATTTTTTAAAAGAATGTACTGGATGGCTTCTTATAGTACCTTAGTATCTTTTAAATTTAATTAGTTCAATAAAAATTTCATTATCACAACTCCTCAGGATAATATTTACCGCACGAAGTCCCTTCAATACCAAAGGAAAAGTCCAAAATTGGTGGTAGAGGAGAAAGGCTGAGAAATAGCATCGAGCTTGAAATAGGGTTTTCTTTACAGCCCATGGCTGCAGAAAATTCATGAAATCATTCTAACGTGTGAATAATTATGTGCCTCAGAACAAATTTTGAAACATAGCATTTTGACTGAATCAGAAATGAGATTCTATGTATGAGCTATCACTTTAAGGATATATTTGTATGAGTATAACTCTCCATACATTAGATGGTGGTCAGGTTTGTCAGTGACCACTTCCTATACAGTTATCAAACTCAAGTAGCATTTATTGAGCTCCTATATGATGAGCTGTTACACGAGCACGACAAACACCTGGAAAGTATCATGGAAATAGTTTAGATCCGAATATTAATTTAACCAAACTTCAGTGCAAAAGATGGAAATGAACTGTTTAGCACAATATTTGCAAAGCTCTGTGCTACAGTTTACAAGGGAAACAAAGAGAGATAAGATCCCAAGAAATTTTTACACTAGTAAATGTTCAACTATGTCGGCCAATGGAAGAAAATAAGCAAAGGTTTACCTAGATCAGAGCCATCCAATAGAAATATGTGAATTACAAATCTGAGCCATTTGGGATTGTAAATTTTCCAAAAAAGGAAAGAAGCAAGTGAAATTAATTTTAGGAATGTTTTCTTTGACCTCCTATATCCATTATATTATCATTTCATGATATCAGTATTAAAAATTATTGAAGCATTTTACATCTTTTTTTCATACCAATTCTACATCTTTCAAGTCTGGATTCACCACATGGAAAGTACCGTAGCCACACTTGGCTAATGTCTATTGCATTTGGCAACACAAACCTAGACATATCCATGCATAGCACTGCTATTTCAGCAAGGTAAAAAGCATTTCTGATTTGAAAGGCAAACCAAGAAAAACTGGCAAACACCCCTGCTACCCAATAGTCTGACAATCTGGAGAGCAACGGGAGGAAAACAGAAGTAGGACTCAGTTGAACTTCTCTAGTTATTGAGAGTGCAGACTCTGGAGTCAGATGCCTGGCTCAAACGGGACGCCTCAGCCTTCCAGCACTGCAATCCTGGACAAGTTACTTCATTTTCCTGTAGGTCATTTGTCTCTTTGAAAAATGGGAATACATATTCTTAGCTTATAAATTTGCCATGATTGCAGTTCAGTAAAGATTCTGATGCCTAATGTGTATTTTTAGTAAATCACTCAGGTGATTCTTCACTAGCAGGGCTGTGAACCCATATCTGTTAATGGGCAATATTTAAAGTTGCCCAGATTGCCAATAATTGTGTTGTAATATGCATTAAAATCCTTCCCCTTGACCTAGCTGCATAGTTAATAAGGAAACAATTATGTTAGAATAGTTTGGTAGAAATTGCTATTTATGAATCTGGGCTTGTTACTCTTGAGTAATTTTGTCTCTGAGTTTTTATAAAATGATTTGTTTATAATTTTTTTCTAAGGTGGATGTTGAATTTAACAAGCCATAATTTTCCAGTCTCTTTTTCTAAAGGTGTCCACTATCGTAACTTTTCTTTTGATCTAGGGGCCACATTCCTTACAGTAAATAGTTTCAGTTTAAGGTTGATTTTGTATTTAGCTAAACATTATCAAAAAATTACCAAAATAACAGGACTGCCTCTAAATTTACTCCATTTTCCTCTTCTTAAAGTAAACGCCCTGGCAAAAGTAACAGAGAAAGGTTAGCGATGATCATGAACAACAGAAAATATAGAATATACTCTTGGTTGATTAAATTTGTGCTTTAGCCTCAAAATTTTAAACGATTTTCAACTTGTACATACACTAGGCCCCAAAAATATATATGGAAATCAGTTGTTTGAAACTTTGAATATATTTTCCGGCAGAAAGAATATATATATATACACATACATATACACATATATATACATATTTACATACCACTCAAAAGCCTCTGTTACTCTTAATGGAAAGGAACTCTGTATTAATGGTGCTATGAAACCTTATCACTGTATAAAAGAACACGGAACTCTGCAAATGGCAGAAGAATTCCAAGTTGGGCTGTCAGGTGTACGTTTCTTACCCCCACATGCCAATGAGGGAAATTCCCTGGCTTTATCTTCCGCCAGAAGAGAAATCAACCTTTTCCTGGTTCTCAGCTGCTGGTTTGAGAAGAGATTTAGAAGGGAGGGGTTGAATGAGAGCCACCACGTGGCAAGAGGATAGATGTTTTAGAAGTTTGGGATGTAAAGAACTTCACAGAAAGTCAAGAGATCCCATGAGTGTCTATCTCTGGGAACGTTCCTCATCTGGGCTAACTCCATGGCATCTAATATTTTTTCCTCCAACCGTGGGCATTCTAAAGGGTCTTACGTACATCCCTGCCTATTTTGTGATAACCTGTGGATTCCAGCCAAGATTTCCCTCCTTTTCTGGCTCAGTGGGGGGATGGAAACTGTCTCACAGGTTCACCACCTGATGACTGAAGGGAGCGTGCAACATTTAAACATTTTTTTCTCTCCTGGTCTTATTCTATTTTTCCCCGTTAGGCTGGGGATAAGCAGCTGAAAGAACAACCAGTGGCATGTGCCCGCCTGTGGAGTGCCCACACTTTAGTAGCTGGCCTTCACCCAATTCCACATGTATTCTTTAAGCCAGGGATCACAAACCAAAAGGCCCCAGAGACTAGGTTGTGGGAGGTCCCTATCAATTTTTGGTATGCAAACCAGTGATGCCAGATCTGATATTATAAGAGAAATCCTAAATATGCCAATCATATGTGCATGCATGT
The DNA here is from genome assembly GCF_922984935.1 of Meles meles. Classification (NCBI taxonomy): domain Eukaryota; kingdom Metazoa; phylum Chordata; class Mammalia; order Carnivora; family Mustelidae; genus Meles; species Meles meles. Next base: position 63,394,816 of record NC_060074.1, read on the forward strand.
ATGCGTGAGTGTGTGTATGTAATCTCTTGATTTATAGGTCTTGGAAACTAATTCAAAATAAATAATATTGCATGAGTCAAACCAAACATATCTGTCAGCCCGATACCTCACAAGTAGCTGTGTTTTGTTTTTTGTTTAGTTTTGTTTTGTCTTTTTAAATCTCTGTTTAAGCTCCTGCAAAAGAGAAGAATTTGAACCCAGGGAAGAGTCTGAAGTTGCTTGTCCCTGGGCTTTAGCGGTATGTAATGGTGGGGGTGGGGCCAGCGCAGGAGACAACCCCACAGGAGGTGCCCAGCTGGGCTCTTAACCTCTGCCTCCACCTGGGAGAAGAGAGACTGTAACCACAGGTGCAAATACAATCTAGGGGTCAAATATTTCCCAGCCTGTATCTTCAGCCTATACCGTGGGTATGGTTTATTATTATATGCTCAATTTTTCATTGACTAAAAGGACTCGTTTGAGGCCCAGTTCTACTGCAGACTTGCTGTGTCAGAACTTTGAGCTGATTGTTCCCTGTTGTTTCTACATCTGAATCGAAAAGATGGGAATGCCCTTGATGAATTCTAAAGTGCTATAAAAACACGAGAATTAAAAGGTGAAAAGTGTGTGTTCGTCTGTTCTCAAATACAGAATACTAACATACTAACACTTGCATATTTGAAAGCAGGACCAATTTTCACAGTGGAAATTTATTGCTCTATCTTTCCTCCCAAATTTCATATTGAGAAAATAATGCCATCTGATACTTGCACACCTCTAAAATAGATTCAGATCCCAGCCATTGTTCTGTCTTCGTTGTCAAAAAATCTAGACCAAGCTTCCATAAAGTCTTCCAACTTGATCATTAAACATATAAAGTGGACCATGTCACTACTCGAACCTAAGTCCTACTGAGAATTCATTTTGCCCTTAAAAAACTGCTTAATAATGCACTTCAAAGGACCTTCTTCTAGCCTTGACTCCAACCACATCTTATTCTCTTCCTACTTATTACAGCCCAGCGATATTGTGTGTCCATTTGTAGGTTCCCTTTCCCTAGAAGACTTCTCTCTCCTCTCCTTACTACCCTTCAGATCCCAAATTAAATGTATTTCTGTACAGAGGCACATCATTTAAATGACCCAAATCTGTCCTCTTTGAGAAAAAAAAAAAAGGGGGTTTATCACCCTATTAGAATCTGGTAGGAAATGTAATTATCTAATTATTTTAGAAGTTGATATCAACCTACAGAGTCTTAAAGATTTTAGTTTTCACAAAGACAAGCCATGCCCCTGACTGAGAGAAATAGGGAAGCAACAAGTCATGTCTGGGAAATAATACCAATCTAGGAGATGAAGGGTACAGCCTGCACAGTGGTGTGAGCAGGGGTGGGGGGCAGCAGTAGGCTTATATATATTCTATTACTGACTTTTCTTTTCCACCAGTAGTATCAGTGCAAAGACTGCACACCTGAAGTGGCATGGCAATGGGCCACAGAAGCTGACAGTTCTCTTTTAAACCTAGTGTCTGTGACTTCATTGTGACCTTGGGCAAATTACTTCAACTCAGTTTCATTATTTTAAAATAAAGACAAGAGTTATCTTGGAAGGACAGGAGGATTGAAGTAGAACTGTAAATACCCTGATAGGTAGTGTGTTGAGGACAGAGTTCTAATTTTTGCCTGCCTGGCACAGCTTCTTCAGCAGCCTCTGGCTCTTCGTTTTGGCGAACACCCCTCTCCACTGTCTGCCCACGCGGCTGGGGTGGCGCTGACCCACCCCCTGGCCACACAGGTCAGCATGTGGCATTGATCTGCTCAATGAGCCCATCGCATACTCCAGCCTACAGGAACTGGTTCAGAGGAGGTCATGGGAACTAACTAGAACCAGTTCCAGGACTTCTGCTAGAGCTTTTGAAGAAAAAGTGAGCTTTTTCTTGAGGTGGGTAGGCTGTAGGATGCTAGCCAGGTGCTACCGGTGGAGATTTCTGCCATCTTGTGGGAAGAACAAGCCTGTGAATGCAGCCAGGAGAAAATAGAGCCCCAAATGGGAAAGGACTGTGTCTTGCTGTTGTTCTTCTAGCTGCTAGATCCTTTGATATTACAATGAGATTTGCCCCACACATACATTCATTAATTAATTAGTGAGTTAGCTTGTTTGTTTTCACAACTAGTTTCTGTTGGATTTTTGTCACTCTCAATGGAAGGGTTGTCTCCTAATATAGCAGGTGCTTGATAAATTCGAACCATTATTTTACTCCCGTCATCCTCATCTGGGATTGTTTCTGAGGCAGAGGTGGGGAGGTGACAAAGAAGATAGAGGCATAAGGAAGAAATGATGGATGAAGAGGAGAAAGATTTGCAAGTCAACTATAGTGCCTTGGGTGGAAGGGAGAGCCTGGGGGGTTGCTAGTTCTAGAGGAGCTAATGATATGCCAAAAACAAAAAAGTTATAAATTGGGGACTGCTCATAAGACAATTTATGGAATCATAAGTTTTTACTTACCATCTACATTTCTGATTTTCTATTAAATTACTTTGGCAAGAAAAACTCCCTAATCCCAATTAAAAACAAAACAAACAACTCTCTCTACCCAATATAACAATTTAAAATTCCTGTAGTAATAACAGACCAGGTATGAATTTGAAATCATGAATTCATAAAAGACTCTTCATGTTGCTCCAATAAAGAGGCAATGCACATCCTTTTTAGAAGAGCAGATAAGAAGGGAGAATAAATTGTTCATAAATGCCCATGAGACAATCAAGGAAAGAAGACATTTTTAACTGGATAAATTTCTATATTCCATAATTAACAAACATCCATTTTCACTACATATCTAAAATACCTCATTCTATTTCCAGGACACTGTCACAAAGGATATTTTCTTCCATGGTACTAATGAGTCATCTGTAATTTTAAGAAGAACATGAGAAGAAAGAAGTTTTCTGTAATGAAGAGTAGGTGAAGAATTTGAATGTATAGCTAAATGGTACAAAATTAACCCAAGCTATGAAAAAAAAATGTGGGAAAAAAAATTAGGAAAGAAAAGGTGTGTTCACAAGCTATATGCGCCTTACCACATAGCTGAAGTAAATAAACAAATAAAAGGTACCGAACCTGGAATCCTGTTTTGAAGAGTATGGGACCACAGCTAACATGGTATGGAAAACTCTGGGACTGTGTTCTGAGAGCACTGTTATTTCATTTTTTCACTCTTAGGTGGACTGCTGAAGGCTTAAAACCTCTGAGGGTCTGGAAACGTTTCCATGCGTGAGGAATGTTCATGAGATGATTGCTATCTCTTCCGTTGTTACTACAACGGAATCAGTGACCATGGATTAACTTACTTTAACCATTTTAGTAAAACTCTTGAATATTATATAAGTTGCACATTTTAAACTAGGGCAAAGAAGATAAAAATATGTGGGCATATGCCATCTGAAAATACACCATCGGCAATGACACTTCCATAAGCTCAATGACATTGTCTTTTCAGAAGATCATAAAGGGCTTTAGTGTTTATGTTGTTTCTGTTTCTTACATACAAATTTCTTATATGAATACCACTGTACTTTAAAATATAACATAAAGAATTGATTCTGCAACCATTTTTGTAGTAGGCTTGCTTTGTTTATTCCAAATATTAGTAAGAAACAAACTAGAGACTTTGCATATAGGTATAAATGGCTCATTAATTATTGTACTTGAGTTAAAACTTGGGGAAGTAAATAAATGGCCTACTCATATTTTTATATTCCAACTCACTCAGGCAATAAAATCCACATCCCCATTATCAGGAATAGTGGGAAATTTCATCCCAAGAAGCATTTTCTCCAGTGACATTTTCATCCACTGTTTTAATGAAGATCACCCTGCTGATCTCAGATACACAAGTCAGAAAATAAAACTGGTTATCAAATATCAAAAGAAATATTCATTATTTTTAAGAGGCTATTAATTTTCTACGCATTACAACTTTAATCAGAGCAAACTAATTTAGAATTTAAGGCTACTCCTCAATACTGAAGTAGTCCAATTATGGAAAGAAAATTTAAGACTAGAAACCAGTGTAACAGCAACTAGAAAGTCTTAATGTGAAAATAAATGCAAAAGAAGGAGATTTTAAAGACATTGCTTAGTTGTGTGTCCTAAGGATGTAATGTTGGTTTCTAACGATTTCAGTGCTTTAGAGTTTCATTTATATTGTTGTTGAATGGCTTACATTTGAAGACTTGCTTGATGTCAGCCCAGTGGTAAGGCACTGGACATGTCTTACCTTGGGGAGAACTCCTTCCTGACAACAACATTTCTCTTATCAGGTCGTCCTGCTTGCACAATGTGATTTGTTCCAAAATGCCAAAATGTTTTTTCCTTCCTCACACAATGTGCATTTGAAGATAAGGACAGATGATGTTAGAGGCAACTTTGAACATGAACCTAACAAAGTTTATAAGGGTTTCTTCAGCAAAAGAATCTGGCTGACTAGTCATTCCTTCAAAACTGGTCTTTCATCCTGAGTTTGAAGACCTTTCTTTTAAATATTTGAAAGGGTTTGCATAATTTTCTTTTCCATCTGCCTTTGTATCCTTTGTTCTATATCATTTGTTACAAACCAATCAAGGGGTGTTTTATTTGGGGACACAACCTCAAGACAATAATTATTACCAGTCTGAAAACTCTTTAATTTGAAGGAAAGATTGACTGGATAATCTGGTTTCCTCATAAGGAATTGCTGTCCTTGTCAACATGTATTAGTTTGGTCTTTCTTGAAGTATTCATTTACTATTTTACAAATCAGGACATGGTGTATGAGTTGCGATGCTAGATTTCAGCCCTGTTGGAGGAAGGGGTAGATGCTGGGTAGCTTTAATAATTTTTAGTAATTACTATTAGAAAGTGGGGGCATAGATGTTGGGGGGTAGCCAAAGCCTGGCTGAGGACGGACACCCCTCACCCATGATAACAGCACCTCTAAATAGGCTAAAAAAATAAAGAAACAAACCGTATGGTGTGAATGAATGTCTAGAAACATATCAGAGTCATTCCTTCAAGAATGAAGCAATTTCAAATAAGTTAAAATGTTTGTATAATTGAATTATCTGCATTGTTGTTGCCTTATACAAATAAACCCCTCATTTGCTTAATTTGGGTTTTAGCTTTTGCCATTGCATTAAATTAATTTTCAAAGGACTGAAAATGATAAAGAGCAACTTAAAATTTAAGTAGTAGTTATGAAATGGATAAACTCTTACCTGCTAAGATTTAAGAATATTATGTTAAAAGTGAGGTTAAATAAAAGATAATGAAATCTATAGAAAACGATTCCTTATCTCTTTACTGTATAACAGGCAAACCAGTTTTTACAAAGGGAAAGTACGTCCTGAAATTGGTTATATCCTGAAAAATTTAAAAAAAAATTCTGAACATAGTGAGATTTTTACCTTGGAAACTACAGTACTCAGTAAGAAGCGATTTGTAAAACTGTCTCTAATCCACATATTAAAATTGCCAAACTTAAACATTTAATAAGGAATAACTTGATACAGAACTATGCCAGCAACCAAGAGAGTTCCTAAAGTTCTGGGGGTATTTTAAGGCTCATGTCCAACTAAAAAGTTTCGTTTGCTATGTTACAATCTTTTTTGCCTCCCCCTTTCTCCAAGAGTTCACAAAGGTGAAAAAGATAATAAAATGTTGCAAATTAACTAGTCATAAATTTAATCCAAAATCAACACGATAATTTTTTTCAATTCTATGTTTTTCTATGCTTTCCTTCTTGGTTTGGTGAAATCGTGGTTGTGATGAAAGACTGGGTGCTTAATACAAGCTATTCATTGCAAGCGTGTATACAGAAAATGCAAGGATTTAAATATCACAAGTTCTTTAGAATACTATATTTCCTTTAATTCTTGCCAGTATCAATATACTTTCACCAAAAAATTGAATAATTTTTGAAATGAAAATATTTCAAGCAATATTTATGTATTAAAAATATTGAGAAAAATGGCTGAATAGCTTTCATTATTTAAATTTTGATTTAACACTTTTTGATACAGCCATTCAGTTGTTTGTTTCATAGTTCAGTTGACTGATACACTGAGTTTTAAAGGCTCTTACTGCTAAACAGGATACTCCCCAAAGATACATGGATCCAAATGGGAAAAGTACATTATTATTTGCTCTGAATAATTTTTAAAACTGTAGTTTGTATAGGAATGTTCTTGCCGACTTAGGAAAAAGTTTCTGTAGGAAATTGACTTATTACACATAATGTGATATAGAAATTGAAACCCTTGTGGCACCAAATTTTGTTCCATGAGAAACCAATACTAATATTTTTGAAATATTTATCACTTTTGATAATTTCAGATTTTTAAGTGTGGAAAACACATACAATTATATAGCAAATACAATCTCTGGGGAGAACTTTTTAATTTGTTCAATTAGCTGCCTGCCTACATCATACATTTATTTTTAGGTATGTGTTGTGGTGCATTTGGGACAGCTCCATCTGTTATGATATAATCAATTTATTTCTCGTGGATGCATATGCATAGAGCACACACAAATGTGTTTTATTTCTGAAACAGAAGGACTTTCTGCTAACTTGGCACGTATTGGTGCTGTCATAGTCCAAGGTATGCAGTAGGCAATTAGCTGTAAAATATACCTGATTTAAAAAAAAAAACCACTCACTTTTTTATTGATATAGTACGGGTCCAGGTCCTCCAGCGGCTCTGACACCATCTCCGGAGGGATGTCTCCATAAATAAAAGGAAGGTTCTTTCCAGCTTCCAAGTCACTATTTGGCTTTGGGCCATTTTCATCATCATCTTTCTTGTCTGGTTTGGGATTCTTAGCCTTTTCTTCTGCAATGCGTCTTTCAATAGCAGCAAGAGATTCTCTGGTGAAGAAGTTGAAGCTGTCAGGTCCTGGTGGTACAAGCACTGTTTGCTCCATCTTGTCATCCTGCACATTTTAATTACCATTTACTCTGCATATGAAAGTCCTAAAAAAAAAAAAAAAGGATGCAGATATTCTAAGGAAATTAAAAGAAGATTTTAATGTCTATAAACTGTGGTCATGAAATATGAACCAGAGGATTGGATTTTTGTTTCTAATTAAAATGAAACGGAATTGCTAAATATAAATTGTTTTGTAGTAAGATCATTTAACACCAGATCTACTCTTCTAATCAATTTTTAAGTGTGCAACACAGTATTGTTAGCTACGGGCACAAGGCTGTACGCAGCTCTCTAGTACTTAGTCACCTTGCATAACTGGAACTTTATACCCATCGCATATCAATCCTCCATCCCCCCCCTCCCCGCATGACCACCATTCTACTTTCTGCTTCATTGGCTTTGGCTTAACAGATCTGTTTCCTAACTCGGGTTTTGTTAAGTGTCCCATGTTTATTAATACTTGTGCTTTGCTGATATAGGAACTGTGCCATAACTTAAGAAAGTGATTCAACTATAGCCTTAATTAAAGTACATTAGGCTAAATACCATCATGTCGCTAATGGGCTGTTCACTCTGTGAGCCACCCAGATGAGGCTATATCCCCACAGAGGCAATGGAGAGCTTATCAACAGGAAGAAGTGGAAAGGCGCTGTCTCCGAGAGGATATAAAATCCAACCCTTCAGCCCTGACAGGTGGCTCCTGGCCAAACCGATCAAACTGTTTGCCTCAGCCAGCCTTAATAACCCACCAGAGAGTCACTACTGATGGAGTCCGAGACCTGAGTCTTGATCTAACCTGAGATGGAGACACCGGGAACTGTGACCTGCCCACATCATTAGCCATGCCAGGGTTGGCTTTCTTGAATGCACACGGAAAGAGACAGTTCCGTGTCAGACAAATGCCCTTTATGTGACTAGGAATGAGAAAAAGACCAAGCTGGGAAGACATTCCTGGATTGGGCCTTAGGTGAGAGAAGACAGCAGAATTCTCCTATTTCAGGAAAAAGTGATGGGGAAGAAGCCAGGGTGCGATAGGGTCAACAAGGACAGAAGTGGTTTGCTTCACTAAAGCAATAATGTTATTCGTGCTGATGCTCTAGTCCCAAGGTGCTCCACGTATCATGAGGACCTGAGGAAACACTCAACTCCATACAGCAGAGTCAGATCTGATCTGATGCCAGGAGCCAAATCCCAAATGTATTCTTTCAAGGTATATTTAATATGAGCTCAAATTTCAGAGATACTACGGAGCCAAAACTTCCCAGGCCTAAGCTCCTGCTTGGCCAAGAGTTTTATATGGAAACTCTGTTAACTCATTAAGGTCAACAAGCTATGATGCCATTAATTGCAGCTTTGGTGGATAGAAACTGAGATAATAACACTGCAGCCATGACTGTTTAGTGAGGAGTTATAGAGGGCCCTCAAATTTCACTGGAGGATGTTCCCACTGCTGCGAGGTTTATGACCATGTTTTCCAGCTAATGACCAGAAACAAGCGGAACATTCAAAACTGAATTTGCACCCTCCATCTACAAAGTGAGCTAACCAAACTTGCAGACCTTCTTACAGTCTACCTGTAATTGGCTCAGGGCCTGGAAAAATAGAAAAATTAAATCAGTAAATCTAAATGAATGGAAAAGGAATATTTTTTATGACTTTATTTATTTGACAGAGAGAGAGATCACAAGTAGGCAGAGAGGCAGGCAGAGAGAGAGGAGGAAGCAGGCTCCCTGCTGAGCAGAGAGCCCCATGTGGGGCTCTTATCCCAGGACCCAGAGATCATTACCTGAACCGAAGGCAAAGGCTTAACCCACTGAGCCACCCAGGCATGCTAGAAAAGGGATATTGTTACCTTAAAAACTCTACCTCTTCCAGATATTCACAAATGACATATCAGATATAAGACTAGTATCCAAAATCTAAAAAGAACTTATCAAACTCAACACCCAAGGAACAAATAACCCAATCAAGAAATAGGCAGAAGACATGAACAGACATTTATACAAAAAAGACATCCAGATGGCCAACAGACTCATGAAAAAGTACTCAGCATCACTCAGCATCAGGGAAATACAAATCAAAACCACAGTGAGATACCACCTCACACCAGTCAGAATGGCTAAAATTAAAAAGTCAGGAAACAACAGATGTTGGCAAGGATGCAGAGAAAGGGGAACCCTCCTACACTGTTGGTAGAAATGCAAGCTGGTGCAGCCACTCTGGAAAACAGTATGGAGGTTCCTCAAAAAGTTGAAAATAGAGCTATTCTATGACCCAGCAATTGCACTACGGGTATTTACCCTAAAGATACAAATGTAGTGCTCTAAAGGGACACCTGCACCTGAATGTTTATAGCAGCAATGTCCACAAGAGCCAAACTATGGAAAGAGCCTAGATGTCCATCAACAGATGAATGGATAAAGAAAATGTGGTATATATACACAGTGGAATACTATGCAGCTATCAAAAGAATCGAAATCTTGCCATTTGCAACAATGTGGATGGAGCTAGAGGGCATTAGGCTGAGCAAAATAAGTCAATCAGAGAAAGACAATTATCATATGATCTCTCTGATATGAGGAATTTGGGAAGCAGGGCAGGGGGTTTGGGGGGTAGGGAAGAAAAAAATGAAAAAAAGATGGGATTAGGAGGGAGACAAACCATAAGAGACACTTAATCTCACGAAACAAACTGAGGGTTGCTGGGGGTGGGGGATAGGGATAGGGTGGCTGGGTTATGGACATTGGGGAAGGTATGTGCTATGGTGAGTGCTATGAAATGTTTAAGCCTGATGATTCATAGACCTGTACCCCTGGGGCAAATAATAAATACATCATGTGTTAATAAAAAATTAAAAATTAAAAATTAAATCTAAAAAAAACCCACAACTCTACCTCTCCCATAAGGCATCAGGAAAACACTGGCACTATTTATTTGGAAATAAAAGATTAGGGATAACAAGTATGGTGCATTTTCTCATAAGGGAATTATTATGACACAGATGTTTTCCTTTTTAACTCATTTGTTTTTTGACAGAAAATATGTGTAAATGACATAAAGTCAAATCATTTAAAAGAAAATACAGCATAAACTCTTCCTACCGCCTGTTCGCCAATGCTTAATTCGACTCCCAGAGGTAACCACTGTTATCTATCTCCATGTATTTTTCCAGGTATGTAATAGGTAAACACTAGTCACATGACTGTAGGCATATTCACACATTTTCTATTAAAAAGCATACAGATAGTGTCTTAGTACACAAACTCTTCTGAACCTTTCACTTTTCACTTAATAATATAGATTAGAGTTCATTCCTTATTAATTTTTACAGATTCAACTCTCTTTTTATCGGCCACATGGTTTTCCATTGTTTCTATGTACTATAATAGATTGATTCAATTGCCCAGTTATGAGTATTCAGGTTGTTTCCAATCCTTTGCTATTCTAAATAAAGCTGCAACTAATATATTTCATACACGTATTTTCACATATCTATGGACCTATTTATGGTATTAGTTTCTAAAACTGCACTTGGCTGTGTAAAAGGTGAGTCTTTAATGTCGGTATTGCAAAATCACTTGCTCTGAACTATCGGTTCTCCTAACAGCAATATAATGTTGTGCCTGTTCATTTACATCTTCACCATGTAATGTGTTATATACTGTATTTTCAATATTTCCAATCTGAATGGGACAAAAATGGGATCATATTATAGTTTTGATTGGCATTTATCTTACTCTGCGGAAAGCGGAACTTTTTTTCCATATGGTAAGAGCTGTTTTTAAATTTTCTTTTCTGTGACTTCCTATTTAAATAATAGTCCCTATTTTCATTTCTTTCTTTTTAAATCTATATCAACTTTTTAGATATGGCATCAACAATTTAATTTTGGGCCTTTTCAAAAGGTATATATTTTCTGAGTTGGCGGTGTTTCTGTGCTACAGGTAAAGACATGTGAATGTTAACATGATGGTCTAACTGTAATTCTTCTTTGGCTTCTAGATTTTGTGTCATGCCGAGGGAAGCATCCATGTTCTGGGGGAGTGGAGGGATATATGATAGATCAAGTCCTCTTCTTCCATTTTTAGTAATTTTGTGCTTTAATGTTATAAATTTAAATCTTTTTCTGTTTGGAATTTGTTTTCTAGATGAAATAAGATAGATTCTTTTTTTCCCTTAGTTATCCCAACCAACATTAATTACTGCATACACTAACTTTTTCTTTACCAATACACGATGCTACTTTCATGGTATGTTAAAAATATATATATTCATTTGTAGGAACACCAAAGTCAGCAACAAACTTCACAAAGTAATCCTAGATGTATTTTCAGTAAAATCAAGGAAAAAACCCAACACTATTACTTAACAATTTGCTGAAAGTACAAGCCAATCCAATTAGAAGTGAGAAATAATTGCGTTTAGGACAGAGGAAGTAAAGTTGTATTTATTTGCATATTGTGTAAACACCTGAAAAACTCCTACAAATAGTAAGAGAATTAAGTGTCTGGCTTCAAAAGCATAAAAAACTCAATAGATTTTCTTTACAGGAATAATATGTATTTAAAAACACAATAGAAGAAACTAAAACCTTTCCCACTAAGATTAGAAACAAGACAACTTAAATGCATAATACTAGGTGGAAGGGTCAATCAGAAAAAAGCTACATACTGTATGATTCCAATTATATGAAATTTTGGAAAAGGCAAAATTATGGACACAGCAAAAAGAGCAGTGGTTGCCAGGGGTTAGTGGGGAAAGAACAATGAATATGTGAAGTACAGAGGATTTTTAGGACAGTGAAACTTTTCTGTATGATATTCTAATGGTAGATACAAGTCACTATACATTTGTCCAAACCCATAGACAAGAGTGAATTGTAATCTAAACTATGTACTTGGGGTGATAACAATGTGTCAAGGTAGATTCATCAATTGTAACAAAAGAACCACTCTGCTTTACAATATTGACATGGACAGTGCTTATATGGGGACTGGGCATATACGGGAACTTTGTACTTCTTGCTCAATTTTTATGTGAATCTAAAATATAGTCTATTTATTTATTTATTAAACATTTTTTTAAAGATTTTATTTATTTAACAGAGAGACAGATCACAAGTAGACAGAGAGGCAGGCAGAGAGAGAAAGAGAAGCAGGCTCCCTGCTGAGCAGAAAGCCCGATGTGGGACTCGATCCCAGATCCTGGGATCATGACCTGAGCGGAAAGCAGAGGCTCTAACCCATTGAGCCACCAGGCACCCCTAAAAAATAGTCTATTTAAAAGGAGAAAACACAATTAATGAATATTTTATAAATACAATGTAGAAATTTTTTTAAAATTTTTGAATAACTTAAAACAAAGTATTATGGAAAGACACATACTTTTCTTGGAAAGAAATACAATATAATAAAGATACAAAATTTTCCTGAATTAATTGATAAATTACATATACCCTTCACAAAAATAACAAGAAAATTTTAGAATTGTACAAGCTTGGAAAAATAAAAATAATCATAAAATTCTTAAAATCAACTCAAATTTGCTTTTCAAATTCCTCTTTATTGTAAGAGCTGTGTAAGAGGAAGTATTTACAATTTCCAAATGACAGATTTCTAATTTATTTATGTTAAGTGTTATTGTATTAAAATCCAATAATGCACTTTGTACTATTTCGGTTCTTTGGAATTTACTTAAATTTCTTTTTTGTCCTAATAGAGATTTTTTTTAAATGATCTTCCAAGAACACAGAAAAGATTTTCTTTGTTTTAAAGCTATAGAGTTCAGAATATCTCAGTTAAATTTACCTTGTTTAGATCCTCTACATCTGTACATATTTTTGTTCTACTTGATCTTTTATGAGTTGAAAGAGGAAATTTAAAGTCTGTTTTTAATGTGTTTCTATTTATTCTTGTAGTCCCTGCAATTTTTGTTCTATGAATTTTAATGCTATGATATTTGGTGTGATCTTCGGAGTGAACTGAACCCTTTACTACCATAAGCAGGCCTCATCTTTAACATCTTCCCTTCTGAAGACAATTTTGACTGATATCATCTTATGACTCCTACTTTCTTCTTGTTTGCATTTGTATGGTACGTTTTTGACCATCCCATTTGGTTTCGTTCTTTCCATTTCACTGTTTTTGCAACTTCCTTAATATGTATATTTTGGATTTCATATATAGCTATACTTTAAATATATATGCTCATTGTGGCCAATAACTGCCCTTCAAAGGGAATGCTATATTGGAGATCATTGCCCATGAAGTTGTGTAAATGGAAAAGCAAGTTACTTAAAAGCCTCTCTATTTTCCAGAAATAGTTCATTTGAGAAAAGCCCTCTAGGCAAATCTTCCTGCTTACGGGCTGTGAGTTCCAGCTGCAGAAGTAAACAACCAGGAAGACAGAAGAAAAGCATTTTATGTTTACAAATATGATCACTTCAACTGTATTATACATAATTATAAATTCGTTCAGACAATGGAATTATTACATATGAGCAACTTCATGAGGATTATAATGACATCCCACTGAGATTAATGAAAGGGTTTTTGTAACTCTAAGTAGACCTTATATTCAAATACCTATTTAAAAATAAATCTTATAGTGGGCACCTGAGTGGCTCAGTTGGTTGAGCGACTGCCTTCAGCTCAGGTCATGATCCTGGAGTCCTGGGATCGAGTCCCACATCGGGCTCCTGGCTCCATGGGGAGTCTGCCTCTCCCTCTGACCTTCTCCTCGCTCATGCTCTCTCTCGCTGTCTCTCTCTCTCAAATAAATAAATATTCTAAAAAAAATAAATCTTATATTAATTATATAAATAAAAAATTTTTAATTATAACCTATCCCATAAGTTTATTTATGGAATATCTAGAAACTATCAGATATAATTTAATATTAATATTTTGTCAGTAACACTATAGAAAAAATTCTAAATTATATTTGGAATTTGTACATACTTTGCTAAAAAGTATAAAAATAAATCACGAGTTTTTCATTTACATTTGAAAGGAAACTTCACTCTTTAGTGCAAAAACGATTAACTGAATAAATGGTCCTAATTTTGTGAAATTCTACTTCATTCCATGTGGAAAAGGAGAACCTCACAAAATTTGTGGTTTTGGCTCACACCTTTCTCTTTACAAGAGAAAGCATTTATAGATGTCTTTGGGTTGACAGAGGAGCCCTTGCTAACTTTCAAAAAGTTAACTTTCAAAAGAGGTAAGATGACATGTTCACTTTCTTAGTGAAAAGACTTCACAGACACAGTTGTATTTTCAAGAGGAATAGGGATATTCATTTAGACAAAATAAAGAAAGAAAACCAAAAAAGAAAGAAAGAAAGAACGAACGAACCATAATTAGGAACACAAAAATAACGGGAAGTATATGTTAACAGACAGCAAATCTGAAAGAATAAAAAAAATGTTGGGAACAAGTAGTATAATGGACAATAGGAAAATGGAAGGGGTGCCTGGGTGGCTCACTAAGTTGAGCTTCTACCTTTGGCTCAGGTCATGATCCCAGGGTCCTGGGTTCAAACCCCACATTGGGCTCCCTGCTCAGCAGGAAGCCTGCTTCTCCCTCTCCTTTTGCTCCTGTTCCCCCTTGCCCTGACTCTTCTTCTCTTTCATGCTTTCTCAAATATATAAATAAAATCTTTAAAGAAAAGAAAAATGGAAGAAGAAAGACTATTTAGGAGGCCAAGCAAAACAAAAGTAGAAAACAATTAGATAAGAAGTCCTAAAGAAAATAAGGGGAAAAAATCCAAAAGAGAATAAATGGAAGCCAGAGGCTGTAGAAAAAAGGTGGTTAAAAAAAAAATAGGATTTGAGACTGAAAAGAAATAGCCCAATATTAATTAATATGGGTGAAAGATAAAAGGGGAAAATTTGTCAGAATATAGACATGATAAATAAAAGAAATGATGCATTCTGATGATATCAAACATTAAAAAAGGAGGAAACTAAAGCAGTACCTTTAGAATTACATTTTAGTAATACCACACATTCTTAGGGGGGCTTTGTAAGATCAGAAAGTTAGTAATGATAATACTCTGTAGCACTTCTAAGACTTTCAAAATTCCTTATCTATATTATTATAATAAACATTCTAGTACTGGACGAAGTCTTTGCTTCTGGACATTTTGATTATGTAATGCAGCCAAAAGATTTTTATACTAAGGCGGCCTGGACTGGTGAACAAAATGGTTTTGATCACCCTTGTGAAAGAGCTTCATTTATTTTTTTTTAAGATTTTATTTATTTATTTGACAGAGAGATCACAAGTAGCCAGAGAGGCAGGCAGAGAGAGATGGGGAAGCAGGCTCCCTGCTTAGCAGAGAGTCCAATGTGGGGCTTGATCCCAGGACCCTGAGATCATGACCTGAGCCAAAGGCAGAGGCTTAACTCACTGAGACACCCAGGTGCCCAAAAGAGCTTCATTTAAAGTAATCTTAACTCATGAGTTCTCATAGTTCAGACACCTTCGGGCACCTGAATTTTCCCACCCAAATGGAAAGGTCTACAATAGCTCAGAATGAAGTATTTCCTTTTCATGGCAGGATTTCACACAGAAAGTCTTAAACATGAAGGCAATCTTATAAATGCTTTGTATGTGAAGAAGTTTGGCCTTTTATAAGTTAATGACTATGTAACTTCTTTTTGGGAAGCACTTCTATCTGTGACAACTTGGGTCTGGGTGTGCGGGTCTGGTTAACTCTGGAGTTTGGTTTGCAGGCTTTTTTGGGCTTTCACACAAAGCTACATCCTCCAAACAAACTTCTATGAGATATGAAGGTGATATTTTGTTATGTATCTATCTTAGTTCTCTGTTTAATTTTTCTCTTGGTTCAGTATGTGGGTGAGAAAGACAGATGCTATTTAACGTTCCCAAGAGACTACTAATACCCACAACTTTGCATTCTAATGTCATCGTGGGTTTAGGCAAAGAATAGCATAACTGTTAACTTCTGATGAGATATTTTTGCTTCCACTGTGTCCTTAAATTCCATGTTGTTTCTAAACCGGAAGAGTAATCCTCCATCTCCACTGGCTGACCCTCCTGCCACCAACCTGATGAGACAATCCTTGTCTTCTCCTTCAAGCTTCTACCATTATGAGTTATTAAGTTATTACTACGATTTTATGCTTTATCTGGCCCTGGAAAAAATTTACAGGGAAAAAAAATCAATTGACCAATTGACGAGTGAACGAAACATACAGCTTTAAGTTTTCTCAGATTGTAGCTTTAAAGGTTTTCTTTATAGACAGGAGAATATATGTAATCCTTACTGTAATAGTATTTTGATGCTGATGAGGAACAGGTCAGTGGAGTCTACCAGAAGGCTTTCAGGCTGAGATGACTTACTTTGCCTCAACCTCTGAACTTCTGAAATGTTAAGTAAGGTATTTTAAGAGACTCAGACAAAGAAAAGTCATTATAAAATCAAGAAATGGCAAACATTTAAAGAAGAATTAAGGATTGTCTAATTTATCCCTCTCACTTAACAGGAAACAAACTGAATCAAAGCAAAATGCACATTCTTCTTTTAGGATTTTTGTGCTTCCAAAATCCAAAATAAGTATGTGATATGTCCACACAGCTTAATAATGGCAGAACTGGAATCAGAATTTTTATTTCCTGATTCCCAAATCACTGCCTGTCCATATCTAGCAGCTACACAATAATTTTCAAGCACTTACATGATCTTAAACCTAGTAAAGTGCACGTAAATACAATATAAGTAGCCACATTAAACTAATATTCACTCGAATCATATTCTTTAGAGACACATAAAACACTCAAATTATATTCCTTAAAGACACCTGAAACAAATCTAGTAAATAAAGTGTTTTGCGGAAATGGAGACTATCTTAGAAAATCTGACATCAAAAGGAAAAGGTAATTGTAATATTTAAATTTAGAAACTGTATCATGCAGACTTAAAGCCTGATGAACTGTATTTCCACAGTCAATTTATACTTTACATCAATAACCTTTGTTTTTCATTTCATTTTTTTTTTAAGTTTAAATTTTAGTTAGTTAACATGTGTGCAATATTAGTTTCAGGAGTAGAACTCAATGATTCATCACTTGCATTCAAAACCCAGTGCTCATTACAAGTGCCCTCCTCAATCCCCATGCCCCATCTAGCCATTCTCCACTCTTAAATAACTTTTTCATCTTTTGCTAAACCTGGTTATTTCTAGTGATCTACTGAGCAGATCACTTTCTAGAATTCATCTGCCCCACTTCAATTTCCCCAAAGATTTCCTAACACCAAAGTTACAATTAAACACTTAATGTATCTTGATACCCTCATACTACATAATCTGAGGTGGGGAAAGAAAATTCCTATATCTGCAATTCTGTCTTTAAAGTGGTTTGATTTTCATGCTGAGAAGAAACCAAACAGACTCCTGCCAAAATGACTGTCAGCTCCTGTATAGTCCCATTACTATTCTGGGCATATAAACCATCTGGGCATGGCAATTCATGAAGTGTTTCAGTTGGCTTTGTGGTGTATCTCCCACCCATTTTACAAAAGAATGTTGCTGCCAATAATAATAAAAATAACTAGGTAAAATGTTATTCTTACAGTTGTGATCTCACATAACTCTTTTTTTTCACACCCAAGAAAGAAAGTGCTTTTTACATAGAATTTCACAAGCCTAGGAAATATTGTTTTACAAATTTCTTTTCTAGAAATAATTTGGTTTGGTATGTATGTTAAAAAGTCTCTACTTCATCTGGTTTTTAATAATATCCATTTTAAGTATAATAATTGAGATTAAACAACATATTTTATCCATGTGTCTAAAACACATTCTTTAAAATTTTTATACTCCATCTCTAAATTTTAATGCTGTATGTCGATTCCATTTAAAATAAGGTCATGTATCTAACATATATTGACATCTACATTGTGTATCTTAAGAGTGTTTTTCAGGGAATTTGAATAATAAACCACAAGCTCCAAAATACACTCAATCCACTAGAGTCTTAGTCAATCCAATATCAATAAACTACTCTGTTCAAATCGATATCATTTATTACTCTGTTGAATAGATGGTCTATATTTACTTCAGATGCTAATGCAAACTTAACACAAAGAGTGGAATAAAAAATGCTACACGTTGAACCAAAAAAAAACACTCTATTCTAGGGATGTTTACAATCAAGAAATATACAATGCATTACTTTTTAATTAATAAAATTGTGCAATTTCTAGGCATTCTTGCCTCAATGTATAATGATGGAATTACATGTTTAGAAAAACAAAATAGGACCTAATGTCCCAATCCTATCAGTTGGAGTTAACTTTGAATATATCTTGGTTTGGCAATATGTTTGAAGCAGTATTTAGTGAATTGAAGAAAAAATACACTGAATCATTCAAAATCTGTTTCCATACTGCACTTGACAATATACATACAGTTGAAGCCCAAACACTTGTATTCTTGCTCCACAGAGAACTTTCCTACGTAAACTTAGCTCTAATAGATATCATCCTACCTTCAGTCCGATTTTCCTTTGCCCTATGGTAAATTTTATTAGGCAAACAGTTCACTGGGTCCATTCCTATGGCTAACTGTTATTTCCATACAATGCCTTTAACTATACCTTTAATTTGTTCCCTGAATCCCAGAAACCACTCAACTGCTACTCAGTACAGCACATATCTTGTACTTAGTGTGTTTCTGAGTAAAAAGATGCATCAATGGGTGCCTGGGTGGCTCAGTCATTAAATGTCTGCCTTCGGCTTAGGTAATGATCCCAGGGTCCGGGGATCAAGCCCAGCATCAGGCTCCTTGCTCAGTGGGAAGTCTGCTTCTCCCTCTCCCACTCCCCCTGCTTCTGTTCCCTCTCTCACTGTCTCTCTCTCTGTCAAATAAATAAATAAATAAATAAATAAATAAATAAATAAAATATTTAAAAAAAAAATGCACCGACAGAAGGAAGTGCTGGCACATTTGTGTCCTAAACTTGCACCGAGAGCCTTAGCCTTTAGAAAACTTGTTATGTGGTGGCACCATTTACTGAAATATAAATTTGTATGCACTCTGCTTGTATAGATATTTTTATCATTTCAAGCAGATTGAATGGTAAGGTCTTTATCACCTCATGAATTGTAGTAGAGCAGTGAACAGAAGCTGCATGAAGTCCATGCTTTCCTTCCTCTGGGTCAACTCTGACACATGCATTGCAGACATGAGTTTCGAAGACCCAGAGCAGGGAGATGGGGGAGAGAAATGCTGCTGTGAACCCTCAGAGTGTCTAGATGGGGAAGGGGGTGGCAGAGCCTTAGGCAGGTGATAACATCTCAGAGGGGACAGCTGGCAGAGGAGATCCCTGACAGGGAGAATCTTAGTCTTGCCCCAAACTCCTCTTTATGTTGAGCATTGCAGATGGCAGCAGGTGTAATGGAACCAAAAGGCTGAAACGCATGCCCCATGAAACTGAATTGAGGTAGATGAGAATCACTGCTTCCCTTGATGGGAGGATACATCTCCACTTACTGCCTTGTGACTTGCAGCCCCTGTGGGTAGGTGATGTTCCTGGAATGTACTTCCTTGACCCATTGTCTCTTTGACTAGGTGACTTGCTTGGTCAATGTGAGCAGAGAAGACAAACAGTCTTCAAACACACAGAAATTCACTAGGCTGTGTTGTGGTTCCACCCAGTCTTTTTCTTTTCCCTCATTCCTGAGAATGGCATGTCTCAAACAGAGGCTGCTCCCTCTGCCTGGGTCCTGGAACAGGAAGACAGGTGGACAGAGCTGTCAGAGCCAGCCAGTAAACACTAACAAGTTTGTACATCACTGAAACTTCCGGGTTGATTTAACACAGCAAAGCTAACTAATCTGTCAGCAAAAGCCACTAATCAATGACCAGATTGCTAAACCGATTTAACAAAAGATACAGAAACATCTCTCTCAAATACAACTTCTGAATGAGACTCAGACCTGCCAGAAGTTTAGTCATGAAGAACATAGTATCATTAGGATGGGGTTTTTTCCCCTTGAAAGACAACCATAGAAAATAGGATGGTGGCTAGCCCTTGTTATAAATCTTGTGAAATTCAGGATCTCTTCTTGATCATCCTACTCAGGATAACTGAAGGATATTCGCTGACACAACTTTACTTAGTTTGTATCAAAATTACAGCAAGAACCTTAATTATAAACAAATTGTTTCAATTAAAATCTCTTCATGGCGCCTGGGTGGCTCAGTGGGTTAAGCCGCTGCCTTCGGCTCAGGTCATGATCTCAGGGTCCTTGGATCGAGTCCCGCATCGGGCTCTCTGCTCAGCAGGGAGCCTGCTTCCCTCTCTCTCTCTCTGCCTGCCTCTCTATCTACTTGTGATCTCTTTCTGTCAAATAAATAAATAAAATATATATATATTAAAAAAATCTCTTCATAAAGAAGTCTTCTATGTTTGAAAGTAATTGCTCTAATTTTGGTGGGTGTGTGGTCCAGCCACATAGGTTTGGGAGGGTAGAGAGAAAGAGTAGAAGTCTCTTTGGACTGTGTTTGTGGTTGGACACTTGGAGATATTGAGTGTGTGACGCAAACACGGAGAGCCTCCCACGTCTGTGTGGTGGGCACTGAGGAAGGCACAGCCTAAGTCCAGGTTACACGGGGCAGGTTTTCAACAGAGTGGATTACAGAGGGAGCAGAAGCACAGTGGTCAGGCCTGTTCATCTTCTTGCCTTCCCTTTCTCCTTGCTCGTTTTCTTCTCTTCCAGCTCTCCTTGATCCTCCATTTCTGCCCTTTTCCCCAGCCACTCATCTCACTTCTGTAGCTCATCTTCCTCACACTCCCCACCCTTCCCCTCTGTCTCTAGAAATGTCAGGAGTCCATTCAATATTTTTCCAAAACCACTGTTTAAAAGTAATTTAATATAAACCTCACAAAGATAGAGAAAGAATGAAAGCCATTATTCTTGCTGCTTTCTCTCAGGCAATGCCAATCATTTGCACCTGTGGTGCTGGTAAAGGTGGGAGTTAGGCAGCTGTATGTAAGGAGAGCCAGCGAAAGTGCTAGAGTCAGCATTTGTCCTTTGCTATGGGAAATAATGGGAGAGAAAAAATCAGCCTTAGTCGGTGCAATTCCCACTGAGGGAAAAAGAAGTCAGCACTAGCACTAACATTTCAACACAAGATGTGGAGGGGAAAATTGTCACGTTCCCTTTTTGCCAATATCTACTTTAATCACCATTTCAGGGAAATAACGCAGTATTTTCAATCAATACATAAACCCTTTCAGGTCTCATGGCACACATGATTAGACTTTGGTAGGATCTTTACTGAATGTCTAGGCATTAGCATCCTTAAAAACTCATAGGGTTTTTTTTTCCTTATTTTTATTTTTTTATGGGTTTCCCCCTGTTAAGTGTGCTGCCCAAACAACTCGGAGTGTGAAGTGAGATGCTGTAGCCACGTATTTAAATGGTGTCAGGCAGAAAATGTCCTGGAGTGTGGAAATCTGCTCAGGGGTTCTTCTTTAGCATAAACTCAACTTGAAGTTACTCTCCCATTCAAGGGAATTCATACGAAGCCCCCTCATCACACAGTGAAACTGCCCAGGGCACAGCCGATGTGTGGGGAAATATGGCCAGAACCAGAGGCAGCTGGGTAGACCAAGGACAGAGCTACCTGGCAAAGAATGAGAGAAAGACATGGTGGGTGACATGCGGAGAGGAGAGTGTCGCACACAAATTAACCACCCTGAGTTATGAGGACGGGATACTGGACACTTTCAGTTTTCAAAGCAGCCTGAAGACAAAGGTAATCTCCTTGAATTATAAGAAATTGAGACCAGAAGTTATCAGAGTTGATAAAGATTGTATATATAAAACTGTATATATATAAAATATATAAAATCTGAACAATGATAGGCAAAGTATAAAATTACTGCAATTATTGCTATGAACTCTTGTTCAAAAGAGAACCATATGGGTACAGGGTAAGATAAAAGAACTTACAGAAAATAGATCTTGCAAGATGAAGGATAATGTCCTGATTCAGAAACGCACCATATTGAATTTTCTGTATATGTCATGTATCATCTATCCCATAAAATTTGCTTATTATATGCAATACTTAGGTTAGCAGCTTTTAGTCTGTACTGTGGCTTCAGTCATTCTCACTATATTCCTTTTGTGGAATACTGGTCGGGGTTAAAGTGACCCTTTAGGTATTGTTATAGTTTTATATAGATTGAGTGCCCATCAGCAGATGATGATCCCCTAGAGGGGTGTCCAAATGTCCAGCACATCTGTCACAGCAGAGCCCTAGCCAGGTCTATTCCTGTCTGGTTTGTGACACGTGGTATGTGCAATCAATTTTGTTCATCCCTGAAATATTTACTGAATGCATACCATGCACAAAGTCCTGGGCAGGGCTGGGAAGGATATAAGTTTGCCAAAGGGAAAAGAACAATATTGGAAATATTGGAATGTAAGCAAATTCCTTTTATAAGCTGCCTTATGAAATAGACTTTAGGCTACTTGGAAAATCAGGCATTTCTGATCTTAGTGGATTCAATTTTTTTTTTAGTCCCAGAGAGGAAGGAAATGGACACAGAACACTGAAGCATGAAAAACTGGCCATCTTTCCTAACCCCACGAGTCAATACCCATGTGTGGGTATGTGCATGTGTGTGCAGCGAACTGCAATGCTGGGCTGAATTCTGATCAGTAAACCATGTTTTCATAATTGGGCAACCATTGTGTCATCTGTATTCACTGTCTCACACAAAATTATCAGGCCAGAGTGATCTTCCTCTAATCTACATGCACGTTTTCATGCTCGTATCATTTAAAAATACTTCTGGTACGTCAAACTGAATGTTAATAAACACGTAAGACAAGAAAACGTAAAGTTCAGTGCAAGTCCCACATTCTTTCCACTTAACCATTTTTTTTCCATTTTATTTATTTTTTCAGCGTAACAGTATTCATTCTTTTTGCACAACACCCAGTGCTCCATGCAAAACGTGCCCTCCCCATTACCCACCACCTGTTCCCCCAACCTCCCAGCCCTGACCCTTCAAAACCCTTAACCATTTTTGAGGTTGCCACTGCCTTTTGTCAGATGTCAGTGATGAAAAACTGGAAAGAGAGAGTTAAAACACAAATTCTTAAAAAAAAAAAGGAGAAAACAGGCATGCTTTGGGATCCATATCTGTTCTTCCATCTCAAAATGTTTTCTAACGTTCTGTAAGTACTGAGAAAAATTTCCTTTTTGTTATCTTCAATAGCAGGTGGCAGCTGAAGTCATTTAAATATATACTTTGTTAAATAAAACCTTATAAATAATTTAAATACGATTATTACATTCCACTAACACATTCAAATTGCCTTTCCTTCTGCTTAAATTCAAATTGCTTTTCCTTCTGCTTAAATTCCCAAATATTTCTCAACTGTTACTCCACTCCTGCCTCCAGTAAATTCCCAAAGCTCCTGGGCAGGCAGGGCATTACCGTCATTAAAAATGTTACAGAGTTGGCCTAGAAAAGTGCTAGATTTGTAGCAACAGCTGCTGTTGTTTTCAGGGTAGAGTGCTGGATGGAGGAAAGTAATGGTGTTCAAAGTCCAGCTCCTAACCTGACTGGAGGTAGGGAGAGCCAAGGCCAGCTGAAGCCACGGAGGATACCTGTAACCATCAAGATAATTTAAAGAAATTTCAATAGTGTTGCCAGAAAAAATACATGACACCCAGTTAAATTTGAACCTCAGATAAACAACAGATTCACTTTTTTTTTTTTTTTTTTTAGTATGAGCATATCTCATACAATATTTCAGGCATACCTATTCAAAAAATAATTTATTGTTTATTTGAAATTCACACTTCCTGTATTTTTGTTTACTAAATCCTAAATCTGAAAAAAGGCTTCCCTGCTAAAAATTCTTTTCACATTGCCTAAAATTCAACTAGTTAACACTTTCTGCTCAGTTAACATGCATTCCCTTTTAAAAGACAAAGATCTTTGCTAAGGATGAAATGTTCATGTATCTTCATGAATTTAAAGAGACTGCATATTTCTCAACGTCTAAATCATTTCTCCGTAGCAAAGTGAGTCAAGACAGAGGCCCGGGATTCTTTTTTGGTGGGAAGAGGTATCGTGTGGGCTTGGGCAGAAACTGTTAACTTCAGTGGAGGGATACTTACGGTTGAACTAATTTTAGTGGGGATTTTCTGATAAAATCATCACATGCCAGGGAGAAAGGATAGAATGGGGGCAGAAAATAAGGTAGCCCCAGAAAGAACTCACTCCTAGAACTGTTCTTGAATACAGTCCTTAACTACTGAGGGGAATCAGTACTGGGCTCTACTTTTTGCAAGTGGAAAATGGTTAAATGTTAAAACAGCAGCAAGAAGATTTTCATCAATGGTGGAGAGATGGTGATAAAAATAAAGCAGCAAGACAGAACAAGTTTATTAATTTCATTATGGCCTCACTATGTGTGTAAATCATGGTGGTTAAATGAATAATATTGGTTTTTATTTTTAACAAAAATGTCAGATAGAAGGCTCTGGAAAGCAAACTCATGGCAGAGATAACATGTCCTTCCTCCTGCACTAGATAGTCAGGTTTCTTCTCTTATAAACAGTATGAACTATCCTCAAAGATTTGGGTAATGCATCCTTCCACATCAGTGACTTGTCCCCTTTGCTGATTTTATAGCTTTCCTCTTGACTCAGCAGGTCGGATGCGTAAAAACTCAAGAATGAAAGAAAAAGAAGGCAATTCAGATCACTAAGGAAGCAACTGCTGAACATGAATAACCATAATAACAAGGAGAAAAATGCTCTTAAACATTTGTGTGAGTCACAAACCTCTAAGAGATAAAGCAATTATACCCTGCCTACAGTCTGAGAGGTTATACAGTGCATTCCAAGCAAAAGGGAAGGGATGAATAAGAATCTGGCAACATTTAGCTCTCCTTGAACCGTCAGGCCCTAACACCTTCCCCAGTCACCACAGTCCTGGCTTATGTTGCCTTTACCACTCACTGGGCACAAGACAGATATTCTTGTAAAATGTAACTAATATGTTATATATATACATTAGTTACAAACCCCCTTTCATCTCTGGTAACACCCAGAAGAATAACATAACAGGCCCTCCAAAACCTTTGGTTAATGAATAATTGTTACATAAAATCCATATTTTAAGGCAAAATCCCCTAAAAGTATTCTAAATTCCAAAATCTAATGTTTTATATTATATTATGAGTTGGCCTCTGGACGATATTGTCTGTTTCATGTAACACTCTACCCAGAAAAGAATAATAGCGGTCATCACAAATCTAATATTTTATGTATTAGATTATATTTATTCATATTGCTATTTGTTACTCCTAACTAAATAATCTATGCTAAAATTTCATTTTCCTGAGATTTCTGTTTTAAAATAACCCAATTTACCAAGATAATTCAAGCTACAATTACATTCTCTTTCAGTTACAAGCATTTTATTGTACCGTAATCTGCATGAAACATGTCAGGACGTATGAACTAACCTGGATTGTATTTTTATTTTTGCCCTTTCTTGAACAATGACTTTTATGGGAAAGAGAGCTAAACAGCTGATTGCCTGATGGGGAAAGTTATACAATGCACAGCTTTGCAGCAGCGTACTAATGCAGTATAGAAATGCTGTGGAGAAGCTGGAAATCAAATCATTTCTTTCTGGAGCAGCACTGCTTGCAGTCATCTGAGATGAAAGAGATTTTTTTTCTTTTTTCTCCTTTTTTCTTTAGAAAAGTCACATAATGAATCTAACTTAATTCCTTTAAACACTGGCTACAAGGAAAGGTATTTACCTCAGGAAATTGTTGAACAAGGTTTAGAAACTAGAGACATAGCACTTTTAAATGTTTGTTGATTTTTTTTTATCTAGTAACCAAAGCAGAGGGTCCTTACAAGAGGGACTTAGATGCTACTGATTTGAACAGAGAAAATACTGATAAATTTATTGAATGCTTTGTTTAGTCTGAGGCTCATTTTGAGGGTAGAAACAGAGTTATGAAAACATAGGGATTAAGTAGCCTTGGTAGAGGACATTCACTGAGCTGTAGGGAAGAGACAGACTGGCCTGTTCCATTGGCAGGCATGACTCAGCACTTTAGGCATTTTCATAAGCTGATAAATTTTGCTGGCTGCACAGGCAAGTCAGGACCCCTCTCCCTATTGGCTGAAAAGACAACTTCAGCATTGAGGAAAAAGGTAAATCACGCAAATAATCAACAAGAACAAAATCAACTGAATCTCTTGGGTCCTACGTTCTTCTCCTACTCCCCTAAAAATATAAGCATATTCATTCAGAGACATTAGAGAACCAAATATGTGCCATACTGTGTTCAGTAAGTGTTTCTTTGAATGAATGAATACATGAATTAACTTGTAATCAATCAGTGGCTTACTCCAGGCCATCAGCTCAGTGCACAGATCATAAGAAGTGTGATGCCATTCTTCTCCATCTCATGCTAACATGCATGTTATCATTAAACTAAGAGACCCCAACAGATAGCCACAGTGAAAATTTTCAGAGTCTTGTGCAAATAAAACTTAATGTAACATAACATTTTAAGCAAAAATATGTGAAGGATTAAAATAATATGGCACATTGCTATTTGTTCTAATAGACATTGAACTTTGAGGACACAAACCATTGCATTTACAAAAGTCATCTGGGGAGCTTGTAGAAAACATACAGTCCAAGACTCCACCCTAGAATTTGTTTCAAGGGTCTGAAGTTGGGCCCAGCCTCTGTATTTAACCTAGTTGTCTGGGTGATTAGGATGTAGAGCTTGGACTTGATCAATGGGCAAGTATTGAGAAACACTGGTATAGAAAAACAGACGAGGTCAGGCATCATTTACAAACATCAAAAGCAAGCTTTTGGTACCTGAGCAATTGAGTTAATTCATGCAAGTGTTGATTTGTGAATTAGAGATGAATCCATGGTACAGTTAATTTAAATGTTGGAGAGGGTCACTTCCGACCTGGAGATTTATCTTCTCAAGCATGAAAGTTTCATGCTCAGATCACTGGATTTACAATAAGAATATATTTTTGGTTCAAATTTTGTTTCTAATCCTTAGTAGAATTGTTACATTAAAATAGTTTCTTGACCTCCTTTAGCTTCAATTCCATCATCTCTAAAATGTGAGTACTTCTTATAACACACTCTAGGTGCTTACCAGCCCTCACCCTTTTTTGGAAACTGTGTCCCAAGTGTAACCTGTGCTGAAAGATAAACCTAGACAAACCTTTTTGTAACACCTGACTGTCCTAACCCTTTCCCATGGCCATAGCCTGGGAGGTTAAATGAGGACACTGATCCCAGGGAAGCCACTGCATAGGCTGAACTGAGCCAACAGGATTCTCTTTCTGGAGAATGTTTAAATTGGACGAAGACTGACTGAGTGAGTCAGAATGCTACGGGAACCGGAACTGAGTGATCTAGAGTTGAGGCTGGGAACCGATGTCTGGCCATGAGTGAGCAGGGAATACCAGCCAATACGGCAAAAAAGAGTTCAACAGAAACAAGAAGTGAAGTGTGCCCCCCAAAACTAGGCTGTTTCGATTTGGTTCCTGACTTCCCAATTCCAGTTCAGGCTCTTCATTGGCTTAGCTATGCTCTGGTCTATGGCGTTTTCAATAAATAATCCATTTGACTTACGTTAGCTTAAATGTGGTTTTAATCCTTGAAAACAAACGTTCCCTGACATGTATACAGTTTGCATAGAAAAGGTTCTTAACATTCTATTTTAACTGCCTGCTTTACAGAAGACACGGAAGTATGGTAAAGTGTAGTGTCGCAGATAATGGAGTGACCAGCCTCAGTCAGAGTGTGCAGAAGCTTGAGAACTCTGGATCTAACTGTTTCGCAGTTCAGTGTCCTTGTTTTAAAACCAGAAATTCAAGCAGCTGATATTTTATTAGAAACATTTATTGTCTCCACTGATTATGTCTCTGAGCAATGGAGCCATCCAATTTTATTTATAAAAATGGACTAAAAGAATCCTTCCCGGCCAAAATCTTCCTCAAAAGGCCTTTAGCATAATCTCAAGCATTTGGACAAGCACCTAGATGGGATGTCAGAGCTCTATGTTGTAAAAGATGGATAAAAATTATGACCAGAAAAAAAAAAGGCAGCCATTATTATTACACCTTAAACATTAAAGAAAAAGACACTTGGAGAATGACTGATTTGGAGAGTTGTATAAGATAGATCTGTCACAAGGGGCTACTTGCAAATGGATTCCCTGAACCACTTAATAAGGTGAGTGTTTGAAAGTGTCCTTTTAAATGATCAACTCAGATCTTGTAGAACATCTACCAGAAAGAACAAGTTTTAGTGCAGCTGACACTAAGTTTGTGCCCAGAATATTAAATTGAGCCAAATTTATTTTCCACATAAAGTCACAGTTTTATACATCATTATATAATCTTTTGGCAGAAATAAGGAATAACATTCAGAATGTGGCACTTCAAAATTCAAAAGATCTTAGCATAAAAATACCTAGTGTTTTAGATGTTTCAAAGTAGGGCCAAATGCAGAAAATAAGTTGGATAAGATAAAAATACCAGAAATTTCTATTCAGTTGGCATAGGCACACAGTCACTAAGCATATATAGTAGAATGGAATTCAACAAAAAATGATCACTAAATACCAATCACCCAATCAATCAATCACTGAAGAAACTATTAAATCACATAGCTATTCTGTTACATGCTAGAGGACATAAGGCTATAAGAGATTTGCATGGTGCTCCCCTTTAATTATTAACTCTCCTGTGCAGACAACAAGGACTAGCGCTGTAACCCACCATGTCCCTCACCCTAGCCCTTTCTTTAGCTGTTAGAAGCACAAGGTAAACTCAAGATCAAGCAAAAATCACTATTACTTTTCAGTTTTCAACAACATTTACTTTACCACTTTGTTTTAGCACTTTGGTCTTTATTATTCTGATTTATATTCTTTTTTTTTAAGATTTTATTTATTTATTTGACAGACAGATCACAAGTAGGCAGAGGGGGAAGCAGGCTCCCTGCTGAGCAGAGAGCCCGATGTGGGGCTCGATCCCAGGGCCCTGAGATCACGACCTGAGCAGAAGGCAGAGGCTTTAACCCACGGAGCCACCCAGGTGCCCCATATTCTGATTTATATTCTATTTGATTTTGTAAGTCAGATGAAATCATTTTCAGAAATAGAACATAAAACAAACAAAACTCTCCCTTGCTATAATTTATGCCCATTTCCAGTGATTTGTCTTTCTACAGAGAGAAAAAAATTCAGTCATGTACTCTCCTTATGGCAAACTTGCACACGCCTGCAGGCAGCTATCGTTTCTCCCTTCAGTTTTCTCTCTGCTAAACTGAACAAATTTCACTCCAGTAGCATGGGTACTATATGACTACTTGTGTTGTTCATTTGCTCCTTTCCAATTTCTGCCCAAGTTCACTGATCTGCTTAGACACTGTAGTGGAAGAATGGTAATAAGAATAGCATAAAGATAATGTCTGACTTTTGCATACATTTACCTTAGTACAAATTTCTTTTTTTTTTTTTTAAGATTATATTTATTTATTTGACGGAGGTCACAAGTAGGCAGAGATGCAGGCAGAGAGGAAGAGACAGGGGGAAGCAGGCTCACTGCTGAGCAGAGGGCCCAACTCAGTTCTCGATCCCAGGATCCTGGAATCATGACCTGAGCGGAAGGCCGAGGCTTTCACCCATGGAGCCACCCAGGCGTCTGTTAGTACAAATTTTTCTGTGTGGAGTTTTTTTAAGTAATAGGATATCTCTATTAAGCCTATGTCTGTATAAATCGATTTAATATTTCCTTAAAAAGGATTGAAACAATAAAATTCATCCTTTTAAAATTGATCTTTACATATGAAAATATCCTATGATCCGCCTATTGCTCTTAATCAGAAATAACAAATATAATTAATTTCTTTCAAACACAAGGGCCTGGTTGATTCCACCAGGATGTGATGAATTAGTTCTCCCACCATCTTGTTGTTTGTAGAGTTCTTTTTCTTGACTCAAAATATATTACACTGTGGTTAAACTTAACACTAGAGTTTTTCTTGCCTTTATGAACCAGTTTCTAAAATTTTCAAGGTTATTCTAGTTCCTAAATCCCTCAGAGCTATTAATATTATTTATTCCATATCACCTAAATTTTTATTTTCAATTTCAACATCAAGATCAGTGAAAAGTTATCAAACAGTAATAGTTTTGGGATTGGTTTCAATAGGGTATACTTAATATATTTCTCTGGGATGTTACAGAATCAGTGTTAATCATCTTGAATAACTTGAAATTACCCAAACAGCAATGTGCTATAGACCAATAACTGTAGGAAATCAGGTTTAGAGTCATTTTAAAGATTCTAAGAATTTGTAATGCCAACCCCAGCTTTGGATTTATGTTGAATACATACTTTACACATGTTCATACACTCTTTATATATTATATATGTGTTACCATGAACTAAAATATAAATTCCTTTTTAACAGTCAATGTTCATTGCTACCATTAAGACATTGAAAGTTCAACTTCTTGCTTGTGGTAGTCCTTCATAATTCTGATATAAAAGCTGGGGATTAATAATGAAACATACATTTTTATAAGTAGAACATTCTACCCTTTAGTTAACAATATGAATGTGTGATTTGTAAGGCTTTTACTCATTAAAGTTACATGAAAGATAAATCTTATTTTATTTTCTTCACTTGTAATTATAAAAGCCAGTAAGTAAATTTATATGGTTGATTTATTCTTCCATATAAATTTACTTACTGGCTTTTATAATTACAAGTGAAGAAAATAAAATAAGAAAGTGCTATCGTGAGTGCTGTGAAGTGTGTAAACCTGGCGATTCACAGACCTGTACCCCTGGGGATAAAAATACATTATATGTTTATTAAAAAAAAAAAAATTTGGAAGGGGAGGCGAACCATAAGAGACTATGGACTCTGAAAAACAACCTGAGGGTTTTGAAGGGTCGGGGGGGGAGGTTGGGGGAACAGGTGGTGGGTAATGGGGAGGGCACGTTTTGCATGGAGCACTGGGTGTTGTGCAAAAAGAATGAATACTGTTACACTGAAAAAATAAATAAAATGGGGGAAAAAAAAGTGAAAAAAAGAAGAAAAAAATTTATATGGTTGAATATTAAAACTATTTGCTAGACAAACATCTTCTCTATTTCTACATTTTAGGATACTAACATTTTAAAAGCTTTATGATGGCACATTCCATAAAATAACAACAGAAAAGAATCATATTAATAATCAAAATGAGAATGACCACATGCCGAAACACCAATCTGACTGGCCAATCCTTAATTTGGCATAGGTTTTCAAACTATGAAACTATTATGTCTGAGACTTAAAACAATGACATAAATAAGAAATATTTAAATTTTTAAAAGTACAACAAATGACAAAATAATCTTATTGTATTTATCTGAATCAATGCATTTAAAAAAGAAATAACCTCACTTTAAAACTGAAGGCATATCTTGGGCATATCTTTGTTAATTTAAACCAGAGTTTGAACATTTTGATATTATAGTTATCTCTAAAAGTATGTAAAGCACTTATTCATAACACAAAACATATATGCCAACATTCAGAAGACATTGAATTAAAGAAATAATTTTGTTTGCCAGATATATGCTGAATTATTTAGATCAGGTAATAACTATTATATCTCATTGTCATTCAGATATAGAGAAAATATCATTTATCAAATAAAACTTCAGTAAATTTGATCTTGTCTATTTTATGTACAATGAGAGTCTTTTGTATCTTAAAGCATGGTTTAATCTGTTTAAGAATAAATCATTTTTGGATTGCCTAAGTGGCTCTAAGCTTGATTTCAAATTTGGGATATATGTATGAAAGACATGGCTTCTGTCCAGGAGGCGCACACAGTCTATTAGGAGAGACACATTTATTACACTGTGTACGTGGAACAGGAAGTTATCTTAGAGACACAGAGGGAGCACAGAAGAGGCCATGATCAATTCTTGAAAGATGGGGGAGGAATAGAAACATTGCTAAGAGAAGCTTCCTAAGTAGGTGATAGCTGACATGAGTATTATAAAATGAAAGGAAATTCTCCACAAAGACAAAGGAAAAGGGCTGAGCACATATAGAACCTATAAAACTCATATGGTTTTTTGATTACTTAGAAAAAAAGTATAGTGGAATGCTAATAGTTTAAACATATCAACACGGTGCCCAGCACTGTGCTATGTACTTGATGAACGCAATCTTTAGATTTTACTATACAATTTGTATGGCAAATATGTATTTTTGTCACTATTTTACAGATGAGAAAACAAAAGTCAGAAGAAATAAACCCTAATCAAAGTCATAGAGCATTCGGCGAGAGCTGGGATACGAATACTGATTCACCTGACTGCAGCTCCATGTTCTCCCACTATATCAGATTTGCTGGAAATATCTCTCTGTTCATGGCAGGGTGCCTGGTACTCTGCTTATAAATATCTGCTGCGTGAAAGAAATGAGTGAATGATTTGATATCAAACTCAATTTAGTCAGTTAATTTTATCAGTGGTATTTATGGATAGTAGAGAAAAGAATTGAGAAGAAAGCAGAGACACACGTTTGTTATAACTTTCTTATGAAAAGGATGAAACTAGATATTAATCAAAAAGGAGTGTTTTCATTCTTAAGACTCAACTGCTAATGTGTACAGAAATAATCCCCATTTTTCAGAAGAGGAAACTGGGGCAAAGAGTAAGAAAGAGACAACGATCACCATCGTCTAATGTTACAGCATACTCTACAATGGGAAGAACCAGAGTCCGTTGGATTACCAACAGGGTTGTCCTTCATCATCTTATGAATGTATGGAAGTTTGGGAGTGCTAGAGATACAAAACATGATTGCAGTAGTTTAAAAAGTAAATGGGTGGGGCACCTGGGTGGCTCAGTGGGTTAAAGCCTCTGCCTTCGGTTCAGGTCATGATCTCAGTGTCCTGGGATCGAGCCCTGCATCGGGCTCTCTGCTCAGCGGGGAGCCTGCTTCCTCCTCTCTCTCTGCCTGCCTCTCTGACTACTTGTGATTTCTCTCTGTCAAATAAATAAAATATTTAAAAAAAAAAAGTAAATGGGCAATGAGAAATGGAGACACTGAAGAAGTCTTCTTTCAAGAAGTTTGACTGAACAGAAGGACAAGATGTTACTGTAGGAGAAGGAGCATTTTGATAAGACGGAAAAAATCTTATATCCTGGAGAAAGGGAATGAAGCAGAGGACCAAGATGTGTGAGAAATGGGTGTGGAGAAAACAAGAAATTGGGAGGCTGATATAGAAGAAACTGTTCAAAGTGCAAATACTTACTTGAGTGAGCAGAGATAACATTTCACTCTTAATTTTTCCTCATTCTAAAAGGTGGCATAGAACTTGATCAGATATGAGAGTTCCACAAAAGAAAGGGCTGGATAAGATCACCCCTAAGGTTCCATTTGGCACCCATATCTTTATAACATTTTCTATTTCTTCCCTTAGAATAATCCTTATTAGAACTAAACGAAGGTGCATTGTTTTGTACAGGATCTTCAAGTGATACATCTCAGTCAACAACCCTTAATGGAAAAGTTTCCTCATTGTGGAAGTGAATTGGCCACTTGTCCTGCCAGCCTGCTGTTTAGAAGAAAGCGCAAGGCTGCTGGTGAGAAAGGAAACAATTAATATCTGGTCCCGAGAAAGTACTTCCTTGGGGAATAAAAATAACAGAAAATACTTCATCTGTGGGAGAGCACTTCTAAAAGGAAATGAGATGATTTCTCAGTTTATTTCTGATATGTTTCAAAGAACCTCAGCTAAGTCCTAGGGGGAATGTCCCAGACCTTATATCTTATTTTTTAGGAATTTTGCTATAGAGGAAAGAATGTGAACTTTTCTTCATTTAATATTTTGTACACATTTGCCTGGTGTACCGTGCTCCAATCCAGAGGGTATTCTTGGTAAATATTTTCACTTTTAAAAGATCCCAGAGTCAATAAACTTGTAGCCCTGCTGTTAACTGTTTTCAGTTGTTTCAAAAACCTTTGAGGTAAAATTGCCATTTGTGAGTCAAAAAATCAATCATAAAATTTTTAAACCCACTTTATCCAGGGTCTCCCCCTTTTGTCAGAGAATTAAAATGAGGGGCTGAATTTAGTTGTTAACATGACTAACACCAGGCCTAAATGTAACTGAAAACTCTGGCAACGGAAGTGAAATCAAAGTTACAATTAACAAATGATTTTGTGGACTACAGACTTCATACCTATTAAAACTTTTGAATACATACTTAAACTTTATTGAAACTCTTTACATTAAAATAATTCATACTTATGACCATATGGAAATGGTTTAAATTCACTCCATTTGGCTTACTTTGGTTGAAAGAAACCTATGACATGTTATATTGATAACTCAATATGAATTTAAGCATTATAATTGGAAATAGGATTAATGAGACTTTATTTGGTCAACAAATGCCCAATTTTTATTTTTGAATGGGAGTGCTAGACCATATTTAGCATTCCCTAGTTAAAAAGCCATTTTCCATGAAGCCAAGTGAGAAGATGATGTGTTAACACCTGTCCAACTTTTTTTTTTTTTTTCAGGAATAGTGACATGAAATTTAAGCCTTTACCACTACAAACTATGGAATTTAAAAATCAGTAATTTTAACTGAGCAAAAGAACTTGTAACAACAGAATGGGATCCAGTCAGGAGGCAGGAACCACATACTAAACACAGAAAGTTGAATATGAAAAGTTATTAAGTTATGACAGGAGAATCACTATAAAGATTTAAGAAAAACCAAAGAGTGTCCTAGGGCTGAGGTAGAGCACCCAAAGGAAGTTAAACTTGGGAAGGTTCTGTGGTTGAAGCCCTGTTTCTCTAGGACTTTGTAGTTTGCTGGTGTGCCCAGGCCAGAGTGGGTCACAGTTATAGGGCAAACAGAAACAACCCTCCAGGATTGGTGAATGCAACTTCAGGAGGAATGGTACACCCCTATGGGCAGTCCAGGAGCCTGTGGTATCTGTGTTGGGAAGGCTGGGAAGTCACCAATGGGCTGCCTCAATTGGGTATGTGGTTGGGAAGAATAGCACCAGGTGCCCCCCACCCCAACACACACACATCTTTAGTGGATCATGCAACAGAAGCAAGCAAAATCAAAATGTAACATTTAGAACCAGGAATAGAAGGCCCCTCCTCTTACAATGTCCCTTCAATGTCCTCTACTGACAAAGTTTTAATATCAGTGACAAAACTTACTGTAAAGGACAAATGCTTAAAGAGCCCAGCTTACAATGGCTGACTAGGTACCGAAGGGTAAACCTGAAGCTGAGGGTCAGTAAATTGGTAACTGGCATGTCTTGTACAATGAAGATTATTATTCATAATTATTTTTGTCACAGGCTATACTTATTTCTTATTAGCTACCTATTTTCATTTATTTTTAATCAATCAAATACTTACTGCCTACTCTTTGTTGATCCCCTTAATGACTTTAATAGGCCAGTACGGAGGCAAATTTGTTGTTATACAGACTGCTAACTTCTTCATTCACTGGCAGTTCTCCAAAACGAATAGCAAGTCATCTAGTAGTTCCTATAAGCATTTGTCTGCAACTCTTGTATGACTTGCTGACTTCTACCTCCCCTTATCTCTACTCATGAATATGTCTCATTTTCTGTTTTAGAGTAACATCCATCTTTGCATTCATCGCTATACTATATGAAGTTCTTCCCTCGTGAATGGTACACAATCAGTAGCTGCTGAATTAGTCAATAAAATAATTGGAATAATAATACCATCTCCCAAGAGTGAGAGGTGCAAAAGGCACAATAGTTTAAAATTCAACAGCTATAATAACGAACAAAGGCTAAAATACAGAACATTTTTATAGTAAAGGACATAAATATGTTTCTCCACCTAATTTTCTTTTTTTCCTAAAGTCAAGAATTATTACTCCTCACAGAATGTCTATTAATTATCTTTGGTATTATGTTGGGCATTATGACAAAGAAAAATCTTTGTTCTAAATTTAAGCTGGAATTTTGAATCCTATTGTGATCCATCAAGGCACAGTACTCAACTCACATGAAGAGAGTAGTACATGTAAATATGAACATTGATTTCCTTAAGATCTGTAGTACTGAAGCTTAAAGATGGTATAAAATATGTTCAGAGTTTCAAAGATGTAATGAATTCCATCTTTCTAAAAACAATTTTTACATGCCCAGCTTCTGTTTTTTATTTAGAATCTAAATACTTAAGAGTAAGTATCTTGGCAACCTTATACATAGTCTTTAACACTAGTCTTATACAAAGTCGGTTCTCAATATGTATATGTGGAGTGAATGGATAGTAAATGAAAAAATGAGTGAGGGAAAAATCATTTCTTGCTCTGACCAGCTTCCTGACCATTCTAGTCCAGGGTCCATTAACTATGAGTATGATTATAATGCTAAATCAATGTTATTGGTCAACATATCCTCTCATTTGTCTGTCAGATTGTACAATCAGCATATATGCTAATCATAAATATAATATGGAACAACAGACTGTAGGAATAATTAAATGTGAAGCTCAATGATGGAACATATGAAGTCATGAGAATTATATTTTTGGATTAGTACTGATGGCATGAAAAAATATTTAAGATATAACACCTGATACTAAATTGAAATACTCTAGGAATCCTATAATGCAAAGAAGAATAAAAACTATTTAGAGGAAAACATTAAAACATTAAAAACAATACCCTATTGTTATTTTGGGAAAAAATCATGTAAAAGCTAATAAGATTATAAATATTATTTTCTTCATTATGGT
Source organism: Meles meles (assembly GCF_922984935.1). Lineage (NCBI taxonomy): Eukaryota > Metazoa > Chordata > Mammalia > Carnivora > Mustelidae > Meles > Meles meles. The sequence goes on from NC_060074.1 coordinate 63,431,657, forward strand.
TTTCTAAGTAGTCCAAGTTTTCTATAATAACTATCAATTTTACAACTGTAAAAAATAATACTTGGATAAGTTTTTAGAAGTTGGACTCCAGTAAGAAAACAACATATGCCTCAAAATGACAAAAAAGGAAATAATCAAATATTGAATTGACTCATAATGCTAAAGGTATTAAGAAAAAAAATAAGAATGACATTGAAAAGCAGTGTTAATCATAAAATATATGGGCTCTATAATAGGAGTTTAGAATTTGCATAAGAAATAAAATTATGAAAATTGCTATATTATTCTTAAATGTAGCTTGACAAAAGTGGTCATTTTTATAGAAGTGGTACTAAAGTATGGAACTGTCAGGTGTTAGCCATTTCTCAAAGATTGTCTTTGGTTTTCATTCTCATTGAACAAACATCTGTTGAGTACCTTTTCTAAACGGAAGTAGGCAGTGCTGATAATACTTAGACATAGCGGACTCTAGTTTGGCCAGTGTTGCAAAGAAGATAGGGGACCCCTCCCCTGCAAAGAGGGGCTGAGAAATAAGCACACTCCAGTACAACTGGTGCTGTGATAGAAGCAGATGCCAGCAGGGCCGCCATGGCACAGCGGGGAAATGAGTCCTCCGGAGAATGGAGACGCGGTGGTGGCTTTCCAGGCAGAGAAGGAAGCAGCAGCAAAGACTTGGAGACAGAAACAGCTTCTGCTATTCACAGAAATGCAATTAGTTTGGCAAGACTAATGGCAGGGTAAATACGCTGTGGGTAAGGGAGAAACCTAGACAGCGCACAGAAGCCAGTCATCCTTACGAAATTTGGTGTTTACCTGAGAGTATCACTTACAGTATCAAAAAGGGGATTTGATGCGCTTGTTAGAAAGGTCACTGCTGGGTGTGTGGAGGGCTGACTCCAAGTAGGGAAGATGAAGACCAACAGATCATTCTTACATTGGTTCAGCTGAAGGATGATGAAAGTCCAGTGTTAGAACATTGGCGGACCTGGGTGGCTCAGTCGGCCTAAGCGACTGATTCCTGGTTTTAGCTCAGATCATGATCTCACGCCCCTGAGATCCAGTCCCATGTTAGCTCTTGCTCAGTGGAAGTCTGCTTGAGATTGTCTCTCTCCCTCTCCCCCCTCACTAGCACAAGATCTCTCTCCCTAAAAAATAAAATAAAATAAAATAAGCTAATTAATTAAAAAGTGTTAGAACATTTATCTTTTATGATCTCTGATTTACTTTGCAAAACTTTTTGTTCACTTTTACTAGAACTTACTGAACTAAAAGGATGATGTGCGTAGCTAATGGAAAACCTTGTATAATGTGACAAATATTTTCTCTATCAGCATAACCTCCAGGGACTAGTTAACCTGCATTATAATAATCTCAATGAGTACATGTCTACAGTGTAACAGATATAAATGTATCATTGAATCTGATAAATTATCAAATTCATCCTTGTCATATAAAATTTTGGTCTCAGGACCCCCTTATATTGTTAATATTATTAACAACCCCCCAAAATTTTTATTTGTGTGGGTTGAGTTTATTGATATTTATGATATTAGAAATTAAAATAGAGAAATTATGAAAATATTAATTTATAAATAAGCATTAACAAACCAATCACATGTTAAAAATAATATTTTAAGTGAAAATAATCAGTTCTAAAAGAAAAAAATCTGAGAGTGGTGTTATTTTATAAATTTGTAAATCTCTTTAATGTCTGGCTTAATGTCCAGATTCTTAAATAAGCTTGTGCATTCAATCTATTATAATTTACATTTGGATGAAGAAAATCTGGCCTCACATAGATGTGTAGTTTGAAATTTTTAATAGCCTTTTCACTTAAATCTGAACAGTCTTCTTTGGTAATCTACAGAAACTATACAACTGGAATCTGAAACCATTATCAATGAACTTGTACTCTGCTACACTAAAATCTATTGGACTATCTTACACTTTGAATGGATCCATTAACCATGTATGATTTTGCATCATTATCCATTGTTCACTTGTAAATGTATCCGTTTACTGACTTGTGCAGGTCTTTGAGATGCTGAAACATTTCATTATCCATCTGCTAACATCACTACTAATCACATCAGAAAATCCTTCAAGTTTTGAGAAGCTGCTGAGTTCAGATAGAAGTTTTCAAAAATTCTAATTTTCTCTTCAAAGTTCCAATGCTGTCATTGGTAACAAATACTCTCTGTTATTTTTCTTGAAATGACAGCCTCGCTTCGTTTTCAAAAAATTATCTGCCAAATACCCAAGTCTGAATGAGCAGAATTTGTGTGTCAGTCACCCTTTCAAGTAAAGACGATCTTCCATGGAAAAGCAGCCTCTTTGTTTGTGCTCAAACAATTGCAGTGATTTCTTTTGAGTCAACCACCATCATACTTTGGAAGGTGGCGCATATTCTTTACATGTATTTCCAACTTCAGCACACAGAATATTATAACTGGCTTTTAGTTTAATGAATTTATTTATTTAACTAGTTTTACGGGGCGCCTATGGCAGTGAAGAATGCAATGATGTTGGTGGGGGTATGGGCTATGGTGAGTTCTGTGAAGTGTGTAAACCTGGCAATTCACAGACCTGCACCCCTGGGGCTAATAATACATTTTATTTTTATAAAAAATAAAAAAATTTTAAAAAAAGAATGCAATGATGTCAAGTACAGTTTGGTGCTGCTGTCTTGAGAAGTTTAAGGCTAGGAGTTTTCATTGTTCTAGTACCATAAGGGCAAGCGCCAACATAGTGAAAGAAGGAAAAATTCTTTTGTGTGATTATGAAAGTAGTTGCAACCTGAGCGACTCCCTAAACACTTTCAAGGGAATTCAGAGGCGTCTGTGGACCACGTTTTGAAAATAATTGCTGAAATCATGTTAATAATTTTTCTATTTTTGTGTATTATATTTTGTATGCATTGAAGACTATGAACATATTGAGAATATGATTGTGGAAACATTCTTAGATAACCACGGAGAGTTAAGGAGTGTTAGAAATGAAAGGCAAAACGGGGGCCCCTGGATGGCCTCGTCGGTTACATGTCCAACTCTTGATCTCAGCAAAATGCCTAAAAATTAAAAGAAAAAAGAAAGAGGGAGAGGAAAGGAGAATAAGATAAGGTTTGGTCCCAGAGGAGGGCAAGCTGGGATTCCATTCTTCGTTATTCCGTAGGGAGGTTTATGGAGCCAACCTTGTGTTTTCTTTTTTCTTTGCTTACTGATGTCTAAGTCCTTAATTATGTTCTAACTTCCTTTTTTGCAATGTCTTCAAAAGTCAGTCCTGTCTTCATTCCTACAGGTTGATTTATAAACCTCTAAATGCCTTGAATATTGGTGTACGATCTTCCAGACTCCTCAAATCACTGGAAACTTGAAACGCCAAGGCCCACTGAAATGATGGCATCCTAGACCTGAAACCAGTCCGTTGCCTCTTTGGTTTTGTACCAACACACTGACACACATAGCCCAAAATACCACTGGCCTTTTTAAATGGCGTATCACATTCCAGGATAATAGGAAAACTGCTGCCTGGTAACATTTGTCAAGTCTCAAAGTAACTCTTTCCAGGATTTTCAAATCCACTGAATTTCTCAGACTGCAGTATTTCATGTGACAGAATTCTCTTAGTTTTTTCTCCTTTATGAATATATGATCAGAAATCCTGAATTCTGGTTTCTTTTCCATATTCAATACTTTCCTTGATTTTAAAATTACTAGTACTTGCTTAGAAAATAATCTCGATAGGGGCGCCTGGGTGGCTCAGTGGGTTAAAGCCTCTGCCTTCAGCTCAGGTCATGATCTCGGGGTCCTGGGATTGAGCCCCACATCTGGCTCTCCGCTCAGCAGGGAGCCTGCTTCTCTTCCCCTCTCTGCCTGCCTCTCTGCCTACTTGTGATCTCTGTCTCTGTCAAATAAATAAATAAAATCTTAAAAGAAAATTAAAAAAAGAAAGAAAGAAAGAATCTAGATATTGTCATCTAAGGCGCCATTACTCATCTACTCCTCTTCACACGGAGCTGTCTTACTACCCTCTCCACACGAGTAATTCCACATCTCCAAATGCAATGTATACTAATGATGACCCTCGTTGCTCCGTCCTGTCTTCTGGCTCAATAGTATACATTGTTAATGTATTCTTATTATTCTATTTGATAATCTTACAAACTGATTTTGCCAATTTGATGAGTTTTATTGGAAGTAGTTTAAAATTTTATGTGCAGGGCACCTGGATGACTCGGTTAAGTGCCTGCCTTCAACTCAGGTCATGATCCCAGGGTCCACGTCAGACCCCCTGCTTAGTGGGGAGTCTGCTTCTCCCTATCCCTCTTCCCCTCCTAACCAGTCATTCACTCTCTCTCTCTCTCTCTCTCTCAAATAAATCAATAGAATCTTTAAAAAAATTATGTACAAATTGCAAAAATATTTACAGGTTGTTTGGGGGTTTTTTGTTTTTTTTTTTTGGTTTTTTTGGTCTGCTTTTGATGCTCTCAATCTGAGGTCAATTTTTACTAAAATAATCCATTGCAAATGATAGGTGTGTCACAAATATAACTTTCCTAAAATGTTGTTGAATTCTAAAGGGAGAAGTTAGATTACCAAATTACAGTTTTTTAAAAAACACTTCTTTGACATTTAAGGCTAACTTTATATTAAACCCCTTCCCAAAGCTCATCTATTGTTAAAAGACTTGCAGAATACTAATTTTATCTTAGAGAGCTCGTGGGCTGATAAAATATTCAAACATTCAACTGTTTGTTGAATAACTTTATGTTGAGTTTTAATATTTTGATTCAGATCCAATAAGGATCTTTATACACAATAGATTTACCCAAATGCATTTGAAAAATAATGTATGCTAACATTCTTTTAAATTTTATTATATTTAAGTAATCTCTGTACCCAGTCTGGGGCTCACACTCATAACCCCAAGATCAAGAGTCTCACGCTCCACTGACTGTTCCAGCCAGGCTCTCCTGTATGCTAACTTTTATTAGGGGTGCTAAAGCAACACATGTTTATTTTGGAGAACTTATGCAAAAAATACTTTGGCATATAAAATAAATTATTAACTGATAATTTTGCTTGTATAGAGTAGGGATCATTTTATCATCTTTATTCTTCTATTCCTTCTTATCTTATGTAATGAGCAGATATTACTTTTGTTATAAGAAAAATAAGATGTAATATTCTATTTTTTAAAATTTGTAAAGAAGAAAATAAAAATCATAATCTCATAAACTAGAAATAACTATTATGTTCTTTCTGTTTTTTCTTTTCCTAAGTAAAAACACTATTGCTTCTTCTTTTTCAGTATTGAGATCATACTAGATATATATATTTATCTGTATGGCATTTTTTTTTTTTTTTTTTTATTGGAGCAAAATTTTATTCAATTTGTCTCAATATTCATAAGGCTAATATGCATAAATGTAGCAAAGATACATGTAATTAATTTATAACTTATTTCACAAAAGTCTGTTTCAGGCTCATAAAAAGACTGTTTGCATTTTCTTTTCTGTAGCACTCAAATATAATAACCGCTAAATGGCACTAGACATGCCTTCCTAAATTAATTGGCTTTAAAAATCATGCTATTAAATTATGAATAAAAAACCCTAAACTTCCAGCGAGGAAGCTCAGATGTTTTGGGATACAGAATATGGACAAAATTAACACACAACATGAAAAGACTCAGATGCAATATGAACATAGAAACAAAGAGAAGGACATTGTTTTTTTTTTAAATCTGTTTCTTTCTCTCTGTTTTTTTTTTTTTTTTTTTTTTTTTTTTTTAACATTTAAATCATATATAATGACCAGTATATTAGGGGGCACTGCTAGATCAAAGATTAGAGATTTTGGGTTGTAAGTCCGATTCAACTGTTACTGAGTGGGAGACTTGCAAGTCCTTTAAGCTGTCTTACAATTTTTTATTCTCTATGAATTCTGAGTTTGGATTACAAACAAACAAACCACCCCAAGAGAAGATGTCACTGAAAGCCATGAGGATCAAGTCTGGCATCTGTCCCAGTTGTTCTCCTCACTGGGATGCTTGTGATGTTGGTTTTTTTTTTTTTTTTTTTTTTTTCCCCCTTTTATTAATTTTTTCAGCGTAACAGTATTCATTCTTTTTGCACAACACCCAGTGCTCCATGCAAAACGTGCCCTCCCCATCACCCACCACCTGTTCCCCCAACCTCCCACCCCTGACCCTTCAAAACCCTCAGGTTGTTTTTCAGAGTCCATAGTCTCTTATGGTTCGCCTCCCCTCCCCAATGTCCATAGCCCGCTCCCCCTCTCCCAATCCCACCTCCCCCCAGCAACCCCCAGTTTGTTTTGTGAGATTAAGAGTCATTTATGGTTTGTCTCCCTCCCAATCCCATCTTGTTTCATTTATTCTTCTCCTATCCCCCTCCCCCCCCATGTTGCTTCTCCATGTCCTCATATCAGGGAGATCATATGATAGTTGTCTTTCTCCGATTGACTTATTTCACTAAGCATGATACGCTCTAGTTCCATCCACGTCGTCGCAAATGGCAAGATTTCATTTCTTTTGATGGCTGCATAGTATTCCATTGTGTATATATACCACATCTTCTTGATCCATTCATCTGTTGATGGACATCTAGGTTCTTTCCATAGTCTGGCTATTGTAGACATTGCTGCTATAAACATTCGGGTACACGTGCCCCTTCGGATCACTATGTTTGTATCTTTAGGGTAAATACCCAGTAGTGCAATTGCTGGGTCATAGGGTAGTTCTATTTTCAACATTTTGAGGAACCTCCATGCTGTTTTCCAGAGTGGTTGGACCAGCTTGCATTCCCACCAACAGTGGAGGAGGGTTCCCCTTTCTCCACATCCTCTCCAGCATCTGTCATTTCCTGACTTGTTAATTTTAGCCATTCTGACTGGTGTGAGGTGATATCTCATTGTGGTTTTGATTTGTATTTCCCTGATGCCGAGTGACGTGGAGCACTTTTTCATGTGTCTGTTGGCCATCTGGATGTCTTCTTTGCAGAAATGTCTGTTCATGTCCTCTGCCCATTTCTTGATTGGATTGTTTGTTCTTTGGATGTTGAGTTTGCTAAGTTCCTTATAGATTTTGGATACTAGCCCTTTATCTGATATGTCGTTTGCAAATATCTTCTCCCATTCTGTCAGCTGTCTTTTGGTTTTGTTAACTGTTTCCTTTGCTGTGCAAAAGCTTTTGATCTTGATGAAATCCCAATAGTTCATTTTTGCCCTTGCTTCCCTTGCCTTTGCCGAGAAATTAAGGAGTCAATCCCATTCACAATTGTACCCAAAACTATAAGATACCTAGGAATAAACCTAACCAAAGAGACTAAGAATCTATACACAGAAAATTATAAAGTACTCATGAAAGAAATTGAGGAAGACACAAAAAAATGGAAAAATGTTCCATGCTCCTGGATTGGAAGAATAAATATTGTGAAAATGTCTATGCTACCTAAAGCAATCTACACATTTAATGCAATCCCTATCAAAATACCATCCATTTTTTTCAAAGAAATGGAACAAATAATCCTCAAATTTATATGGAACCAGAAAAGACCTCGAATATCCAAAGGAATATTGAAGAACAAAGCCAAAGTTGGTGGCATCACAATTCCGGACTTCAAGCTCTATTACAAAGCTGTCATCATCAAGACAGCATGGTACTGGCACAAAAACAGACACATAGACCAGTGGAACAGAATAGAGAGCCCAGAAATCGACCCTCAACTCTATGGTCAACTAATCTTCGACAAAGCAGGAAAGAATGTCCAATGGAAAAAAGACAGCCTCTTCAATAAATGGTGCTGGGAAAATTGGACAGCCACATGCAGAAAAATGAAATTGGACCACTTCCTTACACCACACACGAAAATAGACTCCAAATGGATGAAGGACCTCAATGTGAGAAAGGAATCCATCAAAATCCTTGAGGAGAACGCAGGCAGCAACCTCTTCGACCTCAGCCGCAGCAACATCTTCCTAGGAACTGTATGGCATTTTTTATGTTCCCATTATACCTTGGACAATTGTGCAGAGAAGTAAACATTCCTGAAACATTATGTTTAATGGCTCTCAGTATTTGTAAGGACCATGGTTTATTTAACCATTTTCCTAACATTGTAGACTGTTTTCAGTTTTGTTTGGGTGGAATTACTATTCCTAAACAGGGAATAGTTTGGTAGGACTGTCAGTGAAAGAGCACAGTTCACCTTTAACAAAGGGGACCAGATTTATAATACAAACTTCACCAACCAATGCTCACTTCCTAGAATTTTAATTTTTAATCCAAGTGACAAAAGAAAGAAAGAAAGAAAGGAAGGAAGGAAGGAAGGAAGGAAGGAAGGAAGGAAAAAGAAAGAAAGAAAAGCAGGGGGGGAAGCCTAAGGTAGTCAAATGAATTCATCCTAGGAGATAATAGCACCTTGCAGAAACCACCAGAAAGTCCCAAGTAAGGGCTAACTAACCATCATAGCCTTCCTTACTCTTGTCATTTCCAGTCTAGATTTCAACTACTCATCTTCATGAACTGTACTTTCTGAGATAATACTTTTATATTTACATTAATCTCAGTCTCAGTTGTTTATTGAAGCACTTTGAAATTAATTATTTATAAAATCTTCATGGATTCCTAATTTTTATACCCTTTTATGTCATTTTCTCATTGAAACAAGTAAGAGCCTGAGCTAAGTAAGCTTCTCATAGATTGTGAATATAAACATGACATTATGGTACACAAGTATAATCAATGTCACCACTCTTTTGCTTCTGTCCACTTTATTATTCATCACGCTCCTTTAAATAGAAACCTAATTAATTGCCTTTATTGGACTATTAACACATATACAGACAACTCATTAACCGGTGGGAGAAACTTATGAATAATGAAAACTCGCCATTAGTAAAACAACAATAATTTTATCAACAACAAAAAGAGTCTTACCAGTTTCTATCTTCTTTGCTCATTATTTTAGCAGTCATTTGTATACCAAAGACAACTGCTATGGGCTGAATTGTTTCCCCCTCAAAATTCATATGTCAAAGCCCTAACCCCTAGAACCTCAGAATGTGGCTGTATTCGGACAGTTTACGACTTAAAGAGGTGATTAAGTTAAGATAAGGTTGACTGGTGTCCTTATAAGAAGAGGAAATCTGGACACAAAAAGAGATGCTCGGAAAGCATACACACAAAGAAAAAACCATCTGGGGGCATGGAGAAGGCTGCCATTGGCGAGTCAATAAGAGAGGACTCAGAAAAAAAAAAACAAACCTAAGGAACACCTTGATCTTGCCTTCCCAGCCTCCAGAACTGTGAGAAACAAATTTCTGTTGTTCAGTCTGTGGTATTTTGTTATGGCAGCCCTAGCAAACGGATACAACAAGCAACCCTATTTGAATGGTACTCCTCTATTTCAAGTCCAACAGTTTCCCCCAATGGTTTCACAAACATGAAACAAAAGCAGACAAGAAACATACATTATAAAGAACATGGATAGTGTTTGCATAAGTTTGGGAGGAAATGTGCAATACAGTAAGGATATTTCTTAGAAATTACTAGTAATCTTTCTGCAAAAACATTACCTTGTTATTCATTACCTTGTTAAATTTCCAGTAGAGTCACAAATGAATATGTTTTCAGTTTGAGAAAAATTTTGACATGAAGTTAGCTTTATAAAGTGTTTAACAATTATAGGTATGTGGACCAATTTTCCTATACTTAAAGTTATATGGATTCTAAAAAAGGAAATTCTCACTGCTCTTTTCTTAAGGAACAAAGGCAACCATAGCACCAGTATGTGTCATAACTCCTGGTAAGAACATAGATGCACGTAACATACAGCCCGGCCAGCAGGAGTAACGTGATGATTCAGTAGGGAAACAAGAGTCTTCCCAACAATCTGAGACCAAACACTTGGTTCTTGGACCTGTTTTGAAAGCTTGAACTGAACTACAGTTGTATTAGTTGCATTATTAACTTAGCTTCATGTTCTGTTTTGTTCCCTAATTGTGTTTTGTGCACCTCTTAACCTCATATATGATCAGTCATTAACTTTGCCTTTTTATCCCTATTTTCTATTTACCCATTGACTGCGGAAACCTAATGGGTACTGGAGGGTGGTATTTGCCTTGAAATTATCTGATGTACCTGGTCAGACCAGGTCCCAGCACCTCACTGTCTGGAAGAACGCTTACCCACAAATTGTTTCAAGCCCTCCCCTGCCTCAAGGTATCAAGAGATGATTCACACTCCTCACATGTATTCATCTTCTTCCCAAACATATAAAAGCTGTCCCTGGGCTCAACAGGGCAAGGCAACTTTGGGAATGACCTGCCTTCTCATTGATTTGCCCTTTTGATAATAAAGCTTTCATTGCTTCAAAAACCGTATCTTGGACATTGGTCTACTGGGTACCAGGTGCATGGACAAGTTTAAGTTTGGTAAGGAACTCGTGCTGGGTCAACTGAATATCAACATGCAAAAGAAGGAAGTTGGATCCCTGCTTCACATTATTTGCAAAGATTGACTCAAAAATGAATCACAGACATAAACGTAAAAGCTAAAACTATAAATAGAATAGAAAAAAAGGAGTAAATTGTCATGACCTTGGCTTACGTGATGGTTTCATATATATGGCATCAAAAGCACAAATTACAAAAGAAAAAAATTAAAGCCAAGAACTATAGATGCTTTCCTCACAATTCAAGTTAAGGTTGTGGGCAGGGCACTAAGGGAGGAAGAGGCCCCAAGAGAAGGAGAGGATTTTTGCCACTCCCAGGGTGAAAAGCAAGGTTCATTCTAAGAAGAGAATTTCACACTTGCTAGAGAGAAATTACAATGTTTGTAGGTAACTGAGAGGGAGTGGGAGCAAACAGCTAGGAGATATAAAAAGATAAACCATTAGAATGTGAATTCTGAAGGAATAAAAATATAACGAAACATTTAATATAGACAAAAATGAAAGCTGATGTTTATATTTTCCCATATTATTTTGAGATCCTGTTAATTCATTTGCAAAAAAAAAGATTTGTTCAAACACTTCAGAACGCCTACCGTGTCCTAAGGAATCTGGGGGATGGCAGACTGGTTTTCGTCCTAACCATCAGCCCACACGTCCCAGATTTAGCCATTTCAGGGGAAAGTGCGGAAGTGTAAGCAAGATGGACTGGTTGCCTGGGGCATTGTTGGGTTTTTCGGGTTTTTTGTTTGTTTTGTTTTTTATTTTAACTGATTATTTGCAGCCATCTAGCCAAAAATCTCAATCAGATTTTTTTTTCATCAAATAGTGCCTTTTAAACCTTTTTGAGCCAATTTCACAGCATTCTAGGAAACAGCATTTTCCACAGGACTTTATAAACTGTTAAAACTTTTTGATGTGTAAAAATAAGTGGTTTAGGTTTCTTTTGTTGTTGTTGTTGTTGTTGTTAACCAGTAATTTGGCACCATTAAATATTCAACTTAAATTTATAAATGCCAGGGCTCCCCAGATCTGGCTGGTCACCTGTGTGGCCCCAGGTCCTTCCATTTCTTCTCCTCTCAGGATTGCTAACAAGGTGCGTGCCAGCCCTCACACCTGTGAGACACTGTGCCCTTCGGAACCTTCGTGTTTTCCCTCTTCTCTCCGTGCTGATTGCTCTCCTCTCACCTCACTCAGTTTCCTCTTTTGCTTTCTCTCTGCATGCCCCCTTCGACCTCAATATTGCCTTTCCCTACTTAATTTTTCTGCAAAGAACATATATGCTCTGCTATTTCATGACACACTGGTAAGTCTACTAACTCTGTCACTAGTCTGAAAGCACCACGTGGGCAGGGATTTTGTCTAATTCACCACGTTCCTGTGCCTAGTAGAGGGACTGTCCTATCCTGTAGGAGGACACATTTTTTTTTCCCCAATGAATGAATATAGTACATTTAGGAAATCATTCTAAATCAAACTCTATGAAATTTCAGATGAATTGACATGGGGAACAAAGGCAAAAGAATCTTTATAACTTACTGCCCATTGGCAGGTTGCTGGGACAGGCAGAGTGATCTTCCTCCAGGAACTCAACTGCCGATGTCCATTCTTCGCTAAGCACAAAAGGCAGTTTAACATTAACCCATCTCCAAGATCTTGTGAGTCTCCTTTAACATATAAGAATTCCTTTGGAAACTTCATCTCTACCTGCTTCTCCAAGATACATGTTAGCAATCATCCTCCCGGCATATGACCCACCAATATACATTTGAAGAGTCTCGTGACTGAGGTTTTACTAGACAGCAGTAAATGACCTCTTCCCCAACAACAGCTAGCCCCTCAAAGTCCTGGAAACCTCGCTTCCAACTTCCTTAGAGACTTAAGATATCCCACATGCCCTTACAACTTGAAAGTATATAATGGGCCACTCCTCATGACCCCAGTGCAGCTCTTTCTGCCCAAGGGTCCTATCTACTTGCTTTAATAAAACCACCTTTTGCACCAAAGATGCCCCAAGAATTCTTTCTTGACCATTGGCTCTGAACTCCAACGTTTCCACATCAGATTTATAGCCGCCATATACAGACTGCACTACCTGAGTCCTGATATCTGGGTTAGATCCTAGTTCTACCCTCACGGGAGTGATTAGGGGTGGTTGGAAGCACAGACTTTGCAGCCAGCCTGTCCGGGGTTGCTTGGGCTCTGCCACTTAATTGTCTAACTGAGGGAAAGTTAACTTCATTAGGCCTTGGTTTCATTATCCATAAACTATTGATTAATAATAGTACCTATCTCATTGATTAAGTGGCAAAATATCTGTAAAGTTCTGCTCAGAATAGTGGCTGGCATGGAGTAAATGCTATGCATATTTGCTAAATAAAATAGTTAATAAATAAATAAATTTATTTGCTAAATAAAATAGTTAATAAGGAATCTAGGAACAGGGACCAAAGAAAAGTTGGAAAAGCACAGTTTGGAGACATCTGGTTTAATTTTTTTTTTTCCTGACCACAGTTGCTCAGAAAATAAATCCCTTCTCCACACCTGCCCTGCACCAGTATTATCTAAACAGAGATGTGAAACATGCTTAATTGACGAATCAGAATTTCAAGGGATAGTGATTACTTCACAAATCACAGCCCATTGACCAAAAGAAGAAGACCACAAAAGCATCAATAGCTCATTCTCAGTCCCTCTCCACCTTCCTGTGTAATCCCTTTCTCCTCCCCTCCCCCTTCCGAGGTAGCCCTTTACCTGGCAGGAAGTATGGGTTTGGCCTATAATACCTTGTATACACAACCCCCACCCCCAACCCAGCTAAATTTTGAAGGGGTGCTTTTAGGTGTCAAACCAGTGTAAACCCAGGAGGGCTGCCCAGTTTGTGAAGTCCTAGGGGTAATTCCAAACAAGCCCCAGATTTTTCCCGTCCTTTTCTGCAACACAGAGAAGGTGTACTTATGTTTTCTCTCTCAGAATCTCTGGGTTCCCTGACAGTGCCCTCTATACAAGAAATTCGAATATTTCTTACTGGAGATTCTGGAGTTTTCATTCCCTATGTTGGTGGCAATAAAGTTCACTTACGTGTCTCTAGTCTGTCCCTTTGTCCCGGGTATTTCTAGTTGCTAATGGAGAATCCTGGCTGAGATCCCCAGTGCCTTCTTGGATACTGTATAATTAATTAGGCCTCCAACGTGCCTTCCTTTCCCCTGCCATGGATGGAGAAACCCTTTCCACCATGCCTTAAAGGGAAATTGCCCTAATAAATGTCTCCAGATACCAAATTTCCCAGCAAGATGGGGCCATGTAAACAGAGACTATTAGTATTGGCGGCAAATCCAATGTATTAATTACTTTTACTGGTAGGAGCATTCCAGATTTGTTGGCTACCAAAAAAATATATATATATATTTGAAAAAACCAAACCAACAAGGTGAAGAGGGAAGAAGAAAAAAAAAAAAAGCCATACAAAGGAGTTGTAGTGAGTTTAATGAAAACTAATTGCATTGCTGGGTTCATGCGAAGTAACCAGCCACTGGGCTCTGTTCTAGTGGTTCATAATGTTACCTCACCCTCTCCACGAAACTGTTTTCCCGTAAATCTCTGTGGCCATCCATTCCTGTCTACACATTATGTTCCTAAAATAGACACCATCTAAAAATCTCTTCAAGGAGCTTTGAGCAGGAAGGCCTAAATGGCAGCAGTCCTCCTAGAAGAGGGAAGCAATGGTCTCACAGCAATTACAAGAGCAACAGCCACAAAGGAGAGGTTTAAAGGAGTTTTTCACAACAATCACTCTTCTTCCAGAACGCCCAGCCAAGGGGAGAGAGAAGTGTCAGGCTCCAGCGAATGTGCCCAAACCCCAGGTTGCATCACCCTGGAGGGCCAGGTCTCGCAGCTAATAGGAAAGGTAAGCTACCCACTGCTCTGCACGGGAGAAACCCAAGCCGGAATCACCAGCCTCAGCATGGAATTTTCCTATTTCTGTTCGGCCTCGTCCTCTTGGGATGCTTTAAAGTGCTTTACGGAGAAATCTGTCTTGTTACTACACTAGCACATCAGGAACCCCACATGAACCTGTCAATCCATAGGAAGAGAAGGCACATTTTCTAGGTGTGAGAGCAACAGCGTCAGCAATTCGCAAGTTTGCTATTGTATCTCTGAAAATATTTAGTCCCATGCACAGATGGACAGAGCATGCCCCTGCGTTGGCTTCCATCGGTTCTCGAGACATGCAAAAGGGCACCTACCACCACTCTATTTGGATCGACTGGGTAAAGAGGAGTGACGCTTCTCAGTGAGTAAGTGGAGAGAACAAAAAGAAATAGGAGAAGTAAACGTGGGGGGTGGTCTTGAAACACATACCTCAAACAGGTAGGAAAGCGGGGAATCCATGATAACAAAGATGTGTTTGAAAAGCCTGCCGTCCACCCGGAGACCTTTCTCGTGCACTTTGGAAAAGCCAGCCGGTTCACCCCGGGAACCGAGTCGCCTCTGCAGTCTCACTGCTCATTGTGACCTCTGTCTAATTAAAAGTAACTCGGTGTGTCCTGCCTGGCATTCCATGGAAGAAGGGACTCTCTTCCACTTCCCTCAAGCTCCTTTTGTGGCGCCGTTCGATCCGACTTAGGGGGAATGCATCATTGTTCCCTTCTGGTCCAAGGCAGGAGGCATTTCTCCTCCAAAGCCCAGCCTCTGCGTGAGGAGGCTGAACACCCCTGCAGTGCTGAGCTCCAGCACTGCCCGGCTGCCTCCTTCCTTCCTGGGGGGTTAACACTGACATCTAATTTTTGCTCCATCCTTAGGAACAATATGACCTCTATTCACAGCTAGCTAGTCCAGCTCTAAAACACAGGAGACAGAGGGGGCTTCAAAAGGAGACCTTGAACAGGATGAAGGCAAGCAAAGGCAAGAAGAACTGGCCAGGTTCCAAGCTATTTCAGGCCAAAGAATCCCGTCTTATACCAAGATGCTGACTGCAAAACAAACCTGATTTCAGTTCGTGGAAGGTGGAGAGAGGAGGGGGAGGGGAAGGGGAGGAGAAGGGGAGGAGAAGAGAGGGAGGAGGGGGACCGTGGGTCCGAATTCACATACGAAAATGGACTTCCTGCTCAGTCCTAACTGTATGTCCGAGGTCTCTTTTTCCATAGGAATAACTGAAATGAATATGACTAAGATCACAACGAAACAACCGGATGACTTACCTGATAAAAAGGAAAATTACCCATCTGCAAGGAGGAGCAGCATCTCCAAAGACCAGATGATAACAACGTGCCTTCAAATTGTTCAGATTCCGTTTGCAAAGGGTGACCAAGTATTTACAAGGGCTGCAGTCTCACTGAGGCAGGACACACATACACGAATACACACACGCACACATACACACATGCACCACTGATCTCTGCAGTATCCTCTCGGCTTCATCCTCGCCTCACTCTATGGTACCTAATACAAATCAGCAAATAGCTTGTTAAAAAAAAAAAAAAAAAAAGTGGAGGTAGCACCTTACATTACATCGCCATCTAGTGGTCAAATACTAAATATTTTCTCACCAGTCAGATTTATGTGTTTTCAACCTCTTTTGTTTCCTTCTTTCCCTTCTTTCCTCTGGCGCTCTCACTCTTGGTTCCTCTTGTTTCTCCTTTATTTCCAGATGACTTCAAGATGAGAGAGTTTAAAAGTAAATATACCTATCTTCAAGTATAGCAAATATTTTGTGTTGCTTTTGCATTTTTCTTTGTCACTTTATTCTCACTATGAGTTGTTGCTATCTTTATAAATTATATAATTTGTGAAAAAGCGCTGTCTTCTTATTCCACCAGGAGAGATCTGGGGGGCCCTTTATTGCTTGTCAATGGCTTTCCTTTGAGGATCTTCTTGAAATGTTTCTCATTTGGGAGGTTATGTTTAGTTGAAGGTTCTGCATTATAATGAACAGCTAGCTCAGTGTGAGAAGATGTTAAGTTTTACTTCAACACCCATGAGCACGTGCCTTTGAGCTAGCTACTGAGCTTGTCACAAAAACTTACATTTTGTCATCTTCATCTATATTTAGATGTTAACCAAGATTATCTTCCACTCTAAATTACTAGTTTTAGGGGTGCCTGGGTGGCTCAGTGGGTTAAG
This sequence comes from Meles meles, assembly GCF_922984935.1. Lineage (NCBI taxonomy): Eukaryota > Metazoa > Chordata > Mammalia > Carnivora > Mustelidae > Meles > Meles meles. The sequence goes on from NC_060074.1 coordinate 63,448,251, forward strand.
CTGCTGCCTTTGGCTCAGGTCATGATCTCAGGGTCCTGGGATCAAGCCTCATGATCTCAGGGTCCTGGGATTAAGCCCCACATCGGGCTCTTTGCTCAGTGGGGAGCCTGTTTCTCTCTCTCTCTCTCTCTGCCTGCCTCGCTGCCTACTTGTGATCTTTCTCTGTCAAATAATTTTTTTTAATGCTAGTTTTATTATACTTAATCATAATGTTTCCTCATCTTGTGGAGTTGACCTAAAGCTTAATTACAATAACATGTTTTGGTAAGCAAATATATATTTTTTGAATTGAATGAAGTAAGGCCTATTGATAAAAATATAAAACCCATCCATCAGGTGTTCCCAAAACAATGAAACATCCATGCGAAACTATTTGTAACTCTGGGAACTGAGAATAGAACTTTCTCCATTGTGTACTGTACTTTAAAACTGAAGCAGTCTTTAGCATCCGGTCATGTGTAAACTCACAATGAACTATGTGTAGATTAGTAATTTGCAGTAAATATTTCTTCCTGGTTGCTTTCCCCCTAACCCAGTTACTGCTGACAACTCTCATGGGGTATTTTTACCATTTATTAAATGATATCACCTTCAATACTTCATCTATCTATTCCTTACCAAAGAACAGTATAATGGTTACTATCAATATTATTATAACTATTCCTTGTGCAGCTGAAAACTCTGAGGCTCTCTGAACCTTATCAATAAGGCTTCAGGCCAACATAGCTTGCAAAGCAGTAAAACTAAGGCTCTTGGTTCTGAAGTCTATTGATCTTTGCAACATACTGAAAAGTCCCCATTTCCTCCCCATTCTAGAATCATAAGGATATTTTGTTTCTCTGTTCACAAAACATTTACTGAACCCTTTTAAATAAATTACTCATGGGCCCATCTTCTCATCTATAAAAGAAGGAAATCGAGTAATCATTTCCTGTTCATCTCAGCAATTCTGTATTTTCACCAAAGCCAATCAAGGTAGCATGAACATTTTAATTGAAGTTATTCTGTGTCTGGGAAATGGTGTTGTTCAGCCTCTGGTAGAGTCAGGGCAATGTTGAAAGGAGCTGGAGGGACCGGTGACCAATATTTAGTAAGTAATTACTAAGCTATGGGAGCTGAAGAAGATGTAGGAAGTACGTGAACTAACAGGCGGTATTCTTTTTTTTAAACGTTAGGCTAACATATTTCATAGGAACAGTACTTATAGCTTAAATGTATAGGCATAAAAATAAGAACACCGTTGGCCACATGCTTTCATGCCTTCTCACTGCTTATTATAAAGGTCAAGTTTTTGAGTGACTGCTCACAACAATTCTCTCAACATCTCTCTCTCTCTGGTCAGCAGTGGTGAACATGTGCTCCTGGCTCCCAAGGACCTGAGCAGGGAAGGGTGTCTGTCCACCTGACCTACTCAAACAGCACTGCTCCATGTGATTCTGGAGGCTGTGGGGGCCAAGCTTCACTGGAAACGGACACCCCCAAACAGGTGGGCCAAGGCACTGAGAGCAAGAAATCACACAGGAGTATAAGAAGCAGTGACAAATGACAGAGCCAGAAAACTTGCAATGACTTCTGCTTCCCGTTCCAGGCCTTCCCTGGAAGATACTTCATGGACTTGGGCTTCCATGATAAACACAAATAAACTCCATTTTCACTTAGCTGAACTTGGCTTCTGCTAGTCTGTGGAGTCCTAGCCAGTTCCCTCATTGCAGGAATCCAAATGCCCTAGTCCTTGAAAGCTATCAAATACTGCTCATATTCTGGGCATCTGACACTTCATTTATTCACCTCCTCACACTCCTGATATATATATATGCCAGGCACTTCTCCAGTAACTGAAGTTACATCAGTGAACAAACCAGATCAAAATCCCTCCGTTGGTGGAGTTGACTCCAACCTTTTAAGCAGATGGAAAGGCACACTATTTTCAATGCACACACCACCCTTTGCCTCTGTATTTTTGTCCATAATCTTCACTTCCCTTGACAGATCTTCCCTGACTGCCCCCGCTCCCATCCATACATGGAAAATTCTACCCATGTTTTAGGTCACCTATTCTTTCTTCTCGAATATCTTTCTTGTTTCCTCAGTAGTTAGAATCTTGTTTTTTTGTGTTAATTAAAGTTCCACTTCACATTTTATCTTGTGGAATATGGTTGTTTGTTAAACTGAAGGAATTGAACATGAGAATAAGTGGCTACTCTGATACAGACTGGAAAAGAAAGGGCAACATCCTGCCCATGGTACAAAGAGGATTCTTAAGGACTAGTCTGTCATTCAGTGCACAAGACATTCCATTCATCAGAACTGAAGCAGTTTAACACCACTGGTAACTTTAAATATTCCTTATATAAGACTTGGCTTCAAGGCAAAATATGAGTTAGTTAGTTAATTAGTTAGTTTGTGTAAGCAGGCTCCATGCCCAGTGCGGGCTCAAACTCATGACCCTGAGATCAAGATCTGAGCTGAGATCAGGAGCAGCACACTTAACCAACTGAGCCACCCAGGCACCCCAAAATATGAGAGCTTTATTAAATTAGTGTGATATACACTTCAAGTCAGATACTCATGAAAGTAGGCAAAAGATAAAGTAAAAATGAAGCTCTGTCTGTGCTAAATCTTAACATGATTGCACTGTCTCTTTTGACCTTGTGCCGAGAGCTTTCTGTAGACTTCTTATTCACCTCCCAGATTCTAAGCTCCCCATGGCACCAGCTCTGCATTTTATATACCTTTATGCAGAAAGCTAATTTATTGAGATATAATTTTCTCTTTCTCACTGTTAGCTTTCCAGTTTCAGAGAATGAAAAGGTCATTTCCCCCCTTTACTTCCCACCCTTAATGTTAGCCATTCCAGGAGATCCTCTGCCAGCTTGTCTCAGAGGGAGGAAGTTCTGGCCATTTCCTATGTGACAATACTTCCACCTGCGAATACACAGCTTTGCTCACCTGCTAAGAGACTTAGGCTGTGCCCTTCCTATGAGAAAGTTTCTAACAAAGGAAAGAGAATGAAAGCATAAGATGTCCTTTAGTCTTTGCCTTGTTCTCTCTGTCATGAGAACTGGATCATGACTTTGGTTCAGCTCTGCTGGGGGCTAACAGCAGCAGTTCACTGCTCAATGCACCAAAGAAAAAGGGATGCTGTAATGGGACCTCATGGCTGTCAGTATATTTTGGGTATTAAAGAGGAAGAGAGGTCACTCAGATGGAAAAAAGCTGCACTGGGTCTTGCTGTCCATCAGTTCCAAGACAGGAGAACTTCCTGCTGTAATTAGGACTTTGAGAGTGCAAGGGGAGAGCTCAGCATCAGAAGGCCTAAGAACTGGTGTGATTAATATCGGAATGTTATTTAGCATTTTCTTGCATAGAAAATAAAGAGAATTTTTTGCCAAAACGTTATGCTTCATGCCCATCTCTGGTTCTGGACCTTTAAGTCAGCTGCCTTGTAAAACGAGTTAATTAACTCTTAATTAATTTGGGGTTCGGCAGGGAGAAGAAGCTCATCCTTGGTCTTTGAGACAAAACTTCCTAAAGTAATGGTCAAATCATTGTATTCTGAATTGTGGATTCCTTTGCTCAGAATTATAAATGACATTTGAGTTTTAAAGGAGAAAATGTGAATAGATCCTTCTGTAATTTGTTTGGGGATCTAGGCTCACTGTGTGACATGAAGTCGGGCCCTCCCTGAAAGAAAGGGGTCGGGATACTGATGTCTGGAGTTGAAATAGGGCAGGGGTCTGACTGTGGCATGGTGTCCCAGAAGATATAATAATGATGCCACACAGGCCTGAGGAATGGGGATTCCAATACCTGCTGCATAAGCCAGAGTCAGAATTTGAACCCAGACTTTATGATGCTACATCCACAGGACCACTGTATCATTACCTGGCTTCAAATCCTGGCTTTACCCCATGTGACTGGAAAACGGAACTCAGCTAGAGAACAGTTTATTGTAAAACTGTGATTCCACAGTAAACATAATTTACCACTTCAGGACTTCGTTTTCAGATATGGATTCCCCAGTACTGTGTGTGTGTGTGTGTGTGTGTGCATATACACACTATATATATATATATATATACACATACACACACACACACATACATGTACACACACACATACATGTACACACACACATATATATATGTACACACTACTGGAGAATCTATATCCTTATATGTGTACACAGTTATATAATATATATATTACACAATGATGTACACACGTAAATATAAGCATATCACACATATATATACACATGTATATATATAATATATAGATAATATTCTGCAAACATTTACTAAAAATTCCTTGCTCTCACCCAAGCACTTATTAATACAGCGCCTTAAGCAGCCACTATTTTAGAAATAGAAAACACTTCCTAGCAGAAAATAATAAACTCTTTACTTTTCAGGTTAATTTTTCCTTCTGAAAGTGAGCCAGAAAGGGGTATAGAATTTACCCGTGATTACATAAATAAATGCAGAAAATGCCATCTAGATCCATCTCTTAGGGACCATAGCCAACCAGTTTTTTATAAAGTTTAAAGTTACAATTTCTTGCTAGCATAAAATTGGCCTATTGGTTTTAGACTGTCTCACAGGTACTAGAAGATAAACATTTGAAACCATGGTTAAGTCCATATACCCCATGAAAGAAAGAGAGAGAGAGAGAAAGAAAGAGATATAGAAAAAGAGAGAGAGAGAGAGAGAATGAACTAAATTAGGATATCAAAATATTTGAGCCCACCCCGCACTGGAATTTACTGAATCAGAGCTGTAACAAGTTTGTGATTTTTTTCACTCACAGATTGCCATTCTTAAAATCACCTACAATACATTGAGCCTAAATAATTGGAATTATTTTTCTTACTGAATCTATTCTAAAATGTTTCTCAAGTAGCTAGAATCTATGTTTGTAGGCACACAGAAAAATATTTAAAATTTTATAAAAAGTTTCCAGGAAGTCACTAAAATTACTTGCAATTCTTTCTTTCTGGTAGAAAAGGAAAATGAATGGTTTTTGTTTTGTTTTGTGCTTACCACAATGCTGTGTTTTAAAGTGCGAAAGAGATGAAGGAAGGTTGTGGGATCACGAGGGAGGTCCTCAGATGATGCCCAGTCTCCCAAGCCTTCCTGCCATTCTACCCAAAGCAATGAAAGCCAGAACTTAATTAGAAATCCACAGATGACCATTTTCAGGGATGCAGTTGCTTCCTGTTGGAAGAGTCACCGCAATTTTCTTTAAATTACATAGACAGCTGTTGGAGTTGGAGAAGCAAACAGTGGTATTTCTAAACCAAATAAATGGGTTTTACACGAAGATGATCTTTTGAAAGGGATTTAAATAGATGAATGTAAAGCATCTGATCAGGTCAGCAATTTGATATTGGTTTACAAGGATATTAAATTAAAGAATTACTTTTTGTCACTTCATAGAATATTATTCATTCTAAATATTATGAAAACATTCAAGCAATGTTTAAAAAAATTACTTCCGTGCTCTATGAGTTTTCAGCTTTAAATCCTTTATTATTTGGGGCCCTGGCTTATTTTTTGGTCTTCTCTCTTCAACTAAAGTATAAGAGTGCATTATCAATATTTACTGAAGATGACAGCAATGTCATTTTTCATAATAGCAAACTCTTTGCCTTTCCCCCAAATAAGCCAGAAGCCATCACACTTTTAATACTTGGTTTTCTTCCTTTCCTCTCTGGTCACATCACCCTCCCCCATGCAACCTTCTGCCCTGCCTCCATCCCCTAATCTCTTTGAGAGCAAGAACTAGGTCTTATTTCTTATTTTATTCCCAAACACACCCCAGTGTCTCTAATGAAATGAAGGTATTTGCCAAAGGTGAACAGATGACATCAGCTGAGTACCGATGAATCAAAATTCCAGAATGAAATTCCACTAAGATTTACAGACAGGATAAAATAACTTTTAAAATCTCATGAAACAGAACCTCAGTTGATGTAAATCTTTACCACAGCTTCACAGATATGCTTTTGATAATCCTTGAGGAATTGTGGCATTGAAACATTCTCAGAGATCATCTAGACAGAGGTTCTTATTTTGGATAGAAGGAATGATGTCAAGAGAAGTGATGTGACTTGTCCAAGGTCACATAGCTAGTTTTATACCACAAAAGTCCATTCAAATTTTTTTCACTGTCTAACTATGAAGGAAATTAATATTGAGTGGGTGCCTCAGCACATAAGAAGCAAAATGGAAGTGAGTGGAGTATTTCTAGATAACGCCACAATTGATTTTCACTCATGTTTTGACAGAGAGATGGATGTGATGGTGTGTGTGATTGCAGTTACTGTTTACGAAGGTGATGGACTAACCAACATTGGTTTTAGCAAAGGGTAAAGAAAGTGACCGTCCTTCAGTCTCGCTCCTCATGCTGATCTTAAATATTAACCACAAATGTTCAAGTTCAAGGGCATGAGCACCAGGTACTCAGAGTAACATTGACAGCTTTTAGGAATACAGATCCAAAAAGAGGCCCAGGAAATATCCAGTAAGCGAATGATCTTGAAGTTCTATAATGTCTTTGAAAAGCTAAAATGTAATCTAAAAATATATTTTCTATTTCTTCAGTCTAACTAGCCATATTTACATGGCTGTTAACTTTCTTATATTGAAAAAATATTTAATATTTCACATGCCTGAGCTTTATGCCTCTTTATTTAAATACATAAAAGGTTCATAAAGTTTGACTCCTTAAACAAGATCAAAGTACATCACAATATTTAAAGCAAGAATCATAAATATTTATGTTTAGATCTACTGCCGCAGTAGGATAAAGAAAGAAAAAAAATAGCAATATAAATAAAGGAAAGACATGAGCAACATAAAATAACTGAGTTACTGTGTTGGGTTCTATTCTGTGCTTACATGTGCTCATTCCCTTCTGGTAGATCAATTACACACTATTCTTGGGTTTTGCCTGATCTATTTCATAGAGCAATTTCCCCGCTTCCCAAAGAAGAGTCAGCTACAGCTAGTGCTAAGAAAAATATGGTCGATTGCTTATTGGGACCACAATACCTGTTTGCTATCTAAATATACTTTTAAATCAAACATTATCATTTCTCTATTGAAGAGGTTTAATTAGGTTTTATTTCATGAAGAGGACTTTCTTTACACTAAAAGAAATAGCTGATATTTATGAAGACAACTCTTTATTTACAAAATAAAACTGAACTTTGCCATAACTTAACATAATCAAACATGTAGTTCCTGTTTCCCTAAAGGATTTTAACCAACATCTTTTTCCTTTCATGTTCAAAGACCAAGAGCCATTGTCTTTACCAAGAAAGGCTATCCATAATGCCTGTGTATATCAGTAGAACTATGATGCTGCTGTATTTTTCTGGGAGATTAACATCTTTCCCACATCCCTAAGCTGTCTCAACCTTCAGAAATCCATTCACAAACTCACCCAAATCATGTATGATTACATACCTTCTCTCCCCGTGGAAAAGTAAGAATTCCAAATAATGGGCTAAGGTCAGTCCAAGGCCCACTTCAGAGCTGCAAACTCTTCAGAAGAGACTAATAAGCAACTAGGGGACAAGGTACATGGAGCCAGATGATCGCCACATTTAGCCTAGTCCGCCTAAATTTCCTTTGAAATTTTGCAGCTTGCGAACTGAGTTGCTAGTTATAGGATGGCCCCTATTCACCCGGGCTTGCTGAGCCATGGGTTGTCTGAGCCACACCTGGATCACTTGGGGCTCAGCTGTGGACAGGCACTGGGCAGCGGCACCCCCCATGCTACCACAGTCTCCCGTACCTGCTCGTCTATAGTCAGATAAGAGACAGACTTTTCTTCTTGCTAGGGGTTGCTGCAATGAAAGAACCACTTTGCCTCAGGATTTTCCATGACCCTTGAAAAATAGGGAAGTGCAGAGGCTGATACACTTGTTTTCATGTTCTATGCAGTCTCTTTGAAAGTCTTCCACATTCTGGTTGTTATCATTACATCGAAGTAACCTGTTCTACCTCTCTGTGAGGAACAGCAGGTTGAAGAGGCAGGAAAGGGCTCCTTCTGGGTCTCTACCTCTTTAACATATATAGGATGTGATATTTACACTGCTCCCCCACCCCCTTACTCTTTCCGCAACTAAGCAGATACAGAATGTGAATCTTCTGGTAAATTCAGCAGTGGTGACACTCAGAGCTCATTTGCCCTACTTCACATGGTAGTTGCTGCCCCAGAGGACAGCAGTCCCTTTATCCACATCTTCATCAACCAGTCTCCTCTCTAGGGCATCACAAGACAGTTACCTTTCCATGAAACATCTATTGCTTTAAAATTCTGTAGCTCTGATTTAGTCGAGGTCCTGGCAGGAAATAGATATTACACCCAGAAGCCATTCTGTGAAAATAATTTAATGGAGAAACATTCTACCATGTAGTTTAGATGGTTGACAAAGCACTCAGGAACTAGTGATGGAGAGAATCTGTGCCACCCCTGGCTCTTAATGGATAAGAGAAGGAAACTGTGGCACCAGATGCTACCGAGACCAGAAGTTTTGGAAGACCCCAGCAGGAAGTTTACCAGGGACAAATTCTGCCACTTAGGCTAGAAGGTGGGGTGTGGTGGGAAAGATTCTCTGGTTCCTACTCCTGACTGCCTTGGACTCAACCCAAAAGAACCTAGAAGACAAGGGCTTCCAGATTGTGTCTAACTATGGAGAGCAGCTGTTAGGGCTGGAGGTCTGTTCCCTGACCCACCCATTGTGTCTCTGCTCCCTTCCTGGGCTTGGCACTCTGCATTTCCTGCTGGGGCAGCCCCTCTTCTGCTGGAGTAGCTCTCGCTAATGGCTGTCCTCGACATGCACACCTTCAGAGCTCCCCACTGCTGCATGTCCCAGCCGCATCATCCCATTTTGTCTCCCCCGAACCTACTCTGTGTAGAGTCCCTTCATTCCCACTGTCCTGATTTAAACTTCCCTTCCTTTGAAAGCATCTGGCAAGCTTTGCGCAGTGGCAGTATCGTAGCCAATGAGGTTTATCCGAGGCGCGATTATTGCTAATTGAAAGCATCTGGCAGATGATTTCGAAGTTCTATCCGATGTGAAGGGCTGGTGGGAAAGGAGGGGAGAACTGTGTATCTCATAGTAGGTGTCTCTGGTATGTGGTAGGTATGCAGAAACATATTGTTATTCAAACATGACCATTTTCAAATCTAGTCTAATCATGATTTAAGAGGAATAATAATTAAATATGCTAGGACTTTCAAACTTCACAACAGTGTAACAAAGTAGATATCATTATCATTGTCGTGATTTTATAGATGAGGGAACTGAGACTCAGAACAGTTGAGTAACTTGGCTAAAGTCACACATAGGAGGATCTCCAGGTAAGGGGCTGATTAAATGTGGTTTCGAAACCAACACTCAATCTTCCAAGTACCCAATCATAGCCCAAGTTCATATTGTCTTGTTTCATATAAAACTCTCGGCAATATCACATTATTAAAATCAAGATGGTAAGTCTCTGGGACCCAATCCAAAAGCAAACAAAGGGGAGAGGACATACCCGCTCCTCACAGAGCTGGGTTACATCACACATGCTCACACAGACTGTGAGAGAGGAAAGGTATTTCTACATGCAGCCAGCCCAAGAGAGTGTTTAGGTGTACGGTAGATCTGCAGACTGGATTTCTGTCAAACGTGTTAGGGGGGTGTCATGCGACAAGGTGGGAGGGTGGCAGATGGCAACTCTTCCTTCTTTGTGTTTTGAATTCTTCAATCTGCCACAGAATGTGAAATAGTGGAGCTATGTTTGGAACTATTCTCACCGAGTCATCAAATAAACTAAGTACACGAGGAGTGGCGTGGAGATGCTTGCTTCAATCTGGCAATGCTTGAGTTTCTAGAAGTCAACATTTGTTGAACATGGAGAGCCTCAGAGAGCAGAACGGCTGATCTTGAGCATCTGACAATAAGCCTGCTCTGGCCAAGCCTCAGGTTACAAAACCTCGTACTCCTTTTCTCAGTTCATTTTCTGAAAACAAGTGCTTTCTGGCTCTGCTTTATATTTGGGAAGACACAAACCACACCATATTTGGGAAGACACAAACACCGGATACTCTTAGTTTTGAAACCCTGCTTCTCAAAATGTGGCAGTGGGCTTGCTGCATGAGCATCTCTTGGGAGCTTGTGGAAATGCAGAATCTGGGGCTTTGCTCCTCTTTGCTAAAGCAGAATCTGCATTTTAACCAGACTCCCAGGTGATTTCCGTACACATTAAAGTTTGAGGATCACTATTGTAGAAGGAAGGGTTGGCAATGATTGTCACAGAGGTTCAGCTCCTAAGCCTGACCTCTTCCCTCTGTACCCACACCGTGTGAATCAGCCACTGCTCCTCCCACTGTACCCTAAGGATGCCCACTCTCTTTTGGACGGCACACTTTCAGGCCTACTGGAGACAGGTACCTCTCCCTTCTTCTACCAAGAAAATTCCTAACCGACTCTTCAAGTAACATTTTGCATGTCACTTGACCTGTTTGATTTTAAAAATCAAAATTAACTTTCCTGTTTCTCTTCCTCCAGGGCCATTCCGGAGAAGCAATCATGTTAATAATTTCTTTTGAATTTGTTTGAAATTACTTGGGTTTATCCAATCATCTGAAATATATGTTTTGTATATTTTTTTCCAGAAATGACATCATACTATCTATTGATGTATACCTTGTTGGATTTACATATTTTATTTCAAATTTTCCCTGTTATTATGTAACATATGTTACATACATTATACATAGTGTATCTCAACTTTTCCCCCTTGTTATTATGTAACATGTGTTATAAGGTAAAGAGTATTTTGGTATGCACATAGATGGATACACTAAAAATCTAGTTAATCAGTCTTCAAATGATAAGTACTTAGGTTATTTCCAGTTTTTTAGCTTCATTTGTTTTGTTTTGCTGTTACTTCAAACAACGCTGGTGTCAATACCACTTTCCAAACATTTTCCCCACTTGCACAAGTTTTTCTGTGGAAAAACTCATCTCAGGAAATGGCTCAGTTGAGTGGAAGGGCATGGGCCTTTTAACTTTGGTAGACATTGCTAGGCTTCTCTCCAAAGTCATGGCATCTTTTTACATTCCAGCAACAACTTAAGAGACCCGTTTCCCACACCTTTGCCATCATCAGGAATTATCAAGCTTTTTTCTTTGTTAACTGGAAAGTGATATCCAGGCCAAGTCTTGACTTTGCCTGGGAGTTTCCCATAGGAGTCAATTAGGAGAAGCACAGAGATGTGAAGGAAAAAGAGAAGGTATGTTTTAAGAAGAGGAGATAATGTGTACAGACAAATGCAAGACTGGGTCTGTGGAAATGGCTAGAGTCTGGAGGGGTGGGCAGATGCCAGACCACACAGGTCCCGGCACACCTGCTACAGAAGGAAAGACGGAACCCTGTTCACGAGGAGACCAGGAAAGGATAATGTCGAGAAGCCAAAACCAAATATTCTCCTTTTGTTTCCACCAGTTTAAGGGAACCATCTATTTGCTCTAAGGCTACTGACAATATTATTAGTGTCCTCATAATTGGCTTATTTGCTCCTAAAGCCACTTCAGACAAGGTGGATGGATGTGTGTGTGGCGGGGGGGGGGGGGGGGGGGAAGGGGCTGGCTCATTGCCAGGAGGACACATTTAACGAATCTAAAGACCAAAACATTTCTTTCAGATGTCCTGACTATGCTGACTGATACACAGTTTTCTCTGATGTTTTCACTAGAAACTGTACGTTTGAAACCAAAACACTCTTACTGTTACTGTCATGTTCCTTTCTCCCAAATTAGATCATCACAATGTTATCTTTAGGAAATTTCATATAGAAGATTGATACCTGTTCTATTTTTCTTTGCCTCTCAAAATGAGAGAATCCCAACAGAACACTGATAACTCTTTTAAACATCCTGTTTCACTGTTTCACTTCTTGGACATAAAAAATAAAATAATGTCACTTTATCAGAGAACTATAATTTCATTTAGAAAAACCAAAAAGGATTAATTTTTCACAAATCAGCTTATTTAACAAATTCCAGATTATGAGACCTATGAGACTAATGATGGATTTTAGGATAAATGATTAAAACAGCAACATTAAATGTCACTTATTTTTCCTTAGTTATCAATGGATACATGAAACAGGTCTAGTAAATCTAATCATCTTGGAATTGGTTGGAACATAGCTGACCACATTCCAGGGTAAATCCATTTACACAGAATATTGGAATTAGAAAAATACTTGAGGCATTACTTAATTTAGGCTCTCAGTAGTCAAAGATGTTTCCCTAACTTGGTAGAAATGTGTTTGTCTTTATCTTTAGGCCCAAATTGTTTTTCAAGATAAATTAAATCAGCATAATTCTAAAGTTTTTTCTAGCGATACATACTCTTCCTCTTAATAGTTGTTCCTTCTACTCTGAAAAAAAAAAATTCTACATTTCCTAGGCTTTTCAAATCTCTCAAAGGATTATTTACTTCGATAATATAATCTTTTAAGAACAGGGGCTGACAGGGACAACTGGATGGCTCCGTCGTTAGTCATGATCCCAGGGTCCTGGGATCAAGCTCCCTGCTCAGCGGGAAGCCTGCTTCTCCCTCTTCCTCCCTCCCTCCTTCTTCCCTTCTTCCCTCTTCTCCCGCTACTTGTGTTGCCTTCTCTCTGTGTCTCTCTGTCACATAAATAAATAAAATCTTTAAAATAATAATAATAGTAATAATAAAGAACAGCAGCTGACCAAAAAAAAAAAAAAAAAAAGAATAAAAATGCCGGACACATGGTTGGCTAGTTATCTTAGGATGCTGCATTTTTAAAAGTATCTTCAGGGGCAGCATAAGCGTAGGTAACTGTCCATTCACGGCTAGCCTCATCCTGTCTCTTCACCAGATCTTGACTCATCAGCACTTTGAACATTAGTCATTGAATCCAGCGGCTTTGAGTCCCAGAGCCTGCACTAATACCAAAGTCTAGTTGCTCAAAAGAGATGGAGAGGACGCCTTGAGACAGCCTGGTATATTTGGAAGCAGATGATGCCAAATATAATTATAAACAATTATATTCTGAACGCTTTTAATATGTGAAAGAGACTACTTGATATACATTATCTCTACTAAATTCTGGACAGGAGACAGGATGATTCTCACTTGAGAGCTGAAGAAACAGATTTTCAGAGAGGTTTCATAAATTGCCTGTCATCACAAAGCTAACCAGTCGTAGAGAAAGGGTTGGAATGACAACTCGCACCCCTAAGAGTCCTGAGTTAGGATGTAGGTTGAGCACTTCTCGGCTATCAACAGAAGACCGTAATATTGAGCTGAGTCGCAGCTTCAAAAAAAAAAAAAAAATTGGGAGTTCCTGGGTGGCTCAGTGGATTAAGCCGCTGCCTTCGGCTCAGGTCATGATCTCAGGGTCCTGGGATCGAGCCCCACATCGGGCTCTCTGCTCCACAGGGAGCCTGCTTCCTCCTCTCTCTCTGCCTGCCTCTCTGCCTACTTGTGATCTCTCTCTCTGTCAAATAAATAAAATAAAAATCTTTAAAAAAAATTGGAATTTACATATACTATCAAGTCATTTGGAATTTACTGTATTTAATATGTGTTTAAATTATCTTCTATTATTGAATACTTTTTTTCTGAATATTCTAAAATGGAATATGTATGGTGCATGACAGGTGGTGTCTACACTTACGGTGGGAAGCATTTAGTAATGAGCAGAATTGTCAAATCAATATGCTACACCCCTGAAACTAGTATAATATGGTATGCCAACTTTACTTCACCAGTAACAAAATGGAACAGAAGATCTTTCGAGTTTTGACTCCTAGGTATTTACTGTAAGCTCAAAGAGAATTGGAAGTGACTGTGTGACTCTAGTGTTGGGAAACCAGTATTTTAACATAAGACTTTATACTTGATGTTGGAAATAACTTGACTTTGTAAGTCTGAGAAAGCCTCTGTATCAAACCAAAAGATTTTTTCTTAAGATACATAAAGAAAATTGCATGAATGATTGAGTTGCAAAGAGCTCCAGGTGTATGGCAGCCTTAAATGAACCTACCCCTCTGCCTTTGGGAATTTGATTTTTTAATTTCGATTTTCAACTCTGGATCTCATTTGTAAGTTGCTACTTAATGGACTGGGGTGAATAATGTTATGAAAAGCACAAAATATAAAGGAACTAGGTAACAATGATAATTATTCAACAACCATTCAACAAATATTTACTGAGGCTCAGTATATGCTCAGTGTGGAGCCGCGGTACTGGGTGCAGCAGTGAGAAGAGATGGCCTCAGGGCAGATGGCCTGGTCAGTGCAGAAGCTCAGCTAAAACCCAAGTTTGGGTTAGATTGAATTCAGTGGCACCTCTTAAGAGGGGGAACAATCCCATCCTCTTGGGGATTTTGAGAGCATTAAGTGACATAATACACATTACTGCAGCATAAATGCTGTGTTGAAATCATTCTGTAAGTACTTAGTAATACATATAAAGAACAACTCACTAAACCTATTATATACAAATAAGTCAGGGCAAATGTATGAATCCTAGCAAATACAGCAAAGAACTGGTAGCACGCATCCACCCTTATACTCCCTGAGTGACTTAGAGCAGAGAAAGACTCTTGAAATAAATCTTTATCAAAAAAACACTTTGAGGGGCGCCTGGGTGGCTCAGTGGGTTAAAGCCTCTGCCTTCGACTCAGGTCATGATCCCAGGGTCCTGGGATCGAGCCCCACATCGGGTTCTCTGCTCAGCAGAGAGCCTGCTTCCTCCTCTCTCTCTCTGCCTAGTTGAAATCTCTGTCTGTCAAATAAATAAATAAAATCTTAAAAAAAAAACAACACTTTGAAATTATAATACTCACCAATGTGTTCAAACTACATACACTATTGAGTCTTGCCTTATGGAATAGTGGGAAGAGAAGTAGATTTGGCACCTGAAGATCTTCAGTTTCATTTTCTTATCTGTAAAATGATAATAGGAATGGGACCTATCTATAGGGTTGCTGTGGCTCTCAGAAAGGATCATGTCCATAAAATAACTTGGAAATACAGATATAATCATTCAAATATAAGCCATTGTTTTGATTAATCAAGATATAGCTGTCTGACACATTTTTTGTATCCATGTTTTAGATTAAGTGCCTTAATTCACGAATATCTTAGGATACAATTTGAGTTTGTAGTACATTGTCCTAAAAAGAATTTCTAACACTTGGGAAAAAATATGCGTGTGTGCATGAAGAGAAGATGGTTCTAAACTGGAGACCCTTGATCTTCTAAGCTCTTTGTCAGATCTGGGCATTTACATCTGGATATAAAAGCCATGGAAAACTGGTCTGCTGTATACACTAGCGGGGGAATTTGGAGCTCCCAGAACACTCTGCAAGAACAGGGTGAGGAGCAGAGATAGGAGAGAGAGGAAGAATGAAGGGAAGAACTCAAATCCTTAGTGAAATCTATCAACCCCAAAGATGATTGGTATAGAAAATTCTCTGGTGGAAACTTGTGACAGATAGAATCTAGGTCACTTTTTAAGAGTGATGAGGTAGGATACACGGAACCAGGACTCCAGGACACAGAGGATGTTACAAGATTTTAAGTCCCTGAAAGGCTGAAGAGGGGTTTTGGACTTTCACAGACTGTGGAACTGGTATTTGAACAAATTACACCTAGACTTTCAAGGGGGCAAAGAGGCCTCAGCTTATTCGCGGCTTATACAAAAGAGACATGTATCTATTTATTTTATTAAGTTTGAAACCGCCTGCTTCCAAAAGAAGAAACAATACATTTGTTGTACTATTTTGTATACTATAACTTTACAAAGGGAAGTTAACCTAGGCCAGCAAATCTCAGATTCGAAGATGTGGGGAAGGGACGGGGTGGGAATGAGGAGGTGGGAGGGGCAAGCTTGCCCTCAGGGGAGATGTGTTCATGTCTAGAAATATTTGGGGTTGTCACAATTGAGGGTTGCTAGTGGCACCTTGAAGGTAGAGGCCAAGGATGTTGCTCATTGTATGATGTACAGAACAGACCCCATGATGGAGACTATCTGACCACCAACGTGAATTGTGCTGAGCTGAGAAACCCTGACATAGGCCAACCTATCATTTCACAAATGAGAAACTGAACATCAGAGAAGGTCAGTGACAAGGGCCAAGTCACACAGTGAGCGAGAAGTCCTTGCCTCCTCAAGAGCTAGAAGGCATAGGTCTTTCACCGTTTCCCACCACACCACGTGACTTCTAAAAGGTAAAAATGGAACTGCTGGAACACAAAGCTTCTTATGGACAATTTAGGCTGAAGATGTACTAAACACTAACATAAATCCTTAAAACATAGTACTGCTTACATGGAGAAATCTGGGCCACCAGATAGAATAATAGAGAATTCAGTTATGTAACATACATTTGACTGTGTGTAGTGAAAACTATTTTCATGATATTTAACCCGAGTTCTACCCAGGCTAGTGGTTCTCAGACTTTAGCATGCTTCATGGCCACCTGCTGGGCTTGTTAAAAGACAAGTTGCCCCTCTCAGCCCCTGAGAATCTGCATTCCTAACAAGCTTCCAGGTGCTGCTCCTGGTACTCAGGAGACCACGCTTTGAGAACCACTGGCCTAGCATTTGGTAGCTACTTCAATCAATGTTGGCTCAATATCATAAGCATTTAATAATATAATCTCACCAAAAAATGTAATCTCCCTTTGGAGTAGATTAATTACTAATGCTACTTCACACTGAGAAGAAAATCATCCAGAGACAGCAGAACCAAAACTAACTGTAGCCTCATTTAACTCATATCTTTTACTCTAGAAATGAACTAGTGAATATAACCATTTAAGTTCCATTAACAGAGAAAAGAATTCCTATTAAAAACAGATTTTGAAACAAAAATCATTTATAGACATTTGAGCACTGACAGTGTTATCGTACAGCTATATGAACTAAAGATTGTAAGTATGACTAAGTATGTATGCATTGTTTTTCACATTCTGTGTGTGAGGATTATTCTGGATGCCAAACTGAGTAAAGCCTGGTCTGATTGGGGCTCTTATGCCAAGCTAGGTTTATGGGGAAAATGCCTATTGACATTAGTAATATAAAAATCAGGCCCTGAGGGACCATAACTGTCTCTTCAAGTTATTTGGGAAAACACGTACATGTTTAATCAATTAAATATAACATAAAATGATAAACAATATATTCCCAACATAAATAATCAATGTATTACTGTTAATAGTTATTAACAGAGTGAAAGGTACCCAGAAGGAAATTTATTTTGGCAACATTCATTTGCATTCCTTTAATTTAATAAAAAATAATGTAAGAAATTGCAGATTCTTAAAAATTACCTATTTGCTTAGTGAGTGAATGTGCTATCGTTAATTGCCCCGTGCCAGTCCTCATTTATGGACACTGAATATTCAGCCTCAAATTTACCTCTTTAACATCACGAGACACTTTACACAGCCTTTATTTTCCTAACTCATGACATCCTGTCTGAAGCACTGAACTTCTCCTGCCAAGGGCACCCAGGAAGCCGAACCCTCTCAAATGTGCTGCTCCTGTCTTGAACTTTTTAAATACCCACCCATCTTTTAAATTAGGTGCCATCTGTTGTATCAGGATCTCTGGTTAAGTCTTATTAAAATTCCTTGCCAGTATCACACCGCTGCTGCAGTCTTAACGCTGCTACTTCTCCAGGCTTTTCTGCAGTGTTCCATAAGAGCCTGCTATCCTAACTAATTCCCGGACCAGGACACGGGGTGAGAGTCTAAAACAGAATCAGTGCTATGCTGTTTCTAATTTTATTCACAGAGTGAATAACTGTTCACGTCCAATCTGGGATCATGCCTCCACGTCCCCTGAACACAGCCCAGTCTGAACCAGAGCAGTTAGCCCAGCATGTGCAGGGCTAGCTAGTATCAAATGGCGCTTTTACTGAAGGATTCACCTTGGAACGAAGTAGGCAGGATTTATTATCTGTTGAAGTCACATCACTGCCAGGTTATGACGCCGTCATTCTCATATTGTCACAAACAATCACCGCAGAAGACAAACGTGGGAAAACATCGAGCTTATGTACAAGGAAAGCAAATTTGCAATCAGACAAGGGCAACGGAACAGCCAAGAACTGCAGTAAATCTCTGAGAGCTAATAGTGCTTTCCAGCAACACCTCCCAGCAAATGGATTGTATTCAGAGTTTAAACAGCCACAGCAACATTCATTCCTCGATGGCTAGAGAAGGTGCTTGACAAGCAAATCCTAATTTATGATTCATTTACTCCCCGAGTGTCTTAAAACTAGGACTGCTACCAGACTTCCTATGCTTATTCAAGCATGCTGACAAAACTGGACTCCCTTAGTAATTTCTCTCGGCACCTCTCAGCATGGCTGACGGGCATCTGCCAAGACTAGAGCATACAAACCACTGAATCATGCAAAAATATTTACCCCCAAAAGATGTAGTAAAAGCTCAGCTTCCTCCAGCCTCCATAGTCCCTGAAGTGTTAATCTGAAGGAAGAGTTCCATGAGTTTTCACAGGCCAGCAGTGTGTCTCCTACACTTGACCTAGACAGCCTTACATAACGAAGCGTCGGGGCTGGGGAGCTCGCTGAATGTCATCACCAGCAAGAGGAAGAAGTATTGGCGGCAGCAGGCAGGCGGGCAGGCTGGGAGTTTGCATGGGAATCATGAAATCTTGTCTTTCTCTTTTGAAATGTTTCGGAAGGAGAGTTAAGAATAGCTTGGAAACTGGTCTTGTTGTTTTTGTGGGAAGAATGACCAGAAGCATAAAAGCTAAATTTTGCAGCAAGTGCAAGGCACCGCTCTCGGTGCTTGCAGTAAAGCTAACAGAATGAATGGCTGTCTGTAAAGTACTGAGCCATGACACCTAAGATGAAAGGAATGGTAAAGCAGAGTAATGACTCAAAGGCTGCCACCGAGAGCTTTTGTCTACCTTTAACTCATTGTGGTGAGTAGAGGGGAATATGTGTCTGTGTAATAGAAATAATAGTTGGAGGTGTGAGCTGGTTTGCAGGATAACTGTAAGAGTGATAAAGAGTGTTTATGTTCCTTCAACATCTTTTCGCAAGCAAGACAATGGCATTTGAAATCTTATCAAATTCAGAAGGGGGTGGGTTAAACTGGTTGTGCTTAATGAATTTCAGTTCAGGTATGTTCATGAAAGACATAAGCAAATCAGGTTACCTCTCTACGGTGGTGGGCAGATAACTGTCAGGTGTGTTCATTAATTACTGCCATTGTTGATACTAAAACGATAGGAAGTTCAGCATTCAGATTTTGTATACAATGAATCTTTCTTTAGAGTTTGAAAGCAGTTTCTCAGAATGGGGCAAGAAGATCACTGTGCTTTTAGATAAGCTTTGTTATACTCACTCCTAGATATCTGGAGGATACTTTTAAAGAGCAAATTAAAAACAGCATATTCTCCATCTAATTTTCATTCAATTATCTCGTGTGTGCAATGCAAGTTGTGTTCTTAAAAGCTAGAAATCATAAAACCAGCCCTATATTCTGATCCTGAGTACAATGATATGACTTTATTAATATAAAATGATATTATATTGTTTAATTATATATACAATTGTGGTTTGATACAGGATGTGGGCTAAGATGTATAATTCCTGAGGCAACAGAAATAGAGAAGCCATGCATGATTTAAAAATAATATTAATGTGCTGCTCTTAGCTGGGAAACTTATCTACTAATGCATCACACTGAGAATAGAGCAGGGAAATAAGAGAATTTTAGGACTATGGAGCAACACGATGATCTAATTCCACTACATCATTTAACCCCTATGGAAACTGAGGTCAAAAGAAGTTAAATGATGTGTTTAAGGTGACTCCGAAGAAGAGGTGAATGGAAGGTGGCTTTTCTGATCCTCACTGGTGTTTCGCGTACCATCCTGCAGTAAATAGTTGTCCTCTAGTACTGGTGTAAAGGCCTGATGTTCAATGATTTTTTTTTTTTTTAATCATAGAAATGACAGAAAACAAGAGTAGAGGAGCACAAAATATCTGCTGTTAGGAACAGTCTGAATTTAGAAAATCAATTTCAGCAGTAGATGGAATGAAAAATTTTACTCAAGCACTTCTCACAATCATAATGAACGTATTGGCACAACATCTAATTAAAATTTTCAAATTACGAAACGGTGTTCTGAACCTGTGGCAACAGACACTACGCTGGTAGGTTAGATCTTTTTATTTTGTTAATGTTGACTGTGGAGCTAGGCTTGTCCCTGTCTTGGAGAGCTAATGTACATGAAACAAACAACCCACAGAAAGCGAAGAACTGGAAAACAGTATTTTAAGAAAGATTTGGTCTTATTACTTTCAAGTAAACTGAGCTCTTTGTCATGTACTTTTTGATCCTTGCCTCCCTGCCCCCCCACTGTGCTTACTGGAAACCTCAGTAAATGTTTACTGCATAAATAAATGGAGGGATGAAACGCATTCAAGATGATCCATAAATGAGAGTTGCATATGCTCTTCCTTGGTAGTCTTCCTTAGAGTCATTTTAAAGAGCACAGAAAAAGACTTATGAATATATCAGCTTGATAACTGCCAAAGTAAATGAGTGCTTCTGAGATACTTGTTTGGAAACTGTTCTTATTTTGAAAAAAACCCCAGCATTCTCCTTGCAGTCTAGTTGGATTAACTTGGTATAGGTTTGGCAGCTCCTAAGAAATAATTCAATTTTCACTAAATTAACTGAATAGAGGTTTTGTTTTTCTCAGGTGACATTAAGTGATATTAAAGTAGGACTTCACAGTCCTGGCAAGATCCACAGTCTCCAGGCGTCTCAGCTAATTTTTCCTTCCTTTTAGCCATCTTTAGCATGTGGCTCTCATCCTCTGATCTGTTGCCTTGTGGTGTCAAAATGGCTTCCTCTCCTCCAGCATCCTGAGTAAATTCCAGGCAGGAAGGTAGGAAGTGCAAAGGGCAAAACACAAGTTCCAGGAAAATCAGCTTTCTCCAAGAGCTTTCCTGATTACACACACATTGAGACTTATGTCTAATGGGTCATAACTGTGGGAAATGCCACTCTTCCTAGTGAGGAGTCTAGAATAATTGTCTTTTTAGCTGAGCTTATTGCATTTCCCAATAGATCTGGGTTCTTTTTTTAAGGCAAATGGGGTTGCTTCCCCAGTATCCATTCTCCCTTAGCATATACTTTTGGTAGTTCTGGTAAAATCCTAAAGCATTTGGCATGATCATTTAGTATGAGTTGATTTATCTTCCAAAAGAAGGAAAAAGCTTCTCATTTTATATCCAGATCTTCTATGGAAAAAATTATCCTCCTTTTGCAATGGAACATTACTTGGGTAGCAATGGATTTATAATTACACTGTTGTCAAATAGATGCAAAGAGAAAGCTGCAAACAAACTTTCCAGAATGAGAAAAGAAAATAATTCCATATGCCATTTACCCCATACCCACCCCCAAAATAAGGTTGTCTGAAGTAGTTTCTTTCTGAAAAGATTCTGACTATAGAAGAATGAATGGACACTGAATTATAGCTCTAATCTTTGAAATTTCTGCAATTGCTAAGTAAAATGGTGTCTCACTAATTTAAAAGAGAGGCTTTTGCTTTGTTTTTTTAGTTTCACCTATTGTCTTGTTGGAATTAGCTAGATGAAAAGCATGTGGCTCTTCCTGCTGGGCCATGGAAGGTCTATGTGACATATTCCAATTAGGTCACAAGAATGTCTCTCTAAACAACAGCTGTTCTTTATATTGGGGCAAGGAATAATACGGACATCTTTAAAAGGACCTGGAACAGGATAGTTCCCCAGATCAAAAGTTTCACTTGAAACATGTAGAAAATTCCTGGCCAGACTGGGTTAGAAACTCTCTGATTTTAGGAGGAAAAATGATGGCATTTTTAGTTTCTATCAAACTCAACTTTTATATGGAAGATAGTTGACTTTGAACCCAAGTCACAATCACCGTGAAATAACCCATTTGGGGAAAAAATGGAATATTATGCTAGCCTCTACTATACTGCAAAGCCACATAGAACATGGTGCTCATTTCAGTCTCTTAACAGGAGTAAATAGAGGAAATTCTTTGCAGAAAAGAAGACTATATCCAGCCAGCTGAAGACAGCCAATTAAAGAATATTTAGTAGCCAGAGGGTATGAGTTTTACAAGTCACAATCTCAAGGGAGAACAAACTGGAAATTTCTCTTTCCCTATAAATTAATTTAATTTCTATTCTAATGTCCCATTTTTGCCTAATGGCAGAAAATTTAATTATTTCTAGGTCAGCTCAATTGCTTTAGTACTTTTTCAGTTATCTCGAGTTTAGCTCAGTAAAATGTAAGATTTTTGTCTTTGTCCTTCATATTGATTAGAATGACACTAGCTTCAGCAACAAATATACCCAAAAGTATTGGTGGCTTAACAAAATTAGAGGCATTTCTTACTCATGAAAAATTCTATGTGGTTGTTCCTGGTTGGCAGGCGGCCTTCCATGTTTTCATGTATGGATCTTGGATCCTTCTCTCTTGTGGCTCCTCTAGCTTCTAGGTACTCAGAGTCAGTCAACAGAGGGAAAAAGACTTCATGAAGAATTATATGTATCTCTTTAGCCCAGAAATGACACACGCAGCTGGCTTGTATTTAAATGGTGAGGAATAGTCATGTGATCCCCTTACACACAATGGATGGCTGAGAAATGTTTTCTCTAGCTGGGCAGCCACTTCTCAAAAAGGAGCATGTTATTGGGGTCACCAAGCTATCTCTGCCTACCTTTCATCTTGGCAGTTAATCACTTAAAAAATATATTAATTATATATTCTGCCAATTATAGTTGATTGGCAGAAATTGTCAAGAAATGATTTCTTGACATCAGAGAACTGAGGATTTAACCTGAAGAAAAAGGGATAGCGCTTCTTGTGTTAGTGATTGATTATATTTTGCCCCTGAAAATGGGATCACATCCTTTTTCTTCTATCCACAGAGATCAGAGAAACTGTAGTATAGATTTCCAAATCTTTCCATTGTAATACCTGGAGTTCAGGTCTAGGATTTTTACATTCTAAGTAAAATACCCCAAATTACAGCAGTCCCACATGCTTTGAGAAACAGGGCTGGTCCACATGAACCTTGAAAGGTTGGTTTCTGAACCAGAAGGATCTGATCCTAGCATCCAGCGAATGCTTGGCTATCACTTGGGTATTTCAGGAAGGATGCAAGAAGGCGCAGGGAAGAAGGGGTCGAGCTTATATTGAAAATCCAGAATGTTCAGAAATTCTCAGCAGACGTCCTCCTGGGTCTCGTTGGCCAGAATTGTTCTACATCCACTTACAGGAACAAGAGAGAAGGCTGGGAAAGATAGTCTTCAAGTTGGACTAATAAATGTTTCCAACAAAATTGGGGTTCTCTTAAGGAGGAAGAAGGGGGGAAAGAATAACAATGTCTGGCTCAACATTAATAGGTCAATTAATCTGCCGAGGTAATTATAAGCTTGCTTTCATTTCCCAGAGGGCTTAGTATCAGTGGTGTGTGTGTATGAGAGAGAGGGAGAAAGAGCAAAAGAGAGAGAGAGACTAGATTTATTGGCGCTGTGGCGATGAGCATGAACCCCTAGGCAATCCAGAGACTACTTTCATTTAAATGGTTCTGTAACTTGGTAGCTAATGAACCAGGATGTCTGTAGACTTATACTTTTGCCTTTCCATATTTTTTCAGTCTTGGATTCTCTTCTGAACTTGCTAGGACATATTCAAAGTAGGTGTTCTATTTAAACTGGGAAGAAGCACCCTTTTTAAAAAAAAAAAAAAAAGCTTCTGTTCTCCTTCCCAGCTGCCTCTCTTCATTAAACACACACACACTCCAAAGTTTCAAAGGAGAATCATCGAGGTCAAAGTAGGTACGTGGATGGGAGGATGGGAAAAGATGGTGCCTGGGAAGAAGAAAGAACCAGGTGTTCAACATTTGCCCTTTTTGGTGTTTTCCTCTTTTCCAAGTTGCTTTCCCAAGTGGGATCTAAGAATATGCAAGCCTTGGTGCATTATCCAATGCATTAAATTATCTCTAAGTTAACCCTAAAGGGATGGCACAACTGCACTGTCTTTTCCTTATCAGGCCCCCCACATGCTATTTCTTGTCAATCTCCACATAGTTAGGCATACTCAGGAATTCCCTTTTAGATCTATGAACAATTCTCAGACTAATTCAAAAGAAACAATTTACTTCCTCACCCACTTATTTTGGCCAGTGTTCCAATCTCATTGAATTGCTTGCAGATATGAGAAAGCTTTATGCTATCTCATACCTCTATGAATTTGCTTAGACTGGTTTCTCCATTGGAGTCACTCATCTCTGCTCACCCCTACAACCCTGGCTTTGTCATCCCACCTGTAGTCCTTTCCTGGCATCAGTGAAACATAGTAGCTTTAAGGACCCGTTTTTTAAAATAGCAGGTCCTTATCCCTTCACCCACCCAAGCAGAAAATATTACTGCTTGTTGGGATGTGACCATGACTTAGAAAGATCTAGTGTGCTTATATTATATGTTGTTAAACATATTTGCTTTCATACTACCTTCCTCAAATAACTGGCTATTTAAAAACCAGGACTGTGTTTTATTAATCTTTGAATTTCTAGTACCTAAAGTGGAGCCTGCTTGCTCAGTATGCATTCAATAACAATTCCTTGTGATTCCTTGTGATTAAAAAATTGCGATTATAAATAACGATGAAGATGAACTCATATGCTTGAAGAAAGCCAAGCATAAACATGGATTTATGAAATAGAAAACACTAGGAATAATAACATATCCTATAAAATGATGTTTTGTTTGTTAAGAGATCACCAAATTTTCCTTGAAAATGTCAATTAATAGTTGTCTTTACATTTGGTTTTTCCACCCAAAAAAATCTATTTCTTAAAATAAGCAATATCTATACTTCAAAAATCTAATTGTAGGCAATGGCTTGACTTTTTTGTTAATGATAATCTGGTTATTGTAACAGTTCTACTTTGTTCTCTACAAATTTTATTAAATCCATATGTAGGAGATAAAAATACTTCCTTTTTTGAGAAGTTAGACTCGGTCATCTATTTCAAAAAATTATAGATATATTATCTATTATTAACAGAGTATAAATTAAATATTTTTGCCATGCATGCTTTAGTCATCCAAAACTCTCACAGTTGATTTATCATTTTATTCTTACAATACACTTGTGATAGGTGTTAGATTTCACCAGCTCATCCTACCTCTCCTTTTATTGAAAAACGATGGACAAAGGATCCCATGACCTTTCCAAAATCTCACGGTTAATTTGCTGACCCTTTTCTTCTAATTAATTAATATTCCTTTGGACTTCACATGTTTTTAGGGTGGGCCTCTGTGCCGCTCGACGTGCTGGGTCAAGTTCACAGTTGTCTCAGCAGATCAAGCCGTCAACAACCACCCCGTGTGCACCACCCTTTATTGCTTCTGCAATGTCCTCAGAGTTTCAGTCAGAATTCCAAATTAAGCTATTGTATTTGGAACCCAGCTTTAGAAACCCTGTCTTCAAATAGCAAGTCTTGGCTCCCTCACACATTGTGATGTGAAAATCTGAGTACAGGGAGTTCTAAAGGAGCAGAGCTCCCTTTGCTGAAGGCCAGCGTTTCCCTGGAGGTATGGAATTAAGATGTAGATGCTGAACCGGATACCCAGACCCATTTGTTCCTTTTGCCTCATCTCTTTCTCACTCTTCCACTTTCTAATTGGAGATGGGCTTGAAAAAAATCATGGTTTGCCTGACAGCCTAGTTGTCTCTAGGGGTAGGCTACATCACGGGGCTTCCTGACCAGGGTCACAAAAGTGAACCATCAAATATCAAAATGAACAATGAGCATCCCCATTTTGTTTTTGCAGGGATCGCTGGATTATAAAAAATTTAACGTGTATTCCATTTAGCAAAACCTCTAAACATGTTCTTCATAGTGACATTAGAAATGCTGACTCATCCTCTTCCTGCCCTTTTATGTCTGAAGAAGTTGATGAGAATGTTGGACTCCTAACAGACAAACATGAATTATAATTTACATTTGTATGAATGGGCTTACTCCTTTACAAAGCACATTCATGCTTTTCATCCCCTAGAGACCTAGATCCTTACTGGATCCAGATCGGCATGGAGGTCTGCATGGCAGCCGCAGACCTGACCCATCTCTCGGCTGAGATGAGCCCAGGATGTATCCTGAGACCTGGAGCTCTACGTCCAGTGCTCTGCAGGGCACGTCACACTGCAGGAATCTACTAGTCAACTGGAGGGCCACATGGATGTGAGGTGTAAAGTGTTGGGGAGGAATGTCCAGTCCTGACCCCAACCTTGCCACAGGGAATCTCTGCTACCATTTGGACCTCCATGTGGTCTTCTGGAAGAGAGGCTCAGGATTTCAGAGAGGGCTCAGACATGTGAGATCCAGTGATGAATAAATCTTCAGAAATGCCAAACTCTGTTATTATTCCGAGTAACAATTAGTCCCAGATGATTTTTATTTTGGGGAAGAAGATCTCAGAAGTGATTAGTTAACTAGCTGCACAGCTGCAAATGTCTTTGGATTTGAAAACATTGCCCTTTTTGCAGAGAACAGGCAACAAGGATCCAAATGCAAGCAAATTTTGCATATACAAAAAACTACTCCGTCAGCAAGCTTAATTAGGTAGAAAAAGTTTGTCTCTAATTCCATTATAAAGGCAGATTATACATCAACCAATCATAGGATTTGGAGGCTGGAAGAAACCCCAACTTTGCTATTTCCCCAAATGGCTAGCTTGGCAAATACTTAAGGCAGATGAAATTTGTTTCTGATTAGTGCTCTACAAGAAAAAAAATTATTTCTATTCTAACACACAATAATTCTTTACTAATATGAAACAATTTTTTAAATGTAGTATGATAATAGTTTGATATTTAATCTTTGAGCCCTAATGAATTATTAGTCTTTAATAAACAATAACATTTAATATATGTTAATGAGTATTAAAAACACTCTATTTCTTAACATATGTTTACTTTACAAAACAGAGCAGAGGAAATGTTACCTATAAGAAATGCCATTTCTTATTCATATTCTCTCTGTAATCCTAGTTCCCTAGCATCCAGCACAAATTTTGTAGGGGCAAATTGGGAATAATAACGCCTCTCTCATAGGATTGTTGTAAATTTCAGTAGGAAAATAATTGTTAGTCACTGAGTTGTGTTGAGTGGTCGATAAAATCCACTTCTATTTGTTGTTTCCCTCACATAAATGTGGGAATTTTGATCCCTGGTCACCCAGAAGGAGACTACTTTTAGCCAAGTAACCCTTCAGATTAAACTAAATTGGAAATCTTTTCTTTGAGCTTCTTTTTTTTTTTTTAATTTATTTATTCTCACTTCTCTGTAACAGCAAAGGTGGGAAGCCTGGAAAGATCCCTCCATGGAGAAACCTTGCTTTCAGCATGTGTGCTAACCAATGATCCACGGATGATTGAATTTTTAGAGTATCCTGCTTCTGAAGTCCTTAGACATTTGTTGTATTCATTTGTTGTATTCTAGCTATTAGCAAGAATATTTATTGACTCCCTATGCATACCTATCTTCTAGGAAATACAACTGAATCCTTCCAGAATGTTTATAGTCTGGAGAATATATGATGATATTATACTGTATGAACAGTATTGAGTGCTGGAAATACAAAGCATTTTGGAATTTGAAGGAGAACAACATCACCCCCTCCTTTGGGGGTATGAGATATCTTCCTGGAGAAAGTGGGATTTGGATAGAGAAGTGGAGGGGGCAGATTTCAAAGAGAAGAACATGGAGAAGGTGGAGTGGTTAATCTTTCTTGTAAGAAAAAAGGAAAGGGAGGAATATTCCAGAAAAAAAGGACTAGGCCAGTTTATTTAGAGCCTGAGGGTTTGTGCATTATCATGATTAATCACAGGAACAGTTGCCAAGCTTTCATTATAAAAATATTCTCCAGGAGAATTCATCAAGTTCCATTGCCTATTAATTTCTGTTGATGCATTTTATTTAGCATCTTCAATGACAGAGGACACTTTTAAAAAAATGAAAGGAAAGCAGTAAGACGAAGCTCGTTAGATAAATGATTTACATGTGATATTTTAAAACTCAGCAATGTCATTGCCCAAGCAAATTACGAGTCTTTAGTTTTAGTATGTTTACAGTGTCCTTAAAATTTCTAAGTTTTTTCACTTAACATTTTTACTTAGTACATATCAGCTGATAGTGTTTTATCATCTTAAATTTATTATTTATCAAGGAATTATGAAACAAAGCAATGTAGTGCTGTGGTACATGTTTTGATTTGGAACTTGAAAAAATTTGGTTTAGGGGCACTTGGGTGGCTCAGTCGGTTAAGCATCCAACTCTTGATTTCAGCTCAGGCCATGATCTCAGGGTTATAAGAGTGAACATCAAGTTAGGTTCTGTGATGGGTGTGGAGTCTCCTTAAGATTCTCTCCCTCTGCCCTCTGCCCCTCTCCCCTTCTCCTCATCTCAAAAAAAAAAAAAAATTGATTTACAGTCTTACTTTTATCATTAAAATTCTCTTGTATGACCTTGAATATGTTTCCCATCTGTGTAATCATGTAAATAAAAGACTAAACTTAAATGCCTTTTAATCCCTTCAAATTTTAAAATTGTGTAATATAAATATATAGATACATATTTTCAATACAATACTCTTTTCTTTTTATCTTTTTTAAAAACCACATTCATGAAAATGGGATCTGCATAGTTTAAATGTTTTTTTCTTAGATAACAAGAGAATTTTTCAAGAGCCACACAGCAGCTTTTACCCCAGCTAAATCTTACTGTCAAAACCAACATCCTGGAGAGCCTGGGTGGCTCAGTTGGTTAAGCATCTGCCTTCAGCTCAGGTCATGATCCCAGGGTCCTGGATCGAGTCCCTCATCAAACTCCCTGCTCAATGGGGAGCCTGCTTTTCCCTTCCCTCTGCTGCTCCCCCTGCTTGTGCTCTTTCTCTTTCTCTCTCTCTCTGACAAATAAATAAATAAAATAAATTAAACCCCAACATCCTAAAGAAATGTAATGATATACAGGATGATTTTAAAAGCAGGTCTTCTTTCTGTTCCTTGTTGGGTGAGGCTTGCAACAAATTCTGAAACGTGTAACTCAACATTCATTTCAGAACTACACTAGGCTTTGCAGTTCCAAAGTGTATCTACCCATACACTTGACCTGAATGGCCTCTTCTGAAAGATAAGAATATACTTAATTCTCACCTCTGGAACTGGTGTGGGATGCCACCCTTATGAACACTGTGCTATTTTCTATCTTGAGGACATATCCACAGGAAGCCAACAGCTGATGAGTGGTTTCTCCACTTGTGAGTAGAGCTAAAAAGTCCCCCTGGCAATTGTCTCTCTGAATGTTCCAGCAAGAATACTGAGCGCCTGCTCTCTGAGACTACGTGTGTTTGAGAGGACACTTGTTGATACCAACTAGCACAGCTCATTGATTGAACTTTGCTGATGCATTTCTATCAACAGAAGCCATGCAGGGTTTCTCAAAACCCCTACAAGAAAGCCCATGACAGACTTCTGCATCGTTGTAGTTTCCCACGGCCCTGAGAAAACCTTTCCAGACATTTTCATAAGCCTGAGTCCTATATGGGCATGTAATTCTAGCTACGCATAAATAAATAACATCAGTGCTAATAGTACATACACTCTGTGTTGTGAGGTAATTTTTTCCTAAATGCCTATTGCTATACATTTTTAATTCCCTTCAGAATAAATAGAAGCTTTTCTTTACAAAGTGGTTAATGAAAGATAAAGCCCTTTTTTTCTGTTTTTCTATTTAATGAAACCAAATATACACATCTTCTTTAAGGTTTGAGAACATAGGAGACCCTATTTCTATTCCCCCAAAGCAGATTTGAATTCCCTAGCTTTGTTTTTTCATATTTAAAAATGGTAAATTACATCAACCAAAATAAAACTATGATTATAAAAACTATAATTCACCATACAGCTTTATTACATAATTTGAAGTTCATCATGGCATAGTGTAAAAATCATAGTAAAATACAGTTAGGCAGATCTGGATTGAGACTCTGGCCAAATTAGTTAATAGTATGGTGACTTCTGGAAGTTGCCTAAATTTTCTGAGCCTTTGTTCTCATCTATCAAATGGAGATGATAATCTGAAACCACAGGGTCGTAAAATAAGATAATAAAATAATGTGTGTGGCATATAAAAGGTATTTAAAAACAGTACTCTTTTTCTCCCCTCTCCTCCTTAGTCATGTTGAAAGCATAGAGCAAGTATTTAATGAAGGCCTCACTGAAAAAGAAAAATCAAGAACTCATGATTTTATTTCAGGCTTTCTGTTTTCCTCACTTACACACTTTCCTGAGTTATCTTTATCTTTGTGTTGGCCACAGTTACCACCTTTTTGCTTGCTGATGGCCTCCATATCTCCATATCTGACCCAAATCACGTTCCTGTGTTCCAGGAACATGTTACATGCTTTTTAGGACATGCCTCTATTAAATTCACTTTAAAGACCACATTTCCCAAATTGAGTTTAACATCTTCCTCTTACCATTAAAAAATACAACAGCAACCAAACAATTGGATTTTTTTGCTTTGTTTCCTATCATGAGTGCCACTGAGGCACCCCATTAGTATTATTTTTAAAAAATAACTCTTGCAGAAACATCTGACTTGAAATTTTGTTAGAACTTACAGTTATACTACTTTTTCCCTCCCACCATCTACTCTCTGTCTGCTGTTCCCAACAATGGGAAATGAAGGACCCAAACTGATCAAATCCTGTTAGGGTAGTTTTACTAGGTGACCCAAGAAATAAAATAACCCCACAATGGTGTTCTGAGTAGTTGAATTCCTAGCCTTACACTATAAAATGGAAAAGAAGGGAAAAAGCTGATATAAATGTCAATAATCCTTCACACTGAATGTCTCAGGTTGGTTCCCTGGAAGTAGGACAGGCTCTTGCACATCGTAACAATCAGACTTTGAGGATTCAGGTGCTCCCTTGGGGAAGAGGGTGAGACTTCCTAAGCATTCTCAGTTAAGAAAGTCATTTCTGTTGACCTAGAGCCATTCTTCAGGAAAGGAAAAGGCTAAGTCCTGTTTGACGTCAACACCGACAACAACTAGGGTATCTGCATGCTGTCCTGGTAAAGGGATTTTACCAACGTCTATTATGCTCTTCCCCCACCTCTGTGTCTGTATCTTGAGATAACTATAGTCTGCACATGCTGCTTGCTTCCTTTTCTTGACCTCAAACTTTTCATTTGGGACAGAGTACCAGAATTCTCTACATTGTGAGAAGTTACCACTAATTATCTTAGAATTTACAAGTGGTCTATGTACTTTTGACACACTGTACTGTTGATCTCTTATATCTAAATTTAAAATTGAAAATAATAATTCTAGTCTAGAATTTTATAACTTCTGATTTACTATTATTAGATCTCTCATTGAGATAGGAGAACAGAATATTGAAATCTTATAGATTCTTATGAAGCATGTTAGAAATAAGTTATTTCCTCAAGTTTCTACACTATCCTTGTATTTCAGATATTTGGGGACGGGGATGCCTGGGTGGCTCAGTCGGTTAAGCATCTGCCATCAGCTCAGGTCATGATTCTAGGGTCCTGGGATTGAGTCCCTCATCAAACTCCCTGCTCAATGGGGAGCCTGCTTCTCCCTCTGCCTGCTGCTTCCCCCTGCTTGTGCTCTCTCTCTCTCTCTGACAAATAAGTAAAAATAAAATCTTTTAAAAAGATAAATAAAAATAATAAATAATACATACATACATACATACTTGGGGACATTGCTGGCGTCAGTGGGAAATTTGCACATAATTATACGTTTATTCCCAGTGAAATACAAGATGATCTGGTACTGAAATTAAAGAGGGCTTTAGAGAGAACCTGAGGAAAGGCGTACTATAGGTCCACCTCCCATGTAAGAGCTTGACATAAGGTGTATACTTGTTCACAAAAAGACATCAACCTTCCAGTCCACATATTTGATAGCGAAGGGGTGAGAAATTGCTCTTATTCAACCTTCCAGAATATTCACATTTTAGACCCTTGTCAGAAACTGGAACACCAAACTCTGCTTTTAGATTCTTATAAAAAATTAGAGATGTAGATTCATTGAGGATATTTTGATGGCACACAGCACAGTCTTCTCAGAAGTTTTTCTAGACCTCATTATTGCATAAGCATAGAGCTTCATCCTGGGACCATACTGTATTTTTTGTTTGTTTGTTTTTTTAAATCAAGTACAGAAACTAGAAGCCACAATGGTCAAATTCTAGAGAGGTCCACTGCAGGTTTCATTTGATTATGATCCCATTGTTTTCACAGAGGCAGAACTTTACGACACTGAGGTTGAAACCACTGCAGCGTCTGTTAATAGTTGGACTAAACACTTGCAGTTTAAAACCAAAGATCATCTAAATATGTATCTTTTGGGCAGAAGAGAAAAAAATTCAGTGAAAATTGGCTTCAAACTCAAGTTTAGAAAGATTTTAAGCAAAATTATGTAAGTCAAACTAAAAATGCATGCAAATCACTACCTAAGTTCTGACTATGAAACTTAGCACATTCGTTGCTAAATCAGAAAGCAGTTGGACAATTCTTTGCTCTCTGGGGAGTGTGAAAACCTCCAGGCCCATGGCCAAGAGACTGAATGCCTGGTTAACTTCAGGCTGCCTGGATACTCACTGCTGTTATTGAAAGCCTAGCACAGGACTCCGATCTAGCTCTGGCAGGTGAGATCCAGGGAAAAGGGGAGATCATGGGCCCAGTTTGTCTATCTGCAGGGGCCTCTCTACCATTGCTAAGACAAGAGTGCATCCTTGGCTCTGGGAAGAAAAGAAAATCATTTTAAGAATTGCTTATCGTGGTGCTTGGGTGACTCAGTGGATTAAGCCTCTGCCTTTGGCCCAGGTCATGATCTCAGGGTCTTGGGATCGAGCCCTGCATCGGGCTCCCAGCTCAGTGGGGAGTCTGCTTCTCCCTCTCCCTCTGCCATTCCCCCTGCCTGTGCTCTCCTTCTCTCACAAATAAATAAAAAATAAAAATCTTAAAAAAAAAAAAGAATTGCTTATCAAGGGAGAAAAGTTAAACTTCTTACAGATTTTTAAGAATATGTGTGTGTGCATATCCATATATATACACACATATATACATATATATTTAGGTGTTTATTTACAGTCTAGTTAACATACACGGTAACATTAGTTTCAGGTGTACAGTATCATGACTCAACAATTCCATACATCCTCCAGTGCTCATCATGACAAGTTCTCTCCTTACTCCCACCACCTGCCGGCCACAGCACCCCGGGTCCCTCCCCTCTGGTAACCAGCAGTTTGTTCTCTCACCTTAAGAGTCTGTTTCTTGGTCTGCCTCACTTTTTCTCTTTTTCCCTTTGCTCATTTGTTTTGTTCCATAAATTCCACATTTAAAGCAATTTTGTGCTTAGGAATTAAGCACTTAGCTTTTGCATAAAATATCCAAGTTGACTTAAAGAGGACACAAGAGATCTTTAGATTTTTATCCTGACAAAGCCAAAAGTAAATTGGTTTCAGGGCTACATTGCAGGACTCTGATATTTGCCTCATACCCTCTTGGCTTCACAGGCCGCGAAACCTCTGGTATTTTAGATCTCCTTTGTACAGGCTAGCTCTGCTTGTTTGGGGGAAGACAGCTACAGCTGACACAGGGTGGTCACTAAACACTGGGGCCATTGTAAGGAGTCTCTCTCTGTGTTCCCCACATCTGAAGCATAGCGTTGTGGGATGGGCAGGGTATTAAATCTCCATGGGATGAACACTGACCAGGGGCAGACAAGAGAGAGGAAAGAGGCCACAAATAGATGGTGTGTCTTTTCCTTCCTCCTAGAGACAGTCCCAAAGCATGATTTTGTGACAGGGCCTGTCAGAGACTTCCCACATGGCTAAGTGACCAGGCGTGTCTCTTGGTGAAGGAGGCCAGCTCCCAACGCACCACCTGAACTGACTTCCACCTTATCTCCCTCGGTTTGCTCCTCTGTGATGGCCTCAGGGTGTTTGCTAGTCAGCCTTGGCTGGGACTAGAACAGAATCCCTTAACTACTTCTTGATGAAATGATCATGAAACCCTGTAAATATCAACCATGTAACATTTCCCAACTCCAGCTTAATACTTATTTTCAGGCTTTATTGTCATCAAGAAAACAGTAGCTAAATGCAAGAGAAAAATGAGGAAGGCTTAAATGAGAAATAGTAAGAGTAGTTTTCTTTGGTAAGTTTGGTATCGATGTCTAGTTTTCTTTCTTTCTTTCTTTCTTTCTTTCTTTCTTCCTTCTGCTGCATATTTTTATTTTCAAATTTTTTCCTAAAGTGCAGTATTTATGCATTTAAAAGACTACTATATATATACATAAAATAATGTTCTATTTTATCTTAAGATGTCATAGCTATTGTGTATTTTTCTCTAACCTACTTTGAAGTATTATTCTATGAAGTATTTTGTTTCCCTTACTATATCTCAAGTATCAAAATGGAATTGAGTAGGTGCTCAAAAAATGTTTGAATGAATAAGTGAATGTATTGAAGTAAGCTTATGAAATAGGAATTTCACTCATTTCCAAAAGATTATTTTGCCTCTCCACATCTCTACCATCGGACAACTGCCCTCCTCCATTTTTACCACCTGATTCAAGTCCCCATCGTCTCTTGCCTAAACTATTGCAAAAGCTTCCTAATTATAATTCCTGCTGGTTTTCTTGTCCTCACCCTATTTAGTCCAGGAAGCATCCAGAGCACCTTCAAAAAGTGTATATCAAAATATACCATTCCACTGCTTAATGCATCTAGAAGTAAACCCAAAGCCCTTATAAAGCCACGCAAAGCCCTCCATGATGTGGCCCCAGCCTGTCACTGGCCTTGTTTTCTCACTATCCCTCTCCAAGAATTTGCACTCATTCCCCCCTTAGCTGATTTGCCCAGACTATTCCCTTTGTCAGGAATGCTCTGACTCTGGATCATTAACTGACTTACTTTCTAGTCATGTCAGCCACCTCCTCAGTGAGGTGTTTCCCTAGTGAACCAATCCAGGGTTACCACTCTGCTGCGCCCCTCCCCAGAGTCATTGCGTCTCACAGAACCCGACTTCCTTTCGTTCTAGATCTTACCACTCACAGAAATTAGCCGTTCATTTATTTGTTTAGCTTCTTTATTTTTTCCTCATGCCCCTCCCTCACTCAGCACACACACATGCTAGAATGTAGGCTCCAAGTGGCCTTACTCACACTTGTTCCAGCACCTGGTTCACAGCAGGCACAGAGGATTTCTCTCCACTGTTAATTTGGGCATGAATTTTCTATACACAGCTTTTAAAGTTTCACGTCAGAAATGTTATTGTGAAACCGCAAGCAGCTTTAACTTGAGTCCAGTGAAGGAAAAATAAACAAATGAAATATTTCTTTGATGGCAGTGCCCCCACGAAGATCTAAATGATATCCAGCTACTTATTTTGAAAAATTTGATAAGGGGATAAGAAGATCCTTAGGAACAACTACCTGTTCGAGTACCTGTTCACTATTTAAAACTCTCATACGTTTATTCTTTTTTAACAAGATTAACATTATAACATTTAACAATGTTATAATCTTTCTACAATGTTAAAATACATTCGTGTCTCCACGTTTTTGTGGTTGATGTTTTCCTAGGTCTAATAGTGTAACTCTTCAAGTTGAGGCGATCTTAGTTTTGCTTTTCTTGCAGGAAAATACTGGAGTTATGTCCCTGCAGAATTTAAGACTGAGATTACCCAGAGCAATTTCTTCTAGTTAATTGCTCCACTGCGACCGGGGAGAACTTTCTTTCCCATTGCTGTTATCAGACACTTGACATCATCAGATAGTGAACAAGAAGTACTGACAACTGAGGCCTTGGCCTAATCTTGCCATCTTCGCCTGAAACAGACTCTAACTACGGGCTGGTGGCTGACAGCGAGACTGCAGCCACTGAAAAGGCCTCCCAGCAGTTAAGAACTCAGATCAGCAAGCACCCTTAAGGGCTCTGGAAGCAACACCAAGATTTCAGTTTCTTTTACACTTGTTTTCTTACCCTGCAATACACACATTTTTATGTACTCCCCAAAGTAATAAGAAACAGAAGTCTGTGTGTGTGTGTGTGTGTGTGTGTGTGTGTGTGTGTGTGTGTGTGTTTCACTGCCCTGGGGTAATGGCATAAGAACATTTTTCTTAAAAGAAAGGACTTTATCATAAAAGACATCCCCACAGAAATTCTTTATAACATGCCTCCTGTACTTTCCTGGGGGAGGAAGCGCTCTATGGAAGGTCAGTAAAATTGCTGTTTCCACAATGGTTTAATGCCTGCAGATAGAATTAAAAACACTTTCATGTGCCCATTATCCAATATCATCACCTCCCGGCCATGTTTAAATTGGATCTGAGGGCTTCAGTGTCTACCTACAACAATATCCATGCGAACGGTGATGGGGGGGAGGCATGTTAAGTGTTTCGCCAATGTTTTTTTCTGGAGTCTGGGATGCTGTATTTGTAGAGGGGAACACATTACATGATTTGGGATATTATCTGTGGGCAATGAACAAAATATTTAAATGTAGTTGTTGCCACAAAGTTGTAACATTCAGACGTCTTGAAAGCTCTGTATTTTTACTTCTCTTTTAGTTGTACACTGACTATGACAAGCTTCATGTTGCAGTAGACAGCATCTCTTAAACTTTCTTTTATTCCATGACTAGTTGGTAGAAAGGAAAGAGCCGATGTGAAACTCTCTCTGTAGCTAATCCTTGGAGCGCCATAAAAATGAGAACTTCCTTGTCTTACCCTGTAGCCCCTTTGACCCAGTAATTTCACACATATTAAAATAATAAATAAAATAATTTCACACATATTAAATCATTTTCCAGCAAGAGAGTAACAGGTAAAAATATCATTTTTAGAAACTGAGCTCTGAATCTTCAGTGATGGATTCAAAATTACCCATCAGTCTACAGAGTGAGCTTTGTACTTCCTCTTCTTTGAAACAATATGAGCAGTTAAAAGTGACACAAACATGAGAAACACATACTGTCAGTAAATTATTTAAGTTATTATACTATATACACTGTTTACTGTCTTGATTTTTTAAGATATTTTATTTATTCATTTGAGAGAGACAGACAGGGAGAGCACAAGCAGGGGAGAGGCAGAGGGAGAGGGAAAAGCAGACTCCCCACTGAGCAGGCAGCTGGATGAGGGGTTTGATCCCCAGTCCCAGGACCCCGGGATCATGACCTGAGCTCAAGGCAGATTCTTAACTATTGGAGCCACCCAGGTGCCCCTAAAATATTCTTTTTTAAGACTATGTATTGTTGGGGCTCCTGAGTGGCTCAGTTGGTTGGGTGACTGCCTTCAGCTCAGGTCATGATCCCAGAGTCCCAGGATCGAGTCCCACATCGGGTTCCCAGCTGCTTGGGAAGTCTGCTTCTCCCTCTGACCTTCTCCCCTCTCATGCTCTCTCACTCTCTCTCTCAAATAAATAAATAAACTCTTTTAAAAAATAAATAAAATAAAACTACGTACTGTCAACTTGTAGTTTATTCTCAGGCTTAAGGTATTATTCTTTTTCCAAAGTAAAATTAGTTAGTAAATGTTTTGTAGATTTATAAGTGTATCCAGATACTGAATAAAAAAGAAGCGTTTCTAAGACCTTTGTGTTCACTTGGAGATGCCTGATGAGTTACGGGGTGGCTACTACCTACTGCCTACGTTCTTGCATATAATTCTGTACAATCTAGATGCTGTTCGGTCACTAAGGATCCACGTTAGGTACAGCCTTGCTATATTTGGTTTAATCGATCCCTCTTGCCCTTTACTGTGAAGCACTGAACTGTCCCACACAAAGCCCCCACCCGGTGTGAACTGGGTAGAACCATGAGCAACATGGCCCAATAGGAATACCCAAGCAGACAGTGGATCTGTCTGGATCCTGAGAGCATCTTCGTCCGGCGACCTGCCTGCTCTCTGCATTTAAGATTGACTTGACTGTGCTTCCTGCCCCAAAGCTCCTTCTCATGCTATGGGGCCAAGTCTGCCTCACGGTTAAAGCCTCAGTATGGTATTCCAGTTTAAGCAGCCCCTTGCCCTATACTCATTATGCCTGCTGCATGCCTCAACGGATTATAGAATTTGTGCACTGTAATGAACTTTGATCCTCGAGATCTCACCATTATATTCATTGAACTATACTGCACACTAGTTTTTCCAGTTACTTTTCATCTGGAAGCCTGCTTTCCATTATTCTTCTTTTGGTACGAATGCCTGGATTTACTTTGGGCAAATTACCTCTCCTCATTTTTGTGCAGTTAACATATTTTACTTTCTGCTAGTCAAGAGGAACAGCAAACAGCTCAGGCTGGGCCAGCTGGATTTTCTCTCTCCCCACTCTTAGAGCTTTGAGCACACAAGGGAACACAAGGATGAAGAAAGTGCTCAGAACCTGTTTATTTTGGGGGTGGCACTCTGATAGGACCACTACTTTGGATCTTCAGGACCTGCATCTTATCTGTTTTTGAGGCCTCCTCTTCAACATTCTCATGAATTTTGAACTACAAACCATCCTCGTAATATATTGTTTTCTCCTTAAGTCAGCCAGAGTTGATTTTTTTTTTTTTGCTTGTCACCAAATACATTGCTTTCTTGAGTGTCAGTCTGAACTATATCTATATTCCCTATGGATTTAATCAACATAATTATTTTTGAATGTGCACTTTGGGGTAAGCTTCAACAGTTTTAGAAATGGCTTCAGTTGAGAGACCTGATACCAGCTTGCATTTCAGGCCCAGTTAAAACAAGATTATTGAGTTAATACACCATTTTCCTAGTTGCACATTAAGTATTTGTTTGGATGCCTAGAAAGAGTATATTTCTATGTCAGATGAAGACAGAGATGTAAAATAATAAGAGATCCATATTTCCATACAAAAGGAAGTTTCATTCATAGTCTAATAAGATTATATTAACCTATTTGTAAACCCATTATATTTAACCACAGAAAGTTAAACAAAAATGCTTGTCTTAAGTAAAAAACAAAAACAAAGACAAAACAAAACCAAAAAAACCCCACCATAAAAAAGGCATCACAAGGCAATCATGCGGTTCATTGCCATATGAGGGATAGGGTTAACAGGGACAGCATCAGAGGAAGGTGAAATACGGAGTGTTGGAGTGATCTAAGGGAGTTTCTAAGAGGCTTGCTGGAGGTTGGATGAACAGGGCCAAGAAGGATGGGAGAGAGGACAACTGTAGAGGATACATTACAATAACATTCTCAAATTGGCCTCTGGCACGTGGACACCTCACTCCTCCTACATCCTCCAGTTCAACTATCACATTAACTTCCTTCTTCTGTGCTCAGATTGTCTGACATGGCAACTCATCGGATCCAATCTCAGAGTTCCTGAGCCTCCCACTTTACTTGCAGGTTGCAAATTGCCTTCTTCCTCCTGGTAATGCCCTTCTTTCCAGTTGGCTCCTCTGCTGATAGGAATCTGCCCTTTTGAGCAGCACCTCCTGGGTACATGCCAAGCTTCTCTCCTTTAAAGTCCCCAAAGGCTTTGCTCATATAACTGGGAGGGCTTGGATAGACTGAGGGAAAGAGACTCCAGAGTGATAGAGTACAGACAAGACAGCATGAGGCCAAGGGCAGGTGCAGAAATGTGTATGAGATATTCAGGGGAGCAGCAATGACTAACTGGATGATTCAATGGGGGAAGAGTGAAGGGTTAAAATTGCTAGAGCAGGGTGGAGCTGATGAGTGATCGGAATAGATTTGCTACTACAGGTGACAGCACATGATTGATTATAAGCGGCACCATCTATATGAACATCGACTGGATTTTAGAAAGATTAATTTGGGAAGGTTATGATCAATAGATTGAAATCAGAAGGCTCCTGCAGCAGCCTAGATGTGGAGAGATGAAGTTATTGGCCAGATGGTGACACCATCCTTCACATACGTGGAAATAAGTGACTGATGAGAGTGGCATATTAATGTTCCTAAGACCCAGGATGGTTTTTATTATGCTGGGCTTATGCAGAATAAATTACCAATGATTATTCTGTAGATTTCAGAGCAAGCCAAGATAATAAGGAAAAAAAATTCTTACCATTTTACCCAGATTGGTTGTCAAAAATGGCCTGATTCTTTAAAATTCCTCTACTTGAGATGTACAGACATAGAATAATCCATACTGTTATCCAGCATAGGAAACCCCAGCCTCTGTCCTCCTACAAAGATGAATAATTAGGCAGCTGCCCATGAACAGAAACAGCTCCAGGGAAGCTCAGGAGTCCCCATAAGAAACTTCAGCAACACAGTGAACAGAAAAACCTGAGAAGAGAATGCAACTGAAGGGTAGAAAGAACAGCTTCATTTGCCTGCCTCATCCCAACCCCTAAGCTGGCACTGATCAGAGCTAAGAGGGAACTCCCCAGAGA
Source organism: Meles meles (assembly GCF_922984935.1). Taxonomy (NCBI): domain Eukaryota; kingdom Metazoa; phylum Chordata; class Mammalia; order Carnivora; family Mustelidae; genus Meles; species Meles meles. The sequence goes on from NC_060074.1 coordinate 63,488,847, forward strand.
GAGTTTCTCTTCCAAGGAAAGGGAGAGTGAGGTGAGTGACTGGCTTCCCTAGCCTTTTGCGGCAACAAATTAAAGGATCTGATTCAGTTTCACTGAAGACCAGCAAAGCCGAGACTTATTGAAATGGTGAGAAATACAGAGCAAAGGTTACCAATTACAGCTACATAGTGAGATCAAGTTCGGCTCCCATGACATGCCTTGCAGAAGACCCTTGTAGCTTTCACCACTGAAGAAACCAATGGATGACACAGCTGCCATGGGGCCCCTGCAGATTTCACCAGTTTCTGCCCCTTAGTATTAGCATCCAGAGATGCCAATTACCAGAGTCTTTTCCTGTTCCCTCCTTCCTGCCCCTGTTAGAGCTCAGGATCCTCACCAGCATCCATTCCAGGCCTCTGTGGCTATGAGAGGGTATCTTGCCTACATTCTCATGGCTGAGCCCCACCACTCTGGTTGCACTCAGGGCTAGACTCTCCAGCAGTGCCCCTGTACACTGCTGGTCTGGTGGCCGTTTATGGGTTTCCACTGCTGTTTGTGACCATAATAAGACGCTGTAGCCATCGACGTACTCACTGACAGGCAAGGCCCACATAGATACACTTGTGCACAGATTCAGCCCTATCTCCTATCACTGGCCTCCACCAATGGACTTACTGTAGCTAGCCAATGCAGCCATGCACCTACATGCCCCCAGCCCAACTTCTGAGACCAGCCTCCACTGAAATGCATGTATGTGTGGTAGCCCCTACATCACAGGAGTGCATCCTCACAGCCAGGGCCCCCACAGCTGCAAGGAAGCCCATACTTGACCCTGGCCTTTGCAGCTGACCCTGGTCTCTACCACCATGAGTATGTCTGCCATTTACCCTACTAACCAGGCATTTGCAGCTGATTCCTATTGCTGAGAATGCACACCCCTTTGCTCCAGTCACCATCACTGCCTGCCATAGTCCCTAGCTGTTGAAACTACAGATGCTCCTGAGGACCCCATCAACCCTTGCAGCCACTGTGGATGCCCCACAATGCTCACCATGGGAATAAAATGTACGGCATAGGAAATACAGTCAGTGGTACTATAATAGCATGATATGGTGACAGATGACACTTGTGGTGAGCATAGCATAACATATAGAGTTGTTAAATCACTGTGTCATATACCTGAAATGAAGTGTGTTAACTATACTCAAATTAAAAAAGTAAAAATCAAAAAATAAAATAAACTCCCAACAAAAAAGCTTAGAATCCCTGGTAGCTTCTACCAAATCCTTAAGGAAGACTTAATTCACACCAATTCTTCTCAAACTTTTAAAAAATATTGAAGAGGCAGAAATACTCCCAAACTCATTGAACAAGGCCAACATACCCTTAATACCAAGGCCAGGTAAGGATACTATAAGAATAGAAAACTACAGGTCAATTACCCAGATAAATATATTTGCAAATTCTCAGCAAAATACTAGCAAATTCAGGTCAGCAGAACATTAAAGGATCATTCACCATGATCAAGTCAGACATCCCTACAATGCAAGGACCGTTCAACATACACAAACTAATACATGTGAATACATCACATTAACAGAATAAAAGGTAAAAATCAAATAATCATCTCAGTAGATACAGAAAAAGCATTTGACAAAATTCAACATCTTTTCATGATAAAAACTCAACAAACTGGGTATAGGAGGGACATCCCACAACAGAATAAAGGCCATATGGGACAAATACATAGGTATCATCATACTTAATCATGAAAGGTTTAAATCTTTTCCTCTAATCTCAGGAATGAGACACGCATGTCCATTTTTCATCACTCTTATTCAACACAGTAGAAGAAGTCCTAGCTAGAGTAATTAGGAAAAAAAAGAAAGAGAGAAATCTAAATCAGAAAGGAAGAAGTAAACTTGTTCTGTTTGCTAATGACATGATTTTGTACATAGAAAATTCTAAAGATTCCACCGAAAATCTGTTAGAACTAATAAAAAGTTCAGTAGTTACAGGACACAAAATCAACTAACAAAAATCAGCTTTATTTCTACACCTTAGCAATAAACTATTTGAAAAAAAGAAATGAGGAAAACAACCTCGTTTACAATAGCATCAAAAATGATAAAATATTTAGGAGTAAATTTAACCAAGGAAGTTAAATATCTATACACCAAAAACTATAAGACATTGATAAAAGATTAAAGACACAAATAAATGGAACTATATCCCATGTTTAAGGATTGAAAGAGTTAATATTGTTAAAATGTCCTTACTTCCCAGAGCCTTTTATAGATTCAATAAAATCCCTATAAAAATTTCAATGGCACTTTTCACAACAGTAGAAAAAGCAATCCTAAAATTCCTATAGAACCATAAAGGACAAAGCTGGAGGCCTCACTATATTACAAAACTATTATCATCAGAACAACATGGTAGTCATATAAAAATAGACACATAGACTGATGAAACAGAATCAAGAGCCCAGGATGCATATATGGTCAACCAAATGCATATATGGTCAACCAATACTTGACAATGAATTTAAGAATACTCCAAGGGAGAACAAACCATAAGTGACTCTTAATTGCACAAAACAAACTGGGGGCTGCTGGGGGGAGGTGGGGTTGGGAGAGGGGGAGGGGGGTTATGGACATTGGGGAGGGTATGTGCTATGGAGAGTGCTGTGAAGTGTGTAAACCTGGCGATTCACAGACCTGTACCCCTGGGGATAAAAATACATTATATGTTTATAAAAAAAAAAAAAAAATATAGCTGTATATATATATTAAAAAAAGAATACTCCAAGGGAGGATAGTCTCCTCAATAAATGATACTGAGAAATTTGATATTCCCACACAATTGAACAAAATTGGACCTCTATCTTACATCACTCACATAATGCAAAATAAGGACTTCAACATAACAAAGCATTAAAAAATATTTAAAAGCCCATAAAACTCCTAAAAGAGAACATAGGTGGTAAGCTCCTTGACATAGACCTTGGCAATGTTTTTTTTTTTGTTTGTTTGGTTGGTTTTTTGCATATGACATCAAAAGCACAAGCAACAGAAGTGTAAATCAGCAAGAAGCAGTACATCAAACTAAAAAAGTTTCTGTGCAGCAAAAGAAACAATCAACAAAATTCAAAGACAACCTATGGAATGGGAGAGAATATATAAGGAATACATATTTCAATAGCGAAAATCAACATTCAGATTTAAAAAATGGGCTTGCACAGACATTTTTCCAAAGAAGAAATATAATAGCCAAACAAGTACATGAAAAAGTACTTGACATCACTAATCATCAAGGAAACACAAATCAAACCACAAGATAGCACCTCACATCTATTAAAATGGCTATTACCAAAAAAAGAAAAAGTAGCAAATTCTGACAAGGATATGGAGGCAAGGGAATCCTCATACACTGTTGGTGGGATACTGATGCAGCCACTATGGAAAAGAACATGGAGATTCCTCAAAAAGTTAAAAACAGAACTACCATATGTTCCAGCAATCCCACTTCTGCGTATATATCCACAGGAAATGAAGTCACTGTCCCTAAGATATCTGCACTCCTATGTTCACTGCAGTATTATTCACGATAGCCAAGGCATGGAAATAGTCTAAGGGCCCATCAGTGGATGAATGGATAAAGAAAATGTGGCGTGTGTGTGTGTGTATACATACATACATACATACATACATACATACATACATACATAATACACACAGTGGAATATTATTCAACCATGTAAGAAGGAAATCCTGCCATTTTTAACAACATGAATGGATCTTTAGACTTAAGGGTATTATGTTAAGTAAAATAAGTCAGACAGAGAAAGATAGATACTATGTGATCTCACTTAAATTTGAAATCTGAAAACAGAGAATTTATAGAAACAGATTGGAATGGTGGTGGCTGTGGGGTAGGGGTAATTGGGAGATGTTGGTCAGATAGCACAAACCTTCAGTTAAAAGATGAAGTTCTGGGAATCCAATGCACAGGATAATGACTATAGTTAACGGTACTGTATTCTATAGTTAAAAGTTGCTTTGAGAGTAGAGTTTTAGTGTTCTCACCATAACAACAAAATGGTAATATTATGTGAGATGGAGGGTGTGTTTACTAACCTTATATGGTAAACACTTCACAATATATACACGTATCAAATCATCACATTGGACACCTACATTTATACATTTTTATATGCAAAGGAAAAATCAGTTTTCTAATATTACAGTAACTCATATTCCAAAGTTTAGTTGCTAAAAGTTTTTTCTAGACAGGAATATTTTCTCCAGTTGTACTATAGTTTTAAGCATTTTACTATTAGCCTTGGCCTCTGTAGAGGGCAGTATGCTATCACTTTTTAATGATTAAGAACACATAATCTAAGAATCTTCAAGAATGTGATCTGAATCAGGTAGAATGCTCCTTATCTAATCACTTTGTAGTTCTGATTAAAGTTATTCAAGATTTGTTGACTGAGGCAAGGCAGGCACATAAGACTCTTAAGTGAAAGTTATATCTTATTCCTGATACTGCTATATTCAAAAGACAGTGCTATATCACTTTCTATGTATCATTTCAATTGCTCCCAAGCAAGGGACACTTGGCAAGCAGGCCTTGCCTAATAGGGTAAGTCTGTGTTTGCTCCTCCCTGTACTGGTGTCACTGTCCTCTACTTCCCACTCACTGGCACAGATACAGATTGGGCCAGGACAAGCGCTTTGCTGAACTTCATCATTTAAAGGTTTTTGTTATTTCTAAAATTCAACATCCAAAGACCAAATAATTGAGTCACAAAATAGGCAGAAGGCATGAACAGACAATATTCCAAAGAAAACTTACAGATCACTAACAGACACAGGAAAACATGTTCAACATCACTCAGCATCAGGGAAATACAAAACAGAACTACAATGAGACATCACCTCACGCTTGTCAAAATGGCTAAAATTAACAAGACAGGAAACAACAGGTGTTGGCGAGGATGCGGAGAAAGGGGAACTCTCTTGCACTGTTGGTGGGAATGCACGCTGACGCTGCCGGCCTGGAAATCAGTATGGAGCTTCCTCAAAAATTACAATAGAACTACCCTGCCATCCAGCAATTGCACTACTAGGCATTTACCCAAAGGATACAAAAATACTAATTCAAAGGGAATTAAGGAGGTATTGGGTATTGGTATTGGGTTCTGGGTACTAAGGAGGACACTTGTAATGAGCACTGAGTGTTGTATGTAAGCCATCTAAATTCTACACCTTAAACTAATAGTACACTGTATGTTAACTAATTGGAATTTAAATAAAAACTTGAAACTACCAAAAAAATTTTTTTAATTTAAAAAATTAAATAAATTAGAAAACATCTCTTCTTCCTAATGATAAAAGTAATTCATACTTAGTTTTTTAAAAAAAATCAGACAAAAGATGAAATTCTTAAAAGCATGAGAAATTAAGAAACACGCAAAAACCACCATCTAGAGACATTAGTGAATGATATATATGATTCTACATATTTTTTTACGAGTTTGTATACATATGAACTAACACGACTTTTAGGGAGTTGAAAAATGGTTAAAATACGTAGAAGTATTTTCAAACATATTCCCTCTGATTGGGAAATATTTTCAAATTCATATATCTATATACTCCCATTCTATTTGTGATTATAGGAATAATACATGAACTGACATGTGAGATTGTTTATGATGGAACTTTGAATCTTACAAAGGCCTGCCCCCAGGAGCAGAGGAGGAGTAACATGTGAAAGCAAGACTGACTGATGATTTTTATGTTTGCTACCACTTAGAAGAAACACACAAAATTCAGTTGTATATACCCCTGTTCACTGTACTCAAGTAAATTAATAGGAGAGCCTTTATATGTAGCCCCCGGTAGTGGGGACTTTTACCAGCCTCAGTGATGAGACAGAGAGGCATGAAGAAAGAGACAGAGACAGAGACAGAGACACAGAAAGACCAAGAGAGAAAATAAGAGAAAGCTTTGTAAGATGAACCAAATATAGCACTGAGCTGACAGCTGACAATTTTAAGAAATAAATGCCCTTAGGTTACTGTATAATATTATGACCCTATCCAGACCACATGAAAACACAAAAATCAATTTTAGCTACATTAAAAAAAAATGACTGGAAAGAAATGTATCAAAACGTAATAATTGTGTTATCTCAAAGGAATAGGACTTTATTTTTTTTTCCCCTCCTTTGGCTTTCTGTGTTTTTCAAATTTTTACAAAGAACACATATTACGTTTGCAATCTGAGGAATTAATATTAGATTTTAAGGAAATAATAAGTGTGTAGGTTTCAGTAGTGTATTTTGTTCTCTCAAATACATCAGGCAATGCAGACCCCTTTAAAGGACCAGTGTGACCTGTCTGGCCTGATGAGACGTGTGTGAGAAGCCTACCGGGGCTGGCCAGATGACAGAGGACTGGTCTGTGATAAGTAACTGGTAATTGGGCACCGAGATTTGGTTCAAGGTTCCTTTCACTTTCTTTAGTTTTTTGTTTGTTTGTTTGTTTTAAGATTTTATTTATTTATTTGACAGAGATCACAATTAGGCATAGAGGCAGGCAGAGAGAAAGGAGGAAGCAGGCTCTCCGCCGAGCAGAGAGCCCTATGTGGGACTCGATCCCAGGACCCTGGGATCATGACCTGAGCCCAAGGCAGAGGCTTGGGGCCACCCAGGTGCCCCTCACTTTCTTTAGTTTATACCGAACCGGCAAAAAGAGGTGCGAAGATTAAAAACCAGACACACCAATGAGTGGTGGAGGCAGCTCGCCAGAGACCTCCTTCCTTTCTGAGGAACACCCAAGTGAGCCATCTCTAAGCACAACGAGCAAGCTGTAAGGACATGGGAATCCAGAGCTGAAGGCTGGTTGCCTTTGGAGGCCAAGTCACAATTTAAGACTTACCTACTACCATTTAGGGTGTGCCTTGCTGTCCACAAATGCATATTCTAGATCCATTTCTTACCATCAAATCCTGCAAGAGGCCTTTTTCAGTGAGATCTATGTGACTTATACTTGTCTACTGAGGTGTCCCCGACCTAGTTTCCCTCCCTGCTCTAGCTGGCTTGTTCCATGCCTTACTGTTACCCCTTTAGTTCTGTTAAGCCTGCAGGCCATCTAAGTGGGATCAGGATAACAGGCCTCTCTTTTAAGTGCAGATCTCAGGACTGTGTGTGCACCCAGTAAAGAGGAAGGTAAGCTTAACAACTTGCAGTGAGGAGAACTGAGCCACATGGAATTTATGAGAACTGTGCTAATCAGCAGCACACTCCCCTCCATCCCAGAGCTCCTTTCTGCCAGACAGCTTAGAATGAACTTGAATTGTGAATATTCTTACTGCAAACGAGGGCCTTGAAGGATGACTAAGAAAAGAAATGGATAAAAAAGAAACTGGATGAATGTTAATTAAGGAATAAATTAGGTTAATAGGTCACTCAGAATCCGGTGTAATCATGCCTTACCATTAGCTATTACACTGTTGTCACTAATAGTAAAGACTAGAAGTTTTGTCTGCTTTGTTCATGATTCTCCCCCACCCCAGTACCTACAACAGTACCTAACACAGGAAGCAGTCAGTTCACATCTATTGGATAACTATTGAATTTATCCCACAAGACAATCATTGGTTATCATTTCTTTTCTTTGTACATTTCATATTAGAGAATGGAAGACTTTGTTAGTAAGTTAGCAAAAATACTGTGTCCCCTGGAGATTCAAAACTGGCTCAATGATCATCTTGATATAGGAGCATTTGATATCCTATTCCTTCATTATTCTTTAGCTTCTTGACTATACTTTTGAGGTATTTTTTTATCCCTTCATTTTAATAAAACTATTTAAAATATACCAACAATTAAATATTGGAAGAGACTGTTTTTTGTTATATTTATAACATGAAACAGTAGCAGACTTTTATACTTCTTATAGAGAAGTTGCAGAGAAAGAAGTTTGATATTTCTTCCTAGAGTTAGTTAGCTAACTGCTTGCACTGGCTTTACCCCAAGAGACATATTGGTGGACTCAGTATGTCTTAGTATGAATAATATCCTTTATTGTGGCCCAGAAAATTCTAACAAAAATAAGTTACAATTTCCTTAAATAAATAAAGAGTAAAAACACAACTTCTATTTAAGAACGTCACTGTACCCCTATTCCAAGAAAAGATTTTTTTCTCCTTAATAAAAAACAAAATAACAGCTACAATGACAATGAGGCTCAAACTGGATTTCCAAAATATTAACCTAGCTGTATATATTAATATTCAATTCTATTGAACCAGTAAGTTATATTTGCTTAGGCTCAGAAAGACACTGGAATACAGTTTGAAATGGTCTCCTATTTTACAAACTAAAGAATATGGGTAAATTTTGTTACATTTCCCTAAGGAATATTAAATAGACTGAGGACAGGGACAGTAAAACATTTCCATGAGATTTCTGCCCAAAGTAGTTTCATAGTCTTTTTTTTTTCTTTTTTCCTTTTAACTTTATTTATTTATGTATTTATTTTTGCATTCAAGGACACATCTTTCCTAGTCATTTAAAATCAACTTCACTTTTCAGTTGGTCTTCAAAATTCCTTCCAAGCTAAGTCCAAAAGCCCCCAAAGATCTCATAGACTTATTGGATCTAGATCTACTATTGGTTGTCTTCCTCTCTGTTGGAAATTTCATCTCTAGGAGCCAAACCTTGTTCATGGGTCAGTGCTGCTGTGCCATAATTTTTCATTGTGATTTTAGCATAATTTTCATGAAAATTTCTTCCAAATTAAAATGAAAAGTTGGGCACAGAGCATAAGATATGAAGTTCACATCAAGTGTCAGGAGTAGGGCCAGGACTCTGTGTTTCCAGGGGAAGAAGTACCAAAACAGAAGGGGAGGAGCACTGATTAAGGAAATAAGGAGGGCATGGGTTGCATGGAATCGGTGTTATACATGAACAATGAATTGTGGAACACTACATCAAAAATTAATGATGTGCTGTATGGTGGCTAACATAACATGATAAAAAAATAAATAAGGAAACCAGAGAGAATGAGACAAATAGAGCGCCATCTGTGTTTACAGGCTATACTGGAGAACTTGTGAGCAATTTGAATAAGAAAGAATAAGTACAACTCTTTGAAAAATGCTGGTGGAATTTTTATCGGAATGGCATTGAAGGCATAGACTGTTCCAGGCAGTATAGACATTTTAACAATGTTTATTTTTTTCAATCATGAGCATGGAATGCTCCTCCATCTTTTTGCGTCTTCTTCAATTTCTTTCATGAGTGTTCTGTAGTTCCTCAAGTACAGATCCTTTACTTCTTTGGTTGGGTTTATTCCCAGGTATTTTACAGTTCTTGGTGCTATAGTAAATGAAATCAATTCTCTAATTTTTCTTTCTATATTTTCATTGTTAGTGTATAAGAAAGCAACTGATTTCTGTGCATTGATTTTGTATCCTGCCACATGACTGAACTGCTGTATGAGTTCTAGTAGTTTGCAGGTGGGGTCTTTTGTGTTTTCCATATAAAGTGTCATGTCATCTGCGATGAGAGAGAGTTTGACTTCTTCTCTGCCAATTTGAATACATTTTATTTCTTTTTGTTGTCTGATTGCTGTTGCTAGGACTTCTAGTACTATGTTGAACAACAGTGGCGAGAGTGGACATCCTTGTCATATTCCTGATCTCAAAGGGAAGGCTGCCAGCTTTTCCCCATTGAGGATGATATTTGCTGTGGGTTTTTCATAGAAAGATTTTATGAAGTTGAAGAATGTTCCCTCTATCCCTATACCTTAAAGAGTTTTAATCAGGAATGGATGCTGTATCTTGTCAAATGCTTTTTTCTGCATCAATTGAGAGGACCATGTAGTTCTTCTCTCTTCTCTTATTGATTTGTTCTGTCACATTGATTGATTTGCGAATGTTGCGCCACTCTTACATCCCTGGATAAATCCCATCTGGTCATGGCAGATAATCTTTTTAATGTACTGTTGGATCCCATTCCAAAGAGCTGAACAAACAATCCTAAAATTTGTATGAAACTAGAAGAGACCCCGAATTGCTAAGGAAATGATGAAAAAGAGAAACAAAACTGGGGCATCACGTTGCCTGATGTCAAGCTTTACTACAAAGTTCTGATCACCAAGACAGCATGGTACTGGCACAAAAACAGACACATAGACCAGTGGAACAGAGTAGACAATCCAGATATGGACCCTCAACTCCATAGTCAAATAATCTTTGACAAAGCAGGAAAAAATACACAGCGGAAAAAAGAAAGCCTCTTCAATAAATGGTGCTGGGAAAATTGGACTGCTATGTATAGAAGAATGAAAGCTGACCATTCTCTTATGCCATACACAAAGATAAACTCGAAATGGATAAAAGACCTCAACGTGAGACAGGAATCTATCAAAATCCTAGAGGAGGACATAGGCAGTAACCTCTTCAACATTGGCCACAGCAACTTCTTTCAAGATATGTCTCCACAGGCAAAGGAAACAAAAGTGAAAATGAACTTTTGGGACTTCATCAAGATCAAAAGCTTCTGCACAGCAAAGGAAACAGCCAACAAAACAAAGAGGCAGCCCACGGGATGGGAGAAGATATTCGCAAATGACACTACAGACAAAAGGCTGATATCCAAAATCTATAAAGAACTTCTCAAACTCAACACTCACAAAACAGATAATCTTGTCAAAAAATGGGCAGAAGACATGAACAGACACTTCTCCAAAGAAGACATACAAATGACTAACAGACATATGAAAAAATGTTCATCATCATGGCCATCAGGGAGATCCAAATCAAAACCACATTGAGATACCACCTTATACCAGTTAGAATGGCCAAAATTAACAAGACAGTAAACGATAAGTATTGGTGAGGATGTGGAGAAAGGGAAACCCTCTTATGCTGTTGGTGGGAATGCAAGTTGGTGCAGCCACTTTGGAAAAACAGTGAGGAGATTCCTTAAGAAATTAAAAATAATGCTACCCTATAACCCTGCAATTGCACTACTGGGTATCTACCCCAAAGATACTGATGTAATGAAAAGAAAGGCCATCTGTACCCCAGTGTTCATAGCAGCAATGGCCACAGTCACCAAACTATGGAAAGAATCAAAATGCCCTTCAACAGATGAATGAATAAAGAAGATATGGTCCGGGCGCCTGGGTGGCTCAGTGGGTTAAGCCTCTGCCTTCAGCTCAGGTCATGATCTCAGGGTCCTGGGATCGAGTCCCGCATCCGGCTCTCTGCTCGGCAGGGAGCCTGCTTCCTCCTCTCTTTCTCTCTGCCTGCCTCTCTGCCTACTTGTGATCTCTCTCTGTCAAATAAATAAATAAAAATCTTAAAAAAAAAAAAAAGAAGATATGGTCCATATGCACAATGGACGGACTCCATCAGAAAGGATGAATACCACTTTTGTATCAACATGGATGGGACTGGAGGAGATTATGCTGAGTAAAATAAGTCAAGCAGAGAGAATCAATTATCATATGATTTCACTTACTTGTGGAGCATAAGGAATAACACCCAGGACATTGGGAGACAGAGAGGAGAAGTGAGTTGGGGGAAATCAGAGGGGAAGACAAACCATGAGAGACTATGGACTCTGAGAAACAAAACAGTTTTGGAGGGGAGGGTGGGTGGAGGTTGGGTGAGCCTGATGGTGGGTATTAAGGAAGGCACATATTGCATGGAGCACTGGGTGTGGTGCATAAACAATGAATTTTGAAACACTGAAAAGAAATAAAATAAAGTGAAAAAAATAATAACTGGATAAATAAATTAGTGAGTTTAAAAAGTAAAAAAAAAGTAAGTACAATTCACAAGGAAGAAATTCATGAAGTTTATGAAACTTTTTTGAATAAAAAGTCACCTTATTTTTTCCTGACTCATACCTAAACTAGTTTAACTATTTAAACTAAAAATAGTTTAACTATTTAACTACTTAACTATAACTAACTAGTATAACCAGAGACTGAAACCTAACTTATATTTCGGAGACTGGAAACTCTTTATTTCATTGACCAGAAGATGGAGCCATTATATAAAGAATTTTAAAACTTGCAGGCCAAAATGGAACCACAATTTTGCTCTCTTTCTGTATTATTTTCAACATTTTATAGAATCTGAGTAGTCTCGGTGTCATTTTGTTTTTAACAATGGAAAGGAGATAGCATGTCTTAACCTCACATATGCAGAGAAACAGTGTATTTTTAGGTGGTTGGCACCTACTTAAAGAAGTACATACAGGGATGATTCATAGCTTCTATCCTCAATCGCTATACAAATATATACTACAGAATTGTCAGCACATTGGTTACCTTAGATCAAGACAGATTTCAACAAGCAGGTAGCATTTGAGCTGCTATTCTCGCATTCTCATTTGGGAATCTCATACAGCAGATAATCTGGGAAAATACATTTAAACTAGGAGCTGCACTGGCATTTTTTTTTTTAATCCATAAGCCACCTATAAGCACCACTGTCATTATACCCATTCATAATAATTCTTCTCTATAACATTTTAAACTTTTCTAAGCATTTTCCAAAAAATTTTTAAAGATTTTATTTATTTGACAGAGTATGGGAGGGGCAGAGGGAGAAGGAGAAGCAGGCTCCTCCCTGAGCAGGGAGCTCTGTGATTGAGCAAGGCTGGATCCCAGAACTTCAGGATCTGGACCTGAGCCAAAGCCAGAGGCTTAACTGACTGAGCCACCCAGGCACCCCTCTAAAATTTTAATCTACTGCTCATTCTTAACCAGAACAGAAGACAAAACCAAGAAGTTAAATGTCATAGTCAACTAAGAAAGTCACCCAGCAAATTGCAGAGACTGAGACCCAAAGGTGAGCTTTCCAACTCACAGCTTCTGCCCAGTCTACTTCTGTGTCTTTCAACTGGCATTCAAACTTCTACCGTTCAACACACACTTCAAACAAATTAGGAAATTGAGGGAATGAGTACCTTTTTGATGAGTCAGTTTTAGGAGAGACACTGAGAGCTCTGTGTAAAAAATATAGTGAGGGAGGCAAATCATAAGAGACTCTTAATCACAGGAAATAAACTGAGGTTTGCTGGAAGGGAGGGGTATAGAGGGATGGAGTAACTGGGTGATGGACATTAAGGAGGGCACGTGATGTGAAGAGCACTGGGTGTTATAGAAGACTGATGAATCACTGACCTCTACCGCTGAAACTAGTAATACATTCCATGTTAATTAATTGAATTTAAATAAAAAATTGTAAAAAAAATGTAATAATATAGCACCTATGTATTAAAATCCAGGACAACTTCTACTGGGTTTTGAAGCTTAGCTGCACATTGAATCACCTGGGGACTTTCTAAAATCTCAGTCTTAAGGTGGGATCCAGGCATTGGTTTTCAAGTCCACGGGTGATTCTGACATACAGTAAAGTTTGAAACCAGTGATCTTGAGCACTGGTTTTCCAGCTGTAATGTATATACAAATTATTTGGCATCTGGAGCATCCCTACCTCAAGTGTGGTCACTGGACCAAAAGCCTAGGGGTCATCTGGGAAGTTGTTAGAAACGCAGATTTGGAGCCCGACCCTGGTCTGCTGGATCGGAAACAGGCAGGGCAGCCCAGCCTCTGCAGTGATTCTGAGAACCACAGGTCTATTTTGGGACCAATCTCCTCTTTATTCTTCGCAGGTGGTGATTCCATCTTCAGAAGGGATGAACCCTATTCACTGCCTCACTGACAGTTTTGTCCTGGAAACTGACCCATTTTTGGTTTTTCCACCAGATTTGCTAAACAAGTAGACACATTCTGTTTGATACTGACTCACTTTTTCTTTCAATGCCTGCTCCTCTTGACATCCAGACTGTTGATGTTTAGAGGGACTGGGTCAAAAAAGAAAAAGCTAGCAAAGAACATAAGAGGAGAGAAAGGGTTCCAAGATTTTGGTGGTGCACTGAACTCGGATTAATCTTTCAGGATTCTCAATCCATCTGATTTAATCTCTACATATAACAACCACATATAACATCAAGCAATAAAATTGGTATCATCTGCAAGACATCCAGGATATTCAGAAAATAGCCATGATCCTAAGAAGCAGCTGGATGTTAAAGCCACGTCTATGGTTTGTTGCTGGCTTTTGTTTGTTTTTGTGTGTGTGGTTTTTTTGGCTACCAGTCCCTGAAACAAATGAAAGATGTGGTCCTTGGAGTCAGCCAGATCTGGATTTGAACTCTGGTTTCAGCCCGTTCATGATGGGCCTCCTTGGGCAAATTATCTAAGCTTATTTCCTCATCTTGGATATAAGACTAACAAATCAGTTTTATGGGCGGCTCTAAGATAGAAGAGACAGAATAAAAAATGTTCCATGCTCTTCTTGGCATGTGGACAACATAAACAGTGTACTGGAGTGAACTTGGAATAGCTGGAGAGGGCCAGGGGTGCCCATCTCCCAAGTCCGGTATCAGTGACTTCAGTTTGTGTGCTTGAAATTGGTTGTGGTGGGAGCCTTTACACCATGGGAATCGGCAAAAGGTACATAGAAGGAAGAGCTTTTTTCTCCAGGAGAGCAAGTTAGTTAGTAAACATTTACCAGTACACCACCAATAGGTCTTCCTTTTGTGTTTGTTTCTTTCCTAATGGGCTGATTTTGGAGGTAATTTGCTTTTCTCTTATGAAACAAACAAAAAGAGCTAAACATAGCCCAAACAGGTGAGATGAATGGAAAGATTCCAGAAAACCCTTCCCTGCCACCCCTCTCCCAACATACATTTCCAAGATTTCCCTGTTAAATTCACATACCGTGGAAAAGGTAACACAAAACTACAGGCGGACACTGACCTTTCTGTGATATTGGTCCATCAGAGCTTTTCCTCTTCAAGCCGAACTGACGGAGTTCTGGACTCTGAAATAATCTATTTAACTAATACTGAGCATCTGTTGGATGTCAGGCCTTCTAGGGATAGAGATAGCTAAAATGAATAAGGTCTCCACCTCCTGAACTTATATTTATCAGTCGAGAGGAGACCAGTAGACAAATAGATAAAATCATAATTAGATAATAGTAAATAATGAGATGAAAATAAAACAGTTCAGCATGATAGAGAATGACTCAGACAGTGGGGTTGCTCTGAGTGGGCTGATTAGGGAACGCCTGTGCCAGGAGGAGACATTAGAGCTAGGATTGGAGGAGACACAGCTGTGTTCTGAACCAGAGGAGCATTCCAGGCGCAGGAGGGCAAGAGGAAAGGCCCTGGGGTGAGAGGAGACTTAGTGGACCAAAGAACAGAAAGAAAGGCAGTGGAACTACAACTTGTGAGTTTTAGAAAAGGGTGTGGTGGCTCAGTGGGTTAAAGCCTCTGCCTTCGGCTCAGGTCATGATCTCAAGGTCCTGGGATCGAGCCCCGCATCCGGCTCTCTGCTCGGTGGGGAGCCTGCTTCCTCCTCTCTCTCTGCCTGCCTCTCTGCCTGCTTGTGATCTCTCTCTGTTAAAAAAAAAAAAAAAAAAAAAAGGGTGTGTGATGTGGGGCAGTTAACAGGCCAGATCAGGTAAGGCCTCTTAGAGGGCGAAGAGGCCTGCCCTCCCTGCTAAGGAATCACAAGAGAAATCCAGAAGCCGGAAAGAAGAGCTCGATGACAATTCAAGTTTTAAGGGAGCACTTAGCTCTGTGGAGAACAGACTAGGGAATCCAGCGTGCTAGTTCAGGTGTAGCCCAAAGACAGCGGTTAGGGCGAGGCTGAAGACGGTAGAGACGAAGAGATACAGTGAGACGTGAGATACAGTGTACAGGTTAAGTCGAGAGTGCTTGCTGATAGATTGGACATCTTCTCGCCTGAGAAGGCTGTAAAGAGAAAGGACTTGTCCGGGAAATGCAAACGGAAGAAAAGCCTTCCGACTTGTTGGGCGGTGTGAAGGGCGCTGGACATACCGCATTCTCGATTTCAAGCCATTCCTCCCGAGACAGATGATTCGGGCGGTCCCGTCACATCCGGGTACTCAGACAGCTTCGTGCCTTCCACGAAGCGTGGTTTCAGGGCCGCAGGAAAATGAGGCTGCAATTAGATCCCCAAATAATTACCCTCGTGAAAAGAATTAAAACATTATCTACATTTACAAACTTAAGGGGCGCCTGGGTGGAGCGGTGGGTGAAGCATCAGCTCTCCGTTTCAGCTCAGGTCGTGACCTCAGGGTCCTGAGCTGGAGCCCCCACCTGGGTCCCTGCTCTGTGCTCCTGCACCTGCTCCGCACTCAGTAGGGAGGCGGCTTGAGATTCTCTCTGCCTCTCCTGCTGCTCCTGTGCTCTTTCTCTCAAATAAATAAGTGAATTAAAATGTCAAGTTTAGGGGCGCCTGGGTGGCTCAGAGGGTTAAGCCTCTGCCTTCGGCTCAGGTCATGATCCTAGCGTCCTGGGATCGGAGTCCGGCATCGGGCTCTCTGCTCAGCGGAGAGTCTGCTTCCCTTCCTTTCTCTCTGCCTGCCTCTCTGCTTACTTGTGATCTCTATCTGTCAAATAAATAAATAAAATCTTTTAAAAAAATAAATAAAATGTCAAATTTACAAACTCAATTCTCAATCTGAATGAGTTTCCTTGAATAAATTATTACTTTTAAAATTTCCTTACCCCCTCCCCCCTTTTACAGCTATTTCTAGGTTTGCTCTGGGAGGCTTCAAAAATGGGTGGAAAATTATTTTGGAAACCCAAGTTTACTGAGAATGACCTTAGGTTTTATACTTGTCAGACAAAGTTCCAGGAGCTTCCTAGACCGGAAACCATTTTGCATCCATTTAGAGCTCAGCAATTAGATGATTAGATATCCTGAAATAAAATCCTGATATAAAATGTCTGTTGGGTGAAAGTTCATAAATATCTCTTTGAATGCAAGGCAAGGCCTGCAAGAAATTAAAGGACGTTCCCAAGGACCAAAAACAAAGAAACAGCAGGAAACAGCAGTGAGATGACAACTGCATCCAAGCCACCTGGAGATAGTGGCCCATCACAGTAAAGCCATCTCCTTGTTGCTTCTTATGTTACTGAGGTATAATAAATATACATACAGTACAGTGAAAAAGTTATATGGATCGAATGTACATATTTGTCCTTCTATGTAAACACCACCTGGGGCAAGACATGAAACATTGCTGGGACCCCAGAAATCTTCCTTATGCCTCCCTCAGTCAATAACACGCACCACCAACCCCACCCCCCGCCACCGCCAAGTCTCCGCTCCTCAGACTTCTTTTGTCGGAAATAGGATTTGCCTATGATTAAAATTCACAAATTAATTCGTACAATATGTAATCTTTGGTGTCTAACTTCTTTAGTTGGTGAATTTTCCCCTGGTCTTGCATGCATCAGTAAGTCATCCTTTCTCTCTGTGCATAGCATTTTTATTGTATATCCACATCACAATATTTATCCTTTCTAATTTTGATGGATTTTTGCACTGCTTCCTGTTTGTTTCAGGCTATTATGAACATAGCTCTCTGAACAATCATATAAATGTCTTTGGGTGGTTATTAATGCTCATTTCTGTGTATATATGTAACTAGTATAAGATTTTTCGTCATAGAATATGTATAGCATTGATAGATACTGACAACATTTTTTAAATAACTGTACAAATTTATGTTCTTGCTGGAAAGGTTTAAGAATTTCTTTTCTCCATATATTTGACAATATTGCTATTGTCAGTCTTTCTTAAAATAGAGCCATTCTGTTGGTGGTTTAGTGATATTTCATTGCTGTTTTAATTTTCATGTCTCTAGTGAATAGTTTAAAAAAAGAATAAGGCTGGTATTCCAGCATATTGATCAGGTAGCATTTCTGCTTGCCACTTTGTTATTACCTATATGCCATGGCTTTTTTCCTCTCTCTCTCTCCCTTACTGTTTTCTTTTGTGTTAAATACATTTTTTCTAGTGTTCTATTTTAATTCTCTTGTCGTTTCTTTTATTCTATTTTTTGTGGTTGCCCTGATGATTACAATTACTATCTTAACCTATAACAATCTAGCTTGGGTTAATACCAGTGTAATTTCAATAGGATACAAAACATTTGCTCCTAAATATCTCCTTTCCTTCCCCATTCTTTGTGCTATTAAATTATACAAATCGCATCCTAACAACTCCTAAGCCATCAACACAGACTTAAAATTATTGCTTTATGCAGTTATCGTTTGCATCCTGTAGGAGAAAAAGAGGGATTATAAATAAAAAATACATTCATCCTGTCTTTTATACTTCATGATTTGGTGACAGTTCTTTGTGCTCTTTTTTCCTATAAGTTTGAGTTACTGATCAGTGACCTGTCATTTCAACTTAAGCACTCACTGTCTTTAGAATTTCTTGACATGCTCCCAACATATTCTTTCATCTGTTCATTCTTTAATCATTCATTCTTTCATGTTCATCTGAAAATGTCTTAATCTCTCCACTTTTGAAGGTTAGTTTTTCTGGGTAAAGAATTCCTAGTTCAGTGTTTCTTGAAGAATCTTGAATATGTCATCTCCCTGCCTCTGCCCTCCATGGTTTCTAATGAGACATCACCAGCTAATCTTAGGGTCAGATTCCTCTCTCCCCCTGAGTTTATCCTTGGTGGTGGCAGGCACTGCTGTTGCTCGTCTGGTGAGTGGCTTGCCTGGGCTATATCAGTCAAGTCTGTGCCCTTACCTGTGGACCCTGAAGTCTCTTCTCAATTAACTTGGTGCTCAGCTAATGATTTCTTTAGATGCGTTATGACATTACATCTCCCAGTCTTTGCCGAGGGCCTCAGTTTTCATGTTGAGACATGCCTTTAAGACTCAAGCAGGCAGTTTACAACTCTACCTTAGCAGTCATTTCCTGCTTCTACAGAGCAACAAGGTCGGCCAGAGGTGAGAACTGGTCATAAGTGCTGGGCCCTGGCTTGTGCATGGCCCTGTGCGGCAGGCGGCTTGTAGAGTTTTTACAAAGTCCATTATAGGCGTGTCATTCTCTGGTCATTCCTTTTAAATTTTTTGGTGATCTTGGTTACCACAAAAATTATCACTGTCCCAGGCAGGGGCAATGGTAGATAATGACAAACAATCCCAGGGAAAAGGCTGTTTGCATTCAGTAAACTTTAAGGCAGGCAAAATAAAGACAGCTTTGTAGGTTTATTTTGCAGGCAATTGCCAGACAATTTTCTGTTAACAGGGCTTTGGGCGTGCTCCAAACCTGTTCTGTCCCCCCACCCCCACTGGCTTTTAGGCTTCAGGTTTTCACTGAGATTCTGAGACAACTGGTTTTTTTTAAACAACTATAAAGCTTGCTGTACTTATGAAGATTCAGCCATTTTTGAATAAAATCTCCTTTGGTTAATTTCCAGAGTTCTGAAAAAGTTGGTTTCGACAATTTTGCCAGTCCTCTTCTTTTATGGAGAAGTAGACTTTGAGAAGGCCCTACTTTGACATTTCCACTGATGTCCTGAAATCCCAATTCAAAAATGGACAGAAAATGCAAACATACACATCACAAGATAGGATATTCGGTTTGATTCCTTAAGTTTTGATTTTTTTTTTTTAATACCTACCATGCCTTGTGCTGGAAAGGCGAATTTCATGAAAGGTGTGTAATGGTCATAGGCTTAACGTATTTCTCATTGCCTCATGTACTGTGGCTTTTATAATTCCAACCAAAATCACCGTCCCCAACAATTGACATCTTAGTGTTTAGTTGTGTGACAACTCAGAAGTTTGTAATGCTGATCACTTTCTCTTTCTTCATATTCTGTCACTTTCCTTAAAACTCTGTTTCATGGGTGCCTGGGTGGCTCAGTCATTAAGCGTCTGCCTTCAGCTCAGGTCATGGTCACAGGGTCCTGGGATCAAGCCCTGCATTGGGCTCCCTGCTCAGCGGGAAGCCTGCTTCTCCCTCTCCCACTCCCCCTGCTTGTGTTCCCCCTCTCGCTGTCTCCCTCTCCCTGTCAAATAAATAAAATCTTAAAACAACAACAACAACTACTCTGTTTCGAACTTCTACTTGTGTCTACTCTTCCTGGTTGGCTTGGCATGCCTTGGACTTGTCCACCCCTCGGAAGCAGTGACTTCGGGATATGTGTCTCTCACCCTGGTTGACCTTCATTTAACTTCATATTTTTATGTTCCTCATTATTCAGAGCTTGTATTCAGTTGCCTTCAGAACTCTTACTTTGTTTCATAGTACCTCAAACTCCAACACATTCAAAACTGTTGTTCTGATTTTGATACTCAGCTCCAGGCTGCCCTGAGTAGATGAGGCTCGAATCTAACATGGACACATGTTGCAATATGGAAAAATAGTGTAGTGCTATGATCAAGAATCATTGATTCTTCCATGACCCAGTAGATGCCCAATATCATTTTATCAAATTTATGACTGAATGCTAGATGGAGAGGTACTTCAGAAAATGCTTAATAAATTGCTGCCCTTTAAATTTCCTACCACGTACTTATGCACTTCAGGATGACTGAGTGCCAGTCTCTTGTAGATGAACCTGAGGCTCAGAAAATACAGCACAATGTTCAAGTTCACAGCCCCACTGTTAGTAAGTGACAAATTTAAACTCATGATCTGATTGCCGCTGTATATATATTTGTATATTTGCTTTCTTAAAAATAATCCTTAAAGGCACAAGATGGTATTGCACTGGGAATAACAGAGGTTAGATTTCTTTGAGTGATGTCAATGCCATGTCTCATTTGCTTTATTGATCTTACAAAGAGCAAGAGATTAGTGTTGTTGATTTTAGCTCCCAAGCTGACAGAAGCAGGGGAGAAAACAAGAGTCCTCCTACTCTGGGAAGGAATAACTGGGCAGGAAGAAATGACAAGATGGAAAAAATGCCAAAGGCTGCCATTTTAAGTTGACAGCTTTGGGCCATTCCAACAGCTTTGTTTTTCTGTACCAGCATCGGCTTCTTAAGAGCAAGTCATCCATGCCCCTTCTAGCTCCAGGCATAAGAGTTAAGTGAAGTTTTAACTTCATTTCAAAGAAATGAAAATACACTAAAAGAAATTTAAAATACGCTTGTCTAAAACCATTCACTTTTTTAAAAAAATATTTTATTTATTTGATAGAGAGAGATATCACAAGTAGGCAGAGAGGCAGGCAGAGAAAGAGGGGAAGAAGCAGGCTCCCTGCTGAGCAGAGAGCCCAATGTGGGGCTCGATCCCGGACCCTGAGATCATGACCTGAGCCGAAGGCAGAGGCTTTAACCTACTGAGCCACCCAGGCGCCCCAAAAACCATTCACTTCTTGACTGCAGTCATTCTTCAGACTTCTGGTCTAGGCTGTAGCCTGTGTCACAAAGCTAAAGGAGATTGCATCTCTGGTTCTCCCTGGCTCCCTCCCAGATCCCTTCCTGCCCATAACTTGGCCCTAAGTGGTATTCTGGCTGAGGTTCGTAGGAGGCAGACCCATTTGTCTCTAAAATAAATGGACAATATGTGGCTCTTTAGAGATAAACATAACTTCTTTTAGTTGCAAGTGCCATGGCCAAATTAGGTGACTAAACCAGTCATCAATCTTTGCTCTGAATTTAGGGTCTAAATGAGATGGTTAGGGTAAGATGAGTATATAAAAGGAGACAAATAAGGCAGGAAAATGAAGCATGAATGAATGCTTTTCCCACTTCTGTTTCTTCCTAATCTTTTCTTATTAGAGCTGATTCAATTGAGGGCATCAACTAAAACCAATATATCAAAATGCACTGAGTTTTTCAGGGAGATTACAACAGAATTCTGTCTTTACTATTTAAAGGGAGTTGGAATGAGAGTTTGATATTTAGAAGTTTGGTAATTGTGAACTTCACTGATTTTTTTTTTTAAGATTTTATTTACTTATTTGACAGAGAGAGAGAGAGAGCGCACAAGCAGGGGGAGGGGCTGGCAGAGGGAGAAGCAGGCTCCAGTCTGAGCAAGGATCTCATCAAGATGTGGCTCTTGATCCCAGGACCCTGGGATCCTGAGCTGAGCCAAAGGCAGACGTTAACTGACTGAGCCACCCAGGTGCCCCTTCACTGATTATTTTTTTAGAAAAAAATATTTTTGTGTCTATATATTCTCTGTTACTCTTCCCTTCTAGAAGTGGTTTCATGCCCTTCCTTCGAGCATGTGCTTGACTTTTATCTCATGAATAGAATGTGGTGAAAATGATGGATTCTGACTTCGGAGGGTAGGTCACAAAAAGCAGTGGGGGAAGCCAGACACTCAAGCAACCCTACGGAAAGATCCAGGTGGAGGAAGTGAGTCCTCCTTAAACAGCCAGTGAGGATCTGAAGCGAGGATCTGAAGCCTGCGAATGGCCAAGTGAGGGAGACATCTTGGAAACAGGTCTTTCAGGCTTCCTCAAGCTTCTAGATGAGTGCAGGCCCAGGTGACAACTTCACTCTCCAGCCAAACTACTCCCAAAGTCCTGGACCACAGAAACCGTGTGATAATAGATACTTGTTGTTTTAAGTTGCTAAAAATATATGTCTTTTTCGTATGGAGTTCTGATACTTATTTTTCATCTATAACACTTTATTACAAAATTAGTTCTTAATTTTCAATGTTTAGAAGAACACAAAGGACAATGATAATATCCTAGCTTCAAACAGAAGCACACATTTTTACTTCAACTATAATTGTAGTCTTTGTCCCATTAAATCTTTAGCATGAATGCCTGAGCAAAATGACTACTTTGAATATTTTTAAAATAATCACTCATTTTTGGGAGTGAGAAAGGAAATAGCTATTAGGAATCAAAAGCTAGCTCCTGAGTGATTTTCTCTGGTAAAACAGCTTGTAAATCTTTGGAATGAATGACCAAAGTTACAAAATTTTACAGTAAAAGAAAATACATAACTTCAAGTCACTATTTTTATCTTTTGACCAAAAATTATGAAGCTTTGAGAGTGAAGTATCCTGATATTAAGTATCATAAAATAAAATAGTATATAACATAGATTATAGAACATACAATAAAAATAATCAAATATATGTAACATTCATGGTGAATAATGCATGATAAAATCAATCTAATATTACTTTCTGATATTTTTAGTCATGTAGGGCACATCATTTTTGTCTCCTCCTCAAATAAAAGCTTCATGAGGGAAGGGATTTGTCTGTCTGCAGATTGAAGGGGGGATAACAGATTGAGGGTGTTCAGTAAATATTAAATAATGAATAACATACTCATATATGATGTTTCCTTCGCTTTGAACACTAAACTTTGCTATGTTTGACTTTCTAGAGTTTAACCAAGAATCAGAAAAGTTTTGAACTCATGGATTTATTGCCTTAGGCTGAGAAGGAAGTGAAAGTGTCACAGCTCTAAAACACTGCAGAAAGGGGGCGCCTGGGTGGCTCAGTGGGTTAAAGCCTCTGCCTTCAGCTCAGGTCATGATCCCAGGGTCCTGGGATCGAGCCCCGCACTGGGCTCTCTGCTCCCTGCTTCCTCCTCTCTCTCTCTGCCTGCCTCTCTGCCTAGTTGTGATTTCTCTCTGTCAAATAAATAAAATATAAAAACAAAACAAAACAAACAAACAAAAAAAACCACTGCAGAAAGACCCAAAGTAGAAAGGATCTGTGAGACCTGTTGGGAAGGTTGGAAAACTCTGCTTACCCGTACTCTCAATTTATCAGTGGTCTTTCTCAGACCTTGTCTGTGAACTGCTTATTTTCCCCACCTCAATACATTAAAAAAAAAAAAAATATTTTCCCCACCTCAATACATTAAAAAAAAAAAAAATGTTTTCTTTGGTAGTGCTCATTTCAACTTTGCTAGGGGCCTAATGTCATTAAAATCAACTCTATTTAAAATTCCCAGTGATTATGAAATCTCAGTGTGTTCTGACTGCATTGAAATATTCCCACTGGAGCCATCTGCTTGTTTGTATAGTCCGCAGCCTTTGCCTTTTCAGACTGACTTCTTTCACTCAGTAATATGACTGGTCTTTGCTTTTCATTATTCTGACTGGCTCATAAAGACATTCTAAGCTGTTGTTAGTAAAAGTTAACTAAATGGAGGATGTTTTGTCCTTTATGAAATAAAACCTGAAATAGAATATACCAGCAAATATCACATCCGGAAGGAGAATAATTTTTGCTCAGTTCAGCTAGGTTTTAAAATTGTTCACAAGACCTAAATATTTCCTATATACTTCTCGCCATTGTTTTATCTACTCCTTTGTTGCATTTCAGTTGTTTTTGAAAAATATTTTAAGTGAGATTCAAGCTAAAAACCCATGATTAAACATTAAACATCCCTCCCTGAATCTCTTAAAATTGGCTTTTTTCTTAGATCAATCGTTAATGTACCTATCTAATTACACTACTCGGAATAATAGGGAGTAGAGTGTAGCATGTTCACTCTACTGCTTGTTTAGAGCTATCAATTATTCATGTTTCTCTTCCTGTGTCCATCAGATGCTGTTGCAGCAAAGGTCTGGCCACTATGCAATCCTCCCCTCCCTGGAGAGTGATTACCACGTACCCTGCAGCCCATTTTGCTTGGGTTATGGCATAGTGTTATCTACGGCAAGGCAGAAGTTCATTCTTTTGTTGTAGGGACTTCGTGTGATTGCCAATCAGTTATGTTAAGATGCACGATGATGTCGCGCAGGGACAATAATTTTATTTTGCAGTGATTATCACAACTTCAGGTACAGAGGTCCCTAGGAAGAATTTATATCTTTTTACATGTCATTGTAATAGCACACAAGGTTGAAATAATGGCTGAACACAGCAGCAATTATTCTTGGTGTATCTTATTTAAAAATCAAAAGCAGGACCGGATGCTTACAGCTAAGACAAAATAGAGGCTTAGATTTTTTTTTCTTGCAATAAGCCAAAACTTTGCAAATATGTATGTTTCCTCGTTTTAGCATTGTTTGAATGCACAGATCTCAAAAATAGCTCAATTTTGAAATACTTTTGGATATATGTCACATCACTAAATGTTTTTTATGCACCAGTAAGATGTATAAGACTTTTCCAGGTACCATATTTATACAAAGTCATGTAAAATAGAGGAAATATTGTCATCATTTAATATTTATGAAGAATGCATTGTGCTCCTATGAGCAACGGTGTAGCCTGGACTCTTACATGTTTAGTGGCAAATTGGTTGCCACACTAACTGCTATTACTAATGTACACTATTAATTTTCTATTGGTCAGACATTGCTCTGATTGTGTCATGTGGATTTTCTCACTCTATTCTAGGACTATAAATAGTGAAGTAGTACAGTTACCCTTATTTTATAGATGCGAACGCTGAGTCACACATGGGTTAAATAATATATTCAGGAAACTCAGAGAGTCATAGCTTAACTGGGATCCAAACCCTTGGCCATGATGTGTGTTAAACCCTCTCTCAATGACACAATATGCTATTCTATGAAAAAGATAAATACTGTCACTGTGTGGCTAAATGTTTTCCTATTTTCACTTCTTGTCTCAATTTTTGCCTTCTGCACAAACTCTGTTGCGGATGTCAATGAATTGTATTAGAACTCCATATTCTTTGTTCCCATATTTCTTATCCTGGAAGACTTCCTATGGAGGACATTGAAACTGTCTTTCCATTCAAAGAAAAAAAGCTACTAGTAGCTTCAACTTATTTAGGTCTGTACTGAACTTACTTCCTTAAAGGTTATTCACACAGAAACAAAATACATGCAAACATGACTTCATTTTGTTGATGATTTTTATTTTTACATTCTATTACAATGTGTACATCTCCAGTATAACTACAATATAATTTATGACAAACTCAAACATTCTGAGCATTCACAGATGTAAGAAAATTGTACAGAGTTCTATGTAAACAGCATTATTATATGCATGGCTATTCATTAATTTTTATGAAGCAATTCTTGATTCTTTTCCTCAGGAATATTACATCATAACCACAGATACTTAAAAAACTGTGTAATCTCTATACATAGGTCCTAAACCCAGGCCAATTACTTGGCCATTCTAGTTTAGCTGGCCTTCCTTTCATTACTTCCAGTAACATTTCTCCAAAATTGCTATTTAAAACTGCTTTATTTACATGTGCATTTTATCTTAAATCTTTTTAATAAAGCTATCAAAAATCTATAAAATCATGCTGAACATTTTGGGTTGAGGTTTTCAACAATCAGCATTTAGAAACAGTCCACAAGTCACTTAATGTCTTTTGCAAACTATGTAACAGTCAAAAAAGCAAAATGAGATTCTCCCACTTTTCTCCAAATTGCATGTATGCATTTATGTGTGTCCAGATCTTTGCTTCCATTTGTGTTTGCTTCCATTTTATTCTAACTTAAAATTTACACTGTAACTGCCATTCTAGATCATTAGGTGAAATGAATCTAAGGATTATATAACTTAAATATTAGCATGACAGTGCCTTCTGGAGGCATCTCATTATCAGTTCCAAGCAGTAACCTACATGAAAAGCAAAGTCTAATTTTACTTCAAGCTCACACAGTACTAAATAAGCTCTCAATTCCATATATTGTTTTTAATTGATAAAAAGTCACAACTAGACATTCCTGGGAAAACATATATATACAAAACCTAACTATGTTATATTAAAAAAAAGTATTGTTCAGCATGAAATTGGTTCGGCATGAAATAGAAGAAAAGAGCAAATTTGTAAAATTTTTTTTTGAAATAGTAAGAAGAAACTGTTGAGGAGCCAGTTGCCAGTATTTTTTATTTTACATAAAAAGAAGGTAATGTAAAAATGTTACTAGTAAATCAGACATAAACCTGTCCACCATATGTCTTTTCATAATACATAAATATGCAAAATGCAGTTATATTTATATGGGTTTAAAATAATGAGGATAGACTGAATTTAAATCTAAGGTGATATTAATTTCTTAATTTAATGTATTAAAAATATTACAAAAGTAATATATTTTGAATGGTTCCCTAATTGTCAAAACCTATTTTCAACAGGCTTAGCAGGTATGCAATGCAATGCTCTACATAGCCTAGGAAAACACTGCATGGTGTCTTTCTTATTAAATAAAAAAGAGGCTCAAATAACCCAAGATGAATAATTGAGTGTAGGTGCAAAGAATTTTTGGCCCTAGATTTAATTTCATATGTATCTTAGGACAAATGTCTAGAAGTGATCATCTCCTTCACAGATGTTGTAAAATATGTCACAATTTAAAAACTTTGCAGATACAAAGTTCTGTGGATATGTCTCTGTTTTTGTCTGTTGATCTCATATCTGTGTTTCTTAGTCCATCCCTCTTTCTGCCTGTCATTCTCTACCCATACTCTTCATTTCTGTAGGTATTTTAAAATCTCCTTTATTTTTAATTAGCCAGAATAACAAAAACTACATATTTATTATAGAAATATAATTTATGTTCTTTTTTAATTTAGAAAAGCAAATGAATAATATATATACTTGCTTCGAAAACTCCTACAAAATCTTCTAAATAAAATTACTCTCTACTTATGTAACTCAATTTTGCCTATGCATAAGTAACTTGATAGAAGAAAGAGCTCATATTCCTGAAATAATCTCATGAAAAAATGCATCATGGCCATTTCTTTTCAAGCCATCATCAACGAGGACATTTTAAAACTAGATTTATAATCCTTGGTAGGCGGACAGCAGCTAAAAGAAAATGAGTGTGTGCTTGGTAAACTATCAGCTCAGGGTACCTTATTGATTGATATCAACTATGCCTCAGAGTTTTAGAATTTTAAGGAGAAAGTGACGTTGTCTTTATTTTTATAGATGAAAGAGAAAGGTCCGAAAGGATTAATAGCACAATGAGGACAGTACATTGGAGACAAGAAAGCAAGGTGGCAAGAATCCTGGTTGGATGATCTCACTCATATTAAACACGGGTCTCTGCTGAAAGGCTGACATGTATCGCAACTTGAGAGTTTGCCACACACATCGAGGATGGCAAGCAGGCGAGGCAGTCCAGGCTTTGCTCAAGCCATTAGCTGCTCAAACATGAACCACAGTATCAAACAGATAGCTGCACGTCAGGAAGCACTTCACTGAAGGAAATATTCACTTTGCTTTGTGCTAAAGAATGATTAGACAATACTGCCCGAGAAAGCAGAAATTTGTGACCAAACAGATGAAGAGTTGAGTCATTATTGGTGTTTAAGGGGCAGCACAGTAATGTGTTAGACTGTATAAATAAAAGTGAATAAAGCTTTCTTCCGTTCCTTCTCTTCTTAAGCATCTTCAGTATTTTTTCTTCTTTTGAGGAATGTGATATGTACTTAAAATAATTTTTCACGTTGTATGGTAATCGTATGAACCAAGAAGTATATTTTAAAAGGCAGGCTATAAAGCACAATACTCTAAAAGGTAAGCTTATCCTGGTTGGTCTATGAGTCAAGATGAATGAAAAATATTTGTTGAAATGAAGAGCCTACATATGTTTTTAATCCCATGGCATTGTATAGGCACATAAAAATTGGTTCTGATGCAGTACGCAATAAATGTAAGCACCTCAAAAATAGACAATGACCTCTGTACATGGAAAAGAGTCTTGCTCCCTAATAACAGATGTGTTATTTGTTACTAATGGCCATTCCTTCTATCAGGACATTTCATTTGCAAAGCCAAGGTAAAACACTCTTACAGATATCCAAATGATAGATGCGTGTGTGTTTGTATTTGCATGGGAAACGGGAAGGTTTACAATCCTGTGAAGAGATGACAAGGTAGAGGTGAACATTTTCCACATGGTCTTCTGATTTATTAAAAGCAAATAAAATTAAACCAGCTTTGTTTGCTGTAATCGAGAATCCCTGCAGAGTACTCTCACAATTCTTACATAATCATTTACGAATGCAAATGTAGCCATCTGCTAATCCTGTTCACCTATTTTAGGGAATCAGAGCTAGTCAACCGCACTGACTCTGAGAATATTTCAATAAAAAGTTTTGGCATAGACTTCCTTAAAACAGTTTTATTAACACAAATATACCACCTTCAGAGGCTGTAAGCAATATTCAAAAACGAAGCTCTACTTTTTGCTTTCCTTGCCGTCTTTCCCTTTGTCTTCCTTTTCTGCTTTGTCTGTTTCATATTTCTCTTTGTCTGGCTTTGTTACACTGTCGTATGAAGGTGGAGAGACAGTGGATGGGGTTGCATCTGTTTTTTCTGGACTTGAGTTCTCATTAGTGTTGTCAAACACCATATCTTCTTTACTGGGCAAACCATCATCTCGGTCTCCATCTTTTATGTATATACTTGATATATTTTTGACATTTTGCCGTAAGCGGTAACGTCTGTAAGCACGCTGAATGACAGTAGCAGACACATCCTCTTGTTTTCGTTTTAGTGTAGTTGTTATGGGTTCATAGGACACTTTAGAAGGATTTGCTGACATGAACCTTTCCTCCATCTGTGAACGTAGAGAGTCCATCTCTCCGCTTTCACCCAAAACACGCTTTGTAAAGGCAAATAAAATGTCGAGGCAATGGATCCGGTCCCCACTGACCATGGGCAGGTCCATGGCGATGAGCTGGACTTTGTTTGGTTTGGCTATGAGAAGAGGAGGATCCAGGGCAGCTGCAAAATCGGAGAGCTTGCTATACTCTATAAACTGGGTGGCATCAGGATCAAACTTCTCCCAGACCTCATAGAACATCTCGAAGTCATCCTCACTCAGGGGTTCAGTACTTTCCTCAGTAGCAACACTGAAGTTCTCTAGGATGACAGCGATGTACATGTTCACCACAACCAGAAATGATATGATGATGTAACTCACAAAATAAAATATCCCAACAGATGGGTTCCCGCAGTCTCCTTCAACTGAACTTCCGGGATGAACTTTCTTTGGATCACAGTCAGGGGGTGCACTGTTGAGAATAGGTGCCAGCAGTCCATCCCAGCCAGCGGAGGTGGTAATTTGGAACAGGCAGATCATACTGTTGCCAAAGGTCTCAAAGTTGAACATGTCATTGATTCCAGCTTCCTTTTTAACATAGGCAAAGTTGGACATTCCAAAGATGGCATAGATGAACATGACCAGGAAAAGCAAGAGGCCGATGTTAAACAAGGCAGGAAGGGACATCATCAGAGCAAAGAGCAGCGTGCGGATCCCTTTGGCCCCTTTGATGAGACGCAAGATTCGACCAATCCTGGCAAGCCGGATCACTCGGAACAGGGTAGGGGACACAAAGTATTTTTCTATGAGCTCAGCCAGAAACATACCTGGTGAGGAGGGAGGGGATGGTACAGAAAAATCATGACTTTTAAGTAATGTTATCTGCCATCTTCTCTCTCACGATTTCAGGACTATCATTTTATATTGAAAGCAGTTTCATAACAATCAACAGACTGAGCAATCCCAAGGGAAAATGATTGATATTACCACTGTGACATTTTCTCTCCCTTTACTAAGTTGCGGACATTGTTTTTTTTTTCCCCCTCCATAATCATTTTTGATTATAGGGGTGATACCTACTCATGCAGAAAATTCAAGCAATACAGTAAAATGCTTAAAGGGAAATCTAAATCACCTGAAATACCATCAGTTATAATAACTGTTACTACTTTGTTATCACTTTAGACATTTTTCTGTGCAAGACCAGGCACACATTGCCCCATGAATGTAATTATGTTACTGGGCATTTTTTTATGGCCTATTTGAGTCACTTCATCATGTCATGGAAACATTTCCAGTCAAATGGCAATGAAGTAATTATAGTTCAAATAACCGCATACTGAAGAATTTTATGTTGTTTTCAATATTTTGGGCTGAGAAAAATATTCAGGTAGGTATATTTTTTTCTAGTTACCTAAGCATCATTTGATAATATATTAATAAAAGATCAGTGTATTTAAAGTTTTCTTATATATCACCAAACCTGTCTCGAGAAAGTCTGTGCAGTTCTTCATAGTAACGTATGAAAATGCTCACGTGGTTCCACATACTCAGCCAGTATTGTGGTTCTTTATAATTTTTTTTTAAAGATTTTATTTATTTGACAGACAGAATCACAAGTAGGCAGAGAGGCAGGCACAGAGAGAGGGGGAGGCAGGCTCCCTGCCGAGCAGAGAGCCCGATGCCGGGCTTGATCCCAGGACTCGGGGATCATGACCTGAGCCAAAGGCAGAGGCTTTAACCCACTGAGCCACCCAGGTGCCCCGGTTCTTTATAATTTTTACCAGAAAATCTTTATGATGTTTCAAAACATCTCTTTATAATTTTTTTTTTGTTGGAAAAAAAATCCACATTTTTTCTTGTTAATTGGGCATTTTGTGTGTTTGTTGGCTATTTTCAACTTTCTCTTTTCGGCCATGTCAAGTTCTTTGCCCATTTTTCTAATGAGAGATTTACTCTTTTCTTACTGATTTCGGAGGACTATTTCTCCACTGAAAGTGCTTATCCTTTGTTGGTCTTATATGTTACATACAACTTTTCCCTGTGTTTTGTCTTTCAATCTTTTTGCTTGGGGATAGGTTGTGGTGAGATTTTCCCTTAGAATATTTTGATTTTTATATAATCTTGTTATTTTTTTCTTCATAGACTCAAATTTGTGTCATAAATAGGAAAGACTGTTCAGGTTCATTGCCCTAAATATATTTCTTCTTGAATCCTTTTTTTTTAACACTTTAATTTTTGATTCATGTGATCTTCCTACTGAGTAAATTAGTAATTATCTATATAGTGAAGTTAAATCTTGAATTATCTATGTGAATCTACTGAGCTTTTTAAGACACTGTTTTACTTCATCAATGTAATCAATTTTAATTCATCAATGTTCAATCACTGTTTACTTCACCAATGTTAGTGGTCTAAGTATCCAGCAATATAAGTAACCCCTCATTACTTTAATTTTTCTTCCAGATAAATTTTAGAATCATTCAGACTTATATTGCCAATATATTATTTCCACCAGGCAAAAGACTTATTGACATTCTCACTGGGATAACACTGCATTTACAAATTAATTTACTTCAAAAAGCGTCATGATTATCGGGATAGCCTTCTTAACCAAGTATAATAAAAGCCTTTCAATTATTTAAGGCTTCTTTTATGACTGTTAGCTTTCCTCAAAGAAGTCTTATGCATTTATTAAAGTCGTTGCTGGATATTTTACTTTATTTTCATTGTAAATGCAAGTGAGATTTTTCTTTAGGTATAGTTTCTAAAATTTTTGTCCACATATAAAACATTCATGAATATCAATACATGTGATTTAAAGTTTGTACTTTCTGAATTCTAATTGAATCTATTTTTTTGGTTGATTCTCTTTCATTTTTAAAGAATGCCATAATATGATCTGAAGATGAAGATCATTTGCTCCATGTACCCCTCTGTTTTCATATCTAATTGCATCAGCCAACAACACTGTTAAAAATAGAGGTCATAGAGGAACACTCTTTTTTTCATCCCAACTTGATGGAAATGTTTCCACTATTTTGCTTATTACTCTGAGATTCCTACCTAAATTTTATTTATTTTTTAAAGATTTTATTTATTTATTTGACAGAGAGGGAAGCAGTGAGAACAGGAACACAAGCAGGGGGACTGGGAGAGGGAGAAGCAGGCTTCCCGCCAAGCAGGAAGCCCAATGTGGGGTTCAATCCCAGGACCCTGGGATCATGACCCGAGCCAAAGGCGACGCTTAATGACTGGGTCTCCCAGGTACCCTCCTACTTAAATTTTAATTTGTTTTCTGATAACTTAATATTTTCTTGATACTCTTTTTTCAAAAATTGATTTTGAATGTCTCTTTTAAGTGACGTGGTACTCAATATTGACACGTTAGGTTATGTGACCTTTAACCTTTCTGGGCCTGCCTGTTTCATCATCTGTAAGTTGAATGTGTATTAAACACTCTCCACAATCTCTTCCTGTCTAAAATTTGCAATTCTAAAAATAAATGCAACCCTAAAATATTGGGCAAAGCATGTGCAGATATTGAGAAAACAAGAGGACAGAAGAACAGCTATGGTAATGAAAGGGGAAGAATTATAAAATCATGTACTGTGATTCATGGCCATGACTTGGGTTGGTTGAGAAATGATTCTATTTTATAGACTTGTCAAGTAATGAGGCCATAAGAAATGAAAATGCCATTTCTTGAGACCTTACCTTCATTTCGAATTCAGAAGGAATTTTCACAAGAGTCAGAGATATTCTGGTTATTAATGATCATTACTCAAGGGGCATCATGTTCTCATGATGATTTCAGATTCTACTTCCTACCTACATATAGGTCTTTCTACTACTTACCTATATAGATACAATTGCTGCTTCTATGAAGGGTAATCTTGGAAATCAACTATCAAGGAGTATTACAGGCTTCTAACAAACAGAAGTGTTTTAGCTTTGAGACCTGGAGTATGAACCCAGTAATCCTGACACAGAGGTCTTTGTTTTATTTAGTTTTGTCTTTAAGGTTCCTTCATTCTTTCATTTTACGTATGTACTCAAAAGTAAATTTATATTCAAGAATTCAGAAGCTTCTTTGAGCAAATGTGAAGTTTAGTTTAATTCAAAATGCTCTTACCTACAATGGAGAGAATCACAACCACAAAGTCAAAAATGTTCCATCCTACAGTGAAGTAGTAGTGTCTGAGGGAGATCAGTTTCAGCACACATTCTCCAGTGAAAAGGATAATAAAAACCACATTTATCCAATATAAAACATCAGTCATGTATTTACTTTGTCCCTCTTTTTCTACCATCATGGTCACCATGTTGAGGCAGATAAGAACCATGATGGTGATATCAAAAGCTTGGTTTGTTACTAGGTCAAATATACATCCTTGGAATTTATTCTGTAAAGAAACAAGAATAATATGTAATGTAGAGTAGGTTTTGCAATGATTATACATTAATCATTACATTAGTAAAAAGTATTTTAGAAAGGTATGTCTTCAAAAGTTGCATAAATTATACTTGGTCACAGGTTCTTAATTTTTAGAAGAAACATTATTAGTGAGTTATATCTA
This sequence comes from Meles meles, assembly GCF_922984935.1. NCBI lineage: Eukaryota > Metazoa > Chordata > Mammalia > Carnivora > Mustelidae > Meles > Meles meles. The sequence continues at coordinate 63,522,778 of NC_060074.1, forward strand.
ACTCAAAGCACATGAAAACTTGTTGTTGTTGTTGTTGATTTCTGGTACATATCAGACCCGCCAGATTTCAGTTGGTCGTGTATACTAACATTTGCTTTTAAACGCACCCACACTAGTGTATTATACATGAATTGCCACGGTCACAGGTAATTTTTTACTAAGAAAACCTCAACTCCTCCACCTGGAGTTTCCAATAAAATAACAGGTCTCTAAATTTCTACTTTGTCATATTATTTTAGCTAATGTGTTATATGATCTTGCACTATAATGACTGTCATGGTATGACCTATAATTTCCTATCTCTTTCATGTACAGAATATATGTTTCCACACATATCCATACTTATAGATCACTCCTCCTTTTAATCTCACTGCTAGTATTATGCTTTCCAGGAAACACAAGTTTTTTCAAAATACTTTTAATAATTGCATAGGAAAGTTTTAAGGTATTTTACCAAGATCAAGTAAAGCGAGCAAAAAATTAAATAACAGGGCTTCAAATCCATAGATTATAATGCAGTAGATCTGGTTGAGACCCGGCAATGTGTCCATTTAAAAAATGCCAGGTGACCCTCGTATAGCCAGCTGGGCATTAACTGGCTTAGTCTTCAGCCATGACTCTCTGGTAAGGTATGTCATGTTGAATATAAATTGAAATGCATATAATGTGTTTAAACTCCCCCCTCATGATGTTAGAGGTATGCAAACTATCATTTTACTGCCAAGACTCAATATTTCCATCTGAGCCTGTTCTGGTCTTTAACCACACAGTAGAAAAAAAAGTTTAGATTCATGATCAGTCCAACTGCTTCTCTTGCTGTTTGTCACAATCAAAAATAAGCAAGTTAGTTTACCCTACTGTAGCAATCACTACACCATAAAATCCTCAGTTTTTAAAAACTTTTTTGAATATTTTATTCATTTATTTGACAGAGAGAGAGATCACATGTAGGCAGAGGAAGGCAGAGAGAGAGAGGGGAAGCAGGCTTCTCGCCGAGCAGAGAGCCCAATGCGGAGCTTGATCCCAGGACCCTGAGAACATGACCCGAGCTGAAGGCAGAGGCTTAACCCACTGAGCCACCCAGGCGCCCCCAAATTGTCATTTAGATAAATACATTTCAATCAAAAGTAAATTTTATTTGTATCTTCTACAAGCCATTGTACTCATAGTAAGCTGTGTAGCTAATAGAGAAGTAAAACCATACATAATTACTTTTCATTTTTACAGAAAAATTAAAAACAAGAATATTAAGATCTATGATAATGTTCAAGATACAGATATTTAGTTTTATAAGGACTTTTGTTCAAATATTCATATTCATGTTTAAGAACAAATTATACATTAATGCTGAATTAAAAATAATTTGAAAATTTATATGCCAAAGATATATATGTATACATATACAGTTGATCCTTGAACAACACAGGTTTGAACTGCATGGGTCCACTAAAACATGAATTTTTTAAAGATAAATACAGCATAGTACTAGAAATGTATTTCCTCTTCTTTATGATTCTCTTAACAATGTACATATGTATATAATATATAAACTATGTGTTCATCAACTGTTCAGTTTATCAGTAAGATTTCTGGTCAACAGTAGGCTATTAGTAGTTAAGATTTGGGGAAATCAAGAGTTAAGACATAGATTTTTCAACTGTGTGGAGTGCTGCTGCCCCTACCCCCTGTGTTGTTTAAGGACAACTCGTTTTGTTTTATTTTGCTTACCCCTGGCCGAGGTATTGGCTTTTGTGGTTTCTTAGAGCCCAGCTTTTTCATTGCATTATAGTATTTCTTCTGTTCTTCTGTCATAAAGATGTCTTGACCTCCAAGGTAAAGAAATAAAAAATAAACCTAGTTAAAACCGTAATCATTATCTAGCTCCTTTCTCAGATCATTAAGACAGGTTAAAAATATGAAGATAGAAATAAAATGCATTTTATTATGTGCCACATAGCTATAAATATGTCTTAAATAATTATTTATATATAGGCCCGTGATTCTCCATAAATAGAGTGATGTGTATATATAAGATACATATATTGCCCTATAATAATTATTGCCTCAATTTTCTTTTGGTGAGGTAATCTGTATTATTTTAAACTATGTGCTGATATTTCATTTTATCTGTTACTAGTTTCATCAGGCATTTTATTGCTAGATAACCGAAATATTAGGAAGGGTTATAAGAAATAAGAATACTGAATACCTTTTTGGATGATTTGGCTAACATTTGGGACTCTAATGAAAAATAGGGGCCAAAACAATAGCAAAAGTAGTTTTATATTTATTTGTATTCATTTACAAATGCCATGTTCCTTTAGCACAGAAAAAGAATAAACAGTAGTACCCTCTTATCCATGGTATCCCTTTCCATGGTTTCTGTTAACCACGGTCAACTGTGGTCTGGAAGCAGGTGACCCTCCTTCCTGCATACCATCAGAAGGTTGATAGTAGCCCAAGCTACATCATGAGGCCAATGTTATTCACCTTATGTCATCTCATCAGGTAGGCATGTTATCATCTCACACCATCACAGGAAGGGTAGGTACAGCACAATAAGATATTTTGAAGGAGGCCATATTCACATAACTTGTATTATAGTATATGGTTCTGTTTTATTATTAGTTATTTTTATTAATCTTTGTGCCTAATTTATTTTTTTTTAAAGATTTTATTTATTTATTTGACAGAGATCACAAGTAGGCGGAGAGGGAGGCAGAGAGAGGGGGAAGCAGGCTCCCCACTGAGCAGAGAGCCCAATGCAGGGCTCAATCCCAGGACCCTGGGATCATGACCTGAGCTGAAGGCAGAGGCTTTAACCCACTGAGCCACCCAGGTGCCCCTGACTGTGCCTAATTTATAAATTAAACTTTACCACAGGTATGTATGTAGGACCAGAAACATGTTTGTTTGTTTGTTTGTTTAAGGTTTGGTACTATCTGTGGTTTCAGGCACCCACTGGGGGTGTTGGAACATCCCCTGTAGATAAGAGGTGGGGGAGACTACAAGGAACATGTACTACATATATCTGTGTGTGTGTTTCAAGAAACTGGTTAGCTGATTTTTTCATTCCAGTAAAGGAATTTCAACATCAACATTATGGGTGTCAACAGTATACACAATAGCATTCTAGGTGTTGAGGAAATTACCAAAGATCTAGGATCCTTGACTGGAAGGACTTCTTAATTAAATAGACAACCCTAAGTTTCAACAGTAAAAATAACTAACATCTAAATGAAGTTTTTTGATCTTTTCAACACTGTAAGAGTCTAAATCTCACAAAGGATACCTAGAAACTTTACCTGTTCTTTTAGGGTAAGCTAATTTTCTTAAAATTATCTGTAGTTTTTACATATTCACATATTTTCCCCATTGATCTGTAATATCAACTTTTTAGTTATGGGATCAATTCGAATAATCCATGTAATTAGGAATTTATTTGGGGGAATTCATAGTTCTCAAATCCTTACTTAGCTTGTAGGGTCCTGGAGTTAAAAATGATCTGGTTATGGTTTCCCTTCAGTTTTCTTGGATTAGGCAATATTCAGTTTTCTATTATATTGCATTTTTTAATAAAAAATTTATAAAATGATAAATGGTAACCAGACTCCCCTTTCTTTCTTAATGTGTTTTAATTTACCTTCATTCTAGTTGATATATAGTCTTTCATATTTATCTTACATACTGATGCTAAGCATCAGGGAGAGCCTTCAGGCCAGTGTTAAGAGAGGTACTCATGGGTGAAGGCTGAGTACTATAGCATGTCAAGAACTTACCAGAAGAAGCTAGGAAAACACTGGGAAGAGACCTATGAAATCGAGGTAAAAATCAAAGCAGCAAATTTTAACTTCTCTTAATGATACCCTGGTTGCCAAAATAATAAAAGGTGGGATGAAACTAGGAGGAGATAACAAGAAGCTCCAAGAGAGAGGCTTGTGTTGTTTGGATTAGTTTTACTGTAGATTGAGAGCCCTTATACAAAATGCATCCCTTTAAAAGCTAGATGAAAGATGCTCTATAAATCACGCTGGTCTTTTTCAATATTACACACTATGTCAAGGCCGTGTTAAGAATTTAGTTCTGGTGTCAGATCATCTTTCTTCAAATCCTGTCTCTGTTGTCCTTGGGCAAGTTTCTTAATGTCTTTGAGGATAAGTCATGTTATTATTACAAGAATAGTTACACCTTGATGGTTTGTTGGGAGGATCAACTGAGATAACACATTCAAAACACTCAGCAGGATGCCAGATACACAAGCCCTCAATAACTGTTAGTTGCTGTTACTGCCATTGTTATTAATCTTCTTAACAAGGTTATAGTTACTGAAAAGGGTTGCTTTACTTAGAATTTACCCCAATGTACCCAGGTCTATACTAGATCTTTGTGTAAATATACTACATACTTATCCCTTTTATAACTTGATCTATTAGTAATTTGTGCTCTAATTTTCTGAACTATGTTTTCTGATGAATTAAATAAACCCTAAATCACATGAACTTATTAAATGAAGACATTACTTGTAAAAGTGATGGTTCTTTGGAAAAACTATAAAGTGGGGTTGGTTATCAGAAGAAGCATGGGTAGTTGGTAAAGTCATGAGCTGAAACCAAAGTCCCGAAGTCAAAAAACCCTTAAGCAGCAAGAATACACTAGGAAAAGAACATGGGTGTTCTTTTCCTAGACAGACCTTTGGCTTGTGACCTCCAGTGGACCTATTACGTGATTTTAAACAAGCTACTTATCACTGCTGGGCCAGTGTATACACTTTTGCATAAAGATGTCACTTTCAGGGGCGCCTGGGTGGCTCAGTGGGTTAAGCCTCTGCCTTCGGCTCAGGTCATGATCTCAGGGTCCTGGGATGGAGCCCTGCATCGGGCTCTCTGCTTGGCGGGGAGCCTGCTTCCCCGCCCCCCCCCCCCGCCTGCCTTTCTGCCCACTTCTGATCTCTCTCTGTCAAATAAATAAATAAAATCTTTAAAAAATTTTTAAAAAAAGATGCCTCTTTCATAAGCCTGTGATATGGATTAGATGAAATCATATATAATATACAAAGTATCTAGCAGAAAGACCCTTGTGCAGTAGTTTAATTAAGTCTTGGTCCTGTCTCTTAGTAGGGTGGAAAGAAACCAGAAGCCATTCAGAAAAGGTCAGAAAATAAAAGATATGCTTAAATTGAAAATGAAATACTGGAAGGAAGGTAGGGTATAGTGGTAGCTGTCAGTGCTTCCAAATTAGTAACTTTTGTCTGAGGGTAATGGTAATAGTGTGTCAACCCACCCTATCTTCCTCCAGTGGCAATTCTTGTTGCAGGAATAACATTTAAAGCAAGGAGTTTAAAGGAATTAAAGTTGTGGCCGTATGGTTCATGGTCACATTGCTTTATCTACATTACATGTCTAACTTATCCTATGCAGAGAATACTGAGGAATCATATTTACAGGCTTATATCTCATATATACACATCTGTAATGTAATGACTAAAATTGAAAAAATAATTAAATTGAAAATTAGAGTATACTTTTTAAAATTATTTTCGAGATTAACTATGAGTTTTTAAAGATTCTCTTTTGAAAGGCATGAATGTATGATAATGTTAGCTAAGTGTAACTCTAAGATATTAAATGTAAGAATGGAAGATGGAATTTTAAAATATCTTCGAAAAAAAAAACAACCCTGCATTTGAAAATGTAAGCATAAGTTACGTTTAACATTTATTAAATTTTTCTTCCAATTGTGAATATCAATCATGTACAATGATGACATTTCAGACATTTCACTGCATCTACCTCCATCTTTTCTGAGACGCTAAGTCAATATCTAAAATCACTCTTTGAATTCTACCCCTTATCTTTGAAAGATATCTTTATAGCCAACAGTACATCAATCAACTTTGACAGGAAAACTAAGACTTCTTAGATGCTTTATCTCTTACAAATTACAGACCGTACTGTAGCTTCTACCCCCTATAATCTCTTCATTGAATATATGCCATATTCTCCATTGCTGATGACTAATTTGAAGACACAAGTGTGGTTGAGGTAGTGGCCAACCTAGTCTTTGGTCTCTCTCCAATCATTCTATACATCATTACTGGATTAATTTTTTCTTTCTATTCACCTTTATTTTTTATAATTTTTTTTATTATTATGTTCAATTAGCCAGCATATAGTACATCATTAGTTTTTGATGTAGTGTTAAGTGATTCATTAGTTGCATAAAACACCATTTTTTAAATCATAACCTAGTTTTCAGGGTCCCTGGAAGACAAGACTCCAGTTGGATCTGTGATAAAGCTACTTCCTCACTATCAGATGACATCCAAGTAACACAACCTCTCTGATGATTGGGCGGGGGCCGGCCGGGAGGATACAATGGCTTTTAGATTTGTTGTGAAACCTGATTAGGATTACGTGTGTGGAGTACTCTACACAGAATCAGACACATCATCAAATCTTAACAAATGCCAATGTCCTGATTATATGTGTTCCCTTACTCAAAATACCTCAATGACACATCAGCTCCTGAAAAAGATCTAATACGGCTTTTCAGATCTGCTCTCAAGCAAGTTCTCATCTTTTACTACTTCTCTTCTAAAAACGCCATTGTTACTAGTGGGCAGAAGCGTAGGGAGACTGGTCAAACAGGGCACGGGGATTAAGGAGGGTACTTGTGATGAGCAGTGGGTGTTGGATAGAAGTGTTGGATCATACTAATATTACACTGTATTTAACTAATTGGAATTTAAAGAAAAAGTTTTAAACAACAACAAACTCCATCTCAAAACTCCACTCAAACTGATGAAAGGCTATTCGTCCTGGACTGTCTCTTTCGTAAGGCCTATGCACATGCTCACTCATTCCTCTACCCTCCCTGTGGATTATTCACCCTTCTGCCTCTCAGTTGCTACAGACCTTCTTATTCCTCTTCCAAGGCTTACAATTGTCACATGTCATAGGAAGTCACGACTTCCTATAGCTGTTTTTTCTATTTGTATCTATTTTTTCCTCTGACCACACACTTATTTTTCTTGTTGTCACTGCTTTGTTAACCTCTCTTATTACACTTATCATTATTTCATATTGTAGTATTGGGGCACATAGCACAGTAGAGGACCTAAAAAATATACGCGGAATATGGGATCAACTGCTGACTCTATCAAAACTATCATTTACTTACTGGATGCATGATCTTCAGTAAATCACTTAACCTCTCTGTGGCTGCCCACATTTATAAGACAAAGTCTATAATACTAATAATAATAATACATTTTATGGTGGATGTTTTAGGTTGAATTGTGTTGGATATCAAATGGATATCAAATTAAATATTTTAAGTCTCAATGCTAGTACCTCAGAATTACCTTATTTGCAAATACAGTCATTGTAGATGTAATAAAATTAAGGTGAGGTCATACTACAGTAGGGCGGCCCCTTAATCCAATATGACCAGTGTCCTTATAAGAAAAGGAAAGAGACATAGAGAGGGAGCACACCAAGTGACCATGGAGGCAGAGACTGAAGATATACTCCGTAAGCCAAGTAACACTTGAGCTACAGGATGCTGCAAGATCCAAGGAAGGATCCTCCCCTAGAGGCTCTGAAGAGAGCACGGCCCTGCCAAAACTTTCATTTGGGACTTGTAGCCTCCATAACTGAGAGAGAGTAAATTTCTGTTGTTGGAAGCCACCAGTTTGTGGTAGTTGGTTACAGGAGTCCTACGAAATTAATACAGCTGATGTGAAGGGTAATTAAACAGAAATCTCAGGAGAGTATCTCACTTGCAACACTTAACAAATCCTAATTTCCATTACATGTGTCATTTTTTCTGCTGTATTATAAACTCTCTGAGTTCAGGAACTGAACTGTTATTGTTCATCAAGGGCCAGCCCACTACATAGACCACGGAACAGTGGCTCAGAGAATGAATGAAATGTGTTTTGAATAAATCAATAATTAGTGCACTAATTTTAAATTATTTATTATTAGTCCTTTATAGGGAACACTGAAAAAAAAACTGAGTACTTGTCATATTGCATAAAAATAGTCATAACTTAGGAGATAATTATTTTCTATGCAGATATGAATGAGATTGAACCTATTTGTACTGTATTCTGGCCAATTATTGGAAAATTAAATGAAGTTCTAATGAAGCTAATTAGTAATGGATATCAAATTAAATTTCATATTATGTTTTTAAGAAAATAAACGTTCATATTTTCAGTGCATTATAAAAACCTTAAAATACTTATCTTTTTTTTCTGTTGGTTGAAATTATCTATTATGACGCCAATGAATAAGTTCAAAGTGAAGAATGACCCGAAGATGATAAAGATGACAAAATAAATATACATGTAGAGGTTGTATTCATATATGGGCTGCTCATCTACCTATAAAATTAACAAAAGTTAGCAGTATGTTGACAATAACATTAATCATTTTCTTTTTCACATGGTTTGATGAGTTAATCCAAATAGTTCTATCCTAGATGAACTTGGCTTTTCAGAAGCCAAAGCATTTTAAGGATCAGCACAAACTTTCTTAAAAATTTATTCAACATTAAGTAAATATTTATTACATGCTTACTATGTACACGAATATAATCTTCAAATGACTACAAAGGGCTTAATCATATGTAGTACTTGTTCTCAGATTGGTAGGACATAGTAACTAAGTGACCTAATGTATGTTTCTAATCTCCAGAAAAAAAGTTATAAAAGAGGTGATAACCGTATTTATAGAAATTTTGCTGTTTTTTTTATTTGATGATAGAAATGTCTTCAACAGATTTAACTTTCTTAGCATGGAACTCATTTCACATAAACTCATCCACAGCATTTTAAATATAAAAACAATAAAAACTGTGAATACAATTTTTAAAACCCATGAATAACATTTGTTATTGAATTTTTATTTTGATAAACATATTTATTGAGGACTTATTATTCCCAGGCTGTATAAGGTCCTCTACTTACATTTTTTTTTTTTTTTTTTGGAACCTCAGAACAATGCCATGAAGCGGACATTGAGTTTTTTTGTTTTTTCAGCCCATAAACAGTCTGAGAGAGGAAAAGCGATTTGTTCAAAGTCAGTTGCAGAGCTTGTACGATATGAGAGAGCCAAATTTTGAGCAAGCTCTGTCACCAAACGCTGCACGCATAACTGCTAGTCTTTTATTAGGTGGAAGTTCTTCATTTTGTGTGTACATACCAAGGGATCCTTGGAACTACTATTTGAAAATGGCCCAACTAAACTAAGGCACTTTAAAAATTGTAAGTTTAGTGTAATATTGACTAATACTTACATTAACATTATCAACAGCTGCATACATAATATCCATCCATCCCTTAAATGTTGCCTATAACAATAAAATCTGAATGTGAGGTTCACACTCTACAATAGCCATACATGAGTTTAATCCACTTATTGTTACATTTAGTGACACCAGATCACTGAGCTTTACTATATTTCACAATATCAATTTAATATAAACAAGGTAGGAAACATTATTTTTTTTTTGTCCATTTCTTAAGGATCCTCTGTGATAGTAGGATGTTACTCTCATTCCCATGTAGTATAAAACTGGCAGTCCAAAAACTATTTATTTTTGGAGGAACATTCATATGGCATAAATGGTGAGGAGCCACATGACACTGAAACTCATTTATGAATTAATGACTCTCAAATGCAACAGAATCTTTGCTTCTTAACTCATGTTTTATAGGCACATGTTCTAAGAAAGACCAAGTCTTTCTTTTAAAGTCACAAAGTACCTTATCTTTAATTTCTAGGTATAGATGATTTAAAGAATGACTTCTATCCCTCACCTAGTGTCTACTAAAATATCAAGCATTTGTGACAGGGCTCACTTACAACTTGAAGTAGAGAGAGGTAACCAAGTCCAACATTATCAAAGTTCACCTTCAAGTTCTTCCATCGTACATTTTGACTAACATTCATCAGCGCATAACAGTCGGAACGATTCTGAACGAGGTTTGTTGGAAAGCGTGACCCATCTGTGGTATTAACACACTCATAGAACTTCCCAGCAAACAAATTTACTCCCATGATGCTAAATATTAGCCAGAATATAAGACATACTAGTAGTACATTCATGATGGAAGGAATTGCACCTATGAGGGCATTCACGACCACCTAGTAGTCAAAAGAAAGAAAAGGATGATTAGGAGTAGGAAAGATGTTAAATGGTCGACATTAACGAAACACAGTGCAGAATTAAAGAAATCAGAAAAGCCACCTATACATGTTTAAGACATCAAATCACCAACCAACATGTATTAATTGAATGTCTATGCTCAGTAGTATGCCAAGCAAGAGAGAATGAGACAGGAGCCCTGTGAACAAGTTTACTAAAATACATGATAAACACACATTGAAGCTATAGCCACAATGCAAAACAGAGTAACTAAAATTATATCACAGCTCAAATAAATGAAAAAATAAAAATAATAAACCAAAAACCTGATATATGTAAGGTGAAGTCGTAAATCTGCATACTCTAGGGGGAAAAAAAAGAAATTTCTAAGTATGAATGATAACAAATAAAATGTACATTTAAATGTACATTTAAAGGTTCACGGTCCTGGAATGATCAGTGTTAAAATTCTCCCATATACAGAAATGATTGGTATACATAAGCTGGAGTTGAAGTTAGGAGTTTTTTATTATATGAACGCTTTCTATTTAGTTGGTTCTGCTAATTGTGTGATATGTGAATTCAATTAAGACCTTGGGACCTCTTGTTTCTTCATCAGCTAAATAAGAGCCACCTTTTCAAATTTATTATTCTAAGTCTAAATATACTGTATATATAAGTCCTTGGCTAAATATAGACAATGCTTGCCTCAGTTAAAATATAAATGAAGTAGTTTATCTTTAATAGTTCCTTTATTTCTGCTTGTTGCATTTCCATTGTTACTAACGACCAGAGCCTCTTGCCACTCTAATTTTGCCGCATGCAGACTATCGTAACATTTATCACTCTCCAGATTTTCCCAATTCCTCCACCTTTCCAAACCTACCTGTCTTTTCATACTTCAGCTCTAGCCTGAATGAGTCCAAATGTGTTAAAGTCTAATTTGTTAAATAAGAGCATTGTGTTCCCTCTCTTTTCCAAATGGTGAAACACTGAGCATCTCTGACTACTTCTGAGATTGTCTAGAGCAGGAGTTGGCAAACACTTTCTTAAATATTTTTTAGGCTTGCGGGGTTATATGGTTTCTGTTGCAATTATTCAGTTCTTTTGAATTCTTTTTTTTTTTTTTTAAGATTTTATTTGTTTATTTGACAGAGAGAGAGATCACAAGCAGGCGAAGGGGCAGGCAGAGAGAGAGGGGGAAGCAGGCTCCCCGTGGAGGAGAGAGCCCCATGTGGGGCTCGATCCCAGGACCCTGAGATCATGACCTGAGCCAAAGGCAGAGGCTTTAACCCACTGAGCCACCCAGGTGCCCCTTCAATTCTTATTCTTTTTTTTTTTTTTTAAGATTATTTATTTATTTATTTGTCAGAGAAAGAGAGATAGAGAGACAGAACACACAAGCAGGCAGAGTGGCAAGCAGAGGTGGAGAGAGAAGCAGGCTCCCTACTGAGGAAGGAGCCTGATGCGGAACTCGATCTCAGGACCCTGGGATCATGACCTGAGCCGAAGGCAGCAGCTCAACCAACTGAGCCACCCAGGCATCCCTCAATTCTTATTCTTATAATAAATTATAAACAAATGGATGTGGTTGAAAAGTAGTAAAACTTCCTTTAGAAAACAGAAAATAGGCCTGAGGGCTTTAGTTTGTTGACTTCTGGCCTAGAACAATAGTTATTACTCTGTGGTGTGTGGTCCTGTTGAGGTTCCATGAGAGCATGAAATTGCATGAAAAACATTACAGGCCTATTTTTTAATGAAGAGATGATTTATATTTTTATGAGATTCTGATAGTGTACACGACACTAAAAGGGTTAGGAAGAACAGGAGTAGAGAATAAAGTTCAAAGTGGCCAACTCTTGTTCAAGCCTGTGCTTTCATCCTACTTCCTACTTCCTACTTCCCTCCCCACTGAGCTTATCACCTAGGCACACTGATCTTCTAGTCATTGCTCAAATATGCCTTGCACACTCAATCCTGTGCTTTTCCCCCCAGGTAGCGTCTCTGCCTGGAATGTCAACACGCCTGGGATTTGGGCCCACTCTTTCAGTCATGGCTCCAACGTCAACTCCTTGTGAGGCCTACCTAGACTTCCCCAGGCAGCCATTCGAGCCTCTATGTTTCTGTAGTGCTACCTGCTTCCTACTTCAGAGCTGACGTCCTAGAATAAATAAATACTATTGGCCACTTTGTTCCCCTGTCTGTCTCTCCACGATTTTTGTCCCAATTCCATGTTGGGGGACTGGGTCTCTTCACCACGGTACTCTTTTTATAGCATAATAACTGACATATAGTTGGTGTTTGAAATGTTTGCTGAAAGAATGTGAGCAACGGTGGGTCTGTGAGGGGGATAGGTCCATATTGGTCGGGTAAGAAGCCATTTGAGAAAGTCAGTAAGCTTAAGAGCCTCAAGACTCAAAGGAAACTAACTATAAAAAGCCTCAAATTTTACTTATTCTTCAGAATCATCCTGCAGCGTGAAGGAACATATCTTTTTGCGTGGTTAATAAATACTAAAGAGACATATCTGGTCCTCCAGATATATTAAACCATTTTCCTGCATCCAGGTCAGCTCTATTATAGATAAAGAACAAAGAGCACAGAGGATAAAATAATGGGCTGGCTTAATTGCTGAGGGAAGTAGTTTTGTAGGGGAAAGTAAATTCTTCATTCATGAAAATGCAGTATACCTATACTGAGTCCAGAAATCAGTTTTAAGTTCTAGATAAATAACATCCTACCAGTGCTCAAAAAATGAAGTTAATGCCAATGGATTCCAGTACCACCTTTCTGCATAATAACATAAATTGTAATTTTTCAATTCTTGTATGATAAAAAGGGTTAACTAATGAATTTTTTTTGTATAATCATGATCTCTCATAGCCATTGTACACTGGATGCCTTAAGCTGTAGACAGTCACAGTTTAGCAGAGATAACACTGAAGATCTGCTAGACTAAAAGATACCCAACAGTCACCTGAGGTTTCAGATTACCAAGCCCCATCCCAGAGTTTATGAATCAGTGTGTCTGGAGTGGGACCTGGGTATTTGGATTTCTAGTAAGTTCTCAGATGATGCTGATGGGTGGTCTGAGGATGGCGCTTAGAGAAGCAGTGAATTAGACTAACCTACATGTAAGTTATTCAGGGACTACCGGCAAAGAGGAAGTCAGATAAATAAGTAAAAAACAATATAACAAGGATTTTGTATGTCTGAACATAGAGGGAGGTTGCCCACTTAAGCCCGACGATGAAGGGACAAAGCAAATTTAAACTGAGTCTTATTGGCCAGGTAGGTATCTGTCTGCTCTGATGATGAGTCAGGGCTGGGACAGGGCTGGGAGAAGCATTCCCAGCCCAGAGAACAACAGGAGCAGGAGAAAGCAAGTGGGAAGCTGGTAAAAAGGAAACTGAGGAGAGCAGCAATAAATGAGGATATGGACTAATTAGAGAGGACAAGGTTACTGTTCTCCATGTATTTTATGAAGTTGCTGGTTTAATGCAGCTCTTAAAGCTAAGTTGCTACTAGTCATTATTTGTCTCACCTTGTTTGTCTCTACAAAATGATCTCTTTTTAGGCACCATTCAGCCTAGTACAAATCATGTAAATTCTCAGGGCTTTAGTTTTGTCAAGTGTGATTTTGGGGGTAATTCTACTTTCGGTGAAACGTTTATTTTAAGGATGAATTTTAAGGTGGTGGCTGATGTCACTTCACTTCCCTGTTTGTTGTTATGATTCCTACCTACGGTAGCTCTTAAAAAAAATTTTTTTTTAAAGATTTTATTTATTTATTTGGCAGAGAGAGAGAGAGAGAGTACAAGCAGGGGGAGCAGCAGGCAGAGGAAGGAAAAGACTCCCTGCTAAGCAGGGAGCTCGCTGTGGGGACTCAATCCTAGGACCCTGGGATCATGACCTGAGCTGAAGGCAGATGCTTAACTGACAGAGCCACCCAGGCACCCTATAAAATATGAGCATCGGATACAGGCAAGTCCTTGATAACCTGTATACGGGAGATGTTATCAGAATGAGTGTCCCCTTCATATTCCTAACACAGAGCAGATTTTCATTTAAAACAGGATTAGTCACTTATTTGGATTCTTGCCTAACGATATTATGTGAAGGAGACTTTACTGTATTTGACTGACTCTTTGTTAAACTATATGCACTGAATACTATGTATATGCATATGTATACACACACATATATAAGCAGTCCATCTATAGGTATATGTGTAGATATATGTACTTATAAATATAAAGTCCATAATTTCCACATACTTATTTTTTTATATTTTATACTCCATTAGAAAATAAGGATATTAGAAAGTTTAGCATTTTCTTACCCTCATTCCTTCAAATCTAGATAAAGCTCTTAGAGGTCTTAAAGCTCTAAGTGTCCGAAGGGATTTGATGGGGCCAAGGTCTGAGTAGCCAAGAGTGCTTGCAACTAAAGTAACCAAAGAAACCTACAAAAAAATAAAATTTTTGTTAGTTATTTCAGTGTAATAGTAAAGCCCAAAGAGGAGAAGTCAATTTCAAAGATCACTAAGAGCAGATCAACAAGAATAATATTCTATATATTGAGCTGTCTAGTCATTGCCTAAAAATAGATAAGATGAATGAATGCTTTTGTAAGGAAATAGCTTTAAAGGAAGGCTAATGAAAATAAAAAGAAATAGAAAGAAAGTAGGCTATTTCTTATATCTGAATAAAAATCACACAAGCTTTTCACAATTTCTGTCATCAATGATTATGTACTTGCTTATTAATTCTGAACTTATGCTGGATATATTTAATCAGAGATGCTGTTCATTTAATTTGAGCAACTTATGTTACCCATATATGCTGTACATTTAATTAGAGCAACTATAAAAATTTCAGTTATAATAAAACCTAGGGCATAACAAAGTGTGTGATTCTGAAGTTAAGTCATAAGACTGTGGCTCTGACTCAATCAGATGATCTAAGTCCTAGTATAAACCTTATTCAAAAGCATTTTGAAGACTCATGATTTTGAGATGGAGCTATTTCCCCACAAGATTTTTCTGCCTTGCAGTTTCTCAAAACTGGCACCAAAGATTTACCTAGTAATAGTGGGAGAAATGTCAATTGTATTGAAGAGAGCACAAGAGTATGTGATCTCATTGGCTTTACAATAAACACAGGCATGCAGAACTTCATCATCTTAGACCTGCCACAATGACCATAACCAGTACCCAACAGAAATTTGTGTTCTTATCACAAACTATCTTTGAAGAAAGAACATGGACAGAAATAAAATCAATACACATTCTGGTAAGAGAGTAACGAGCTCCTCAATGACCTTACCTCTTGATCTGTAAACACTTTCAGTTTCTGAGTAAGTTCCATTTAAAATATTCATTTGTTTTTACACTGTGTACCAGGAAGCAATGTCTAAAAACAATGGCTGATATATAGCTCTTCATTATGAATTAAGTACTGACTAAAAGATTAAAATTTTCCAGGGAGGATTAGTAATACCTGAGAATCAACCTCCTTATATTTAACTATTGACAGAGTAGAAAAATTCATTGCTCACAAGTTCACTGCTCCTGCTATCAGAGACAAGGAAACTGATTATGAATCAAGGTGTGTTGAAGTGTTTTGTTCTCATCCAGTTGCTTCCAAATGTCTTAATATAACATTGTATCTTTTTAAGTCTTTATGCTACATATCCAACAGAACTAATCCTCCCTCGTATCATTCTGAAATTCACCCAAGTCATTAAGGTCCATTATTTTCCAGTTAAGTACACTTAAGAAAATATGCTCTTTAATTAGAATAGCAAGTATTCTTTTTAATCAGGAAAAAAAAAGTTTTTAAATGTCTATTATAATGGGAATAACCCTTACCGAAATGGCAGACCTAATTTCCAAGCCACTGTTAGGTGTCATGATATTGAATATAATAGATACATATTATTGAGAAAACTAGAGATTACTCTGTAAATGAGAAGATATACACACATCTATTTATCTATGCATACATATGTATATACACAGTATATGCCAATACTGATGACTAAGGCTCAGGCAAACAAATTTCAGTTCAAGAAGCCTATGGAAATCCAACAAGTCCACCCTGTGAATATCAAATTAGATCAGTGGTTCTGAAACCTCAGTATGCATCAGAATTATCTGGAAGGCATATAACAACAGTGTTCTGGGTCCCAACACCTGAGATTCTAGTTGAGTAGATCTTGGGTAGGTCCTGAGAACTAATAAGTTCCCACCAATTTGTTGGTTCAGGGATTGTACTTTCAGAACAATGCTAGATAACTGGTTCAATTCTTGAGAAATAAAATCTTGGGTCCTCCTCCAAATCTGCATCACTAAATTTGCATCTCTACCAGCAAGAACGTTGTGTCCAGCTTTGCTCTCCATGTTACATTATAAAAATATTACATATGGAATATATATTATATATAATATGCATTTGTGTTTGCATGTACATTTACTTACTTTTTCTCAAAATATTAAATAACAGTTCAAATTGAAGCTATATATCTGAGTTCTGTATATTCCATACTCTTAAATATTAAGGTTCACCAGTTCAGATTTTCAAATACAAGACAAAATAATTTCTGCTATGAAATGGACTTATCTCTTTCTTAACCTAAAATAAATTCAATTGTATGTATAAACTTTACTTTTGCAGACTGAGTGATGAAAATAACTATGTTTGTGATAATATTATTAAAGGTTTTTTAATATCTTAAATATTTTATAACTTTTAAAAGACCCAATCGTATTAAATGGTTAAGAGAAAAGAAAAGAAATAACCTACATTCCTTCTATCATTTCTTCTTATTCTGGTTAGCCTTTCTTTAAATCTATTATGGTACAAAAGCATCTATCTTACTGTTTATTTTTCTAGCCAGTAACTAGGTAACATATATATAAAAGTAAATTAAAGAACAATCAATATGGAATCACTAATATAAGGTCTCAAAAATTACAGATCTCACAGAGAAGGCCTAAGAGAACATAAGAGGTGTAATGTATAGCTATACTAAAAAAAATTGTTTTTTGTACATCACTGATAGAGAAAACAAGAGTGTTATTGCTTATAATATTTTATATATTGAGCTGTTAAAAAAGAGTTCACTGAGCTTGCTTTTTCTTTTTTCTTTTTTTTTTCTTTATGGTGTTATATCAGTCACCATACAGTACATCATTAGTTTTTGGATAACAGTTGAGAAACTGAACTTCTGAATAGATATGATGAGTTTTGGTTTAATTTTGTAGTCAGATTTGGCTATTTATAGTCATGCTTACTTGTAATTTTGATTTCTCTGAATGATGCCATATTTATCTTTTCTGTAAAGTTTGATGATGCAAACTCTTGGTTAAACAAGTGTTAGAGCACTTGTTAGCACTATAAACATTCACATATTGCCCTCTAATTCCACATCAGATGGAAGACAAATCTCTAAGAATTGTAATACAACTCCCTAGCCACAAAGACTAGATTTTATAAAATCTAGAATTAGTAGAAGAAGGAAAAAAAATAAATCATCCTAAGAAAAATTAGATGGGGAAGTTGAGGCCATGAATTAATTTAAGATAGCAATTTAAAATAATATAAAATATAATAATATAATTATTATATGTGATATATTATTAAATTATACCATTAAGATATAAAATAAATTTGAATATGCTAAATAAGAATAAATTGAAAAACTGAGTGTTGTACCATTTCTATTTGAGATGCCTTAATCTCACAGTTGTTTTAGGATTCCTTTCTTATTTCAATAAGATTCCTAAAAAATATTTTGCTCTGTTAAAAATAACACATAAGCTAAAGAATTCTTATATATTTTCCATCACCCAAATATTGAATGGTTCTCTGAATTTATTACTTGAAATTGCCAATGCCTATTTTTCTGCTTCCCTGCCACTCTAGAAATAAAGGGTAAGTTGGATGTTTCAGGTGGGGACAAGAGTTCCAACTCATTTTGGTTTTCTCTCTCCTTGTGACAGAGGTAAATATATTGAAATTCCCCCCCTGTTATTGAAATTCCCCACTGTTATCCCCCCCCAACTCCTTAACCCAGAGTTGTTAAGCTTTAGCACAACCATTTTACATAACTCTCAGCTAACATATCAGGCAATTTGATATATCCCTTGTCCTCTTTTATTTTCTAATTTTATATTGTTAAAAAAATCAATGTTTTATCTTTTTAAATTGTGCCTCTGCCCATTTCCATTCCCACTGTCACCACCTAGTTTTTCATTGAATATCAGTAAAATGATATTCAAATCGTGTATATATACACGTACATAAAACCACATTTTCTCTGATTGCAGAAAACTTATGCACAAGTAAGTTATAAAGGTTAGAATGGGGGGCGCCTGGGTGGCTCAGTGGGTTAATAAAGCCTCTGTCTTCGGCTCAGGTCATGATCCCAGGGTCCTGGGATTGAGCCCCGCGTCGGGCTCTCTGCTCTGCAGGGAGCCTGCTTCCTCCTCTCTCTCTGCCTGCCTCTCTGCCTAGTTGTGATTTCTATCTGTCAAATAAATAAAATATATTAAAAAAAAATAAAGGTTAGAATGGTACAAGAAAGAATTCATATTCACTGCAGAATTTCTCTTTTAATACTCCTTATAGAAATAGTTCTACTGGTTATATTAATATTTCAAAAATACCCATAAAGCTATAGTCTGAAAGTACAAAAATCTAAACAAGATTAAAATATGATAACAAACAACATTAGTGAAGGTTCTCAGAATACTTATTTGTAAGATAAATCCAACCTACATCAACAATTAAGAAATCCAGCCAACACCAGGCATTGGTGAAATACGTTTTATAACCATAAGCTACCCATTTTAGAAGCATTTCCAGAATGAAGACATAAGTGAATATCTTGTCAGCATACTCCAGGATAATCTTAATGGTCTTTTTCTTTTCAATATATATATCTTCAAAAGCCTGTGAAAATAGGATTCAAATTTCAATTCACGTCCAACTTAAAGTTTATGATTCATAACAAAAGCATGAAATGAAATTCTGATGGAGAATTCTATGCTGAAGGATAAATACTATTATGTACTAGCTGACTTTCTTCTGGTTTACAGCTACTAGGTAACACTTACTAGTATGTACCACTGGTCACCACAGGTTAAAGGGTGCAAAGAATAAAATTATCTATAGTCCTCTAAAAGAACCATGATCTCTGATAATTGCAGCAATTTCTACTTCATCTGACTCCCATTTATCTCTCTCCAAATTGGATGAATCCTGATAATGTAGGACATGATTCCCAGATCAGCCGGTTACATAGACCTTTCTCACCCTGTACTCTCCTTCACACCCACTAGTAGGATTTGGAAACCTCCTTCAGTTCTTATATGCTTATGCATTCCCAGTGCCTAGAGCTGCGTCAAAACCACAGCAGGAGGTAAGGGAGTTTGCTGAATGAATGAGTAGTAAGTCTTGATGCTGAGTACTCTTGATGCCTGGGTACACCTTGTTCTGACTAGTCCCAGAGCTGGAAACAAGACTCAGCCTGCAGGGCTCCTGGCTAACTTCCAGGACTACTTCCATGGATATGGGAGCAAAGAGGCAAGGACATCATTATGTGATCTCTATCCAATGTGGGGTGTAGGTTTTACTGTTACTCATTTCAGCTACCACTCATTTGTTTCTACACAGTGTGTCCTCTCCTTTTTGAGGATCCAGAAATCAGTGGAAAGATATGGTTGGTTTTGATTTTAGAGCTCAGTTAAGTTATGGGTCTGTCATATAATAGCGTTTGGACATGAAACAACTTTTACACTCCCCACCCAACTTCTTCATTGGCAAAATAAGCAAAATTATCATTATTTCACAGGATTGTTTAAAGATTAAGTGAAAAAACTATACAAAGATCTTGAAACATAATAAATATGTACTAACTTGGTTGTTACCTTTTGTTTGTTTTATAGGCAAGTATTTAAAAAATCTAGCTTAGTTAGCAAACTATGAGTAAAAACAGCCATTTCTTAAAATACCTTTCCCTTTTCTTCATCATATGATTCATTTGAATTTCAATTTTCTTTAAAGATTTTATTCATTTATCTATTTGAGAGAAAGAGAGAGCACCAGAGAGCACACAGGTACCTGAGCAGAGGGAGGACCCCAGGGAGAGGGAAAGAGAGAATTTCAAGCTGACTCCAGGCCAAGTGTGGAGCCCAACATGGGGCTTGAACTCATGACCCTGAGATCACGACCTGAGCCAAAATCAAGAGTCTCACACTGAATCGACGGAGCCACACAGACCCTCTAGAATTTTAGTTTTGAGAGTGCCTTTTGCCAAAAAATGTCATCTTCCTTTTTAGACAGTTTGAATAAGGGATTACTCTAAACTTTTCATTAATTTTTTTTCTCTCTTTTCTAAGTCTCAGTCACATGTGTGACTCAGCATGGAATAAACTTCTAGTAGCGATTAGGAATACAAGATAATGTAGACGTTGTTGAGATTCCTACTTGCATTTCACCAGACAAGAGGAGCACATTTTTCTTACTCATCTCTGATTTAGGAGAGGCCAGCCCTGCAGCCTCTGAGCATCCTTTCATGTCCTTGTTCAGTACGCCAAGAAGGCAAGGTCCTGACTTGCTCTTTACTCAGGGCTGCTTTTGCAACAGGCAACCCTGGGGGATGAGACAGTCTCTGTCTGGGACAAAAAAACAAAGTTGCTTACTGCTTTCTTTAAAAGGATAGGGTTTCCTAGGGCATCTGGGTGGCCAACTCTTGATTTTGGCTCAGGTTATGATCTCAGGGTTGTGAGACAGAGCCCCACATTGGGCTCCAAGCTGGGCGTGGAGCCTGCTTAAGATTCCCTCTCTCCCTCCCCGCCCCTCCCTTCCTTAAAAAAAAAAAAAAAAAAAGACTCCCTAATTGAGTGCTCTTCAGCTGTGATGCTACTCCATTGTGTGCGTGCCATTAATTTATCCCCTTACCAGGCCCTCGTGAGACTTGGGGACAAGATGAACCAACACAAACATGTTGAAGTTCATATGGGTTTCAATGTCATGAGTAATAAAATCCTCTGTCTCTTGACTTGAATATATGATGCCATATATTCTAGTGGCATCCATGAAATAGCAAAAGGTTAACTTCTTATAAAAATCCAACCCCAGATCCATGAAGACTATCTGTGAGACAATTTACAAAGTGCTTGAGTACTCTGTTTCTAGTATAATGGAATTTCCAGTGGTATCTCTAGCTGAAACTGGGCTTATAATGGTTCATCTCTGTTTGTGTGCGCAGGAGAGAAAAATAAGAAAAGGCTCAGGGAGTTTGTAACTCTCCCAGGTCCCTTTCAGCTCTCATAGAAAGTGCGTGGTATATATACAAGAATGAGAAATATGTTCCATTATCACGCTAAAGTTAGTTTGTTTTGTAAGATGCTTCATAAACTGGCACTGCCCATCTTTGTCACAGTACCTATGGCCACCACTCTCCTCCCTGTGTTTGCTCTTCCTCTAACGTCACTTTCTACAACTTGGAAACTTTTAATTTCCTGAATGCCTCATGATGTTTTCTGCTTCCTTGTCTCCATACACTTGTTCTTCAGCCCACCCCATCTGGCTGGAAAATTCTAGTCATCCTTCTAGATCTTGCAAAACGTCAACTACTTTTCTGAAATTCCAAGCGGACAATCATTCATCTCTTGCTAAAGAGTTTTTTTTATCAAGCATATTCTTCACTTACAAACACATCCCAGCTCTGTAATCACCTGTGCCTTTCTCCCCAGTGGTCTCTGAACTCCTTGAGAAAAGTATCTGGATCTTATCCACCTTTGCATTCAAGGAAGCATGTCCTACATGCCTGGCATGTAGTAGTGCTTACCAAATATTTACTGAACTAAACTAAAATTTTGTCCTAGCCCTAATCATAGGAATTCATTTTTAGGTAAAACAACTTTCATATTTTTATCCTCCAACTCGTTTATTAAAAATACTGACCAAAGGGGTGCCTGCATGGCTCAGTGGGTTAAAACCTCTGCCTTCAGCTCAGGTCATGATCCCAGGGTCCTGGGATTGAGCCCCGCAACGGGCTCTCTGCTCCGCAGGGAGCCTGCTTCCTCCTCTCTCTGCCTGCCTCTCCGCCTACTTGTGATCTCTGTCTGTCAAATAAATAAATAAAATCTTTAAGGGGGAGCGGGCTATGGACATTGGGGAGGGGAGGCGAACCATAAGAGACTATGGACTCTGAAAAACAACCTGAGGGTTTTGAAGGGTCAGGGGTGGGAGGTTGGGGGAACAGGTGGTGGGTGATGGGGAGGGCATGTTTTGCATGGAGCACTGGGTGTTGTGCAAAAAGAATGAATACTGTTACGCTGAAAAAAATTAATAAAAAGGAAAAAAAAAATACTGACTCGAGTGATTGCTTTGGCTGTCATATAACTTACCAGAGCTCCACTGCTGAGCAGGATCATGAGAACAATAAAGCTTTCAAACCAACTGTGTTCAACTATTCTGTAGCAGGTTTTCCTGATGTTCCACCAGATTTTTCCTTTCCCTGACTCTATGTCAACTTGGCAGCATGGGAACCTCCGCACACAACCTGACAAGAGAGACAGGCATGAAAAATATTGATATTTGGAATAAACAGAATGCTTATGCAAAGCTTTCTCTGTGATGGCCCTCAACTGAATAATTTCTAACACACGGCAGTTTTGAGTAGATTCAACTTGAATAGATTCAACTAAAAATAACTTGTCAGTTATTTCTAACTTAAAATGTATTCTGTACTTCCTTGATTTCTCATCATTCTCCTCCTAAGTGTTTAAACTACTTATTTTTTTTTCATTATTGCAGTCCTAATACTGTGCTGTTACATGACGAACAAGGAATGAATGAATATTAAACTAAAATCTGAGGACAAAATGCTTTTCAAGATGTTCTTTGCTGATAAATTAATTTTCCTTGATGTGGAGTTCATCTACAATTTTCAGATACTTCCACTCTATAAAAAAAAAGGCTCTTCAGAAAGCTTCAGTCCTAGATAATCTTAAGAAAATTGGTATGTTTCTAAAATTATGTTCAGAAGAAAACAATTTTAATTAGAAGATGCAGGGAAAACTGTTTCAAGTACTTTATGTTAAAAACAACTCTGCCTTTGGAACTCTAGGCATAGAACATGCTGCTATGATAAGCTGAGGAACATTTTATTTACAATGTTTTAGGTTTATTCATTCATTTCTCCATTAAACATTTATTGAGTATCTTTTATATACTTAGTTATGTATACAGTTTCCTCTCCTTGGGGGATTTATTTTTGGTTTTGGTTAGGCAGATAGGGATAGAAATAAATGCGTGTAACTGGAGAAGCCAACTAAAATCATAAATATGAAGGGGCTATTTTGGTAGCATGGAAAAAGTCTACCTCAGCTGGCTCGTTTGCTGAGGAGAGACTGGAAGAGGCTTTGTGGAAGAGACAGAGCCTGAACTGAGGCAAAGTACTAGCCAAAAAGAGTAGAAGTGGAAATATAAGCCAAGAAGGAGCAAAATGTATTGTACATAGGAATTATGAGCAGTTCAGAATTGTGACGAAAGCAAAGTGTACACAGTAGACATGGGTGAGAAATGAGGTTAGGGAAATGGGTCAGATTATGTAAAGCATTTTCCCCCACATGAAGGAGTTTGGTCTATATCCTATAGATGTTGAGGAGTAAGTGAAGTGTTGTTAGCAGAGCGTGATACAAGCAGATACAACTTAAACTGATGTCTCCAACAGCTGAATGGAGGATAAATTGGAAGAAAAAAAAAAGAATGTGAAAGTATAGGAAGATTCTGAGCCAGAAGACCATTTGAGATTCTGGTTCAGTAGTCTTAATAAGAGAGACAGGTCGTGGCAACTCTAGTTAGGAACTAGAACAATAATAGATTGAAGACATGTCTGGCAGGTAAAATCAGCAGGATTTAGTGACTTGTTGGAGATGAGATATAAGAGAAAAGGAGGATCCCAGAACAGCTGGATAAATGTCAAGAATGACATGAGCAGGTGCAGGAGCTACTTGGCAGGCAAGGAATTTGGGATGCTGGTTGGGACTTCCAAATACAAATATCCTGTAGCTATTTGGAGGTCTGAATCTGACGCTCAGGAGGAAAGACTGGGCTAGAAAATGAGAGTTTTTGAGGTCACACACGCACAAAAACCGTATTTTAGGACCAACCAAGAAAAGGCTCATAGACAAGGGCCAAGTCTGGAGCATTCCAAAACAGTAATATTAAGGAACAGAATGCAATGGCATGCTGAAGCCAGCTCATTTAGGTTCTTAATAATGACTCATCATTCAACTGTCAGGCATTTTGGCAACAAATTGCTACACTTGTTAAATGAACCGATTATCAAAAGTTAAATTATATGAACTTAAAATTACAACTTACTTTTAAAAAGACAATAAATCCTAAAAACATATCCCATTCCAATCATTTAACTATTATCTATGCTGTTGAGTACATTTCTGTCTTCTATCTGGGTCATGGAAAATATGTTATACTGTTAGACTATTGGCATCTCTTCCCGACTCCACATTTGGAGAAAACCTATTAGTAGTCTGAAATAACCCACAGTGAGGATCTTTATACCACAAAAGTCATCAAATGTTATACACCAGGGCTTGCTGATTTTCTAGAATATACTTAACAAGTAATGCAGGAAATGTTAATAAAATATGTAAAATAGTAATTGTCATATTTGTAGTCATGACACTGGAAATAGCACAAAAATTGAGGAAATATTCTTTCATTATTCAAATTCTAGCATCTGAGATTTGCAAACCTCATTGATGAATGAGTGCAATTTTGACATATAGTTTCTTTGTCTCACTTTCACTTTACTGATCAACATAAATGAAATTACCAACCAACCTTCAGGTAAAAACTATACTTGTCATCAACTGCAATCACTGATTATCTATCATTGCAAAATTTTGGTAAAATTTAACAAAAGAATTCTGTGAGAATCAATGAACTATATGAAATGTGCAATAAGGAATATTGCCTATATTATTATTGTAAATCATGCACCAGAGATCCCGTATATCAGTAAAATATATAGTCAACTATAAAAGTACATATGCATACTGTCTCTTTTTTTGGAGAACCGGTTGTTAAACAGCCACCTGTACTCCACCAGGACAGGTGGAATAAGAAAAAAATTTTTTTAATTAATTAATTAACTAATTAATTATAAACATATAATGTATTTTTATCCCCAGGGGTACAGGTCTGTGAATCACCAGGTTTACACACTTCACAGCACTCACCATAGCACATACCCTCCCCAATGTCCATAACCCCACTCCCCCTCTCCCAAACCCCCTCCCCCCAGCAACCCTCAGTTTGTTTGTGAGATTAAGAGTCACTTATGGTTTGTCTCCCTCCCAATCCCATGGAATAAGAAAATTTTGAAGGAGAAAGAGACAGAGTAGAAATGGGAGAGATGTATAAGGGGCTGCAGTAAAAAAAAAGTCAGAGAGTAGAAAGTTTCATAAAGGGCAGATGAATAGAACCACAACCAAGAAAGACCCAGAAACATAATGACTAAAATTTCAAAAGACAAATTTCAAAAACTAAAGATGATTTAAAAAAAAATACCATAATTGGTTTGAAGAAGAGGAAGAACTGAAAAAAAGAGGAACTATAATTAATTGTTCTATTAAAAATTTTTCTTTCAGAACCCCTGTGTACTATTTGTGGGGATATAAAACTGGTGCAGCCTCTGTAGAAAAAAGTATGGAGGTTCCTCAAAAAGTTAAAAATACCATATGATCCAGTAATTCCACTACTGGGTACTTACCCAAAGAAAATGAAAACACTAATTTAAAAAGATACATGCACCCCTATGTCTATTGCAGCATTATTTACAATAGCCAAGTCCATTGATAGACAAGTGGGTAAAGATACGGTATATATGTATATCTTGGGTTCTTACCCTTCCATAAAAAGGAATGAGATCTTGCCATTTGTGATAATATGGATAGATCTACAGGGTAGTCTGCTAAATGAAATAGAGAAAAACAAATACCATATGATTTTACTTACATGTATGATATAAAAAACAAAACAAACAGATAAGTAAACATATAAAAAGCAGAAAGAGACCCATAAATACAGAGAATAAACTGATGGTGGCCGATGGTGGCAAAGGAGGGAATGGGCAAAACAGGTGAAGGGAAGTGGGGGGGTACAGGCTTCCACTTATGAATTAGTCACAAAGCATCGGAAATATAGTCAATGATATTATACACAAGAGCACTGTATGGTGACAGGTGGTAGCTATACTTGTGGTGAGCATAGTATAACATATAGACTAGTTGTATCACTACGTTATACACCTGAAACATTTTGTGCCAATTACATTTTCATATTAAAAAAAAAATCACTGAAAAAAAGTTTTTCCTTCAAATTAGAGGGAAGATAAAAAGAGGGGGAGAGCATTTTTTAGGCACTTGTTTCAGAGGTTTACAAGACAGGCATTTTGAAAAATAATTTCCTGTTTTGTTTAATTAAAAAATATTGAGCCTATCAAGTAATAACTTCAGAGAATCATAAAGTATGTGCCCTGAATCAGAACCAGAATTCTTTTGAACTATACTGTTCAGGCAGTGTCTTATTATGGTTTCTTTCATGATCCAACTAATATGAAATTAGTTCATTGATCCAGGTAATAGGAGGTTCATCTGGCACTTTAATTTCCAGCACTATAGGAATGTAGCAAGCTGTGTTCCCCACTCCCCCCCAAACCCCACCAAAGTCTCTGGTGTTTTTGCTATTGTGTCTTTTATATATATTCCTGTCCTTTCTCTCTGGAAGCTTTTAAGCTCCCAGAAGACTAAAACTGCATGAGTTATGCCCTTCCTTTCTGTTCATGATACTTACCATAGTCCTTACATACACAGTTTAATGAGTCATGTATAGTTGATTCAAAAAAACATAATCCCCCCCGAGAGAGTTCTAAATTAATCCAAGTATTAGTAATGATCTGGAAGTTCAGATCTCTGAACTTTCTGCAACTTCGAGAATTTACAGAAAGATTGAATGGGGGAAAAAGAAAACAGGGTGCATAAAAAAATGTACATATGCTTTCATTTAACCCACATTAAATTATAGTTAACATGACTTAAGATCCGAATGAATTTACCTTCACTGTTTAAAACAATTAGTTTACATCTCAAATGTATTTAATAAAGTTAGAATATTTTATAAAATCATGTGGGAAAATAGTAAAAAGGTAGACCCAAAAGTGGGCTCCCAGATCATCTCTTCCTGGGTGAAAGAAAACACCAGAAGGAGTGAAAAAATTTAAGAAGGACTTAGTTTTTTACATTAACTTAATGCTTGAGACTTTAGAATTTATCTCAATATAAAAACAAATACCTTGCACAGAACTGAATCTATCTGCCTCAAGTAAAATTACCAGAGGAGAAAGTTTCCCTTTAGAATTTTACTATCCAAGATTTGTGTCAGTCTTAAAACTGAAGAGAAATATTATTCATAGGATTGAGGTAAGAAAAGGGACCACACATTCTAATTAGAAAAGTACACTTTTTATCTGAGATGAAGGTTGATAAGTTTTGCCCTCGGGATTTATCACACCTCAGAGTTTCTCACTCTTACTCTGCGGCAGAAGTGTTCGACTGCCTTTCTGGTTTTTATGCAAAGGCATATCCTAAGAGATTTCCAACCCAGCTGGTTAGCAATGTTATCACATCTTCTTTTTTAAAGGGACTATTAATTAAATGTAAACATAACAGAGAACCTCTCAAACATTTTAATGGGTCCCCATGGGTAAAGGCTATTTCTTTTGGGTGGTTTCATTAATTTGTTCTCGTGATGCATTTCATAAAGTCTATACTGGGTTTCATCATGTTAAACCAGTGCTCCCCACCCCCATGCCACAAAAAAACTAATATCTCTAAATCTTCTAAAATCAGTGTTTTGTCCACATTTTCTTTAAAAAAAGACAAAAGTAGGAACAAGTTGAGTTGTTGTGTTCTTAAAGTTAGAATTACTTATTAGTTACTTTATAGGAAGCTGAATTCAGAACATTTGGGGGGGAAGTTGAGTTGGTTCCTTCTACCAAATTAATAGAAAATATATTATTTTATGGGAAAGAGGGTTTCCTACTCATAGCTTAATCCTGATTTTATAATTTGCTAACTGTATAATCCAAAAGGAATATAATGTAAAACCAAACAGAATCAGAGTTCTGTCATGTCAGGTTGCCACGACATGCCAAAGTAAGGCTAGTGAAGGACAGTAGTAGGTCTAGAGACAGACCCTGGCATCTTGAATTATAAAACTAATGCAACAGAACTAAGGAAAGCCTGGCATAAGAGGGAGGAGAAAAAGATGAAGAGGAATATGATGAAAATTAGTAGTGACAGTTATGAAATTGAAAAGGATTAATGGATGTGAGACAATGAACAATATCATTTTGGCGTTCATCTTCAGTGAAAACCCAATCCTCTGATGTAACTCTCATACTTCTTGTGATTTTTCTGCTGTCTTCCAGGTAACAAAAATCTCTGGAGGCCAAAGGCTGCTCTCAACTGCCATTGGTTTTAGCTCAGCTCTTGCAGACCTATCACAAACTGGTGAGAGTCATTTCCAATGTAAGTGAATGAGTTCTCAATTTCCCATCCTAACAAGCCCAAGTGTTTTGAAGTCTTTCTGTGGAAGACCTCTCCCAGTTTCTCAGGCCCCAAACTTGGAGTCGTCGTTGACTCTTCTTTCCCATTTTCACATTGGACCTGACATCCAATCCATCAGCAAATTCCTTTAACTTTAACTTCAAAATGTATTCAAAACCTCTTATTTTCATGTGGATTACTGCAGGAACATCCAAGAAGTCTCCCAGCATCTGTCAACCCATTTACTCTCAAGATGGCATTTTGAGACTTTTAAATGAGGTCTTTGTAATGTCCTTAAAAGCTCCTATGTTCTGGCCTCTACTACATCTCTGACCTCAACTTCTACCACTCTTACCATCTCTCAATCTCTATACTCACCCCTTAACTTTCCTCAAATATCGTGCATATCTCCACCCAGGGGTATGTGCCTTCATTACTTTGCCTAAAATACTCTCCCTTCCTACATTTGCATGGTCCACTTCAATTTTTTTAAAGGTCTCTGATCAAACGCTACCGTTTTGGAGAGGCCTTGACCACTCTACTTACATGATAGGAGCATCCTACCCTTTAACCACTATATTATTCTTTTCTTTTCACTTTTCCATAGCATGTATCACTTATCTGACCTACCGAATATTTATGTATGTATTTGGGCAAGAGACAGTGTTTTTTTCATTGCTCTCTCTCCGGTGCTCTAGCCTGGACTTGAAATACAGAAGGTGTTTAATGATTAGTTGCTGATTGGATGAAAGAATGATTAAGTGATAAAGGGTGAGAGGCTCCCCAAATTGGCTGTCCTGTTTGATTTATCAGGGTGAGCCTCTTAGCCTAGCAGTTCCCCTGAGTATAGAGTTTCCAGTGGTGCACAGCTGCTCAAAGTGATAGGACTCACGGATGTGTGTTTCCTCATAAATGTTCTTGTCTTTTTTCCTCCAAATTATGTATTTGTTTATCTAAGTTCTTATTAAGGTAGAACATATATTTAGTATAGTATACTAATTATAAATATATAGATTGATACACTCATCTCATAGGTAGGTCATGATATAACATTTTAAACACCTGGAAAGCACCCCCCATGTCCTTTCCCAATCTGTACCCTCTAGAAGTAGCTACTGGCTTCACTTCTACCTTTGTAAGTTTATTTTGCCCTTTCTTCTTCCACATCCCCTGCTTGACTGAGGTATAACTGAGAATTAAAAACTGTAAATATTTTAGGTATACAAATTGATAATTTGATATTACGTATCCATTGTAAAATAATCACCACAATCAAGCTAATTAACATAGCCCATCTTCTCACACAGTTACCAATTTCCTCCCTGTGTGTGTGGTGAGAATATTTGAGATCTACCCTCTTAGAGGTTCTCAAGTATACAATAGAGGATTGTTAAGTATAGTCACATTGGTGCACGCTAGCTCTCCAGAATGTATTTGCGCCTTGTGTAACTGAAACTTTGGCTCTCAGTAAATTTTCAGCAGTCAAGGCCAAAGACATCTGAAAATATGTTTCTATACTCTCTCCTATACACTAGACTCAATTTAGAAATTATGCATAACCTCAAAGGAATCACATAAATATTATCATTAGTGCTTTGTAGGATTAAAATAAACTTTTTTATGTAGTTTAATCTCATAAGATAGCATCTGCAGATTACAATACCTTAGCATTAATTCTTTCTGCAGGTTTAAGTTTTTCCTAAAGCCCTTTTCTAATTTGAGGCCATAATCTGATTGATAAACCCAACTTCTTTCTAGTTATCCTAGAATTTTAAGTCAGAGTCATTCATAAAATGGATAGAGGACATCTTGGTAGCATCTGCACAAATTTAATGGTGTTAATCAATTTAGTGAGAAATAGGCAACACTTGATGAAATTCTTAAACGTCTTTAATATGAACACTTCTAAAAGAAACTATGCATTTTGCTCATGGTATTAATTTCAGCAAACTTTCACAATTTTTTCATGATTTTCACAAATCTCACAAAATTTCTATCAATTGGGTATCATACTTGTTTGCTTCTCACATAAAATGGAATTTAGCTTTGTATCCAAAGAAAATTCATGCACCCAATGTAGTTTGGAGATATCTTTCTTTATTTGACAGGCATTTTGTTTACCACATGAGTGCTAGAGGAGGCTGGTTGAGAAAAATTATAGAGGATGAATGCAAGGTAATGATATCTACAAAGACCGATGCTGAGAGTAACAGATAGTAGTAAGTCATTAGCATCAACACTATTCTATCATAGCTTCTCCATGGAATTGTTAACAAAATATTTTTTAAAGTAAAAAAAGGAAAAGAAGAATGTTAAGAACTGTGGTGATTAATCTGTGTTATCTCATTCAATCTCCTGGATATCCCTATGATTCAGATGTTGTTGTTATATCTGTTTTACAGATCAGGCATCAAAGATACAAGATTTTAAAGTGTGCTCAGGGTCTCACAGAGTTAGCAGCAAACCAATTAGAACTCACGTTTATCAGGCTTCAAAGCTTGTGGTCTCTGTTATCATATTATACTGCAACTCTAGTATAGGTTTGTGTTTTTACTTGAATGACACCATATTCAATTAGAAAATACTGTACACTTCCATAGGTCAAGTTCAAAGTTACTACTTTGAATAAAATCCCTGAAACATTCCAGAAGTAGTAAATTCAGTAAGTCAGGAAGTGAAAAGGAATCAAAGGAGGTACTGTTAGAAAAGAATAGACTGAAGTGCAAAGGCTTTTAATTGCTATGTTAAGGACTTGGGGTTTTATCCTATAGACAAGGGTTCTCAGCTTCTAGTGTGCATCACAATCCCTGGGAGGGTGCAGGCCCTGCCCCAGAGTTTCTGATCAATTTGCAGTTTCTGTAATCAGTGTGGGGCTAGAAAAGAAGAGGTGAGGGCTGACCCCAAGTCTTTAGCTTGAGAGACAGGATAGATCATGATGTTACTAATGAGACAAAGATCAGAAGAAGCTATGGACTTTATAGGGGAGAACTCACTAAATTTTTTTAAAACTTATTATACTTGACATATTTAAAGGCAACCAGTGGAAATGACCAATGGGGAATTATAGTCATATCTGGAATTCAAGTGTGAGGTCGGGGGTAAAGATAACTATTTAAGAGTCAAATAACATAGAAATAGATGTCCGAGCTATAGACATGGATATAAGATAAAACCCCAAATACCAATAAATGGATGGCTAACCAACGTCTTGATTTTTCTCTTACCATCAGTAAAACAGGCCTCTGGCTCATCTGAATTTACAGGTTCAGCCTCCGCTTCTTCTCCTTCTCCTGGCAGAGGGTTATCAACTGTACTGCACTCAGAGGAACTTGACCGGTTCAGTCTCTAAAAAGAAATTCACCACCCCACCAGACAGTTCATTTAGGGGTCATTCAAATCTTATATTCAAGCCATATTTAATAAGCAAAGTCATGCAAAGTGTTGTGAAAAAAGATTAACAGTATGATGGCCATAAAAACGTATAAACACATATTGAGGTCAGGTAACCTTACAATACATCTATGCTTGATCTTTCTATCTACACATCCTGTGAAAAATAAATTTTATTATATTTAGTATGCTGACAAATATTTGGACAGAATTAGCACAAGGAAATTTTTGTAAACTATAATACTTGCAAAGTATTGGCCACATTTTTATTGTTTTATGTTTAATATAAATTTGTATACACCAATAATTATTATATTCAGACAACCAAGACCCTAGTAGAAATAGGACAAGTGCCGAACTGCCAATGCATGATAACTGAAAGATCATATCTGAAAGCTGGCAGAAAAGCTTGTTCATATTTAGAATTTTTAAAAAAGAAAGAAATTAGTGTAAGATGAAATCCAAACATATTTTTTCTATTATCTCTTGGATTTAAGACTATGTACCAGGATGATATAGATAGAAGGCTTTTGATCAAGACCAAAGAAAGTCAAATATTATATTGGAATCAGAATGCCAAAGACAATAGTAATTATTTCATCCAACACCACCCATTTTAGTATAAAATTTCAGGATACAGTTGAAAAGATCATAAAGTATTATCTATACTGTCAAAAGACAGTGGCTACCAAAGTGAGCACCACATGCAAACTCTGAAACAAATATTCAATGAAATTAAACATGGCAGACTCACACATGACAGGAATGAATTCATTGTCATTATGATCATACAATTGATCATAACACAAGTTTTTCCCGCCCAGAAATTTATGATCAAACATGATGTTTACAAACATACACACACACAGAAATTTTTTAGAAAAAATACATACAGCAACTGTAGCAAAACTCTGTCAATTTTTCCTAATATTGCTTTATAAGGGGTAGAGCATCACATCAATGGAAGAGTTCATTTTCATTCTCATTTGCTAAACGACATGTGAATATTGAAACTAGTAGTTATTACAGCACATGCTTCCCTTATTAAGATTACAGCTTTACTATTTTTTTAGAATAGCTCCACAAATACAAGTGTTAAAAGTAAGGAAATACTCATTTCCATTAAATTGATATCTTAACCTATTAATCTGCATTAATATCATAGGCCTAATCTGAAATTAATTTTTAGAGATTTACTGGGAAGCTTAAAGTGTTCGTTATTAGTACCACATTCTCAGTGCTATTATTATGACCCATTATTCAACATTAGTAAAAAAGACATCGATACATTATTGTACATAAGGAACGATGTAAGTAAAGTTCTTTATAAAGACAGTAAAGAATTATGAATACTCTAATACTTATAATCAACTGCCACTGGGGCAATACTCCCACCAGGTCAAAGAGTTTAATAATAGTATCAGTTATGAACAGTATCATTGTGAAATTTCATTTAAAAAGCAGACTTCTATTGAATGAATTCATCTAAAATGACTTTAAAATAAATAATTAAATTAAATTTAAAAAAAAAAGACTACATCGCTTTAGGTTAAATACTGTAATCTGACCTTGCAGTACAATAAAACTTTCTTATCTAAAAAAATAAATAAATAAAAAACAGAAAAATAAAGGAAATAGAAATCAATTATAAGTCTGAATATATTTAAGGTTTTAAAATACACATCACTCCAAGAAACAATGGGGAAATGTATAATTACTAATGCAGCCTACTGTGCCAATTATCACAAAAACTAATTTTGAGTATGATATCTAAAAAACGACAATTATTTGATGCCCTCAATTCTTGACTTCTCAGCTGAATGTGGACTATCACCAGGGAATTGAAAGAAAAGGTACTATGATTCTGTGGTGATGACACCAAGTCCTTCAAATGTGCAAAATGGATTATTGCCCTGGGTTTTGAGGCAGAGCAGTGGGAGAAACAGCTGACAGAAAGAATGCAAAGCACTTTCCTGCTAGCAGCCAAAATACTGACAACTAGCAAATAGTTCTCATGGTTTTCCCTAAGGTGGCCACACTTTTTAAATAAAATGATTCTAATCTGCAAAATGCCTACTTGGGCCAAATTAATGAAAACGTCTTCAACCTCAGTATTTGGTTTTCTCACTGATCATTAACAAAGACATGCCAAGTTAATTTATAAGCAAATAAAATTAAGATGATTTTACAACGTGTCTTTTGTCATTCTGAAACCTTTTATTTTCATAGCTTTTATGGCAATTTTTTGTCAATTAAATTCAAAGTTTGGCTCAAATTTTATTTCATAAATAACACTTATTCAAGATTATTCCTCATCAGAACAGAGATTACCAAAATATTTTATATGAACGATAGTTTGTATCATAACCAAATTGCTACGGCCTTTTAGAAATTCAAGTTTAAAATGTTTTTAGGAATTCCATGTTTTCCTGAGAATGAATGAAGTAGTCACAAAGTAGTTATTTTTGTACTGTATATATTAAACATTTATGCATTTATGTGCATGCCATAGTGATGTAGACAGTTTAATTCTAATCTTGTCAGCCTTTAAATTTAATATTTACTAAAGTGGAAGTTTTTTTAACAAGGACCAAAAGGATGCATTTAAGTAGAAAGGCTAACATCTATAATAAAAACTTTCTCTTAAAGGGAAATGCATTTTATTCTCATATCAGGTGCTGCTCTATTTAACTATTCAATTTTCTTATTTTCTTGTTTAGTACACAGAGAAGATCATGTCAATCATTAGAATAATTTTACATAATTATATGATTATTTTCATATCTATAAACTCAGTCATTTGTAATTTAATTTTCTTTCTTGTAATTTTGGAAACTGAAGAATTATTATTTATTATTATTACACTAAAACCAGTAAAATAAATATTTTAGTATAAAAAATTTCCCTTTCAATATTATAAATATGCTATTTTATAATTTTTGCATGGATTTTATTTTTAATAAAAAGTGAAATATACCTTTTGTCTCTTACTTTTTTGCATGGCAGCAAAGACAATTTTTTTTACCTTTGACAGCCTACATAAACAGGCTATAAGCACAATATCATAGATGTAAACTCATTAGCATTAAGAATAGGAATATGCTATACACAGCATTCCTACTTTTTTATTGAATAATGTGGTATTGCCTGTAGGTACTATTTAAAACTTTGTCTTTCTTTGCTTTAGGTAAACTCTATATACTTGATTAAAAATTTTAAATGTATAAATAATATATGGTTTAAAAAGTCCTTTCCACTCACTCCCTAATTCTATCACCTTGAAGCACCTAGTATATACACAGTGTGCATGTGTGTGTATATACACACACACACTCAAACACACATATTTATCTTTCCATATTCTTCACTGTGAATCCATAAAACACTGAAGTAATTTGGAACATTTCTAATCTTGCTTATAAACAACAGCTGTCTAAGAAGCCCCTTTCAACGACTGAAAATATCAGATTAAGATGGTGGAGTAGTAGGACTTAATGTTTGCCTTGTCCCTTGAACACAGCTAGATAAATTATCAAATTATTCTGAACACCCAGGAAATTGCTATGAGGACTGAGAGAAAAACTGCACAACTAAGATGAGACCACAACATGGAAGGTGGGAGGTGTGGAGATGTGATTTGGGGAAGAGAAGGATCACAGGTGCTCCAGAGGGGAGGGAGTCATGATCACAGAGAGTGGACAGAAAAAAAGATAGAGGGAGAGAGACAGAGAGAGCAGCGCAAAGGCGACCATACAAGAAAAATGCTTCCCCAAATTCAGTGACTGGGAAAACAAGAAGGGTTGTTTATTGTAAGTTTTTTTGGCCAGTGGAGCTCAAAAACCAGAGTTTTAGAAGTCTGCATTGTGGTCAGTGTGGAGTCTGGTGGGCACAGCAGTGCTCC
Organism: Meles meles; assembly: GCF_922984935.1. Classification (NCBI taxonomy): domain Eukaryota; kingdom Metazoa; phylum Chordata; class Mammalia; order Carnivora; family Mustelidae; genus Meles; species Meles meles. The sequence goes on from NC_060074.1 coordinate 63,558,876, forward strand.
TGTGGTGAAGGACGACAGGAGCCTGGGAGCACAGGGTGTGATGTGAGGCTCCCCTGCGATGCAGTAGAAGAGACAGTTTCCCCTGCTTAGTGTGTATCTGGGAAAGGTGGCATTACCTCTCAGGGGAAAAAAGAGCCAGTGGGTGTCACTGTGCTCCCATTCCTTAGCATAGGGGCAGAGACGCCTGCTGAGAGTAGCTAACCTGGAGGCTGGCTTTTTGCTTTGCTTTACTCTAAATTCCAGTCTCCTGTGTGTCACTGCAACCGCCCCTCTGAGACAAACTGGCACCAGCCTCAGTACGGCAAGACCCTAGGCCAGAGGCCCAGTGCAGATCTGTGCAGACCAGGGCAGGTCCCTAAAGTTTGGAATTTTGAAACTTAGTCAACATAAAACACAGATGCACTGCATTGCTGGGAGGAAAGGCAGCATGGATACAGACAGGGTGAAGCACAGGGAACTGAGGGAAGTCTAGGACACAGGAGGGAAGATTGTTCACTCTTCCGTGAGGGCTTCATGGACAGGGGTGGGCATGAACTCCCCTCTGCATGATGAGGGAGACGTTGGTACTGTTTTTCACCCCTGCCCATCAGCATGCACTGACTTCAGTGAGCATAACAGCACTGACAGTGTAGGCCCGAACCACTTACATCAACCTCTGCTTCCCTCTGTTCTGCAGGTGCTTCTTTACTAGGGTTAAGTGTGTCTGAGAACCAGAGCAGCAGGTCCCTCTTCCAGATGACCAGCACAAACCCCTGCATGCACCAAGTCTAATGACCACAGAGTGCTGCAAAGCTTTGGATCTAGTGGAAAGAGAATCTGGCCTCTTTTTTAATCCCTTTTTTTTTCTTTTTCAAGATTTTATTTATTGAACAGAGATTACAAGTAGGCAGAGTGGCAGATGGGGGGTGGGGAAGCATGCTCTCTGCTGAGCAGAGAGCTAGATGTGGGGCTCGATCCCAGGACCTTGAGATCATGACCTGAGCCAAAGACAGAGGCTTAACCCACTGAGCCACCCAGGTGCCCTGGATCTGGCCTCTTTTAACAAGCAGAACAAAGCACGGCAACTTAAAACTCACCACACACTGGACAAGATCCAAACACTCCCCACTCAAGGCAGGAAGTAACTCTGCAAAAGTCTGACCTGAGGCAAAGACAGCCAGAACACAGGAGGGTGCACACAGCATACAACAAATACCTCCTAAAGTGCCAGGCCCTGGACAGTATATAATCTCTTTTTCATAAAGCCATTACTCTCAGGAACAGGACACACTAACACACAGAAGACAGAGACCTAGACAAATGCCAAGATAAATGAATTCATCCCAAAAGAAAGAACAAGAAAAGCCCATAGCCATGGACCTAATCAAAACAGATATAAGTAATATGCCTGAAACATATTTTAAAGCAACAATCATAATGGTACTACATGGGCTTCAGAAAAGCATAGAAGACATCAGGGAGTCCCTTACTGCTGAGATAAAAGACATAAAACTAGCCAGGCTGGAAAAAAAAAAAAAAAATGCTACAACTGAGATGCAAACCAACTGGAAGTAATGAGGACAAGGATGGAAGAACCAGAGGAACAAATAAATGATACAGAAAATAAAATTACTGAAAGTCATGCAGCTGAAAATAAGAGGGAAAGAGAAATATTGGATCATGAATGTAGACTTACAGAACTCAGTAACTCCAGAAAGTATCACATCATAGGAGTCCCAGAAGAAGAAGATGGGGGAAAAGGGAGAAGATTTATTTGAGCAAATTATAGCGGAAAACTCCCCTCATCTGGGGAAGGAAACAGACATCAAATGTAGAAGGCACAAGAATTCCCATCAAAATCAATAAAAACAGGCCAAAACCATGATATACCACAGTAAAATTTACAAAATACAGATAAGGAAAAAAATTCTAAAAGCAGCAATGGAAATGAAATCCCTAACTTATAAGGGAAGACAAATAAGGTTAGCAGCAGACCTAACCACAGAAACTTGACAGGCCAGCAGAGGTAGCATGATAGATTCAATGTGCTGAATGGGAAAAATATGCAGCCAAGAATACTCTATCCAGCAAGGCTATCATTCAGAATAGAAGGAGAGATAAAAGTTTCACAGACAAACAAAAACTAAAGGAGTTTGTTATCATTAAACCAGCCCTACAAGAAGTATTAAAGGGGACTCTTTGCGTGGGAAAGAAAGACCAAAATGACAAAGACTAGAAAGGAATAGAGAAAAATCTCAAGAAACAACAACTTAACAGATAATACAATGGAACTAAATTCACATATACCTATAATCACTCTGAATGTAAGTGGATGAAATGCTTGAATCAAAAGTCATAGGGTATCAGAATGGATTAAAAATTAAAAAAGGAAAGAAAAGAAAACAAGACCCATCTATATGTTGCCCACAAGAGGCTCATTTTAGACCTAAAGACACCTGCAGATTGAAAGTGAATGGATGGAGAACCATTTATCATGCTAATAAATGTCAAAAGAATGCCAAGTAGCTATACACATATCAAACTAGACTTTGAACCAAAGACTGTAACAAGAGATGAAGAAGGGAACTATATCATAATAAAGGGGTCTATTCCAATAAGAGGATCTAACAATTATATTTATGCCCCAACTTGGGAGCACCCAAATATATAAAACAAGAACAAGCACATAGAAACTCATTGATAGCAATACAATAATAGTAGGGGACTTTAATACCCCACTCACAGCACTGGATAGATCATCTAAGCAGAAATCAGCCAGACTTTGAATGACACACTGGATAGGTGGACTTAAGAGATATATTCAGAACATTTTATCCTAAAGCAGCAGAATACACATTCTTTTTGAGTGCATATGGAATATTCTCCAGAACAGATCACATACTGTGTCACATATCAGGCCTCAAGATCATACCATGCATACTTTCAGACCATAATGCTATGAAACTTGAAGTCAACCACAACAAAAAATTTGGAAAGACCACAAATACATGTAGGTTAAAGAACATCCTACTTAAGACTGAATGGATCAACCAGGAAATTAAAAAAGAAATTTAAAAATACGTGGGAGCAAATGAAAATGACAACATGATGATCCAAAATCTTTGGGATGCAGCCAAAGCAGTCATAAGAGGAAAGTATATAGCAATACAGACCTAATTCGAGAAGGAAGAAAAGTCTCATATGCACAATCTAACTTTACCCTAAAAGAACTAGGAAAGGAACAGCAAATGAAGCCTAAAGCCTGCAGAAGGGAAATAATAAAGATTAGAGCAGAAATAAATGAAATAGGGCCACCTGGGTGGCTCAGTGGGTTCGGCCTCTGCCTTTGGCTCAGGTCATGATCTCAGGATCCTGGGATCAAGCCCCACATCAGGCTCTCTGCTCAGCAGGGAGTCTGCTTCCCCTCTCTCTCTGCCTGCTGCTCTGCCTACTTGTGATCTCTCTCTCTCTGTGTCAAATAAATAAATAAAATCTTTTAAAAAAGAGAAAGAAATGGAATAGAAACAAACACAAAAAACATTGATAAGAGATCAATGAAACTAGGAGCTGGTTCTTTGAAAGAATTAATAAAATTGACGAACCCCTAGCCAGACACATCAAAAAAAAAAAAAAAAAAAAAAAGGAGAAATGACCCAAATAAATAAAATCACAAATGAAAGTGGAGAGATTACAATCAATCACAGAAATACAATTATAAGCGAATATTATGAAAAACTGTATGTCAACGAATTGGGCAATCTGGAAGAAATGGATGCATTTCTAGAAACATAAACTATGAAAACTGAAACAGGAAGAAATAGAAAATTTGAACAGTCTGATAACCAGCAAAGAAATGGAATCAATAATCAAAAATCTCCTAACAAACAAAAGTCCAGGGTCAGATGGCTTCCCAGGGGAATCCTACCAAATATGTAAAAAGGAGTTAATACCTATTCTTCTCAAACTATTCCAAAAAGTAGAAATGGAATGAAAACTTCCAAACTCATTCTATGAGGTCAGCATTACTTTGATTCCAAAACCAGACAAGACCCCACTAAAAAGGAGAATTACAAGCCAGTATCCCTCATGAACATGGATGCAGAAATTCTCAACAAGATACTAGCAAATCAAATACAAACTTACATTAAAAGAATCATTCACACAATCAGGCAGGATTTATTCTTGGGCTGCAAGAATGGTTCAAGATTTGCAAATCAATCAACATGATACACCACATTACTAAAAGAGAAGATAAGAACCATATAATATTCTCAATAGCAGTAGAAAAAGCATTTGACAAAGTACAGCATACATTCTTGATAAAAACCCTTAACAGAGTAGGGATAGTGGGAACATACCTTAATATCATAAAGGCCATATATGAAAAACCCAAGGTAATATCATCCTTAATGGAGAAAAACCAAGCTGTGGTCAAGAAGAAGACAGGGATGTCCATTCTCACTATTGTTATTTAACATAGTCCTGGAAGTCTTAGCTCTAGCAATCAGACAACAAGAAGATATAATAGGCTTCCAAATTGGCAAGGTATATTCACTTAAAATTTCACTATTTTATGTAGAAAACCCAAAAGATTTTACCAAAAAGTTGCTAGAACTGATATACAAATTCAGTGAAGTTACAGGATACAAAATCAATGTACAGAAAGCTGTTACTTTTCTCTACACCAATAATGGAGCAGCAAAAAGAGAAATTAAGGAGTCGGTGTCATTTACAACTGCACCAAAACCATTCGCTATCTCAGAACAAAACTAACCAAAGAGGTAAAAGATCTATACTCTGAAAACTATAGAACACTGATGAAAGAAACTGAAGATGACACAACCAAATGGAAAACATTCCATGCTCATGAATTGGAAGAAAAAACATTAAAATGTCTACACTAACCTAAGCAATCTACACATTTAATGCAATCCCCATCAAAATACCACCAGCATTTTTCACAGAGCAAACAATCCTAAAATTTGTATGGAACCATAAAAGATCCCCAATACCCACAGACATCTTGAAAAACACAAAGCTGGAGGCATCAGAATTCCGGACTTCAAGATGTATTATCAAGCCATAGTGATCAAGTGATCAAGTGATCAAGACAGGATGGTACCGGCACAAAAGCAGACACATAGATCAATGGAACAGAAGAGAAATCCTGAAGTGCAACCACAACTATATAGTCAATTAATCTTTGACAAAGCAGGAAATAATATCCAAAAGAAAAAAGTCTCTTCAAATGGTGTTGGAAAAACTGGACAGCTACATGCAGAAGAATGGAACTGGACCACTTTCTTATACCATACACAAAAATAAATTCAAAATGGATGAAACACCTAAATGTGAGACAGGAAACCATCAAATTGCTGAGAAGAACATTCTTCGAATTTAGTCATAGCAATTCTTACTAGACACTTCTCTGGGGACAAGGGAAACAAAAGCAAAAATGAACTATTAGGGCTTCATCAAGATAAAAAGCTTCTGGCAGCGAAGAAACAATCAATAAAACTAAAAGGCAGCCTACGGAATGGGAAGAGATATTTGCAAATGACATCTGATAAAGGGGTAGTATCCAAAAAGTTCTATAAAGAACTCATCAAACTTGACACCCAAAACCAAATAATCCAGTTAAGAAATAGGCAGAAGACATGAATAGATGTTTTTCCAAAGAAGGCATTTAGATGGCTAACAGACACATGGAAAGAAGCTCAACGTCACTCATCGTCAGGACAATACAAATCAAAACTACAATGAGATATCACCTCAACCTGTCAGAACGTTTAAAATTAACAACAGAGAACACAGCTGATGCTGGCATGCATGTGGTGAAGGGGGAACCCTCTTATTCTGTAGGTGGGAATGCAAACTAGTGCAGCCACCCTGGAAAACAGTATGGAGGTTCCTCAGAAACTTAAAAACCGAACTACCCTATGATCCAGATATTGTACTACTAGGTATTTACCCAAAGGGTATAAAAATATTGATTCAAAGGGACCCACACTTTATAGCAGCATTATCAATAATAGCCAAATTGTGCAAAGAGCCCAAATAACCACTGACTGATGAATGGATAAAGAAGATGTGGTATAGGGGCACCTGGGTGGCTCAGTGGGCTAAAGCCTCTGCCTTCGGCTCAGGTCATGATCCCAGGGTCCTGGGATCGAACCCCACATCAGGCTCTCTGTTCCGCAGGAAGCCTGCTTCCTCCTCTCTCTCTGCCTGCCTCTCTGTCTAGTTGTGATTTTTCTCTGTCAAACAAATAAAATATTAAAAAAAAAAAGATGTGGTATATGTAAAATGGAATATTACTCAGTCACAAAAAGAATGAAATCTTGCCATTTGCAATGACATGGTTGGAGCTAGTATATTATGCTAAGCAAAATAAGTCAAAGAATGACAAGTACCATATGATTTCACTCATATGCCAAATTAAAGAAATGAAACAGATGAACATAGCAATAAAATTTAAAAAAAAAGGAAGGAGAGGGAGGTAAACCATAATGAGCACTGGCTTTTATATGTAAGTGATGAATCACTAAATTCAACTGCTGGAACTAATATTACACTATGTGTTAACTAACTACAATTTAAATAAGAACATGTAACATTAAAAAATATGATCAAATGAAACTTTTTTTAAATTCTTCATGGTTCTTCTTTTGATTGCCTGGAATGTGTGTTTTCTACAACAATGACTATGAGTACAGACTGTCAAATATAGGTGTCATATGAGAAACTGTCTTAAGCTGGTAGTTTACAAATTTATTACTGACATATCCCGAAATAGGCATCTACATCATAAGGCTAGTTCACGATAGTATGGATGGTAGTTAATGCTAGTTGGTCATTTCTTATTTCAAGAAGTATGAAGTATATTTGTCTAATAATTTGATAATCTGGCATTTAAAAGCCAAAAAACATCAAGTCTATAGCAGCATTGTAGAAAACACCTTATTCAAAGAGTATGGTTGGTGTTGAAAACATTCCAAAGATGTTACCTTTAAAGTATATACTATAATACTGCTTGCTACATACAACAAAACATATTCTTTGAGGAGCAGAGCCTAGAATCATTATTTCACCTGAGCATCAAAATAAAGAAACACAGAGGACAGCAAGAAGTTGGGAGAAGCAAATCAAAGGGAAGGAATGATCATATACGGACAGAGAAATTACCGGCAACATTACTGGTAAACTAAGCTCTACTGTATGTCATTAGGCTTAAGAATTTCTTTTATTCATTTCAAATCAATATCACCTGTCTTTTATTTTTACATTCTAATTTTACAACTGATATTCATAAGGAGGGCTCTGAATAATTAAAGGAGTAAAATGGTGAAGTTCAGAATAAAGGATTAAAGGACTTTTAAAGAATTCCACAAAGAACTACCATGCTTTGTGTAAGAGGCCAATATTTTCCAACTTACCATTCTGTTAAGAGATAACTTCAACTTTAAATATTCTTTTCTGATCTGGAACCAAAATATGTTTTCTTCTTCCTTGCAATTGTTATGGTCCTTTCTGTCTTTTGGAGAAATGTTAATATTATCTTCCTACAGCTTTTTTTTTCTTTTTAATTGGAGATTACCTATAACATTGCCACTTGTGTTTTTCATCTTAAGAGTACTGACATTTAGTTTCTTTACGTGATTCAGCATTCCAGGCCCTTCAAGTCCCTCCAGTCCTTCTCTGATCTCTCTGAAATTTTGGTTTCTCTCAAGATTATTTTTAAATGGTAATGCTACTTAAAAACTACTGAAGATATCCTGGAGAAGTCATTAATATTTTCCTTGCCTTTTCATTTTACTTCCATTTAAATTATGAGAAAACTTCAGTGTAATTAACAGTTACAGTAAACTCTTGACTCACATTATAATTATGGGCAACTAAAGCCCTGTACTTTTTCAGAGAAAAGGCAAGAAGAAGGAAGTTTCCCTTTCCTAGTGTTCTTTATGACTGCAAGGGAAACAGTGTGGGCTTTTAGAGAACAGGTGCTTGTTCAGCAGGAAATCAACTGAACACTTCCATCGCAGGGTCAATGTGGGATAGAGCATTAGATGATGGAGAAATAATGAGGTCAAATCTTGGGCACCACCATGGAAATTCAAAATAAAGCAAATTATTTCACTGAGAGTTCTCAGTTTTCCCAGGGCAATTCCTGTCCAATAACATGACAATTTATATGCCTAAAAGGTTAAGATCTTGCATATGAAAGCAAACAAACAGATTTTGGCCACATAAGAAGCTTGAACTGGTTACAGAGTTTTTCCACCAGATCCTATACTGTCCTCTTGGACCTCCAAAAGTCAAGTGGCACTCACCAATAAGGCATTGTTGTGTGATCAACCGGCAGTTGAAGGGCTCTGTACACTAACACAGAACGATCTGCAGAAAATAGATATTTAAGTAGCTGAGATACAGTGGGTCGAATCAGAAAGAATATCTTACAGAGGACAATAGAGGAAGGGAGGGAAAACTGAATGGGAAGATATCAGAGAGGGAGACAAAACATAAAGACTCTTGATTCCGGGAAACAAACTGAGGGTTGTGGATAGGGAGGTGGTTGGCAGAATGGGGTAACAGGATGATGGGCATTAAGGAGGGCACGTGATGTGATGACCACTGGGTGTTATTCGCAACTAATGAATCATTGAACATTATATCAAATGCTAATGATGTAATATATGTTAGCTAATTGAATTCAAATTAAAAAAAAGAGTATCTTAAAAACTTAGAAACAAAGATTTAAACAGTTCTACTACTGAGGTCTGCTAGAAAATTGCAACAAACCTCATATTCTCCAACAGTTTGGTAAAAAAAAAAAAATAGTAATCATAATTCAGGAATTAAACACACACACATATTTTTGGAAACTGTTTTCTCAAAAATTGTGCATTTTAGCTATACATATATACATACAATTGTGTATGTATGCATCTTTATTTAGATTCTAGGGAGAAGAAATTTACTCCATTCTGAAATAAAATTTTTTTTATAAGAGAATATTGTCTCTGAATCACCACTCATCTGAAATAAAGAAATATGTCTTTTACTTAGGAGTACCTTTAAAATTAACTTCAAGGAAACTAGAACAATATTAGTTTGTTTGTTTTTTTAATTGGAAAATGTTCACATTATTATCCCTAGAGTGTACCATTTTCAAGATAAAGTTTTGCTTTCAATGTTGCACAATGGAAAACAACAATACAGACATCCCAACAATGACAAAAGCAATTCAAAATATGAAATAAACTATAAGAAAAAAGGGAAGATTCTTATTAACATGGATTTTTTTCCTTACAGGAAGTTATTCATTAGAGTTCATCCATTCAGCAAGCTATACTAAAATTAAGACAAAATGTATCTGAGTGGCGTATTTTCTTTTACACTTGTTAGAAATACTGGGTATGGCAATCCATATTGATTTGCTTCCAATTTTATTAAAAGTGTTTTATGTCTTATTGAAAGGTTTAGTGTTCGTTTCATAATATATTCCATTTAAACCTCTTACCTTCTTGATGCTATGCTATATGCCTTCTTATGAGATTTAACCAAAATAAGAAACATTCTCATCAGTGCATAATATTGCTTTTGGAATCAAATTAAGCATTTCAAGCACTTATAACTCATTCATTCATAGGCTGAGCCTATAAATTTTAATTGATGCATTTTATATATGATCAAATAAAATCAAATGTTAGTTACTGAATTGATTAAAGAAATAAAGCCCTAGTTATCACTGTGTTCAAAATCATTTCAAAACATAGACTATGGACTCTGAAAGACAATCTGAGGGTTTTGAAGGGGCGGGGGTGGGAGGTTGGGGGAACCAGGTGGTGGGTAATAGGGAGGGCACGTATTGCATGGAGCACTGGGTGTTGTGCAAAAACAATGAATACTGTTACGCTGAAAAAATAAATTAATTAATTAAAAAAAAAAACATATTCAAAGTTTAGCCTAGAAACCAGGTACTTTGGCTCTGTGTACTCAGAACCCTGCTAATTTGTATGAGTCTGAATTTCTATAAATACAGATCTAGTAGTAGAATGTTCCTTTTATGTTCTGAGATTTTATGTTTATGTCTGAAATATTTTCCCACAAAAATGGTTTCTTAACAGAGTTTTAATTTACAAAATTTAAATGTGACAGTTTATTTTTTCCAACTTTACTGAGATTGACATATAACCTTGTGTAAATTTAAGGTACACCATGTGATGATTTGGTTCGATACAGGTATATATTGTGTGTGTATGTACATAAATATATCTACCACATCCTTCCCACATATAATTACCATTTGCTGTTGTTGTTGTTGTTGTTACAATGAAAACATTAAATTTCTACTCTCACAGCAATAAATCTGACAATTTAATGTGACATACATTAGATTGGATTAGATTAGGAAAGGCAGTTGCTAGAGGTTTTCAAATTAAATGTTGCTTCAATGGCTTCTGTTACATGCTGTATCTTACTTTTATAATCCATCCAATAAAAATCTATAGATCATGCATTGAAATCACCTAAGGACATGAGAGATATATATCAAGGAGGTCATCAAGAGAATCACAAAAATGATGGAATTGCGACCCGTGACATGCTATGATGCCAATTCATCTACAGAACAATTGTATATGTTTCTACTTTCTTGCAGTGGAGCAGGCAGAAACATTTTGTAGCTGAACAGCATGCATGACACTGAAAAAAATATCATATACGTATAATTTTTTTTTTTTTTAGATAACCTGTATAAAAGTGGTCACATATGTCTTTGTCTGGTTAAAAGCACAGAGCTGCATCCTTGATTGATCCAGTTTGGTTTTACCCCTATGAGAAGTAAGAAGGTTAGGTACTGAAGTTTAGAAATGCAGAACAATGAAATAGATTAGTCAACTGATTTAAAATGTTTAAAGTCACATACCTGAAAGTAAAAATGAGTTATACTTTAGAAAATACATGCTAGATGCTCAATGCAAAGCAGTATCTTTGAAACACAGTAGTAAGACTGAAAATTATTCAACACAGATTTTAAAACAATCAACTCAACAGTTATATAATTCTATTATTTAGGGGATGAATTTAGCTACTATAGTGTGATAAGGCAATGTTTTGCATTCTGTTTGCTCTTTGTAACAATCACCTAAAAATAAGTGATTCTCAGTTCTAGAGTTGGTGAGAGTAGGAGTATGTAGTTTTTAAAAAGCATATTCTAAAATTAGAATTTCATGATTTAGTTTAATTATCACTTTTAATTTTGACATTTAAAACAGCATTGAAGTAAACTGTTTCCAAATTTATCAAAATAAAAAGAATAAGAAACAATGATTCAAATGTCAGATCAAAATTTCATTATTTTCAGACACATAAAGAAATCCAGTAAAGATGATTTTTCAAATATTTTGAAACCAATCTGCAAAAAAGAAATGGTTTAGTAAAATTCTATGGGAGTCTTCTGTTTTGTTTTGTGTTTTTAAGGATCTGCATAAAAATAGGATCAAACACCAGCTTAATTGTATAATTAATGTATCTTATAATTATAATTATAAAATCCTGTAATTGTAACTAATGCCTAAATCTTGCTAAACCAAATGCAATTCTGGAAGAGATTATTTTATTTTCTTAAATGCAATGATAAGAAGAAATCAAAACTGCTTTCTTGGTGAACATAATAACTACCTGTTTCAGGGAAAAACTTCATAAAAAAATCTAAAGGGAGACCAAGTAACAACATAATTAAAACCACCACATACTAAAAAGACGTAACATATTTAACCTTGATGACTACAAATATTTAAACAATTTTTTATTAAATCAATAAAAGGAGTATATTTCATAACAAGTAAACATGTTTAATTTTCTCCAAAGATAATGGCTTTTAAAATTGAAAAGACTGAATACTGAACAGATGAATGGGTAGATGGACTAATGAATCGGTGAGTCAGGTAAGCAACATGAATGTCTGTTCCTCTGCCTAGGATTCCCTTCTCCATTACATCCCCTCAATGAAATGATCACCATCCTTCAGGGTCTGGCTCAAGCCTCACCTCCTCCCACATGCCCTCAGGCTGACAGAGTCTTACTCAATGCATCCTCAATGGGCTGGTTTATTATTTGGTCATGGAACGTGCTTTGCTCTAGTTACTTTATTGAGGTAGACTATAACTTAATAAATCAGCATTAAAGAGAATCAGAAGCCAAATATGAACCAGCATATGTACAACACCACTATACCAGAAATTTTGATCCTTAATTGCAACATTACAGTGCAAAACAGAAAATAATTATATTCCTACTAATGTCTGGCCTTTCTATGGTATGTAATATGGTGGTTAAAACTTGGGGTTCAAACTTTAAAGATTTTATTTGTTTATTTATTTGACAGAGAGAGAGACAGATCACAGGTAGGCAGTGAGGCAGGCAGAGAGAGAGGAGGAAGCAGGCTCTCAGAGGAGCAGAGAGCCAGATGTGGGGCTCGATCCCAGGACCCTGGGATCATGACCTGAGCCGAAGGCAGAGGCTTTAACCCACTGAGCCACCCAGGCGCCCCGGGGTTCAAACTTTAAAGAGACCCCCGGAAACATCAGTGACTAATCAGCATTATTTCTTAATTTTTCAGTGTTTTAGTTATCTGTAAATATAGATGAATAATATCCATTCTCCTAGTTGTCATAGGAAAGTTATACAATGTAAATGAAAATAGCAAATAGGTACAATTTCCCCTTGGTTTCTCTGGTGCGTTCTTCTTTTGGGTCCACATCTCAAGTGTTGAGTTGCTCACTTGTCCTCTTACTTTCGTGGTCCTTGTAGTGTAGTGGGTGCTATGGTGAGCTGCGCCCATCCTCTGCTTCAGGCAAGCCTCTCATCCCTCCAGCTACTGGGAGTGTTGGGGGCTGAAGGCTCATAACTGAGTCCCTGCATGGGAATTATCATGCAGAAGAGAGCTGCTTCATCCAACAGTTACATCTCCTCCCCTGGGAGGGTGGAGAGGGAACCTGCATCTAATGACTCATTGGTGGGAGGGTAAAAGGCCTGACTCCTTTGCTTCAATTAGGACTACTCTATAGGGTCACCCTAGTACCTATTGGAGATGCCCATAGGATCAGCAGAGGCATTTGCTGAAAACACATAACATTTCATTTCTCCCTGTGCCCAGTCATCTTGCTTCCCTCATTTCTTACAGGTGTTAGGTGTTGCTCCTGAGAATACTCCCCAGTAAATCTCTTACACACCTATTTCTCTCTCAGAGCTGGTTTCCCACAGAACCTGACCTCCGGCTGACTCTCTGTATATCCTATGGTTAACATAACTGAACACATAAAATTCCAACCTGTCTACAACTCTGACTTGTCCTCTTTCCTTGGAACCTAAGTTTCCAAACACATACTGTTTGGCATCACTTGGCTATCTGGCAAGTAGCTCACAATTAAGATGTCCCCAAATTAAACTCTGAATATACTCTACCTCCTAAATTTTCTCCTCCTCCTACATATTTTTTAATAGCATTGATACCTATCCAGTCTTCTAAGATAAAACCTAATGTTATGAGTCAATCTGTATCTCCCAAAAGGGTTCTTCACCTCTGTCAGAAAGTTCTTTCACCTACTCTGAAGAAAGAATTTATCTTTTCACTATAAAACCTCCTTCAAATGCCATTTCCTCTGTGAAGTATTCCAATTTATTTTTAAGATTAGTTATACTCTCCTCTATTCTGTGTGAATGTTTTGTCCTAAAACCAAACCCTGTTTTAATTCTCTTTTGTATGTTTAATTATAATTTCTGGTTTCTCTACGTGTTTCTCCTCAAAGGTAGGAAACTTGCTTTACTCCTTATCACTTAAAACCGTGCCAAACACAAAGACCTATAGCCTACCTTTACTGAAGAAATGAATGCATTAATGATGTGTCTTCCTAATGTCTAGCAGGAGTATGGTAACAAGAAGAAGCTCAGTAAATGTGAGTTCAACAAATGAATAGCAATGGTTCACAAAAAATGTTCTCTAATGTATTCCTTTGCAATTTCCCCCCCAATGATCAAAGTTAATGAGGGGCTTATTTGGAATTTGGCTCCTTATGGAATATGAAGTTTTGTATAAATGTGTTTGCAGTGTTTTAAATGATGTTCTCTTGATGGAGAGTAGTTTGATTATGTAAAATTTGAATATTTCAATGACCTCTTTTCTCTGAGGACCTCAGCTAGTTCCATCACAACTTTGATACAATGTTTTAAAACACCAAAGAACAACTAGGTAAAGCTAAGTATCTGCCTTTGGCTTGAGGAGGAATGAATGGGGCATCTCTCTAGGAGGAAATGTTTACAAAGAATGTTTCCTCTCTGCTGAGTACACAATAGGAGCAAATTCACTTAAGCAGCCTTGATAAGTAGATACATTTGTCAAAAGAACAGTAAAAAAGTACTTGGGGATTAGATTCACAGTGAAGAAAGGAGCTTCTCTGAAAGCCCTAAGAGTCTGTACTACTTTAAAATCACATGAGGTTGTTTTTGTTTTTAAATATTAGGAGAAATAAATTTGGATTAATGTTTTCCTCTGAAATTTGCATACACTTCCAAAGTCCATTTTACAATTCTATAAGCTGCTTCTTTTCTTCATCTTTAGAGCAGAGAAGGAAGCAGTCTGTAGCAATAGAAAACAAAGAGAATGACTCTGATCTAAGAAAGACCTCTCCATTAAAAAAAATTAGCTATTAATTTAGTTTTTTAGAGCTTTAAATTTTGACACTTGGCACAATTAAAAAAACACTACACTTAAAAATTTAGTTAAGTCATATGCCAATCACATTAAATCATTGCAGGTGGGTGAATTTTTTTTTTTCCCTCAGCAACTCTTAGTGCCTGGAGCATAGCAGAGCTCAATACATATTTATTGAATGAATGGGTTCATTTCATGCTTCATTTGAGGCTCATAATCAGGAAGCACTTCACTGCTAATGGCAAAAATCTGTGCAGTGTGCTGCTAATGTTTGCCACATGCTTAGAGGACCGCAGTGCGCCTCAGGAGGAGGCTGACTTTGAGAGGGGCCATTAGTTCAGTGTCTGCATTCTGAGAAATAAGGACAAGTCCTATTTTCATGGGTCCATGGAAGATAACAATATGTCTTACTCAATTCTGAGACAAACTCCAACTTGAGAGAAATGCTGATGTCTATTGCCAATTATTTCCTTAGAACTATTTAAGATATTTTACTGAACACTTTATTTAAATTCATCTCTTTGGTCATCTTCTGGTAAGGTGTTTTATTACAAAATATTTTTACTTCATTCTGGAGTGTGTATCAGGACAAGGGTACTTGTCAATATGAGATCTGATATTAGAAGATGAAAAAGTCTCTGTCAAATATAATGGGAAAACGGGATGCT
This sequence comes from Meles meles, assembly GCF_922984935.1. Taxonomy (NCBI): domain Eukaryota; kingdom Metazoa; phylum Chordata; class Mammalia; order Carnivora; family Mustelidae; genus Meles; species Meles meles. Next base: position 63,574,236 of record NC_060074.1, read on the forward strand.
AGGCCATAAAAGAGAAGTTTTTTGTTTTGTTTTGTTTTATTGTGGGGGGGCATCAAAGGTTAAAGGTGTTGTTTCCTTCTGTTCAAAATGCAGATTCAACAGGCAAAGGGGGAAATATCTTTAGTCCCTGAATAAAGAAAATGACATCTCAGAAACCTGGGTCAAAACATGCTAGGGATGGGGTGCCTGGGTGGCTCAGTGGGTTAAAGCCTCTGCCTTCAGCTCAGGTCATGATCCCAGGGTCCTGGGATCGAGCCTCACATGGGGCTCTCTGCTCTGCAGGGAGCCTGCTTCCTCCTCTCTCTCTGCCTGCCTCTCTGCGTAGTTGTGATTTCTCTCTGTCAAATAAATAAAATATTAAAAAAAAAAAAACATGCTAGGGATGAATTTAGGTTCATTTCCCATGAGAACTCAATCTATCACAGTGGCCAATGGGAGCACCACTGATAAGGATTCTAAAGTTGCTTCCAGACGTAGGCAGAAAGAGTTCAAAGGATACAGCCCAGATCTGGTGTTTGGAACAAGTTTCCCTTGTATTTCACACACTAAAATTGTGAACCACTGATCTACATCATACTACTTCTCTTGACTTTAACTTTACACTGTATATGTGGTCACTCAATCCCATACCCATAATAACTGTTAATAACTGTTAATCAGGCACTTACTTTCCAAAAGACATATCTAATTATTTACCCACCTCATTTACTCTTCATTATAATTCTCTTTTGCTTATACAGAAACTAAAAAACAACATCAGAAAAGAACGTAGATTGCTAAAGACCATAGAGTTAGTAAATACCAAAGCTATAATTAAAGGCAAATATTCTATTTCCAGAGGCTTCTATTCTTAAACATATCCCAAGGAAGTGCTTAAGACTTAAATAACCCAAATGTATTGAATCAGGCATTACTTTGTATTGGGTAATCGAGATTTGTCCGTTGGGCAAATTTCATCAAGAACATGGCAATTACTCTTTCAAAGATACCTTAGGCATGAAAAATTAGAAAGTTGGAAAGGAGGGAATAAGTAGTTAAAAAATTTGGGAGGTCAAGTGGGAGCTGAAGATTAGGGGGCTAGAGGAGGGAGGTTAGCATGAAGGATAGTAGAAGCACTTTCGGTAAAGAAAATCTGCATTTTTTTTTTTTTTTTTAGTAGTTCAAATGGAAAAACAAAACCAAAACCAAGTCATAATGAGAAACATTTAAATCTCAAGCAGCTGGACAAAAGACTTTAACACAGGGTTTCACAGCTGAAGATACTATTACCTTTAAGGTACCCAATGAATTTCCTATAGATCTTATACTTTTGTTATTTCTCAAGTCCAGAATAGCAAAGTGGGTTTGAATATACTCACACTGTGAGATATGTCATAGGAAATTTTTTTATGATGAAGGGCAAACATTCCAAGTCCACAATTTTAAATCCATACTTTTAGCTGATAATGACGATGAGTTCAATAATAAACACAATAGCTGGCATTGTTTTAGGCTTACCAACTCAAATATGGTGCTAAATGACTTAAAGCAATTAGCTTACATATTCTTTATTACAAGCTATGAGGTAGCCCCAAGCTCCTGTGTATTATACCATATAAACCACAGATATGAAATAGAAAAAGTATACATTTTTTCTCATGTAGCTATAACTATAAATATAAAAATGACAATCAAGAATATTAGAATATTACTACCAAATGATCCTTAGATAACACAGTTTAAGGGCACTAAATTTCATGCTTTTTAGGAAGGGTTTATGGGATGGATGAAAGAGTAACTTTATGGATGGTTATAGCAACATTATCAACAATAGCCAAATTATGGAAAGAGCCCAAATATCCATTGACTGATGAATGGATAAGAAGGATGTGGTATACATACAATGCGATATTACTCAGCCAACAAAAGAATGAAATCTTGCCATTTGCAACCACACGGATGGAGCTAGAGTGTATTATGCTAAGTGAAATAAGTCAGTGAATGAATGATAAATACCAGATGATTTCACTCATATGTGGAATTTAAGAAACAAAACAGATGAACAAAGGGAAAGGAGGAAAAAAGAAAGAGAAAGAAGGAAGCAAACCATAAGAGACTTTTAACTATAGAGAACAAAGTAAGGGTTGATGGAGAAAGGTGGGGAGGGGATGGGCTAAATGGATGACGGGGATTAAGGAGGGCACTATCCCTGAAACCAATTTTGCCATATATGTTAACTAACTACAATGTAAACAAAAACTTGAATTCAAAACCAAAAAAATAGTCTATTTCAGTAATGAAACAGTTTATAAACTAAATCACTAATTATAAAAAAACACAGCTGGCCACTATGACATCACAAACCTCCTCTGGGTGCTACAAGGTAGGTAAATTTTTCAGAAGCATGCCTCATTAACCCAAGAGGGATGTGTGTTTTATCCCTGAAATGGACAAAGACAGGGCAAAGAAGAGAGAAATAGGACTGATCTATGAATCACAAGACTGGGGCTCTTGTCATGGCTTTGCCTTTGAACTAGGTTTATAACTGTGGATACAGTCACTTCCTCTTATTGAGCTTTTTAGAAAACGAGGTGCTAAATGGGCAGATCTATGAGATTCCCTTCAAAATGTCATAATTAACAGAGCAAGAGTAAATCTTTTGTCTGCCACAGAGGACCTCCATTTAAGGTCAGCCACCTTTGGGCAAAGGAAAAATGACCAGGTAAGAAATGATTCTTTCAAATATTAAGATTTAAAGAAGTGCTTGGGAAACTCTGCCAGCTAACAACTGTCCTAACACCTGGAATCCCAAACGTATTCAGAAAGTCTACCAAGCAATTGTAGTTTTTCAGCTGTGATCTTCATGAGCAGAGAAATGAGTAATAGAACTAGTTTCCCTTTCCACATGTGACTGGACTCAGATCACTTCCTGAAAAGTGGTGTGTGAAATCTGATTTTCTACCTTCAAGCTGAAACAAGCAGTACCTCTTCTGTGTAAAGGTTTTATAATAAAAAATAAAAAAAGAAATTAAAATGTCAGTCCTTACTTTGTCATCTTGGAAAGAATTTCTTTGGCTACTTAGAAATACACGGTCTTAATTTATATAATAATGTATTCACTCAGTAAGTATTGAGCACTTACTATGCATGCAGCACTGGTCATATGGCTAGGAGGCAAACACATACACAGACACACACACACAGACACACACACACACACACACACACACACACACACACACACACGTATGTATCTTTATGCCAAAATGCACTGGAAATTCATGGAGGGCAGGTCTTAGTATAGGGATAAGCAGATAGAAGGCATGTGATAAATGCCTCTCAAATACTTCCAAAGGTGACTGAAAGAAAGGAGTACTATTTTTAAGGGATATCTTCAAACTTTGAAGAGATACCATAAAAATGCTTTGTCTTAAAACTCACGCTTATTCTATTCCATATTAATAAAAACACAGTTCAATTAATAAAAACAGTAAAAAACTGCTACTTTGAATATATACACAACCAGATGTGAGAAAGAGGATATAAATTTTTTGATAAAAGATTCCTGTTCTCAATGAGTTTAGAGCAACCTGTGATACATACAATAATTTCTCCAAAAAAAGTAATAGAATATAAAGTTAAACAATAAATCCAGGAAAAGTCATAAAATCGGGCAGGATTCAAACTGAGGAAAGCTCCTATCTCTTTATAGAGGAATTAAGAAGAATGCAATAGCTACCATTTTTGAGCACTCCGAGTAGTGTTCTAAGCATTTTGCCCATGTTAACTCATGTAACCTTATTACCCAACCCTGTAATGTAAGGCCAAATAATTTTACACATGAGGAATGTCTTAAAGGATGTATATAGGATTTTGACTGGGGAAGGAAATCCCAAGCAGAGTGATGCACAATGTGAGTGTTTGTGGTCCAGAAGGAAACCAGGCAAGCACTGGATGACACAGCTGGTCAGCTGGATGGGGCCATGGTGTGAAGAGTTTATCTACAGTCTGTAATTCTGGAGACTTGGGGGACCAAACATACTTCAAAGGAGTGATGTGATCAGGATTGAACCTGGGTAAAATTAATCCAACTAGTGATCTGGAGTAGATGGAAAATGGAGGCAGAGACACCGGTTGAGACACTATTTGGTATGGTTTAGGCAAGAAGTAGTGAGTGCAAAGGCAAACAAAGGTGATGAGAAGGAGCAGTGGATTCAACAGACAGGAAACTGTATATGATTTTACAACTGATAGCAAAAGTGGATGAGGGAAGGGAAGACTTAAAGTACCTGGTGCTTTCAAATCTAGCTAAGTATGATTGCATCAATTATTAAAAACCAGTAAGTAAAACCTCACCAGATGAATCTTCAGCAAGCTGCTGTATAAACTCACAAACACAAGAAACTACCCAACAGTCTGCAACATTAGAAAGAACTTATCACAGCAAAAATTTAAAATTTCATTTCATTTCACACTAATTAATAATAGGAAACAATGTGTATGAAAAATCTTACCCCTTTGCTGTATTCACTCTCTGAATCACTGCTAAGTTCCTCGGTATTCATATTTTCCAAATCAGATTCCCCGGGTGCAATGGGCACTGTCACAGTCAGGCTGGGATTATGAATAAATGATTGACAATCACTTTCTTCCATCAAATATTTGTCCACGCTGCTTCCAAAACCACTGATCTGGTCTTTTTCTTTGTGGAAATTGTGATCTTTGTTCATTTCAGCAAGTGTGCGGTTAGATATATAGTTTTCCTTCTTACTATTTTGATCTTCTGCTCTTCTTGTGTCTTTGGAAACCTTTGGTTTTTTGGAAAATGCTTTGAGAATAAATTCACGTAAGGTTTGTTTCACATAATTTATTCCCTTTGTAATTCTGGCCACTGCAATCTGGAGGTTGTTTGCATCAGTATCTTCTTCAATTGCTGTAAGATTGTCTGAGCTAAATGAGCTCAATAATAAAGCCAGAAATAGATTGAGGACCTACATCAGGATGCGGATGGGATATGGAGAAATAGGGAGACAGGAAATAAAAGAGAAAATAAGCACATTGAAATACAGGCCAAAATCCAAACCAGCATTAAAGATCCCTGCACTTCTTCACACAGAGAGAACATGTGATAGGGGAGAGGCTAGACTCCTCTACTGTCTTGTCCATCGTATCCTGAATCCCGGGAACTCTGGGAAGCAGAGGTCAGCCATTCCCATGAAGGACTTAGCATGGGGACAAAGAGAATGCTCTCTTCCCATTATTGTTATGTCATTCTTAAGTTCATCTCTGGCCAAATTCCCTTTTATGGGAATAAAAAGTCTACCTAATGTTTACCTGTAGTTAATATTTGTCACCTATGAAAAAAAGTAGAACAAGAAAATTGTGAGGAGTGTCTCTTGTGCTGAAGTAACCTATGCCAAGCTCTGTGTTTGCTTTTCCCAGAAGATACATGTCAGTTTTTTGCAACAAATGGAACATACAATACTTGCAAAGCTCCTGTACTAAAATATTTTGTCCAAGAATTGTGCCAGCTTGCAACTTAATGAGGCTTTTAAAGCATAGAAAGGGACCTGCCCACTGAACCCAATTCAAATGAGATAATGGCATTATGAGTGATTGGCCTCATGCCAATCATTTGGCCCTAGAAGAAATAATAAAAGAACGCAGGACAACAAAAATCGTGTTTGTGTGCAAAACCATTTCTGTTTTTCCTCCCTGAGGGAGGGGTCCAGGCAGACTCAACATTGTAAAAAAAAAAAAAAAAAACAAAACAAAACCAAAACAAAAACCAAAACCTCACAGAGAGTTGAAAGTATTTAAATTTTATTTAAATTATGTGTAAATATTATTTTAGATAGGAAACAAAAAGGTAATTGAAATACCCTTTCATATAGGTCTCTTCAAGGGCAAAACCATCTACCTCATAAAAATAATCAAAATTAGGCCAAACTGAAAAGAAGGGACTCATGCCTGAATTTGGGTCCCACCTAAAACAAATCTGCAGAGCTCTAAGTAGAAGAACACAGGTTAAAAATGTCTATGTTAATATGTTTAAGAGAAGAGTCTGAGGGGGAGCAAGAAGAGGAAGTCACAGAAAACAACTGTGATAAATTCTGAAGAAATTCTGAAAGAGTTTACTTTCATTTTGGTCTTTACGGCCAATGAGAAAATATATTTCATTATGAGATACATGTTTATTTGTGTGTATGTTTTAATAGGAATGTTGATGAGAAGCCAAGGGCTCATTCTATAGCTTTAGTCTCCCTAATCAATGCAAGTGTTAATAGCCTTCCTTTTTTTTCTTTTCAAATTTGTAATTAACTTTATTTTTTCCACATTTATTGAGATATAGTTGTTATATAACATTGTGTAAGGTTAAAATGTACAACATGTTGACTTGACATATTTATACACTGCAAAATGACTACCACCAGAGTGTTAAGGAAACCTCCATTGTGTCAAAGAATTATCATTTTTTTGCAGTGAGAATATTTAAGATCTATTCTCTTAGCAACTTTCAAGTATATAATTCAGTATTATTAACTGTAATCACAATGCTGTAAATTAGATTCCTAGAAGTTATTTACCTTATAGCTGGAATTTTGAATTTTGACCACCATGTCCTATTTCCCCCACCTCGCAGGCCCTAGCAATCACCACTGTAGTGTCTGTTTCTATGAGTTTGGCTTTTATAAGATTTCACATGTTTCAATAATGTGTTCCTGTCTGTTATATCTTCATGAAGGATAATAACAACGACTTCTATTCCATCAAAAATCGTAACAGGACTCTACTATTCTATCAAAACTACTCATATCACAATGAAAATGAAGTCCATTCTATATTACACATCCATTATCAGCTTAAGTGGAGAAAGAAATATTAATAAAATATATATCTGATTCAACACCATTCTGATTAATGTTCTTTCTTATTGTTTTTAACTAATTTTAACTAGTTGGTAGTAAAATGAACTAAGGAATAAGTGAGAAAAAAAGAGAGATCTGCTTAGCATATAACTCTAATACACAGAGGACTGTATCAGAAACATAATCTATTGTTTTTCTTTTTAGATTCTAATTCTGTATCATTGGTAATTCCTTAACCAAGAGTTGGTTATCTATTTTGTGAATTACACTTCTCTTATCTTTCATTATCACTAGTAAATAACGAATAAATATGATCATGAGTAGTTATTACCAGTTCCATATGGATTAAACATGCACTAAGATATCCCATCTATTTTTAACTAAAATTCATATTGCTTTTCAAAGTAAGCCATTACTCTCACACCTGTGGTTCACGCTTAAATATTATTTTACATATCATTCAAAGACCCACTTCAAAATTCTTCTCTGACTCACTGTTCAGAACTTCTCTCTTTTCTTCCAATGTATCAGGAGCATTTATTTTTCCCTCACTGCCAACACCTACCACTTCTTTATCTGATAATTTCGTGTCAATAGATTGTAATTACCTTGAAGACAAGGACTAATTCATAGGTATATATTTTTAATCACCCTGCACTACCCAAATATAGTTCCTTTCACAGCGTAAGTAATAAAAATATTGAATGAATAATTCGAGAGTGCCCAAGGAATCCTCCTCACTCCATCCATGCCTGAGTGAATACTAAAGATTTAAATCAGTTGTGACTACTGGCTTTGATACAGTAAGTTTTGACATCTTAAATCTTATAAAGGCTACATTTCAATATTTTTATGTCAAAATTTTGTAAGAAGTATACAAACAAATCACACTATAGGAGCTTATGAATACAAATGTTAAGTTCAGAAGAAGAACCAGATGGAGCATATGCATTTTATTTCATGTTGGAAGGGATTTATAAGCCTGTATAAAACTAGTATATTTATTACTACAACTAGCGGAGGATCAATAATTACAGAATTCTAACTCATGGTGTCTATATGTTGTGCAGTAATGGTCTGTAATTTGGATTGCATAATTTACTCTGTATATGTCTAGCCATTTAATGGCACAAAACAGTACCATTTCATATGTGATTTGATGAATGTAGGTTTCTGTCATAGATTCTGAATTACTTTTGAAATGGGGGCTTCAAGGACAAGAAAAAATTAGCAACTTATTTTCAAGCCAGTGGAAAGTCAAAGCATTAACCATACAGTTGTTACTATACCCTACATCCTGGAATCCCTAATGAGGAGTCTGATGCCAGGTGGCAAACTAAACCAAGTCAATATGGCGGCTTTGAAAACTGAAGCGAGTGAGTCATGGAAGAGCATCGATCCCAATTTTCTCATTTGTAAGCTTGAAAGTTTTTACCAATGGGCAGGTAAAAGAAGAAGAAACAGAGAAGGAGTATAAGCCAAGCAAACACAAGTGGAGAAGAAGATCATTTGTGAAAGAAAATCTTTAGAGCAGTGGTGGGCAAATCTTTTTTGGTAAAGGGTGAGATAAAAAATATTTTGACCTTTGTGGGATATAGAATCTCTATGCAACTACTCAACTCTGCCATAGCAGAGTAAAACAGACATAGAAAATTATATAAATGAATTAGCATGTCCATGTTCTCACAAAATTTTGCTTACAGTTCCTGAAATTTACATTTCATATAATTTCCATGTGTCATGAAATATTATCTTTCCTTTTGTTTTTTAACCATTGGAAAAAAATATAAAAACAAACATTCCAAGCTTGCAAGGCCATACAAAAACAGGCAGTATGCTAGATTTGGCACATGAGCCATAGTTTCCTGATCCTTGGTATGGTTGCTAGTTTTATTATATATGACTATAGTGTAATGGGATCAGTCCTTTCAGTTGCTTTGTTCCATTATAACTTCATTTTTTATTGTTAACTTAATCATATTCTATTTACTAGTATAACTTGATATTCAAATGGACTTTTAAGAGACAGGAAAACCACAGATTAATTCATATGACATCATTATCAAAATGAGAGAATAAAGTAGAAAACTTTCCATTAAAATAAATGTTGTGAAGGGCACCTGAGTGGCTCTGTTAGTTGTCTGACTCTTGGTTTTGGTTCTGGTCATGATCTCATGGGTTGTGAGATGGAGCCCTGCATCAGACTCTGTGCTCAGCAGAATCTGCTTGAAGATTCTCTCGCTCTGCCCTTCCCTCTACATATGCACACTCCCTCTCTCAAATAACTAAATAAATCTTTGAAAAAATAAAATCAGTAAAATAATACAATCATTGTGAAAAATATAAATAAAGGTTATCTGTCAGGGAAATTGAAATAATACTTTCCCATATTAAAATGACCAATATTCTATTACCATTAATAGTTTTATGTGTAATTAACCCTAAAATTATAAAATAACTGGTCTTATCATCATATAACAACTTTCTCTGCAGAATTTTCTATGTGCGAACCTCTGATTACGTACCACTAGGTTTCCAATGACCATGACCATCATGTACACAATAAGGCACATGGCTTGACCAGCAACCTCCATACAGTCCCACATGGTTTCTATCCACTCTCCACACAGCACGCGGAACACAATCAGGAAGGAGTGGAAGAAGTCATTCATGTGCCAGCGTGGGAGTGTACAGTCTTCATTGATCTTGCAGACACATTCTTTGTAGTTCTTACCAAAGAGCTGCATGCCAACCACGGCAAAAATAAAGACGATGATGGCCAACACCAAGGTGAGGTTACCCAGAGCCCCCACTGAGTTGCCGATGATCTTTATCAGCATATTCAGTGTTGGCCAAGACTTTGCCAGTTTGAAAACTCGAAGCTGAAAGGAAACACAAAGGCTAATGTTAATTATTACGAAAAATGTTCAATGTTTCTAATGTTGAGTTTTGTTCCAAATTTTAAATTCTAAATTATTATCATTATTACCTAGCTAAAATTGATTATTTCTACTTTTTCCCTATCAGCTATTTTCAATTTTCCTCTTATTTTGTTATACTTGCCACAATATAGTTACCACACGTATTTTTGAAGGAAGTTCAGGATTACTATAATGATTTATGGTTTCAGATATTATTTGCTTAGAATTGATAATTTATCCTTAATTCTATTTCCTAGTACTTTAAATTTTAAAATTTGAATATATTCTGATAGTTTTATCTACTTTTTCATGCTGACATAGGCTAGAGGCCAACATGTTAGAGAAAGATGCTCTAAGTCTTTACATTTTTATATTTTTTACATCAGACAACCACCATTTTGGGGACAATAATTTGATCTTTAGTTATCAAACCTACAAAGTAATGAACATATTATATGAATTGAAATTCTGTAAACCATAAGCTTCTTACTGTGAAATAAATTATGGCCGACTGACAAAGAAATATTTTCTTTTACCCACTTACATCAGACTTGTATATACAACTGAATATGTCTTTGAGACCCTAAAATTAATTCAATTATGACTGACCATTTCTTCAAGATGTTAAGATAAAAAGTCATGTGATTTTTGAACTCTTTAAGAACTTTCGTGATGGAATGAAATTGATCATCCTAGATACTAATCCTTAATCTTGTCTTTTGATTCAAATCTCCAAAAGACTTAAATAGTAATGCAAAGCCTTAGAAACACCCCTTTATATATGGTAAGTTGGTCTATATTTACCAGTCTGAATGATCGCAGAACTGACAGTCCTTCCACATCTGCTAGGAAAAGCTCCACTAAACTTAATGTCACAATAAGGCTGTCAAAAATGTTCCATCCTATTTGGAAATACTCATATGGATCCATGGCAATTAGTTTTAAAACCATTTCAGCTGCAAAGATCCCAGTGAAGACCTAAAGGAGAAATACAATGTTTTTGTTTGTTTTTTTTCTGGTATTACTAGAAGTATAGAATCAAAGTAGTGATGATTATGACTATTTGTTTAGCATCACTGTGCTTCAGGCAATGCACGAGATCTTCTGTAATTGTATGTTATTATCTCATTTAATCCCATAAACCTGGTGACACTATTTCTAGCTATAATATAAGCACTACAGGTTTAAAAAGCTCTAAATTTCCTGTCCACTCTCTTCATCTTTAGGCAGCATTTTAGAAGAGCATATTAAAATTCCACATAAATAGGGGCACCTGGGTGGCAGAACTGGTTAAGTGTACAACTCTTGGTTTTGGCTTAGGTGGTCATCTCATGGTTGTGAGATCAAGCTCCGAGTCGGGATCTGTGCTCAGTGTGGAGTCTGCTTGAGATTCTCCTTCTCCCTTTGCCCCTCCCATTCATGTTCCCTCTCTTTCAAATAAATAAACCTTTTTTAAAAAGTCACATAAATAGAACCATGATAATTAACACAGTCACTTTTTGCCCAAAAAAAAAAAAAAAAAGTGGGTCAATAGTTATTCTGGAAGAAAATGAAAAGGAAATATAGATTGATACTGAAATTTTGATCTAGTCTTTTTGTCTGGTCTGACTACTCTTAGTGTAATAGAGAATATGTTGACTCACTCTTTCAAGATTTTTCAGTAGAAGAGGAGAAAGTAGTTAACTGACACAGTGGGAGGTAAAGCAAGACTTCCAAAGCTTTGACACAAAAGTGCATCACAAAACATCATTAATTCATGACATTGTTATTAAAGGACTGACTTAAAAAGACAAGAGTGAAGGACTTGTTTATGAATCATTCAGGTTTGATTTATCTCAGAGAAGCTGACCAAAGAAGGCTCAAAGGGAAATGAAGTCTGTAAGTGCTGAGTCAATTTAAAAATAATGCAGCATCCTCTTCAATAAATGGTGCTGGGAAAATTGGACAGCCACATGCAGAAAAATGAAATTGGACCACTTCCTTACACCACACACGAAAATAGACTCCAAATGGATGAAGGACCTCAATGTGAGAAAGGAATCCATCAAAATCCTTGAGGAGAACGCAGGCAGCAACCTCTTCGACCTCAGCCGCAGCAACATCTTCCTAGGAACAACGGCAAAGGCAAGGGAAGCAAGGGCGAAAATGAACTATTGGGATTTCATCAAGATCAAAAGCTTTTGCACAGCAAAGGAAACAGTTAACAAAACCAAAAGACAGCTGACAGAATGGGAGAAGATATTTGCAAACGACATATCAGATAAAGGGCTAGTATCCAAAATCTATAAGGAACTTAGCAAACTCAACACCCAAAGAACAAACAATCCAATCAAGAAATGGGCAGAGGACATGAACAGACATTTCTGCAAAGAAGACATCCAGATGGCCAACAGACACATGAAAAAGTGCTCCACGTCACTCGGCATCAGGGAAATACAAATCAAAACCACAATGAGATATCACCTCACACCAGTCAGAATGGCTAAAATTAACAAGTCAGGAAATGACAGATGCTGGAGAGGATGTGGAGAAAGGGGAACCCTCCTCCACTGTTGGTGGGAATGCAAGCTGGTGCAACCACTCTGGAAAACAGCATGGAGGTTCCTCAAAATGTTGAAAATAGAACTACCCTATGACCCAGCAATTGCACTACTGGGTATTTACCCTAAAGATACAAACATAGTGATCGGAAGGGGCACGTGTACCCGAATGTTTATAGCAGCAATGTCTACAATAGCCAGACTATGGAAAGAACCTAGATGTCCATCAACAGATGAATGGATCAAGAAGATGTGGTATATATACACAATGGAATACTATGCAGCCATCAAAAGAAATGAAATCTTGCCATTTGCGACGACGTGGATGGAACTAGAGCGTATCATGCTTAGTGAAATAAGTCAATCGGAGAAAGACAACTATCATATGATCTCCCTGATATGAGGACATGGAGAAGCAACATGGGGGGGGGTAGGGGGATAGGAGAAGAATAAATGAAACAAGATGGGATTGGGAGGGAGACAAACCATAAATGACTCTTAATCTCACAAAACAAACTGGGGGTTGCTGGGGGGAGGTGGGATTGGGAGAGGGGGAGTGGGCTATGGACATTGGGGAGGGGAGGCGAACCATAAGAGACTATGGACTCTGAAAAACAACCTGAGGGTTTTGAAGGGTCAGGGGTGGGAGGTTGGGGGAACAGGTGGTGGGTGATGGGGAGGGCACGTTTTGCATGGAGCACTGGGTGTTGTGCAAAAAGAATGAATACTGTTACGCTGAAAAAAAAATAAATAAAAAGGGAAAAAAAAAAAAAGATTTAAAAAAAAAAAAAAAAAATGCAGCATCAAGAAGACAAGCAGGGAGTACCCACACTTAGGGTTGTGGCAAGAGATAAGAAACACGATAATTCTTTTGAGCTTCACAGTGATGCAGTCAGCTCAACAAGAAGGTACTAATCTTCATGATCTGTTCTTCCACCAACAATTAGGAACTAGATAGTCCTGTCTTTTTTCTTTTTTTTTTTAAACATGGTTTTTTTTTTTGTTTTTTGTTTTTTGTTTTTTATTTGACAGACAGAGATCACAAGTAGGCAGAGAGGCAGGCAGAGAGAGAGGGAGAAACAGGCTCCCCACTGAGCAGAGAGCCCGATGTGGGGCTCGATCCCAGGACCCTGAGATCATGACCTAAGCCGAAGGCAGAGGCTTAAACCACTGAGCCACCCAGGCGCCCCTCTTTTTTTTTTTTTTTAAAGATTTTATTTTATTTATATGACAGAGAGAGAAATCACAAGTAGGCAGAGAGGTAGGCAGAGAGAGAGGAGGAAGCAGGCTCCCTGCGGAGCAGAGAGCCCGACGCGGGGCTCGATCCCAGGACCCCGAGATCATGACCCGAGCCGAAGGCAGAGGCTTAATCCACTGAGCCACCCAGGCGTCCCCTGTCTTTTTTCTTAATTTAAATTTTTTTAGTAGCATTATAGTATAATATTGCTTTCTAGAGTAGCATTCAGATTACATACAACATCAGTGCTCATCACAACAAGTGCCCTCTTTAATACCCATCCCCCTTCTAGTCCTGTCTTTTTCAAAGAGAAACAGAAGGAAAGAAGAACTCTACCTCAGAGGGCACGTGCAGTACATACATCTTAACTGAAAATACATGGGAGATAAGACTGACTCAGAAACAAACTCTTTGACTTCGAAGATCAATTGTTTTGGGTTCGAGGCAAAACTAAAATTATCTTATACAAACATTCACAAAGATATCCAGAGTTATTCACAACTTATGAAGGGTCAGAAACTAGGACCCTTTGGCCATGGCTAGGACCCTTTGGCCATGAAATAGAACTTCAGCTTGCTTCACACGGATTCTCAGAAACTAACACTTGCCATTTGCCCTAAGGCATTAATTAGGCCAAAATGTGACCAGCGGGGACTGCACATTTAAGAGATCACTCTGGCACCTATTTTCCTAGTAGGATCCTCTATCTTCTTGAAGCCTACAGATCCCTTCTTGAGTGTCCTTGTGTCTTCTGTGTCCATTCCTCCTGTTTTGGTATCTTGGTGCCCTTATTCTTAAATGTTTTTTTATTTTGTTTTAATTTATTTGACAGATCAAGAGAGAGGACAGGTAGGCAGAGTGGCAAGCATAGGGAGAGGAAGTAGCAGGCTCTCCACTGAGCAGGAAGCCTGATGTGGGGCTTGATCCCAGGACCTTGGGATCATGACCTGAGCTGAAGGCAGATGCTTCATCGACTGAGCCACCCAGGCACCCCTTGGTATCCTTATTCTTAAGGCTTCTTTCGGCGTCTTCTTCCATTTCTTTCTGGAGTGTTCTGTAGTTCCTTGAGTACAGATCCTTTACTTCTTTAGTTACGTTTAGTCCCAAGTATCTTCCACTTCTTGGTGCTATAGTAAATGGAATCGATTCTCTAATTTCCCTTTCTGTATTTTCATTGTTAGTGTGCAAGAAAGCAACTGATTTCTGTACATTGATTTTGTATCCTGCCACATTACTGAATTGCTGTATGTGTTCTAGTAGTGTGGGGGTGGGGTCTTTTGGGCTTTCCATATAAAGAGTCATGTCATCTGCGAAGAGAGAGAGTTTGACTTCTTCCTTGACAATCTGATTGTTGTTGCTAGGACTTCTAATACTATGTTGAACAAGAGTGGTGAGAGTGGACATCCTTGTCGTATTCCTGATCTCAAAGGGAAGGCTGTCAGCTTTTCCCCATTGAGGATGGATATTCGCTGTGGGTTTTTCATAGATAGATTTTATGAAGTTGAGGAATGTTCCTTCTATCCTTATACTTTGAAGTGTTTCTGCTAATTGATTTAAAGCATGATGATGACAATAATAACAGTAACAATAGGTTTGCTAATGCCTTATGACATGCCAGACTAATAAGTAGAAAATATTTAATCCTCTCAACAATATGATAAATGAAGTGTTATATTTATATTATAAATAATGCATTATTTTTATTATATTACAAACAAGGTATTATGATTATTTTATACATGAGAAAATTAAAGATTATTGAGATTAATATATTTGCTAAAGGTCATACAACCGATAAGAGGCAGAATCAGAATTCAAATCCAGGACTTTGAGACTTCAAAGGCCCAGACACTTCATTTGTATGTCAAAACAAACCATCCGGGCGCCTGGGTGGCTCAGTGGGTTAAGCCGCTGCCTTCGGCTCAGGTCATGATCTCAGGGTCCTGGGATCGAGTTCCGCATCGGGCTCTCTGCTCAGCAGCGAGCCTGCTTCCCTCTCTCTCTCTCTGCCTGCCTCTCTGCCTACTTGTGATCTCTCTCTGTCAAATAAATAAATAAAATCTTTAAAAAAAAAAAAAAACAACAAACAAACCATCCATAATTTTTTTGAAAATATGTGGAGAATGTACTCATAAGGCAGCCGCCATGTAGTTATAAAATGAGTAAGAAAGTATCAAACTTGCAGAGTGTTGCTTCAAAGAGACATGCCAGCTGAAAACAAAACAAAACAAAACAACACACTACCAACTCCCAAGACAGTGGCCCTGTTGGAAATAGTATTGTTATAGACCTCTATACTTCTGCAAAGTTTTTTAAAATAGCATCACCAGGGGGTGCCTGGGTGGCTCAGTGGGTGAAATAAAAAGCCTCTGCCTTCAACTCAGGTCATGATCCCAGGGTCCTGGGATCGAGCCCCGCATCGGGCTCTCTGCTCAGCGGGGAGCCTGCTTCCTTTCCTCTCTCTCTGCCTGCCTCTCTGCCTACTTGTGATCTCTGTCTGTCAAATAAATAAATAAAATCTTTTAAAAAGTAGCATCACCAGAAACTTGAGTCTGTACAATGATTCATATTGTGAATTCTGGATACGGATAACTATAGAGCTACATGTCCATCTGCCTGAAAAAGAAGAAGTGACAATAATGACAACCACAGAGAAGAACTATGGGTACATAACATGCACTGAGAAACTCACCAAATTTCCCACAGCGAGTACATCTTTGAATTCTTCAGTCATTGGGTGATGCTCCATAGCCATAAACATTGTATTTAAAACTATGCAAATGGTAATAGCAAGATCTACAAAAGGATCCATTACAATAAAATAGACAAGCTTTTTGAATTTTATCCAGTAGGGAGAACAATTCCAGATCAAGAATGTGTGTGCAAATCGGTACCACCAGGGTGGACATTTTTGTCTGGACTCTTCAAGTTCTGGGGGAAAAAAAACAACAGAGAATATGAAGCCAATCATTTATTTATTTTATTCCTAACTATGTACAGTACAAATCAGCAGTATATGTGAACACTGAAACAAGTTTTCTGTTTAGATTTTGCAAATTTGACAGTACTTCTTCTATATAAGCATGGCACATTACATAAAAATCTTATATCACAATGTTCATTTACTAGCGCAAGCATAAGTTAGGGGGAAGGCAGTGAAATTAATGACTCAAAGCAGACCTGGGCAACTCCCAGAGAAACATTCACTTAACATGTGATGGGAAACAGGAGAACCTACATTTTTCTTCATGGAGAAATACATATTTTCCACCAATATATATCCTTTCATAGTGAAAGCAATCTCAGAACCAAGAGACTAGAAATAGTTTATGGAGTGACGCATTCAATAGATATGTCATACCATGAGCCCTTTTATCTCTCACCATTAAGTTTAGGACGTAGGTGGAAGCTTTGTCTGAGGCCAACATGGTATGTGTGGGTATGAGCTGGCTACCAGTGGATAAGGTGGGACCTGGGGCATATTGTAGGGGGAAAGTGGGAGCCAGTACATTTTTTTTTTTTTAAAGATTTTATTTATTTATTTGACAGAGAGAAGATCACAACTAGGCAGAGAGGCAGGCAGAGAGAGAGGAGGAAGCAGGCTCCCTGCGGAGCAGAGAGCCCGATGCGGGGCTCGATCCCAGGATCCCGAGATCATGACCTGAGTGGAAGGCAGCGGCTTAATCCACTGAGCCACCCAGGCGCCCCGGGAGCCAGTACATTTTAAGAGTTGCCACCCTTAATTCTCTTCTCAATGTATCTCAGGGTCTAACCACTATTATTCCCATTGTGTTCTCTAAATTGCTTTCTCTAGTACTTTTTCATCATATTCTGAACAGATGTTACATCACATTTTATAATTTTACTTAACAAGCTCAGGGAAAGCAATTATAGACATCTAGAAGTATGTATTATTTTTTACATATTAGAGAGAGATAAATTCAGAGAGACTATTTTAAGTTTCTAAGACTATATAGTGAGAACCACCCAGCCTCAGGTTAACCTTGATTTCATTAATTACCATTAAGTTATTTATCTTTGAGAGGTCCTATCGCCTAATGTCTCTAATCACAAAACACTTTATGAATTTTTTTGAGCACATAAAGGCCATTCCATTAGTATCCATTGGTTATCTTTACTATTGTTTATAACAAATTTTTATTCTTTGAATTCTTTCTAAGAACTTCATATACCTATTTAAGGCTGACCAGGATTTATCTAAATTCTGTTTAAAAATCTGTATGGGTGGGCGCCTGGGTGGCTCAGTGGTTTGGACCGCTGCCTTCGGCTCGGGTCATGATCTCAGGGTCCTGGGATTGAGTCCCGCGTCCGGCTCTCTGCTCTGAAGGGAGCCTGCTTCCCTCTCGCTCTCTCTGCCTGCCTCTCTGCCTACTTGTGATCTCTCTCTGTCAGATAAATAAATAAGAATCTTTAAAAAATAAATAAATAAAAAATAATAATAAAAATCTGTATGGGTAAGAGGGTATTATTACGTACCTTCTACAGTGTTTGTTAATATGCTTACTCTACTCATTGCTCTTTGTCTCAGATTGGGATCATTCAACATATCTTCAGAAAGAAGATAAGAACTGGAACGTCTTTTCTTGTGTGTTTGATTGGTTGTACCCTGAAAGAAAAAAGATGATGAATTAAAGTTTTAAGAATAGAACTCTAATAAATTATAGGCATAGAATAAAATCTTGCTTAGGTAGCTGTGGTGATTAAATTAAGGTAGAGACTAGCTTGCTGGGTTGGAATCATAGCTCTAGTACTTACAGAGCATGTTATCATTGGAGAGTTACTTAACTCCTGTCTCAGTTCCATCACTGATAGAATGGAGATAATCATACTACTTGTCTCATATTCTTGCTTTGAGGATTAAAAGAATTAATGCTTAGGAAAATAAAAAATAAAACAAGTCGCTTTTATTGTTACAATCACTTTCATCATCTATCTTTCTGAGTCTTGAATTTATTTAGATCGTTTTACCATGTAAGAATCTTACATGAAAACAGCTAGACTTGTGTTGCAGTGGTGTGTGTTCAAGGGGCAGAACCTCGGTATTCTCTGATAAATTTCTGTAAGTATTCTTTGCTGAGGTAACAGCATTAACGGCAGTGATGCTAAGGGTTGCCTCATGAATTGCTCTGAGTGTATGATGATAAATGACTCCATTTGAAAAGGACAATGGAGACTGATGGGAACTGTAGCAAAATGGAGAATGTAAGCACCACCTAAAAGAGGTGACCACTATTCCGCTCTAAAGGATTGTTGCCATGCAGGACTATGAGCTCAGTCTTACCACGTACACTCATTTTTATGTGAAACTGTCTTGTTTTTAAACCTTGGCAAGTATTTCAAAGTTAAAACACTACACTGTTCAGTGCAGGCCAATAATACACACACACACACACACCACTCACACACATATACACACAAACAAGTATACAACTCTGTATGTATCACATACATGTCTGCTTAGGTATGCTCTGTGTGGTCTGTGTGTATGTAGAAAAATACACACACACCACCCTACAACCATATAAATATAGTTCTATAGTTTTAAAGTTGTATAGTTGTTTAGATACAGTTATATATGTATGTATATCAAAACATGGACACACAGGCATAAATACAGGCACGTGTGTCTGTCTGTATGTATGTATGCACAGACATACATGCACACATATCTGTAGGTGGCTATTAGCTCCAATCTCTAATTTACTGACTTTCCAGAAAAGGCAATTTTTCTCCAAGTCAAACAGGAATAACAAATTCTTTTTCACGTTCACATGCGTTAGTTGTCAAGGTCATATTATTTGTCATGCAATTTTTTCATCTAAACTGTACGTTTTGCCACACTATTATGTTCATTGCATTTCTGTTGAATCCTAGAGTATCTACTAACTCCTCTAGTTTTGTAGTTTGTTTCATGATTTATGGTAATACTGATTTTTCTTATGGTAAAAGTAAAGTCTTCAATAAAAATATTTTATTAAAAGATATGAAACAAGACCCAAATTTGATATAAGTTATGTATTGCACAGGGAATACATAGTTGAAAAGAAAAACACAGCAAAGATATGATTCCATAGAAATTTAACATGCTCTCTTGATAACGAAAAATATCTTGGCAGAAAGGTCCAAGCTGTATCATGCAAGCACAGAGGTCACACGTTACCTAAAAGCACATGCATTCATTCTAAGTGAAATGTTTGTGGCCATGACTTTGATGGAACTTTATTCTCACCAAAAATACCGTATTGTCTGAAAATATGAATGTATGAATAAGTAGCGTGAGTTCAAAGGTTATTAGGTTAGTCAAAACCCCTGCTGATATTTAGTCATGCAATATAACTCGGTGAGTGATCTAAAGAGGTAACCTAGGAACTCCAGAAACTGGAAGTTCTTTCAAGCCTAATCGGACTTTTTTCCCTAACCACTCAATTACTCCTAAACTCTTGAAATTGTTGCTTTGGACCAGCTGTTTTGTTTTTGCTATTATGTGTATGTGTTTGTATTAATGTATGGAGTTTGGATATTACATTCTTATTTATAGACTTCAGACAAAAGAGGATTTTTTTTTTTAACAAAAACAGTAATTTTCGTTTATGTGTGGGGGAAAAAGCATAACTATTTTAAATTATTTCCAAGTTAAGAAGCCTACCACACACTACAGAAAGAGCAAAAGTGTGGTAGGTTAAGAGCACAAGCTGCTCTAGTTCTTCTGGCCTTGGTTTCCCCCTTTAGAAAACAAGGATGATAATAGATCACCTTGTAGGGCCATTGTAAATACTATAGACAGGCTTGCTGTTGTTATTACTATTTTTAAAACTCAAGATTCCTTGCACAAGGAATAAACAGTATCTCGAAAAGGATAGCAGGAGGTGGCAATTAATCCAAACTTCCTTACAGGAAGGGGACCTATTACCAACTAATCAGATCAGCATTAGCCATGCATTTCCTGTGCTGATATAGATGTATATATCTCTTATACATTGCTTTCTAAAGGGATGGCTTATAATAGTCAAATAGAATTTCAACAGATAAATTCCTTTTTGTTCAAAAATGGAGTTTTAAATATCTTTGCATTAGACATCTACAGCATATGGGATGAGGATTACATGAATGAGTTAAAAAGGTGGATTTCTACAGTAGAAGTGTTGCAAAATGCAGAGCCATTCACAGGACCAGAGAAGGCCCCTCTAGCAGAGACTGACTGATGCAAGAATAAGGGCCGAGCCATGCCTGAGCTATTTAAAACGTCCTTACGCTGTCATCAGAAGTTGCCTTATCTATTATCACCTCTGGCAGAAGCTGTCCATTGGGGAGCATCAGGGCTGAGGGTCCATCCACCAGGGAGACCACACCGTTGCAGTCCACGGCACTGTGCATCTTCCCCTTCACTGGCAGCACTGGGGGGGACCTACTGGCTTGGCTGATGTTGCTGCCGCGCCGCTCCCGAGCTCTGTGGGGCACAAACAGTGAGCCCCGCCTGCTTTCGCTGTCTCCGAAAATGCTATGCTCATCATCGGCAAATTCAGTCTCGGATCCCATATCTTTCCCTCGACCTTTGAAACTGAAAAGGCTTGTTCGACTGCTGCGCCTTCCAGAAAACAAGGAGCCTCGAATGCTGAGCGGCGACTGCAGAAAAGAGAAAAGGTGATGTTTATGTGCTGAAGGTCCTAAGAAGAGCTGCCACCGAAATCACTGGGCTCAGGCCTGCTGGCGCTGTTCAGGTTTAAAAGGAACGTATTTAAAAATGAAGGAATTGGGCAGCAAGACAAATTTTTCCAAATCAGGGATGAAAAGATGGGGTGAATCCATCCTTTCAGGACCAGGTAAATTATTTATTGCCACACAGGTGTCTCCTACCCTGGTCTACAGTGACCTCTCCATTGTTTCTATCCCATTCAACTTGCTACGAAGAACATATTACTTATAAAAAGTATTTGGCATTTTTCTCTGCCTTCAGCTCAGGTCATGGTCCCAGGGTCCTGGGATCGAGCCCCGCATCGGGCTCTCTGCTTGGCAGGGAGCCTGCTTCCTCCTCTCTCTCTGCCTGCCTCTCTGCCTAGTTGTGATTTCTCTCTGTCAAAGAAATAAAAAATTAAAAAAAAAAGTATTTGGCATTTTTTTAAGGATTTTTTTCATTTATTTGAGAGAATGAGTGAGAAAGAGAGAGCACAAAAGGGGAGAGGGTCAGAGAGAGAAGCAGACTCCCCACTGAACAGGAAGCCCAATGTGGGACTCGATCCCATGACCCTGAGATCATGACCTGAGCTGAAGGCAGATGCCCAACCGACTGAGCCACCCAGGTGCCCCAGCATTTGGTATTAATATCTGTTGTTTAGCTTTTCACACATCAGTCCCTAAGTTCTATAACTAATTGAAACTTTCTCAAGGCCAAAGACCACTCTGTATGCTTCCTTGCCTTCCACTTCTTGCATCTCCACTGTACATACTGGAAGCTCAGTCAAGGTATGTTGAGAAAGACCATTTAGCGTCAGTGAGTTTACAAAGTCATAAAACCCTAGAACTTGAGAAAGAGAGTGCCTGACACCAAAGAGGGGGAAAGTTGTATCTGTTTGACTTATGGATGGGATAAACTGTGTCCATAAACCAAACTGGATCTCTGGAAGTGCCTAATTCAATACACGTTAGTGCTTCCTATGTAAACGACAAAGTGGCAGGCACTCTGAATAACGGAAAGTGAGTATAACAAAGTCTCTGCCTTAAAACTGGCCTGGATTGCTCCTGTCCTATTTCCTTTTATTGACATCACATGTATTCAAGTTCAGCCTCCCCAGCTAAATTATGAAATCTTCGAAGGGAGGGACTTTATCTTTTATTTTAGTGTCTAGCTGGCAGCGTCTTACATACTTAAGTAGTCGAAATTTTAAATGTAGACATCAATGAGGATAGTAACTCTGAGTGGGGCACGAAAGAGCAGACTGGAGAAGTGGAGAGGGCAGAGGCAAATGTGTGAGATGAGTAGCATCTAAGCTAATGAATGAAGAATGGATGCTACTACAGCAGGAGGACAGCAAAGAAGAAAATCAGCCCACTTAGAGAACACCCCATGTGCTAAGTAATAAAGGTACTGGGCATGTAGGTAAGAGTGAACGATCATGGTGGACTGAGGGTATGTATAGGCAGAGAAAGGGGGGAAATGAGGTGGAAGCCAGTCCACAACATGGAGAAAATGTGGGTCTTGTCCTGTAGAGAATGGTTATTCAATACAGTTGGGTTTAGGGGGTTTTGTCTTGCTTCTTAAAGTTGAGTCAAGGAACAGCTTTGTTTTAGAAAAATGATTGGGGAAGGTTGTGTGATAGAACACTGGGAAATGTTTAGGAGAATAAAAGAAGCAATTGTTCTTCTTGGAGTTTCATAGGCAGGGAAACCTGAGATATGGAGGTTTCCATGGAAAAAAAGGAAAAAAGGGAAGAGAAGTTTTACATAAGCAGAAATAAAGACTGTGCTACTAGATGTTAGTAGCTGAAGTAGTTGGGAGTGGAAGCCATCAAAGTGTCTCCAAACTTTTCCAGCGTGGGTGACTTCACCACTGTAAGTAATGGTGGTAAAGAAAAGTAGAGAAACTAATCTAAGATTAGTTTTTAACCAATGAGGCATTATGAAATACAGACTAGATAAAAATGTAAAATATATAGTGTAAATAAATAATTTTTTCATTTCTACAACAGTTCTCATGAATACTTTGTTTCAAAAATTTGTTTATCAGAGAAGATCTTAGGACAATGCTGAAACTATAAGCTCCTTCAAAAATGGTCAGACTTCAATGGAAGACTATGGACATCTACATTCTTTCCATAAATGTCCAACGATCAATACGTTTTTCCTAAAAACATACCGATGCAATCACTCACTCTCTTTTCCCGAGATCCTGTACTTCAAAATAAAACATTTTGCTCTGTAATCCTACCCCTGGTGAGATGCATTTGATAGGTGCAAGTGTACCTGATTTGGGGTAGTCAGTCTCTTTTCACGTGCTCGTCTATGACCTTCAACACCAAGGTGGAAACTTTGTCTCCTGATGCTCTCCTCTGATTCCGATTTGGACAACTTCTCATTGTCTCCCTTTTCTTCCCCACTGGAAAGCTTCTTTTGATTCCTTTTCTTTCTTCTGTTTCTTCTTTCTTTAGCACTTTTAGAGCTCAGTTTGGATGTTTCGGAGGAACTCTCAGAGAAGCCCATCATTCTGCTTCTCCCAATACTTGTGTACTCAGCTGCTGCAATTGCAATTGCCTGTTGGACCAAGAAGCCACACGTACAGTAAGTCACTTCCAAAGTCTGGGGAACCCTATGATGGGGCACCTCTCTGCCATGAATGTTATTACACTATGCATATAATCATGTTCCTTGTACAGGAAGTGATGCCATTTTCTTAGCACTATGACCAGATCGCTTACCGAGGATCTATTTATTGCTTCTCTTGCATAGCAATAAAGTCCCATTTTCCTTTGGAATGAAGCTATTACACACTATTGCTATATTTATAGTAAAACAATTTAAAGTAGTATATATGCCCTGAATCAAATAAATATATGTTAATAAAGGAAATTTTAAAAATAAGATAAAATATTATATATGAAGGTTTTACTAGGTAATTTTGGAACATAAAACTCACATAAGCCATACAATAAGGAAATGCGTACATTTTGTTCAGGTAGTTAACTCAGTACTATCAATAGAGTCAGGCACTCAGTTTAATACAGATTGAATTGTTTGAAAATGAAAATGAATAATTATAAATTCAACTCAAGAAAATGAGAGACTTCTAAGGGTTTCCTAGAAAATTCCTGCGACTATCTAATGTTAACTCTATTAAAAAGATTAAGTTTTTATTATTAAACAATCCTTGTAAAAATTTGGATAAGGACATTGTGAATAAAAAATAAAAATCACTCATAGCCTTGCATCCTGGAAATAATTGGTGTTAATATTTCTTCCAACCTTTATATATAATATTTAAATTATATCCTTATTATACTCGTTTGTATCCTACTACTTAATACATTATTATATTAATACTTTTCACTGTTATAATAGTCTTAAAACACACAATTTTAGGACTGAATAATACTCTGAGATACAAAAATATCATAATTCTATTAACCATTTTTTAATTTTTAAAAATTTAAATGTTTTCTGATTTTTAATATTATCAAATAGTGCACTGAACATCTTTCTGCATTACACATTACAACCTTCCCCCTAATAAGTTACATACTTTGAAGATATTTAACTAGGTTGAACCACCAAATAAATTTTAAACTCTTGCAGAATATTTAAGTTTGTGTTCTCTTAGTATAAACCTTTGCAAACTTTTCCACTGAAGTGCTCCTCTGGAGAGGGGAATAAGGAAGGATCCTCAAGAATTTGTGCCTTAGCCTAAAGTGGCCACAACCATAAGTACAGAGTTCCTTAACATCTCGTGTTTTTTATCTTAAAAGTTCCTGTCACATTAACAAAAATCGATGCACATTTTGGTTTCTACCCCATACAGTATCTGCTAACATAAACATTTAAATAATTTTTCCTGAACTTTTGTATGCAATTGTTACTCTGGTGAAACACACCATATCTGTTTTGGGACTTGGCATGATGCTATACATACTGAGGCATCATGGACAGCAGGTTTAGGAGGAATGGCCTAGAACATTCTCTGTGCTGGAGTGAGCTGATTAGGCAGAAAGGTACAATGGGGCACAGGCCAATTCTAACTCAATCCAGAATTGGTTTCTTTGACCACCACAGAACGAAAATTCTGTTTATATTTAAAAATCCAGTGAGGAAATCTCCCTAGGGAATGCCACAGAGCCTCTGTTATTCCCCTTTGGACTTGGACTTCTAGAAAGAATTTTAAAGAAATAATAATACCTCAGCTTCTTCTTGCTCTTTTTTAAGACGATCTAACATCTGTTGAAATTCTAACTCCTTTTGCTTCGCTTCTTCGATGTTTGCCTGGTTCTGTTCTTCATAGGCCATGGCAACCACAGCAAGAATCAAGTTTATTAGATAAAAGGAGCCCAGAAAAATCACCACAACAAAGAAGATCATGTAGGTTTTCCCAGCAGCACGCAGTGTCTAGGGAAAAATGGAAAACATTATTTTAGGAACACAAAGATCTTTGGTAAATTATTTCAACTTGAATGGCATATTAGGCATGGAGAAGGTGGGGCAGTTTGGTATAATCTCATGTTATGAAAAATGTGGAGGAATAGAATTATATCTCTAAGGGAAAAAATCAGTATTAAAATACACACTTTTTTAGTACAAAGGATGTAGCAACCTGCTAAACTTAGATTAAAATTAGGTATGATTCTTTACTATTTTTTTTAATATTTTATTTATTTATTTGACAGAGAGAGAGATCACAAGTAGGCAGAGAGGCAGGCAGAGAGAGAGGGAGAAACAGGCTCCCCACTGAGCAGAGAGCCCGATGTGGGGCTCGATCCCAGGACCCTGAGATCATGACCTGAGCCGAAGGCAGAGGCTTAAACCACTGAGCCACCCAGGTGCCCCAGATTCTTTACTATTTTTAAGACTAATAATCCTGGGGTGCCTGGGTTGCTCAGTGGATTAAGCCTTTGCCTTTGGCTCAGGTCATGATCACCAGGTTCTGGGATCGAGCCCCAAATCGGGCTCTCTACTCAGCAGGGAGCTTGCTTCTCCCTTTCTCTCTGCCTACTTGTGATTTCTCTCTCTGTCAAGTAAATAAATAAAATCTTAAAAAAAAAAAAAGACTAATAATCCTAACTTTTTTGTTTATCCACAGTCTGAAAATTACTAAAAAACTAACTGCTCTACTCATTGTCAAATTAGAGGACTAAATGATATCTGTATTCTCTTTTACTGATCAAATTCTACCTCTACCAGGAATATTAATGATGATGTATTATGTTCACACCAAGTAGACAGCTTTACTGAATGATCTTATCTGCTCATCTACTCTTATATTTACTTTTCATTAACATGTATTAAAATTTTTTGAATGCAGTATATGGCCCCCCAAAATTCAAATGTTATAAAAAGCTGTTACATGGAAAATATCTCCTCTCTGATGCTTCTTCATTTCCCTTTTCTATCAGTTACTGTTGTTATGATTTCTTCTCTTTGGTAAGTTTTTAGTAGTGGGACTGTTAGGTTAATGGGTATATTCATTTTCATTTTCATAGGAGCTCCATATTGCACTCTGCAGTGGTTCCCAGCAATGTGTGAGAAAGTCTGCCTCCCCACAGCTCAGTCAGATAGCATCTCTCTTTTGATCTCCACCATTCTAAGCGGTAAGAAATTAGGTCATTCTAGCTTTGATTGGCATGTCTTTCATTTTGAGTAAAACTGAGCATCTTTTTATATACTCAAAGTTGTCTGTATTCCTTTTTTCCTCTGAAGTATATTCTTGTAGAATTTCTATACTCATTTATAATATTATCAGAAATGAAGTGAACAAAGAACAGGCCAAAAGAAGAACCTGGCAATTCTGAGAAGAGTGATTCATTTTTATTTATAATAGAGAACAACCATTTTCACCTCCTCCTTCTTGGGATTGGGTGCTAAGAATAAGAATAAGTGAAGAGATGCAGCCCATAGGCCCAAAAGAATCACATCCAAGCTGGAGGAGACGGCCACATGAACTAACAATTACAGGATAAGTGATGGATAAACTGGGGGATATTCAAAGGGCATGGAGGTCTAGAGAAAGGAGCAATTGAATTGGGACAGGAACATTTATTTATTTATTCGGGGGAACAGGAACATTTAGAGAAGTGAATAGAGTCTTCAATTCTTGCATTGGTTTTTAGGGTTACCATAACAAACTACCACAGACTGGGGGGTTGACACCACAGAAATGTTATTTGTTCAGGCCTAGAAGATGGAGTATCAGCGTGTTGGTGGGACGGATTTCTCCTGAGGTTTCTCTCCTAGTCTGGCAGATGGCTGGCTTCTGAGACCTGAAGCAGTCTTTCCTCTGGGTGTGGGCACATTTCTGTGTCTCTCCGGTCCTAATCTCCTCTTCTTATAAGGACATATCAGAATGGATTAGGACCCACCCAAATGCCTCATTTCAATTTAGTTATCTCTTCTCCAAAAGAAGTCATTCTACGGCACACAGAGTTAGGACTTTATCATATGAATGGGAGGCGATGCAATGTAATTCAAAGCAACTGTACCTGGGAATTCAAAAACTAAAGCATGATGAATCTAGGAGAGCCTGGTTTTGGGGCATCCAAGCAGGCCAGCATGTGCAGAAACCAGCATGGACAGGAGAGCTATAAGAGCCCATCACAGTGTATTTCCTGTTATTTACCTAGGGCTGCAGGGGGTGCTATATTCTGAAAGGGGGAAAGGGCACTAGAGATCAAATAAGCCAAGAAAGGATAAGACAATAATTTATGATTTTAAGAATTACCCAGTCTAACAGTGCTGGAAGTAAAACACATCTAATTTTAGTGATAAGATAATATGGTTTTGTCCTTTCTGATTTGAATAAAACATCTCACATAAAGTCCAGCAAGGAACATTCACCAGTTTTTTATGCCATTCAAAAATGCAATGAATATTATGCTCCACAAATAAGTGAAACCACATGATACTTGACTCTCTCTGCTTGACTTATTTCGCTCAGCATAATTTCTTCCAGTCCCGTCCATGTTGCTACAAAAGTTGGGTATTCATCCTTTCTGATGGAGGCATAATACTCCATTGTGTATATGGACCACATCTTCCTTATCCATTCATCCGTTGAAGGGCATCTTGGTTCTTTCCACAGTTTGGCGACCGTGGCCATTGCTGCAATAAACATTGGGGTACAGATGGCCCTTTTTTTCACTACATCTGTATCTTTGGGGTAAATACCCAGCAGTGCAATTGCAGGGTCATAGGGAAGCTCTATTCTTAATTTCTTGAGGAATCTCCACACTGTTCTCCAAAGTGGCTGCACCAACTTGCATTCCCACCAACAGTGTAAGAGGGTTCCCCTTTCTCCACATCCTCTCCAACACATGTTGTTTCCTGTCTTGCCAATTTTGGCCATTCTAACTGGTGTCAGGTGGTATCTCAATGTGGTTTGTTGTTTTTTTTTTAAGATTTTATTTATTTATTCGACAGAGAGAGATCACAAGTAGGCAGAGAGGCAGGCAGAGAGAGAGAGAGGAGGAAGCAGGCTCCCCGCCAAGGAGAGAGCCCGATGTGGGACTCTGGGATCATGACCTGAGCCGAAGGCAGAGGCTTTAACCCTCTGAGCCACCCAGGCGCCCCTCTCAATGTGGTTTTAATTTGAATCTTCCTGATGGCTAGTGATGATGAACATTTATTCATGTGTCTGATAGCCATTTGTATGTCTTCATTGGAGAAGTGTCTGTTCATATCTTCTGCTGCCCATTTTTTGATATGATTATCTGTTTTGTGTGTGTTGAGTTTGAGAAGTTCTTTATAGATCCTGGATATCAACCTTTTGTCTGTACTGTCATTTGCAAATATCTTCTCTCATTCTGTGAGTTGCCTCTTTGTTTTGTTGACTGTATCCTTTGCTGTGCAGAAGCTTTTGATCTTGATGAAGTCCCAAAATCATATGGTTTCACTTATTTATGGAGCATAACAAATAACATGGAGGATATGGGGAGATGGAGAGGAGAAGGGAGTTGAGGGAAATTGGAAGGGGAGGTGAACCATGAGAGACTATGGACTCTGAAAAACAAACTGAGGGTTTTGAAGGGGCGGGGGGGGGGGGCAGGGGGAGGTTGGCGGAGCCAGGTGGTGGGTAATAGGGAGGGCACGTATTGCATGGAGCACTGGGTGTGGTGCAAAAACAATGAATTCTGTTACGCTGAAAAGAAAAAAAATTTTTTTTTAATTAAAAAAAAAATGCAATGAATGTTTCTCTTGTCACTCACCTGTTGGTAAAGGTTTTCCCAGTAATCCTGGGTCATTAGCCTAAACAAGGCCAAGAAGGCCCAACTGAAAGTGTCAAAGCTCGTGTAGCCATAATCAGGGTTTCTGCCAGCTTTCACACACCTGTACCCTTCTGGACACTGACTACATATGAAAAAGAACATCGCAAGTTAGAAGTTTCCAGGATGCAAGTTAAAGAGTACTACAGAACAGTTAGATATTCCAGGTTCCTCTTCTAGGGGGACAGTATTGAATAACAATTAAGAACACATTATTTGGAAGCAGGAAGAACTGGGTTTGAATCCTATCCCTATGATTTACTAGTTAGTGACTTCGTCGAATTACTGAACTTCTCCAAGGCGCAGTTTGCTCTTTCTGTGAGAAGAGGTAACACCCACCTCAAAAAGTGAAGATTGTTGTTAAGTTTTTAAAAGGTGATATATGCACATTTCCCAGCCTAGTTCCTGTTTTACAAAGCACTTAATAAATGGTATCTGCTATTAGCACCATCATTAAAAATTGGAAAGTTCCCACCAGATGCCAAATAATAGTTCTTCCACCATAAATATCGATAAATAGGCCTCCACCAAAACTGGGGAACCCAAATTATTCCTGGAGTTAATTAGAATAAAAAATAGCCTAAATAATGAAATTGTGTAAATTCATAAAGATTTGTAGCTTTATGATATTTTTCTAAAATTGGTGGACTGGTATCCACGATGCCACTGAAGAGTGTTCTGAGCTGTGTCTAGGAGCAGCAACCTTATTTGTTTAATGTTCCCTGTATACACAGAGCCTGGTGAAGAAATACCTGGTCAGAGGGAGACTAAGAACAAAGGCTCTGCCTTCAGAAATGAAGTTGGTGTATAGGGGAAACCGTGAGATGGGTATTTCGCATAGGTAAGAGATTCTTTACCCAAGTTCATGAGTTCCTTTTAGAGTGACCGAAGTGTCACTGCATTCAGTCATCTATGAGTCATTCTTGATTGGAAAAAGGGTAGAATTTGGGAACAGGATGTTGGTTTTGTCACTCTTCTTTCCAGAAAGAAGAAAGACTTGAAACTATCCAGCCAACTTTTGGTGGGGTTTTCCAGAAGTGACTTTTCTACTCCCTTAAGATTTATATGACTTGTATGTTTCACTTCAAGCACTACCTCCAAGTTTTGGTTTCAGAAGTGTACATTAACCATAAATGTCTTAAAGTGTGGGCTCACTGTGGGACAGAATAATACCACGAAATATATGAAAACAATATAAAATCAAACGTTCCAATTTTTAAAAACTGATTGGATATGCTTTCCCTTTTTGGTAGCCTTTTGACTAAAAACAAATATTACTTACCCCGAATCTGTGCTCAAACCACAAAGGAGAGCATCTTTAGATCCCTCCAAGTAATAAAAATACTCTGTTTAGGAAGAAATTCAACAATAGAACATTAGAGAGTGACCCAGAAAATAGGTTAATTAGTAGAGAAGTATTCACATACATTTGGGCCCAGTCTCAGGCAATGTGCATTCATTTATTTATTATGTCCTCATATATTCTCCCTCAAATACTTATTGATAACCTCTTATGGGCCAGGCAGTGAATATAATAATAAGAGCATGATAACAAGATCATTAATTTTATGGATCTTTATGTGTAGGTATGGGTGGAAATTGGGGATGGAGGACAAATTAATTAATTAATTAATTAACAAGGTATTTTCAAATAATGATAAATGTCCTAAAGAAAATAAGCCAATGTCATCAGGGAAATATAAATCAAAATCACAATGAGATACGCTCTCACACCAGTTAGAATAGCTAAAATTAACAAGTCAGGAAATGACAGATGCTGGCAAGGATGTGGAGAAAGGGGAACCCTCCTACACTGTTGGTGAGAATGCAAGCTGGTGCAGCGACTCTGGAAAACAGCATGGAGTTTCCTCAAAAAGTTGAACATAGAGCTACCCTATGACCCAGCAATCGCACTACTGGGTATTTACCCTAAAGATACAAATGTAGTGATCCAAAGGGGCATGTGCACCCGAATGTTTATAGCAGCAAGGTCCACAATAGCCAAACTATGGAAAGAACCTAGATGTCCATCAACAGATGAATGGATAAAGAAGATGTGATATATATATATATGTATATATATGTATATATATGTACATTTCTTTTGATGGCTGCATAGTATATATACATATATATATATATATATATATACTATGCAGCCATCAAAAGAAATGATGTATATATACGTATATATATGTACATTTCTTAGCCATCAAAAGAAATGTACATATATATATATATATATATATATATATATATATATACTATGCAGCCATCAAAAGAAATGAAATCCAATCAGAAAAAGACAATTATCATATGATCTCCCTGATATGAGGAATTTGAGGCAATGTGGGGGGTTTAGGGGGTAGGGAAGGAAAAAATGAAATAAGATGGGAGTGGGAGGGAGACATACCATAAGAGAGTCTTAATCTCACACAACAAACTGAGGGTTGCTGGGGGGAGAGGGGTAGGGAGAGGGTGGTTGGGTTATGGACATTGGGGAGGGTATATGCTATGGTGAGTGCTGTGAAGTGTGTAGACCTGGCGATTCACAGACCTGTACCCCTGGGGCTAATAATACATTATACGTTAATAAAAAATAAAAAAATTTATTAAAAAAAATACAACATTAAAAAAAAACAAGAAAAGCCAATGTGATAAAATGTGGCCAGGGAAGGCCTTTCTCCAGATATGACATTTGAACTAAGGCCTACATGTACAAAGAAGCCAGCCATCCAAAGACCCCGGTGCAGAGATATTTTGGCAGAGTCAAGAGCAGGAGCAAAGGTCCTGAGGCAAAAGTGAAGTTGGTATATGGAAGAACCAGCAAGATTGTCAGACTGGCTACAGTGTAGTGAGTGGAGAGAACTATGGTGGCCGGGGTAAGCATGGGTCAGATGATGTAAGCTTTTGTATGTTATGAAAGGAAGTTTGGGGTTTAAGCATGGTTACAGTGATAGAAGTGGAGATAGAAATGGGCGATAATCACCATTTTTAAATGTCCCACTGGTTGTTTTGTGGACTGTGGACTATAAGAGAACAAGTATGAAAGCAGGGACATGACTTAAGTGACTACAGTGAGAGGTGACATGACTAAAACTCAGAATAGCTGTGCACATGGAGAGAAGGGGATGAAAACAGCCTAGACAGGACTTGCTGCTGTTGTCTGCGTGGGGGAGGAAGGACACCAGAATTATGATCACCAAGTAGATAGTTTTCAAAGCCATGGGGCTTGAGGGAACCCAAAGTGAAAGTGTAGCTCAGAAAGGGAAGGGGAGAAACAAGAAGGAAGGGAGCCCCCAATGGATGCCCAAAGTATTCTAGAAGAGGTGGAAACAGCGAGGCGGTATTGTAAGTGGACACACCCTGTCTCCCGAAATTCTCTCGTTCAGTGAGCCATTAGTATTTACACATGACTTATGAAGTTCCAGATATTGAGGATAAGGCAGTGAACTAAATGCACATTTTCTCATCATGGTACCCTCTGTGCCCATTTTCAGGCATAAGAGAACTCATAATCTCTTCCTCCTATCAAGGCTTACTCTTAAGACAGGGAGCTGATCCAAACCATACACAGTAAATGTATAAAGAAATATACATATATTTCTTATATATAATATAAGGGCCCATATTCATGTTGGGCTCAAATCAAAGAAACAAAGATATAATTATTAGAAGACCTCTGGAGTGATAGCGGAAGAAAGACTTTGAAGTCAGATAGACTTGGATTTAAATGTTGCTTCTACCCCTTCCTGTGTAGGTGAATGATCTTACCACTTTAATGGTTAGCCACCGCAACTGCAAAATGTGCATAGAGTGCCTGCTTTGTGGAGATGTTGAAGAGCATAAATAGGATGTTGCATGTAAAGCAATCCAGTGATCCACACATTCTACACAGCTGCTCAGAGAGCAGCAGCTAGCTTTATTAAACTATTAAACTATTCCAGGTAAGAGTAACTGACTGATTTTCACCTCATTTATACAGAAGACGCAAATCTTAGAACTCACAAATAAAACAATAAAGCCTCTCTTAGTTTGAGGTGAAAATTGAGGTGAGAATGTTACACGAACAATTTTTTGGAAAAACTGTGCCTGAGGTAGGTCGGGCATGACAGAATGAGGATGGAGGAGGTTAAGACACAATTTTTTGTACATAAGCTTCCACAATATTTTTGTTGTGGAAGGATTAGTTTAGAATTATCCTTTAAAGTGCCTCTGGCTTATGGTTACCAACCACTAAGGAGCTGCTTTATAAGAAAGGGCTCTAGAGCTACCTACGACCCAGCAATCGCACTACTGGGTATTTACCCTAAAGATACAAATGTAGAGATCCAAAAGGGCACGTGCACCTGAATGTTTATAGCAGCAATGTCCACAATAGCCAAACTATGGAAAGAACCTAGATGTCCATCCAAAGATGAATGGATAAAGAAGATGTGGTATATATATACACGATGGAATACTATGCAGACATCAAAAGAAATGAAATCTTGCCATTTGCGACGACGTGGGTGGAACTAGAGGGTATTATGCTGAGCGAAATAAGTCAATCAGAGAAAGACAATTATCATATCAGATATGAGGAATTTGAGAGGCAGGGTGGGAGGTTGTGGGGAGGAGCGAAGGAAAAAATGAAACAAGGTGGGATCGGAAGGGCGACAAACCATAAGAGACTCTTAATATCACAAAACTAACTGAGGGTTGCTGCGGGGAGGGAGGAGTAGGGATAGGGTGGCTGGGTTATGGATATTGGGGAGGGTAGGTGCCATGGTGAGTGCTGTGAAATGTGTAAGCCTGATTATTCACCGACCTATACCCCTGGGGCAAATAATACATTATATGTTAATAAAAAAAAAAAGAAGAAGAAGAAGGAAAGAAAGGGTTCTAGAGCTGCCTGTACTAGCACATGGCAGGGCAAAGAGACTCAAGTCAGTATGAGACTGAAGAAAGGTAAAGCAAGGGCAATAGCTCACTCTGCTCTTATAGAACACTTTAAAATAATCCATAAACAAGCAGACATTACATTATGGGAATAATTAGCCTCAGGAGTATTAAGGTTAACATGGAAAGGGAAAACATAATGCAATGAGAAATAAAAACTTATGCCCACAGTAAAACTTACTCATGAATGCCCATCATAGGATTATTCACAATATCCCCAAAGTGCAAACAACTCAGATGTTCATCAATTAATGAATAACCAAAATATAGTATGTACACACAATGGAAAATTATTTAGCAGTTAAAAAGAAATTAATTACTGCTGCACGGATGAACTTTGAAAACACGCTAAGTGAAAGAAGCCAGACACAAAGACCACATATTGTAGGATTCATTTATAAAACATGTTCAGAATAGGTAAATCCATAGAGACAGAAAGTAAATTAGTGGTTGTTGGGGGTTAGGGGGTGGAGGGAATGGAGAGCAATTGCCAATGAGTACAGGATTTCTTTTGAGGGAGATGAAATTATTCTAAAATTTTGATTATTGCATAAAGTGACTATATTGGAATATACTATAAAACACTGAATTGTATACTTTAAAAGGGAGGAATTCATAGTATGTGAATTATCTCAATAAAGCTGTTAAATAGACATATTTCAGTATAATAACAAAGGGTGTGGATAGTAATAGATAAGCTTCAACCTCACAGTAGAAGACATATGGGGACAAAAGGAAATAGAAAATTGGAAAATCCGTGCAACAAAAGTCTGAAACTGACATTCAATCGAGTGCAGATTCTGAGGAAATTTCTTTTTAATTTCAAGGCCGTGGTACAGAAAAGTAAGACGTAACTGGTGACCTAGACATCCTATGAGTAGTTTTATCCAGCCTGGCTCAGAAAGACAGCTGAGTTTTAGCACATAGTTTTAGCAACTATGTGTATGACTTGGGCTTTTGGAGTGAAGGGCTTATTCCTCAACCAGGAGGCAATAATAAGTCAACTCTGAGAACACTAGTGCAGGGGATCAGGCAGAGGCAGAATGCCTGCAAGTGACACACTGCATTCTGGGGGACTGCGTTCTTCAGAGTCCCCACAAGAAAAGCACTGTAGATAAAGACAGGAAAAGCCCTGGGAGTAGTGCAACCAATACTGTGCTTTTTCCAGGAACTTTTCTTAATCAATGTCAAACACCCAGAAAATAGGAATAAGAGACTATTTTTCTTTATCCCAACAGAACTACACCATATTAAAGTATAATAGCTACGGAAATTTAGCTACTGACTGTGCACATGAATCTTTCCTTCACCTGTAGTAGCAACGAGGAATTTTGATGAGCATCAAAGTAGACAGTGCTTGGCTTCAATGGAAATCTATAAATTGTATGTTTTTTTTTTTAAAGATTTTATTTATTTATTTGACAGAAAGATCATAAGTAGGCAGAGAGGCAGGCGGGGGAGGGTGGGAGCAGGCTCCCTGCTGAGCAGAGAGCCCGATGTGGGGCTCAATCCCAGGACCCTGAGATCATGACCTGAGCCAAAGGCAGAGGCTTAACCCACTGAAACACCCAGCTGCCCTTAAATTGTATGTTTTTGAAACACAAGGTTAGAGAGTGGGCTCATTGATTTGATAATACCTCTAAAAAAACACCTCCAAAACAGGCTTTGCTGTAGGTACTAGAAAAGACCTTCAGAACATATTCATGATTTTTCTGTAGGCAGCCTTTACCATTGTAATTCTTTGAGCTCTTCAAGAATTCCAATTCATTTACTTCACCAGTTCCTCATAATCTATCAACCAACTCTTGGGTTCACTTCTTTCCTTGTCTAGTTTATAATCCAATAGACACTCATTTTCATCATCCTTTTGCAATTTCCACAACTTCCAAGTATTTCCCCTCAGTCTATCATATTACCCTGGCCCAACCTTAACCCTACATGTAATCAAACTAAAAGAACTGGTAATGACCCTAGTAAAAAAAAAAAAAAAAGTTAAGGTTAAGTAAGTATTGTAAACTGATTTTTAATTGTAAATGTCAACAATTACCCATAAGATATATTACTTTTACAGTATATAAATTAAGGAATAAAATTCTTTGTAAATTGAAAATAAAATTTAAGATTATATTGCTATAAATCAGAAACTGGAAAAATAAGTAAAAATAAAATGGAAGGGAAAATATGCTAAATTCCTCATCATCAAACACTGGCAATAAAGAAATTATACATTAAATACTTTACTGGAAAACCTTCAGTTTTCTCATTTTAGGCTTCTATATTTTTTTCTGTTTTCTTTATTTACAGCCTTTTACTATATTAGCTAGGTTTTATCTGCTTCTATCTTCCCCAGTGAGTGGGAAAGTACACATTTAGTAAAGTAAGAAAATGATGTATACTCTTCGTAATCCAAGGAGAATCCTGACCTTTACTCCTTGATCTTATTCTGTCAAAGACATATCCACTTGGAAGATTTCTCCCACTCTGGATCTAAGTATCTATTAAGGTTTATGGATTCATGTGGGCAACAGCACAGAGACACTGCAGGTGTTAGAAGGAAAGCACAATCTTGTTTGATCTCATTCTCACCCAAATTCATCAACAGCTCTGCCAAGAGAAACTGCATTAGGGGAGATCTGTTCAGAAAACATGCAGTTCAGGCCTTCTGTAAGATATTCTAAAACATCCTTGTGAATTAAGCAGACTTCGAGACTGTGTATACAGATCAACTCATCTGTTTCCTACTAACTAGTTTTGATGATTTAAACTTTGATATAATGCCACTGTCTAGATTGAGGGAAGCCCTTAGAAAGAGCTTAGAAACTCATCATTGATTATAGGGATAGTGCTGAGAAAACCATTCTGCTTTATACAAATCTTCAGAAATACTATCAAGCAGACATTTTAATATATGATAATTACTATGACTGTTATAGTAGGATCTATACAACTATATATGTTACAGATATTAAGTATAATGCAAATGTAAAAATACAATTATATTATCATGTAATAAATAAATTACCCTATAAACCTAAGTACGAATTTTACAATAAAACTACAGTATCTAAAACACACAATATGTCTTATGATAAAATGTAATCATTCATATTAAGTCACAGCCAAATTTATGTCTCTAGAGCAAATTTATTCATTTTTATCTTACAGAAATTGGGAATTATGGAACTATATCATGTGTCTAATACCAGAACTGCTAGAAACCTTAGAACCAGGGAGATTTATGAAAATATAACAGGATCCAAGTGCATACAATGGCAACTTTCTATATATTTGAACAATTTTGAAATAATTAAAAGGAAAGCAACATTTCATTGCTAAAAGCGAACAATCTTATTTCAACCTATTAACAACTTCAGGGACATTCTTACTTTTATAGTCTTCTTCTTCAAGGGTATCTATGATGCTTTCTAATGTTTCATTATTTTCCAGCGGGTCCCGCAGACACTTATGCTTCAGGTTGCCCATGAACAGCTGCAGCCCAATCAGGGCAAACACGCTCAGACAGAACACAGTCAGGATCATGACATCGGAGAGCTTCTTCACCGACTGGATCAGAGCCCCCACAATGGTCTTCAGGCCTGAACACAGGGGCCAAAAAAAAGTGTTCCTAATGAAATAAAGCCTCTGAGAAATAAAAACAAAACACAAGCTTTCCTAGAAATGCATGCATTATATCAAATCAATGACCTTAAATAACCTCGTTTGAAAAAAGCCTACTATCTCAAAAGGGTAGATTTGCTGTTTCATATATATTTCGTTTCTATATATTACAGCAAAGGATAAAAATTGTTAACTATTTCCAAAGAGTAACCAAATTGTCAAAATGAATAATTTGGTTGCTCACACCGTATTCGCTTGTAAAAATAATTTTTAAAAGTGCTAATTTGCAAATGCTTGCCAAACAAACCATCTCTCTGTAAAGACATTAAAACAAAGAGGCTGAATTGCAGAGCAGAGTGACAATTAATTTTCAGTTAAGAAATGGTTTGTTGTGGAAAGCTAAAAAAGAGTACGACATGCAACACCCCCATGCTGATATATATAATATATATATATTTTTTTTTTTATCTTTTTTCCTAACTGTATGAAAAGCAATAAAAACAAATTGAAATTTTCATTCCCGGCTAAACAAAATGGAAAATCATCTGCTACACAGGAGGGAAAATTTCAAGTTGAGATGTGAGCCAAATGGCCATCTTCATCCTCTAAGACCCATGCAGTTGATTAAACTCAAAGGCTGACTTTTAATGATTGTGAAAAACATAAAAAATCAAATTTAATTAAAATTGCATAAGAGAAAGTCGTTCTTGTCTTTCCTCCAAATGATCAAAGTCAGCCCCGGTGTTTAACCCCACTCTCACCTGGAATGACTGAAATTGTTTTCAGTGCTCGGAGAACTCTGAATGTTCTCAGCGCTGAGACATTGCCCAGGTCCACAAACTCTGTCACATATCTGTAATAGGGAGTTCACACACAACACAGTGACAACACACACACAAACAAACGAAGAACAACTCCCAAATAGTTGGAGTTAGGAGTGGCCTAAGGCTTCACACCAATCATTCCTTACCTGGAATTACAGAAATAGTTTTCAAAGCTCTCAACACTCTGAAAGTTCGAAGAGCTGAAACATTGCCTAGGTTTACAAATTCTGTTAAATACCTGTAGAATTAAATCAGAGTTATTCAGAATTTAGATAGAGTCTATGATACTTACCTGTGCCTTTACTCAAGGTGTTGCCTATATTCGGAAAATTCTTATTTAAATGGATAGTTATGCAAGTCTTTTTTTTTCCCCATCACAACTAATTCAATTTGATTAGATTTGATTTGACCCCTTTTATGTGAGCAAAATACAAATATAATATTAAAATGGTTTTCATACACTTAAACACCTAAATAAACAATCAAATGCTTCAATTATTAGACCTCAACATTATGGTAAAATAGATACTTAATATCCTATAAAATGTCAGCAGCAAACCTTGAAAACCATATGTTAATTGAAAGAAGCCAGACACAAAAGGCCACATACTGTATGATTCCATTCATATATGGAATGTGCAGACCGAAAACCTTGATGAATGGTTTCCAAGGATTAGGGGGAGAAGGGAACAGAAGTGACTTCTTTTGGGGATGATGGAAATACTCTGGAATTAGAGATTAGTGATGGTTGAACAGCTTTGTGAACATTCTTTAAAAAATCCACTGAATTTTGTACTTTAAAAGGGTTAATTTTATGGTATATAAATTATCTCAATTAAAATAATGAGATCCCTGAGAAGAGGCAGCTTTCTTTGACATAATGTTGTCTTATCAGCCAGTGGCAGGTACAGCTGCAGCGGTCACGTGACCATGAAAGAAGCGAGTCTGATGGACAAGGAGGTGGGGGTGGAAGTGAGGGAATGGGAAACTAGAAATCTCAAGACCCTTCTGTATTGTCAAAATTCCTCCAATGAACATGCATCACCTTTAAAATTCAAGATGCTAGAGGGAAAAAATACTGTATCTAGGTTTGAGATTAAAAAAAAAAACACAAGGGAGTATTTCTGGCAAATATATTTGGGAAAAGAACATCACTATGAATTAATTTAATTTATACTTTAATGTAATATTTTTCCCTTAAAAATAAGCTGTGGCTGCAGATGTCCTAGACAAGTCATTCACTGATGTTAGGATTAGTATGCAGTGATATCCCTTATAAAAAGATTTGTTTCTATATTTTAATGTACTTACTAGCTCTTGAATAGAACAGGTTATAATTAAAGGCCTGAGCTTTTTCTGTGATTCTTACAGGTTTTACTAGCTTTTAAATAAGACACGGAAAAAGTGTGAACCTTACTTGCACTGCATAGATTATCCATCCAAGTGCTGAGCACAGAGATGATCAATCTTAATGATGTCATACATTTTTGAATGGGAAATGCTTTCTCAAAAATTAATATTTGTCTACCAATGACTAGCTTTCACAGAGTCTCCTTTAAATGCAAACGTTACATGCAGGAGAAGTCACACCCCAAGGCGTATTCTTACTGGAACACTGTGCTGTCTATGATTCTCATGAGTTTCCCATTTCAAAAAACTAAATGTACTTACGCAAAAACAATGACGACAAAATCGAGCCAGTTCCATGGGTCACGAAGGAAAGTGAATTCTCCGACACAGAAGCCCCTTGCAAGGATTTTGACAAGTGACTCAAAAGTATATATTCCAGTAAAAGTGTACCTAGATACAAGAATTCAATTAGATATTAAATATGAGGCGAATACAGCACCATGTAAATCTTCAGTTTTTCTGATCAACCAAAGAAAGGCATCTATTGGAATGTGGCTATTGGCTTATAGATCCACTCTATTAGAATAAACTACAGGAAAGGTATTTTTCCAGAAAATCTTAAAATGTCCGTATTAGAAACTCTTATAGAAAGTAGAGATATTCAAAATGACTAAGAACATAGATATTAAATCTGCCTGGAAAAGTCCTACATTACTTCTATGAGAAAGACACATGTCTAAGAACAAGGCAGGACACCTGAAAGATTCATTCTTCTAGAAAAGACTGTAACATCTGATTATTATATTCTACTGGTAGCAGGTTAATACCACAGAGGAAGAAAAAAATAACTGAAAGAAAAGCAACCACAGATACACACCACAAGTTTTAGAGCTGCAGTAACTTTGTGGCAGGAAAGGAGAGGAATAAAATAACACAGAGACCATATTAAAATGATTTATACCCACTTACTCTACATTCTTGGTCCAATCTGGAGGGTTACTCATGGTCATAAATATGCAGTTCGTCAGAATAGTGCACATGATAAGCATGCTAAATAAGGTAGCTTAGAATCAAGGAATATGATAAAAGAACACAGTGGGAGCTTTGAATACTTGATAATGACACTTGTTAAAATGATAACTTTTTCATATAGAAAATAATTTTTGTTTAAGATTTTATTTATTTATTTGACAGAGGCACAGCAAGAGAGGGAACACAAGCATGGGGAGGGGGAGAAGGAGAAGCAGGTTTCCCATGGAGTGGGAGCCCAATGCGGAGCTAGATTCCAGAATCCTGGGATCATGACCTGAATTGAAGGCAGACACTTAACAACTGAGCCACCCAGGCGCCCCTAGAAAATTACTGTATATGAGTTTATAACTTTTTTAAAAATCTCTTTGAACAAGGGAGTAATAAAGAAATTTATCCTAAAATGGTAAAATTGCCATTCTCCCAATTTTCTGAGACTTACACCAAATTGTATTGAAATTGGTAAACTAAGACTGGAGTATTTTCAGGTACAAAAGGACTAAAATCCCTATTTGAATAAATAACAAAAACTACATTTTTTTTAAACTTTTATTTATTTATTTGAGGGACAGAGAGAGAGAGAGAGAAAGCAGGAGCGGGGGTGGGGGGGGTGGGTAGAGGGAGAAGCAGGCTCCGAGCTGAGCAGAGACACAGATGTGGGGCTCGATCCCAGGACTCCTGTATCATGACCTGAGAGGAGGCTGATGCTTAACCGACTGAGCCACCCGGCACCCAGAATAAACTACATTTTAAAGAACCCATGCCAGTAATCATTTTAAAAAGGATATGAGTGTACTAAAATCTTAATAGATATTCTTCTTAGAGAACTGAAAGGAGACAGCATGTACAAAGCCGGGGTGGCATTGAAACGGAAGATTGCTTTCCCTTTGTTCAATACTATGAAAGTCTGTGGGAGAAAAAGAAGACGTCATGAAATTGAGAATCCAAAATTTCATCCTAGCACATTTATATCAGCAGTTTACCGCATCTGCATGTGGTAGGGTCCTATTAAAGAAACACTGCCATTGGACTCAACCAATGTGATACCACTGCCATTAATTAGTGCAGCTGTTTAAGTCATGTTGGCCAATGAACTCCATCCATTTCTTCTTAGTAAATAAAGAAGTGAGCCATTTGTGAGCACGGATTGCCTAGAGCTCCCAAAATATACTGTCTTCTCTTTTTCATATCCCTTTAACACCCAAAGCAGTGACAGTAAGTTGTGGCCACTGGAATTAGTTTAGAATACAATTTCCTTCTTTCATTTCACTGCACTGTAAGCAAACTAAATAGGAACTAGCTATCTCTGATTTTTGCCACAACAGCTTGAGAAATTTAATACTTGTTGGCTATTATCATGATTAAGAGCAAATGTTCCAAATTATGAGTCCTTTCAAAAACATATTTTCATAAATTCAAGGAATATTAGCATTAGAAGAATCCTATTACCCAGTTCAATTTTCCTATTCTAGCTATAATTCTGATAACAGCTAAAATAAAAGAGCACAAATTAAAGGACTTCCTTGCTTCCTTGTAATTTTTAAAAGTAATACAAATGAACCAAATATTCTTGAAATGTGTTACTTAACCATGATGCAATATATGACATTCTCCCTGGCTTTAGTACTCTGTTAAAAATTTAAAAACCCAAGCAAATAAACAGCAACAACA
Organism: Meles meles; assembly: GCF_922984935.1. Lineage (NCBI taxonomy): Eukaryota > Metazoa > Chordata > Mammalia > Carnivora > Mustelidae > Meles > Meles meles. Next base: position 63,617,189 of record NC_060074.1, read on the forward strand.
AGAAGACATTAACAGTCTAAGAAATTTGCTGGGGAATCAGGGAGACCAAGTTCAAATCTTTGTCTTATTTTTCTGTAGTTGGTAGGGAAATGACCTGTGCTATTGAGAAGATGGTGACTTGCTCTTTTGCTGTTGTTTAATATGAATTTTATATAAGTTTATGAATGAGCTTCTGGAAATAAATATTTTTCACCAAATTGGGGACCTAAGTTTGAATATGTTGCTTTTTAATTATATGTGGCAGTGTTCTCAAGAAAACAAATCAGAATCTACTATTTTCAGGTGTCCTTTTATAGTCTTGGTCACTTTCCCTATACCGGTTATGACTAAACATAATTTAACATAAAGTTCATTTTACAATTAAAATCAGTTTTATTATTTTTTAAATTTCACTTAAAATTTTTTATTTTATTTACTTGAAGGAAAGAATGTATGTGAGAGAGAGCACAAGCAGGGGGAGCTGCAGAGGGAGAAAGTGGGGGACTCCACTCAGGGCTCCATGTAGGGCTTGATCCCAAGTCCCTGAAATCATGACCTGAGCCAAAGGCAGATGCTTAACCAACTGAGCCACCAAGGCACCCCTTAAAATTAGTTTTAAAATTAGTATCTAGTCTTAGAAACCACTGTTTTCTTTAATTGATACATTGTCCTTTTAAAAACTCACTCATCCATTATATTCCGCAATTGTGTTGCGAAGAACTATGGCTCATGAGATGATAAAATGCATCTGAACATAAATGAGACATGGGTTTTGCATTCAGGAAACTTCCTAGAAAGGTGATGCATACACAATAACTCAAATATAAAGCAAGACGTAACAAGTATAATGCAGAGAAATACAAATGGAAAAGTGTGACAGTATGGAGAAGACAGGGTTCACACTTGCATCAGAATCATTAGACAGACTTCCTGAACCAGAAATCAGCTGAGCGAATGTGAAAAATCACAGCATTGCTGCCTAGACTTGACCAGACACAATTACCTTGCATTTGAAATTTTTACAAAAAAAGAATTCATCTGTTATTTTTAATTTTAAATTCCCAATGTTTATTTAAATCAAAAACTTCTCTAGGACTCTCTAGGTTTACACACACCCGGGAGTTAATTAAAGGAAGGAAAAATAAGTAAGCCTTATGAAATTTGAGGGGTCAATCTAGGTCCCTTTAGTAAATTCTAAAATCCTCCTATGAAATATGTAGATATCAAAGTCTGAATAAATTATTTTAATTTTGTTCATGTATTTAAGAATTTGTTGAACATAAAATTAGAAAATTGTGGTGCCTGAAGAGCATATGCTTTGGTTTGGACAGACGTGATTCCAAATATCAGAACCACCAATTAGCAGCCTGAGAGCCAGCACTTAGTGCCTGGAAAGCCTTCTAAGTTTCTGGCACATTGAAACTTCTTAGTCAATGTTGGGAGCAACTGCTGAAATTATGGGAAACATATAAAACACAGAAGATATGAAGATAACAATACACTGTACCTGTCTTATTCATACCCATGGCAGAGGGTATTGGTAATTTATTCTTTCTTAAAGACACAAACTCACTTACCATAAAAGCACTACATAATATTATTACATTATTTGAAAGGAACTGGGGACACAGTGAAGAGTTGGGAGTCCGATCCTGAATGTTATCTGTTAAATTAGTCTGTCACATAGCTAACATTACTCCATTAGTTAATAAGTCTATAATCTTCCATTCAAATGCAAACATTTTCTCCTTCCCTCCCAAGTCACTTCAAGCCAGTATTATTGTACATCTCTACTCCCTGGTTATCCTGGAAAGATTCCTTTTCTCCTTTCAGGGTGGCTGGTTAAAGAACCCCCAAAGCCCCTTTGGAAATAGGAAATGTAGTAGGTGTCCATGCTGAGACAGGAATTTTTGACGATGAAGCAATAAGTAAAATGAGGAAGTACTTTTTATTTTCCTTGTCTCATTATTTACTCTTCATTGTTTCATTTGTTTTTGTAAAGTTGCTAGCATAGTGGTCGCTATATGGCAGAAACTAAATTATGCTAAGAGATGCTGCCCAACAGAATATCCCAGTAGAGGAACCAACTTGAATTTTTTAAAAATCTACAACTTCTAGAGTGTAACATTCTGCACATTTCTTAATTTCCCCAAGCCCTCTCTCATCTAAAAATAGAGTAGTACTTCCCTTCTCATATTATGATAAATAGGTGTGCTAACTTATATACAAAGTCCAGTGCCGGATGCAGAGATCCTCAATACGTATCAGCATTCTTCCTTTCCATGTCACAATACTGATTAATCAATCAGTGCTGTGTACTATCTCAAGGCCTTCACAGGTATTCCACTTTTTGTTGTGTTGCCAGTCTGTTGAGATGCTGGTTTTAACGTGAAGCAAAATATCAGGTATTGCTGTTCACAGCAATGGCCACTGAGGCAGACGTGTTTCAACTGTCAAAATATACCTTCATCATATTTTATATTTCTCAAGATATTTACAATCTGATTTGCTAGATGTCTAATCAAGAAATAGTCCTTTTTATTATATTTTTTTAAATCAAAATGATTTGATTAAGATATGATGTGATAAAAATGATTTATTTTTATTTTATCATTTTATTATTATTTTTTATTATTTTTTAAATATTTTATTTATTTATTTGAGAGACAGAGAGAGAGAGGAAGAGGGCATGAATGGGGAGGAAGGGCAGAGGGAGAGGGAGAAGCAGACCCCCTGCTGAGCAGGGAGCTGGATCCAGGGCTTGATCCCAGGACCTTGAGATCAAGACCTGAGCCAAAAGCAGATGCTTAACCGAATGAGCCACCCAAGTGGCCCAGAATATGTTCTTAAATGGACATTATTCTGCCTTTCTTGACCTTTTTAAGTCTATAGGCACTATATTAGCAAAGCAGTGTTGGAGAAAGTTATGGAACTTTATGCTCCATAAAGGATCTAATCCTTTACAGGCTCCTCTTAGTCAACTTCAACTTCAATCCGGTTATGTCTGCTACTGTGTCAGAAATGCTGTACTTCTCATTTTCTCAAGAGAATAAACTTTACAGGAGTTGTTTTCAACTCTCTCCCATTTCCTTCATGTAATAAACACCTTTCCAGCTCTGCTACTCTGAATATTTGACTTCCAGAGGACAATGTCCACTCCTCTGCCATGGAAAATATTGACGCCAGTTAACATGGATTTCCTGATGCTCCTGCCTTTACTTCATTACTGCATTACTTCAACCTCTCAGGACTCTTAAGATCCAACCTCTGTTTGCCCCTCAAGTCTCTCCACTTTTCTAATGGAAATACGAACTGACAGGTAGCTTGTATCTTCTCTGTTAACATCTGCAACCAGCTACATTCTTCCAACCCTCTGCATTTTTCTCTGGAGAATAATTTTTCTTTACTTTCTTCTTCTTCTTCTTCTTCTTCTTCTTCTTCTTCTTCTTCTTTTTAAAATTAAGACATAATGTATTATTTGCCCCAGGGGTAGAGGTCTGTGAATCGCCAGGTTTACACACTTCACAGTGCTCACCATAGCACATACCCTCCCTCAATGTCTATAACCCAGCCACCCTATCCCTCTCCCCATCCCCCAGAATTTTTCTTTACTTTCAAGGGGCTACTTATACCCTATGTTAAAAAGGTTTTCACTTTATTTGGTGTCTCAAGTGACCATCTTTCTGGTGGAAGAAATTTCACATTTCTCAGCATGAATGTACTGCTACCCACTTCCGTTTTTATTTGCTCTCCACCACCATCTTGCTTTGATTTCCATCCCCTAACACAAACTGCTTGCAAGAAGTTACCTGCTCCTTCTCTTTGTTCCTTCCAATAACCCCTCTTTATTCTCACCTTCCTGAATAATTTTATGAGATACTTCCTCCCCTTCTGTTTTGAACAATGGAAAATCTTCTGATATGTCCTACCTCTCTGACCATCTCAGACTTCTCTTTTCAATACCCTAAATGAAGCAGATGTCTAAACCCCATTACTAGTTGAATGGTCTTCTATATTCCTATGGATTCAGCTGTCACCTGCATGCAAACACATTCTGGACAGATAGCAGGTTTTACCTTTCTAATTGACAGTAATTCGCTCCTATAGGTATATATCTATGTCATGTCCCAAAAAGAACATTCTATTGAATATTCTGAAAGATTAAGAATATCAAAATAATATGCCAATGACAGAACCAATTTTGATGAAAAACTAAAAGTACATGTTCTGAATATTCTACATACGCATTTAACTGAATATTTTTGTCATGATGTGGTTTTTCACTAACTTCCACTTAATTTAAGATATCTCTCTGAGCAGAAGCAGCCAACAGCGCAGGCGCTATGGCAGGCAAAATACACTCACTTTTTTGTCTGCATAGTAGGGGTCCAGGTCCTCCAGGGGCTCTGACACCATGCCTGGGGGGATGTCTCCGTAGATGAAGGGCAGCTGTTTGCCCGCTTCCAAGTCACTGCTTGGCCTCGGGCCTTCTTCCTCATCATCCTTCTTTTCTTCTTTGGGTTCCTTTGTTTTTCCTTCAGCAATACGTTGTTCAATGAGGGCAAGGGACTGTTTTGTAAAGTAGACAAAACTCTGAGGTCCTGGGGGAGGCAACGTTGCCATCTTTTCATCCTGTATATTTTATTTCCCCGTCAGCTCCTTACATAAGAGGCCTAAGCGAGAAAAAAAGAAAGAAAGAAAGAAATGGAGTGTTAAATGTTTGCCAGCCAGAAATGGCACATTAAAAATAATAATAAACAGATTTTGGGGTGCCTGGGTGGTTCAGTCAGTAAAGCGTGGGACTCTTCATTTCAGCTCAGGTCATGGTCTCAGGGTCATGAGATGCACTTGTCTCTGGCTCCTGGGTCGGCAGGAGAGTCTGTTTGAGATTCTCTCTCTCCTCCTCTCTTTTCCCTCTCTGCCCCCACCCCCCCACACCAGTCCTGTGGTCCTATGCATGGGTGCTCTCTCTCTCTCTCTCAAATAAATAAATAAATCTTAAAATGTATTTTTGGTTTCAACTACAAGAAGTAATGTGCTCACAAAATTATTATGCTGAATTAGCATTTATTGACTACTACACATAAGATTTATTTCCCACACTCTCTACCATCTTTATTTAAAAATTTAAACTTAACACTTCCCAGCTTCTAAAGTGAAAACTTAATGAAAAAAAAATTGATTCCTTTTATTTTTCATCGATATTCGCTTTTTAGTGCACTTCAATGAACCTTTCTCATGTAAAATTCTTTGCGACAGTGCTTCTGATAGCTCCACTCTCCAGGTTCTGTGGCCTTTCTGACCACCTAATCCTCTTCTGTCTTAATCTCAAAACATGCTCACAAATCTCTGCTTCTCCCTCTTGGGGAAACTCATTTCTGTGAAATGAGGTGATGGAAAGACTGGTTTATTCTATTTTGCATATTTACATTTTCTTACAATTACACATCCCTTCAGAAATCAGAAAAAAATATATTCTCACTTTGAATTCAAAACAATTTGGCAAAATATTTACGAAGAACAAAGAAAAGAAATTTGGAACATATATATGATAGAAAAAAAATCAATAAGATATGCTTTCAAACTATGACTTCCCTACATAACTTCTATGTGTATCCAAAACCTATAGGAAAAAAAAACACAAAATAAAAAAAGTCAAGTTCCATATATTATTATTTTGGAATGTTGTAAATAAAAAAGCATAAAAATAATAGTTCTCATTTTAAAAATAAACTCAGTTTCAATGAGCAGGGAATCAGGGTAACTTCATAACTTCTCCATTAAAAAATAAAAATGAGTCTTTTTTTTTCTTTCTTTTTACATTAAAATTGGCTCAGAGTCAGGACACACCAACATCTAATACGTCAACCCACTGTGAAAGGCTTGAAAAGCTGTATAGTAAGTAGTATCACCGACCACAGCGGGAGAGTGAACTAAGAGAAGCCATGGTCTGCTCTTTTATTTTCCAATGCTGAACATAAAAATTAAGCAAATCACAGTAGTGACAACACAGATGACATATATTCAGAAAAAGAGGTAGGAGAAGCTAAAACTACTCTTTTCCAGGTTTCCCCTGTTTCCCTATCAAACAAAATAAACTTCAATTACGTCTAGAACAAAGGGGATGCCTTTTACCCTTAGTTATTCAGCCACAGTTTAAGAACATTCCTTACCAGAAATCTATGTATTTTAAAAAGACCTTAGTAGCCTTCTAGAAACTACCACCTCCGTCTGAGAAATAAGACAGTGAGTGCAGTTTCCCCCTGGGTTTAGGATACTGCTCAACACTTCTGGAAACCATACAGGGGAGCAGAAGATGACTTCCCTCAAAGATTTTCAGTATACACACACCTGGTCTTTTGGAGAAAAGATGGCAGAAGAAACGGTGTTTTTGTACACCCTACATTTCCACGGGAGGTGTCACCTCTTTCAGGAATTATATGACAAACTGGGGTAAGCAGATGTCATGGACTCTGACGTCCAACCCCCAATTCCACTATCTCTAGATTCCCTTTTCTTTCTTTGTTTTCCCCTCACTCCCTATTCATGCACACCCTCAACAACCGCGTTCTGATTCACTGAAGTATATACAAACAGCAGGCCTGGTGAGTGATTCGTGTCACTGGTACAATGGTGGGGAGGTACTTTCCAGGTTAGGCTAAAGTGAAGGAAGACACTAAGCATCTGCTCACAACCCTGGTCTTGGAAAGTACGCTGAAGAGACTCAGATCAGATTCCATCATCATCCTCTAGGTTGGAGGGTATAGGGGAAGTCACTCCCTCCTATCTGGATGATGGGAATAAATAATGTGCACAAACTTTTCGAGGAGAATTCTACAATATCTACCAAAACTCTTAAGTATGTTAATTCATTTTTAATGCCAAATAACCTCCCTTCTAGGATTTATCCAAAAGCAATAATCTCAGATGTCTTCAAACATTTATGAAAGTATTCACTGCAATGTTTTCATAATATTGAAAAACTATAATTCAACCTAAAAGCCTAATCAGGTTTCATTAAATAAAAAATGAACATATAATGAAAAACTGAGTGGCATTTAAAGAATGCTTTTAAAGACTACGTAATGAATTATAAAAACCTTATAATGGATATCTAATGTGTGTGTCACACACACACATTCCTGTATATTCATCTCAATTTTTTAAATGTACAGAAAATCTGAAATTAAATGTACAGTATCTTTAATGAAGGTTATTCACAGCTGAGCGATCAGGGGTTATTTTTATTACTTTCTTTGTACTTTTCTTTATTTTTTTTTAAAATATTTTATTTATTTATTTGACAGGGAGAGATCATAAGTAGGCAGAGAGGCGGGCAGAGAGAGAGAGAGGGAAGCAGGCTCCCTGCTGAGCAGAGAGCCCGATGCGGGACTCGATCCCAGGACCCCGAGATCATGACCTGAGCCAAAGGCAGCGGCTTAACCCACTGAGCCACCCAGGCGCCCCTGTACTTTTCTTTATTTTTCAAATTTTTATAATAAAGATGTCATGCACTTTTGTCCAAAAAAGTACCTTGAAAAGTGCATTTAAGTTTATTTGACTTGAATCTAATAAATGTAATAAAATTAATCAATATTTGTTCTTTTATGTTTAATTTAAAACTTTGAAAAATATTGTCATATTTCCACTTATTAATAATACTATGATTGCACTTTCTTTTGAGTATTGCACATAAAGATATTTTAGTGTTCTCATGACTATTTTGCCCAGCTACCATTAACCTCAAATTAGATGATACTTACACAACTACTGAAAACAAAAAGTGAAGGCAATATCCTTGTATCTAGGATTTCTCACAGTTAAAATAGATATAAAGTTATTTATTATGAATTCCCTTCTTATCTATTCTCCACGCATGTATGCAGTACTATCTATTTACCTATCTACCTATCTATCATCTATTTTTCCTCATACATTTTTCCAGTCAAGGCACTTTCAACTTCTAATTTATGACTTCTAATTATCTTATCCCATGTGTTTTTTTATCATCCCCTGGTTCCCAAATTCCCATTGCAATGAAAATAATGATGGACAGTAAAGTTTCACAATGTCACTGAAAACCAGAGAAGACACTAAAGAGTTTTCATAAATCTGAGAGAGAAAGGGCAGATAGGGTTATCCTAGTGAGGAGATTAGCAGGCGCCACAGCCCACTCACTCATCTGAGAAAGTAAGAACATAGAAAAAAACATTTCTGTCCAGCAGAGAAGTAAGCTAGTTGGCCCATGGATGAAGATCAGAAAACAAGTTGACTAAAGATTATCTACCCAACAATGTTGCAGGTCACATTTCCACATTCTTCCCCTATATCCAAGTGTGAAGCAGTGGGATTTATCCCCAGGCTAAACCAAAACATTAATCTCTGAATTAATCGATGTAAGACCCCTGGGGTGTTTATTTCCATTTTTACTAGAAGCAGGGAAGATCAAGGGAAAGAAGGCCTTTTTTTTTTTTTTAAATATACTACCTTTTTCTCAGGTGTTTTGAATTTTTTTTTCTATTTCCATTTTAATCACACTAGTTTTTCACTGAATAATTCCTCAAATTATTTTGGAAAGTAAGTGGGTATAAATTATAAAGCAGGCTATCAAAACCTACTATCTGTGAATGCTGGCCCATGCGATATGAAATAATATGCCACCAAGGAGTTCTGTGGCTAAATTTCAAAAACACTAGAGTAGAAAACAAACTTAGAGAAATTTCTCTGCCACTAGACTACTAGAGACTATACATTTAAGAGTCTGACAGAGTTGATATATGGCAGACCCTGAATCCGAGAGATCACAGAACTCATGCTGTTGTTGTTTTATTCTGACAATGTTAGAAATGATAAATTATGAAATATTTCAAACACACAGAAGACTATAGAAAATAATAGATTTAACAAACTTTATCAGTTTCCTGTATTTGCTTTGGACCTTTAACTTTTTGGTTTTTTGTTGTTTTTTTTTTAAGATTTTATTTATTTATTTGACAGAGAGAGACCACAAGTAGGCAGAGAGGCAGGCAGAGAGAGAGGAGGAAGCAGACTCCCTGCTGAGCAGAGGGCCCAATGCGGGGATCCATCCCAGGACCCTGGGGCCATGAACTGAGCTGAAGGCAGAGGCTTTAACCCACTGAGCCACCCAGGTGCCCCAACTTTTTGGTTTTTGAGGAAATAAAAATATTCAGTTATAGTTGAAGCCCCCATCACCATCTCAGGTCAATTATCTCACTTCCTCACTCATTTCCTAAGGATAACCTCAAACTGGTACAGAACCCTTTGTATTTCACACGTTAATTTCTCCTCCATTCTTCAGAAGACAGTTGGGAAACACTGTTTAAATGACAAAATGGAACAACTGTTTGATACTAAAATGGTAACACTGAATCTATTTAATTTTACTAATTACTCTTATACCAGTGGTTTTGCTAGATTCTCTTACTACCCCCTGGTATTTTGGTAGATTACTTAGGATTTTCTTTCCAATTTCAATACTAAAATTATATAATTTCATGTATATATGTGTATTTATGTATGCATGTGCTGCCGAAGCGAGCACATTATTTAGGATTTTCTATGATGGTGGACTTGCCTTGCATTTTCCTTACCCATATCCTAAAATAGACAACCAGACACATACACATCACCCACACACAAAAACTTGCAGGCATTCCTCTCCCTCTGGGGAGGATTTGTTTGGGAAACAGACATATATACAGGCAGATGCAACCCTAAACAATAGCAACATGGTCTTTAATTCATAAATATTGATAGATAATTAAAGATGAATTAGTAATCAAGGACTACCAAACATAAAACTGAAGGGCTGAGATGACCAGACCAAACTACTAACTCTACAAGAAAGAAAAGATTTAGCAAACATAGGGGAATATTAAGAAGTTAAGGGGCGCCTGGGTGGCTCAGTGGATTCAACTCTGCCTTCAACTCAGGTCATGATCCCAGGGTCCTGGGATAGAGCCCTGCATCGGGCTCTCTGCACAATGGGAGCCTGCTTCTCTTCCTCTCTCTCCGTCAGCCTCTCTGCCTACTTGAGATTTCTGTCTGAAAATAAATAAAAATATTTTTTAAAAAAGTTAAAATTAGTATTCTCAGAGAAATTTGAGAAGATAATCTCTTACTAAAAAGAATAGGCTATCAGAAGAAAAAGGATGATAAAATAAAAAATAAAAATTCTTGGTAACCACAGGCATCAAAATAAAAATTTCAATAGAATATTTGTTGAAAAGAAATAGAAGTCAGAATTTTAGTTACCTTTCAAAAAAAGTACTTTACTACAAGTGAGAATTCTCAGATGCGTGAGAGTTGGTATGTGTGACGGTCACACAAATATATGTAAATGAAAAAAATTCATAGCATTCTGTACTTTAGATTTGTGCCAATACAGTAGAGCAAAGGAGCAAAGAAAAACTCAAAACAAAATTCAGGAGATGTGGAATACTTTAGGGCGTCCCAGCATCAGTCTCAAAAGAGGAGGCAGGAAATGGAAGAGAGAAAATAATACAAAAAAGTAATGTAAGAAACTTAATCGACAGTCATCAGGCTGAAAAGTATGAAAGAGGTTCAGTTAAAAAGATGATTCTACTGAAAATTTAGAACTCCAATAATAGAGACACGGTTTTGAAAAAATCTATATATTAGACCCATAATCTATGTAATAGAGTAAACTGGAGACAACTTGAAATGTTTTTTGTTAATATCTCTCTTTCAAAGGCCTAATGTATCATACTGCAAACTCCCATAGGGTAAGAAATGTCTTCTACTTTCTCTCTTAAATGAATGTGGAACATTTTTTTTAGGCGCCTCCTATGGCTGGCTTGCTGAATGTGCGATTGCCAATAATATTAAATATCACTGACTCTGACACCAATTCTTCCACAATTAGGTTTAGAAATTGGCACTACATCATTCTAATATCAAGAACCCATAGTATGGAATTAACAAGTATTATTCCCTACTATTTTCTTAAAGACTATGTTTTAAAAGCTTATGTTAGGTAATAGAAGGCAGCTAAGTGTCACTTGTCCCTATTGCTACAAAAATGCATACGTCAAAATAAAGATATATTCCATGATGGTTCTCAACCACAGTGTATAAAAGAACCATCCATGCAACTAAAAATAAATAAATAAATAAATAATACAGCTGCCAGGGCTTACCCAAGTAATTCTGAAACAAACTTTTAGGGGAGGGCCTAAGCCTGACTACTTTTAAAAAGCATAAATTATTGATGTGAACCTCCTTTGAAGAACCATTTTAAAGCAACAAATGCACTCAAGTGAAAACATCTGATGAATACATACAACTTAGTGACCAGATTTTATTACTAAATAAAAGAAAACTAAAGGTGTACAAAACTTTTTTCAATTTTGTTTTATTTTGAAGAGTAGGAATGTAAAATATCAAAGTTTAAAATCTCCTTTTAAACTTGAAAGGATGAACATTCCACCCAAGAAAATCACAACACACACATATATGTGTGTGTATATATATATTACATTGCGTATATATGTATATATATATATATATGCACACACACAATGTAATATTACTCAGCCATCAAAAAGAATAAAATCTTGCTATTTGTAAGGATGACATGGGCAGAGCTAGAGGGTATCATGTTAAAAAAAAATAAGTTAGTCAGAGAAAGACAAATACCATATGATTTCACTCATATGCGGAATTTAAGAAACAACGCAGATGAACATAGGGAAAGGGAAGGAAAAATAATCTAAGATAAAAAGAGAGAGGGAAGCAAACCATAAGAGACTCAGCTACAGAAAACTGAGGGTTGCAGGAGGGGAGGTGGGTGAGGTGATGGGGTAACTGGGTGATGGGCATTAAGGTGGGCATGTGATGTAATGAGCACTGGGTGTTATATAAGACTGAGGAGTCACTAAATTTTGCCCCTGAAAATAATAGTACACGATATGTTAACTAAGTTGAATTTAAATAAAAAAATTTTTTTAAAAGAAAAGCACCACGTATTTTGAACTCAGAATCTGTTATACTCAGTTAAAGAAAGAAAAGTTGAAATGAAGAGACACAGGGAAGAATGAGAAATGACATGAACGATGGAAGGAAGATGATAAACCAAATAAGGAAAGAGAGCCTAATAGGAAAGAAAGGGATGTGAGATTAACAAAAACACCCTCAATCCCTAAAATCCAAGACAATGAAAAAGCAAATTCTTCAACATGTTAATTTTTACCCAACAAATTTCTCAAATTTCTCAGATTTACTCAAAACTCTCAACATTTTAAGTCTCACTCATGTTGTTCACATTACTTCGACCCTATTAGGCCTGGAAACCCCATTTTTGTATCCTTTATTTAAACTCTCCACTTTCATTTGAGGCATGTAGCGCTCCTCGTTGGAATGCCCCCTGTACTCACTCATCCTTCCAACTGGTCAGCTCTTATGTGACCTCAGATAATCTGTGAACAATAAGCAAGGAGAAGGAGGACATCTTCCTGCTATAAAATCGCCAGTAGCTACATCTAGTTTTTCAAGTATTTATTTTAAAAAGCCAATCTTCCATGGTGACTATAGTCAATAATACTGTATGAAATATTTGAAAGTTGCTAAGAGAATAAATTTTCAAAGTCCTCATCAGAAGAAAAAACTGAAGAAAATTTGTAACTCTGTATAATGTCAGATGGTAACTACTTATTGCAGTGATCATTTTGCAATAAATATCAATTCATTACGTTATATACCTAGAAGTTACATAATATTACATGCCAAATATACTTCAATTTTGGAACAGAATAAATGACAACATTACAAAAAAAGAGAGAAAGATATTAAAAGAAACATGTTTATTTTATTCATTTAAGAACTAAAGATATGTATTACTTTATGAATACTATTTAGGAGTATATACATTTTAAAAAAAGAGTTTTTAGTTTAGTTTCTGCAAGACATTGGAAATGTGGCTCAATTTCCAAAATGTAAAATAGATAAAATCCTTTAGGAATAGTTAACATATACCATGAAGTACACTAGTAATCAATACAGAAAAACCCAAACTGGTTCCAGTAGCTCACAGATAAGTAATCATCTTGACCTTGAACATCACAATTCCTGTTCTACCTTTTATAGCTATTGTCTAGTTTTTGACTATTTTGACTAGTATTTGACTACTGACAACCTTTTATAGCTATTTTCCTAGTTTGAAAAATGGCGTTAATAATCACTGCCTCAGGGCGCCTGGGTGGCTCAGGTTAAGCCTCTGCCTTTGGCTCAGGTCATGATCTCAGGGTCCTGGGATTGAGCCCTGCATCAGGCTCTCTGCTCAGCAGGGAGCCTGCTTCCTCCAACCCCCTGCCTGCCTCTCTGCCTACTTGTGACCCCTCTCTCTGTCAAATAAATAAATAAAATCTTTAAAAAAATAATCATTGCCTCAAAGAATAGTTAGTACTGGGATGCTTAAGTACTGTGTAAAGTACTTAGTAGAGAGTTTTCCACATTTCATGAAAAAAAAATGGTGTTGTTAATAATATTAACTTGTTTCATTTGAATTCCTTACTTTGGACAATGTTTTTCATGCATCTGTAATTAAGACATATTAATTCACTAATCTTGAGGATACTTCAATTTATAGGAATTATTAGCCTTCAAACATGAAACATATTTCACACATAGGTATAATAGAAGCAGAGTTTTGGTTTAGGGTAGTGATTCAAGTGCAAGTTCTGGAGTTAGAAAGCCTAGAGTTTGAATCCTTGGGTTTGCCATTTACTAGTCATGCACGTGACCTTGGCTATCCAAGTTACATATCCACTCTAAGCCTAAAATCATTGAAACATTTATAATAGAAGTTACTTTGTAAAACATAATATTAGACACTGCAAGTAGCCCTAGAATAAATATTGATGGCTCAAAGTTTTAGATTGCTGCTGAGTTTCCTTTATTTAATGAAACTCCCATTAATTTGTCTTTGTTGCCCTGAACTAAAGAAAACTTGGAAAATATATTTTTTAATTAGACAAAGTTATGTGGCTCAAGAGATTTATCAGTAAGATTTTTTTCTTTCTTCTTTTAAAATTGAATTGGTATTTCTGAACAAGCTCAGAAAGAAATGAATTCTGTCACTTGGTTCACCATCTGAGAAACATTAAATATCATTAATGGATTCTGTAAACAATTTTGAATACAAGAATGATCCCTTCCTTCAAGCAAGAAATATCACAGGTAGTCTCTCTAGAGTTTTAGGGACTCTGGGTGTCTGCTATGATTCAGAATAGACTATTATTCTGTCTTCTTGGAGTCAAATATCAGGAGCAGTCTCCAGGAAGCAGCTTTGAGGGAATCCTTTAGTTTCGGGTCCTATGAAGCCTTTCACGTAGGGATAACCCCTGAGAGTGAGACTGGGGTGGGTTCCCCTACATACTTGGAAATCAAATTGGAAACCTCCCAGAAATCACCTAGTGAACCCCAAAACCAATTCTTCCCTAAAGGACTAAAAGGAAAAAATGTGGGCTGTGTGCATTATCTTGTGCTGGCAAAGGTCCCAGTGGCCTCTATTACCTTCTTGGCCCCATGGCAGTTACCTAATACTGGAACAGTAAATTGCAGTTCCCAATTGATTTAGTAATGTCAGAGTGTCAACTCTATTGTGGTTCAGATAGAATATGAAGGTATTATGTCCATATAATTTTGTAATAGGAATTATGCTTTGGTAATTATTATTATTAGCATGCTTTGTCTTAATATGAATTCTACATTTAAAGAATTGAATTAATTATTCTCTTAAAAATATTTCCCATGGGGGCACCTGGATGGCTTAATCAGTTAAGCATCTGTCTTCAGCTCAGGTCATGACCTCAAGACTGCTTGGAGGGCAGTCAGCTTCTCCTTCTCCCTCTGCCCCTCTCCTGACTCATGCTTCCTCTCTCTTTCTCTCTCAAATAAATAAGTAAAAATCTTAAAAATCATAAAATAAATAAAAATATTTCCCAGAAAATTCTTTTGGCAGTAAGTTTTACTTGATAACTTTCAACATTTCTTGTAGAAAGCAAATAATATTTGAATGTCTTGCTTAACTGTGACTAGGAGGATTAAGATAGGATATTTCCATATGTCAAGGAGGAGAATAATCACAAATTCATGATTCTATAATAATCTCAGACTCTGTTTTATATTCTGTCACTGAGTCTCTTACCTATAGATAACTTAAATTCTATGTATATAAAATTAAAATTGGTCCAAAAAACCATTTTGAAGATCTTCCAAAATCTGAATCAAATTAGGTCAGATCTAATGTAAAAATAAGTAAAATAGAATGTATGTTGACTGTTGTCAAATGAAAAACTGCTTTGAAAAGATCACTTCCCTGGAAACTGACAGTGATATTTTCCCACAGGTAAAATATTGGCTGGAGTACCATTAATTTTTAAAGTATTCTCAAGGCACCCTAGAATCTATACATGAGTATTTTCAAAAGCACTGTAAAATGAATCATAGCTAATATCAGTAGTGATAACTCATGTTGATAATATTTTCCTTTTTTTTAAAGCTCTTATTTATTTACTGAGAGAGAGAGTGCACTGTGCACGTGTGTGTGTATGCACGTGTTCATGCAAGGGAGAGGGAGGAGGCGGAGGGGCTGAGGGACAGTGAGAGAAAAAAATCTGAAGCAGGCTCTGGGCTGTTATGCTCAATGAGTGTGGATCTCATGACCCTGAGATCATGACCAGAGCTGAAATCAAGAGTGGGATGCTTAACCGACTCAGCCACCCAGGTGCCCCAATAAAATGATACCATGAGAACAGTACTTTCTCTGTATAGTCTTTCTCCCTCAAACTCATAGTTTTGATCTAATAATGAAAAAAAAATCAGAAAAATCCCAATTCAGGGTCATTCTATAAAATACCTTGACCAATGTTCCTTCAAATTGTCAAGGTCATCAAAAACAAGGGAGGTCTGAGAAACTACCCCAGCCTAATGATGACTAAGGAGAGAGTGATGATTAAATGTAATGTGCTATCCTGGATGTAACACCTTGGAGGAGAAAAAAAAGAAAATGGGGGAAAAATTGAAGAAATCCGAATCAAGAAAGGACATTAGTTAACAACAATGTATCATGATGGTTTCATTACTTGCGACAAATGTACCATACTAATGTAAAGTGTTAATAACAGGGGAACTGGGGAGGGACTCCATGAGAACTTTCCATACTGCCTTGCACCATTTTTCCATAAATCTATTTTAAGATAAAAAGCGTACATAAAAAAAGAAATTATAGGGGGGAGGAGTCAAGATGGCGGAGAAGTAGCAGCCTGAGACTACATCAGGTAGCAGGAGATCAGCTCGATAGCTTATCTAAACATTGCAAACACCTACAAATCCAACGGGAGAGCGAAGAGAAGAAGAACAGCAACTCTAGAAACAGAAACTCAACCACTTTCTGAAAGGTAGGACTGGCGGAGAAGTGAATCTAAAACGACGGGAAGATAGACCACGGGGGGAGGGGCCGGCTCCCGGCAAGCAGCGGAGCAACGGAGCACAAAATCAGGACTTTTAAAAGTCTGTTCCACTGAGGGACATTGCTCCAGGGGCTAAACCAGGGTGAAGCCCACGCGGGGTCAGCGTGGCCCCAGGCCCTACAGGGTCACAGAAGGATCGGGGGTGTCAGAGTGTCGGAGAGCTCGCAGGTATTAGAACGGAGAAGCCGGCTGCAGAGACAGAACCGAGGACTGAACTCTCAGCTCGGGGTTACCTTGAACCGGTCACGGGCTGGGTGAGCTCGGAGCGCGGCTAGAGGCTGGGGATACGGGAGTGATTGGGTGCTGTCCTCTGGGGGCGCACTGAGGAGTGGGGACCCAGGCTCTCGGCTCCTCCGGGCCGGAGACTAGGAGGCCGCCATTTTCATTCCCGTCCTCCGGAACTCTACGGAAAGCGTTCAGGGAACAGAAGCTCCCAAAAGCGAATCCGAGCCGATTACTTAGTCCGGCCGCCGGTAAGGGCGGTGCAATCCCGCCTCGGGCAAAGACACTTGAGAGTCACTACAACAGGCCCCTCCCCCAGAAGATCAACAAAATATCCAGCCAGGACGAAGTTCATCTATCAAGGAGAAAGCAGGTTCATTCCTAAGACAGCAGAGCAATTCCAGAGGAGGAGAAAGCAAAGCACGGAACTCATGGCTTTCTCCCCATGATTCTTTAGTCTTGCGGCTACTTCATTTTTTTTTTTCTTTTTTCAATTTTTTTTTCTTTTTTCTTTTTTCTTCTTCTGCTAAATTTTTTTAAAACTTTTACCCTTTTCTTTTTTAACGTTTTTTGACTAGTTCATCTAAATATATATATTTTTTCTTTCTTTTTTATATTTTATTATTTGTTTTATTTTTTAAATTTTTTTTTCCTTTTTTTTTTTCTTTTTATTTCAGAACCTGTTTTTATCCCCTTTCTCCCCCCCACAATTAGGGGTCTCTTCTGATTTGGTTACAGCACATTTTTCTGGGGTCTTTGCCACCGTTTTAGTAGTTTATTTGCTCCTTCATATCCTCTTATCTGGACAAAATGACAAGGCGGAAAAAATCACCACAAACAAAAGAACAAGAGACAGTACCGAAGGCTAGGGACCTAATCAACACAGACATTGGTAATATGTCAGATCAAGAGTTCAGAATGACGATTCTGAACATTCTAGCCGGGCTCGAAAAAGGCATGGAAGATATTAGAGAAACCCTCTCTGGAGATATTAAAGCCCTTTCTGGAGAAATTAAAGAACTAAAATCTAACCAAGTTGAAATCAAAAAAGCTATTAATGAGGTGCAATCAAAAATGGAGGCTCTCACTGCTAGGATAAATGAGGCAGAAGAAAGAATTAGTGATCTAGAAGACCAAATGACAGAGAATAAGGAAGCCGAGCAAAAGAGGGACAAGCAGCTACTGGACCATGAGGGGAGAGTTCGAGAGATAAGTGACACCATAAGACAAAACAACATTACAATAATTGGGATTCCAGAAGAAGAAGAAACAGAGAGGGGAGCAGAAGGTATATTGGAGAGAATCATTGGAGAGAATTTCCCTAATATGGCAAAGGGAACAAGCATCAAAATCCAGGAGATGCAGAGAACCCCCCTCAAAGTCAACAAGAATAGGTCCACACCCCGTCACCTAATAGTAAAATTTACAAGTCTTAGTGACAAAGAGAAAATCCTGAAAGCAGCCCGAGAAAAGAAGTCTGTAACATACAATGGTAAAAATATTAGATTGGCGGCAGACTTATCCACAGAGACCTGGTAGGCCAGAAAGAGCTGGCATGATATATTCAGAGCACTAAACGAGAAAAACATGCAGCCAAGAATACTCTATCCAGCTAGGCTATCATTGAAAATAGAAGGAGAGATCAAAAGCTTCCAGGACAAACAAAAACTGAAAGAATTTGCAAACACCAAACCAGCTCTACAGGAAATATTGAAAGGGGTCCTCTAAGCAAAGAGAGAGCCTAAAAGTAGTAGATCAGAAAGGTACAGAGACAATATACAGTAACAGTCACCTTACAGGCTAATAATGGCACTAAATTCATATCTCTCAATAGTTACCCTGAATGTTAATGGGCTAAATGCCCCAATCAAAAGACACAGGGTATCAGAATGGATAAAAAAACAAAACCCATCAGTATGTTGCCTACAAGAAACTCATTTTAGACGCGAAGACACCTCCAGATTTAAAGTGAGGGGGTGGAAAACAATTTACCATGCTAATGGGCATCAGAAGAAAACTGGGGTGGCAATCCTTATATCAGATCAATTAGATTTCAAGTCAAAGACTATAATAAGAGATGAGGAAGGACACTATATCCTACTCAAAGGGTCTGTCCAACAAGAAGATCTAACAATTTTAAATATCTATGCCCCTAACGTGGGAGCAGCCAACTATATCAACCAATTAATAACAAAATCAAAGAAACACATCAATAATAATACAATAATAGTAGGGGACTTTAACACTCCCCTCACTGAAATGGACAGATCATCCAAGCAAAAGATCAACAAGGAAATAAAGGCCTTAAATGACACACTGGACCAGATGGACATCACAGATATATTCAGAACATTCATCCCAAAGCAACAGAATACACATTCTTCTCTAGTGCACATGGAACCTTCTCCAGAATAGATCACATCCTGGGTCACAAATCAGGTCTCAACCGGTATCAAAAGATTAGGATTATTCCCTGCATATTTTCAGACCACAATGCTCTGAAGCTAGAACTCAATCACAAGAGGAAAGCTGGAAAGAACCCAAATACATGGAGACTAAACAGCATCCTTCTAAAGAATGAATGGGTTAACCAGGAAATTAAAGAAGAATTGAAAAAATTCATGGAAACAAATGATAATGAAAACACAACAGTTCAAAATCTGTGGGACACAGCAAAGGCAGTCCTGAGAGGAAAATATATAGCGGTGCAAGCCTTTCTCAAGAAACAAGAAAGGTCTCAAGTACACAACCTAACCCTACACGTAAAGGAGCTGGAGAAAGAACAAGAAAGAAACCCTAAACCCAGCAGGAGAAGAGAAATCATAAAGATCAGAGCAGAAATCAATGAAATAGAAACCAAAAAAACAATAGAAAAAATCAATGAAACTAGGAGCTGGTTCTTTGAAAGAATCAATAAGATTGATAAACCCCTGGCCAGACTCATCAAAAAGAAAAGAGAAAGGACCCAAATAAATAAAATCATGAATGAAAGAGGAGAGATCACAACTAACACCAAAGAAATACAGACAATTATAAGAACATACTATGAGCAACTCTACGCCAACAAATTGGACAATCTGGAAGAAATGGATGCATTCCTAGAGACATATAAACTACCACAACTGAACCAGGAAGAAATAGAAAACCTGAACAGGCCCATAACCAGTAAGGAGATTGAAACAGTCATCAAAAATCTCCAAACAAACAAAAGCCCAGGGCCAGACAGCTTCCCAGGGGAATTCTACCAACATTTAAAGAAGAACTCATTCCTATTCTCCTGAAACTGTTCCAAAAAATAGAAATGGAAGGAAAACTTCCAAACTCATTTTATGAGGCCAGCATCACCTTGATCCCAAAACCAGACAAGGATCCCACCAAGAAAGAGAACTACAGACCAATATCCTTGATGAACACAGACGCAAAAATTCTCGCCAAAATACTAGCCAATAGGATTCAACAGTACATTAAAAGGATTATTCACCACGATCAAGTGGGATTTATTCCAGGGCTGCAGGGTTGGTTCAACATCCGCAAATCAATCAATGTGATAGAACACATTAATAAAAGAAAGAACAAGAACCATATGATACTCTCAATAGATGCTGAAAAAGCATTTGACAAAGTACAGCATCCCTTCCTGATCAAAACTCTTCAAAGTGTGGGGACAGAGGGCACATACCTCAATATTATCAAAGCCATTTATGAAAAACCCACCGCAAATATCATTCTCAATGTAGAAAAACTGAAAGCTTTTCCGTTAAGGTCAGGAAAACGGCAGGGATGTCCATTATCACCACTGCTATTCAACATAGTACTAGAAGTCCTAGCCTCAGCAATCAGACAACAAAAAGAAATTAAAGGCATCCAAATTGGTAAAGAAGAAGTCAAACTATCACTCTTTGCAGATGATATGATACTATATGTGGAAAACCCAAAAGACTCCACTCCAAAACTGCTAGAACTTGTCCAGGAATTCAGTAAAGTGTCAGGATATAAAATCAATGCACAGAAATCAGTTGCATTACTGTACACCAACAACAAGACTGAAGAAAGAGAAATTAAGGAGTCAATCCCATTTACAATTGTACCCAAAACTATAAGATACCTAGGAATAAACCTAACCAAAGAGACTAAGAATCTATACACAGAAAATTATAAAGTACTCATGAAAGAAATTGAGGAAGACACAAAAAAATGGAAAAATGTTCCATGCTCCTGGATTGGAAGAATAAATATTGTGAAAATGTCCATGCTACCTAAAGCAATCTACACATTTAATGCAATCCCTATCAAAATACCATCCATTTTTTTCAAAGAAATGGAACAAATAATCCTCAAATTTATATGGAACCAGAAAAGACCTCGAATAGCCAAAGGAATATTGAAAAAGAAAGCCAAAGTTGGTGGCATCACAATTCCGGACTTCAAGCTCTATTACAAAGCTGTCATCATCAAGACAGCATGGTACTGGCACAAAAACAGACACATAGATCAGTGGAACAGAATAGAGAGCCCAGAAATCGACCCTCAACTCTATGGTCAACTAATCTTTGACAAAGCAGGAAAGAATGTCCAATGGAAAAAAGACAGCCTCTTCAATAAATGGTGCTGGGAAAATTGGACAGCCACATGCAGAAAAATGAAATTGGACCACTTCCTTACACCACACATGAAAATAGACTCCAAATAGATGAAGGACCTCAATGTGAGAAAGGAATCCATCAAAATCCTTGAGGAGAATGCAGGCAGCAACCTCTTCGACCTCAGCGGTAGCAACATCTTCCTAGGAACAACGGCAAAGGCAAGGGAAGCAAGGGCAAAAATGAACTATTGGGATTTCATCAAGATCAAAAGCTTTTGCACAGCAAAGGAAACAGTTAACAAAACCAAAAGACAACTGACAGAATGGGAGAAGATATTTGCAAACGACATATCAGATAAAGGGCTAGTATCCAAAATCTATAAGGAACGTAGCAAACTCAACACCCAAAGAACAAACAATCCAATCAAGAAATGGGCAGAGGACATGAACAGACATTTCTGCAAAGAAGACATCCAGATGGCCAACAGACACATGAAAAAGTGCTCCACGTCACTCGGCATCAGGGAAATACAAATCAAAACCACAATGAGATATCACCTCACACCAGTCAGAATGGCTAAAATTAACAAGTCAGGAAATGACAGATGCTGGAGAGGATGTGGAGAAAGGGGAACCCTCCTCCACTGTTGGTGGGAATGCAAGCTGGTGCAACCACTCTGGAAAACAGCATGGAGGTTCCTCAAAATGTTGAAAATAGAACTACCCTATGACCCAGCAATTGCACTACTGGGTATTTACCCTAAAGATACAAACGTAGTGATCCGAAGGGGCACGTGTACCCGAATGTTTATAGCAGCAATGTCTACAATAGCCAAACTATGGAAAGAACCTAGATGTCCATCAACAGATGAATGGATAAAGAAGATGTGGTATATATACATAATGGAATGCTATGCAGCCATCAAAAGAAATGAAATCATGCCATTTGCGACGACGTGGATGGAACTAGAGCGTATCATGCTTAGTGAAATAAGTCAATCGGAGAAAGACAACTATCATATGATCTCCCTGATATGAGGACATGGAGAAGCAACATGGGGGGGTAGGGGGATAGGAGAAGAATAAATGAAACAAGATGGGATTGGGAGGGAGACAAACCATAAAGGACTCTTAGTCTCACAAAACAAACTGGGGGTTGCTGGGGGGAGGTGGGATTGGGAGAGGGGGAGGGAGCTATGGACATTGGGGAGGGTAAGTGCTATCGTGAGTGCTGTGAAGTGTGTAAACCTGGCGATTCACAGACCTGTACCCCTGGGGATAAAAATACATTATATGCTTATTAAAAAAAAAATTTGGAAGGGGAGGCGAACCATAAGAGACTATGGACTCTGAAAAACAACCTGAGGGTTTTGAAGGGTCAGGGGTGGGAGGTTGGGGGAACAGGTGGTGGGTAATGGGGAGGGCACGTTTTGCATGGAGCACTGGGTGTTGTGCAAAAAGAATGAATACTATTACGCTGAAAAAATAAAATGGGAAAAAAAAAAGAAATTATAGATGTAGGATTACACTAATATTAGGTAAAGTTAACAGTGTTCCAGCAAATTTGAATTGATTAAATAAATATATTGCCATTATCTATAATGTACCTAAGTGATAATAGCCTAATTAAAATGGGTTATAATATATAAAAATAATATTTTATATCATATCAAATAACATCAGTTTGATCGATAAGAGATCCATTAGAAATGCTAATAAACTTTTTAAAGTTATTATGCTTGGGAAGATAATTTTCTATAAATGTACTCTCTTGGGTAAAAAATGAGCTTACAACCTATAAACATAGAAATAGACTGGAGTCACAATGTCTGAGTCCTAATTACACTTGAGAGTCATTATGACTAAGTAGGCCAAAAAATAGATCTGCGAGGGGCTCTGTGTGCATTCCCTTTTAGAAAAATGGTAACTTAACTTACTTGGTAGTGTTAAGCACACTATTTTTTAAGTTGTTAAATTAAGATTTTATCATATATTGATCTCAACGATTCTGTTAAAATACAAAGGCTCTTTCAATTTCTGTGTTACTGTAGGAACTGTGGGGTAACAGTGAGATGAAAGAAATCCATTGGACTCAGAAATTCTCCTTTTACTGATACATGAACAATTGATAATATGACCCAAACAAAGCAACAGACACCTCCACTCTGGCTGTCAGGGGCACACGTATCCATTTCTTATAACCACAAAGGCCACTTTGGCTACCATGGTGGTTTAAAAACTCCTTCTATTTGTTCAGTGACATCCCCTTCATGCTGTTCCCATTCTGAAAATCTAAAATCCCAGGATGAAAAAGAAAGACATCGTCAGGAAAGATGGAAGAGGCAATGTTTACTTCCAGTATAAACTGTTACGCTCAATGCTCTCTTCCATGAGAACTGAAAAACTTCCAGATGCGTCTTCCCAGCCTCAGTGCAGGAGAGGAATATCAGGATCGTACAAATCCTCTATGTCAACAACAAGGAAGAGAACGCTGACACATCTGAAGACAACCAGAAGTGCCCTTGAGTCATCCAGTGTCTCTGCTATTTACAGAAGAAAATGAAGTCTGCTAGAAGACTAAATCTGAAGCATATAGGGAAAAGATAATAATTAAGCCAGGTTTGCGTCCACTCCTATCTGCTCCCTGAATTGTAATTAAAAAAAAAAAATCTCTCAATAGTTTTTCATTTTACTGATATGTGAATACTCGACAGCATCACCGGAGGAAAGCAGAGACGATACCCCTTGGCTGTAAGGAATACAGTTGACAGTCTGGTTCTATCCTTGGCAGGATGACCCTAGCATTTCTGTTGCAAACCAAGATTTTTTTTTCTTTTTCAAGAATAAATGCTACATTACATCACACACCAAGGCAATAGGCATAAACTGGGACTGTTCTGGGCAAGCCTAGATATACACTCATCTTATTTTGAGAGGTCCTAGGAGAACCTACCCAGTAGGACCTAAGATCCTAGCTTTGCTTTGTATACTTCTTTTTATGGGAACATAGATAACTAATTGTCTTGATCATTATTCTTTTTTTTTTCTAATTTTTTTTTATTTGTTTATTTACAGCATAACAGTGTTCATTGTTTTGGCATCACACCCAGTGCTCCATGCAGTACGTGCCCTCCCTATTACCCACCACCTGGTTCCTCAACTTCCCACCCCCCCCCCACCCCCCGCCCCTTCAAAACCCTCTGGTTGTTTTTCAGAGTCCATAGTCTCTCATGGTTCATCTCCCCTTCCAGTTTCCCTCAACTCCCTCTCCTCTCCATGTCCCCATGTCCTCCATGTTATTTGTTATGCTCCACAAATAAGTGAGACCATATGATACTTGACTCTCTCTGCTTGACTTATTTCGCTCAGCATAATTTCTTCCAGTCCCGTCCATGTTGCTACAAAAGTTGGGTATTCATCCTTTCTGATGGAGGCATAATACTCCATCGTGTATATGGACCACATCTTCCTTATCCATTCATCCGCTGAAGGGCATCTTGGTTCTTTCCACAGTTTGGCGACCGTAGCCATTGCTGCCATAAACATTGGGGTACAGATGGCCCTTCTTTTCACTACATCTGTATCTTTGGGGTAAATACCCAGCAGTGCAATTGCAGGGTCATAGGGAAGCTCTATTCTTAATTTCTTCAGGAATCTCCACACTGTTCTCCAAAGTGGCTGCACTAACTTGCATTCCCACCAACAGTGTAAGAGGGTTCCCCTTTCTCCACATCCTCTCCAACACACGTTGTTTCCTGTCTTGCTAATTTTGGCCATTCTAATTGGTGTAAGGTGGTATCTCAATGTGATTTTAATTTGAATCTCCCTGATGGCTAGTGATGATGAACATTTTTTCATGTGTCTGATAGCCATTTGTATGTCTTCGTTGGAGAAGTGTCTGTTCATATCTTCTGCCCATTTTTTGATATGATTATCTGTTTTGTGTGTGTTGAGTTTGAGGAGTTCTTTATAGATCCTGAATATCAAGCTTTTGTCTGTACTGTCATTTGCAAATATCTTCTCCCATTCCATGGGTTGCCTTTTTGTTTTGTTGACTGTTTCCTTTGCTGTGCAGAAGCTTTTGATCTTGATGAAGTCCCAAAAGTTCATTTTCGCTTTTGTTTCCTTGGCCTTTGCAGACATAACTTGAAAGAAGTTGCTGTGGCTGATATCGAAGAGGTTACTGCCTATGTTCTCCTCTAGGATTCTGATAGATTTCTGTCTCACATTGAGGTCTTTTATCCATTTCGAGTTTATCTTTGTGTACGGTGTAAGAGAATGGTCGAGTTTCATTCTTCTACATATCGCTGTCCAGTTTTCCCAGCACCATTTATTGAAGAGACTGTCTTTTTTCCATTGAATATTTTTTCCTGTTTTGTCGAAGATTATTTCACCATAGAGTTGAGGGTCCATATCTGGGCTCTCCACTCTGTTCCACTGGTCTATGTGTCTGTTTTTATGCCAGTACCATGCTGTCTTGGTGTTGATCATTATTCTTTACCAAGGTATGCCACAGTAACTTCTGCTTTTCTGAAAGCCAGATTTTATGGCTCACAGAAGTACTAAAATAAACATAAGCAGAACTTAAAACTTAAATTCTTAGGATTGGGGCACCTGGGTGGCGCAGTCGGTTAAGCATCTGACTCTTGATTTCAGCTCAGGTCATGATCTCAGGGTCCTGGGATCAAGCCCCATGGTGAACTCTGCACTCACTGGACAGTTTGCTGGAGATTCTCTCTCTCTCTCTCCCTCTGCACCCCACCATATGCACATGTGTGCGCTCTTTCTCTCTCTCTCTCTCTCAGATAAATAAATAAATCTTTAAAAAAATTCTTAGAACTTAATCATAGTGACATCACTACTGTTTGGAAATCCTATGCCTTGATTAAATGGCATCCTAGTGAGCTGCAGAACCTGGGACCTCAAATAACTGAAGATTCCTAACTTCAGGCTGAAGGCTGGAAGCACCATGAGTCATATCCAAATACTGTTTGGCATTGCATTTAATCCACAATAAAAGAGCTGTGAAACTCTTTGACTGATTTTTTTAAATCTGCTCTCTCGAAATTTGTCTTACTTTGGTCAAAACGAATACACAATTTTCTAGCTGTGATTTTGGTAAACCCTCCAACACTTCGTGAATATCAGTTTACCATTTGAGAAAACTGTATAAATTTTCAAACTGCTGACTGTTCTACCTCTAATGTTTTACCTTACCTTCTGCCCAGTCTAGGTGCGGTAAGACCAATGATTATAATACATTATTCTCCCTTCGGCTCAGGTCATGATCTCAGGGTCTTGGGATCAAGTCCCGCATTGGGCTCTTTGCTCGGCGGTGAGCCTGCTTCCCTCTCTCTCTCTCTGCCTGCCTCTCTGTTTACTTGTGATCTCTCTCTGTCAAATAAATAAATTAAAAAAAAAAAGAATAATACATTATTCTCAGGGATTTAAGTGATGGTCATTTTAGTTACTCTGTTACCTGAAATTTAAAAACGAACCAAAATTTTTACATTTAAGTAGGTAGTAAGAAGACTTGAATTAAGATCCCTTATGAATCTCCATACAATCCTTTATTTCCTCAATATAGTATCTCCATTTGCTAGAGCTTCTTACAATGTCATCAGAAATAAACAGGAAGGGGCACCTGGGTGGCTCAGCAGGTTAAAGCCTCTGCCTTCGGCTCAGGTCATGATCCCAGGGTCCTGGGATCGAGCCCCACATCAGGCTCTCTGCTCAGCAGGTAGCCTGCTTCCTCCTCTCTCTGCCTGCCTTTCTGCCTACTTGTGATCTCTGTCTGTCAAATAAATAAATAAAATCTTTAAAAAAGAAAAAAAGAAATAAACAGGAAAATATAATACAACCCTATCAATGAAGTGCCTATCTTCACAATGGATGTATCCTGTCCATTTCACTGGAAAGCTAGTTTCAACCAGGGTAACTATCCCCAAGCTCCCAGATCCTGCTAATCCATAGCTCCTCCTCGCAGAATTCAAGGAGCTTTCCTTGACAAGGTGGGCCGGCTGCATTTATCTGTGTCACCATAAAATTACAGCCCATAAATACATAGCTTTACTTAACTATTAGAATTAGATGTTTCTGGGAACTTCTAAAATTATAAGATCTTAGAGAGCAGAGCGTCCTTAGCTTGTAATTGTGCTTGGGAAAAAAGGAGACCTGCCACTTGATTTTTCTGACAGAATGATAATATATTCTCATGATAAATATTACATATATTATTCTGATGATATTCCGACAATCCAGAATACTAAAGAGAGTAAATCTCTCTTCTAGAGTAAGGGAGCTCTATGTTTTCATCCCAGCGCTGCTCGCATGGTTTGTTTAGTTTGGAGCATTCATTGGACTATATGTTTAGGATACATGTATTTTTTTTTCCTTTCATTTTATTTATTTTTTCAGTGTAACAGTATTCATTCTTTTTGCACAACACCCAGTGCTCCATGCAAAACGTGCCCTCCCCATTACCCACCACCTGTTCCCCCAACCTCCCACCCCTGACCCTTCAAAACCCTCAGGTTGCCCCAACCTCCCACCCCTGACCCTTCAAAACCCTCAGGTTGTTTTTCAGAGTCCATAGTCTCTTATGGTTCGCCTCCCCTCCCCAATGTCCATAGCCCGCTCCCCCTCTCCCAATCCCACCTCCCCCCAGCAACCCCCAGTTTGTTTTGTGAGATTAAGAGTCCTTTATGGTTTGTCTCCCTCCCAATCCCATCTTGTTTCATTTACTCTTCTCCTATCCCCCTACCCCCCCATGTTGCTTCTTCATGTCATATGATCTCCCTGATATGAGGACATGGAGATACATGTATTTTTATGTATTTTACTTCATGAAAAGTTTAAAAAGATGAATGTGAAATTTAAAAAAATTTGCAAAAAAGGCAAACTGAGAGAATTCATCATTGCACTAAATATAGAATAAAGAAACTTTTTAGGCAGAAGGAAAAGATCTTAAGAGCAGAAGGGAAGCACAGAAAAAAATGAACATCAGAATGGGTGTGTTTGTGTATATAAAAAGTTTACTTGACAAAAGAGAACCAGGACTACATGAAGCATTAATGATATCGTATGGATTTTAAGACTATATAGAATAAAATGCATAAATGAATTCCAGCTTGTATATTTTCTTAAATACATCAGTTTGTATACAGAAACAAGATTTCCTTTAATTTTATTTGATTTTTAATTATTTCAGTCTACTACAATTGAGTGGTTTTTTTAAGAAGTAATTATTCTCAGATTTTTTTTTTAAGAGTAGGTGGAATTTTTATCTTTATGCAGAAAATACTATCCATGAAGACCCTTAGAGTATACTGTTATGAAATACTACCTTTTTTCAAAGTAGTCTTATTTTGAAAGACCCTTCACTAACTGAAAATTAGGGAATACATTTTAAATGACCAGCCATCAGCTGAATCATCTGTAATATTATTATATGTATTAAATTCATTTTTAAATGCCATCATAATAACTGCTAGCAGAATTAATGGAATATGCTTGGAAACTTTTCTTTATTAAGCTACAAAAGACTAAATCAAGAAGACCTAAATATTGTCACTCTCTAATTGTTCTAATTACTAAATCAAAATGAAGATAATCCTAATTTTAAGATCATCGCTCAGTAGGATGTACAAATAATGATTGCTACATGTGTGAAATCATGTGATGCTAACATTCCTTTAATATTCCACTTTATTAACTCTTCAAAAGATACTTGAAAAATGATTACTAAGTGCCAGACACAATACCAGGTGCTGGGGACACAAACTAGGCAGCCTTTGTTCTTATCCTCTGGGACTCCTAGTCCATTGGGAAATATGGGCAAGTAAACAATTGCAATCCACCATCATACAAAAGTAATGAGAATATAAAGGAAAGGCACCAGACTTGGGCTTCGGGAGGAAGACTTAGGTCAGAAAGGGAAGATGAGTAGAAGTCAGCTGGTCTGTACTATGACTCACATCCTTGATAAATCCTCTCCCTTGACGCTCTTCATTCACAAGATTATTTAGTAAGTGCTTGCTGTGGTCCAGAAGCTGTCTTTGTCATTTTCTAGGTTCACCCCCACCTTCTTGTCTCCACCGCTCTCAGCTTTTCTAAACAATAAAAAATTATCTTTGACATTGTACTTCCATGGAATTTAAAATGTATAACTTGATAAACTTTTTAGACTCTATCCTACATTTACCTAAACTAGTCTAATCTAAAAGTTAAAAAGTTTGCAGAAGCTTGTAAAGAGTAAATCATGATTTAGTTACATTGTAGATAATATCAACCAAATTTCCTGCATTTTTTTTTTTTAAACGTCAGGTTTGGAGTTAAACTCCCCAGATCATAGCCAATTATCATCATTGGCCATACAAGTCCTATCTCTATTATTATTTTCTCCTTTATCTGCCCCATATCCCATTCCCTGCCACTCAAGCTCTTTCCCATTCTCATCCTTAGGCAACCATTCTAACATGTTTACTGTGTCTCTTTGTATTGTTTTCTTAAAAACTGAATATTAACTTGGATGCTATATCTTAAATTTACATAAATTTCATGGTGTATGACTCATTTTGTTTATTTTTTAATGACTAAGCACTATGGTTTTAAAGATCCATCCAGTCTACTATAAATAATTCGAGTTTGTATTTCTAACTACAGCATAATGTTGCAATGTACATTATCAGACATGTTACTTATTTGCTCTTAGAACACCTGGGTGCTATACACAAAGATAAACTCGAAATGGATAAAAGACCTCAATGTGAGGCAGGAATCTATCAAAAGCCCGAGGAGAACATAAGCAGTACCCTCTTTGACCTCGGCCACAGCAACTTCTTTCAAAATATTTCTCCAAAGGCAAAGGAAACAAAAGTGAAAATGAACTTTTGGGACTTCATCAAGATCAAAAGTTTCTACACAGCAAAGGAAACAGAAGCAACCCATGGAATGGGAGAAGATATTCGCAAATGACAGTACAAAGGGCTGATGTCTAAGATCTATAAAGAACTCCTCAAACTCAACACACACAAAACAGATTATCACATCAAAAAATGGGCAGAAGACATGAACAGATACTTCTCCAAAGAAGACATACAAATGACTAACAGACACATGAAAAAATGTTCATCATCATTAGCCATCAGGGAGATTCAAGTCAAAACCACATTGAGATACCACCTTAGACCAGTCAGAATGGCCAAAATCAACAAGACAGTAAACAACAAATATTGGAGAGAATGTGGAGAAAGGGGAACCCTCTTACGCTGTTGGTGGCAATGCAAGTTGGTGCAGCCACTTCAGAAAACAGTGTGGAGATTCCTTAAGAAATTAAAAATAGAGCTTCCCTATGACCCTGCAATTGCACTACTGGATATTTACCCCCAAGATACAGATGTAGTCAAAAGAAGGGCCATCTGTACCCCAATGTTCATAGCAGCAATGGACACAGTGGCCAAACTGTGGAAAGAACTAAGATGCCCTTCAATGGACAAATGGATAAAGAAGATATGGTCCAGGGGCGCCTGGGTGGCTCAGTGGGTTAAAGCCTCTGCTTTTGGCTCAGGTCATTATCTCAGGGCCCTGGGAGTGAGCCCCGCATCGGGCTTTCTGCTCAGCGGGGAGCCTGCTTCCTCCTCTCTCTCTCTCTATCTCTGCCTACTTGTGATCTCTGTCTGTCAAATAAATAAATAAAAATCTTAAAAAAAAAAAGAAGATATGGTCCATATATACAATGGAGTATTATGCCTCCATCAGAAAGGATGAATTCCACTTTTGTATCAACATGGATGGGGCTGGAGGAGATTATGCTGAGTGAAATAAACCAAGCAGAGAAAGTCAATTATCATATGGCCTCACTTACTTGTGGAGCATAAAGAATAACACGGAGGATTTGGGAGATGGAGAGGAGAAGTGAACTGGGGGAAATTAGAGGGGGAGACAAACCATGAGAGACTGTGGACTCTGAGAAACAAACTGAGGGTTTTGGAGGGGAGGAGAGTAGGGGTTGGGTGAGCCTGGTGGTGGGTATTAAGGAGAGCACGTATTGCATGCAGCACTGGGTGTGGTGCAGAAACAATGAATGCTGGAACACTGAAAAGAAATAAAATAAAATAAAATAAAATAGAACACCTGGGTACTATCTAGGCCCCTTACCCCTCCTGCAACCCAGAGACAGATCCAGGTTTTATGGGCCTGCAGCTTACACCATTTTTTACCAGGGGAGATTGAGAATAAAATGCATATTACAAATAAAAATTAGGTACAAAAATGAATATTAAAAGTGAGTTCAGAAATTAAATGGACTAAAAAAAAAATAAGAAAAAAAAAGAAATTAAATGGATTTCCATTTTTTAAAAAAACTAACCAATATCAAAAACACCACAAGTTCCAAAATTTAATTAACTCCCCAGCACACTTAATCCTGTTTTCCATTATGGCTTCATTCTCTCTGACCATCTCTTCATAGGGCAATGGTTTTGTAATAGAGGGATAGAGGCAATCTTATCTTTTCTTTGGCAAAACTAGTTGAAATACAGGCATGTGTGTGTATTTATTATTGATAGTTGAGCAAATTTCTTTGAGCTCTACAACTCATTATTGGTAATAGCGTATCAATTTTTAAAATTACTGTCACATTTGGTAAAGCCTCCAGTTAAGTTCCTTTCATATATGAGCTATAAGGTAACAAAGCATTTCAAAAGTCCCTGTTCAATGGATAATCTTAAATACTCTGACTTGACAATACTTCAACCACTGTCATCAATGTTCTCTAAATAGCAATGCATAATGAGTTTTATGTTATCTCATACATTGGGTATTTCATGGCAAACGAGCATAAAATTTAATCTTTCTTTTTCTCAACGTATCTATATGCTTTACTCTTCTTTCACTAAATTACCAAACAATCCAAGAATCTACTTAATACTTCTATAAGAAATACCCCTCTTTCTCTTAGTGAAAAACACTGTTTCTCACTTTTGCTTCTGATATAACAAAACATTTTGTTACTTTCATTACTCAATGTTAATATAATTTGTTGATTTCCTTGCTTCCTATAATTTTTTATATTCTACTAATCTCATATCTGAATTTTCTCTCAGTATTTTAATACAAAAAGCTAAAGATGACAAAGTGTTTTTCATTTATGAAACATGCATAAATATTTTATATGTTCAGTAATTTGCAATTTTAAACTTAAAATACTCTTATACACTTTCCAAATTGTAGTTAAACTGTCATTTTTGAGCTTTCTCATGTTCAGGGTTAGAGTCTTGTACCTCGTTTGTATTTGCTTTTTCTCAACAAAATCTTTAAAGGTATATTTTATAATTTCATTATACCTAATATGTGTAGCTTGGAAAGATTTATAATAGGCAGAATACATAGAAAATTCCAAGTTTGACATTTGTGTTTAAAATATTCCATCGGGGCACCTGGGTGGCTCAGAGGGTTA
Organism: Meles meles; assembly: GCF_922984935.1. Taxonomy (NCBI): domain Eukaryota; kingdom Metazoa; phylum Chordata; class Mammalia; order Carnivora; family Mustelidae; genus Meles; species Meles meles. The sequence goes on from NC_060074.1 coordinate 63,649,941, forward strand.
AAGCCTCTGCCTTCGGCTCAGGTCATGATCCCAGAGTCCTGGGATCGAGCCCCGCATCAGGTTCTCTGCTCTGCGGGGAGCCTGTTTCCTCCTCTCTCTCTGCCTGCCTCTCTGCCTACTTGTGATCTCTGTCTGTCAAATAAATAAATAAAATCTTTTAAAAAATAAAATAAAATATGCCATCTACGAAATGCAACAAGAAAAAAAACGCAACTGTTGAAGAATACCGAAGTAATCAAAGTTTCAAGTACTGGAAAGACAGTTTTTCTTCTCCAGCAAGACTAAAGGAAGACCTGTACAGGCACCTGTTCTATGTACTTAGTGTTTTTCTAAGAATGTGCCTGGTAAATGTACATGGAAGTGTCTGCGAACCACATAATTGCGTCCCATTGAGGCCCCATTAATAATATCTCCAACTAACTCCACTTTGCTGCAAACCAGATATGCCCATGGCTACCCTAACACTACTTGATAAGAGGGAAATTATGGTAATAGTTAAGATACCTTACTTTTGTAAATCTTACCAAAATAGATAACCACATGAATACATTGCTAAGTCTCCTCCTTCCTCAGTAAACTCACTTGTCACTAGCACAAAATAACACTATCATGAGCAACTTTGTATGTGTCCCTTTATGGAGCTGTGTAAGAATTATTGGGCAATTGATACCTGGGAGATAACTGCTGGATCCTAGGGTACATATATATTTAAATGAAGCAAGCAGTGCCATGTTCTTCTCCAGGTGAGTCTACTTTTCTATTCTTCCACCAGAGTACTGAAGGTTCTGTACCTCCATAGCCTCACCAATACCTGGCATTATTCACTTGTACATATGTAATACTGTCTTCCCAAGGAGGATCTGTCTAAAAAATTTTCCACCTTTAACCAGACTAAGAGGTGAAAACCCACCTACTTTTATTGAGTTAGCATTGCTCTGGTCTACCATGATGTCAATCACTCTTTGTATGCCTATTCGCTCTCTGAGTTTCTTCTCATGTAAATTCTTTGTTCTTAATCCTTTTTCCAATTTTTCTGTTGTGACTTTCATCCTTTATTGATTGATTAGTAGGTGCTCCTTGGGTATATTAGATTTTAATATCTGAGTTTCAGAATTTCAAATACCTTCTATTCTGTCATTAACTTCTCAGTAGTATCTTTTCTTTATTGAACAGGTATGTTTAATTTGCCTTATTGTAATGCTCTGAAAGTATTGCTTAATGTAGCCTTCTTCACCTCTCCTCCCACAAAATATTTCTTAGTACATGTTGAGACAGGTCCTCTCTTATTCTCTTTACTCAAGGTCAACTTACCTATAAAGGATCATTCATTCTTCCATTTTATCTATTTCTACAAAAAGCAAACTGAAACTTATAGAATAATTTATGGAGGATTTATGTATTTATAATATTGTCTTTCCATCCAAAATCATAGAATGACTCTATAATGGGGTAGACACATTAATTCCTATTATTAGATAGATCCCATTAATTCCGAGATACATTAACCTATACACTTTATAGCTTTATGTTGCTATTATAAATGATGTCCTATTTTTTAAAACATATACATTTTAGTTGGTAATTGTTATTTTTTTTAAAAGGTTTTATTTATTTATTTGACAGAGAGAGAGAGAGAGAGAGATCACAAGTAGAGAGGCAGGCAGAGAGAGAGGGGGATGCAGGCTCCCTGCTGAGCAGAGAACCCAATGTGGGGCTCGATCCCAGGACCCTGAGATCATGACCTGAGCCGAAGGCAGCGGCTTAACCCACTGAGCCACCCAGGTGCCCCTAGTTGGTAATTGTTATTGATGTGACTTTGTATCTGGCAATCTTTAATTTTCCTGTGAATTTTATTTTCTGAATAGATGATCATATCTTCTAGAAATAAAATATATGATCTTTTATTTAAAAAATTTTTTTTCTGACTTGTTAATTTTAGCCATTCTGACTGGTGTGAGGTGATATCTCATTGTGGTTTTGATTTGTATTTCCCTGATGCCGAGTGACGTGGAGCACTTTTTCATGTGTCTGTTGGCCATCTGGATGTCTTCTTTGCAGAAATGTCTGTTCATGTCCTCTGCCCATTTCTTGATTGGATTGTTTGTTCTTTGGGTGTTGAGTTTGCTAAGTTCCTTATAGATTTTGGATACTAGCCCTTTATCTGATATGTCGTTTGCAAATTGGGAGAGGGGGAGGGGGCTATGGACATTGGGGAGGGGAGGCGAACCATAAGAGACTATGGACTCTGAAAAACAACCTGAGGGTTTTGAAGGGTCAGGGGTGGGAGGTTGGGGGAACAGGTGGTGGGTGATGGGGAGGGCATGTTTTGCATGGAGCACTGGGTGTTGTGCAAAAAGAATGAATACTGTTACGCTGAAAAAAATAAATAAAAAAAATAAAAATAAAAATTAAAAAAAAAAAAAAAAAAAAATTTTTTTTCTCCTTTCTTTTCCTTTTCTTGGAGCACCAATAAAGAGTATGAGTAACTGCTTTGTGTCAGATACTGGGTAAGATCTGGGAATTCAATGACAAAAAAGACAAAATGATATGTCCTCAATTTTAACTGCTTCTTTTTAATATAATCTACTTTTTAGTGCATTACCTTTCGCATTCATCTTATATCCTCATAATACACTATTTTACCATTAACTCATGAAATCAGAGAATAGGTATAGTTTGGGTCTAAATCACTTGGGAACTCTGTAAACTATAGAATCACAACTTCACAAGTTAGAAAAGCAGCACAAATTACCCATTACCTCGGTGGGGAGGGGCTATCCGCTATCACTAGATGGCACTTATATTTAAATATAAGATGACACTATTTGAAAATTATACTACTTGAAGTAAAAATGCTTTCTTTTGCTTCAAGCATCTATAGTATATCGATTCTAAATATTCCGTCATTCAATATCTAATAGTATAAACATAACCAATATTAATTTGCTTCATTTTTTAACTCAAAACAAATCATAGATGTATGTACACATATGTGTATATGTACATATGACTACACACACACACACACACACACACACACACACACAATTTTTCCTATCCAACATTCAATTTTCCTTCTTATCTGGGATGAATGAAGATTTTGCACTGTGAGCTGTGATGGGACTGAAGCCCTGTCTCTAACTATGGAAATCTAAGGGGAACTATCTTTCCTTTCCATTTCCACTAGTGGGATAAGGCCACATTTCCCAAGTGGATCCAGACAGATTCACTGGCCCTTTACTTTGACCCTGGAATGTGTGAAGCCAAAATGAAAGAAGGGCTGGTTGGAATTCCTTTGAGCTGGAGCCTTTGTGCAGCTATGGTAGAATTTAGTTGTGGCAGAATGGTCCAGCAATCCTTTCCACATGAATCTGCCAAACAGCGTCCAGTCCTCCCTTTGGTCTGCTCATTTTCTCATTCAGCTCACCCAGCTTCTCAAGGTCTTCCGATAACTCTGAAGACTCTGTACCTTCCAATAAGTATCTCTTTGGCATGAGACAGCCAATATTTGTTCTTCTCACTTTCAGCCAATATTATTGTTTAATATGGGGAAATTACTTTTGACTCACTGTGTAGAAACTAGGTTATGACAAAAACAAGATAATTTTAGACAGGGCAGTTTTGCTAAGTGATTGAAGTATTCCTTCTGAATTATCTGAAAAAATAATCATATGAGCTCAGAAGTAGCAATCGGAAGGAAAAACAATGCAGTCTATAAATGTAGAATCCATTTCATATGTCTGCTTAGTTTACAAAAGATATGATTATTTTGCTTATAATCACTATTTAAAGTGTTTCTGCAAAATCAGTAATCCAAAACTTCTATTATTCAATCTTTTACACTCACTTTAATATACTGCTCTTTTATCTCTTCCACTATTATTCTCAGTGTTTGAAAATGGAATCATGGACATGTAGATTCAACAAACTCAAGAACATTCTTTCACCTGACAAGACCATAATTCTTCAATGAGCAGTACAAGAGTTGTCAACTGGCTAGAATAAAACAAAAATTCTGATATTTTAAAATCTTCAAAATCAAATTTTCTTTTTAAATTATATTTTTAATTCATTTCATTAAAAATATTTATAGTTTCTCACCCTTTGGAAAGTTGGGGACATACAGGAATTTTATTATGAGAAAGAGAAATGCCAATAATCATATAATTAAAATAATGACCATAAGAATGCTACATTATTTGATCTTGTCCTAAACTTCAGGTTCCGAAAAGGGCAATTCTTCCCTACCTCTCTTCCCTCAGGTTGGCTTCCTAGACTTAGCAAATAAAAACAAAAATCACAACATTCAGTTAATTTATTTTTAGTTGCCTGTGTACACTTTGGGATAAATAAAAAATATGTATCTAATGTACTTATTCCAAAAATGTATTCATTGTTTATCTGAAATAAGTTATTAGTATATAAGCTGTATATATCTTTTCCTAATATTTCCTTAATGATTTGGCTTTCATGAACAGCCCCTTGTTTTGCAGAATTTGCTTATAAAATTTCTTGCAATTAAAGTTTATGTTCTATTCACCTTGTAACATATCTTCCATAGTAATCACATCAACTTATTTCATTCTTTGAACATACATTAATGAGGGAAAATGTTCAACATTAGCTTTATGAGCTGGGACACTGAACACATATATTTTTTTTAATTCTTTTTTTTTTTATTTTCAGCGTAACAGTATTCATTGTTTTTGCACCACACCCAGTGCTCCATGCAGTATGTACCCTCCCAATTACCCCCCACCTGGTTCCTCAACCTCCCACCCCCCTGCCCCTTCAAAACCCTCTGGTTGTTTTTCAGAGTCCATAGTCTCTCATGGTTCATCTCCCCTTCCACTTTCCCTCAACTCCATCTTCCCTTCTCCTCTCCATCTCCCCATGTCCTCCATGTTCTTTATTATGCTCCACAAATAAGTGAGACCATATGATACTTGACTCTCTCTACTTGACTTATTTCACTCAGCATAATCTCTTCCAGTCCCGTCCATGTTGCTACAAAAGTTGGGTATTCATCCTTTCTGATGGAGGCATAATACTCCATCGTGTATATGGACCACATCTTCCTTATTCATTCGTCCGTTGAAGGGCATCTTGGTTCTTTCCACAGTTTGGTGACCGTGGTCATTGCTGTAATAAACATTGGGGTACAGATGGCTCCTCTTTTCACTACATCTGTATCTTTGGGGTAAATACCCAGCAGTACAATTGTCGGGTCATAGGGAAGCTCTACTTTTAATTTCTTGAGGAATCTCCACACTGTTCTCCAAAGTGGCTGCACCAACTTGCATTCCCACCAATGACACTGAACACATATTGACATAAAGTCAACAACTCTAAAACATATGAGTTTTTTAAAGCACATAAGTACTATCTTTCATGACATAACTTGCTTTTGTATTCTTGAAGATCAAGTTGTATCTCTCAGACTGAGACTTTTTAAAAAGTTGTTCACTGACAGAACATTGCTATAAACTTTTATTCTCTTCTTGACTACACATGATGATTCTACTTACTCCGATTATTTAGCAACATCCATATACAAGAATCAAACTCTTCAAGGGATGAAATCCATTTCAAAATATAGTCATGACAATTGCCATTAAATTATTCTCATCAAGATGGATTTTTCCCCCTACTTTTTCCTAGGTAGTATTACCTCTTTTAAAAACAGCCTTGGCATTTAAAAGAAAATATTTTCACTAATTTTCTCTTATAAGTTCTTTTAAGCAATGGAATACTCAATAAATTCTCTTCTTTCAAGCTGCATAATCTTATTACTAAAGAGTTCATGAAAACTATGAATAAGAAATACATAGGCTCCATTCAATGGATTTTTTTTTAAGATTTTATTTATTTATTTGACAGACAGAGATCACAAGGAGGCAGAGAGGCAGAGAGAGAGAGGAGGAAACAGGCTCTCTGCTGAGCAGAGAGCCCGATGCGGGGTTCGATCTCAGGACCCTGGGATCATGACCTGAGCCAAAAGCAGAGGCTTTAACCCACTGAGCCACCCAGGCGCCCCTCCATTCAATGGATTTTTTAAAATATTTTATTTATTTATTTGAGAGGGAGAGAGTGAGAGGGAGAGTATGAGAGGGGAGAAGGTCAGAGAGAAGCAGATTCCCCATGGAGCTGGGAGCCTGACGCAGGACTCAGTCCCAGAACTCCAGGATCATGACCTGACCCAAAGGCAGTTGCTCAACCAACTGAGACACCGAAGCCTCCCATTCAATGGATTTTTAAAAAATATATTTATTTGATAGAGAGAAAGAGGAAGCACAAGCAGGGTGGGGAGGGGCAGAGACAGAGGGAGAACCAGATTCCTTCGTGAGTGGGGAGCCAGGTGCAGGCCTTGATCCCAGGACTTCGGGATAATGACCAGAGTGAAAGGTAGACAACCAACTGAGCCACCCAGGGGTTGGCTTTCCTAGTAGCCCCTCATCACTCTTTTCAATTACAATCATTCCACTATCATAGGCTTTTTTTTTTTAATGTCTTTATACCAGCAGAGTTGCAAAAGATAATTTTATTTTTATTTTTATTTTTTATTATTTCTTTTCAGCGTAACAGTATTCATTGTTTTTGCACCACACCCAGTGCTCCATGCAATACATGCCCTCCTTAATACCCACCACCTGGCTCCCCCAACCTCCCACCCCACCCCACCCCACCCCTTCAAAACCCTCAGGTTGTTTTTCAGAGTCCATAGTCTCTCATGGTTCACCTCCCCTTCCAATTTCCCTCAACTCCCTTCTTCTCTCCATCTCCCCATATCCTCCATGTTATTTGTTATGCTCCACAAATAAGTGAAACCATAGGATTGTGGGACTTCATCAAGATCAAAAGCTTCTGCACAGCAAAGGAAACAGTCAACAAAACAAAGAGGCAACTCACAGAATGGGAGAAGATATTTGCAAATGACAGTACAGACAAAAGGTTGATATCCAGGATCTATAAAGAACTTTTCAAACTCAACACACAAAAAACAGATAATCATATCAAAAAATGGGCAGAAGATATGAACAGACACTTCTCCAATGAAGACATACAAATGGCTATCAGACACATGAATAAATGTTCATCATCACTAGCCATTAGGGAGATTCAAATTAAAACCACATTGAGATACCACCTTACACCAATTAGAATGGCCAAAATTAGCAAGACAGGAAACAACGTGTGTTGGAGAGGATGTGGAGAAAGGGGAACCCTCTAACACTGTTGGTGGAAATGCAAGTTGGTGCAGCCTCTTTAGAGAACAGTGTGGAGATTCCTCAAGAAATTAAAAGTAGAGCTTCCCTATGACCCTGCAATTGCACTGCTGGGTATTTACCCCAAAGATACAGATGTAGTGAAAAGAAGGGCCATCTGTACCCCAATGTTTATAGAGCAATGGCCAAGGTCGCCAAACTGTGGAGAGAACCAAGAACCATGCCCTTCAACGGACGAATGGATAAGCAAGATGTGGTCCATATACACGATGGAGTATTATGCCTCCATCAGAAAGGATGAATACCCAACTTTTGTAGCAACATGGACGGGACTGGAAGAGATTATGCTGAGTGAAATAACTCAAGCAGAAAGAGTCAAGTATCATATGGTTTCACTTATTTGTGGAGCATAATAAAGAACATGGAGGACATGGGGAGATGGAGAGGAGAAGGGAGTTGAGGGAAATTGGAGGGGGAGATGAACCATGAGAGACTATCATTGGCTTTTTGGTCCAAGCTTTGGTACTCATATCAGAGTACTCTCTGTAAGGAATACCTGAACTGAGCTGTAGACCTTGTACATTGACACTAATTCATTTGAGAAATATTGTCCAATTGTTTCCATGATTTTATAAGGAAACATGGTCTTGAAAAAGTAAAGTGGAGAGAAAGGGGATTGGAAAAGAAGGTAGATGCAATGACTAGGAATTGATTAAAGCTTTAAGATGAACAAATCTCTATTTTCTAAAACTCCCCTTTCCCACAGTGCAGAGGGTGGATTTACAGCAGAGAAATTAGCTAGCACATGAATGAAACAGATATGACTGGGGGTATGGTATATGTAGGGTAGAGGTATGGTCATATTTGAGAGATCATGGAAAGAAAGAATTGACAGTTGATTGTAAGACTCCAGGAGTGAAATGAGAAGCAAGGATTATTTTCAGCTATCTGAGTGGATCAAGGAAATGCTCCCATAATTCCATATGGCAGAAAAATGACGAGGATGAGACTTGAACAAGAAAGAAAAATGATGGGTAATTACTTAGTCATGCTGTTCTAGAACTCAATACATGAGCCTGGCTTGGAAATAGTAACTTTGGAATCACCAGAATATAAAGAACTATGCGACATTGACCAGGAGGATTCCCACTCTCCAAAGGTTAATAGTCTTAAGAAAGACTTGTATACAAAAAACCATAATACGAGGCATAATATAATTATTTGAATAGAAGTATTTGAAATGTATTTTGGGAACACAGGGAAATTGAAGTAAGATTAAACTAGTAAAATAATAAAGACAAGTCAGAATTCTACAGAAGAATATGGTTGAATGCAGATTTGTAAAGGTTAGACTGTACAAGCCAGGTACCTTCGTTTTAACCCTACCTCCAACACTTAGAGGCTATGTTTCTTTGGTCAACTTAAGTGGGCGTCTCAGTTTACTCATCTGTAAGAAGAGTATGAAAAGGATGTTGGACAATTAAATGAGTTAATGAATACGGACTTTTTTATAACTGTACCTGAAACAGTAAGATCACAGTAAATGCTTATGATTACTGTTGTTATTGTCATTATTAACCAGGCAGAGGGAACAAAACGAATCAAGGCATCGATGCACGCATCAGAACACACAGAGCAAATTAAAGCAATGATGAGAGGCCTATGGAGTACTTGATAGTACTCTACCAAGGTATGAATGGGCACTAGCTAGCAGAGTAGTAGTGACAGGCATTCCCTTCTATGGGAGACTTTTCAGCAGTTTTCACAGTAATCAATATAGCACTGCCCATCCATACAAGTACTAGGAGCTGAGGTTCATCGTGAACAATGTGGGAGTTATACCACTTAAAGGCTGCATGTTTCACCAATTAGTTGTAACAATTCTGCCCCTCAGGAAGGAGGGGCCCAAGGTAAAACAATCTCATCAGACATTTAGAGTTCTACCAGCTCAAATGGGCCCTACCAATCAGGGATCATTTTTCATCTTTTGTTCAGTTTTCCTTATATTTAACTGATACTAGAGTGTACTATTTATTACAGACTGTCTAATGTACACACATACAACAGCACTATACTTAACAGCACTTGTCTCCTCCTCTCTAAGCAACTTTCATTTATTTTTTAAACCTTTATTTTGAACAAGTGATTCATAATGCCCCTGTGTACCTTTAGCCCTTTTTCATTTCCCTATTTCGCATCTCAGAACACTGTATCTACTCCTCCCTCCCACAGCCAATGTGTTTACTTTAGAATCTGTTCTTTTTAGTGGAAGCACTCATCACACTTTGAATTTTTGCTTAACGTCTATCTTCTTGGCCATGTGGTCAAGTCTGTATGGGCAATGACCAAGTTTATTTTGTCTCCCGTATGTAGCATAGTGCCTGGAACATAAATCTTGATATACATTAATACTATTAAACAAATGAAATAGAATGGTTACGTTATATAGTATTGTGTGTATGATATTCTAGATACATCAAGTGTTACATAGGTTGTCATGAGCCAGTGTGGAAATACTACATATTCCCTCCAGGAAAATGTATTCTGAATTCCTAATGAAAGCCTTATAAATGAACATCTTATAAGTAAACTTCTACAATGCAACGCAATAGCATATTTCTGACAAGACTTTTCCTTCCTATGAATAAAACTTTAAATAGAAAAAGTATCCTTCTGTAAACTTTTTTATTTGATCTGATTAACAGATTCTTTAAATATTAATATTCTAATATTCTTCCTAATCTTAAAAAATCAAACTGAAATACACAGCATCACTTAGTTATTAAAGACCATCAGAATGTACCCAAAAAAGTACTATTAAGAACCTTAAAAATACCTATATTTATGTCCTGGCTCTTACGCTGATCACCTATGAGACCAAAGCAGATCACCCAGCTTACCCTAGTACAGGCTACCTTATTTGGAAAGTGTAAAAGTTAAATGACGATCTTTAATTTCCTCTCTGGTCAAAAAAGTATATTTAAATAGCTATGACTTTTCTGAATTTGAAATACTCAAGAATTTGTTCAGCACATTTTGAATAAAAAGCATAGTGTGAATAGATTATTATTTATTGAATCCTTCAATTTGATATTGATATTTGATAATTTGATGTTTGATAATGAGACTGCCTTTTGAAACAATAAAAAATAAACAAAAAACTAAACTTAGTCTATTTTGTGGAGCAAAAGAGGAAATATGTGTGTTCTAATATTCATTCTTGCCCTCCTCTGAGAATCCTGAGTAATCTTCCCAGTGGAAAAACTCCATTACCCAGTTATCTTAACACGTAGGGGTGAGATGAGAACTACAAAAGACATAGGAGAAGTGTTGTATGACGCTTCCTCGAAGATGCCCGAAAAAGGAGAATTTGGGTCTTTCCTCCTCTCTGTTGCCTTGGATTTGAATATTGGCACTCCAACACTCAATCATCGTGGACTGCAACATGACCAGACTGGAAGTCAGGAGAAACAGAACAGAAAGCCAGAAGGATCTGGGTACTCATTGACTTTATACACACACTACCAGTTCTGGAAGTCTACCTCGGGTTTCTGTTAAGTGAAAGGATAAAACCTGGGAGTTTAAGTTACTGTGTTCAGTTCTCTAATATTAGCAGCTACCTCCAATTCCAAATACAACTAAAACAACATTCAATAGCTACCATATTAAGTGATACTAATTTGATTTATATTCAATTAAACTGATTAACTCAGAATATATAGTTATACTTAGTAGCATCACATACAACAGTAAACATATTTTATATGCTTCTGTTCTTTTACATATATCAAACTTTAATTTTTCACAATTATTCTTAACTTTAAAAAACTGTCTTGATCAGTGCTTAATACGTTACCACACAGGTTGGTTCTCTCAAAAAGCACAGATTTGATGAATTTCAGACGGCTAGAAAAATAATTCCATAACTGTACAACTTTAACACCATAATTAATATGATTTTTCCAAAGAGCAACTGTGTCTTCAGTACCATTTAAGAGAAGGTCAAGGCACAGCAAAATATTAGTTTTACTTATAAGAGAATTCCATGGAAGAGAGATACAAACACAGACGTATTATTTTAATAAGACTCCAATTACAGTGTATAAAGACCTTGGTCCAAATTATTTGTGTATAAATGACTATGCAGCAATTCTTCCTAACTGATGTTTTCCAAGACCAAAAGTACTAAAATCTATTTGATAGCCTAGAAATAAAAAGAAAACTTGAATACTTTAAGACTACATTAATTACTATCCAGTGAAGCTCAACAATTATTAATCATCTTGATTTAATATGCAAATCTCAGATGGCAATTTTCAGACTCATCCTTCTGAAAGAACAGGGTCAGCAAAGCCAACATTAAAATTTAACCATCAATCAACTTGAGGATGCAGCAAATATTTAAAGACACACCTGACTCTAACAGGGCAAAATAATATTTAGTTCCTTAAACATATCTCTACTTTTCCATGAAAAACCCTATTTCATATATATTTTATATTATATATATCCCATTTTGTGTTGGCTTTATTGGGGGTTTACTGTTTTGGGGCATGACATTTTTAAGGTTGAGACAATTAAAATTCTGTACTGGGGACAGATGATACTTGTTAAGTTTTCATCTGTAAACTGCTCCTTATGAACAAAGTGCAATGCTGGTTAAAATTCTATAGAAGTTCTTTTCACAATTTTTGACCAACTTCCACAGTGCAAACTATATTTTACTTAAATCTGAGACAAAGTTTCACAAAAAAATATTTATTCTTACTACAAGTAATACTCATGTTCTCTTTTCTAGTCTACCACCATTAATGTGGGTGCATTAAATCTGCAGGCTATAATTCATGAAAATCCCATTTAAAAATACTACTCTAGAGTGACCAGAGTTTAGAGATAGTCTAAATCAGGCCTTTCAATTTGAAAGTAAGGAAATTGAAGCATCATCTAGAGGTTACTTTGTTGAAGATGACAGAGCTGTGTATGGTAAAGCCAGGCTAGGACTGAGGTCTGTTTATCCCCAGTCTGTGCTAAAACAGAGAACGCTGGTGTGGAGTATCTGTGTTTTAAAAGTTCAGAAGCAAGACTATATGGCTTAGAATATATTCAATGGCAAATGAACCATTGAAGTTTTTTATTTTATTTTTTTTATTTGGGGGGTGCATTTTAAGTTTTTATTTTAATTCTGGTTGTGAACAGACAGGGTATATTAGTTTCAGGTATATAATACAGTGATTCAACAATTCCTGAATCATTGAAGTGTTTAATTGATGATTCATTCGGCTTTTTTCAGCAGGCTTCAGTTTAGAAATTCAATCAGTAAGTAGTTTATTTAGTAAACTGCCCTTATAATTAAATAACACAATCCCCAGAAACTTAATTGAAGAATGCCTACCCATCAGTAACACCTGGAAACCACATTTTTGTCAGTTTATTTATGTCACATTTCTGACATGCTTCTCTTTGAAAATCAAATTTAAAATGACAAGCAGGTTGCTCTTAACTTCCTTAAAGGCATGAACAAGTAACTGCTAACTCTCTGATATTGAATGTATCACAGAAAAGGCTCATTTTGTAGGTAGTAATCTTCTATTAATAACAACGTAAGTTGAGAATTTCTGAATTTGTAGTTTAGAGCTTATGGTAACTAAAATTAAACATGTGGGGTGCCTGGGTAGCCCAGTGGGTTAAAGCCTCTGCCTTCGGCTCAGGTCATGATCCCAGGGTCCTGGGATCGAGCCCCGCATAGGGCTCTCTGCTCAGCAGAAAGCCTGCTTCCCTCTCTCTGCCTGCCTCTCTGCTTATCTCTGTCTGTCAAATAAATAAATAAAAAAAAATCTTAAAAAAAAAATGCAAAAACAGGGGCGCCTGGGTGGCTCAGTGGATTAAAGCCTCTGCTTTCGGTTCAGGTCATGATCCCAGAGTCCTGGGATCGAGCCCCGCATGCTTCCTCCTCTCTCTGCTGGCCTCTCTGCCTACTTGTGATCTCTGTCTGTCAAATAAATAAATAAACAAATAAATAAATAAATAAATAAATAAATAAAATCTTTTAAAAAAAAAAAAGGAAAAGAAACTGGTTAGTTTTATTCTAGGGCATCACAGCTAAGAAGAGAGAAAAGGAAGGCAAGAAGAAAAGAAGGCAGGAGGGAAGGAATGGGACAAAGAGAAAGAAAGAAAGAGAAAAAGAAAAGAAAGGAGAAAGAGAGGAAGGGAGGAAGGGAGGCAGGGAGGGGAGGAGAGGGGAAGGGAGGGAAAGGAAAGGAAAAGAATGGAAGGGAAGGGAAAGCAAAGCAAAGCAAAGGAAAGCAAAGCAAATGGGGAAGGAAGAAAGGAAATAAGGAAGGGAGGGAGGGAAGCAAAGAGAGGGAGGGAAGGAAGGAAGGAAGGAGAGGAGGAAAGGGAGGGAGGAAAGGAAAAGGGGAAAGAAGGAGGAAAAGAAGGAAGGAAAGGGAAGGAAAGGAAAGAGGGAAGGAAGGAAGGAAGGAAGGCCAAGGAAAGGAAGGAAGGGAGGAAGGGAGGAAAGGAAGGGAGGGAGGGAGTGAGAAAAGGGAGAAAGAAAAGGAAGGAAGGAAGGAAGGAAGGAAGGAAGGAAGGAAAGTGAGAAAGGAAAAGAAAGCAATGGGATAATCTGTCTCCTTAATGAAAATGAGTGAAAACAAAACCCCCAGATAATACAAACTGGGAAGAATATAATTTTAGAAATTTTACAATTTATATTGTAATTTGACTACATTTGACAAGGGGTTTCTTCCAAGCTATGCAATTGTCACATTGATGCAGATCATTTAAAAGCAAACTACATGTGCATTTTCACCAAACATTGTTTCTACATCAACTCTACTACTACCTCTACCTCAGTACGTTCTCTCAGTTCTTCTGACTCTTGGTTCTCTAATTTATATTTTATCGGGTTACTAATGCTTTAGATTCAGGCCTCTAATCACATCATGAAGTTTATTTCTTGATGCACCAATATGTACCAAGAATGTGGGATCATGTACTTCCTCTATATTTTATTCTTATATCTATAATTCTTTATATTTTTCACAGATAATAATATGCCAACATATTTTCTAAAAAAGTAATTTCTTTGGGGAATTTTCTTAATTGATAGTAACTTTTTGGTAAAAACAAAATAAAACAAAGCAAACAAACAAACAAAAAACCCTGAAAATATGTTTCACATTCATGACTAACAGACATATGTATATAAAGGTATGTTTAATTACAATAGCTTTTAAGTCTCCACAGCACTTTCACATATAGCAAAGCTTTGATACATAAACTGTAAATATTCTTTTTCTTTTTTCTTTTTTTAAATATAAATGGTTATTTCAAGGTTTATAGAGTTTAGTATTTGCCAAGTCTAAGGAAATACTGGAACTATGACCAGAAGTCAAGTTTTGAGCTTTGAGTTCAGTGCCTTCCACCACTTCATCTGGGCCAATTTGATAGTAGGTAATGACGAATCAGCAACAATAAGCCCAAGATTAATTCTTAAAATTAAAAAAAAAGGGGGGGAGGGGGGAGCACCAGTCTAGCTAATATGCCTAAACACATACATGAGTCTCTTTATTTAAAAACTGTCATGGGGCACCTGGGTGATTCAGTGGGTTAAGCTTCTGCCTTTGGCTCAGGTCATGATCCCAGGGTCCTGGAATGGAGCCCCGCATCGGGCCCTCTGCTCAGCGGGGAGCCTGCTTCCCCACCCCTTCTGCCTGCCTCTCTGCCTACTTGTGATCTCTGTCTGTCAAATAAATAAATAAAATCTTTAAAAAAATAAAATTAAATTAAAAACGTCATAAAGAGACACTGACAGTTCATGGCAATGAACTAGGTTTATCTGTGAATAAATTCTTAGTTCACAGTTGCTGTGGGAAAAAGGAAGGATCCATTACAAAGTCTGAAAGATTTCCTATAATTAGTAGCTATTACATTACATTTTGTTTATGACATAATACAGAGGGAAGGAAAAATGGGAGAGGAATTGCTGGTTCATTTCTTCATTATTTTCCTAATTGCTTTTTTTTACTAACAGCTTACGTTTCAAGGAAGCCAAGCTATAATCATTTCATCAATAACATTAACCTGTCATTTCATTCAAGAATCATGAGGCAAATTTTGGTCTTAACTTTAAGAACACTAGGAGATCCTCATCTCTCTTATATTGTCTTGTAAGAATGCTTACAGAACAGTGTGGTCAATACAGAGGAAATGTCTCAGACTTATGTCTGTGTGTGTGGCATAAATATCTATCAAAGGAATAATTAGTTGGGTAATGACTATATATATTTTCTAAAAATCTTTCATGAAGATACTATTTTTGACATTTGAGAAATTACAATGTCTTTCAAATAGAAAAAAGAAAAGCAAATAAACATACATAAACTCATACATGTAGAATAGATAATATTACCTCAAGATAATATAGAATTATTGGATTATTTCAAGTTTGTGCGGGAAACACAAGTGATTTAGATCAGTGGCAGAACGAATCTATTCAATAAATACCATATAGAGATGTTTATGTTGGGGCACTTTCTGATATAATAAGTTAATAATGACCCCTATGACATATCAACAGTCAATGTAGTCTTCCTGCCTTTCCTTAAGACAATGACAATTATAGGATAATGTTTTCAATATAAGAGAATGTCCCAGACTCATTTCTACTAGCAAAAGAATACTAATAACCACCACCACAATAATAATAAATTGAGCATCTTCCAATCCATTCTTTAAATTTTAAAGAATCTACATGTCAACAGTAGAACATTATATACATTTATATATATATGTATATACATATACATGTATATACACATATATACATGTATATATATATACATACATTTAAAATTTAAACACATTCATTTAAAAAAAAAAAAAAAAAACACTCTTCCAGCATCCTTCTTACACGTACATATTCCCCCTGGAGACCACAGATTATGCCTTTACATGTCCAAATCCCAACCTATCTGACAGGTTCAGCTTAGTTCTCACATCCACCACCCAAACTTCCCGAGTACTCTGACAAAGTGTCTTCATCTATTCTTACCTTCATATTACAAAAACACATTTTTCACATAGCATACATCTGGTTTTAAAACTCGCATTCTTTCAATATCAAGATTAACTGTAACATCTTCTGTTTAACATCTTTCTAGATGTTGTAAAATTAACTGTATAGTTTAGTGCAGGTGAAAGTTCTTAGTCAAATGAAATAATTATAAGACTGATTTCCTTTCTGTGGTGAAAAAAAAAGCATTCAAAATGTTTGTCATAGCCTGGCTCATTTTATAGGAGAAAAATCACATATTTGGGATAACCCATTTAGAATTCTAACTGATGTTTTATTTTGAAAAGAAAACAAGAAGACTTTATGTGTGTAAAAACTAAGCTTTTACAAAATATTATATATGTCAAAAATTTTTTAGAGAACTGGGAATGTTGGTCTTTCAAAAGTGGAGTCTCAATTGATGCAAAATACTTGCCAAATACCTTTGCTGGGAAAGAAAAATAAATAAATAAAATCTTGCTTTTATTTTTTTTCCTAGAATTATTCTATACATTTCAAAATCAGGCAAGAGGGAGCCTTTGGTTTGAAGAATACAGCATAATATTAGGAACCATGAGTCAGACAAGCCTGGGTTGAAATTCCAGTTCTAACATAGTCCAGTTGTATGCAATAGACAAATGCCTTTACATTTCTTTTTTATTATTATTTTTATTACAATATAATGTATTATTTGCCCCAGGGGTACAGGTCTGTGAATCATCAGGCTTACATATTTCACAGCACTCACCATAGCACATACCCTCCCCAATGTCCATAATCCAACCACCCTATCCCTACTCCTCCACCTCCCAGCAACCTGCCTTTACATTTCTAAGCCTCAGATTCCTCATCTAAGAAGTGGAGATGACAATAGAGTCCATCCTCATGTTACTGTGTGTATTACAATAGGTAATGCTTATAACACCACCCACTTTAGATAAATACTTTATAACATAAAGTGCCCAGAGGGGTGCTAAACACAAGAAGCACTCAATAAATACGAAATCTCAAAATGCTAAGGGTCAACTCTATGCTTGTGTGAGAGAACAGGCTAGGGTCACAGGGGATTGTCTGAGCATAGGTCTCTCAATGGAGAAATACTAAGCATTCCTAAAAGAATTTGATTCATTGCGTCAGCTTCAGTAGCATCATATTCCAATCAAGCAAACTAAACTGGCCTGGATAGCTGCTTAATTGAAAAATTATTAACCATATTACATCACTTAGCATAAATGAAGTATCATTAAAACCTTATTTTGATGTATTTTTAATTTCATAAAGCTTTTTAGTATCTACTATTTCATTTGAACTTGACAACATTTCACTGCTGAAAAAGATACCATTAATCATCACCTAGGAGTTAATATAAATGTGAAACACGAGAAACCACAAAGTAAAGCCTTTCAGTGAGAAGGTACCTTATGAAACTAAGGATTTGTAATTTTTACATTAGCTTTGAAAAGGGTCTTCCTAGTCAACCTTCAGGAGAATCGTTCAACCTTGCAAGAATACTGGGCTTACAAACCATAAGAGACTCTCCTAATCTCACAAACTGAGGGTTGTGGGGGGCGGGGGGGAGGGGTATGTGTGGCTAGGTAGGAGAGGGTGGTTGGGTTATGCACATTGGGGAAGGTATGTGCTAATTTGAGTGCTGTGAAATGTGTAAGCCTGATGATTCACAGACCTGTACCCCTGGGGCTAATAATACATTATATATTAATAACAAAATTTTTAAAAAAAGAATACTGGTCTTGGCCAACAGAAACTAGAGAATAAATTTTAAGAAGATGTATCTGAGCTGTATAAACCATCATCATACTAGCAATTTACCACTATGTGTTAGGTCTTCTGCAAAAGATAAAACACAATTTTCTGTTGCTATGATTTTTTTTCTCCACTGCACTTAACATCTGATTTATTTCAACATTCCTTTTAGTGATCCCTTTCACGTGTGTTTTATCAAAACCCACCTAAAATTCTTTGTGCAGACAGGAAAAAAAATAATCAAGCTAACAAACCCAGAGATGGAAATTTCCATCATTGATGTCATAGATGTGACTTTAGATGAGAAAATCCAAAATATGTGGGAGGAGAAGGTCACTAAACATAAAATTCTCTGCCTCTGATGTGAAACAGGAGTGCAAACCAGAAAGCAGTTGAGTCATGTCCTTTGTTATCTTGGCAAGCAGATTTTTCTCGAGGCACCAAACGGAGCTTTGACCATGTTTCCGACCTCATAAAACTGATAAATTAGATCTGGGCTGGTTGTATGGCAAATACACCCCCAGTTATTCCAGGAGTTAAAATATCACAGCTGTCATGGAAAACGGGAACCCAGTGGCCTAAATAGGGCCTTTGCTATCATCTGTATGGGAGAATATCAAGCAAATAATACATATCTTGATTTAATGGTACCCAATGTTCTTTCATAGAATTTCTATTCTTAGGCCATTCTTTAGGATATTCTGTGACAAAACTGGTACTGACTTGTGGTGTACATGGGCTAGAAAATCAGCCAGTGATAGGGAAGCTCACAAAAAGTTATAGAGGCCATCAGGAAAGAACAGAATTTCTGAGAGTATGTGGAGCTGTGCTATGGAAGAAAATGAATATATCTATATCTGTATCTATCTATATAAAAGAGAGGGAGGGAGAGAGCAGTTACTCTGTCTTCGGT
Source organism: Meles meles (assembly GCF_922984935.1). Taxonomy (NCBI): domain Eukaryota; kingdom Metazoa; phylum Chordata; class Mammalia; order Carnivora; family Mustelidae; genus Meles; species Meles meles. Next base: position 63,668,899 of record NC_060074.1, read on the forward strand.
GCTGTGTTAGAAATGTAATCTCTTCAGCAACACTGAGAATGTTTTTAAACTCTTTTCAATTAATGGAGAATTAGAGATTTCAGTCGATACCACTAGAAAGGGACAGAAGCAGGCTTTAAATTCAGTTCTGCCAGGGGCACCTTGGTGGCTCAGTGGGTTAAGCCTCTGCCTTTGGCTCAGTCATGATGTCAGGGTCCTGGGATCGAGAGCCCCGCACCAGGCTCTCTGCTCAGCGGGAAGCCTGCTTCCCCTCCCCACCCCCCTGCCTGCCTCTCAGCCTACTTGTGATCTCTGACTGTCAAATAAATAAATAAAATCTTTAAAAATATATAAAAAATAAAAATAAATAAATTCAGTTCTGCCTCTGTTGAATGTGTTCACCACGTCGAGGTCAGCAGGCTCTTGACAAAGTGTGGAAAAAATAGGGAAAGGGAGGATTACAAAGATGTAAGTTACAACTAAACACAATAGAAATAGGTATTTCAGATCCAGTAGAGGAATTTTAAAAAAAGGTTTCTGTTGCAGATGAAGGTATTTGACACTTTCCTTCTTTCGGATCTCCCCGTGTTCTACGTTGCCATGATATCCTTGGTTGTGTAGTTCCCAACTATCATCACCTCCCAAAATAAAACTACAGTGCCTCACCTCTATCCTTCTATTTTCACCACAAAAGGGCATCTTTTTACAATAGAAGTTATAAGCTACCAGGGGGTTAAAAAAAAAGACTGCTTAAACATAGGCATTGTAAATGACACTCTGCTATACTTTCACTGAGAAGGAACTAGACACCTCGCATTCTCCCTGGATCTCAGGAATATTCTGCACTTAAAATGACCACGATGGAACATGCAATAAAGTTCTATGCCATTAGATCTGCGAACTGGGATTTACAGGCAGCAGAGCTCTTGTCCTCCGCCTTGAAACCACTGAGATGGAAGAGAATTCTGTCCTGAAATATGAATAAGGAGTGCCTCATCCTCCTGCTCCTCTGATCCTCTTGCTTAACCTTTGCTGCTGTGGGAGGTAATTTGTCTCGCTACTTGTAAACAAACAAGGAAAGATGGTTCAGTGACGCCCTGACACTTGCCCCCTCTTTGCTGCCTTAGTCCTCTCACAAAGGCTTGGACAGGGGATATAAAAATGGAAGAGATCATCATGGAAATCTTCTCATGATTAGCTCCAACCTTAATTCCAAAGCTTAATACCAAAGACCATGAACCTTTTGCCATGAAGCTTTTCTCTTTTCTTCCCCCCAAGTGACTCTACCATGACTTGGCATTTCTCAAAGATCATTTCAGTCTTGCCTCAGGAAAACTGAACACAAACTGAACTCACCTTTCATTCATTTCAAAAAAGTAAGAGAAATTACTAAGATGCTTAATGTTTTTAAAACAATTCAATACGATATAACAGAAAACACATCAGGCATTTTAATGTATACAATACCTGGGCTATGTCTACGACACAGAGACAGGCCTCTAGGGGCATTTCTCCTAATGAATGAGAGGTGCTCTGCCCAACTGTTTGTGAAAAGATAGGGTTCAGCTGCTACCTTGACAACAAAACCGGCACATTCGTGACCTGAGGGACTTCAGAGATACCTGCTATTGTTTGACACCAAAAGGAACTGGAAACTTACTAAACATAGAGCAGGTGCACAGAAACCTATCATTGTTCTCTCTCTACAGCAGGGGTTCAGGTGGGAATCGAGTTTATTGTAAAGGGTAGATAATATATAAAAGTACATAATAAAGTACATGACTTCTAACAGTAGGTGGAAAAGCCAGGAGAGGAAAGACCCAGAAAGATCACAAAAATGTAGAAAAACAGACATCTGTATGATAGTTCTGAGACACTCATTCAGAACATTTGAGCCTCAGGCTGGACAGAACTTAGTTTGCTTCAAAAGCTGGCTATTTCAAATAAAAATAGAACGGGAAACTGCAACCAGGACTGACTCACCCGTGTATCTGCCACATTTCCCACATGAATTTGATGATACCTGACGGGTCTGCTTTTAAAATGTTTTTATGTACGATGGTGACCCTGATTTAATAAGAATGGCATTTAGAGAACACAAGAAGTATCAGCACTATGAGTTTGTCTGAAATATTTAGGCATTGTGCCGCCACTCTCTGTCTTTCCATCTCCCTCACCCCTGCCCCCTCCCCCTTCCTTCTCTTCTCCAGGATCTAATATTTTTAGAGCATTCTTCTGTTTCCACTTACATTTATAATTCCAAAATCAAAACGTAAAATATTTTCATCAAGTCAAACAACTATTTAAGAATACAGAGGAAAATAATTTCACAACATTGTCCAAGGTCCAGGAGGTTCATGAATCATTGCTCTTAGAAAGCCTTTCACTCAGGGGACTTTTTTTTTAGGCAAGCAGTCACCCTGGGAGATTAGTGTTCCTAGTGGGTGATGTACCTCATGTACCAGTCGTGTTTATTTTTCCCGGCTTAGTAAAGTGATATATAAGTGGACCCCCGAATGAGGTGAGAAGCCTTCCGCTCAATGCTATTTAGAATGCCTCTCAACTAAATGTTTCCTAATTAACTAATTAATGCTCAAAACACACCTGCAGTACTGTTAGTACTATTCCATCATTCTTTCTAAATTATAAACACATTAAGCCTTTATGTGGAGTAATCAATAAATGACAACACTGAAAATAAATCCAGGAATCCATGTCTAAAGTACCTGGAAATGACCGGTCGTAGACTGTCCTCCCCTAACCCCATTCTTAATATGCCTATGAAATTCATGCCCCAGAATGTAAGAGGTCTAGTGCATTCTGATCTTGAGTTTTTATAACGGGGTCAGACATAATAAGGAGACAGAAAAGGATAAACATTTAAGAAAATCATAGGATAGGTGATAAAATTCATGGCACCCAGCTGAATTTGAATTTCAGATTAACCCAGGACCTATACAAAGAAACTGGCAACTTTTCTGGAGCACGTTCCAGAAGGATAGAGCCTTTTTTCTACAAGATGGTGGCGGACTCAAATGAGATGCATGCTGAGGGACAACAAGGGAGAGATACTGCCCATTTCCCAGCTGAAAGTCTGCAACTCTCAGACAGGATACCAGGCAGCAATCAAATCACAAGCCAGCAAAAACAAGCTGACATACCACCTCTGTTCATGTGCAATTGTTCGTTGATTATTATATAGATGGTTTTCTACAAACTAAGAATGAAAAGGCTTTACACTGTACAGATATTTTTAAAAAACCTATTTTTCAGCCTAGGCACGTCATTCAGGTTCAGCACACATATCTAACTTTTCATATACTCTTACTTTACCCTGCTCATTTAAATACTACTAATCAGTAGCCAGGGCTAGAAATGGTTACATTTACTACCTGGGGACCCAGAACAGTTTTAACGTCTAATTAACAAGTCTAAAGTTTTCAACAACAAGTTCTAAATCATCCCTAACTCATTTGCTTTTACATCCCACAGCTTTTCTTTCTTTCTTTCCTTCTTTCTTTCTTTCTTTCTCTCTTATCTGCATTATCACAATAGTCTCCTAATTTCCAGGTTTACAGTTTCTTTTCCTCCTGTCTATAGGCTACATATTCATCAGAGTGGCAAACAGAAACTGATCACATCGCTTCTCTAAGTCATCAATGAGTCTCCCAGGGTTTATGAGACAAGAGTCTTTCCTAAATGGTCCCAGCCTCATTGGGGCAATTCAACCCCACCCACCTATCCAAGACTGTGGCTTCTTCAAGAGCCTAAGGATCACTTCCCTAAGTCTGAAAGTAGGTACTCTCATCATGATTTGATGTCTTATTCATCCTTCTACTCTCATATTTAGCCTAATGGGGCACATAGTAGGTAGTCAATAAATACTGATTCATGGCTATACACTCTTTTCTCTTTTCCTTACTTTAGGAAGAACGGAACAGAAAACATGAGGAAAGGCTCAAAACTGAAAAGAAAAAAAAAGTCACAAAGTTATGTAATGTGTTTTCTACTTCCCTTTTGCATTTATTACTTTATATGCAATTAATTTTATTTATTTCAATTTCTATATTGAACCAGATGTTGTACTTACTGACTGAGCACTTTCTCCTCATCTTATAATTTAGGAATATTAAACATTCTCAGTGGCCAGAGGAAACTAAAATATTGTCAAATCTGCAAATTAGAATATCTCCACTACATTTTAAATTAGGGCACAACTTTACCAAATACTCTAAGTAGATATTGGTAGTAATGTTCTAAAGGCACCTAGGGAAACTATATCTATAAAAATGTTTCAAATTAACATGCTAGGTCTGATATATTTTCAGTTGAAAACCTTTCTACTCTTGGTTCATAGACTTGACTCTTAACTTGCAGTGCTATAGCTTCACCATCTCTAGGCACCAAAAACATTTATAGAATGAGTAGTTTTGATTAGGACATCTCTGTAAAATTCCTTTCAGTATGAAAATTGTATTCCATTTTTCCTGCATGTGTAATTTATGTTAATTTGAGTATGTTACATAATCACAGAGATTACCAAACAGGCTAGTAAGGATGCTCCTCAGGCACTCCATATTCGTTCTTGTCTGGCCTTTGACTGTGACACCTCCCTTTGTGCGTAATAGCCCCACCACTTGGTCTCATGAAATCAGACATCTCTATGTGTTTGCCTCAGCAGCAGAAAACCCAGTAAAATCAGAGCTGCCTGCCTTCATCTCTGCTGACTTTGAAGGTTTAGAAACTTCAGAAAATAAGGAGAAATTTTGATTTGGGTGATAGTAGAAGTGTGCTCAGGAATTTACTAATGAAAATATTTAAAGGACAATTATTTTTGATCAATTCTTTAACTGTGCTTCCTATTATCTTGGACACATTAAATTAATCTCCCAGGGACTCAGTGTAAAATAAGGAGGTAAACCACAATTTCTGAAGACTCCTTCAATCTAGTCATCTAGGATTCCATGATTCTAAACACATTCTCTGTCAGTCATTTTGAGGTTGCTTGCTGACGGTCACCAAGTAAAAAGTGAAGGGTTATTCATAGCTTAAAAAGAACAATATGAATGCATGCATTACCCCCAGTGGGTTTGTAGCAAGTATATTAATATATGAGGGGCATTATATTATTAATCAAATACAGTTATAACAAAACATGAGAAATGGGAATTTCTAGAACTTTAAATATAATCAAGGTTAATGCTACTCAACGTGACATTTCTTTATGACTAAATTGTCTTTAAACATTATTTTAACAAAAAAAAACAAAGTTTACGGCTAAGGGAAATTTTCATGAACACACACACACAAATACACTTTTTCTAATTACATATTTAAGACATATATATTTAAGTGAAAAACATAACTTGGGAACACAGAATGTTAAAAAAATAACCTGAAACATAAAGAACAGTAATATAAAACAAAAACAGTATAGAGGGATGAGCAAATTAGAAATATTTCCTTTGTAATGTGTTAGCAACCACACAAGTACTTCATAGTTTCCAGAAGATCATGAACTGCATAAATCTCATCTTGAAAAAATGTCTTCCTGCGACTGAACTGAGGGATTTAGAGATGATACATGTCAAAGGTAAAGTTGTGTTCCTTTTTCAAGCAAGGGAGATGGGTCACATGATGCTGTTCTACTGCAATATCTTCATGGCTCCCTTGCCAAAGGACTGATGTATATTTAATCACTTTATCTAATGGATGTGATTTCTCAAGTCACAGTTACCCATTAGGAAAGCTCTTGCTCTGGTTCAGCTCAGCAATCTGATTACATTTCCTGACTTTGTGGTTTCAGAGAGGCAGAGGTAGTGGAGAATTCCCTGGCTGACCCATCTGTCTTTGCTATGGACAAATGAATACAGCATGATGGTCCAAGTCATTATGGTTGGGGGTTGGGTAGAAAAATCATGTAGATTCACAGTGTCCAAACCTTTTGAGCCAGGTGCCCATATGGTTAATTTTAATCAAAAAGAACAGACCTAGGATTTTTCTTTTTAAATGCCTTATCCTTCTTGATTGAAATGGGAACAAATCCCATTTGAGAGTTTTAAATAATTACTATGAAACACATCATCAATGTATCTGATGCTATCTAAGAGTATGTTTTATGAAAAGTAACACAGTAACACTTGAGAAGCCTTTTTCAAAAATTTCAGTATAGTATGATATGGTGTTTTGTTTTGTTTTGTTTTACTGTTTTAAGACATCGTAAAACAAATCTGAGGGCTAAGCAATGTTAGAAATTCTCTTTTCCACTGTCCACCTTCTTCAGGCAATTCTTTTTTTTTTTTTTTTTTTTTTAAAGATTTTATTTATTTATTTGACAGAGAGAGAGATCACAAGCAGGCAGAGAGGCAGGCAGAGAGAGAGGAGGAAGCAGGCTCCCCACGGAGCAGAGAGCCCGATGCGGGGCTCGATCCCAGGACCCTGAGATCATGACCTGAGCCGAAGGCAGCGGCTTAATCCACTGAGCCACCCAGGCGCCCCTCTTCAGGCAATTCTTAAGGAGCGCATACAATGTAATGAGCACTGGGTATTATATGCAAATGATGAATCACTAAATTCTACCCCTGAAACTAACAATACAGTATATGTTAACTAAAACAAAGAATTTTAAAAAAAGAGAAAGCAATGTTGAAACTATACTTGGCTTGGCTAAAAAATAAAACTTATACATGTAAGAAGGAAAAAAAAATGCTAACTCAGAAGACTGGTAAGTTTTCCTATCATAATTTAATGGAGTATCATTTTTACACAGCCCTACTTAAGATAGCTTAAAAGAAAATGTAAAACAGATAAATCCATACCAATTTAATGATGTTCTTTTAAAGACTGCCCTACTCAACAAATATTTACATGGTTGGTAAATGCATTATTTTATTGAGATAAATAGAGCATATAAAATATGATCTAAACAAGAAGTAAAGTTCAAAAAGTGAAATACCACAGCAAATTAATGATAGTGATAAATTAAAAACATGAACCTAACTTTAAGAGCAGAGTACAGCACAACTGAAACTAAGAAACCAAATAACTGCATTAGCAAGGGCCTTATTTCCCATTGTGAAATATAGCAGTATTCAGGAAAGCAATCTTCAATGATAAAATATTAACCATTAACTAAAATACACATATCATGTCTATTTTTAAATCATCTTCATTAGAATTTTAACAAATTCTTTAAAAATACTGATTCGAATTTGTGAAGTTTTCACCTTGGCTATAACACCATAAAGTATTCTCCAAATCCTGACTAAGGTACCATTGCTCTACAATTGTTAGTAGCTATTGAGACTTTCATGTTAATTAAACTTGAAAAATGGGAAGAAATCCCAAGCAGAACCTATTTTAGGAATCCCTGTGTTCCACCTGAAAGGGTTCTCCAGGGTCCCGTGCTGCTGCATTCTGTTGCCCCCATCAGTTGGAAACTGGGTGTCATTTCTGTGCCACATTAGGAGTTTTCTTTTTTAAAGATTTTTTTTTTTTTTTTTTTTTGACAGAGAGAGAGATCACAAGTAGGCAGAGAGGCAGGCGGCGGGGGGGGGGGGGGGGGGGGGCGGGCTCCCGGCTGAGCAGAGAGCCCAATTCAATCCTCAATTCAGGGCTGGATCCCAGGACCCTGAGACCATGACCTGAGCCGAAGGCAGAGGCTTAACCCACTGAGCCACACAGGCGCCTCAAGAGTTTTCAATTTAGGAGCATTAGGAGTTTTTAGAACAACAAATTGTTTTCCCTATACCAAGATTTAAAACTTTTAATGACGTATCTTCCCATTTTATCTGTTTTTCTTACTGAAGCACCACAAGATTTCTTGTGGAGGAAAAAAAAAACCCAGCTGTGCTGTCGAAACTGCTTAAAAACACTTGGTTGGGTAGTATTGAGGAAGTTTGGTTCAATTATAGAATGTTCATTCAGTGCATGGGAGATTCTATGTTTACAATGGGAAATTTGATGATTTTCCTCTGCTTTAAAAAAAAAAAAATCCTCTAGCTCTCCACTGCCTACAGGATAACCTGCCCTGTGTGTGGTCTGGCTCAGAAAGCTTTTCCTAACCTGGGGCTGACAGCCTCTTTCCTTTCACTCTTTACTGTCTACACTCCAGTACATCACTTTCATTCATCTCCCCGAAGGGCAGCCAGATTATTTTATGATCCCTTCTCATGATGTTCCCTCTCTCCAGTTTCAACTATCCTGATCACCTGATTACTTCCCTTTGAATATTCAGTTCTACATCTCTTCTCTGAAGACATTTGACTTCATCTCCTCTCTCCCTCCATCAAATATAAATTAGCTCTTCATCAGCTTCTCCTCTCACCCTGCCTCCTTTGGGTACCCAACTGCCCCAGTAAGCAAAGGTTTTGTCTTGTTCGTTCTTTCTTTCTTTCTATCATAGTTGCAGTAATGCTTCATTTCTTTCATTAGTCTCCATGCCTGTCTTCTTCAAATAGACTCTAAGCTCCCTAAATAGGAAACTTATCCTAGGCATCTTTTAATTATATTTATTTTTTAAGTGTTTATGAATCTTTATGAGGACTTTATTTTTATTTAAATTCTAGTTAGTTAACATATAGTGTAATTTTAGTTTCAGAAGTAGAATTACACAGAAGACTCAGTGTTCAACACAATAAGTAGCGTCCTTTATCCCCATCACCCATCTAGCCCATCCCCCACCAACCTCCCTCCATCACCCCTAGTTTGTTCTCTATCATCAAGAGTCTTTTATGGATTGTTTCCCTCTCTCTTTTTCCCCTCCTCCCATTGATTCATCTGTTTTGTTTCTTAAATTACACATATGAATGAAATCATATGGTATTTTATTTCTTTGACATATTTCCCTTAGCATAATACACTTAATACACTCTAGCTCCCTTCACGTCCTTGCAAATGGTTAAGATTTTCACTGGTTTTGATGGCTGAGTAATATTACACCATAGCCTCTTTATCCATTCATCAGTTCATGGACATTTCACCTCTTTCCATAGTTTGGCTATTGTTGAGAATGCTGCTATAAACATCGGAGTGCATGTTCCCCTTTGAATCAGTATTTTTGTATCCTTTGGGTATATTACTTAGTAGAGCAATTGCTGGATCATAGGGTAGTCCTATTTGTAACTTTTTGAGGAACCTCCATATGGTTTTCTAGAGTGACTGCACCAGTTGGTACTTAGGCATCTTTTATTACTAATACATATCACGATATTTAGACATCATAGAAACCTGTTAAACGCTTGATGAATGACAACTTCTCTTAACCCAAATTCTCAAAGAAGTGTAAGCATCTTGTCTTTAAGATAACACAAGATGTGTAAGCAAACTTCAATTATTACTTAACTAAATTACTTAATATTTTTTAATATTTGAAAACATCTTCAAATACTTAAAATAACATAACTATCAACTTTATATCAGAAACATTCTTTAAAAATTCATGGCATCTCAATTTTTCTTCTTCTCATTTGAAAAATTAAAACATATCAGAAACAAAAGAATTCCTAACCTTATGTGTAGCTTAACATGTATAAGAAATATACAAGTTTTGCAATAATAGTCTGTTCCTCATTTTAATGACACTAACATAAAAACTACTGACTATGTCTTTGGGTTTAATCAAAGGAGCATTCTTTCAACCATCAACAATAAAGTTATAAGTTCGATCAGATGGATGAGAAGGGAGATCAATATGGTGGACACACCTAATTAAACTTTAAAATTCTATAATTTTGAAGTACACTAGTCTTGGCAAAAGTTAAAAAGCCATTAGAAGTGTTTTTCCCAGTGCTTAAGCCTCCCAAAACTGCAAATACTTTATTTGAAGTGTATGTTTGATTAGGGACAAATCACCAAACATCTGGATCTCTAACAAAGTAATAACTTAATTGTTTTAGAAATTCAGGCACAGATATAATAGGAGATTGTTGGTTAATTCTTTTTTTTTAAAAGATTTTATTTATTTATTTGTCAGAGAGAGAGAGAGCACAAGCAGGGGGAGCGGCAAAGGGAGAGGGAGAAGTGGGCTTCCCACTCACTGAGCAGGGAGCACAACGTAGGACGCCAGCCATCCCAGGATCCTGGGATCATGACCTGAGTGGAAGGTGGATGTTTAACTGACTGAGCCACCCAGACGCCCATTGTTGATTAGTTCTAACTTAAATTTTGCCATTAAATAATGTAGTTTATTTAAAATTTGTAGGTCAAGTTATGTAGAAAAGATTTTATTATCATTAACTCCAAGACACAATCCTCTCCAGAAAGTTGTGCATATAATTAATTTGGGGCTATTAATACAGTTAAATATAAATATAGCAAATTTTCATTGTCAGAAAATACTGAAAAACATAGACACTAAAATAAAATTAACCTGTTTGGAGAAAGTTACTCCTGTTATTTTGAGGTATTTGTCTTTTTATGTACATACATTTGGCCAAAATGCTTTCCAGAAATGCTCTAAGAATCTATGTTCTCTCTAGCAATATTTAAGCATATTTTTTCCATACCTAAACAATATTAAGTATAGCATTTTAAAAATGCTTCCCAATTTGATAGAGAAAATATATATTTTTTTAAATTTACATTCCATGGAACATTTCTGTTTCTCCTTTGATAAATCTATTTTCTTGGTCCTTTTGTACTGGTGTATCCATTATTTTCTTCTTTTGATAAAGGGTCTCTATGCTAAGAATACTGATCCCTTTTCACAAAAGTCTCTATTTTTTGCCAGTTTGTCATTTTCAAATTTTTGTCTTTGGTAAACCTGGTTTTTAAAAATATATAATTACTACTGGGGCGCCTGGGTGGCTCAGTCGTTAAGCGTCTGCCTTCAGCTCAGGTCATGATCCAAGGGTTCTGGGATCAAGCTCTGCATCGAGCCCACATCGAGCCCCACATCGAGCCCCACATCGGGCTCCCTGCTTGGCAGAAAGCCTGCATCTGCCTTTCCCACTCCCCCTGCTTATGTTCCCTCTCTCTGTCAAATAAATGAATGGAATCTTGAAAAAAAAAATATATATATATACATATATATAATTACTACTTAAAAGAACTATAAAGTTACTTCACAATTAAAATAGTCTCACTTTTGTACATCTATATTTTTTCATAGTGTAAAAGCAGAGTTTTTATTTTCAAGATCTATTTCTGGGAAGCATAGGACTAGGAATAAGATTGTCACACAATCCCTGGGGTCTTATCTGAGGCTGAGAGAGGTTACTAGTTTTACCTCAAATGGAACCATCTAAACTTTTCCTCTTCTCTTTCTCAGTATTTGAGTAAAACACCTCCTCATATCTCCTGTACTCTATTTTTCTGAATTTGTGATTTTGAATAGCGAAATGTCTTTAATTCATACGACACTGAAGAAGGCGAATAATAATATTATATATTTTTATCACTCATTATAGTTTGCAAAACACTTTTACATACATCATTCACTCATTCAAATTCACTCCAGACATATTCTTGAGGACCTATCATTTGACTACAGTCCTAAGCTTCAGAGCAGAAATACCTCCAAGAACAGAACACTTTTAAGTTGAATAGTTGGGCCAAAATGGCCAGTTTATGACTCTCATTTTTTTCCCTAAATAGCATTCTTACATTTATTGTTGAAGAATAAATATAGACACAAAACTCAGAAATATGTATAAAAAAAAGTAATTCTCCCTCTCTCTCTTGTTTCCCAGCTACCTAGATCCCTACCCTGGGGGGAACTGCTGGTACCATTCCCTTGTGTATACATCTATGTGTTTTTATAAACACATAGACACCTATTAATTTTTCTTTCCACATAAATAATACCCAGTATATACATTGCTTTACATTTTGCATTTATCACTTAAAAATATAACCTGGAAATATTTCTGTATTAGTATGTATAGACCCACCCCCTCTTTTTACAAAAGTTTCATAAATTCCTATTTGCATAGATATGCCAAAATTATTTAGCCATTCCTCCTTGCAGAACGTTTAGGTTGTGTCCCAAAGCCACATGAGAAGATTATCTTCTCATACATAGCCTCACAATATGAAATTATATTTGTGAGATAAATACCCGATAGTAAAATCTCTGGGTCATCATTGTATCTGCATTTTTAATTTGGAGAAGATCATATTGCCAAGTTAATTTTCATAGAGGTTCTATCAATTTATGCTCCCCATAAAAAATATGTCAGGGATTGTCTGCACACACCCTCAACATGGTGTTTTGTAAAAAATTTTTTCACCTTTGCTATTTTAAGAAGTGGGAAATGATAACTTCCTATTGTTTCAGTTCACATTTTTTCTTATGAGGAAAGTTGGGGATCTTTGTATATCCTTAAAATGTGCTTCTGTGAATAACAGCTTCTGCTATTACTCTGTTCTTATTAACTGAGGAACTCTGAATGTAATAATAAAATTAGCACTCTTCTCTAGTATAAGACGCAAATATTTTTATCACTTTGCCGCTTTTTGTTTTTTTTAGTTTATGGTAGATTTCACCCTTTGAAGCATTTACTATTTTATGAAATTGAATTCAATTATGCTTTCTCTAAATGACTATTGTTTATACATTACCTTGGGAAAAAAATTCTACTTTAAGATTTTGAAAAAAATTATACATGTTTTCTTCTAATTTTTAAAAAAGATTTTATTTATTTCTTTTAGAGAGGGAAAGCAGAGGGAGGGACAGAAGGAGACTGAGAGGATCTCAAGCAGACTCCCCACTGAGCATGGAGCCCGATGCAGGGCTTGATCTCATGATGCTGAGATCATGACCTGAGCAGAAATCCAGAGTCAGACACTAAACTAACTAAGCCACCTAGGTGCCCCATCTACATGTTTTCTTCAAGTAAGGCTTCTTTTCCTTTGTGATTTATATTTTATATTTTAAATATTTGATTCATCTAATAGGTATCTTGGGTTAAGCTATGAAGTAATGATCTGAATTTATCTTTATCTCAACCAGGCAGGTACATGGGACTCCTTAGGACAATCTAGCTGAAGCTGACGTCATAGCAGACGGAAACTGCATGAACAAGGCCAGCCAGAACCATGTGATGCGCACAGGAGATATCCCAGACTGGTTCTAACCAAAGGGTTATCCACAGAATAATGAACATCCAGTTGCCATCATGATCCTCATTAACTAACAGTTCCTCCCACCTATTTGGATGCCATTTATAATTCTCATATGCAATTATGTCTATTTCTGGACATTAAAGTTTCTATATATTTTATCAATATTACAGCATTTTAATTATTCTAGTTTTATAAGATAATTTAATGTTTAATCGGGTTAACCTTATCAGGAATTGCTCTTTCTTGTGTATATTGTCCTATATAACTAGACTAGATAACTAGATAACAAGCCTAGATAACTAGACTTGTGTTATCTAATTTCAAAAATCCTACTTTTATTTTCATTGGGATACAGTAGTTTATAAGTTAACTTAAAAAGAATTGCCATCTTTCTATGCTGTAACTCCTTTTCTTAATACCTTCTCTTTAGATCATAAATACAAAGTATACCAACATAATAAGAAAAATGGGCTGAGCTGGCTACTCACTTTAGAGTCTCTAATGTTAAGTACATCATCTCTAAATTAAATACAATAATTAATGAATAAGTAACCAATCATTTAATTCCTGACTGCTGAATGCTTATCATTGCATTCTTCATGTTTAGCACCATGGTAATCATATTAATAAGTTCTTTAAATAACTATTACTTCTTAGAGATGAATAATTTAGGGGATGACAATGACTTGTCTAACCACCTCAAAAAAAGTAGTTCAGTATTTCATGTCCTAAAATCACTCAAAGAGTTTTTCTGAAATTTTATAGTATTTTAAAAATTGATATGATTAAAAAAAAACAATTTAAGGTGTGTAGGTGATTTTATAGTATGGGTTGCAGATGGATATTTAGGGATTTATTTCAAGACTCTTAGATGAAGAAAATTATTAAAACACTGTGATCTGGGTCTTTCACAACACACTATAATGATTATTTATATTATACCTTAAGACAGAACTCATCTCTATTCATAGGTTTACAAAATATAGTTTTCCTCAGGTTTATAAGAAATTAGTGTTTATAACTCAAGACATGTATTACTGTGGGGGAATGATGCTTTTTGTCAATGATTGCTGGAATATCCGAAATTGTTAACAGGAAAATTCATGTTGTTCCATCCACACATGATGGATGAAGAAAGAAAGGAAAATGTTTCTTAACCCATATTAAATTTTCTCTATTATTCAGAATTAACCCTTTCCTGAGAGCCCAGATCATCACTGACTTAACCTCTGAGGTCACTAAAATATGGCTGCAGAAGAGGTTGTAGAAGTAAGTGTTTACAAAGTGTTACATAGAAAGTGCATTTCTACTCCCTGATTATGCATGGATCCACCTCACCCAAAATATCAACATGGTTTAGGAGAAAGGGCGTAACAGCTTTGGTGCCAAGCAGATTTAGGTTTGAATCCCATGATCATAACACCCAAGGAGCTCTGTGACATTATGCAAATTCTTCATAAATGAAGCAGAGAAAATATCCAACTTACAAGACTATTAGGAAGAACACACACAGTTTCTATAGCTACCGCAGTACCTAGGCTAAATAAGTATTAGCAATATTACCATCCCTCCCCATATATACCATAATTTTTAAAATGATAAACCATGAATTAGTGGATAAAGTAAAACCTCATTAAAATCTTAAGGGGTATTTCATTTTCCTAACCTGTTTGTAGCTTTAATCTAAAATCTAGATCTGCAGTAAAATAAGAAGACAGCATAATAGAGTTGTTAATTTTGTGGCTGCAGAGTGAGAGAGCCCTGGGTTCACACCTCAACTCTTTTACTTAATTAACTTGTGTCTGTAGGTAAGTTAATTAACCTTTGTAATAAATCTTGGTATCCGCATCATAAATTAACAGGGCTGAATATGATTATCCTATAAGGATATCCCTATCCTATGGGAAAAAATAAGACACTGCATTTTAATCATTACGCACATTTCCTGGTACACTGTGTGTAATATATTCTAACCATTATTACTAGTGATTTTTATCAACTTTCTTACAAATTGATATTGCTTATCTAAATGTTCTTAAGAATGGAGAACAAAGGGGCGCCTAAGTGGCTCAGTGGGTTAAAGCTTCTGCCTTCTGCTCAGGTCACGATCCCAGAGTCCTGGGATCAAGCCCCACATCTGGCTCTCTGCTCAGCAGGGAGCCTGCTTTCCTCCTCTCTCTCTGCCTGCCTCTCTGCCTACTCGTGATCTCTGTCAAATAAATAAATAAAAATCTTAAAAAAAAAAAAAAAAAGAAAGAATGGAGAACAAATTTGCTGACTTCATAATAGAAAAAGTTTCGTATTACATATACAGGACCTTTTCTTCTTGAAGATGTTTATTTCGACTTCAGATATTTTAAACAAAAGAAAACCATGATTATTGCAAAACCAGAGCTACACTGCTTTCTACCAACAGATGGCACTATGTATCACACCCTGCTACCAACACAAGGCTCCTAAGTCCATGGAGTGCAAGCAGAATGTGTGTATTGTTCTTAAGTGGTGATGAAATTATTAAATCTATCAGACTTGTTAAACGCAAACACACTGGGAGTGTGTGATACCTGAAACAAAAGTACAAATAATAAAATAGTTGAAAATGTAAGAAAATAAGGAATATGGCGAATTCATAAAAGATTAATCATCTGACAGTAAAATATGATTCTTTAGGACTGAGCAGCATCACGTGATGGTTAAAAGTGCTGAGCCTATATCAGACACATGAAAAAATGTTCATCATCACTAGCCATCAGGGAGATTCAAATTAAAACCACATTGAGATATCACCTTACACCAGTTAGAATGGCCAAAATTAGCAAGACAGAAAACAATGTATGTTGGAGAGGATGTGGAGAAAGGGGAACCCTCTTACACTGTTGGTGAGAATGCAAGTTGGTGCAGCCTCTTTAGAGAACAGTGTGGAGATTCCTCAAGAAATTAAAAACAGAGCTTCCCTATGACCCTGCAATTGCACTACTGGGTATTTACCCCAAAGATACAGATGTAGTGAAAAGAAGAGCCATCTGTACCCCAATGTTTATAGAGCAATGGCTACGGTCGCCAAACTGTGGAAAGAACCAAGATGCCCTTCAACGGACGAATGGATAAGGAAGATGTGGTCCATATACACGATGGAGTATTATGCCTCCATCAGAAAGGATGAATACCCAACTTTTGTAGCAACATGGACGGGACTGGAAGAGATTATGCTGAGTGAAATAAGTCAAGCAGAGAGAGTCAAGTATCATATGGTTTCACTTATTTCTGGAGCATAACAAAGAACATGGAGGACATGGGGAGATGGAGAGGAGAAGGGAGTTGAGGGAAAGTGGAAGGGGAGATGAACCATGAGAGACTATGGACTCTGAAAAACAACCTGAGGGTTTTGAAGAGGTGGGGGGGTGGGAAGTTGGGGGAACCAGGTGGTGGATAATAGGAAGGGCACGTATTGCATGGAGCACTAGGTGTGGTGCAAAAACAATGAATACTGTTATGCTGAAAATAAATAAATTTAAAAAAAAAAGTGCTGAGCCTAGGTCATATCCAGCAAGATACAAAGAAACAATATTTTAAGAAACAAAAAGAAAAGGGAGGTCTGGGTGGCTTAGTGGGTTAAAGCCTCTGCCTTCCGCTCAGGTCACAATCCCAGGGTCCTGGGATCAAGCCCCACATCTGGCTCTCTGCTCAGCAGGAGCCTGCTTTCCCTCTCTCTCTGCCTGCCTCTCTGCCTACTTGTGATCTCTGTCTGTCAAATAGATAAAACCTTTAAAAAAGAAAAAGAAAAAGAAAAAAACCCATTCTAGCATGGGTCAGAGGATTTTCTTCATCAGAAATTTAATTGACAAAGCAAAAGAAAGCTAGGTATACATTTAAGAAGGTAAAACCCAAGCATAGTGACAGCTGTTGATGAAATATTCCTGACCCAGGAATGCTTCAACAGCAAAAGGCCCTTTAATTCAGTATCAGAAATTGTAGTTGTAAGTTGTAAGTATGCCAAGGGATTCTCTGGAATATCTGTGGACATCATCAAGAAAAGTTGTCATTTACTTATAAGGTGTTTGGTGGAGACATTCCTTTAGAGTATATATATCAGCAGGGAGAAGGTACTATGGGATAAGTAACATAAACTGAAAAACAAGTCTTTTGCAAACGAATATGTTCACCAAGAGAGGAGCTTCCATGTTTCATACTTCTCTACTCCTCCTTGAAATCAGAGGCTGAGATTATGGTGAGGCATTCGGTAGCCGTGAACTTAATCTTGGAATATGATGAAATACATGTAATAATGTTCAAAATGTATTCTCTTTTGAGGTTGTTGTTATTGTTTGAAAGACAGAAGATGAGGGCATGGCTATTTTTTTAATGGGGTTAATTAAATGTATGATAGCATTTCTTACTTTTTACCATTTTGAGACACAATTTTCAGAATTCTGTAATGATATAAATAGAAGAGTGGATCAAATTCCAGATTAGACAGCAGCCACAGAGTGACAAGTAAATTGGAAGAAAATAATTCCTATCCTTCCTCAAATTTATATTCCAATATATATGTGACCAGAAGACTTGGATTCTGAGATGAGTATTAAGGTAGAAAGAGTCTAAAACAATTCAAAGCAAAGGTACTTAATTTTTACTTATAGGCTTTACTCCTTTTATTATTCTAATTAGTGCACTGAACTGTTTATAAGCAAAAAGATGTTCATATATCATATTTTCATGACAATGTAAACCATACTTCAGTGACCTTGAGTTGCCATAAATAGTCACCATTTTTCATTTGCTGGTAGCTACCCAAGGGGAAAAGTTTATGCCTATGGGATTTAACCTCCACAAGGACTAACAAATGGAACAAAAAATATTTGTGGTTCAAACTCTAACCTTCAAACTTCAGTTCTCAGTAGCAAACTCTCCAAAAACACTTCAAGCAAAGTTGATTGAAAAATTAGTATCTTCATAAGAATTAAGGAATAGAGGAAAGATTTTTAAACTCGTTTTATTTAAACAAATCTAAGATTCTAAAAAGTCACTTTTTCCTTAATGTCATTGATTTACTAAATACTTAAGAAAAAAGACAGTCTTTCTTTTTCATTCATTTGCCCATTTGTTTATTCACCCAAGTATTACGTAGTACTCTGTGTAAAACATTGTGCTAGGGTTGGAGGAGATTTAACTGCAGCAAAACAGAATTCTTGCTCTACTTAATCAAACCATCTAATACTGAGGATTGTAATATAAACAGTCCTTGAATTTATTAACTAGTTAGCAAGAATCAGAATTCCTAGACTATACAGGAAGGGATCAAACCCAAATAGTTTTCAATACTAGGACTGGTCAAAAGAATGAATAAACCCAATCAGCAGAAGAATATGGTATTCTTTCTATATCAGGAATCTCCCTAAATTGCTAGCATATTCTTCCAATAATTCAAGGACTTTAATCCTAGCATACAAGATTAAAAAAGGGGGGGGGGCTACTGAAAGGTAAGGTAAATATTCACGGTAAGGAATATTTACCTTACTCTGAGTAAGTAAGGAATGAGTAAGGAATATTTGAGTTAAAAAAAAAAAAAAAAAAAAAACAGACCCCTAGGAGTGGTGCCTGGATAGCACAGTGGGTTAAGTCTCCAACTTTTGGTTTCAGCTCAGGTCATGACCTAGGTCTTGATCTCTGGGTTATGAGATGGAGCCGCATGTGGGCTCCATGATCAGTACAGTCTGCTTGGGACTGTCTCTATCCCGCCCCTCTGTGTGCGTGCACTCTCCAGTGCGTGCTCTCTTTGTCTCGAAGATAAATAAGTAAATCTTAAAAGAAAAGAAAAAAACAGATCTCTGCAAAAGAAAGGTGAAGGGAAGTTAGAGACTCTTAGACTCTGTAATGTCTATGGGAATTGGGGGGAAAAAATGGATCCAATGGATCACAGTCCTAAATGTAAGAGCTAAATCTATAAAACTAAAGAAAGCATACGAGACGATCTTTGAAACGCTGGATTTGGCAATGTTTTCTTGGATATGGCACCAGAAGTACAAGTAACAAAAGAACCAAAACAGATACACTGGACATCATCAAAATTGAAAACTTGTGTGTCAAAGGATACTGTCAGAGAGTGAAAAGGCAATTTAGAGAATGGATAAAATATTTGCAAATCATATATCTGAAAAGAAATTAATATCCACAATATATAAGAGATTCCCAAAACTTAAAAACAAAAACAAATAACTGTTAAAAAATGGGCAAAGATCTTCAACAGACATTTCTTCAAGGAAGATGTACAAGTGGACAATATGCACAATGCAAAGATACTCAACCTCACTAATCATTACAGAAAAGTAAATTAAAACCACAATGAGATACCATTTGACACCCAGGAGGACTGTCGCTATTTAAAAAAAAGAAAAAAATAAATGTTAGCAAGAGTGTGGAGAAATTGAAACCCTTATCCATTGCTGGTGGGAATGTAAAATAGTGCAGCTGATGTGGAAAATGGCATGGCAGTTCTACAAAAAATTAAACAGAATTATCATATGATCCAGCAATTCCCTTGTGGGTATATTATATATATACCCAAGAAATTTAAAGCAGGGATGCAATCAGATATTTGTCTACCACCGTTCACAACGATATCATTATTCATAATAACCAAAGTATAAAAGCATCTCAAACATCCCTCTGCTGATCAATGGATGAACAAAATGCGATCTATACATACAATGAAATACCAGGCAGCCTTCCAAAAAAGGAAGGAAATTCTGACATAGGATACAACATCTATGAACCTTAAAAATATTATGCTTGGTGAAATAAGCCAGACATAAAAGAGCAATTATTATATGATTCCACTTACATGAGGTACCTAGAATAATCAAATTCGTGGGTAAAGAGAGTAGAATGGTGGTTACTAGGGACAGGAATGGGGGAGCAAGTTAACGTGTTATAGTTTAACAGGTACAGAGTTTCAGTGTGGAGCGATGAAAAAGTTCTGGAGATGGACAGTGGTGATGGTTGAAAAACAATGTGGATGTACTTAATGCCCCTGAATTACATACTTAGTAATGGCTAAGGGGGCAAATTTTATGTTATAAATACTGTACCACAATTTTTTTTTTATTTCACAAGAATTTGCTGAAAACTATAAGGAAGAGAGAATCAGTAGAATACCAAAGTCATAGCAGTTAGCAGGGGGTCAAGCTTGACAGGATGAAGGAAGATATTCCCAAAATATCTATTTTGCTAGGCAATACTCCTTTCTATCTAGGCAGTAGAACTATTTCATAAGAAATTGTACAGCAGAAACAAAAAAAATCAATCAAAATATGTAAAATATTACTATAGTCTCACCATGTTTTAGTTTCCTGAATTTAAACATTTAAAGATACATTTGTAACCTCTGCCATGTTAGCTCTTTTGTCCTCAAATGGTAATCAGGGCTTCTAAGAATCTAATTTATTGCAGATGGGAAGACTATAAGACATTTACATATAAATCACAAAGAAAAGGCAAGAAGATTAATTTTATATGGAAATTAGGAGTTTCCAGAAATATTTGTTTGCATTGTGTGGTACCTAAATTCAGAACAGGATCCCCAAGAAAGAAAAAAAAAAAAAAAGGCACAATTCACCTCCCCCAAAGTTTGTCCCATGCTGGTCACTGAAGCATTTGTTCATTATACAGACCTCTAGGCAGATTAAGCAATCTTTCCCCAATTAAGAAAAGTCCCACACCTTCTACTACTTTCTACCTCGCTCTCCATACTTCAACCACACTGACTTCCTTGCTTTTCCATAAACACATCAAACACGCCTTCAGGCTGCTGCAATTTGTTGCTCCTTGTGCCTGGCATGATTTTCCTGTTGTTGCCCCAGCTCCCTCATTTCCCTACCTCCCTCAGATCTCTGCTCAATTATCACCTCTGAAAGGTTTTTCTAACGACCCTTCTTAAATAATGCCTCCTTCCCTCAATTCTCTCTGTCGTGCTGTATGTTTCTCCACAGCGTACAGAGTGGGTTCTGTTTATTTACTCACTATCTGTCTCAAAACTAGCATGAAACCTCCATGTTCTGTTCACCATTACACCCTGCGGTAGTGCCTGAGTAGCTATTCCGTAAATACCTGCTAAAGGACGCATTGCTGTTCAACTGCGGAAACATAAATGCTGAGAACAGTGATGCCGAGTATGAAGAGTGGACCTGGAGCCACTCAGCCTCCCTTTACCGCTACCCTTGGGATCTCTGCCAGCCTCTTCCTCCCCACAAACCTCAATGGCACTGATACCAGTCTGGATGCCAACTCCTGACCTACACATTTTGGAGGCCAACCAGATAGAGCTTAATGATTGATCACCAGCTCCAGACAAATCAGTTGGAAATTTTAGTTTTAACTTTTTTTTTTCCTTTTACTGTTGGACTGCAGCCCACTTCTTAAGCAAATCCTCCAAACTTTCATTTTTAGGAGAGGATCAGGGTGTCAGTCTTTGTAGGACATCAAATTGAGTACATGTTAAAACATTTTGGCTCTTTCATGCAAAGAAAGCTAAATACTGTCATCTAGAATTGATGAATCCAAACTGTGCCCAAAAAATAAGCAGGAGCGCTATTCCTTTCCCGAGTAAGAAAGAAATATGTCTCTTTCATCATGACCTAGTAATCATAAAAAGCTGGATCTGAGAAGTCTAAATTACTAACTCATCTTATCTCTCCCACATACTTAGAAAGTAAGTTTCAGTGAAAAGGAGCTACTTGTAATGAGTTAAACATATATTTGCATAATAAATATGATTCATTTCATCAGCAAATCTGTATCAAGAATGACTGAATATGAGGTGCCATGCAAGGATGCCAGTATGAACAAGATATGGTCTCTCACCCTTCAAACTTTAACAGTCTAGTGGACAAGCTACCGACCAACAGCCATTAGAAGTCAGATATATCATAGAACTCAAGACTTCAATTGTCATGTTTATACACCCCACTCAAAGTACAGTATCTAAGTAGACACTAAATATTTAAAGAAGATCATTTGCATTAGAAAATTACATATAATACAAAATAAATTAATTTTCCAAACATGTTTTAAAACCCTTAAGAGTAGACACCTTGAATCATTAATGTTAAACACTTTAATTGACAAATCATTGTCTCTGTGACAATAAGTACTATGATTTAGATTACATCTGAGTATATCAATTTAGGATACTAAAAATATTTGTATTCCTCTAATTAAAAATGTCTGTATTCTCAATTTCTAGGACATAAGATGTCCTAGATGAACACTTTAGATGAACATTATCTTCTTCTTTCCTAACCCTGCATAAAGTCACTTCGCTTTCTCTACTTGTCCATCCCCTAACACCCAGGATCTCATACATGGCTTCATTCCCTCTTTCTTCATTTCATCAGTCATGAGGCTGAATGAACTTTGCCTAGACATTTCACACTCCTATCCCTTTTAAAGGCACTAGTCCTTTTTTTTCAAACTCTTGTCTATGTTGGGAAGGTTCCTTTGATTTCCTCAAAATAAAACAAGCAAAACATTCTAATCATGGCCAAGTCAGAGCAACACAATAACATCCCTAGACCAGGAAAGCAAAGTCACTCAACCTTTAAAACGACCTGAAAAATACTTTAAATGCTTTCGTACATTTCATAATATCATAATGTTTTCAAACTTCCACTTAAATCTCAACTCTGGTTTACCAAAAATACACTACCCAAGAATCAATATTCAAGATGAACATTTAAACAATCTTCAGTCTGTCTTATTCTCTAGTGTTGTAATTACATAGTTTGCTTTCATTACAAATGGAGATTATTTCAGCTCCTTTATGGATGGAAAAGGCTTCAATCCTTGGTAATGTAAGTACTAGGTATATTGGGGTGGGATATGTAGAACAGCATTCATAGGATAAACACAGTTTTGTTGCCTCTAAAAAGAGTGTGCACATTCCTTGGGTTAGTGATCACTCAAGTCTTTGGGAAGGTTAACTAACTTCTAAGTCTTAGTGTTTTCAACTCCAAAAGGTGGTTGTAAAGATTTAAAAGAAGCATTTGAAGATCCCTTAATGAACTACTTGGCAAAAAGGAGAGCTCCATATTTGAGGCTGTTAAATTAATACTAGGAATCTTAACAATATGTGAATGGTGCTGCTACCCATATTTTTCTTTATGACAGTGTACCACCTGTTCATATATTCATTTTCTGTCTTCATAATGTTGCCACGACCTACCTCTTACAATGCATAGTCTACTGGCTTTGTAACTGAGGAAGAATTGTGGATTGCTAAAGAAAATAATAAATAAAACCAACTCAATTATTACCTTTGGTCTGAGGATTTCCTTTACAAGATTCTGGTTTTGTTAACGATCACCAATGAAATAAAGTGGCCATATTGGCAAATATTTCCTTCAGGCTCAAACATCTTATTTGTTAATTTAAAAATTCAGAGTTACATTCCCGACGATTAAAGTACTAGAGTAAGTTTGATTTCGCACATAAGTAAGAAACTGCATGATATGCTCTTTAAAAAAATTCCTATCAAAGTAGATAGTTTTAAGATGCATTATTAGGATATCCAGCAGGTCACCTCCACTGAACTGCTCTCTACTAATGAAAAATTCTGATGGATCAGATCAGGTTTTAAAACAGAAAGACAACATAACTGGATAGTTAACAAATTCTCGAGTTTGAGACACCTCTTTCATGTTTTCCTACTTATAAGTTTTTAGAATCTTCAAACAATTTGTAATAGCTTATTACTGACAACTTTACCAATAGAGATTTCAAAATGGAATGATCCTATTAGAGATGTAAAACTAGAACTGTCTTTAAAAATAGGATTAAAAATAAATGTAACAAAACTGCACTTTAAATGCTATACTATTTGTATTCAAAACAGAATACATTTGATTATAAGATACTGTTACCAAATATGTACCACATTGATACATCGCCTTATCATATGTAAGACACTGAAATGGCTTTTTTGTATAGAAACCTAATTTGTATGGAACCCCTTAGAAGCAGACACTTCCAATCCTACAAATAATGAAGTTGCATTTGAGAAAAAGTATTTGGCTAAGACCGCATATAGAGCAAGAAAAGTATCTAGAAAAACACATTTTAACTACACTAACAGGAATATAAATTTATTCCTCTATATTTTTAACCCTTTATAAAAACATTTTATAAATATTCTAAAATATAGTAAGGGGACGATATGGATTTTTAAGGATGCCTCGCATAACAATTCTATAAATATTCATTCCCGAAAGTCTATCAGATGATCTCATGAGACTGTAAGAACCTTGTTCCCACTTGACCCTTGACTTGGACTTGGACTTGGACTTGACTTGGACTATTTTTCTTCTCCCCATATGAATTACCATGAGCCAAGTTTGTCCCAGGTAACAAGAATATGTGTTATTTTAAGGGGGAAAAATCATCATTTAAACTTTGTTGTATTTTATTCCACAAAAGGACCATCTATAAATATTAGTCCCATGATATCCATCTGCATGGAATACTAATTTTATATCGTTATCCAGAGAAAGCAAAGGAAGGCATAATTTACCGATAAAATATTCTATGTACCTTATGCAAAATGTACATATAGTTAATAAGCTATCCTTACCCTAAACCCTGAATGGTCGCTTGTCCATTGGACTTGATAGAATAATCACTTAGTTAAATCAATAAATAAGAGGATATTTCTATATCATATAACATTTTTCTCATTTTCCCCCTTTTTATTTTTCTGTATGGATTTTTATATCTATCATTTACCTTTTCTTTGAATTTCTAATTATAGGCTCTCAGGAAGATGAAAATAATTACTTAGATTTTAAGATACACAGTTTATGAGCAACTAGTACAGTTGACAGATATTACATCTAGTAAAATCACCCCTATTTTTTGAAAATAATCAGGTGACACAGGATGTCTAGTTTGGCATGTAACACAAAAAAAATTTCATTAAAATTCTCTACAGAAATGTTTTGTGATTATTTTTTAATGCATCTGTCTAATCCTATTATCCTTCTTCAGGAGCTCCATTTTCCAATTATTTGTATTAATGGTTTGACCAAAGAGTGGAGCAAAATTTGTATTACTTGCATATATATCAAATGTTCAGAAGATAATATGTAGAGAAGAGAAAAAGGGATAGAAAAAGAGGCATACACTGCAGAGCAGAGATAGTAGGTCAATGACATTGTAAATGTACTTACTCCCTCTAAATTTCAAAGTGAACAATCGGGTGCAATTAATTTTATTGTGTTTTGCTAAATGATTCAGAAAGCTTTGTAAAAAATCCAAGGAGACATTTTAAAGAAATTTATAATCGGTAATAGCAGTCTCTCAAACACTTGACACAACAAAAGGAAATCATAAAATGAATAGCAAGAAATTAAAATTAAAGAAATTGTATATTTTAATAATAATATTTGGCATTTTGGCTCCCTGTTATATTACTTTAAAAATCCAAAGGTAACCAATTTCCTGTATAAAAGAAGCAATAACAGTATGTTTTCCCTTAAAATACAGTTGTTATTATAAAGACAAAAGAAGAAAGAACTGTCCTTGGTGTGGCTAAAAAGATACCAAATAATTCAACTGTATATATAATGTCAACTCAAATTTGTCTGTGGTAGATTATGTTTATTGGCACTGTTCAAGGCATTCCCACCTCTTGTCCCTCTTTATCATGGTCTGGCATTTTTCCTCACTACCCAGAAGAGTTTTGTTCCTCCAAAGTTTATTCCACCTTTGGCTGCCAAGAGCTGATGGCTTTCCCTGTTGCCTAAAGCCATTTCCTTGCAGCTGTACATAGGGGGCGGGGAAGAGCCAGTTAAACCTTCAATGAAGAAATTTTGTTTTGCAGGATGGCAAGATACCAAAACTGTCCTCTCACATTCTACAAAAGTAGTCTACCCACATTCTGTGAGTGCTCTTCCATAAATCCTCAAATGAAAATTACTTTCATACAATCTTATAATATCCATTTTACTATGACATTGCCATCTCAAGTGGTATTCTAGCTTACATAGCTCTGAAGAAGAAAGCTATAATACCTCTATGTAAGAATAATTAGCTAATTTGTGACATGTAAAACAGGGGGCCATCTTCAATTAGTACACAAGGGCAGTCCCACTCATTATAACCACAATGTGCCACCTACACTGCTACACTGTAAAATGTAGCAAATTTAACAAAAGCCCTGGTGACAAGTCATGAAATAGTTTAGTCCTTCCAGAAGAAATATGATTACAAATTCTTTACAAGAAAAAAAGCCGGTCACTTACTAGATAAAAAATATCAAAGTTCTTTGCCTAACTGAAAGCTAGATTTTCAACCACATATTAATACCAAAACTGTTTAGTATCTTTAAATACAGAGTCAAAAAAAAAAAAAAATGGGTGGACTTATTGCCATACAAAGTGTGTATACTTGTATAAATTCTAGTATAAGTTGATACTATCACTAAGCAGCATGAATTTTGAAGCCTCCTTTCCTTCACACACTACAATAGTGATAGGTCTTCATGGATTAGCCCACAGTCTCTCTCTGAACATTCCTGAGTGGACACTTTGGATTTGTGAGATAATTTGCCCCTTGAACCTGGCGTAAACACCAACTTGGATCGTGCTGACACTGGGTCTATGGCCTTAGCCTCATTTGAACATACTTCCAACGACTGAGCTCATTCAAGTATCCATATTTATTACAAAACAATATTTTAAACTTAGTGATTACTGAAAGACCCTCAAAACTAATTAAACCTAATAAGAATAAAACCTAATAAGGTCATCATTGCATGTTAAAAGTCACTCATACAAAAGTCATTATTCGCCTATGCACTCTAACTTTCCTTCCAAATATATTTTAATCCAGTTGTGGTTACTGCTTTCCTAAGAATATGCTATAATCTACTTAACTTTGAACACATTATTGCCTACACTGCTGAAAGATGGGGATACATCCCCAGATATTTTACTTCCTCAAAATCACAGTACAGAGTTGTAAATGTACCAGATGCTCAACAAATAAAAAAGAAATTGAATCATAAAATGCAGAAATTGACTGGGTTGATGTGCTTTATGGTGAAAGAAGTCAGATCTTTGTACTTTATTATTTACCTAAATAGTTAGGAAACCCCTCCCTCCACTACTTCATGCCAGGGTCTGTTCTGAACACTGGGCCAACAATAAAGACTTGGTCTCTGTTCCTTTAGAGCTTTCAGTATTGAAATCCAAAAAATATCTGCATGCTATAATAAGCACCAGGAAACAAACAAGTACCAAGAAGGAGACTAACAGGTGACAACCGACTTTTGACAGGTGATCAAGAATGATCACCTGAGGAAGAGACTTTTGAGCTGAGATTTAAAGTTTGAGAAGGAGCTAGCCGTTCAAAGAGTGAAAGGAACAGTCCACACACTGGGAGCAGCATTAAAAGGGCCTTAGGGGGTGACATTATTCCATGTGTTACAGGTACTAAAAGACCAGTGTGACTGGAGCCTATAAATGAGAGGGATGGGTTCAGTGGGGTTACAAAGAAGGGCCAGATCAGAGAGAGCTGTATCCTAACAGAAGGAATTTGTTGTTGATTGATTTCTATGTTTCTGCATTTATTCCTTTTTTTCTATGCTGTTAGCTAATGAATGCTTTTAAGGAGAGTCATGATGGTATTGCTGTGTATGGAGAATGAATCACAGGGGAGGAAACTATGGAAGTAGAGAGACTAACCGGAAGCCTATAGCAGAAATCCAGGTAAATTATGATGGTGGTTTTAACTAATTTACTGGCATAGTAGACATAGAGAACAAGGCAAAAGAGATATATCTGAAAAGTATAAATGGATAGAGATATATTTGGAAGAGAAAACTGATAGATCTAAATCTGGACTAGCTATGGATGAAATGCTGTCTTGAGGAAGAGAGAGAGCAATAACATTTGGATGGTGAAGCCATTTATTCGGATGTTAAAGACTGGAGGGAAAGATCTAAGACAGTTTTAGAGAAGATCATAATCATACCATTATGAGATTTAGAATGATTCATTTACATTAATAAACTTGAAGCTCCTCAGCAAAGTCATGCCTCAGATTAGCAAAATACCAAATAAATCCTTCCAGCATATCACATTCTTTCATGTATCTACTAGGAATAGAAATTAGATAAATGTTAATTTCTACCATTAATGTAAAATGCAGTGTTTATTTTTTTTTTTTCTTTCCACAAAGAAAGTGGTTTGGTCATACTGAATACAGTGAATAAGACCTCACTGGTTCCACCCCTGAATTTCTTACTTTTTCTTTTCAGCCAAAACTCACCTCAGCAACAGGTAGCAAAAACACAGAAGCACTACCACTGGAGGGTTCCCATGATTATTTCCTAGCCCTGGGGGACACAATGAGGCATAAGGATGTTCTTGGCCAAGAGCCAGACCTGACTCATCTTTCTTCTGTAGACTCATCAAGGTACCCATTTCGCCCTGCCTTAAACCATAGGAATCATGGCGTACTGTATAATGAACCTCTGTAAAAATACATCATTGTGTCCCAGGATTGCACAATGGTTCACTTCCAAAAGGGAACCACCAATAGACAGGTAATTTAAACATAAACAAAATGCAAAAACTTCTCTTAAGCAAAACTATTACCAGTTGACTAAATCAAAGGCACACTCCCCATTATACCAAATGTCATATTTTGTCTAGCATTCTGTGAACAAGCACTAACAAGAACTAACAATCATGATAACTTCATACATAAAAATCAGGTAAGACTAACTTTGAATAATCAATAAAAATTTTTAAATCCTATTTACCACAGCTTCTAAGAAAGTGATTTCTAGTTTAATTATTTTTAAAAATGGAAAAAGAATTTGAAGATTTTTCCCCAAAAATGGACTATTTAACCATTGCATTGGTTTACAGATTATATATAGTTGGGTTTTATTGTGTTAAAGCAAAAATCATGAAAATGTATTTTAAATTCTCAAAAGAAGGAAAGAAAGAAAAACAATGTCTTCCTCCTGACCACCAGAAGGAGGAAAAAAAAAATAGAAGAGAATAATTGTATTTCTGAAAAGAAATGAACCTCCCAAAATTGACACACAGAAACTGAAAATCCACCATTCTTTGAAAAGCCTATGTTGATTTGATCTTTATCTTTGATCTTTGTCTTATTGAAATTATTAAAGTTAGCTTTTTAGTCCCCCCACCAAGCTTCTCAGATAAAAAATTGTCCTTAGCTTCAGAGAAAATAAACATTACTAGGAAGGCTGCAACTATAATTTAAAAGGAAACACTAAAATAATGAGTAAAATGTTTGTTACAATCACAAAAGTTGGCATTAAAGTTTTTTTAGTTTGGTAATCTTGTTTTGATCTTTTGTCTTTAATACAAGTAACGAAAATAGCGATTTTTCCCCGGAAAGTAAATGACAGTTTTTGTTGAGACCGATAAAAAGCGAAAATGACTCTAAATCTTTTCTGAATTTCACTATAAAATGCTTATTCGTTTCAGGGGGGAGGAAAAAAAAAACACAACAAAACAAAACTGTGCTGAGAAAAGGGGCTGAGCAGTCTCGTCCAATACTGTGTTTGTGAGCCGAGAAGGGGTTCGCGCTGCTGGGCTGTCCCTACAGGTAGGATCCGCTGTGCGGGTTCTGCACGCTCACCTTTGCAGATGGGAAATACAACACAGGCTTTTTTCTCGCAGAGAATACGACCTACCCCTGGAACTGAAACGCATCCAACAATTTTGCTAGCATAGACAGAAAGAACGGACGCAAACCATCACGTATAACTGCCTCTCCTCTCCACATTTTCGGGACCTGATAGCAAATGCGCACAAAATCCGCAAAGGACTGGCCTTGCACTGCATAAATAGGTGCCTTTCCAGCTCCTCTTTCTGCAATGGCTTGGACCTCTCCTTCCGCTTCTCTCCTCTCTACTCCGCAGGTGGCATAACACCGAGTGGCCAAAGCCGAGAGACGGGAAAATGGATACAGGTGGGTGTGGCTGCTGAGGGGAGCCCCGGCGAGAGTCTGAGGGCTTCCCGGTCCGCCGCACTAGAGGAGCCACGGAAAAGGCACTTACTTGCAACCTTGACCGCGGGTGATGCCCATCCAGCCCACCCGCACGACCTGGCCTGCGAGGCGGGCGCGGGCTTCAGGAACGCTTCCCCGCTCCTGGTCTCTCCCCGCGGCGTCCTCTCTGCGGTTCCTTCTCCCTCTCTCTTTTGGCTCCTGTTGCTCCGCGGCGCCTGCAACCACCGGCACCTAGGCTAGCCCTGCCCCAGCCGGGAAGAGGGTGGGATTCGAAACCAGACACCCGCCGCCAGAGCGCCGGCGACCGCCAGCCCCGACACTGAGCCCCTCCTTCCGGGGCGCGCCCAGGCCAGCGACAGCCCCGCCCCCAGCCCCGGAGCACCAGCGCAGCCGAGTCCCCCGCGTCTCCTCCCTCCCCGCCCTTTCCCCAGCCAGCGCCTCCCGCAGCTCGCGGCGGGCGGGACCCGCTGGGAGCGCCCCGGCGGCCACGCTGCGGCTCCTCGGCTGCGCACTGGGAGATGGCAGGGGAGGGGTTCGCGACCTCCCACCCACCGCTACCCCATCGGGCGGGGCGCGCGGGTGTGTGTGGGGTGGGGAGTGTGTCCGTCCAACAGCCCCAAGAGCCCTTCCCTTACCCCACCCCCGCCCCCCTCACCCCTTTCTCCTTTCCTGCTCAGCGCAATCCGCTAACGTTTCCGAGAAGTCACTGAGTGTGGTTTGGGGGGAAGCCGGAGGAGAACTCCAGGCCGAGGAGGTGAGGACCAATGGCTAACGCCTGACCCGTGTCTCCTGTGCCCCGGGCTCCGAGGACTCGGGACCGGGAATCGGTTCCTTCTCAGAGGCTTTGCCCATGGAGACTGGAGAGGGGCCGCGCAAGACCTATCTCTAGGCTGCGATTTTTCTTTTCTCTTTTTGCAACAGATCGATCGGGATGCCGAATCTTCTAAGGCGAAAACAAAGCGTTTCCTTTCGAAGGTGGAGTGAGGAGTCAGAGGTTGTTGTGGTGGAAAGGGAGACGTGGGGTAGAGGTTGCTTTCCCAGACCTGGACCCGCTCATCTGGATACATCATCAGTCATACAAGTTCCGAGTTTAGAGCTGGTTAGGAACGACTGTGAAAATGAATTTTTTTTTAAGATTTTTGTTTATTTGACAGAGAGAGAAACAGCAGGAGAGGGAACACAGGCAGGAGGAGTAGGAGAGGGAGAAGCAGGCTTCCCACTGAGCAGGGAGCCCGATGTGGGGCTCGATCCCAGAATCATCGGATCATGACCTGAGCCGAAGGCAGCCCTGAGCCACCCAGGCCCCCCGAAAATGAATCTTTGTAAAAATTTTTGTGTGGGTTGTGTGTGTGTATGTATGTTTTCTATAGCAGCCTGCTGGGAGGAAAAGTAATGGAAACAGGATTGAGTTATTTTTCTCAAAGAGAAACAGGATATTTCCACCAGAAAGAAAGATAAAAGAGTTATGTTGGGGTAGGGCGGATTTCTGGATTCAGTCCTTAAAAGAGGGCAAATCACATCGTATGGTGTACAATATAGTATAAACGTAAGGCGGTGGGCGTTTGCATCTATAGCTTATTTGGTGCCACACCTTCTACTGTGGAAATGATACTCAGTGGTAAATACACAGGATTTTTTAAGGATTTACCTATCCCTGCTGCTTAACTGAGTTTCTGAGGTTTGCCCTGGGGCGTTTACCTTACATTTACATTTGTGACTTGCAAGATGTGCCAGTGCAGGGAGGGAGATTTCTCTTCCACAGGCTCTCCACTGAAGGGTGAACTTGGTCTCTTGGAGATAATTCTCATTGCCATATCACAGCCAAATCGTCTTCTCTTCCTTGATTGGTTGCAGACTTAGAAAGAGGAGTTCAACTGTACTAGGAGTGATGGCTTTTTTTTTTTTTTTTTTTACAATTAGACTTAATCAATGCTGCTTTCTTCTTCTTTTTTCTTTTCTTTTTTTGGCCATATTCAAGTCCCTTCTCAACTAAATTGTACAATGCATAGTCACAGAAAAGTAAAATGAGTTCAATCAACCCTCTGTCTTAAAGCTCTCTGACATCTGATCTGGTATCTCTCAGGGAATAATCCATCCGATGTTCAAAATAATTCAAAACCACAGTATTTCAAGTCATGTCATTTTTTTTCCTTAAGAGGATAAATTAGAACACACTTTAACTGAGTGAGACTACTGAAAGAATGATTAATGCCTCCAAAATGATGAAGTTTATTAATTTAACTAACACGGATTTTATCAACAAATTCCAAAATACTCAAAGCTTTAGAGAAACAAATCAAAGTACAATATTATGTATATTTGTTATTCCTAGAGAGGTCGCAGATAAAATGAAGATGAAATGAAGATAAAAATAAATGTAAGATGAATTGATAAATAACGGTACCATATGGAAAGAATTACTATAAAATGTTAGAGTCAGGGACGCCTGGGTGGCTCAGTGGGTTAAGCCGCTGCCTTCGGCTCGGGTCATGATCCCAGGGTCCTGGGATCGAGTCCCGCATGGTCTCCTTGCTCGGCAGGGAGCCTGCTTCTCTCTCCACCTCTGCCTGCCTGTGTGCTCTCTCTCTCTCCTTCTCTCTGACAAATAAATAAAATAAAATAAAAAATTAAAAAAAAAAAATGTTAGAGTCACCTTCAGTGGTTGTCATATAGCATTACCCAGAAGATATCACTTGGGATAGTGATGGAATATTGGACTGGGTGATCTACTGGCTTAATGAAGTGTAGCAGGTTTTAATAGTGAACAAAAAAGTGCTTTGCATCAGTGTGGTAGGAAAGAGATTTGGTGTCCTTCTCCCTCTGCCACTAAGAACATAATGACTACCATACACCATGTTTTGTCAATGAGTATATATACAGTTGATCTTTGACCAACATAGGCTTGAACTGCATGTGTGTCTTAACGTACATTTTTTTTCAATATATGTATGTTGGGAAATACTTTTGAGATTTGCAACAATTTGAAAAAACTCCCAGATGAGCCACATAGCCTAACAATATTGAATGTTAATATTTGCAGTTCTGTATTATGACTATAACTGCAATACTGTATGTCATAAAAATTTTATAATGATTCATTCATTAGCAGATAGACTAGGCTACCATGAAGCTATCACACTGCTGCTGCTTTGTTATCAACGTGAGAATCGTTATCCCTATAAATAAAAATGAATTTCTTTTTCACATTATCTTTTCTGTTTTTGATGTCCAGTGTTAGTAATACAGATTCTACTTTAAGAGTTCAGTCACAAGTAGATATTACACTCGATATACCTACATTCTTATTATGGGTCATCTAAAACAAAACTTCCTCATTCTGTCTGAAGGATCCCTGGAGGGATTTGCCTATCTATGAGCTCATTGGCAAAGCATGGTGTATATTGTTCATTATCTTCCCAATTCTCTTTTACCTTTCAACCATTTAGCCCATATCTATTTTATGTGTCATTTTTAATCTCCCAAACACTTTGTAATCTGTTGCTTTTAGTCTATGTTGTTTGTATTTTTATTGCCTTTTTTGGCAGCTCTGAGATTTTTGTCTCTGTTTAAACCCACGAAAGAGCTATCTGAAACTCTCATAAAGTATTACACTAAACATATCTGAGAGTTCGTCAAACATTAAGTGATGGTGTCGCCTCTGTTGTTGAGAAGGTTAAAGGGGAGGCCTGAATTATGGGAGACAGAAAAGATATCTGGTTGAAACAGCCAACCACCGATAAATTCCTAAGGCTATTCACAAATGATGCTCTATAATTTGGGCACAAAAAAGTATTATGTGCTGAAATTAACCAATAGTATCTTCCAAAACCAGAATAGGAATAAGTATTTATTTTACTTTGTGATACCATGGAAATCCACCCTTCTATCTTGTCCATAATTTGCCTCTCCAATTGTTAAAAGTTCTATAAAATTTCTGGAGAAGAAAGAAATAGACAGTAATATGAAGACAGTAAATTAAACAGCATAGTACCAGAAGAGTTTATTTTTTTTATTTTATTTTTTTCTCATTAAATAGGATTATAATTCTATATTTATCTTCTAGTATCTGCTACTTGGCAATATTCTAACTTGAGTAAAAACAATTATGCTGTTGTGAAAATGAAGGACTAAAGCTACACTTTTTTGTGTATACATAGCTAAAAAAGCAGGTTTCAAAGTAGGATTAAAAAGAAAGAACTACAATTAAAACAGTGCAATACACAAGGAAGATTATCAGTCATAGGTTGGGATAATAAAAAGATGGACAAAACAATAGCCAAACTATGGAAAGAGCCCAGGTGTCCATCAATAGATGAGTTCAGTCACAAGTAGATATTACACTCGATATACCTACATTCTTATTATGGGTCATCTAAAACAAAACTTCCTCCATCCAATGACATGGATGGAACTAGAGGGTATTATGCTAAGTGAAATAAGTCAGAGAAAGAGAATTATCATATGGTCTCTCTGATATGAGGAATGTGAAAGGCAGGATGGGGGTGGGGGGAAGGGAAGGGAAAATGAAACAAGATGGGACTGGGGAGGGAAGCAAACCATAAGAGACTCTTAATCTCAGGAAACAAACTAAGGGTGGCAGGAGGGCCGTGCACAGGAGGGCTAGGGTGGCTGGGTGATGGACATTGAGGAGTGTATTGCTATGGTGAGTGCTGTGAATTGTGAACTCTGTAAGACTGACGATTCACAGACCTGTACTCCCGAAACAAATAATACATTATATGTTAATAAATTAAAAAAAGGAAGATGGACAAATTATGCAGAATGAAACAATGAAAGAAAAGTGGTTTCCTAAACGTCTCAGCATTGGAGTATTTGCTCTTCTAAATTGAGATGGTGTGAGTTTTTGTGCCAGTAAACTCATGTGAAGAAAAATAAACGTGTTTTTTCTTGCACGTAGTAGATGCTCTGTAATATACTGATGGGTCAGTTATTCATGAAGATTTCCCACCAAGTCAAACAGCCCACCAAAGTCCTTTACCAGAACAGTGTTTTTGTTAATCAGATGCTTTCTATAGAATGCCTTTTCATCAAAACTGCTGTTCTCAAAGTTCTCTTCCTGCAGAAGCCTTGAACTAAACTAGGTTACCCAATATATGAAACATCTGTGTGTAGACACTGAGCAGCATGATACGGGAGACTGATCACTGAGAGAATGGACATAAGCAAGGTGAGTCCTGTGCCGGTCCCAATTTACATGAAATTAGTTTCCGGACTGCAACACAAGAAGGGGGAAATACAAAAAGAGCCCTACAAGCTCCCTGAATTGAGAAGATGGAAACTGGAGTTTGAGAGGCTGAAGCAACTAGAATTTGTAGCACAGAGGACCATAGAGAAGAATTCTATGCAGAGATCCGCAGAGGAGTGCCCTCAAGTTTTTGGTGGATACTGACATGTGGTGGTGTGAGAACCAAAGCCAGGGAATAGCACTAATACCCAAGACCAGGGAAAGGACTAATGGAAAACTCTAGGTCACAGAATCCTAGACCTCACATAGGCTAGAAATAATTTGTGTTTCCCCAGCCAAGGTGGAAAAACTTCATCACAGATGAGATACTGTAGAGTCCTTAGAAGGGCATTGTCTTAGTAATGGGGCTGTATTTATTTTAGATTCAAGTTGTTTTGGATTTAAAAGCAGACTTAAAAGGACCCAACTGGGGGCGCCTGGGTGGCTCAGTGGGTTAAAGCCTCTGCCTTCGGCTCAGGTCATGATCCCAGGGTCCTGGGATCGAGCCCCACATTGGGCTCTCTGCTTGGCGGGGAGCCTGCTTCCCCCTCTCTCTCTGCCTGCCTCTCTGTCTACTTGTGATTTCTCTCTGTCAAATAAATAAATAAAATCTTAAAATAAAAAGAATGAGAAATTTTCTTCCATTAAAGTTATATGAAACAGATTCTGAAGATAGTTCCAAGAGAGAAATTTAAAAATATGTCACCAATAGTGCTAGTGAAATCAAGACATAACTTCCCAAGCTGCTATTTTAAATGGGATAACAGCTATTTAAATGTATTAATTTCACTATATTTACTGAATTGAAACTTCCATTATGTGACATGAAATGTAGTTTGGAAATACAGGCATCCTTTTTGTTGTGATTTTGACTGCTGTCAAAAGTAGAATGTTGACTAATTTGACTATATGGTTTAGGTTGTGGTAGTAACTGAGTTTTGTCAGGAGTAGATATTAAAGAAAGGATGGGGATGGAACATTTGAGAAAGAAGAAACTGTTCAAAACAAACAAACAAAAGACACAGCTCTAAAATGGAGTCACCTATGCTAAGTCTTGCAAACCAAGACTTAATACCTAACTTAATTGCAGTTTCAACCTCTCCCAGAAATATAATCTTAAACTAGTCGATCTGGAATTTCCTGGTCTGCGCTAGTGAGTAATCCATCTGATAGACCCAAAGAAATATAAAATAATCATCTCTTTCTTTGTCCTGCTCCCTTTGGCTATAGAGGTCTCCCATTTTGTTTAGCTCCTTTCTGTTTGCTAGATGGGCTGCTGTCTGATTCATGAATTGTTGGGTAAGGCCAATTTGATCTTTAAATGTACTCGGTTGAATTTTGTTTTGTTTTAACAAAACAATGAGATAAATATTCTCAGTCTGTGAATCAAAAATTTAGAGAGCTAAAAGAGTGGGAAGACTTGGGAAGGTCTGCAAGATTTCAGTGTTCAAAGGGTCTGGCCTGTATTTGTAAGGCCTTATTTGCCACTTATAAGATCCCCACACTCTAAGTACTAAATTTATTTTTTTTTAAAATTCCCAAACTGAAACATTTTATCATGTAATGGATTTTTTTAATCAGTTAAGGTTTATCATTGAAATCCCAGATTTTCAAATGATCTGATTACCACTATTGTGGGAGCTTTTTGACATTTAATTTTTTTTTAAACCTTGTGTTTATGACACTTCAATAAAGACTCAAATTTTTGTAGCTTTGAGGGAAGGCGCCTCCATTCGCCAAAAATTAAAAAGAAAAAGAAATCAGATTTCTTAGAATTTATTTTAGAGTGATGAATAAGGTATGATAAATTATAAATTTGAGGTCTTTTATAGCAACATCTAAATATGTTAACTATTCCAAGCAAATATTGGTGTTCTTAGAATCATTATTTGAACTGTAGTAAAGACAGGTTGAGTGGTAAATGAGATGTTTCTTTTTAAACAGTCAGTGTATTTTTACAAAAATTTCAGAAAAATAATTAGTTTTAACTCTTAAAATTATTTTGGTCCTTGCCAGTGAAATTAATGATAACACTTATTGAAGTTTTAATATGTGCCAGAGATTATTTTTTAAAACGTTATGTGTTTAACCCAAATAATCCATACAACAATATTTTGAGGTAGGTGTTATTACCATCCCCTTTTTTTGCAGGTGAAAAAACTAACATGTGAGAGATTAAACAACTTGCCTAAGGCCACAGAGCTAATATGTGGCAGATGTAAGGTGTCAGCCTAAGTTACCAGGCTCTGGAGCCCATCTGCTTAAGCAATGAGCTGTATTACCCCCATAGCAAGTGGCTAGTCTATATCTCTCAACATACACATTTGGAAAATACTGGCCAGACTACATCACAATTATGAATTAAAAATTAAATTTGGTAAATGTAGATGAACAATATAAACATAAGGTAAGTAGGGGCTTCTGGGTGGCTCAGTGGGGTTAAGTCTCTGCCTTCAGCTCAAGTCATGATATCAGAGTCCTGGGATCTCTGCCTGCCTCTCTGCCTACTTGTGATCTCTGTCTGTCAAATAAAAACATAGGGTAAGTAAACCTCTCAGTAGTTCATTAGCAATTAAACCTGCTGACTGAAAGCAAGCATGTAGAGAAGTTAAACCCTTCATAGTATAGTAGAAAGAGGATAGAAGTCATTTCCTAATTTACCAATTGCTACTGTGTCTTTCCATGGGTATGTCTCCTAATCTCTGTGTGTTTTAGTTTTCTCCTGCACAAATGAGAAAGTTTGTACTAAATAACTTTTAATAATAATAACTTTTAAGGTCCTTTCTTCTCTAACGTTTTAGATTTCTTTTATATGAGTATGTGCAAAATTGAAAATTCTTTTACTGAAACATATAACCTCCAGAAAAATTATTATTTGTGAGCAACATATATTCGAATTTTTTCTATGACTCCCACTTCTGGAAGGTGTTGCCAAAACAGCTAATTAATGTATTTTGATACAAATTAAGAGAAGGAATAAAATGAGATTTAATTGAATAGGAGCCATAGGCTCAAATATGAAGTTATCTTTATAGTACTGGATTATGACTTTCCTTCAGGGGTACCGCAATACAAATGCTATCACACTACATCCAGTGAATATTTATTTGCATACATAAAGTTCAAAATTGCTTCCTCCTCCCACATTCATTTTTGACAAATGCTACATCTACTGCCACCTGGTGTTCATAATGTCAATTATTTTTGAAAGTCATTTGAAAACCTTTTACGTTACTATTTTCTTTCTTTCTTTCACTCTTTCTTTCTCCCTCTCTCCCTCCTTCCCTCCCTCTCCCCCGCTTCCTTCCTGACTTCCTTCTTTTCAGATTTACAACAAGATGGAGAGGGAAATACAGAGATTTCTCATATATAGCCAACCCCCACACATGTATAATGTCCCCCATTATCAGAATCACTCACTAGAAATGGTGTGTGTGTGTGTATATATATATATATATATATATATATATATAAAGATTTTATTTATTTGACAGGCAGAGATCACAAGTAGGCAGAGAGGCAGGCAGAGAGAGAGGAGGAAGCAGGCTCCCCTCTGAGCAGAGAGCCCGACTACTACGCGGGGCTTGATCCCAGGACCCTGAGATCATGACCTGAGCCAAAGGAAGAGGCTTTAACCCTCTGAGCCACCCAGGCACCCCTATTTTTTTTTTTAACCCAGGAGTGAACCTACATTGTTACATTACCATCACCCGAAATCCATAGTTTACCTTAGAGTTCACTCTTGGTGTTGTACATTCTATGAGTTTAGACAAATGTATAAAACTTATGTCTACTATTATCTATTTGGCTTCACTGATACCACACCATCTTGATTACTGTAGCTGTATAGTAAATTTTGAAGTCAGGTAAGGTCAGTCCTCCAACTTTGTTCTCCTTCAGTATTGTGTTGGATAGGGTGCTTGAGTGGCTCAGTTGGTTAAGCGACCGCCTTCATCTCAGGCCATGATCCCAGAGTCCAGGGATCGAGTTCCACATGGGGTTCCCAGCTCCATGGGGAGTCTGCTTCTCCCTCTGACCCTCTCCCCTCTCATGTTCTCTCTCACTGTCTCAAATAAATAAATTTTTAAAAATATTTTTTAAAAATATCGTGTTGGATACCCTGGGCCTTTGGCCTTTCCACATAAACTTTAGAATCAGTTTGTAAATATCCATGGAATAATTAGATACAATTTTGATGGGATTGCAAAGAATCTATAGATCAAGTTGGAAAGAACTGACGTTTTGACAACATTGAGTCTTCCTATCCATGAACAGAGTGTATCTCTCCATTGATTTAGTTCTTTGATTTTATTTATCTGTTTTGTGCGATTTTTATTCATCTGTTCATGTGTTTTATGAGTTTTCCTCATATGGATCTTGTTATAATTTTCTTTACATGAGAAGCAAAGGAAAAAGTATGTATTGTTGATGTTCAGTTTTAAGACCTATCTCTAGATGAGCAAATGGGAACCACTTCTGAGTATTTGTAAGAGTGATATGCAAAGAAGTCATTTCAGCTAGTAAATATGACAGGTTTAATTTAGGTTTATTTTCTTTTTCTGAAATGCATATTTTTTTAATGCTGACATATATATTTAATAGTTCGCAATTGTTTTATGCAAACGTCTCTTTCTCAACTTGCGATTTTGTCACAAATATTCACTTAACTTATTTTTAAGTGGACTATACCTGATACAGAAAAGCCTTCCTCAAATCATATAACCTTGTGTTACAGTCTCTTGATTTACAACAAAGCAAAACAAAAAGATCTCAGAAATATATAAAAATTTGAAAAAAAAGAAGGACAGTATAAATGGGTATAGAAGTTAGGATATTTAATTTTTTTGAAAATTTAAATGTAATTAACATTTTATAATGCATAATTTATTTTAGTAAATATCAAATAAAATTTTTTAAATTTATGAACAAGATATTTTTACTTCTTCCATTACAATAAAATTGGTTGGAGGAAATTCAAGATATAGTGGTTAGAAGTAACAGGTAGGATCACTGGCTAGACAGGAAATCAAGGGGAGAAAAAGGGAAATGGCTATAGAATAAAAGCACTGTTTAAATGGGATTGAGTGAAGAAGGTAGGTAATAGTATCCATGGGGCACAGGTGCTCTTTAGAAGAGATGTACATATAGCTCTTCAGGAAGGCCCTTTAATTCCAGGGCCTTGTTTGTGTTCTAAGGCCTGAACTCATCTTAAAAGTAGACTACTCCCGGGGCGTCTAGGTGGCTCAGTGGATTAAGCCGCTGCCTTCGGCTCAGGTCATGATCTCAGGGTCCTGGGATCAAGCCCCGCATCGGGCTCTCTGCTCGGCAGGGAGCCTGCTTCTCTCTCTGCCTACCTCTCTACTTGTGATCTCTCTGTCAAATGAATAAATAAAATCTTTAAAAAAAAAAAAAAGTAGATTACTCCTGAGTGTGGCAAGGCTTTAAATAATCCCTCATAGAGTTCTAAACAGATATCAAACTTGAATATTGCCTCTAATTTCTCCTCTAGATTTTCCTACTTTTGTTGGTCTACACTCTTGAAGGAGAGGAGAAAAAAAAAAGTAATGGCAAGAAAAGGAGCCATGGGGAGGCATCTGATGATAATAAGCTTTATCCTTTATAGTGAAATGCAAAAACATTAACAACTAGGGGCACCTGGGTGGCTAGTTGTTTAAGCATCTGACTCTGGCTCAGGTCATGATCTCAGGTCCTGGGATCAAGCCCATGGGTTGAGCCCTGCATCAAGTCCTTTGTTGGGCCTTGCTCTGTGGGAACTCTGTTTCTCCCTCTCCCTATGTCCCTGCCCCTGTTTGTGCTCTCTCTCTATCTCTCTGTCTCAAATAAATATCTCTCTTTCTCTCAAATAAATAAATAAAATTTTAAAACAAAATAAAAGACATTAATAACCAAAATATTATTTCATCACTTTGTATCTTTGCTTTGGGGTTGGCTTTGAATGGCTTTTTCCACAAATGAGCAAAGAAATCCTAGTATATGTTGACCAAGAAAAAGATCAATGGCAAATGTTGGAGGTTTGGTGGTCTCTAGAAAAGTAGACACTTTTTGTTGTATCTAAGCAAAGGAGAAAGGAAAGAAGAATAGAGCAAATGTTCTCCTTTTTTACTGAGATTTCTTTACTTCTTTCTTCTTTTTTTTTTCTTTCCTTCCTTCTTTTTTTCTTCCTTCCCTCTTTCTTATTTCTTCCTTATTTATCTCTTTTGGGGGGGCGGGATTTACACCAAAGTCTCTCAGAGTTATTTCTTTCCATCACTATTCCCACTATCTGAGCTTGAATGGCATGAACTTTTTATCTGAGTTATAGAAACAGTCTCCACACCTGCTCTGTCACCCTTCAGCACTACCAACTTGAATCAATTCTCCATACTCCCTTTTCAGATGATGGTCAAAGGCCCGGATGTATGCATCGCTATTTCTAGCAGCAAGGCT
This sequence comes from Meles meles, assembly GCF_922984935.1. NCBI lineage: Eukaryota > Metazoa > Chordata > Mammalia > Carnivora > Mustelidae > Meles > Meles meles. Next base: position 63,710,678 of record NC_060074.1, read on the forward strand.
CTGCTCTTGCACCTTCCCTTGGTGGAGCTTTCTGCCCCAACACCTGTGCTTATCTAAGATCCTGCAGATCTTAGATATCACATTCACTAAACCCTGATTGATGAACAAGTATGGGTGAAATTCTACTTCTCCATGCTTCCATTATCTCCTGAACTTCCCCTTCTCAAATCATTTGCCACAGTGTATGGTAATTTTTTGTGTGGGTGTCAGCAAAAGTGGCTCCCCAAAAAGTGATGCTTGAGCTGGGTTAGGCTGTTGTTTATGACTTAGGAGGGTGGGGTGGTTGAAGGAAGAACACATTCCAGGCAGAGGAAATCTCATGTGCAAAGATAGAAGCCTTTGCACTCTGCAGGTAACTTCAGTTTCTGTATAGATGAAGTTCATGTCTTGAATACGCTCTGCTACATTGTCTGGCATTAATCTGGTGGAACAGATTATGAATAGAATAGAATAATTACATTATTCTAAATGTGTTGAAAATACGAATTATCACCATCGTATTTGATTTTGGGAAGCATGACTCTTTTTTAAAAATAGGTATTTCTTCGACAACACTGGGAAGGATGATTTGAAAAATAATGAAGGGGAGAAAAAAATAAACACCTAAAGAAACTAATGAAGTAAAAATGGAATGGTGTGGTCAGAACCAAGAGTTTTATTTTGTTTTAAGTAGAATTGGGAGGAAGTAGGTATTTATTGGATCCAGGTAGGAGAGTAGATAGGAGTATTTAGGATAAATCAAAAGGTTTTGACATGGATAACGATGATCTTATTAACAATGTTATCTCTCAAAAAATAATATTGTAAGAAAAATAGATATAATGATGGACGATGATGTTGTTTATATACTGCGTTTGAGATCCTGTGGCACATCCAAGTGGAAGAGTTTAGGAAGAGAGTTTGATGTGAAGACATCAACATAGTGTTGTCATTAAAAAATTCCAAATAGATATTTAAAACCCATATTGTATATATATATATATATATACATTAAAGATTTTTATTTATTTATTTGACAGACAGAGATCACAAGCAGGCAGAGAGGCAGACAGAGAGAGAGAGGAGGAAGCAGGCTCCCTGCTAAGCAAAGAGCCCGATGCAGGGCTCAATCCCAAGACCCTGGGATCATAATCTGAGCCGAAGGCAGAGGCTTTAACCCACTGAGCCACCCAGGCACCCCTAAAACCCATATTAAATATTTTTAAATTATATTTTAACACTGAAGGAATACACACGACATAATCTAAGAATAACATAGTACCTTTAACAGGAAAAAAAAAAAAAAACAACAACCCTGTATCAAGCTTTACACATATATATACAGCTAATTTTATATATATTGCTAGTTTTCTAAATTAGAAAGTTACAATTTAATATTACTTGCCAGTTGTATTGCATGTAATTATTTTCTTGACTTATGCTTGTCATTTTAGGGATCCATATTTGGTAGCACAAGAGAGAAGAGAACAAAGATTTTGGGGTCTCACAGTAACTTGCAGCAGACAGTGTGGTGTGTTACCCATCCCCCTTCAGAAACAATGGCTTCATTCCTAAGTCAGAGGGAGTTTTCTGATTCCTCTATCTCAGAAGAAAGTCTGTATTGCATAAGAGTATGGAGGAAATTGCAGTCAATTGCTCTATATTATGCTGTTCTGGGGAAACATAAGAATCTGAAGCAATATTTCTGACTTGGCCTTGGAAGCTGAAGAATAAAAAGATTCGAGGGGGCGCCTAGGTGGCTCAGTGGGTTAAAGCCTCTGCCTTCAGATCGGGTCATGATCCCAGGGTCCTGGGATCGAGCCCCACCTCGGGCTCTCTGCTCAGGGGGGAGCCTGCTTCCTCCTCTTTCTCTCTGCCTGCCTCTTTGCCTACTTGTCATCTCTGTCTGTCAAATAACTAAATAAAATCTTTAAAAAAGAAAAAAGGTTACAGGTCTGGAAATGAATGGGCTAATTGTTAGAGCTGTGAGGGCTATGGAGACTGCAGAGCCCTCTGAGCCAGGGAGATGGCTGCCTGCATAGAAGCTGTCGGCTGGGTGCACTGAGCTGGGACATGGAGAAATCTAAGTTGAGGACAGCTGAAAACTCTTCATGGACTTGTACCAACCATGGCCAGTGCTGACAGCCTCTTGTCTGGAGATAGACTCTGCAGTAGGATAGAAACACAGAGTTCACCCCAAATCAAATGATGCACAAAAGATCTGGACTTAATAAGTACAGATAGCTTGAAAGCCAGATGCTTGTCAGAGAATTTATTACACTCTTTGCTTCAATACCATTGTTGAAAGAAAGCAGATATTGTCTGAAGATTCAACCATGCGGATGTATTTCTGATTATGGACACCCCCAAAAATATATATCAGAGCCACGCCATCAGTGAACTGTAAACTGGTACCCAGTTGCTGCAAATCGTTTTCCTGACCTCTTAGGCCATCAACCTGCATTAAGGGATATTATCATAAGCATCAGCCTCATGGGACCTGAAGGAAGAGGATGGCGACAGAAGGCTGAAATGATGGCCACTGGCTAATTGTAGCTTTTAATGATCAACCCTACAGGTTTTTGGAAGTCTTCCATATTATACATATTTGGAAAATGATCTGTATCTCCAGGCTGGGTTGGCAAGGAGCTTGTTGTTCCCATGAATTAAAAACATAATGACTGCATTTTGACTGATTTATTTATTTCCTTTAACATTCTTCTAACAATCAGTTTGCTTTCTATCATTTTCCCTAGTGATTTAACTTTGTGATATCACTAGTAATGAGCTGTAGGATAATGGAATCTTGTTTTTTTCCTACATTTAAGTTCAAAATTCCTTTATATAAACAAAGCTAAACAAATATGTTTGTGTCAGTATTAAAGAATATCTTTCCATTTTTAAAAAGAAGATGGAATAACCCTATAAAAGGATGAAGCTTATGTGGTGTCTAAAAGCCTGGGCTTTTGAGCCCAGTGAAGCTTGTTAATGTGTTGAACATTCTAGATTCTAGTTCTCTCAACTTGAGAACAGTCACACCTGCCTTATATGAGTCTGTGAGATTACATAAGACCATATCTGTAAAAATACCTTAACACTGGGTTTGACCCAAAGAATGTATGGTTAAGCTCAATGATAAACACACAGATAGAGTGAGAGGTAGCGAAGGTTTTTGAGTGTTCATGACATCCCAGACATGGGCACACAATCACATTAAATTCTCATTACAAACCAGGGGTTAGGCATATTTACTACTCCTATTGAACAGGTAAGGATACTGGAACTTATCTTAATAAATAACTTTATACACAAACAATAAATGATGCTATACTATCTCTTCTGAATGGAAACAAAAATCAACAACTGAAGAAAGGGGGAAGAGAAGGAGAGAGGGAACAAACGAGGGTGAAAGACATAGAAAGACAGGGATAGACAGAGGAAAGGGTAGTTTCCTTCAGATTGTTAGAACAAGAAATACTTCTTTTCATTTCAGGGGTCTTTGAACATATAGTTTCCTCTGATTATAAGGCCATCCCCATTCTCTGTCAAACTCTTTTCATCAGTTATATCTCAGTCTGAAGCCAATCTTCAACTCCCAAGACTGGGTCACATTCTCCCCACCTTATGCTTTGAACTTTCCTTTCATCATGCTTGACACTTGTCTAATTATGTTTCATTCTAGGATGCTAAAGCAAAGTTCCATATAAAGTGGAATAAATCTACTTTGTTTATTACTATATCTTCATGCTAAAGGATACCTGATAAAGAGAAATAGCTCAATTACTAAATGAATGAATGAAGGAAGAAGGAAAAGGAGGAGATGGAGGTGGAGGAGGAGGAGGAGAAGGAGAAGAAGAAGAAGGAGAACACAAGTGAGTTTTGGGGCAAATGGTGGTGATATATTCCATCAAATAGCATGTGCACATATGGAAGTGAGAAATAAAATAGAACATTAAGAATTAAAATCTGTTGGATGACTTTTATATGTGAGGCAGAGAGTGAATGAGAATGAAATTGAAGAGATAAGCAAAAATAAGTCATTTCATTCATAAGTGAATGAAAATGAAATTGAAGAGATAAGCAAAAATAAATCTAAGCAAAGCAGCTTAGACTTGATTCTGTCAGTGATTGGGTAATTAGTTAGCTGTCAGTTTACAAACACTTTGATTCATGAGCTTCTTTCTTCACAGGGTGATAAATAATTCACAATCTAGGGGCATGTGGGTGGCTCATTCGGTTAAGGATCTGACTCTTGGTTTCAGCTCAGGATGTGATCTTGGGGTCCTGAGATCAAGCCCCAAGTCGGGCTCCATGCTCAACGTGGGTCTACTTGAGATTCTCTCTTCCTATCTCTCTGCCCCTCCCCCCTCTCTCTTTGTCTCTCAAATAAATAAATACATACATTCATACACACATAGAATCTTAAAAAAAAAGAATTCACAGGCTAAATCAAACAAACATAGAGGAACCTATGACATGGATACTTGCCTACTTAAATTTATTCCTCATTTCTTTTTATCTTTTCTTCCCTTATTTTCTTTTAGCTTCGTTTCCTTCTTTTCTTATTTTCAAAACCAAACCATAGCTTATTTCCTTAAATGATACGGCCGTTGCCTGTCTCCTCCCCTTCATCTCGTGTACTCTCCCATTCACTCACCATATTCAAGCTCATGAGTCTTCTTTCAGACCTTAGAATCCACTGTCTGTTCTGAGCTATGTTCTTTTCCTAGGGCTGCCATAGCAAAGTACTGCAAACTGGCCAACTTACAACAACGGAAATGTATTCTCTCACAATTCAGGAGGCCAGAAGTCTAAAATCAAGGTACTGAGCAGAGTTGCTTCCTCTGGAGTCTCTTGAGGGAGATGTTGCTCCATGTCTTTCTCTTGGCTTCTGGTGGTTGCTGACAACCAGCTGGTGTTCCTTAGCCTCTAAATATGTCTCCAAGTCTGCCTTCATGTGGCATTCTTCCTATGTGTGTGTCTGTGTCTGTGTCTCTGTGTGTGTTCAAATTTCTTTCTTCTTATAAATGCACCTCCTCGTGCTCGCTTCGGCAGCACATATAATAAATGCACCTCCTCTTATAAACCATTTCTAATCCATCATGTCCTCATCTCAACTTGATTGTATCTACAAAGACCCTATTTCTAATAAAACCCTATTTGACATTACAGATACCAGAATTTGAACATGTTTTTTTTGCAGGGAACAATCCAACCCACAACACCAGCCTAGAGTCTTCCTTAGTCCTTCAGATCGTAGCATGGCTGTCTCCTGGTACTCCCTCAAATACCAGCCCAAATGTCACCTTCCCAAGTCAAAAGTGATTCCACACACTTCATGCCTCACGTCTTCAATTTCTCAGTCAGTGTTGATTATACCATCCAGACTGATTTTCTTCATGCAGTTTTCACTATCTGATTATCCTGGACAAATACATATTTTTTGTCTGTCTTTCCGTAGAAAGTAATCTCTGTGAAGAGCAGGGACCCCATCTCTCCTGATTACTACGATAGCCCTGGCACCTAGAAGAGTGTCTGGAATAGAGTAAGCTCTCAAAATCTTGCTTAATGAAACTTATTCTATACTCTGTCGGTTATTAATGGCCATCATAACAATGCATAACACACAGCCAAAATGCTTATTGGCATACAAAAATCAGTATTCATTGCCACAGTCAGGAGTATACTGGGGGTTGGATAGGTGGCTCTGCTTTTTGAATTATTCACGTGTCTGCTTACTCACATATCTGGAGGTTGGCTGAAAGTTACTAATCTAGACTGATGTGGACTGGCCTCAGCTGCAGCACTTGGGGCAGCTCAGTTCTAAGGGACAGATCTGTCATCATCCAGTACCTAGCTATCTAGACATATTTTCACAAAGAAGACGGCAAGTGAAAACGTGCAAATCTCCTGCAGCTTAGGCTCAGACCTAGTATGGAGAACATTTGCCACATTCTAATGGTCAAAGCAAGTCACATGGCCAAGTTCAGATACAAAGGTGGAGAAAGGAACTTATCTCACTTAATAGTGAGATAAACTATAATATCACAAAGCAAAGGACATGGATAGAGGGAAGAGCAAAGAATTGGGACCATAAATACAATCTACCGCAAGAGTACTTTGAATGTCATCTTCACTTCATTCTAGAACAAGATGGGATACAAATAAGTATCTATACAAATAGACTTTCTTTTTCTGTTTTAAAAAAACAAATAGATTGATACTTCCCATGATTTTACTCAGAAGTACTAAAGTATAATAGAGTCTGATTACATATACTTGATTCTTACCTCTACCATATACTATCCTAAGTCATCTATAAAATGGGGACAATGACAATACCCATCCAATGGATTTTTTTTGTAAGGAGGTAATACAAATAAAATGCTAAAAAGAATTCTTGATTTATAGTAAGCATTCAGTAAACAATAACCACAATTATTAGCTGTTCATTACCATTGAGGGCAGGAGTAGAATACATAAAGTGACTTTTACGAAGGCTTCATTACTTTCAGGACTGAAGTGTTCAGTGTGGATTTATTTAAAACACTTTTTTCTTAAAATCTGCATGTAACTAATTTTGTTTATAAAAGGTTCCCCCAAGAGTTTGTTGCCACTGGCATATCTATCATTTATACTATAGACTAAACAAAAGAGATCCATAATCAGAATTAAGAGGAAAACTAATGGGGCATCTGATTGGCACAGTCAGTTAAGCTGCTGACTTTTTGTTTCAGCTCAGGCTGTGATCTCAGGGTTGTGAGATTGAAACCCGGGTAGGGCTCCACGGTCAGAACAGTGTCTGCTTGAAATTCTCTTCCTCTCTCCTTGCCCCTCCTGCTTGTGCTCTCTCTCTCTTTGAAATAAATAAATATTTGTTTTTAAAAAAGAGTAAGACTAGTATTGTTCTAATAAAGTGAGGTAGCCTATGATTTATTAAAATTATATCTAAATTATTAATCTATAATAATCCTCTGATTTGTACTATTTCATGAAATCACTAATTCTACTAGAGTCCAACTTGGGACCCATCTTGTAATTCAAAAGCACGAGTTCAAAGGCACTCCTTCATTTGGATATATTTGATGGCTCAGCCAAAGAATATTGACTACTTCTGAAGAGAATGAGTTCCTGAAATTACAATGTAAGTCTGTTGGATGTGTGAGAAGTCACTAGTCAGAACATTGTATTCCAATTCCTTGGCTGAAGTTGCTCTTTTCCATTATGGGATTGTGTTACATAAATGGATAGAAAGGAAGGAAGGAGGGAGGGAGAAATGGGGAGAGCAGGAGGAACTGAGGAAAGCTAAAAGGAAAGAAGACAGTAGGGAAGGAAGGAGGGAAGGAAAGAAGGAGGGAAGGAAGAAAGGAAGGCTGGAAGGGAGGAAACTGTGCTATTTTTTTATATCTGGAAATGTAATAGTCCTGTTTATTTATTTATTGTTTATTATTCATAATTATCTTTGCTATGTTTGGACAATTCCTCGTCCATGTGAATTTCAGGATCCTCAAACTTGTCTGCTGCAACAATAGCAACAATATTAAAAAGAACATTGTTTGAAATTAATTTCAGGAGAATTTATATCTTTTTGATTTTGAGGCTTTTCATCAGCACACCTATCCATTCATTCCTTTTTTAATTTTCTTGTTATTTATTTATTTATTTTTTTACTTTAAATTCCCATTGTACCTTTTTTAAATTTTTTTCAGTGTTCCAAGATTCATTGTTTATGCACCACACCCAGTGCTCCGTGCAGTATGTCCTTTTAAATTTTTTATTTATTTTTTAAAAGATTTTTAATTTATTTATTTGACAGAGAGAGACACAGTGAGAGAGGGAACACAAGCACGGGGAGTAGGAGAGGGAGAAGCAGGCTTCTCGCTGAGCAGGGAGCTGGATGTAGAGCTCGATCTCAGGACCTGGGATCATGACCTGGGCCGAAGGTAGCCACTTAACCACTGAGCCACCCAGGTGCCTCCATTTATTCCCTTAAAAAAAAAAAAAACAAAAACAGTGTAATGGCTCTCTGAAATTTCTCCAAAATGATCTTGTCCATTTTCAAAATTGACTATTTTAATTTTGTAAATATTCCTGTGCTCCTGGAAAAATTGTATATTCTTTATTTATGGGGTACAGTTTAAACCAACCACAATAGTGTTCTTCATATATCCTAACTCTTACTAATTGTCTTTGCGTAATGTTTCTCAAAGAAATATATAAAAATATTTCCATGATATATTAAAATATTATTTCTATGAATATATAGCTTCTCATTACAATTCTCTTGCTCTTTGCACCACTTACTTTAATGCCACCTTATTAGGTTATGTTTTTTCTATTAATCATCAGGTAGTGTCCTTCTTCACCTCTTTTTTTTTTTTTTAAAGAATTTATTTACTTACTTATTTGAGAGAGAGTGTGTGTGTGAGCAGGCAGAGGGGCAGAGGGGCAGAGAGGCAGAGGGAATCTCAAGCAGACTCCCCACTGAATATGGAGCCTAACACAGATCTCATGACGCTGAGATTGTGACCTGAGCTGAAACTAAAAACGGAAGTCTAACCAACTGAGTGACTTAGTCCCCCCATCTTCCCCTCTTTTAATGCTTTTTATTATATATTTTATATTGTGTGATGTTAATATTGCTTCACCCATTTTTATTTTTTTCTAAGATTTTATTTATTTATTTGACACAGAGAGAGAGCACAAGTAGGTAGAATGGCAGGCAGAGGGAGAGTGATAAGCAGGCTCTCCACCAAGCAGGGAGCCCTATGGGGGGCTTGATCCCAGGACCCTGGGTTCATGACCCGAGGCAAGGGCAGCTGCTTAACGAGCTAAGCCACCCAGGCGCCTCAGTTTCCTTGATTATTAATATATTAGTTTAATATGGTATATTTGTTACAACTAAAATGAACTAATATTAATAGATAAATACTAACTAAATCCATAGTTTATTCAGATTTCCTTAATTTTTACCTAATGTTCTGTTTCTGTTCCAAAATCCCAGATAGGGTAGCACACAACATTTCCTTGTCTTGTCTCCTTAGGCTCCTCTTGACTCTGAAAGTTTTTCTGGATTTCCTTGTTTTGAATGACCTTGAACATTTTAAAGAGTACTAATCAGAGATTCAGCAGTATGCTACTCTTTTGGAATTTGTCTGATCTCTTCCCCATGATTAGAATGTGGTTATAGAATTTTTGGAGGAAAATCACCGAGATAAAGTACCTTTTTGTCACATCATATCACGGTCATATACCATCAACATGATTAATGACTGTTGACCTTGACCATTATCTGACTGAGGTAGTGCTTGTCATTTTCTCCACTGCGAAGTTATCCTTTCTCCCCCTTTCCATGGAAAACTATTCTAATGTGTATCTATTTTATTTACTGTGATTGCTTTTGTATTTGAATTTATTCCTGGCATATTTTTTTCCTTGTGTATTTTACTCTTGATTTTCTTCTTTTTATTCTCTTCTTGTCTCCTATATTGATATATTTTGTTTCCTTTAATTTCTTATGATAGTTATTCTTTTTTTTTAACATTTTATTTATTTATTTGAGAGAGAGACAGTGAGAGAGAACATGAGAGGTGAGAAGGTCAGAGGGAGAAGCAGACTTCTGATGGAGCTGGGAGCCCAATGCAGGACTCAATCAGGGACTCCAGGACCATGACCTGAGCTGAAGACAGTTGCATAACCAACTGAGCCACCCAGGCGTCCTATGATAGTTATTCTTAAATGTTGATAGCATTTTCTTATCCATGTATACATATTCCTAAGAAAATATTTTATTCATTATCTCTAACTTCTTGCCAGAAAAATAGGCTACCTGGAGATTACCATAATTAATGCCTTAAAGTCTCTTTTTCCAGATTTTTCTTTGCATACACATGGGTCTATATAATTTAGCATAACAAATTACGTATTTTTCAAATCAAATTTATTGATATATAGTTTATATCCAATTCTCTGTCTTATATGTACCATTCAATGAGTTTTGCCAAGTGTGTAGTTAGTTGTGTGACCATAACTACAAGATATTGAACTGAATATTTCCATCACCCAAAAGCTTGTCTTTGGTCCCTTCACCCCATACTCAGACCCAGGCAACCACTGATGTGCTTTCTATCACTGTAGTTTTTGCCTTTTCTACAATTAGTTTTAAATGGAATCATAGAATATGTAATATTTTCTATCTTCTTTTTTTCATTTAGCACAATCATTTTGAGATTCATTTACAATGTGGTTATCAGTAGTTCATTTCTCTTTTTTTTCTGAATAATATTACTTGTATGGATATATCACAGTTTATCCATTCACCAATCAATTTACATTTATGTTGTTCTAGTTTAAGATTATTATGAAGATACCCGCTATGAACACCCAATAAATATTTTATATGGACATTTGTATTCATTTCTCTTTGATACATACCCAGGAGTGGTTTTTCTGGGTAATAAGTCTGTGCTTTAAGAAGTAGTCAAACTATTTCCCAAAGTGCTTGCATCATTTTGCATTCTCACCTGTAATATATGACAGAGCACCAGCACCTGCCATTGTCATTTTAAAATTTTATCCATTCTAGTGGGTACACACTGGTGTCTCATTGTGGTTTTTATTTGCATTTTCCTATGTCTAACTATGTTGGGCTTATTTGTTACTTGTATCTTCTATGTGCCACTTACCTCTTCCTCTTGTGAAGATGTATATCCAAGTTTTTTGCCATCTTTAATCCAGTTATTTATTTTCTTTATATTGATATGTAAGAGTTCTTTATACATTATGAATAAAATTTCCTTGTCAGGTGTATGTATTAAAATATTTTTCCCAGACTATAATGGACTTATATTTTCTTTGCAGTGTTTTCAATGAGCAAATGGTTTTAAATTTTATGCAGCCCTCATAATACATTTTTTTTCTGTAATAGTCTTGTATTTTTACACTTGCTTAAGAACTCTTTCATTTACTGAATATTAGAATGGTTATGTCATAGCTTTTCCCATAGAATTCTAACAGTTTTAGCCCTTCTGTGTAGATCTAAGATTATTTCAAGGTAATTTTTGTTTAAATGGTAGGAAGTATAGCCAATAATTAATTAATTAATCTTTATTTGAATGTGCTATCCTGTTGCTCTAGTACAGGTGTTGAAAACATTTTCTTTCTCCATTTTGTTACCCTGGTAACTTTGTTGAAAATCAATCATTGGTTAGTTGTAGATTAATTTCTGGACTTTATGCTGTTCCAAAGATGTGTTTATACTATTCTTACCTTAATACTATAGTATCTTGATATAGTAGTTTTTCAAATCAGGTGATGTAGCTCATCAAATTTTGTATTCTTTTTCAAAGTTGTTTTACTTTTTCTATGATCGTTGCATTTCCATATAAATTTGATAATTGACTTGATGATTTTTACTGTGATGTTGATTGGGATTGTGTTGACTCTACAGATTGAGGAAAAATTGACATCTTAATATTAAATTTTCCAATGCATTAACAGATTATTTTTTCCATTCTCAGAAATGTTTTACAATATTCAGAGTACAGATTTTGCTCATAGTTTGTTAAATTTATTCTTAAATACTTTACATTTTTATAATTTTGTATATAGTACTAGTTATTGACTATTTAACATCAATATCTCAGTAATTAATTTATATTATAAACATTCTTTAATTTTATTTAATGACTTTTTATCTTTCTAAATTCTGAGTAATAGTTTTTACAATTTTTATTTTAAAAAGTCTGTGGGATTTTTTTTTTTTTAAGATTTTTTTATTTATTTGACAGATAGAGATTACAAGTAGGCAGAGAGGCAGGCAGAGAGAGAGAGAGGAGGAAGCAGGCTCCCAGCCAAGCAGAGAGCCCGATGCGGGGCTCGATCCCAGGACCCTGGGATCATGACCTGAGCTGAAGGCAGAGGCTTTAACCCGCTGAGCCACCCAGGCGACCCAGTCTGTGGGATTTTCTATGTACACAGTGTTTTTGTCTGCAAATAAAAAGTTAACCTCGTCTTTCCCTTTTGATTTCTTCTTTGACCTACCGGTTATTTAGGTATGACTTTCAATTTTTCAAAAAACTTAGAGGATTTTCCATATACCTTTCATTTATTGGCTTTCAAGGTTAATATTGCTCAGGTCAGAGAACATAATTTTACAATTTCAGTCCTTTCAAATTTGTTGAGATGTGTTTTTGTCTCATCTTATTGTGTCTGAGCCCATAATTCATTTGTACTTAAAAAGAATGTGTATTGTGTTATTGTTGGCAGAGTTCTAAAATGTCAATAAAGTGGGGCACCTCGGTGGCTCAGTGGGTTAAAGCCTCTGCCTTCGGTTCAGGTCATGATCTCAGGGTCCTGGGATCGAGCCCCGCATCGGGCTCTCTGCTCAGCAGGGAGCCTGCCTCCCCCTCTCTCTGTGCCTGCCTCTCTGCCTACGTGTGATCTCTGTCTGTCAAATAAACAAATACAATCTTTAAAAAAATGTCAGTAAATCAGGTTGGTTGTTCACACCTTCTACATGATTTCTGATTCTCTCTACTTGTTCTATCAATTACTGAAAGAAAAGTATAAGAATCTGAGTATACTGTGGATTACTTATTTTTTCTTTTGGTTTCAATACTTTTGTTTTACATATTTTGAAATTCTGCTATTGTATGCATACACATTTAGGACTGATATTTCTTTTTGACAATTTGACTTCTTTATTACTAGAAAACATACTTTATCTCTGATAACATCTCTCTTAAACTTTTTTATTTTAATACAGGCAGCCCAACATTCTTTGGGTCAGGGTTTGTTTGGTATATTTTATCTCATCTTTGTCTTTGATCAATTTGTGTCTTCCCATTTAAAGAAGGTTTGGTATTTTTATTCTTTTTTTTTTCATTTAATTTTTTTTTAGTGTTCCAAGATTCATTGTTTATCCACCACATCCACTGACCCATTCAATAAACCCTATTTGACATCTTTGTCATTTAATTAGAGGGTTAAGACTATTTATAATTTACATAATTACTGATATAGTTGAACTGAAATTTATCATCTTGCTATCTTTTATTTGTTTTCTATTTGTCTTATCTGTTCTTTTTTTTGTTTGTTTTTTAAGTTTTCTTCCTCTTTAAGTATTATTTTTGTACTTTTAAAAGATTTATATATTTATTTTAGAGCAAGAGAGTGTGCAAGTAGGGGGGCGGGGAGCAGAGAGAGAGGGAAACAGACTCCTTGCTGAGTATGGACCTTGAGACACGGGTTGTTGAGACACCGGCTGGATCACAGGACCCCAAGACCATGACCTGAGCTGAAACTAAGAATCAGATGTTCAACTGACTGAGCCACCCAGGTGCCCCTATTTTACTATTTTTTAAGATGCCATTATCTCCCCTATATTAGCTTATTAGCCTTCTCTTTGTGAGATATATATATATATATACACACACACACACACACACACACACACACACACACACAGATATGTGAATATATATACATATATAATATGCATTTATGTGTTTATATTTGTGAGAGATATATAAATATTTTTAATTACAATATAGTTAAATACAATATTATATTAATTCCAGGTGTATCATGTAGTGATTCAACATTTATATCCATTACAAAATGCTCACCATGATAAATGTGGTTACCCTCTGTCACCATACAGAATTACTACAATATTTTTTTTTTAAAGATTTTATTTATTTATTTGACAGAGAGAGATCACAAGTAGGCAGAGAGGCAGGCAGAGAGAGTGAGAGGGAAGCAGGCTCCCTTCAGAGCGGAGAGCCGGACGTGGGACTCTATCCCAGGACCTTGAGATCATGACCTGAGCCGAAGGCAGCGGCTTAAACCACTGAGCCACCCAGGCGCCCCCAGAATTACTACAATATTGTTAACTGATTCCCTATGCTACACTTCACATACCTGTGACTTAATTTATTTTATAACTAGAAGTTTGTATCTCTTGATCCCCGTCACCTACTTTGCTCATTCATCCATCCCTCTCCCTTCTGGCTACCACCAGTTTGTTCTCTGTATTTAGGAGTCTCTTTCTGTTTTGTTTTGCTTTGCTTGTTTGCTTGTTTTTTTAGCTTCAACATATAAGTGAAATCATATGTTATTTGTCTATGTCTGTTTATTTTACTCAGCATAATACCTCTAGGTCTACCCATTGTTTATGGCCAAGTAATATTCCACTGTATATCTTGTTGGTGGGACTGTAAATTAGTGTAGCCATGTTGGAAAACAGTATGGAAGTTCCTCAAAAAATTAAAAATACAACTACCCTATGGTCCGGTAATTGTACTTCATAGTATTTTCCTGAAGAAAACAAATAGATGAACAAAAACTAATTTGAAAAGATACTTGCATCCTTATATTTATTGCAGCATTATTTACAATAGCCAAAATATAGAGGAAACCTACATGTCCAATGATACATGTTTTATATTTTTAATGGTTATTCTATAATTTAGAATGTGTTTCTTTAACTTATCAGTCTAACATCAAATATTACACCACTTCACAAGCACTGCACAGAACTTTATTTCATATACTTCCATTTATTCAATCTTTCCCTTCATGTTATAGTCTTACGAATTTTTCATATAATGTATAAACACATTAAAAACAATATACATTGCTATTATCTTTGTGTTATATAGTCAGTTTTTAAAAAGATATTTAAATTAGAAAATAGGTATTTTATATTTATCCACGTTTACAATCTCTAGCGTTCTTTATTCCATGGTTTAAATCCACATTTCAATTTGATGCCATTTAACTTTTACTCAAAGAACTTCCTTTGACATTTCTTTTTTCTTATTAAAAGATTTTATTTATTAATTTGACAGAGAGAGAGAGATCACAAGTAGGCAAATAGGCAGGCAGAGAAAGAAGGGGAAGCAGGCTCCCTGCTGAGCAGAAAGCCTGATATGGGGCTCAATTCCATGACCCTGAGATCACGACCCTGAGATCATGACCTGAGCCGAACTCAGAGGCTTTACCCACTGAACCTTCCAGGCGCCCCTGACCTTTCTTATATAGTGCAGCACTACTGTGATACATTTTCTTCTTTTTTGCTTTTCTTAAAAAGTACTTATCTTGGAGCACCTGGGTGGCTTAATGGGTGAAAGCCTCTGCCTTCGGCTCGGGTCATGATCCCAGGGTCCTGGGATTGAGCCCCACATCGGGCTCTCTCTCTGCTAGGTGGGGAGCCTGCTTCCTTTCCTTTCTCTCTGCCTGCCTCTCTGCCTACTTGTGATTTCTGTCTGTCAAATAAATAAATAAAATCTTTTTTTTAAAAAAAGTATATATCTTAATTTTGGAAAGATTACACATACATAAAATTGGCAGACATTGACCCATAGGTCACTGAGGCTCTGGTTTTTGTTTGTGTTTTTTCTTTTTCTCTCTCTGATGAATTTGGATAGTTTTTATTCCTACATATTCAAGTTCACAGATCTGTTCTGCAGTTTTGTTTTGTTTTAAATTTTTTTAAGATTTTATTTATTTGACAGAGAGAGAGATCACAAATAGGCGGAAAGTCAGGCAGAGGGGGGGCAGGAAGCAGGCTCCCTGCTGAGCAGAGAGCCCGATGCGGGGCTCGATCCCAGGACCCCGGGACCATGACCTGAGCTGAAGGCAGAGGCTTAACCCACTGAGCCACCCCGGCACCCCTGTTCTGCAGTTTCTAATCTGCAGTTAAACTCATCCAGTTTTTTCTTCATTTCCAATTATTTTATTTTAATCTCTAGCATTTTACCTCCATTTGAATTCCTTTTGTATTTTCAATTTTTCTCTTTATTAACTCATGTGTTCCTTTACATTTTCGCCCACAGTTATACTGTTTAGAATAACTATTTAATATTATAGTCTTCTTATTTCATAATTCCATTTCATATTTTCAAAATTTCATAATTTCATATAGGCTATTTCTCATTTCTGCTTAAGAGTCAAATTTTCCTGCCTCTCTCCTTGTCTGACAGTTTTTTTTAAATTATTTATTTATTTGACAGAGAGATCACAAGTAGGCAGAGAGGCAGGCAGAGAGAGAGGAGGAAGCAGGCTCCCTGCTGAGCGGAGAGCCTGATGCGGGGCTCGATCCCAGGACGCTGGGATCATGACCTGAGCCGAAGGCAGAGGCTTCAACCCACTGAGCCACCCAGGCGCCCCTTGTCTGACAGTGTTGATTGGACGTTGAAAATTGTGAATTTTACATTAGTGAGTGCGGCATTTTATTCTATTCCTTAAAATATGGCACACATTCAAATCACTTTCAAATTAGCTTAGAAATTTGAGGCTTGATATTGAATTGTATTTAAATCAGGTCTGAAGCAGGCTTTAATATAGGGCAGGGATCCCGGAGCTCAGTTGTCTCAGGACCCCTTCTGTCAGATTTCATCCTGTGTTGCCTATTGCTCGCTGTCTAAAAATGTTTCTTTCACACATTTTGTCGAGTCTTCTTGTGCTTTACAGTGAGATGACAATTCCCACAGCAGTTAATCTTTCATAAATGGAAGCATAAGATCCTGACTTTAAATAACCTTAAGTAAATCCCTCTTTCCCCGTGTTTGCACCTCACACTAATAACAGCGTGAAATGCCATTTTTTTTCTCTTCCACATTAACATATTTAATTTTCATGTGTTAAACCAACAGAGATAAGCAAGAATAATTAAGATAGGGAGAACATAGCCATAAAAGAGTGATAATGTAAATAAAGCTTCCTATAGACGATCAGCAACATAGAATCTCCAGAGGACCTAAATAAATGACTGCTTTATAATCTCAGAAAGAAGTTACTCAGATCTAGTTAATATTTTAAAGGACTTATGAATAACAGCGTGCTTGCTTCGGCAGCACATATACTAAAATTGGAACGAACAACATCATAGCCACTGAGCTAAAACAATATAAAATGAAACAAGACATACAGAAATCATTACAATGCTGTCTTACAAACGCCCATCAATGCTTACTATCATAATAATTCATCATCCAGTTAGGAGAGTGTGCCACATTTCCAATCTTCTTGTTAAAGAAGATTTGTGTAAGTCAAGAGGCTTATGTCTGTCATATATAACTTGGCCGTGGAGGCCATCTACCTGCTCCCCACCCATAAGAGCAGCAATGAACTTCAGCCTATTGTGTTGATAGTTCTGGTGGAGGAATGCCCCCCAAACTGCTCTACTGTAGGTTTAACACCTAGTCTGTGATTGGGGATGGGGAAAAGGCCACCATTTTTTTTCATCTAAAATAACTAAAAGGTGACGTGATTATATTGGAGATTAATGGTGGCTGTTCCAGGAAGGTGCTTGGAGTCTGCTGACATTTCTTGTCGCTGGTGGTAAGAAAATGGAGAGTGGATTCATACTTATAAGCTGTTCCTTTGGTAGCACATCAACACCTGACACTGCCTCACAAGCACTTAACCTAATTATAGGGCGGCCTCATGGTAAGCTGCTTCTGCCTCTTACCTACTCTGCAGTGGAAGAATGGCCTGAATTTTCATACTTGCGGCTTTAAAATATTTTATATTTCTCTTTAGCATTATGATTCTGGTTATTGTTACAATTTACGTGGGTTTTCAGTAGAAAATAAATGCAAGCCAATGCAAGCTAATGCACATGCAATCGATGCCTTGCAAAGCTTTTAATCAGTTTCTTCCTGTACAGATCAATTGCTACTGGAGGTATCCAATTACTTTCCTCAGAGTGTGTTTGGGAATAGCATTAAGTGAAGAGATCTTGATACGGTCACCTGTTTATAACTGTGCTTTATTCATGAGACCTTTCCTGTGGGTCTCAAACGCTATAGCAGCAGAGATCCCCGGCAAACCATGGCTGGTTTGGCTTGGGTTATGCTGCAGTAGAGAATCTTGGTGTCCAACGGAAGAATGCGGTGTCTTCTGCAAAAAGCAATGTGAGGACATAGCAATATATTTAATAATTTAAGGTCCAAGAGAAAAGCAGACATTTAGAGATAACTTTTAGTAACTTTCTGTGCTATGAAAGAAAATAAAACAACACGTCTATTTCATCAAACTGGTTACACTATTTCCGAGACTTGCTTGACCTAAATGCACCCAGGCATCACCTTGATCTAAAGAAGTTTCAGCTGGTTGAGAGAACAGATACTTTCCTTCACCAGAACTAATAAGCATGATTGATGGAGCAATTAAACAGAAATATGTGTTTAGCTAACAAAGATAGCTCTTTCACAAGCTGAAAAAGCATGACACACCCAATCACCAAAAAGGCACTCCTAAAAAAAAAAGGCACTCCTACCTCACTGTGCACTATTTTATGAATTTATAATAGTTTCCTTCCAATTCAGTTGTTGTTGAAGATTTGGGAGAAATTCGTACTGAGCAAAAGTGAAAGTCAATGCAGAGTTGGAAACTACTGCCCATAATAGCCATACAGCTAACAGAGTCGATTATAATGGGATCTCATGTTAGATGGCTCTTTTCTTTGACTGCACCACTGTCTAACAATTTTTCTAGGCCTAAATGCAAGAGAATCTG
The DNA here is from genome assembly GCF_922984935.1 of Meles meles. Lineage (NCBI taxonomy): Eukaryota > Metazoa > Chordata > Mammalia > Carnivora > Mustelidae > Meles > Meles meles. The sequence goes on from NC_060074.1 coordinate 63,729,182, forward strand.
ATCTTGCTATAATGACATGGATTTTTTTTTTTTTTAGATTTGGACCTTTGCCTAGAAATGTAAGGAAGCAGCTTGGGACATCACTTCAGTATGATGAACAGGTTCTTCTTTTTTTTTTTTTTTAGTTAAAGGAAACAAAATGTGATCTAACTGCTACTACTTTATGATTATCTGAGCCAGGCGCTTTTATCTTGTTATTTACCATTCATTGATTATTGGCCTTACTTGTTTCGTTACTGTTGACCCATCTCTTCACCCAGGTTCCAGTCGGTGGAAAGAATTAAAAAAGAATAGAATTCAGTTACGTGGTCAGCCTTCACTGGAAAAAGAGGTTGTAAAATGTAGTATTTATTCCAGAAGGCTGTGTTTAGCTAATAATTAAGAATACTATTACCATAGAAGAAGGGGAGAATAAATTTGGAAGGACTAACAGTCATTTTTTACATACTTAGAGTCCTCTTTAGTTTTTTTTTTTAAAGATTTTATTTATTCATTTGACAGACAGAGATCACAAGTAGGCAGAGAAAGGCAGAGAGAGAGGAAGGGAAGCAGGCTCCCCGCTGAGCAGAGAGCCCGATGTGGGGCTCGATCCCAGGACCCTGGGACCATGACCCGAGCCGAAGGCAGAGGCTTTAACCCACTGAGCCACCCAGGCGCCCCCATACTTAGAGTCCTCTTAACAGTGACTTAAGAAATCTTTATCTCATCTAATGCTTACAGTTAGAATAAATTTATTGAAAAATTTTCATTGCCATGCCTTGAGCTGTCTGCAGTTTGGGGAGGTCGCTATCTCTGTTTCTGCTGGAAAGACTGGAAGCTTTGAGAACAGTAAGACTCAGTATGGATTTCCAAGTGCTCAGGCTGGGTTGTGGCAGCAAAAAGTTGATTTTCTAGACAGGTGATTCAAACAATTGAGACTTGAAGCAAGAGAGGAAGAACTGGGCTGAAACCAGTGAAAGTGTTGTTTGTACATATCATGGGCAGACTGCTAGTGTGTGGTCAAAGGCCAGACCAAGTCCCATGATCACATCACATTAACACCTGTGGTACCTTTACCTACTAATAATTTGGGTTGTAGCATATACTACTTTTAATTATTTTATGTCTATTTTTAATGGTCTGTTGGGCTAGATTATAATTTATAGAGGCCAGAGAGCCTGTATTTTATTTGTTTTTGTATTGAAGCACAGAATCTTGTAACTTGGCTTTTGGCAATAGATAAGACAGGTTATGATATTGTTACGGAAGGCAGACTGGATCCTAGCCAAAAAACAAACAAAAAAACAAACCAAGAGGCACTTGTAGGCCTTGGAGGATTGGAGATTTATTTCAAGCTAGCGGGCCCAGAAGAGAGTAATCTCTCAACGTCTGGGACCGGAACACAAACAAAGGGGCTATTTTATACATTTTTACTTCTGTACCTGTGCCACTCTTGTGGCTGTGGCCGGTAGGGCTAGGGAAAAGCCTGGAATGGCCCTAGGGCAGGGACTGGGGTTCCCCTGCTGGGTTGGTCAGCCACCTCAGAACACAGATTTTCCTTATCAGTATAAGAATTTTAACACAAAAAGATTTTGCATATTTTAAGATATTTGATATTAATTCAAAATTTTTTACCCTATATTTTACCCTTTTCCTGAAACTAATAAAAACTATATTAATAATACTTGAACATAAACAAATAATGATAAAACACAAGTATTGTAGCATGTAATAACATTTCTTTCATTCTTTCTTTCTTTCTATTCTTTCCTTCCTTCTTTCTTTCTCCCTCCCTCCCACCCTCTCTCCCTTCCTTCTCGCTCTCTCTTTTCTCTTTTTGTTTTGGCTTAATGAAGAGAAATGAGATGCAAATTTTCTCTGGCCAAAATTATTATAGGAGATAGAATTTGAGTTCTTTTAAAGTCTCAAAAACCACAAAAGGCCAAAATTTAGTTGGTATATGGATCACGGATAAGCTCTTATTACGGAAAAAGTCATAGTACAAGGAAACAATTTGTGGAGAGTTCAGCAAATGGCTTATAAAAGGTGTGGGTAAGGTGTAAGGAGAAATCAAGGAATTCTGCTTCTAGGCATGAAGAGGATGGTGCAGACAGCATAGTTACCAGAAATCTCTAAAGAATAGATATTAACTTTAAGAAAGGGTCCTTCACAGAAGGTGTGGTCACAGGCAAAGAACAGAAATGAAACACAGTAATCGAAGAGGGAGAAAGCACTTTTTTTCCCGGTGCTTTCTATTGGTGAAACACAACCAGAAGCCAGAGGGTAAGAGAACCCACTGAAGCAGATGTTTTAAGTGAGTCTCTAAGAGCAGAGCAAGGAGAAGAAAGGAGAGTGGTTTTGGTGCAACACAGGGTAGATATCCAGGACTGCTGATACATCAATTTTTTAAAATATTTATTTATTTATTTATTTATTTGAGTGGACGAGGTGCAGAGGGGGAGAGAGAGAGAGAATCTTAGGAAGGTTCCATGCCTAGTGTGAGCTCCATCTCATGAACCCTAATATGACCTGAGCCGAAATGAGGAATCAGATGCTTAATGGACTGAGCCACCCACATAACTCCGAGGACCACATTTTGAGAACCACTGTTCTATGTTAGGATTTATCCATGCAAAAAAAATTGATCATAATTTTTGATGGCTTAATTAATTTTTTTAAAGTATTTCTTTTTTTAAAAAATTTTTATTTATTTTTTATTTTTTTATAAACATATAATGTATTTTTATCCCCAGGGGTACAGGTCTGTAAATCTCCAGGTTTACATACTTCACAGCACTCACCATAGCACATACCCTCCCCAATGTCCATAACCCCACTCCACCTCTCCCAATCCCTCCTCCCCCCAGCAACCCTCAGTTTGTTTTGTGAGATTAAGAGTCACTTATGGTTTGTCTCCCTAACAATTCCATCTTGTTTCATTTATTCTTCTCCTACCCCCCTAAGCCCCCATGTTGCATCTCCACGTCCTCATATCAGGGAGATCATATGATAGTTGTCTTTCTCCGATTGACTTATTTCACTAAGTGTGAACTACCCTCTAGTTCCATCCATGTCATTGCAAATGGCAAGATTTCATTTCTTTTGATGGCTGCATAGTATTCCATTGTGTATATATACCACCTCTTCTTTATCCATTCATCTGTTGATGGACATCTAGGTTCTTTCCATAGTTTGGATATTGTAGACATTGCTGCTATAAACATTTGGGTGCACTTGCCCCTTCAGATCACTACGTTTGTATCTTTAGGGTAAATACGCAGTAGTGCAATTGCTGGGTCATAGGGTAGTTCTATTTTCAACATTTTGAGGAACCTCCATGCTGTTTTTGGCGATGTTCCTAAGAAGAAGTTGCTGCGGCTGAGGTCGAAGAGGTTGCTGCCTCTGTTCTCCTCAAGGATTTTGATGGATTCCTTTCTCAGATTGAGAGGTCCTTCATCCATTTGGAGTCTATTTTCATGTGTGGTGTAAGGAAGTGGTCCAATTTCATTTTTCTGCATGTGGCTGTCCAATTTTCCCAGCACCATTTATTGAAGAGGCTGTCTTTTTTCCATTGGACATTCTTTCCTGCTTTGTCAAAGATTAGTTGACCATAGAGTTGAGGGTCTAGTTCTGGACTCTCTATTCTGTTCCATTGATCTATGTGTCTGTTTTTGTGTCAGTACCATACTGTCTTGATGATGACAGCTTTATAATAGAGCTTGAAGTCCGGAATTGTGATGCCACCCACCTTGGGTTTCTTTTTCAATATTCCTTTGGCTATTCGAGGTCTTTTCTGGTTCCATACAAATTTTTGGGTTATTTGTTCCATTTTTTTGAAAAAAATGGATGGTATTTTAATAGGGATTGCATTAAATGTGTAGATTGCTTTAGGTAGCATAGACATTTTCACAATATTTATTCTTCCAATCCAGGAGCATGGAACATTTTTCCATTTCTTTGTGTCTTCCTCAATATCTTTCATGAGTACTTTATAGTTTTCTGCGTATAGATTCTTAGTCTCTTTGGTTAGGTTTATTCCTAGGTATCTTATAGATTTGTGTGGAATTGTAAATGGGATTGACTCCTTAATTTCTCTTTTTTCTCTCTTGTTGTTGGTGTAGAGAAATGCAACTGATTTCTGTGCATTGGTTTTATATCCTGATACTTTACTGAATTCCTGTACAAGTTCTAGCAGTTTTGGAGTGGAGTCTTTTGGGTTTTCCACATATAGTATCATATCGTCTGTGAAGAGTGAAAGTTTGACTTCTTCTTTGCAGATTTGGATGCCTTTAATTTCCTTTTGTTGTCTGATTGCTGAGGCTAGGACTTCTAGTACTATGTTGAATAGCAGTGGTGATAATGGACATCCCTGCCGTGTTCCTGACCTTAGCGGAAAAGCTTTCAGTTTTTCTCCATTGATATTCGTGGTGGGTTTTTCATAGATGGCTTTGATAATATTGAGGTATGTGCCCTCTATCCCTACACTTTGAAGAGTTTTGATCAGGAAGGGATGCTGTACTTTGTCAAATGCTTTTTCAGCCTCTATTGAGAGTATCATATGGTTCTTGTTCTTTCTTTTATTAATGTGTTGTATCACATTGGTTGATTTGTGGATGTCAAACCAACCTTGCAGCCCTGGAATAAATCCCACTTGTTCGTGGTGAATCATCCTTTTAATGTACTGTTGAATCCTATTGGCTAGTATTTTGGTGAGAATTTTTGCATCTGTGTTCATCAAGGATATTGGTCTGTAGTTCTCTTTTTTGGTGGGATCCTTGTCTGGCTTTGGGATCAAGGTGATGCTGGCCTCATAAAATGAGTTTGGAAGTTTTCCTTCCATTTCTATTTTTTGGAACAGTTTCAGGAGAATAGGAATTAGTTCTTCTTTAAATGTTTGGTAGAATTCCCCTGGGAAGCCGTCTGGCCCTGGGCTTTTGCTTGTTTGGAGATTTTTGATGACTGTTTCAATCTCCTTACTCGTTATGGGTCTGTTCAGGTTTTCTATTTCTTTCTGGTTCAGTTGTGGTAGTTTATATGTCTCTAGGAATGCATCCATTTCTTCCAGATTGTCAGATTTGTTGGTGTAGAGTTCCTCATAGTGTGTTCTTATCATTGTCTGTATTTCTTTGGTGTTAGTTGTGATCTCTCCTCTTTCATTCATGATTTTATTTATTTGGGTCCTTTCTCTTTTCTTTTTGATAAGTCTAGCCAGGGGTTTATCAATCTTATTAATTCTTTCAAAGAACCAGCTCCTAGTTTTGTTGATCTGTTCTATTATTTTTTTGGTTTCTATTTCATTGATTTCTGCTCTGATCTTTATGATTTCTCTTCTTCTGCTGGGTTTCGGGTTTCTTTCTTGTTCTTTCTCCAGCTCCTTTAGGTGTAGGGTTAGGTTGTGTATTTGAGACATTTTTGGTTTCTTGAGAAAGGCTTGTACTGCTATATATTTTCCTCTTAGGACTGCCTTTGCTGTGTCCACAGATTTTGAACCATTGTGTTTTCATGATCATTTGTTTCCATGAATTTTTTCAATTCTTCTTTAATTTCCTGGTTGACCCATTCATTCTTTAGAAGGATGCTGTTTAGTCTCCATGTATTTGGATTTTTTCCAAATTTCCTCTTGTGATTGAGTTCTAGCTTCAGAGCATTGTGGTCTAAAAATATGCAGGGAATGATCCCAATCTTTTGTTACCGGTTGAGACCTGATTTAGGACCCAGGATGTGATCTATTCTGGAGAATGTTCCATGTGCACTAGAGAAGAATTTGTATTCTGTTGCTGGGATGAAATGTTCTGAATATATCTGTGATGTCCATCTGGTCAGTGTGTCATTTAAGGCCTTCATTTCCTTGTTGATCTACTGCTTGGATGATCTGTCCATTTCAGTGAGGGGAGTGTTCAAGTCCCCTACTATTATTGTATTATTATTGATGTGTTTCTTTGATTTTGTTATTAATTGGTTGATATAGTTGGCTGCCCCACATTAGGGGCATAGATATTTAAAATTGTTAGATCTTCTTGTTGGACCAACACTTTGAGTATGATATAGTGTCCTTCCTCATCTCTTATGATAGTCTTTGGCTTAAAGTCTAATTGATCTGATATAAGAATTGCCACCCCAGCTTTCTTCTGATGCCCATTTGCATGGTAAATTGTTTTCCACCCCCTCACTTTAAATCTCAAGGTGTCTTCACGTCTAAAATGAGTTTCTTGTAGGCAACATATAGATGGGTTTTGTTTTTTAATCCATTCTGATAGCCTGTGTCTTTTGATTGGGGCACTTAGCCCATTAACATTCAGGGTAACTATTGAGAGATATGAATTTAGTGTCATTGTATTGCCTGTAAGGTGACTGTTACTGTATATTGTCTCTGTTCCTTTCTGATCTACTACTATTAGGCTCTCTCTTTGCTTAGAGGACCCCTTTCAATATTTCCTGTAGAGAGCTGGTTTGGTGTTTGCAAATTCTTTCAGTTTTTGTTTGTCCTGGAAGCTTTTTATCTCTCCTTCTCTTTTCAATGATAGCCTAGCTGGATAGAGTATTCTTGGCTGCATGTTTTTCTCGTTTAGTGCTCTGAATATATCATGCCAGCTCTTTCTGGCCTGCCAGGTCTCATGGATAAGTCTGCTGCCAATCTAATATTTTTACCATTGTATGTTACAGACTTCTTTTCCCAGGCTGCTTTCAGGATTTTCTCTTTGTCGCTAAGACGTAAATTTTCTATTAGGTGACGGGGTGTGGATGTATTCTTGTTGATTTTAAAGGGGGTTCTCTGCACCTCCTGGATTTTGAGGCTTGTTCCCTTTGCCATATTGGGGAAATTCTCTCCAACAATTCTCTCCAATATACCTTCTGCTCCCCTCTCTCTTTCTTCTTCTTCTGGAATCCCAATTATTGTAATGTTGTTTTGTCTTATGGTGTCACTTATCTCTCGAATTCTCCCTTCATGGTCCAGTAGCTGTTTGTCCCTCTTTTGCTCAGCTTCTTTATTCTCTGTCATTTGGTCTTCTATATCACTAATTCTTTCTTCTGCCTCATTGATCCTAGCAGTGAGAGCCTCCACTTTTGATTGCACCTCATTAATAGCTTTTTTGATTTCAACTTGGTTAGATTTTGGTTCTTTTAATTTTCCAGAAAGGGCTTTTATCTCTCCAGAGAGGGTTTCTCTAATATCTACCATGCCTTTTTCAAGCCTGGCTAGAACCTTGAGAATCGTCATTCTGAACTCTAGATCTGACATATTACCCATGTCTGTATTGATTAGGTCCCTAGCCTTTGGTACTGCCACTTGTTCTTTTTTTTGTGGTGAATTTTTCTGCCTTGCCATTTTGTCCAGGTAAGAGTATATGAAGGAGCAAGTAAAATACTAAAAGGGTGGCAAAGACCCCAGGAAAATGCGCTTTAACCAAATCAGAAGAGTCCCCAAATTGTGGGGGGGGGGGAGAAAGGGGATAAAAAGTGGTTCAGAAAAAAAAAAGAAAAAATTATAAAAAGAAAACAAATAAAGAAAAAAGTAAAAAATGAAAAAAAATCTTTATTAGATAAATTAGTTAAGAACGTTAAAAAAGAAAAGGGTAAAAGTTAAAAAAAAATTTAGCAGAAGAAGAAAAAAATTGAAAAAAAAAAACAATTTAATTAACTGCAAGACTAAAGGATCATGGGAAGAAAGCCATGAGTTCTGTGCTTTGCTTTCTCTTCCTCTGGAAATCCGCTGCTGTCCTTGGTATTGAACCTGCTCTCCTTGGTAGGTGAACTTGGTCCTGGCTGGATTTCTTGTTGATCTTCTGGGGAGGGGCCTGTTGTAGTGCTTCTCAAGTGTCTTTGCCAGAGGTGGAATTGCACTTCCCTTACCGGGGGCCGGGATAAGTAATCCGCTCGGGTTCGCTTTCAGGAGCTTTTGTTCCGTGAATGCTTTCCGTAGAGTTCCAGAGGACAGGAATGAAAATGGTGGCCTCCCAGTCTCCAGCCCGGAGGAGCCGAGAGCCCGGGGTCCCACTCCTCAGTGTGCCCTTAATTAAATTTTTATTACTATTATTCTATGTGTTAAATAGTGATGCTTGTCAATAATGATAATTCTAAGCACCCCAATTAGTGTCAATATAATTTCACACTACTTATAATATTTAGTATCTAGTACTAATTTCATAGTATTTTAGTCATTTTTAGTATTTACACTAATATTATATTTACATAATTGTCCAATTAAAGTGATGTCTCATTTATGTGATATTGGAAAATGAAATATCCTACGTTAACTTACTTTTCCTTTAACAGTTTCAAAAGACCTTTAAAAAATATATTATGAGACTTTTGGTTGAGATAAGATGTCATAGACCATATTTTCTCTGCTCTTTTCTGCTAAAAACATCTGGGAATGGTACAAAATGCAACCAAAAAGGACCCTGAAGATGGTAAAAGGAATGCAAGCTGGCTTGTAAACACACAACTGGAGATAAAGTGCAGTGAAAGGCATCATGCATCCCAACATCCAACAGCAGAAGTCCACTGCCCCACCTTGATCTAAAAATAGAAGGTAGTCAGGTAGGCCTATTCTTTCCCTGAATCTAAAGAGAGTCCCTCTGGCAACATTAAACAACCCTGTACTACTGACAAGAATTTCTTGAGGGCCCTATGAAAAATAAGGTGACTGATGAAGAACTTTCTTTTTCTGCTGGGTCTAAGATGCTCCTTTTCTGGTGGGGCAAGTGGATGGAACTGGCTAAGAGAGACCAAGCTGCAGCAAGTGGCCTAATCCAGAAAGGCTTTTTGATCCAGGAAGTCTCTCTCTGATCCAGAGGCCTGCCCGAGACTCTCCTTTCTTGTCCAAAGACACTGTGATGGGTGCATAGACCCAGCAAGGAGGATGTAGCCACAAGCAGCCTGCTTCAGAGAGCTTCTTTTTCTCATGAGCTGTAAATAGGAAGATCCACCTCTTTCCCCTACCATCACCGAGAAAAACCAGGTTGCTTGACCTGTGGAAATTTCTTCCAGTCCCTTAGGCAGCACCAAAAGAAACCAGTGGGAGTCCAAGCCACCCCAGAAAAACCAAGAAGATCAGAAGATCACATCTTTGTGATGTGATCACATCTTTAAGATCATATCTTTGTGATCACATCTTTGTGATCAAAAGATCACAAAGCTTCTGAAAAATTAAGCCACCAGGGAACCACAGCTCACAAAAATAAATTAAGACCTAGAAGTTAAACCTAAATAGTGTGACTACCTGCTAAAATGAAAGACTTAAATAGGATCTAGTATTTCCCACCACAGTAGACAAATTCCCTGAGTATGATGGGGGAAAAAAAAATCATTCAACATACTAAGAACTAAGAAAATCACACCTTGAAGGAAAAAAGACAATTAGCTGACACAATACTGAGATGAATCAGATGTCAGACTTATCTGAAAAATACTTTAAGGCATCCATTATAACAATGCTTCAACAATCAATTATAAAGTCTCTTGAAACAAAAACCAGAAAATCTCTAAAGAAAAAAACCAAATGGATTACTGAATTGGAAAATACAGTAACAGAAATAAAAAACTGAATAGATGGCTCAATAGAATAGAATGAAGATGACAGAAGAAAACCAGTGAACTTGAGTATAGAACAATAGAATTCATCCAATCTGCACAAAAGAGAAGAAAAAAAAAAATCAACTGGGAAAAACATGAACAGAGCCTCTGGGACCTACGAGACAATAACAGAAGAGCCATCATTCACATCAACACAATCTCAGAAGGAAAGTAGAAAAGAGGGGGGCTGAAAAGTTGTTTGAAGAAGTATTGGCTGAAAATGTCCTAAGTTTGGTAAAAGACACAAACCTGTAATTCCAAGAAGCTGAGTAAATACTGAGCAGGATAAAACAAAGGAATCCATGCCAAAGATACATCACAATTACAATTCTGAAAAATAAACACAAAAAAAGTCTTGAAAGCAACTAGAGGGAAATGAGTATTACCCGCAAGGAAATACCAGTTCAAACGATAATGGATTTCAAATCTGAAGTCATAGAAAGTGGTACCATATTTTTCCAAGTGCTGAAGTAAAAGAACTGTCAGCTACAAATTCTATATTCTGTGAATCCTTACTTGAGGAATGAAAGAAATAAAAATATGTTCAGAAAACAAAACAGCTAAAAGAATTTATAACTAGCACACATTATCCTTTTTTAAAATTTAGTAATTACATTTTATTTAACCCAATGTATCAAAAAAGTTATCATTTCAACACATAAGTATAAAAATATTAAAGAAAAATAGAATATCTTCTTAAAGATTGGCTAAACAAAATTCTTCAAACAGAAAGGAACTGATAAAAGAAGGAGTATTGGAGCATGAGGAAGGAAGAAGGAATAATGCAAAGAGCAGAAATATGGGTGTGTTTGAAGAACCATTCACTTACTCATGAGTTTTAAAACCGTTATTTGATGATTGGAACAAAAATTATACCACCACAGGCAGCTAGGTGGCTCAGTCAGTTAAGCATCTGATTCTTGAATTCAGCTCAGTTTGTGATCTAAGTGTCATGAGATCAAGCTCTGTGACAGGCTCCATGCTCAGGATGGAGTCTGCTTGAAATTCTCTCCCTCTCTCTCTGCCTGTCCCCCCAACTCATGCACATACTCTCTCTCTAAATAAATAAATCTTTTAAAAAAATTATAGCATCATCTGATTCCCATGACAGTGATTCTTAAAAATGAGGAAGACAAAGGAATATAAATAATGCAGTTTCCACACTTAACTCAAAGTGGTAAAATGTTGATGCTAGTGAATGTGAATGGTATAATTCATATATAGATAGAGATTAATAATACTCAGAATGACTATCAAAGATATATAAGAGATACACTTAAAAGTACTATACATAAATCAAGATAGAATGCTAAAGCATGCTCCAGTTTTGTGCGGAAAGGCCAGAAAAGAGAAACAGAGAAATCAGAAATAGAGAGATGAGACCAGAAGAAACAAATAGGAAACAAATAATAAATAGAAACCTTAAGAGCTAACATATTAATAATTATCTTAAATGTAAACGGTCAAAATACATCAATAAAAGTGGATTAAAAAGTGTGACTCAGCTATATATTGCTTACAAGAAACTTGCTTCAAATCCAAGGACATCTGTCTGTTAAAAGTAAAAGGATGAAAAAAAAAGAAGACTGCCCTCACCAACGTGGGCAAGCATCATCCAACTCATTGGGGGCTTGAATGGAACAACAAGATGGGATTGGGAGGGAGACAAACCATAAATGACTCTTAATCTCACAAAACAAACTGGGGGTTGCTGGGGGGAGGTGGGATTGGGAGAGGGGGAGGGGGTTATGGACATTGGGGAGGGTATGTGCTATCGTGAGTGCTGTGAAGTGTGTAAACCTGGCGATTCACAGAACCTGTACCCCTGGGGATAAAAATACATTATATGTTTATTAAAAAAAAAAATTTGGAAGGGGAGGCAAACCATAAGAGACTATGGACTCTGAAAAACAACCTGAGGGTTTTGAAGGGTCAGGGGTGGGAGGTTGGGGGAACAGGTGGTGGGTAATAGGGAGGGCACGTTTTGCATGGAGCACTGGGTGTTTGCAAAAACAATGAATACTGTTACGCTGAAAAAAAAAAAAAAGATGGAGGGAAGGGTAAGTTCTCTTTCTTTGTCCTTGAGCTAGGATGTTCATCTTCTCTTGCATTGGACATTGGAGTTCCGGTTTCTTGGGTCTTAAGATTACTTCCAAGCCTTACACCAGTGCCCCTCCCCACATTCTTTGGCCTCCATCTTGTAAGAGATACACCATGACTCCCCTTGTTCTCAGGCCTTAAGATCTGGATTGAATTATACTACTGACTTTCCTGAGTCTCCAGCTTGCACACGGTATATTGCCACATATCTCAGCCTCTGTAATCCTGTGAAACATTTCCTGTAATAGTAAATTTCCTGTTATAAATCTGGATACATGTATCCCTTGCTTTTCAAAAGTTTGAGTTGTACCAGTTTGCTTTTACAAAAGACCTACATGAGTACCTGTTCTTGCTAACCAAAAGAAATCCAAAGAGGATTTTCACTTTTATGAAAAGAAGAAAAGAAATAAAAAAATAAAAGGAAAAATGAAAATAGTGTTCGTTTTGCCATAAGTTGTTATCCAGGCAGCAAGAGTGGCCGCACCAAGCTCCTTCTCTAGAGCTATACTCAGCACCTCAGCATCAAACTGCCACACCTTTGAACTGTGTTTGTAAGCATCCACACTTTGTCTGAAATATCTTGTGTATCCATTAGATACACAAAGATCTAAAAAAGCTGGAAGGTTATTTTTTGGGCTTTGGAATGATAGAGGTTTTTTTCCATATAAATTAGTGGTAATTACTTCTTCACTTTATGTCATTTTAGTTTATAAAAGATTTATAGGAACACTCTACTTTTGGATAGTGGGGCAAACATGTGTGTTCTATTAGTTTTGCTTCTCTATAAAACCCTCACGACTACCTTTTTAAGGATAAAGTTGACCTTATTTGTCTCTAAACTGTTGTGTCTAATCCCTAGGAGGTGTTCAGTAGAATCTTATGAAAACAAAAATGGGAAGGAGGAAAGAATGGGAAGAACGATGATGAGATTTTACATGATTGGGAACTCTGAATTTATCCATCATTTTAAGAAGTTACTCTCATGTGATGTAGTGTAACTGTCCCTCAGAACAATGTATTACTTAAAATACAACCCATGGGAAATTTTACTAGTTACCAAGCTCGCTTAGATATAGCTTCAAGAAAAACACATACTGGCAACAGGTCTCTGGGGGAGAGGCCGATATACGGCCTTGAAGCAGAGCAGCTGGGGATGCCCGGCTAGCTCAGGGAGGAACGCCGCCTGCTTCATTTTTCTGTCATCCACGCCCCTACCACCCCTCCGCCGAGAACACTTGTGGCTAATTAGATTAGTCCTCTGAATGTGCTTATGTGCTTGTTCAACTATAAACTTTATACTGCTTGACCAGACATATTTTGCCTTCCTTCTTGTTTATCTACAAGGCATATGATTAATGTTTGGTCTTCTTTGGCTCTTTTGTTGATTACTGTCTATATCTAACAAAAGCGGGACTGAGGAGTTGTTCCGGGCAACAGTCTTTTCTACTGTTGCCCCCTGCTCCCTTTCTCTTGCAGCTGACTTGTTTGTGCCTCATTCTTCTCCTAAGCACTGTCAGGAAGCGGCAATGTAGATTTAGAATCCAGGACCAGGGGTGTTGTGCCATCTGGATGGTTCATAAACTAGCTGGAAGTGAGAGAAAATCCTTTGAGCTCATATGTGCCTTTGAAGTCAATGAAGATAAGAGATTCACTTACAGATAAGGAGAGGAGTTAAGTGTCTGACCCTGACAGTGTTAGGTTCTCTAACATAAAAAAAGAAAGTCCCATGACTCGATCATGGCGCTCTTCATTAACTGTTAGAATTGAGAATGTGGACCTAGGATCACTGCAAAGAACAGTTAAGGGAGATTAACCAAAGGACCAAATAAAGCATGTCTGGGAAGGGATCAGGGTTCTCCAAGTATTCTGCTCTAATTTTCCATCCAGTCTCTGGAGTAGACGTTTTTATCCCATCTTTAATTCTTTTTTCTCTTTATACTCTAGCCTGAAGAACCAAAAGCTCGGAACCAAAATCTCAGGAGTTCATCTCTGTATGAACTCCTTTTCTTAAAAATGTCTCTGTTGACTACAGTTACCTTCTTCTCTAATTGATAAAATCTTTCTTTATCTTCCAGGGTCCACTTTACTAACTTCACCTATAATTTTCAATGTAGAACCCATCTTCCTTCCTGAATACATACTGCAGTTTACACCAATAGTATACAAATTACCATGTATTATAATTAGCTGTTTTCTCTCAGTAGTCAGCAAGTTCTCTAGTGTCAGCTGTATGTATGTATGTTTGTATGTATGTAAGTATGAATGAGTATCTATACTGGTTCTGGGTTTACATCACTATCTAGCATACAATAACTATTGAAAAAACTTCTGAAAAAACTTCTATTGTTTTATTCCTTGTGTCTTTCTTTTTTCCAGGGTTTGGCTCTACTTTTAAAATTCCCTCCACCAAAGGAGAGATTGAGAAAGAGAGAGGGGAAGGGAGAGAGAGAGAGAGAGAGAACTCTCTTAACTCTCTTCAACAACTTAATTCATCCTAAACTTTTTCTGCCTCTAACTAGGTCATTTATTCCTAGACAGTTATTGTACATAGGCATCAAATATTTTTTTTTAAAGATTTTATTTATTTATTTGACAGATAGAGATCACAAGCAGGGAGAGAGGCAGGCAGAGAGAGAGAGAGGAGGAAGCAGGCTCCCTGCCAAGCAGAGAGCTCGACGCGGGGCTCGATCCCAGGACGCCGGGATCATGACCTGAGCGAAAGGCAGAGGCTTTAACCCACTGAGCCACCCAGGCGCCCCTAGGCATCAAATATTAAGGCTCTGAAACTAGACCTGGTTTGAGGTTCTGGTCTCATTGCTTACAAGTTCTGTGCCATATAGAAGCTCTTATAACCATTCTAAGTCTATTTTGCTCAGCTATAAAATGAAAATTATCATTTCTTCATGAGTTGTTGTGAACACTGTGTTCATGCATGATAAATGCTTGGAGCAAGGAGGGGCATAATAGTCTGCTCAATAAATGGTAGCTATTTTCAATATCTTTAAAACCGTTTCAAAGTATATTCATTATATGTATTAAAAGGTGTAGAAAGAAATTTTTTAAAGAAGCACAGCAATCAATTTAAATTCAGCATTATTCTCCATAAAGCAAATTCTAAGTAGTACTGAGATATATATCTAAAAAACTAATGACTTTGATAGGAGGAGTACTTTGGAAATTTTGTCAGTGTGTAAAGGTCTCTGTTAAGCTTACTAACAAGTATTTTACAAAAATTTTTGAATCCAAAGGATGCACAGTTTTGAATTTTGAGCCTGAAAGAGTAAGCTTTAATGTGATTAGGCTCATTTGAAAAAGTTCTTATCTTACAAAATAGACAACCTGACTTATTAAAAAAAAAATAACCCAAAGCTTACTGTAGTTAACAGGTTGTATTTATTATATTCTATAGTTTCTAAAAAGTAGAATATATTGTAAGACTTTGTTAAAAATAATTCATTACACAGTTTTTGGAAGGTTAATGGCAAACATGGTTTACAATTTTCAAATTACAATCAGTTAATGGTCTTGAATTTACAGAAGCAAGTTAAGGTTAAGTTTAAATATCTGAAGCAGTTTCTACATTAAAGCATTTCTAAGAAATAGAAAACTAAAAAATTTAGATCAAGCACCAGCTGTCACCATGTTACCAAGTTAACACTAGTTCCTCACTGGTCCCCATCACATGATGAAGAATGGGAGGAGAAAGGGAAGGAACACTTATAGAAAGAAACAGAACCCTGAAATTACATTTACTTAAGGGTTCCCCCAAAGGCATCTTGGTCAAGTTAATACATTTCTGAGGGGCAGAAATAGGCTATAATAATTAAGGCTCAAGATCATGCATTCATAATAAAATACAATTACTGACATTTAAGTGACATTGAATGTCATACAACATATTTGAAGTTTGCCATTTAAGTCAACATACATATTTTCTTTCCAAATCCTTAAGGATTTTGTAGGCACATTGAAATCAATCTTCATACAAAGGGAACAAATATCAGAATCTCATACTACATGGATACAAGTAGCTACATTTTTGTGATTATGTCAAAACCCAACTATTTGTGTCTATCTTTTAAATACAATTTCAATAGTGAAAATTAATATTTAGGATTTTCAACACAAAACTTTTCAAACACAAAACTTTTTACAGGGGGTGTGAGTGATGGATTAAAAACAGCAAAAACAAACTTAGATAAATGAGAAAGTTAAAACTAATTTGTATATACTAATATTACATAACACCACCAACAACAAACTTACACTTTGATCTCCTATTCAGGTTCCTCACAGTTTCAGTGGTCATTTTCTTTCTCTAAGTTATAGAGAACCACAAAGTACAGTGGAAAGTATTTCAAAGTGGACACAGTTTCCCAAGTAAGCATCAAGACTCTGTGAAAATCCCTAGACATAATGGCAACACTTGACTCTTCTAATTCATATTATGACTTTCATTTGCCAGATCATACTACTCAATGTTACATCACTGATAAATGGTAAATATGATAAGATAATACATGAGTCTACTAACAGTTTCTATATATATCATTTTAGTAGATGCATACTTAAAAAAAGTATAAATGTGAAAAAAATACGAGGAACATGTAGGCAATAATTATAGTTACCTTTGTGCTTCTTATTCTCCGAATTCATTCTTTGAAGAGCTAGAGCTTAGGTAGAACTAGCCAAAGAGATGAAAAACCAGGAATCCAAAAACAATCAAGAATATGAATTCCCAGTACCAAAAATAAAAGAAAATAAAAACAAAACCAAGGCTCCGGTCAACCAAGCATGGTTTGGATCAGCCCAAGAATATCTGTGGTTGATCTCAAAGGAACTTTCTAAGAACAGCCTTTTTCTCTTCCCCAGATGGCATCTATGTAGGCAAGTTTATGATTTAATGGCCTGTAACACTGTTATTTTTTAACACTATCCCACCTTAAGAAAGTACTTATTGTACTTGCTTATTTGTAACTAAGTCCTACTAATGGTGACTTAAATCCCATAAAGTAGACATGAAATATACAAGGAAGCCCCTTTTGCTACTAATCTCTACTATCACCTCCCAATCCTCTAGAAGAAGCACACACCATAAAAGCCAGAGAGAGAAAACAAGCATTGGATTATCAAATGGCAATAGTAAGCCATTTTAACTCACTGAAGTGATTTTAAAGGGGTTGTCTTGGTTATACTGGATATACAAAGGTAAAAAGTAAACTTGACATGGAGTCTTGTGAATGCAAGCTTAACTTCCATGGATTGTAAACAGTTGATAAGTAAACTCTTTACTTCTCTGATCTTGGTTCTTATTTTTGATTCAACCTTCTGACATTTTTAGAATGTGAAGAAGATCAAAATGTGGTAAGTGGGATTAGATTTGGCTTTGAATAGTTGGCTTTTCCTCAGCTTTGTCAAAATAGGCTTTTTCTGTGGTAGTTTGAACTTCCTTGTCATCATCTATCATATGAATATCTGATGTATTTTTGTCATTTTGCCTCAAGCGGTAACTTTTATAAGCACGTTGAATTATGGTTGCTGAGACTGCCTCTTGTTTTCGTTTCAAAGTAGTAGTAATTGGCTCATATGTGATCTTAAAAGGGTTGGCTAACACAAACCCTGATTCCATCTCTGAAATCATTTTCTCCATCCTCACATCTTTACCCATAACTCGCTTTGTTAAAGCAAGTAATATGTCAAGGCAATGAATTCTGTCCCCAGCAGCCATGGGAAGATCCATGGCAACGAGCTGTCCCTTGTTTGGTTTTGCCATAAAAAGAGGAGGGTCAAGGGCAGCTGCAAAATCTGAAAGCCTGCTAGAGTCTATATACTGGGTCCTATCGGGATCAAACCGCTTCCATACCTGAAAGAATTTCCTAAAATCATCTTCACTTAATGTCTTGGCTTTTTTTTTAGAAGCAATATTTAAAAATTCCATGACAACAACAATGTACATGTTTACTATGATCAGCCATGATATGAGGATGTAACTGACAAAATAAATAATCCCGACAAAGGGGTTACCACAATCTCCCCTAACCTGAGTCCCAGGGTTAATTTTATCAGGATCACAGTCAGACCATTTACTGTTGAAAATTGCATTGAGCATCCCATCCCAGCCAGCAAATATTGTAACTTGGAAAAGACAGAGCATACTGCTGCCAAAAGTTTCAAAGTTGGACACATCATTAATTCCAGCTTCTTTTTTAACATAGGCAAAATTGTACATTCCAAAGATGGCATAGACAAACATGACCAGGAAGATGAGAAGACTGATGTTCAACAATGCTGGTAGAGACAAAATCAAAGGGAGCAGCAGATCATGGAATACCTTTGGTCCTTTCCCAGGACGCAGGATGTGGATAATCCGTGAGAGTCGTATCAGTTCCATAATGGAAGGAGACACAAGGTAGTATCCTACCGTTATAGGCAGAACTAGTTCTTGGTGTGGGAGAAGATAAAACAGGCAATAAAATTATTTAAATGTGATTATATTTAGAGGAAGATAAATTATTTTATTTCATTTATTATTTAAATTATTTATTTCAACTATTTATTATTTCAATTACTATTATATCATTTTTTCTATACATTAAGATCATTTATTAATCCTTCCCAAATAACAGAACATATTGAAAGTGGGGATTACCCAAACACTAACTGTGGCAATTTTCAGGGTATCTACCAAAATTTGGAAGAGAATTATTTGCACATTATCTTAAGAATACTATAGGTCAAGTATTTCTGGATCACAAATGGCATGATTCCATAATATAGAACATTAGTTGTGTTTTTTTCTGGTGGTAGTTGTTCAAGAGTTCAATCCAGGCTTTACTGGATATCTAATAAAGGTATCATGCAAATATGCAAAGATGAATGACCTGACTTTTGTCCTTAAAGACCTTATAGTCTAGAGCATAGAAGTAGATATTTAAAGTTATTATCATGCAAGGTAGAAAGACTTAGGTGATCAATATAATTACAAAAATGTTTGTGATTCACAGATTATAGATTATTTATTTCATAAATAGTATTTGGGTCCTTAGCAGCTTTAAATGGAATTAAGTAAATGAGTCCTGGCCTAGAACTTTTTTTGTAGCAGTTGTGGGTAGATGAGGGACCATGGCAGTGAGAGCTACCACTATAAAACAAGGTAAAGTTACAATTATCCTAGAAGTATAGGGCATATGTCCTCTGGAAGTTCTGGAGACAATGAGGTTCATTTAGAGTTGAAAAGGTGGGGAGTAGAGAATCCCATGAAGCTTCTAATTGAGATGGTATGTTTGTTGAATCTGGAAGACCCATGTCTCATATTTCTCTTCAATTTGGTCATTGTCAATGACAACATTCTCTCTGACATTCTATCTTACCTATGTCTTCATCTCCACTTTGTTATAGCAAATCTTCTACTCTGACTCAAATTGTCACTTCTCACAATCTTCCAAATTCTTCCATTATGCCAGATGTATCCCCATTTAATTATAGACAATTTTTTCTATATCCTCATCACTACATTTTCTTTACTTCCTTTCTTATCTAAAATCTGACTTTATCTTAAAGATACTATTTCCCTTGCAACATTGTCAACTGCAGACAGCTCTTTCTTCCCAGACCATATTTCTTGGGGTTGAAAAATGGAATGACTAAGCATCATTCATTCTTTCCAATGTGATTTCTAGACACTTTAAGTCAATTTTATAAAGAAAAAAAAATAATTTTCTCTCCTGACATATTGTGGATCATGTCACTGAACTATACTATTGTCTACCATTTCTTGGCTCTATGATCTATTTATTCCTCCTCATTCACACTCATTGGAGACTTATTAGTACTTGGTTCACAGTCGCCATTTCCACCCCAACATCTACCATCAATAACTCATTGAAAGATCAGTTTCTTCTTCTTTGACTTTTTTTTTTTTTAAGATTTATTTAACAGAGAGATAGAACACAAGCAGGCAGAGAGGCACTCAGAGAGAAAGGGGGAAGCAGACTCTCCACTGAGCAGAGAGCCCGACAAGGGGCTCGATCCCAGGACCCTAAGACCATGACCTGAGCTGAAAGCAAAGGCTTAACCCACTGAACCACTCAGGCGCCCCTCTTCTTTGACTTTCTTAACTGCGATAATCTCCATCATTTTACTTTAGTCATATGCAGCTATGGCCACATTCTGGATGCAGGATTCTTCACCTTCTGAGATTTCAAAATCAAACAGCTTTTTCTTTGTGCTTTGCTCTCCTTTAAGATCTCTGATTCAGTAACTCTCACTTTAATCCCAAATGGTTTGTAATTCCATATTCCTCTATTTTTTTCCTATCAGCCCCTTCCTGCTTTTATGTACTTTGCTTTCAAGCTTCTTGTGCTTGTCTATCAATAGGTAGACTGCTTCTACCACCAAATGAATAGGTTGAATTTTCTGGAAGCACAACTGGGCAGATAGTTTGTCCCCATTTTCACTATTGATTATATAGAATATGTTTGACACAGTTAACTTTTAAATATTGTCTCTCATGGAGCTTACATTCTAGTATGTGTCTTATAGGGAAGCAGAAAATAAACTTTTTCCTGCCTAAAATATTTTTATCTTAGATTCTTTACTTGGCTACCCCCACATACAGTAAGTTTCTCTTTAGATTTTGCTTCCTCCATGCAATTTCCTCTGACCTTTACTTACTGTTAGGTTCCCCTCACTCTTTTGTGCCACTGTAACACCCTGTACTTTTTCCCTTATCACCTTAATAGCACAACATTGTATATGTACTATTTAATCATCTGTATCCCTTACCAGGCTGTCAACTATGTGCATACAGGGATTATGCCTACCTTGTTTACTATTGGATTTTTTGCATATAGCATAATGTGCATTCACAAAAGGGATAATCAAATATATTTGTTAAATAAAAGACTGAGATCCCCAGAGTAAGAGAAAACTGGTGACAAATTCATTAAAGCCTAACACTCTAGTGCTGTGAAAGCTGTAAACAGCTTTAGAGATTAGAGAAAAAAGAATAGGGACCGTAAAAGGTTATATCATGCTAAGACATAAATCTCCTTCTAGAGTCATCCTAGAAAATTCTGTATGTGATACACTGAAAAGGTGACCTCTGAAGTAAAGTGTATGTATTAATTCAAAAAGTATTTTGAATATCTTATAGCTGTCAAATATGTGTACATGTATGAATGTAAAAATTCCTACTGGAATAAGAAGGATCCCTTCTCTGTTTGCCTGTTTGCCTTTGTCTGTATCGGAGGACACATTTAGTATAAGAACTTGCCTGAATTAGTATTATTATAAAAGAAATTTGACTAAAAATCTTACCTATAACAGACAAAATGACCACCATAAAATCAAAAATGTTCCATCCGATGGTGAAATAGTTACAGTGGAAAGCAATGAGCTTCAGTACACATTCTCCAGTGTATAGTATAATAAGAACTAAGTTAATCCACCAGAGAGCAATGTCCATATTTTTACTCTGTTCATCACTTTGTATCATAATAGTTATTGCTTGAAAACAGATAAGAGCCATAATGATGGCATTAAAAACTTCACTTGTTACCAAGTCAAAGACGAATCCTTGGAATTTATTCTGTGGATGAAAAAAAGAAAGGCATAGTAGTCTTATTAATAGGTTATATATATACACATATTATCTGTAGAATTATAATTTCCCTCCTAGCATAAACAGGAAAATAAGTGAGGGCCCAAGTTTTTACTCAACTATAATTACAGTGTATGCAGTCAAAACAAACAAAACACCATCTAAACTTTGTTAAGGAACGTATTTTGAAATTTTGCCAAAAGCATTTGTGAAGAATTTCAAAAACACATTTTCATATTTAAAAGAGAATATACAGAAGAAACTTTTCTGACGCTTGAAAAAAAAAATCTAGATCTTTTCTTACTCCTGGGCGCCGGATGGTTTTCTGAGAGTCCTCACACAATAGCCTCCTCAGTGCACAGGACTGTTTCTTCTGTTTGACTGTTATAAAGATATTTGAGCCTCCCTGGTAAAGAAATGAAAGAAAAAGATATTAAAATCACACCGAATCTAAATTTTACCTTATCATTAATAGGCATTTTGGAAAGGTTGGTAATTACTGAGTTGATCTTTTACAAAGGGCATAAGGCAATGATCTAAATCACGTTTAACTATGTCTGATTTTCTGCACACAAGTCCACACTAAACACATGTAGAATATTGGGTAATGACAGATATCAATTATGTTCTGGCACACTTTCTTGTGGGCAGTCAACTCTTTTTCAACTTTTCATCCTCATGTGAAACAGAGACGAAGGAGAAATAATGAGGGGAAAATGGAAAGGTTTGCTAAGAAAAATTGAATTCCAAATCTAAAGATAAAATTGGTTTGTACCTTCTAATAAGCAGGAAAAAACAGAATTGGTCATTTATGTGTTTTATAAGTCCATATATTACTTAATTTTCCAAATAATGCTTATCAGATGATATTTTTATACTATTACGCCAACAGCACCTTGTGTTTACATCTTCATAGTGCCTCTCAATCTTATTTATTTTTGTGTTCCTAGTGCTAATTTTAGTATCTTATACAAAATGCATAAAGTGAGTAAGAGGTAAATAGTTAATGTGTTAATCTAAAAATTAAGAATTATTACCACCCTAACTCAGGACTCAGTCACTTAAATTAGACAAGAGTCATGAATTTGAAGTTCAGAAGCAAATCCTACAATGTTATCCCATTGGGCAGAAGTCCCAAGAAGCTGAAGCATCCATCAGATGCGTAGTTGAACACTGTTCTCCTAATCCCATTTGATTAGCAGAGACTGAGTGATTTGTTTACCAGAGTCTGCACGTGGCTGAACTTTGTTGACAGGGGTGAAGATAGAATTTCAAAACTAGACTATTCTTGTCTTCGACTTTTTAGGTTTCCCTACACCTCTAGAGAGTAGATGTCTGGTTAAAAAGACTTAAAGGACTTTTGAGGCATTTGCATTTGTAGAAGCCCTGAAGGAAATCTTGTGTGGAGATGGTGTCAGTCGGATGTTTGCTTCTGTCTCTGAATTGTCTCCCACTCGTTTCAAGCACTCCTATTTGGGCCATACATTTAGGATTCTCTCTACGTCTAGCTGGAAAACCTACTGCGCTGACAAAGATGTATATGTTGGTTATGACACTGAAGCTGTGAACATATCAGAGAGTAAAAATGTGTAGCTTATTTTTCTTGAACTTCTTTACATATTTGTGCAGACATACCATCATATTACTTGTTGGTCAGCATGTCATTTTTTACAAACATACATAGAGAAACACTCGTAACTTTTAGCCTTTAAACTTGCCCATTTACATTTGAATATAGAAAACAATGTAAAGATGAACACTTTAACAATATTTGTCCATATGCAAAAATATCACCTTTTTTTTTTTTAGCTAAGTACCAAATAAAAATGATATTTAGCTGAATTCCAAACTAATTATTTGAAGCCGGACATTTTTATAAATGCGCTTGATTTTCTCAAGCACCAGTGAACGAAAAATATTTGTACTTATCTTTATTTTATGCGTGTTGAAATTAGCAATAATAACACCAATCAGCATACTCAAAGGAAGAAATAATCCAATAATAATGAAGTTGATAAAGTAACAATACATGTAGATGTTCTCTTCAAAATTAGGTTGCTTATTTACCTAAAAGTTAAGTTAAAAAATAAGCAAAATAAGATAGGGCATAGCAGATTTTTTAGGGCATAACAGATTTAGGGCATACAGAAAATATTCTCTATGATATTATAATGATAGTTACATGTCATTACACATTTGTCCAAACCCATATAATGTATAACACCAAGTGAGCCCTAATGTAAACTATGGACTTCAGGTGATTATGACGTGTTGATGTAGGTCCATCCTTGGTGAAAATGCGCCCCATTCTGTTGAATGGTGTTGATAATAGGCAATGCATGTGTGGGGACAGTGGGTATATGGGAAATCTCTATACCTCCCTCCCAATTTTGTTGTAAACCTAAAACAGCTCTAAAAAGCAAAATCTTTAAAAATAAAAATAAATTAATAAGTGGAAAAAATAATCAGAATATTGGTATACCAACTTTTTAAAACATAAAATTTATAAAGCATTTTACAACAAGAAAAACCAAGAGTTCTACATGAGGTAATGTTTCCACTTTGTTCTTTGGTGAAGTGGCATTATTGCTTTGTTTGCTTGGATTTTAAAGTTTGCTGCATTGGTTTAATAATTGTAACAAAGTCTGATAATCCCTCAAATGGGCCTACTGGGCTTCAACCACTGTACATAATCCTGGGAGGATTTCATTTTCAGTGATAGAGTCAATCTGAAATGTATTTAATTTCTGTCTAGCATAAGCATTTGCTTTTATCATGTTATTTATTCTGTTATTGTTGTTACCCTTTTCTTGAATTGAGAAAATAACTTTGCCTTGAACCTTCAAAATGGCTCTAAGATGATATTGTACTTACACCAACAGAATCAACTGCTGAATTCATAATAGTGATCCATCCATTAAACGTTGCCTGTAAAAATGGCATGTATTTAATTCTTATGGAAATTGTAAGCTTCGTGGAAAATAAAATGTAAAACTCAATTTGTTATTAATATAGTAAAAGTTGATTAGTAAGGCTAACCACATTTCAATATACCATGTAATTGAGACCTTTATAATTTTCATTACTGCATTTATATTGTCTATTAACATGAATTTAAAACCACTTAGCTTCATTGTAGTAGCTTAATTGTAGTTGATAAAAAATACTGTAAGATAGTAGAAATAGAAAGAGGTATATAGATAAATTGTAAATAAATACATGCTGCCCAAGTGTCATTTTTACTATATGCTACACATGTGCTTTCTATGGGGGAGGTAAGACAAGAATGATTTATCTCCTCATTTCTGTTAGATGTTGGGTGACTGAGGAGCCATAGCACTAAGTAGAAACAAAACAGTAGTACCCTGAGCTGGACCAAAAATTGTGACCCTATTACCTTATCAATGATGACAGAAGTAGAAATAGGTTTCCAGTACCTGCCATCTTCCCTGTCAATCCTAACTTCCTCGGTGCTTCCTTCTCCCAGCAGAGCAGCATCTGTGTTTCACTTTAGTCTTTCCAAACAAGGCTGGTGTAGCATGTCCCATATCTACTAATAATTGCTAAAATATGTATAACCAATTCTAGTAATCAGCCACATTTTGGTCTTTATTTCCACCTATAATATGAATGAGCATATAAAAACATCGATTTTAAAAAATCAGAAGTGAACTTACCACTTGAAGCAGTGAAAGGAAACCGTTTCCAACATTATCAAAGTTCAGTTTTGCATTCTCCCATGGCATGGATTCATTAAACACAAGGCTTTCACACTGACTCTTATTCATGACTTCAGATATAGGAAACCTTTCTCCACTTGTTGGGTCAATGCATTCATAGAACTTGCCAGCAAATAAGTGTACTCCCATGATGCTAAAAGCCAGCCAGATCAAAAGGCAGACCAGAAACACATTCAAAGCAGGTAAAGTTGTTGTTATCAAAGCTCTCACAACCACCTGGCATATAATAAAAAACACAGGTAAACACAGGTAAACTTTAGGTAAGAAATGTGAAATCACTTTAATTGGAAATACTAAACGTAATGTCATATAGAAATAACCAAAAAAAGGCCATCATTAAAAATTTAATAGGCCACATGCCAGTATTTGAATAACCTAAATAATAAATTTTAATTAAAAAATAGACATTAAAAATTCAGATGGTCTCAAAATTTTTGTACTAAAGTAATCACTAAAAGGCAACAGAAGTTATTAGCCAAATAATTACTTCACTGACTCAACACATTTATCAACCTCTTGTATAGACAACCGAACCTGTGTGATTATATGTGTATGTATTAGCTAGAAAGTGCATAAAACGAGAAAGAAACAGGCCTACATCTAAGTCTTGGTGATTCTAACTTTTGGAAGGATTAGTCTACAAAGCAGACACTGAAGTATCAGGGGAAGTAGGAGGAAGACCAAGAGATCACATATCAGTGAAGTCAAGGCAAGAGGCTACGTCAAGAAACACTGAATGGACAGCTGAAGCCTGCAAAACCAAAAACCTCCTCACTGCACCACTCTGTGTCCCTGGCGAGCCATTCCAGAGTGGGAAGTATGGGAAATAAATCTACCACCTCAACTCGAGTAGCAGTAATAGTCTAGAATCACCATCTACATTTCTTCAACTCCCTTCTCTCTTGAATATTACAATCAGAATTTTATTCTTATCACTCCACTGTAGCTGTTATGGCAAATGTAAACCAGTTCCCATAGCCAAGAGAAATTTCCACTCTTTGCTATTTCTTTGCCTTTTTCTTAGCATTACACTTTTGACTCCTTTTCTCCCAACCTCATTTCTTTCTCTTTTTTTCATGAGGCACCATCAATTCTCTGTGCTACAGCTCTATCTTTCCTTCCCTCAGCCATTACTAAATCCATATCCTTTTTGCTGTGTTTTCTTGCTGATATTCCTTAGTCTTCTGGCTTTGAATAAATATTTTAAGCTTTAACTGTGCTTTCAGTAACACTTCATTTTATTTCTAAAACTAAGCCACAGATCCTTTGTTAGCATTTTAGAAATTTTGAGAGGCCCACTGATACCTCTAATGAAAAAAATGCTACACTTATCAGAAAATACACTTATGTACGAATAAAGGCAGTAGATACAGTTGACACAAATATTTCAGTAGTGAGAGGACCCAAGACTGGAGCTTATTAAATATAGCAGGCATTAATTTCGTAATCATGTGACTTCAACGATATATTTTTCAGAAATCTTTCAACTACAGAACCTCCAGAGGTTAAGATGAAGCTTAAGATCTGAATCTGTAACAGAACAGAATGGAGAGCCCAGAAATAAACCCACACTTATATGGTCAATTAATCTATGACAAAAGAGGCAAGAATAGATAATGTGAAAAGACAGTCTCTTCAATAATGGTGCTAGGAAAAATGAGCAGTCACATGCAGAAGAATAAAACTGGATGCTTTCTTATACCATTAAACATAGATAATTTTCTTATTGGAGCCTATCTATATTGACAATGTGGCATTCTGTAATATTAAGCAAATAGGCATGGTAATGAGAAGTAATCTTTGTAAATGAAAAATGCAAGAAAACACTGATGTGTGATTATGAAATGAAAGGTGAAATTAGATTTTTGCTGCCATTTTCGCACACAGTTGATCACTATATATTACATAATTACACTATGTGTGGTGGTCATCAACTCTGTTTTCTTCATTTGGTCAAGCCATAGCAGGTGGATTTCCATCATAGGCCCAAAAGATTGAACATTAGTTGTTTTTTGTGGCTCAACCTATTAGTTTTACTCACAGTGTTCAGAAGAGATTTTAACATGTTGGTGAGGGAGAGAACACAAGAATTCATAGTTTGTTATGTGTGACTTAAAAAAAAACTACTTTATTTTAAAATCACTTTTATTCAGATAATTACTTAGTGTGTACAATATTCCTATAACTTTAAACAGGTGATCATAATTTCATTTTCTGTCAGTTACATTTTTAACATTGAGATAATTTTATTAAAACTCATAGACATCTGTGTGGGTTAGAATGGTATTACTTTTTGAAAATATTCTCTCTCAATTATTAAGGGTTTTTTTTCTTATTTTTATGATTTTTCATATCTTATGAGCAATAAAGACCTAAAATCTTAATAAGTATTTCTACTATACCTTCTATATATTAAAATAGTAGAATGTAAGGTTTTTGTATTAATATTGTTAATGATGCAAATGAGAAGACTATGAAGATTTAATTTATAGAAGTTCAGTAATCGTAAATAAAAATCTACACATTAGCTTAGAAACTTTTTTCTTACCTTCATTCTTTCAAACTGAGATAGAACTCTGAGTGCCCGAAGGAATTTAATGGAAATAAGTGGTTTGAATTCCTCCCGAGACTTGCCTATTAAGCTAAGACAAAATACCTAAATATATTTAAGGAAAAACATAGTTAATAGGGGGCTTAATTTTTTTCTTAATCGAAACAATCTGCAAAATAAGCTTTGCATTTATTATAAAAAAGATAAACAGTTCAAACCTTACCAAGAAGTATGCAAAAGATTTAAAGTATATTTCCATATATCTTAACAATGACTTATAGAAATGCATAAGAAAATAACTGTGGTAAAATTATTTTAAAAAATATAAAACAAATATTTTCTGGTAGTAGGAATATATATTATTGAGATAAATAAAAATTTGTATATTTGACATACATTATGATTAAGGGTTAATACTTATATAAATTTTGAGTTTGAAATTAGATTAAGAATCAGTTTCATGAATTTTTATCATCTAGCAGTAGTATGTATTCATAAAAGCAAAATTTGTAATCTATTTACATATTAATTTATCCATAAATATTTAAGATAATAGAATAGAATTTCAGAGAAGAGGCATCAAGGAAGATATGAATAGATATGAATTTTTTTTTAAGATTTTATTTATTTATTTGACAGAGAGATCACAAGTAGGCAGAGAGGCAGGCAGAGAGAGAGGAGGGGAAGCAGGCTCCCTGCTGAGCAGAGATCCTGATGTGGGGCTCGATCCCAGGACCCTGGGATCATGACCTGAGCCGAAAGCAGAGGCTTTAACCCACTGAGCCACCCAGGCGCCCCTAGATATGAATATTTTTAAGTCCAAATACAAATTACAAAAATGTATAGGAAGACACTAAGGTGATTTAAAAAAAAATTTTTTTAAAGATTTTAATTTATTTATCAGACAAAGATGACAAGTAGGCAGAGAGGCAGGCAGAGAGAGGGAAGGAAGCAGGCTCCCCGTTGAGCAGAGAGCTCGATGCAGGTCTGGATCCCAGGACCCCCATCATGACCTGAGCCAAAGGCAGAGGCTTTAACCCACTGAGCCACCCAGGCGCCCATAAGGTGATTTTTTAAAGTAAGCATATGCATAAAAATCATTTGGGGTTGGTGCGCCTGGGTGGCTCAGTGGGTAAATGTTCAACTCTTGGTTTCAGCTGACATCATTTTCTCAGGGACATGAGGTTGAGTCCCATGTCTTGGGCTCCATGCTTGGTGTGGAGTCTGCTTGGGATTTTCTCTTTCCCTCTCCCTCTGCTCCTCCCCCTGCTCTCTCTCTCTCTCTCAAATCAATCAATCAATCAATTTTTAAAAAATCAATCAGGATTAATAAATATTAAGAGAGATCAAGCAAAATGGTAGAGTTATGATTAACTTTTATAGTATCTTCATATTTTCTGTATTTTCAAGGCAGCATAAATGAAAAATTTGTTCTTTCTTAGGCTATACTAAGAGATAGTCTGAACGTGAGCTTTGAAGTAAGCATATGATTTATGTAAGTGTGGAGGGATGTGGACACGTAAGAACAATGACTATGAAAGAGGAAGGTGGGTTGAAAGTATACCATGATTTTGTTGGAGCAGAAGGTTAATTTGGAATAATTTATTTAGAAGCCAGAGACCAGATATCGTAAGTCATCTTCTTTATACAGTGAGAAGCTTCAGTCACTGCTTATAGGACAGGAACCATCTGTTCAGTCAACAAAAATTACTGAGTACCTATTATGATACATGAATTGTTCTAGGCATTGAGGATAAGAAGAGAACCATATTGGGAAAACAAATTTTCCTTCAAGGAGCTAACCTTTCAGTGGGGGAAGACAAATAATCATAATGAATAAACTATGACTATCAATTAATATATAACATTAACAGGTGCCATGGAGATGAAGAAAGTGGGAAAGGACAAGGGAGCATTGTAGTGGAAACAGTTTTAAATACAGTAGTGCAGAAAGACCTAACTTCAGCATTTTTATTTGAGTAGGTGTAAGTGAGGTAAGTCAGCCAAAGTTCCAGGTGGAAGAAAAATAAGTGAAAAGGCACTCAGATGGCAGTCATTCTGGCATACCTAAAGGCCTTCAGGAAGGTCAGTGCTGATGCAGCAGTCTGTTGACTGGGATGGGGAAATGGAGAGTAGGAGGAGGTAAGACTGGACCATGTAGAGACTTGTACGCTTTGATTGCACAGAGTGTAGCTTTTTACTGGGAGTGAAATGAGGTGTTTACTGGAGGGTTTCAAGAAGAAAAGAGACATGAGCTGGCTTCTATTTTACAACAGTAGAATGCATGTAGTTGCTGTGTGGAAAACAGAATGAAGGTGTGCAGTGGCGGAAGCCGGGATCTCGGGCTGAAAAGTGTTGCACTGATCCAAATGTGAACTTTTGGTAGCTTGGATCAGTGTGGTGATGGTGAAGGTTGTGGTAAGTAGTCTAATTTTGAATATATGATTTAAAAATTGAACCAACGAAATTTAAATATTTTAGGATACTGATGTGCACTGATGTGCAATAGGCCTATTCTGTTAGTAGTGGGTTCCTAGGTGATTGTTAGAATAATCCAGGAATGAAATGTTGAACTTTTAAAATATTAGAATGAGAAGAAAAGGACCAATGTTAAGCATTATAAATGAAGATATATGGGATTTTGGTAACTTAAAATGTACAGAGAGAGGAAAAATAAGGAAGATACAAGTAAATGCAAGAGTTAAGTGAGAATTCGAGTAAAGATGGAAATCAAATAATGAACGTTTAAATTTTTCTTCAAAATACGTACCAGAACAACCATGAAGTCTAGCTTGTACCAGCCATTAGTGAAATAGGCTTTAAAACCATATGCCATCCACTTTAGAAGCATTTCCAGAATGAAGATGTAAGTGAAGATCATGTCAGCATATTCTAATAATATCTTAATAGTCTTTCTCTGGTCAATATAGATATCCTCAAAAGCCTGTGGGTAAAAAATTTAAGGATTAATATACATGTAATTTCTAAAAAAATCTTTGGCATAGAGAGGAATGAAATGCTCTCCCTATTAAGCAGATGGTGAGTCAAGTCACAGGTTGTTGTTTAAAGGGCTGGTTCATTTGTTTGGATTTATTCACATAATCTGTATCATTTTCTGATCCCATGCCCATAGCAGACATCATTAATTGGTCCCAGAACTACTTCTTATATAGACTGAACTTGGCACCATAGTGATCCAAAAAAACTTCTCTCAAGTCAGTTGATCACCTTAATATAAAAGGTGGAACCTTTACTCACATCTGACTGGTTCTTATCTCTAATTCCATGTTGTCAACTCACAGGTACATGCTAGGTGCTAATAGAGAAGTAGAGATTTTTTTTTAAATTTGTCTTCAGATATCCACACTGCTGTCACAAAACTTGCACTGCTGCAGAAATAATTAGGTAAACCAGTGGAAGCACATGAATATGAAATAAAATGATAATTATTTCTCCCAAGCTTCTTGGATTTAATAGGTCAACATTAATTTTACTGTGGAGGATGAAAAGTCTGACAATGTCATTTAAATCAATTTCATGTTTTTATTTTAGCACTGAAAAAGGCAAAAAAGTACCAATAACGCCAGGCAGACTTATATCAAAGTGCATTCAAGGTCAAAAAGTAAATAAGGATTAGAATAATCATATCCAAATAATGGTGTGATTCTTATAAGTCGAACATTAAATAAAAGTAAATAGATCATGACAGTAGAGTTACTGACTTTCAGTTGAACCAATTATGGAGTAAAAGTGTATATACAAGCAAATCATAAATATCTAAAATGATTATAAAGGATTTTATTATATGTACTTATTTATTAAATAGTATATAATGCAAAATAGTATAAAAAGATTAAAAAGTCTCCATTTAAAAAAACATAAAAAACGGGCAAAACTGAACTATTGGCAGTTGAAGTCCACATACCAGCTACCTGTGTGGAGTGTGGAAGTAATTGTTAGGGGTCAGAGTATGTGGTTCTGGAGTCCTGGTAATGTCTATTCCTCAAGCTAAGCGAGAGTTACACAGGTGCATTCATTTTGTGAAAATTCTTTAGCCTATACACTTAGAATTTTTTTTTAAGATTTTATTTATTTATTTGACAGAAAGAGCTCATAAGTAGGCAGAGAGGCAGGCAGAGAGAGAGAGAGGGGGAAGGAGGCTCCCTGCTGAGCAGAGAGCCCGATGTGGGGCTCAATCCCAGGACCATGGGATCATGACCTGAGCCGAAGGCAGAGGCCTTAACCCACTGAGCCACCCAGGTGCCCCTACACTTAGAATTTCAACATGGTTCTCACTATGTGTGCTAAATATCAATATAAAGGTTATTTAAGAAATGTATTCAGTGTAAAGTCTGGTTCCCAGCTGTGACTCCATCTTCTCTACTCTTGTGATTTAACAATTAACTATTTCTTGTGTATCCTTCTCTGATCCTCTTCAATCAAATACAAGAAAATAATATACATTCTATTTTCTTTATTCCCTATGTAAAATCTAGCATGCCTCATTCAGTATTAAATAAATAATACAATTTCAAAATATATGAATGACAGTGGGAAACATGAATGTTAATAGACATCTAACGATAGACTTTATTCTAGATTTTCCTTTTTTCACTTATTACTGTATCTTGCAATATCGTCATGCTTTTGTATTTTTTAAAGATCCATTTATTTATTTTAGAGAGAGAGAGTAAGAAATCAGGGGAAGGGGCAGAGAGAATCCTAAAACAGGCTCCCTGTTAAACAGCCTGACCTCGGGCTGGATCTCAGGGCCCTGAGATCATAACCTGAGCTAAAACTGAGTTGGTGGCCTAACTGACTGGGTCACCCAGGCACCCCAGTTTTTATATTTTTAAAATAGCTGCACAGTATCCCATAGGGAGATGGTACTACAGCACATTTAAACAATCACTATGGACTGTTTCTGCTTTTCAATCTTTTTCTATTACAAAGAATTCTTCAGCAAATAGCCTTTTAAATGCCTTTAATATATGCTCAGATATTTATAGGATAATTTCCCAGAATTAGGGTTGTTGGCTCAATAGGTGAATACATTTTTGGTTCAAAGGTCATTGAAAGTATAGATAACAATTCTCTTTCCTGATTGAATTGGTACCGAAGTACTAGCACAGTACAACAGTATGTATGTGCGTATTACTAAACTTTATCTCAAAAATAAAACTTTATTAAAATAAGTATTACATATCTAACATTCATTTTTGCCACCGTCATTCACATATTTCAAAATTGTTTTATTTATTCAATATTGAAGGAGGCATATACAGATTTTAAGAAACGGCAATATATGTCTTCCAAAAGTAAAATCACAAAATATGAACTTTGTTGCTGTAATAAGTGTTCTGGGGAAAACTAATTTGGCATGATGACTTCAAGTAACAGACTTCAAATACATTTTTTCCGTAAAAGTCTCCCATACTTACTTACCAGGGCACCTGTGCTAAGCAGCGTGACAAGGCCAATAAAACACTTAAAACAACTGTTTTCCACTATCTTGCAGCAGGTTTTCCTTATGTTCTGCCAAATTCTTCCTTTCTTGGATTCTCTACTGAGTTGGCCAGGTGAAGATCTTCTTCTATAACCTGTCAAGAATGAAAGTGCTAAGAGGAAAAAGCTTGAAAAGTCATGAAAAAGTTTACCATATGCTTTAGCAATTAGGTATTTACAGAATCGAATACAGGGGCTCTCTGACTTAGAAACATTTGATTTTTACCCCTGTTTCTGTGACCACTGAAGTCACTGAGGAAAGAAAAGAAAAACTTGTGATTAGTTTGTGAACAGTAGGAGGAAGGAAACTGTGAAAGGCAGAGGTGACTTAGAACATTCCCTAGTCTTGTGGGATGGGACAAAGTCTGAGAAGAGAATTTGTCCCCCACCCTACAAAACAAAACAAAACAAAACAAAACAAAAGATGACCAAACCATCCCCCAACACACACAACACATACCTATCACATTTTGGTATGATGCCTGAAAGTTCATTCTCTGAAGATTTACATGGCATAATAAACACTCTCATTTAAGTACATAGTTATTTATGAAACATTAATAAGTATAATATTAGTTAAAGTCAGTTAAATTGATGTCAGGTCTTCGGTGGCATGAGAATAGGGATTCCAATTGAGATTATCTGAGGACCTCCCCTGGATTACAGAGTACTTTGTGGTTAGAGTACATGTACATGGGTTGGACTCTACCTTCTGGTTAAGACAGTTTCCTAGCAAGATTAACAGATAATTACAGGTTCTGGACATTGGAAATCATCAGAATGATAACTGCTAAGTGCTCAAATTTCTGTATTCAAACCAAGAAAATCTGAGACTTGAGAAGACAGTGCTTAGCAGGTGAGAAAACAAAGAAAGAGAGGTGAGTGAAGTTTAAAGTCAATGCATTTCATTTTAGAATTTTACCTACTGTTAATTTCAAATATCTTTGGGGGAAAAAACTATCAGAAATGTTTCCTCCTTTGTCTTGAATGACACAAGTCCTAAAAGTTAAGCTACTGAGAGCAAGTTCTTGGTTTGAATACAGAAATTTTAGCACTTAGCAGTTATCATTCTGATGATTTCCAATGTCCAGAACCTGTAATTATCTGTTAATCTTGCTAGGAAACTAATTGGAATTATATGTATGTTACATATTTCATGAGTTAATCAATTGACTGAAATCTTACACATTTCTTCATATTCATGTGGGATATAAAAATAGATCACCATTGGGGCGCCTGGGTGGCTCAGTGGCTTAAGCCTCTGCCTTCAGCTCAGATCATGATCTCAGGGTCCTGGGACTGAGCCCTGCATTGGGCTCTCTGCTCAGCAGGGAGCCTGCTTCCCCCTTCTCCCTCTGCCTGCCTCTCTGCCTACTTGTGATTTCTGTCTGTCAAATAAATAAATAAAATCTTTAAAAAAATAGATCACCATTACATGATTGTTTTCCTATGAAAGATACAAGATGTTTTCCTATAGGTATTTTGAATATTGACTATATTCCGTGAAACATAAATACACACACATGCACACATGAATGCACACACATACATGTGTATTTATTCAATCTTTTTACCATCCTGTAAGTTTTATTACTATCCTCAGTTTACATATTAGGAAATGAGCCTGAGATAGGGTAAGTAAAAGCTTGTTGGTGGTGGGCTGGGATTTGAATTCAGGCTATCTGGTTCCAGAAAGCTCTTAACTACTGTGTTAAACTTCTTAGGAACTAGGTCCTTTCCCTCTTTTCCAAATGTTCACTTTTCTATTGAAATTCCCTATAAATTTTATCAGGATTCATATAGGCACGTGTGCATATAATGCACACATGTTTGTGTGTGTGTTCCCTAACCAAATTAATAAACTCTAAAATGAAAATATATCCCATAGTATTAGTTAGGTTAAGAGAAATTTAGTGTAATCTCAATATAATGATCAAAAGAACTTATTTTTTTCTTACTGTTTTTCAGATGCTTTGGCTTCTCACGTTCATAAACCATTTCTTCTTCTTCAGAGATGGCAATGTCAACTGTACTGCATTCCGATGAGCTAGATTGCTTTACCTTCTGAAAAGTAAAGTCCCACCAAGAAAACTGTGATTAAAGCTTCTCAGTGGAGTTCAAGTTAATTTCATCTTCATAAATAAGAAAAATTGTGTATAGAAAGACTTTTATCAGGTTTAAAGGCTTTTTAGACCAATTTCAGGACAGATATTAAAATGCATGCATATCTCTGTGAGCTTGAAGTTCTAAAAAATTAATTAAGAATCCATTTAAGCTAAAATAATTAACACTCAGTTCACAACACTGTTCTCCTTAAAGATGTCTCGGATTCTGTATCTCCAGTATCCAAAAGGCTTTGAGTTTCAAAGCTCTCTTGAAGTTACTCACAAGGTTTGCCTATATGCCATTTCCGCTAGATGAGCAGTATCAGAATAAATTACCCCTTGATGCTGAATATGGGTAGACAAGAATGAACTTAGTTTTGTTTGGTAAAATCTAGTCCAGATCTTCTTGTGTTTACCATCATAGGACAGGACTGATGTGAGGTTACCCTGAGGTGAAATGAGTAAATGGCCCAAAGAATAAGAGTCAGGAATAGACCTGGCAAAGTTGTACTAGCACTATGGAGAGAAGTTATTTGCAGGGATTGACATTCTTTTGCACTCTGCTCTTGACTGAAGCTCAAGCCTGGATAAGATAAGATAGCCATAACTTTGTATATGTAGTAATAATGCATGTGACATGCGTGGCCTTTACTTGAAATCATTTTCTTGCAATGCTTTATTTTATTTAATTTTAAAATAATATACAACACACCATCCTTTAAATGACCAAGACCTTAAAGTTAGTAAGGAAGATTATTTTCTAACTAAAAAATAAGATAAATGTAGTAAAACATCTGGGAAAAATACTTATTTCTTAAAAATTAAGGAAAGATCTAAGTAAAGTATACCAAAAGGAAATTTGTAAATATTGTGTCCTACCCATTGGTCTTATCCTCAATAAATGTCAAGGAAATATAATTAGGAAGCTCTGTTTGCCTTAGATCGTACATAGTCAATTATCAGTAAGACATTTGGTACTCAATTAAAAAAATATATCCATCAGGAGATTACTCTTAAACAAATTGCTTTTATTATATCAATTCTTCATATTTTCTTTATTTCTGATAAGATAAAGGGTATAGTCATGTACTGATTTGAAGTAAACAATAAATAAATGAACATTATATAATGCTTGTGCATTTAATAATTGAAAATTATACACCTTATATTTATGTTATTTTAGAATTTTTGCATAAACTATTTGATATGATTTTTCTAAGCATTTCTTGTATGTATTATTCTAAATTTAAAAATAAATCTTGGGATTCAAAATTATAAATAATTTTATTAGAAGACTACTTAATAGCATGGGAAACTGACCATGCTATACCTGTACATTATGAAAAAAGTTATAAAACCCAACATAAAGTTCGATGTTATTTTTATAGCTACATAAATTTAGTTATGTTGCAACTAAAAAATCGCTGAGAGTTTAAATACCAAAGAAAGAAGAGACTGTATCTCAGAATTATCAGATCACATGTGATTTTTATATTCTTCAGTTTTTAGTAGATCAGAATCCTAAAGTTCTCATGAGTTGCATAATCTTTGAAGTATCTAAATTAAATATGTAACTAAATGTACAGTTAACTGAATAAATCTATGAGTAGCTAATCAATCAACAGGACCAAATAATTATGCATCATAAATTACAACTCCTGAAACCTCACCATTTACAAATATATTTAGCGTCATCTTTCCTATATGTGTTCATATCCCAGACTTTCTAATGAGATTGGCAAGCAGTTTCGTGGAGCATCTCAATATGATGTGTGGTGATAAATAGCAATTTTACCCAGAAATAGATGGTAGTCAAAGTTGTAAGTGAAGACACATAAGTGTAGCTGGAGAAGAGTTTTCCCTGTTTTCTAGAAATGGCATTATTTAAAGGAAAATGAACCTAAAAATATTGGGCATGCTAAGGAGTGAAAGTGTTTCTCTAACACAAAGATAGATGCCTTCACTAGGAGCTGGAAGGATTTTGAATAATTATAATTCAACTCCTTTTAGGCGAATTTGAGAAGTTACTGCAGAACAGGTGCCAAGCTGGAAGAGATCCAGAAGACAAGATGGTGCCAGAGACATTGTCTTCCCTCCCCAGTGCCTGTGAATGATTCTGAGATGGTACAATGCAAGCACCTCTCTGCTGAGGTGCAATACAAGCTCAGAGAGAAGACATGATCTCTGTAGATGTAGCTTTCCATTAAATTACACCTCCTACTAAGATATACTGCTTGCACTAAGATTGATTCCAGTAGGGTGTACATTTTAGAAGTTAAGTTAACAGCAATATCTATGCTTTTTTGAATGTGCTGGGTTTTTTGTTGTCATTGCTTTTCCGTTTTGTTTTGTTTGTCCCAGAATTGATAAAGCTACACACTGTTCACAATTCAAGCTGGTGAGTTTCCTTTATTCTTTTAGTCCAGCTCAGTTATGTATGTTATAGTAAATGTTGCAGAAATAAAGTGATAAGAGTCCTAGAATTTTAGCAAGTGCGAAAGTATTTTAGCCCTACTGTAGTCCAGTCTCACATTTCAAAGATGATAAATGCCTAGGAGAGTTTGATTTCTCTGATAATACACATTGATTTTGAAAACTTAACTTTCTTCAATGCGCTTTACATCATCCCATGCTGCCTGCTTATTGATTTACTGAATTTTGTAATTATATTATCTAATTTTACCAAGTCTTCACTATAGACTGGGCTTTGTTCTATGGACCGTTGAACTATTTTTCTTAGTCTTATCCTCCCTAAGAAATAGATTCAATTTTATCTGAATTTATAGACAAGGAAACTGAAGTTTAGACAAGTTAACTAACTTAAAAGCGTACAATCAGGAGCAAGGAGTGCTGTAGG
This sequence comes from Meles meles, assembly GCF_922984935.1. NCBI lineage: Eukaryota > Metazoa > Chordata > Mammalia > Carnivora > Mustelidae > Meles > Meles meles. The sequence continues at coordinate 63,767,196 of NC_060074.1, forward strand.
ATTGACTGGGTTCACCAACTGTAACTTCAACACTAATCTACTCTCTTACCAGTAATGCCATAAAGCAACAATAAGCAATCAGGATATTCAAACAACTTACCTCTTTGCTGTTCCCATCACCTGACTTGCTTTGAACCTCCTTATTATCCAGATTTTCTACATCAGATTCTCCTGAAGCAATTGGTACAGTTTCTGAGGCACTAGGACTGGGGATAAGTGATTGACTCTCGTTTTCAGTCATTGTGTTTTTCTCGGTGCTACTACTTTTTTCCTTATCTTTGAGGAATTCTTGAGTGTTGCTTAATTCAGAAAGGGTATGGTCAGAAATATTCTCTTTAACATATACAGCATTTACATGATCCATTGTCTCCTTTGAAACATTTTGGGTTTTGCATAATATTTTAGAAATCACAAAGTTTATTCTTTTCTGAATCTTCGCCACTGCACACTGGAGGTTTTTTGCTTCGTCGTTCTCTTCAGTAGTTGCAGGGTTGTATGAACTAAATGAGCTCACCAATGCCAGAAACAGGTAAATTATCTAAATGAGGAAGTAAATGAGGTTAAGCTTATCTCACTTTTTGTTTCCTTCTAAACAATAAACATCTTTTTTTAAAAGTTGATCTGAGATTTGCAAACATAATCCGAACTCTAATGCTATTTAGGCTATTCAGTTCTTACAGTGGGTCGATATGCTAAGACTTTGTATGGCCAGAAGTCCTCTTAGGGTCACAACATTCTATGACATATCATTTGTTTCTCTTTTATAGATGAAAAAGACAAGGCTTATAGGTGTCAAATATCTCAGGTCACATAGATTGGACTTGAGTCTGTCTCATTCCAAAGCTTGTTTTCCTTCATTGAGCCAGGCTACCTCTTCCAAGATGAGAAAACAGGCTGCCTCTTCAGGTGGCGGACCATTTCAGCTCTATCCCAGGAAGATGTACAATGACATCTCCATGGGTTCTGCAAACCCACAAGGAGTATCATGGGGAAAGAGCTATTCCTGGTTCTGAAGCCTGCATCTAAATTTTCTTGTAACATGCTAGCACAGGCACTGGGTAGGTTAATTAATTCTTTGTAGTAATAAATTTGATTAGATAAGAAAGAGATGAGTGATGGAAGAATCATACCTAATAGTTGTAAGTTTTTTTAAACTCAAGGAAGTGTATATTTTGACCTTTATTATCACTGAAAGATATGATCAAGTCACACTTAGTTTCGAGAGAATCATATTTTTATCTTCTTTGTAATTGTAGGACATAGCTAATATTTTTGGAGTTTAGAGTTTGGAGTTTGGAGATTTATATTGATAATTCTCTTAGACTTAAAATAATAATTTGAGTATCTTGTTTGTTATGGAAGTTTTTCTGCCTCTTTTTGGATATTTGAGCTTTTTATGATTTAATTTCCTTTATGTTTTACATATTGCTTTTAATGGGCAAGTTCAAATAACATGAATTATATTTAAGAATATATACCAATATATGTGTATGTGTCTGTATACGAATATATATTTTACTTACAGATATGGGCAGGGGTTCTATGGCACTTGTATAAATTACATTATTAGGATTCCTATCATTCTTAAGAGACAATGAGTTCAGGATGTTAAGAGGATAACACTAAATATAATTTAAGGTTGTTGGTTGTTTCTTTTCCTTCCTTTGGTTATTAGGCATGGAAAGAAATAAGGAAAGGGTGTTAGATGAGAATTTCATGACTATAAGCTTCATGTGAGCAGGAACCAAGTTTTCTCTTAAGTAGACAATTAGCACAGTGCTAGGCACAAAATAAGTGATAAATACATATTTGCTAAAAAAATTAATTATAGAATAAATGAAAGATAGATTTTGTGACAGGATTTGGACAAGGAAAAATTTTGCTACAATAGTTGTATTTTTAAAAGCTTACAATCTAAGATTTCTTGTATCTTAAACACACATACCACACACACAATACCTACAGATTTACACTTACAGTGAAAATGTTAAAAGGCTGACAACAAAATTCAAAATGCTCTGAACTATGGTATAAAGAAAAATTTTGCAATACTACAAGATGCTACTCTATTGTTCAAGTATGCTCTGAATTAAAAATAGTCTTATAAAGAATTAAAAAAGAAAAACAGAATGTGTAAATTACCAAACTATACCGGATTGACTACTTCTTATTTGAGCATCAATAAAGAAGGAAGGGGAAACACAAAGATTATATTACATAAGTAGAGAGTAATTTTGTTCTAGTCACAGTGTTTTTATAAAGAGATTCAAAATTTTTGTTTTTGTTTTTGTACTGGAAAACAAAAGATGACATAATGTATATAAAACAAAAATTTAAATGTCTCTCCTGAAATTTGCCCTTCCTTTTACCTCAAGGATGTCTATCTGTTAGGTAAGAATTGAGCAACTCTTATCAAAATAAAGTAGTATGGAAGAGAAGGAAGACTCAAGATTTATTTATTATTTTTCAAGTACTTTTTAAATATTTTGCAAGCATTTTTCAAGTATTTTTAAAGTACAAGTAATTATTTCATTAGTAATCAAGGAATTTAACATGTATGAAGGTTCTATTTTAGTATTGTTGCAATTGTATCTTAACATATATTTAATCTGAGAATATGTAAACATGTAGAGCAACACACATATTTATCATCAATTTTTTATTTTTAAAAAACAACTGCATTTTATATTGTTTTCTATTTCTTTTCTTTTTATGTTTCTAGTCCTCAACCAGAGACCACAATTCACTTGGTTCCAACTACGTAACTTGCAAGTAAAAACACTTGGAAAGTGCATAACTAAAACTTCTAAATAATATTTAATTAACAAAATTCTATAGATGTAGGAGTTATAATTATCTAGAGCTTAAAAAAGTAAATATTTACGAATATTTATAGAGTGCTAGTTAATATAATTTAAGTTACAATAGCCGTTTAAGGATTGTCCTATTAGAGATTGCAGGTTTAAGGAGCCTGAGTAATGTGCACAATGCCATTTTATTAGTAAATGATACAACTGGAATTTGAACCCATGTTTTCTTGCATCTGAACCATTTTTTCTACAACTCAACACTACATATAACTATTTAAAAGTCACTTAAATACTGGCTTTTTATATGATAATGTTTTAGGGTTTCCTCTTAAGGCTGAGTCACTGTTGGAGTTTTGCTGGGCAAATAAGATAAAGTTAAATTTTAAAAATGAGAAACACTTCTTTTTACATGAATTTTGATGTGAAATTACAATGCTATAATGCAACAAGTTGGAAGTACAGGGGAAAAGATCTGTAGCCTTACAGATTCTCTCCTTGCTTTTTTTCCCTTGTATTTACTGTAGTGTTATTATTATCATGATGTCCCACACATGGATGACTGTTGAGGGGAATAAAGTTTAAAAGATTCAGCAAGCCAAGCAATATGATGACCAATCAATTGGAAATGGAGGCTCTTATAACTCCATTTTACCCTGAAATCCCTCTGCCTATTGACATCAAGTTTCTGATCAGTAGGAATGAGAAAAATAAGAAACAGAGTGGAGTTCAAAAACAAAGAAACAGAAATACAATTATATAATTGCCTCAGCATTTTTTTTCTTTGTGAAGTGTGTGTGTTTGTGTGTGTGTATGTATGTGTATGTGTTATTTAAGTCAATAGCCATCAACTTTTCCTTTTGGGAATAGAAACTTACATTTCATTTGGGAAATCACCCTTATTATCAGTTGTATGATTTGGCTCTGGAATGATGCCAACTCCAGCTCCAGGACAAGATTCTGAGTAGCTTAACATAATAATATGTTAATATATTCTACACTCTGTACAATAAATAATAAATGTATTCCATACCCTGAGCAATAGAGATTGGTTTACAAATAGACATGTGACTCAGAGCTAATAAGATAAGAGGAGAAATTTGCTATGATTTCCAGGAATGAAACAGGAATTTCTCTTCTACTGAACTTGACATGATATGAAGACATGAAGCTTCAGACTGCAGCAGCCATCTTGATAAAACAGAAGCTACTAGCCAGCAAGGGGCATACAGAAGACAGATGTGAGATATACAAAGATCTGTCTCTAATGACCTTGTTTGCACATATGTGTTATACCACACCTGAAGTGAAATCTATCTCTGACATTTTTAATTAAGCATGCTGGTATATATGTTGGTTTTTTTTTCCCCAGCCAATAAAAATAGGGTTATGTCAATGGAAATTCAACAAAGTGTACTAATAGCTATAGAGGCAGAGGTCATTGAAATATTTTTACAGGTTGAGCCCTGTTCTAGGCTTTGATGATATAGAGAATAGTCTCAATCCTTTCCTTCGTGGAGCTTAGTTTAATAAGGAAGGTTGAGACAAGTAAATCAACAATTAAACATAATGACAGCATTGATAAGTGTACAGGGATTATAACCAAGGGGAAATAGAAGCCATGAGGAAGGGCACCAAGAGATACAATGGAGTCTAACGTGATTTTTTTTTTCAGTCTTGGAGAATCTATTTGATTTCTATGATTTTATGAATAAAAACCAAATGGTGAATCCTTATTTTTTCTTCCTGTAAGAGCAGTGTTCTTCTATAAGCCATTCCCTTTTCTTGGAAGAAGTGAAAGCTACTTATTCAATCCACGTAACAACAGTTCAATCACTGGGAATTTAAAAGTGATAACTTTACCTTTTAGTTAATGCACAATAGTTTAATAAACCAATGACTTTCAAACTTTGCTGCAATTTAATCAAATGAAACCTTTAAAAAAATCCTGATGACCAGCCTATGTCCACAAAACAATAAAATCAAAATCTCTGGGAATGGATCCAGGGCATTCTATAGTTTTATTAATTCCCCAGGTTAATTCAATGTACAGCCCAGCTTGACAATCAGTGTTACATTTAAGTGCTTCTTAAAATTAATGGGCATATAAAAATCTGGGGTTACTGTTAAAATGTAGATTCTACTTCCGTAGGTCTAGGATGGGGTCTAAAAGTCTGCATTGATAACCACCTCCCACATGATGCCAATGCTACTTGAGTAGCAAGGTTCTACAGCAGTATTATCCAACAGAAATATGATGCATATCACCTATGCAACTTTCTAGTAGCCACGTTAAGAGCATAAATACAAACAGGTGAAATTAATTTTACTAACATTTTATTTAACTAAATACATTAAAAATGTCATCATTTAAAAATTCATTCAATATAAAAATTACTAATAAAATAATTTACACTCTTTTTTGAGGTTAAGACTTCAAATCCTGTGCGTATTTCCACTTGTAGCTCATCTCAGATTGAACCATTATATTTCAAGTGACCAACAGTCACATGTGGCTAGAGATCACCATATCAGACAACACAGTTAACAGACATCATGAAAATACCAGACTACATTACATCAGTTTTTCAAGAAAAATTTAAAAGCATGGATTACTTACCAGTAAGTTTCCAATTAAAATTACCATCATGTAAAAAGTAATACAACCGAATTGGCCAGCTATCTTAAAGCAATCCCATAAAGTCTCTATCCACTCTCCACAGAGAATCCGGAACACATTCAGGTAGGAGTGGAAGAAGTCATGCATGTGCCAACGTGGGAGACGACAGTCTTTGTCTATGTTGCAGACACATGCTTCATAACTCATACCAAACAGCTTCAGGCCAACCACAGCAGAAAAGAATGTGAATGTGAACAGCAGCAGGACCAAGTCTTTCAAGGCCACCAAGGAGATATTAAGAATCTGCATCAGAATCTTAAACGTTGGCCAGTATTTTGCCAACTTGAAAATTCTGAACTAATACAGCAATGCCAGAAACAACAAAAATAAGAAACAACAAAAAACTTGGTCACTATTTATTACGATGTACATTTAAGATTTTTATCAGCATTATACACATACATATGTAGTCTTTAATGTAATACTCAGTTTTAAGTATTATTAATACTAACCACTGAAAATTCACTTTATACAATTCTTAATGCATCATATATATTCTGTATTTTTTACACTAGATCCATACATATCTTCTTCTGTTGATCTGTCAATTTCCATTCACTATTATGTGATTATAATTACTCTAGTTTTATGTTTTAATATCTCGTAAGGCAACTATTCATTCTTTGTTTCGCTTTTCTCAACACAGGAAATTCTCCCACATTCTGACATACAGATGATATTGAAAAAAATCTGTTAGGTCCCATTAAATTCTGCTGAAGTTTCTATTATGTATTTTCCATTAAAGTAACATATCAGAAACCAAACACAGCAGTCTGTTCAGTTTAGTCTGGATATTTCTCTTGTTTTCACTAGATTTTTAAATTTCTATTGATACAGGATAGGATTACGTTAAAATTTTAGCCACCATTTTACAGTGAACTTAGTCATCTAAAACTGAAACATCCCCTTTTATATATGGTATACCTTCCCCAACTTTTTCGAGTATATAGTTGTCTTTCTGGACTCAAGAGTAGGGTTTCACATTTATCCATGTAAAACTGAATCATTTATATTCAATCCACACAAGCCTTTCAGATACCTTGATACTATCTCTTATTATCTTTCTTTGGTATTTGCCAGTCTTGTTTCATCCATAAATTTGATAGGTACATCTCGCATATGTTTATCTTACTGACTAGAAAAATGTACAGATGAAGACATAAGGCAGTGTTCTGAAGAATTATTTGGATAAGATCAAATCTACTTAATTGTATTTGATTCCTGCTACATTCCTACAACTTCTTATGAGAATATATTACTTATCAAGTATGTAACATTCCTATATATATTCTTCTAATAACATTATTTCCTTGGGTAGTTTTCTGATTCTTACTACTACCCTACATTACAGGCATATACCAATTCTGACTTAAAGATTTTCAAAATAACATTTCCCTGGCCTTTCTGGTCTTTTATAATGTTTTCTAACTCTACATTTAGAAATACTCACCTCATTCTAGTTCCTTAGTTATACACTGGCATTCTGCTTCTGGGACTCCACATTATCCTGCTCCTCACAACTGACCAGTAACTCTGGTCCTGCTTCCTAAGACTATACCTCAAATTTGCTACATATGTAGCTTATTTCCTTTGAGGTTTTGGTCAAATGACAGGAAAATGCTTATTCTTCCTGGGGCAACTTCTAAGCTCTTTACATAAAATTAATTCATTTATTATTTCAAATATCCTGGTGGGATAAGTATTACTATTCTTCCCATGTTGTGCCTGAGGAGGCTGAGATAAATTTTCGTAAAATGAAATTGAGATCTTGGATCCTACTTACCACCCTGAATGTTCGAAAAAGAGCCATTCCATGAATATTTGCTAGATAAAGTTCTGCTAAACCATGGAACACAATCAGGCTATCAAAAATGTTCCAACCTACTTGAAAATACCCATATGGATGCATTGCAATGATTTTCAAAATCATTTCTGCGGTGAAAATTCCAATAAAAATCTAAACAGAAACAAAATACACAGATGAGAATACGCTTTCGATTACAATATCAGAACCTCATACACCACACAACCTCACTGCCACATTCTTGACAGTTCCTCTCTCAAGAGCTGATTAGTTTTGGAGTCTATATTATGAGGATAGACTCAAACATTTTTAATTTAACAGTCTAACATCAAACACTGTATACAGAATCTTCAAATATTTAATAAAAACTGTCTTAAAAGACAACAAAAGAATATTTAAAGATTTTATTTATTTATTTGAGAGAGATACAGTGAGAGAGAGCATGAGCAAGGAGAAGGTCAGAGGGAGAAGCAGACTCCCCGCGGAGCTGGGACCCCCGATGCGGGACTCGATCCCGAGACTCCGGGATCATGACCCGAGCCGAAGGCAGTCGTCCAACCAACTGAGCCACCCAGGCGTCCCGACAACAAAAGAATATTTAAAGATGAAAATCTTTTCATTTTGAATGGTTCTTTTTGGGATATGGAATACATGATAGGATATTTAATTTTTTTAACTGTGAAAGAATTTAAAAAGTGCATATGTGAACCAAGGGAAAAAAAAAGTAAACCTGTGAACACTGTCTCTTGAAAACTATACTGGCAGAAATGACTAAATTGTTGTATTGCTACCAAGTAAATATATAATTCAAAATGGGTAGCAGTTTGGCCACTTATACTAATACCAAGCAACAAACAACCACCACCATAAAAGCAAAGAAAATTGAACATTGTATATTTTCTTGAACGTGACTTGTTTTTAAACTCACAGAAATCTGTTTTGCTTTTTCTTGGTATTGATAAAAAAAAAGGATAAGTTCCCATCAAGCCAAAAACAGGTGGCTAGCGCAGACAGGGCAGGTGCTGTTGTAGTCAGGATTCAGAGTTCAGGGATCAGTGAGGAGCTTTTATTTGTTAATTCACCTCTGCCCAGCTCTGTTCTATGGAGCTATGGCATACACACACACACACACACACACACACACACACACACATACATAAATATGGTATATACCAGGATATGTTTGGGAAGGGAGAAGAAATAAATATTTCCATTTAACCTAACTGCCAAGCAACTGACTAGAATCTCAAACTTAAATGGCAGAATTTTAAGCTTCAGCTACAAACTTATTCAATGAGAAGAACACTTACAAAGCAGGGCTGGGGGTGATCAGTTGTGAAAGTATGAACATAATACTTCATCTACTATGCATATAATGCATTTGCAACATACTGGAGTTATAAAATAAACAAAATAATGGGGTAATGATAACTAAAGAAAAGTTGAAGTCATAAATGAAAATAAGGTACAAGAGCCTTACCAGGTTTCCAATGCTAAGAACATTGTTGGTTTCTTCACTCATTGGATAACATTCCAAGGCCAAAAAACATATGTTTAGAATTATGCATATGGTAAGGACAAGATCAGTAAATGGGTCCATTATAATCATATGGATAAACTCTTTCAATTTTAACCAACAGGGAGAACAATTCCAGATCAAGAAAGTTTTAGCAAATCTATGCCAACACAATGGGCATCTCTTCCTGGATTTTTCAGGTTCTGAAATGAAGGAATAAAAAAGTTAAACATTAGCAAATTGTTTAAGTTCTAACTAATAAAATATTTTGATTTTTGCATGCAAAAGAGATGTTTAAAACTAGACTTCTGATTTGGAATTAGCAAATAAAAATATTCTGTACTAATAAAAAGCAGAGCAAAGCAAATTTCCTTTATTTTGTTCATGCTTGCTGAGTTAGACAAATGAAATGAGATAAACTGTGTATTAGGAGCAAATCATAGGAGTTTCTCTCAAGAAAACAATTATGGAATAAAGTTGAGTATTATGATTTAGAATTTCTAGATTTTTATGCTTTATAAAATAATATCTTTTAATATTGTCCATGATAATGAGTTACTGGTTATATATTGAAAAAGATCTTAATATATGATTGTTATATTATCCAACCTCTATTTTTAGTTATAAGTTAATACTTCTTTGTTGCTTTCAATGTTAAAGAAAATTTCTTCTTTGGTGAGTGATAAGAATGTCTAAAATACCAATGTTTAAAATACCATGTGTATGGAATTGCTCATTTTCATGTTCTTATGTTATTCCTTAAATTTTTGTTATCATCTGCAATTCTAAAGAAATTGCAGGATTACTTTAAAAGTGAGTCTTATCAATAGTACCTTTCAGAGTGTCTAACTATTTTTTTTACTTTACCTTCCTCATGTCTGATAGCAGCAGTAGCATCATCCAACATATTCAAAGAAGTGATCATAGAAGTTGGTGATCTTTTCTTCATTTCTATTTGTGTGGTCTTGGTCTAAAAAGAAATCAGATGAGTCCAGTGCTGGCTTCTGCCCTTTGTAGATACAAGACTATAACTATAAGAAGGTTTATAACCTTCTTTAAAATGCTGATTCTTACTTCCAGAAATCTTTTTGGGTTTCATCATGTGCTCATCTTTACGCTATAGGCAGTATTAAACTGATTTAGTATTTTTTGGTAATGAATGTGTATTATCTTGCAACTCAAAAAAAAGAATTTCATACAATGAGATCAACTATAAAAGTAGGAAATCAGAGAATACTGTTTTTATTACTCATATTTGTACTTGATCTTAGCCAAAAGGCTGAGAAGCAATTCATTACTCATATTTAATAAACCATTCAATGTATACTTTAGGATCACTGCAAAATATCCAGTTGGCAAACATGCTACTGAATAATAGTATTTCTCAAACACCTTACATTTTTCCTTGAAGGTATTTTATAACTTTGAAAACTCTCTTGATAAAATAAAAATTATTTAGCTCTGTGGTTATGAAATGAACTTGAATAGTATGAGGTAAAAGAATGGATTTAAAAGAATTGTTTTGGCTAGAACATATCTGAAAATTCCATAAAGGAATCACTTCTTTTTGTCTTGTCTCTTGAGTAATGGTTTTAAGATACTCTATTTTATTGATGTGGTTATACAGAGTTCAAAAGAAGCCTTGCTCTGGAAACACATTCCTAGGGTTTGATGTAGATATCTCAACTTCTATACCATCATAGTTATTACAAGTAGAGATCAGGTGTTTCTAGTGACCAAGAATATAATTTATATTTGAATTTAAACTCTAAGAAACTGACAATGATGGGACACCTGGGTGGCTCAGTCAGTTAAGTGTCCAACTCTTGATTTCGGCTCAGGTCATGATCTCAGGATCGTGAGATCAAGCCCTTCACTGGTCTCTGCACTGGGTGTGAAGCTTACTTAAGATTCCCTTTCTGCCTCTACCTCTGCCCCTCCCCAGAAGGACCCCACACTCATTTCTAGAGACAGAAATCTACGTGTATAGATTGCATGTGGGCACACACAAAAGAAAAAAAAACCTGACAATGGGTAGATTATATTACATCACAGCGTTCCCAGCAGTTTTTATATTTGACACACAAGAGAATGAAATTGGTATGTTTGTTACCTTGGTAAATAGGTGTAGCTAAATAGGTGAAATAAAGAGTAAATAAATTTGAATAGGCCAGGCTGCTCTAGAATGGAGGTAAGTGGGATGGGGGTGTTGCTTTACCAACACTGAAGGAATCAGTGGTCGGGTCTCAATGATAACTGATACCCAGCACACCGTAGTTGGCAGGTTCTGCTCTAGTCTTCCTGAAGTAGCATAACAGATGTCAAGGAATCATCATATTTATCTCATTCAGTATCAGTCAAGTTCCCTCTAATTTCATAAATACTAGAGTCAGAGAAGTAAAAACCAACTCTACTATATACTGATTCCACCATGAAAATGACAGATTCTTCAGGTCTACTGATCTCTGTTCCCTCATTATTAATATTTTTTTTTGAAAAAGTAAGTTAAAAACTCAGGATTTGAGGTTAATTTATTTACCTTAACTAAACTTACTCCAGAAACTATTTTTTAACTGACTTACAAGATTACATAAAATATAAGTTATAGTATGGTGACTAACATAATAAGTTATAATTTATACAATTTCAAATTTCTGAGTCAAAAACGAACAGAAGCATAATTGTTCTGTTATTAAAGTCTAACAGGGATTTCCCAGGTTTATCTTCATGAAGATGATACTTTCTGATATACTGAATACCTTCCACTAGTCCTTCCACTAGTATAAAGGAATTGCTTCTCCTAGAGATGTTTCTGATAGTGACAATGTCTGATGGAATCACCCCAAGAAGGAATTTAGTCAAGATAATCATCTGTGTGAAGTGGGTAGAGTGAGGAGAGTAATTACGTTATTGTTGATGTAGTCATATTTACTCTCTACTTGTTTGGCTTGAACTGTGGATATATTTTAGAATATAAAGTGAATAAAATACATATTGGTCTAGTAATATAGTTACCTAAATGGAGCTCTTAAAAATATTGAATGAACTCCCACAAGTTGGCCAACTACTAAGGACAGAACTCTTTTATAATGCAAATTAAGAGGCTCCTGACTCAGTAATCTGTTTGGAAGTTTAAGAGCTAATAAGGGCATATCCAAAGTTAAAATTAGACTGGAAAAGGCATCTAAAATTCCTGTTCTCACAAGTGGTTTAAATTTTCTCTAGAGAGGAGGTATGAATAAGAAAGAATCCAGCCATATTTCTAGCATTTAGCAGTAAACACCTGATATATTCATCTTGGACTCACATTTGCTCTCTCTACAGCAGCTACACTGGCCTTTTTAATCCTGACACACTCCGTTCCTTCCCCCTACATGGCATGCACTCATTCTTTAGACCTTGGTTCAAGCATCAGTTCCTCAGAAAACCCTGTTATTACTCAGGGAAATCTTTTATTATAAGCTCCCAAAACATGTTTCTCACTTTTATAGCACTTGCTACGGTTTCATTTACTTATTTTTAGTAGAGAATAATACAGTGAATCAACAGGTACCCAATATCCAGCCTTAAAATTTAATAATATTATACTCTTCACTTCTAATGTATTACTCAACCCCACTTTATTTAAAATATTTCAGGAAAAATATTTCGGACATCATATAATTCTTAGAATAAACTTTGTAAGACACAATCACAATATTAAGATCACAATCAGAAAATTAGTAATTCCTTAATATTATCCAATACTCAGACCATGCTCCATTTCCTTTCATTGCTCAGAAACTTTTTATTATAGTTTATTTGTTCCAATCAAATACAAAAAAGATCCCCATATTGCATTTTGTTCACAGGCCTACTGATTATTTTATGACTTTATTTTTTCTATTGTGATTTACTTGTTGATGATAATGGATCACTTATAACTGTAGAATTTTCCACATTCTTGATTTGATATATTGTGTCTTTTTAGTGTAATTTAATATGTTCTTTTCTTTCTTTCTTTCTTTTTTTTTTTAAAGATTTCATTTGTTCATTTGACAGACAGAGATCACAAGTAGGCAGAGAGGCAGGCAGAGAGAGAGGAAGGGAAGCAGGCTCCCCGCTGAGCAGAGAGCTTATCCCAGGACCCTGAGATCATGACTGAGCTGAAGGCAGAGGCTTTAACCCACTGAGCCACCGAAGTGCCCCTGTGTTCTTTTCTTATAGTATCTAGAAGAAGACAGATCTAGAAGCTTACTAGGCTTAGCTCAGATTATGGCAAGAATATATTTTATGTGGTGTTTTATGTCTCCCATTCTATAACATCAGGAAACACATAATGTCTGGTAGTCGGAGAGGTACAATTTTATGTTTATGGTAATTTTATGGTCTATCTCCCCATTAGACATTAGCTTCATGAAGATAGATACTATATTTGTATTTATTAACATTTTAAAATCTCCAATGCTTAGTATAATGCCTAGCATATAGTAGATTGTCAATAATGTTTTATTTAATTAGATAGATGAGCTTTAAGGATATCATTTTAGATGGGAAAATGTTTTCAAAAATATTTATATTCCTACAGTTGTATATATCTGATTCTCTTCTTGAGGTTTGGACAGCAACTGGCAATTTTTTTTTTTTAAAGATTTTATTTATTTGACAGAGAGAGAGAGAAATCACAAGTAGGCAGAGAGGCAGGCAGAGAGAAGGGGAAGCAGGCTCCCCACTGAGCAGAGAGCCAGGATGCGGAGTTCGATCCCAGGACCCAGAAATCATCACCCGAGCCAAAGGCAGAGGCTTAACCCACTGAGCCACCCAGGTGCCCCAGGACTGGCAATTCTTAAGAAAGTTTCATCTGCCAACTGTACAATTGATGGAATAATATAGTTTCAGCATTGAGCCTCCAGGAAAATAAAGTGGTGAAAAATGAAGTAAAGTGTTGAGAAATCAGACACCAATAAATACAGGCCAAACTTTCCAACAGAACTCTTCAATAAAGATAAAATTTGAAGATCATGAAGATGCTTATCATATGTGTGGAACACAGTCGACACTCAATAAACATTATATACAATTATATACCGTTATTGCTATTATTGTGATTACTATTTTAATTGCCCTGAAAAGGGGGATATAGTCAAAGACTTAAGAGTTTTATGTTGATGGAGTATTCTCTATTAGGTACTGCTGGGCCTTCTTGTGTTTCCTATAATTAGCTATTAATATTTTTTTCAGTTGCTCAGTATACTCTAAGCATGCCAACTGCTTTACAAGAATTTATTTCATTTGAATCTCGCATCAACATGAGACAGACACTACAATTTTATACATCTTGCAGACAAAGAAGCTGAAGTTCAGAAAATTTAACAGACTTGGCAAATATCATACATCTATTAAGTGGCTAAAACAGACTGAAATCGCTATTTGTCTGACTGCAAAACTGTGCTTTTAGCCAATATGATCTACTGCTTTCCTACAATGTGAGAATATGAAGCATCTAAGTAATCTCCCAGTAATTCCAACATCAAAATTAGAATCTGAGGGTGCCTGGGTGGCTCAGTGGGTTAAAGCCTCTGCCTTCGGCTCAGGTCATGATCTCAGGGTTCTGGGATCAAGCCCCACATCGGGCTCTCTGCTCAGTGGGGAGCCTGCCTCTTCCTCTCTCTGCCTGCCTCTCTACCTACTTGTGATCTCTGTCTGTCAAATAAATAAATAAAATCTTTAAAAAAAATTAGAATCTGATTAGTCTTAGATCAGTCATCTATACGGTCCTCAGTATGTTCCATTTTAAATTCTCTTTCCAGCATTTTCTTATGTATAAATAAAAAAGGAAAAGAAAGTAAATCTTGTGAAAATGACCTTCGCTTTTACTTCCCAAAAAAGTTTTTCATGACAAAATGTTCTAGTGTTCTTCCAGGAAAAGAAATCCTTTACAATTGAAAGATTTTAATTAAAACCAGAAAGCCTTCATGTGACCCAAAGCAGCCAAATGAATGGAGATATTAAGAAATTGGGAAATAAGACAAGTTCTTCCTAAGCAGAGTTAATAGGGCATCTCATCTTGGCATAAGAGAAGTATTGTGCTCTTGGATACATTTGTGTGTAGTCCTTGACATTTGAAAAACCACTTCAAAACAAATTACACATTCAAATACCATTCAGACCATAATCATTCAATCAGAAGGACCCCACACTCATTTCTAGAGACAGAAATCTTTTGTAATCTTTTCTGTGACTTCCTCATGGATGATATAATGGCTACACTCAATAGCTTCTTTTTATACATGTTTTCTTCATACTGTCTATAATTGCTTCTTGTTTCACTGGTATGCATGTTATGAACCATGTAGACACAGTATCTATCAATAACTTTGAATTTGGTGTGATCCTGCATTATGTTCTTTAGTTCCCACATTTTTAGTAGAACTACTTTTCTAGAGTGTCTTTATTGATGATGACTTAATAGTTTTATATAGAGAGAAGTTAACATTTTACCCCCTTTTGACCCAGAAATTACCTTTGATATTAATAAACCTCTTAGCCAGCCTTACTACGCATTCCACTTAGTGCCAGAGTGTATCTTAGCTCTTTACTTTTCCCCATCTCTTTTTACCCTCTTCATATGACAGAGTGTTCGTATAGCTCTTTTCTATACTTTGTCTGCTCCCTGAATCTGTCCTTTTGCCATCAAGTTGTTGTTTTTTTTTTCCCCAGTGTAGACAATCTTTATAAGCAGGTTTTGAGAGTACAAAATAGTAACAAATCTAAAAGAATGGAAAAGGAAGCAGGGCATGACACCTCCTCCCAAGTGAAGTCCTGTAACGAAGCCACTCTAGTCAAGGAGAATTCAGCTTGACTGTGGACACTTTGGTACCAGAGCTCTCCAAAGACCAAGCTTCCAGGCAAAAGGGTTCTTTACAATGCAGGGGAAGGGAGCAACACCTGGAAGAGGCAAGGAATGTATCCTACCCCAGGCCATTTGACTCCTGCCCACCATATACCTCAACAGCTCCAGGTAGGGATGTTAGGAGACTGTGCTAAACCTCTTCCTCCCCAGCAGAGAAAGAAGTCTGAGATTGAATATAGGAAAGCTACTTGTGGTTGCTTTCCTGGGTCCTCTACATTTAGTACACTTATGGCACAATTTTGATTTTTTAAAGATAATTTCTACAACTTCTTTAATGTTACTGCTGTCAATACTTTTAGATTCATAGACTGAATCTTTTGCTATAAAGCTAAAAATCTGAAAATAAACTCAAAAGCCACATTAAGTAATTGAAAATTAGAGTAAAACTTTATTAAGTTTTATTATCACGGATTTAGTTATTCCATGGATAAAAGAATTCTTTATATCAAGATGTATAGTGCATTTCCCCTTGAAAGACATAGAAAGCCAGTGAGTGCATTTGTTTGCTCTTTTTACAACTTCAGTACTGTACTTTTAATCTATGCTTTTAGTACGTCATGATTTCTAAATTATGGAAGACAGTATCACTTTTGAGTTGAATACTGAAATTTTCCAGTTAATTCTGATGAACTCTCAGAAGCAAGTTTGAATTAATAAACTAAACCTGCATTCAGAGAAGTCAAGTTTGAAAAATAATATATCCATCATTTATCAGCAGTAGTAATATATATTTTGGAACAAAAATTTATCTGTCTTAAAGAAATATTTAAAGCTCTTGGTCACTCTTGCCATGGTGTGCTGAAGAAATAATGTTATGTAGCAAAAGTGAGCCCACTTATCAAGATCACTGTTAATATTTTTACCATGTACAACACACAGTACTGAGCACCATGTAGAAAGCAATATACTCCAAGATCTTGAGGAAATAGCTCAAATTCTTTGATTCTATGAAGCATTAAGAAAAATTCATACCTCAACTGCTTTGTCTCCTTCTTGAAGTTCTTTTGAAGTCTGCTGAAATTTTGGCTCAATCTTCTTAGCTTTTTCAGCAGCTTTCTGCTTTTCTTCTTCATAGGACATAGCAAGTATGCCCAAGAACAAACTTGCTATGTAAAATGCAAACCAAAAGCTTATCACAACAAAAAATATCATGTAGACCTTCCCAGAAGCATAAAGGATCTAAGGAGAGTTGGAAAATAAGACAAAAGAGGAAAATGTTATTTATCTTCCTATAACCTCCTATTTTAAAATGAAAAAATCACATTTTATTAATGAAAATAATTTAGTTGTATGTGGAATGTAATCACAGGACAGTTTTACTGGCTCTAATTGGAGAAATAAGAGAAAGGCTTTTAAATTTTAGATATATATAAGGTACAAAATGCATAGTACAACATCAAAGAATTTAGTGATTGAATTAAATTAGGGTGAGCATCTGGCTTTTAGGTCTTCACTAATAAAGAAACGTATTGGAAGGAAAGAATTGTCATTTCTCAATTAAGAAAGCTGGACAGTCTAAAGTAAAGACTATTTCCTTTACAGTAGAATCTTTAAATATATGAAGCTTAATAAAAGTCAGAGAATGAAGGTTTAGAGATTAGTTTCATCTTATCAATACTCTATGAAAACATCATAACAAGGTACAAGCTTAGATCTACTCAAAGAGGTGGGAAACAAAAATCTTTCTATATCAGAATATCTGCTTTGGTGAAGAACATTTAGACAAATCACATGGGAAGGTCATATAATTCACTTATTGAAGTCATTTATGGATAGAATAAAACAAAGATTTTAGATTTCAAAACTGAGCATTGACTAGCTTTTACTTCAAAATAATTACCTAAGATAGATGAGAGAATTTAAAATTTAAAAAATTATAAGTAATTGATACAGTTCACTATGTAAGTAATACAGGCCACTGATTTATTATTGTTGACTTTAAGTATATAAACAAAATCCAAAAAAAAACCAGATGAGGTTAGTGTTAATTTTAAGCATCCTCTTGAATCAATAGATAAGTATTATTTACAGAAAATATTATATTGATACAATAAAGTTTAAAAAGTTCTACAGATTAATAAGTTCTAACATTCAATCAAAAATAATTTATTAACCTATAGTATATTTATAATTAAAAGCATTTTTAATAAACCTTATTTCTTAGAAGAGTCACCTATTTAGGATTTGGTTAAATAGTTTTCCCACTGAACTAGCTATCATCTACAGTAGTAGAGTCAAGAGTTAGTAATAGACACCAAGAGAAACACTGCAGGCCATGCACATAATAAATACATTGCTTATTGTACCATTAATTCTGTGTAGCACATTTATGTGGTATTTACTATTTCCAATATGTAGAAGAAAGACGAAAATTAGGCAAAATGACATGTCAAAACTCTCACAGCTTTGGAGAAAGGCCTGAATCCAAAACTTTTGCTCTTTCCAGTATATGAAACCGGCTGGAGGATAAAAGTATACACTTTTATTATGATGGAAAAGTATACACATTCTAGTTCTAGTATATTTTAGTTTGGAATTTGGGTAATTATGGCACCCAAAGCCTACGATTGTTACGAAAAGCAAATGAAATAGTGCACGTGAAGATGCATTTAGCCTATGGCAAATATGCAATAAAGGTTAACTATTGTTAGAAATAACATTTTGTTTATGTGCATTAGGACTGACATTTTGTTTTGTTCATTTCTGTACCCTGGGTTTATCAAAGAGTGCTTGGATCAAATAAATATTTGGTGAATGAATAGAGAATTGTATTCTCTAAAACATAAAGTACACTCTTTGGGAATAATTGCTGAATTTCCCTAGCCATGGTCAGTTCAGTGTGGGGCAATGCGGAGAGCACAAATCCAGTCCAAATCAAAGCAAACCATCTCTACACACTAGTCAATAACAAGAGTGCAATACTGATGAAAGTCCCATGTGGACTCCACCAGGGTACTCCCACACTGATGTTTCATTTCACTAGTAGTGGGAAAGGATTTCCTTTAAACCAATTCTAACAAGAAAATTAGCTAATGTACTTTGAGGGGTGTAACCAAAAAAACAGAAAACATTATATAAAGTGATATGATCTATAAATACTTATATTTTTGCTTATTAAAATTTCATTAAGCGTTTCTATGTGTTTGATGCTGAGGATAGAACAATTAAATTGAGATTAAAAAAACTCTTCTCAGGTAGCATAGCTACTAGTGGGAGAAACTACTGAACAAGCAATTAAAGTAACCACAATTAGGGAGGCCTGGGGGGCTCAGTCTGTTAGGCATCTGACACTTGATTTCAGCTCAGGTAATGATCTCAGGCTTGAGCCTCAAGGTTCAAGCCCCATGTGGGCCTCCATGCTGGGCACGGAACCTGCTTAGGATTCTCTCTCTCTCTCTGTCCTTCCCCTTGTCCTACCATGTACACGTGTGCATCCCCTTATTCTCTCTCTCTCTCAAAAATAAATAAACAAATAAAATAACCACAATTAGAGGAAATTGTACAGTTCCATGGTATTTTGGTGTAGGACTTGCCTAGCTGTGAAAGGAGAGTTTGGGGAAAAGCTCAAGATTTCTTCTGGGTTTGAGGTATGAATTTGAGGTATGAGACTGAAGATAGAATGAAACTTGAATTTAGGCTGAAGGTACAACATCCACTGAAACAAGAAATTATGTGAAAAACTCACTTAGGAAACAGAAAGCCTCTTCTATACTCAAATAAAGCAGAATGTATATTGGAATATTGTTAGAAAATGCATCTGGAGAAGTATGCAGAAACCAGATCTTAAAGAGCACTATAGACCATCCATTTAGACTTTGAACTTCATCCCATGGGAATACAGAACCTCTGAAGGATTTTTAGAAGTAGGATAATGTGATAAGATGATTTTAGAAATAAGAAGCCCCTAGTGTTGTGGAAGAGGCACTGATACTTGTCAAAGTTTGGAAAATTACAATATAAATAAATATTCATGTTACAAAATCAGAAAATTATACTTTGTAATTTAAAAAAGTCATTTAAATATTTTCATGTATTTCTTTTATTAGAAGTATAATTGTACGGCCGGTCTGTTTACTTTACTTGACTTGTATTTAATAATATAACATGAACATTTGTGCTAAAAGTCCTATCATTATTAATGGCCTGTAGAGGTCATCACACACACAGATACACACACACACACCCCCCTCATAATTTATCTATCCAATCATAAAAAGTATGGAATGTATGTATATGTTTTTTAAAAAGAGAGTGTTCTCCTTCAACTATACATACTTTTGAAATTTAAAGTAATTTATTTTATCTAATATATTTTGATATTAACTATGCTGCTAAACTAACATTGTATATTTCACTGTGTTAGAATTTCTCTTAGAAAAATGAAGTCACCATTCTAGTGTGTATTATATCTTTCTGAGAAAATATGGCACATAAATCATCAGTTTTGAAGAGAGACTCTCAGAATTTGGATTTCAAGTCTCAGAACAGCAAGCCTTCTGTTATAATCAGAGCAGGATTAAATATTAAAGGGGAATGAGAAGCAATAGAAGAATTAAAGTGAAATACACATTGTAGACATTAAATAAAAAATTTCTTGGGCGCCTGGGTGGCTCAGTGGGTTAAAGCCTCTGCCTTCGGCTCAGGTCATGATCTCAGGGTCCTGGGATCGAGCCCCGCATCAGGCTCTCTGCTCAGCAGGGAGCCTGCTTCCTCCTCTCTCTCTCCCTGCTTCCTCCTCTCTCTCTCCCTGCTTCTCTGTGTACTTGTGATCTCTCTGTCAAACAAATAAAATCTTAAAAAAAATAAAATAAGTAAAAAAAAATTCTTAATACATGTTAATCTCACAGGTTCAAATTTTTTTTAAGATTTTATTTATTTATTTGTCAGAGAGAGAGAGAGAGAGAGAGTGTGAGAGCTCAGGCAGACAGAGTGGTAGGCAGAGGCAGAGGAGGAAGCAGGCTCCCTGCTGAGCAAGGAGCCGGATGCAGGGCTCCATCCCAGGACGCTGGTATCATGACCTGAGCCGAAGGCAGCTTAACCAACTGAGCCACCCAGGTGTCCCAGGTTCAAATTTTTTGACTAAAGAGTTAGTACTTACCAATGTTCTTTACTCAGTTAATATCAAATGTGTGATATCATAGAGCATGGCAGCGATCTCTAGAAGATACATGTGTTGTAACTTTGGAGAGGTTACCCAACCACTCTGATCTTAGTGTTTTCACATAAAAAGCAGATACTGATAGGTCTTGCAGGATTGTTTCAAAGATCAAATAAGATATACATAAAGGCACAGACTTGGGCACAGAGTTAGCATATAGTTTGACATTCAGTAATTCTGACTCTCTTTTCTTCTGTCCTCTAATTCTTCTCCCCATAGAAATTTAATAAGTTGTGGTACATCTGACCATTATTTTAGAAGGTAGGGGCATGGTACCATTTTTTGTGCCATGTAGATTCTTTTCTTACCTGATGATAAAGTGCTTCAGGGTAATCCTGCGTCATTAACCGAAACAGGGCAAGTAAGGCCCAGCCAAAAGTGTCAAAATTTGTGAAGCCATAATCGGGATTTGTGCCAGCTTTCACACACACATATCCTTCAGGACACTGACTAAAGAAGACAAAGAGAAGAGAAACTGCTTACTCTTAAGTGACTTTCAGATTACAGGCCAAATCATAAATACAGAATATCCACCCATGAATAATAAAGAGTTCTTTCTTCCACAGGGAACAGTCTAAACAAAACCCAGTGAAAAAGCTGCAGATGAGGTAGATTTTAAGTTAATACAAGTGAACAGTGTTAATTAATCTAAAAGCCTCACCAGTGGTTTTTGTCAAGCTTTGTTAAAGTTTTCTTTGCTACCAGCATCAAGGTGAAAGCATACATAATGGGAATAACTGTCATAAAACAAAGCTTCAGTCATTGAGGGTTTAATTTCCAAATGTCTCACCTTAAGGCCTTGGGTCCCATTATTTAAGGGTGAGAAAACACTTACACATTGATAACTTACAATTAGTATTTGCACAATGGTAGAAAGATCAGATTCAAGATTTATCTTATTTCCTTTCATGGAGTCTTCATACTTTATCTTCTGGGGGCTTGAATATTATGATTGGTTATTACAGTTGTGGCCACATAAATAATGTTTCCCTCTATCCACACCCTTGTGTAGTTTCATCCAATGTTATTCTGGCTTTGGCCATGTGACTTGTTTTGGACTTTTAATGGTTAACAAATGTGATGCAAAGAGAAGTTTAAAACATATTTGTGCTGGGCAGCATTGAGCAAGCAACAAAATGTCTAAATCACGTGAATATAAAAACTACATAATTCATGCTCCTCTACCCCCACATGACTTTTGTGAATCTGAGCGCTAGAGCCTAAGAAAGAGCTGACCCTACAGATGGGCACCACATTATTTCCAGCTGAGGGAAGTAACATAAGGAATTACAGGAAAGTGTTAGTACTGCTGAGAAGCACTGTATTTCTACTTTTTCTCTTCATTTGAAATTATATAACAGTAAGACTTGAGAGTGTTGTCATATCATTAAATAGTTATTTATAAGTACTATTTATAAGAGCAATAAACTTTTTATTAATGTAAATTTTGTCATAAAAGATATACAATCCATAAAATAAATGAAATAACAGCATATATTTCCTATTTCTTCTCTTCAAAGGCTTCTGGCCCAAGAAAAGATTATATCATCTCTCTTGATAATTCCCACTAGCTCTGGGGGACACAAAAAACAAAAAAATCAGATACTTATGTAAGTCCCAGCCTTGCCATTTACTCACTTCATGACCTTGAATAAATCATTTAAGTAGTCTGTTTATTGCTTTTTCCTGTAAAATCAA
Organism: Meles meles; assembly: GCF_922984935.1. Lineage (NCBI taxonomy): Eukaryota > Metazoa > Chordata > Mammalia > Carnivora > Mustelidae > Meles > Meles meles. The sequence continues at coordinate 63,789,751 of NC_060074.1, forward strand.
GGTAATAGTATTCCATGTTGTATATTTCTCAGCATGGTTTTAATGACAAAATGAGATAATGTAATCAAATGAGAAACATCAGCCAAAGCATTAATCATTCAGTAAATACTATGGATCTATGATACTGACTGATACCACATTAACACCACTTACCCAGCATCTGTTCTGTTGCCACAAAGGAGAGCATATCTTTCTCCTTCCAAATAATAAAAGTTTTCTGTTTCTGCAAAATAGGAAAGAAATTATATTCTGTTATCTAATTTTGAGTGAAGAGCATATCTGATACCATTTAGGGCTGCATAGAATATGAACATCTCTCTCTATACTGAAAAGGAAGGAACATATAGCCCACTCTTTCTTATCTACAAGATTGTCCTAACATGTGATGCACAGACCAAAAGTTGTCTGGCAATCTACCTACTACACTGCCCCAAAAGTAGCAAAACCCATCATAAAAAGAGGAGAATCACTTTCAAAACTAGAGTTCTGGGAAGCAAATATTAACCAGCCAGGTATGACCAGAACCCTGAAGGAAAAATTCCCAAGACCAAAGTGAAAGTTGAGACCTTTTCTTCCAGGGTTTGTTCCTAATGATCCTCCTTAACATGAGACCATATTTCTGTCTCTGCATTTAAATACCATTCTCTTCCCATGCTGAAGCTTGTTTTTCTATATTGAGCATGCAATGCCAGTTACTCACCCTGGTGCCATTTAATCTAACCATAATGCCAACTAATCTGAATCATAGCCCATAGAATTTATTCAGGTATCCTTATCTGCTGTCATTCAATATGTAAATTGTATATTTACAGATATGAACTATGAGGGTTGGGAACATACATGCTTAGAAGTATTGATTTTAGGTTCTGAACTCAACTGTTCTCAAATCACAGCTCCAACACGTGAGATCAGTCCTGAATGTATGTGTGTATATATAAAATTATATACATATACATATGTACACACACAAAACTGAATTACTACAATGCCAAACGATGTCACTTTAACTTTACCTAAAATAATGTTAGAAGTTTTTTTTTTAAGATTTTATTTATTTATTTGACAGACAGAGATCACAAGTAGGCAGAGAGGCAGGCAGAGAGAGAGGGAGAAGCAGACTCTCCATGGAGCAGAGAGCCCCATGTGGGGCTTGATCCCAGGACTCCGGGATCATGACCTGAGCAGAAGGCAGAGGCTTTAACCCACTGAACCACCCAGGTACGCCTAAAAGAAGTTTTAAATCATAGTTAGGAACCACTGGTCAAGCCTTTTAAATGGCAGTCAAAATCCAAATGAAATTCAACATTAGTGGTTGAGGGCTGTCCCAAATATTGTTCTAAAATACAAGGACTTTGACATGGCAATTAGGTTAAATAACATTTTATAATATTTTCAGCAAGTCCTAACATGTTTTTAGAGGAAATGGAATGACTAGAACTGGACAAATTTTAAAGCTGTAAACTTCAAAAAGTGATTTATTTATAATATAACTTACACTTTAACTAAGATGAAAAGAACCTGGATTTTTTTTTCTAGCAATAACTATTCATATTCACTATATTGAAGTACCTCATTATTGTGAAGTAGTAAAAATTGTTTATTTTTATATAATTTGTATATTTTTTGTTATAACTAAAGAAACCAAAGAGTATTTCAATTGGAATCTAAGATTTGACATCCGTTTTCCTGTTGCCCTCACCACTAGAATGAAGACCATGAGATAGGGACGCCTGGGTCGAGTCCCACATCGGGCTCCATGCTCAGCCTGCTTCTTTCTCTGTCTCTGCCTGCCACTCTGTCTGCCTGTGCTTGCTCTCGCGCGCTCTCTCTCTCTGACAAATAAATAAATAAAATCTTAAAAAAAAAAAAAAAAGACCATGAGATAGACACACATAATAAGGAAACATTTCACATACTCATATACTAATAATTTTGTATTACTTGCAGCATAAAGATATTATGGGGTAAAATAAGGAGTAAAATTCATTAAGATTTGTTTTGGAACTTATTATATCCAAATACAAATACAATTAATGTAGGAGACTACATAAGACTTACCAACAATTTACTTTTATTAGTTTAAAAATATGCTTTTGTATTTTTCTAAACACTTTCAGAAAGACCTGATAATTTAATATGAGTGAAAAATCCAGTAAGAGTATAACCTGGTGGAGAAGGAATGGATTTGAAAGCCAGATTGAGATGGTTAGAATCCTAGTTTTATCACTGGGTTGTTACAATATACTGGAACATTCACTGAATTTCTCTGAACTTCCATTTTTTCTGTTTGTAAGCAGGGTCATTCACTTCTCTTCAGGGTTGCAGTGAAGATATGTGATCAGACATATGTGTTACTTATATATAGGAGCAAAGCAGTATTTATTCTGGCATTATTACTATTTGCCTGAAGTGTTTATTTTTTACCAAAAGATAACTCAAAACATTTAAAATGAGCAGCAGTAACTGAAATCCAACAATAGTGAGAATTTCTATAATGTAGTCTATTTTTTATTTACAGGGTCTTTTTAAAATTTCTAATGAGTAAACTTAAATTTATATTTTAAATAAACAACTTTATTGAAGAAAGGTAGTATTATGAGGATTTTATTTTGATAAAACTGCAAATAAGACTGGTCATATTTATTTTTAAAAGGATAAAATTTGCAAAACTTAATTTCAAACTTAGGTCTTCCTCACTGAACTGTCTGAAGATTGGAACTTTGAGTTGCAATTCTGATAAATGAAACTGATCCAAATCAGCACAGGTTTCCCCCCGCCATCCAAAAGTAGAACATTCCTAATGAAACCTTTTGTGAAGGGAAATGGCATAAAGCAAAGAATTACCACTAGATTATAGGGAAAAATTTGTGGGCATTCCCAGGCCCCAAACATAACCTCTCTTCAGCTTTTTTGAAACATAATGACACGTCTTGCTAACAGACACACAAAATAAATTGAAACAAAGCACAGGTTTTTCTCAATTCAAAGCTATGTTGGCTTGATGCTGGGAGACTGAGCAGGGTTCCGGGGGAAGGAGCTCTGGTGGTGCCATTCTCCCTGAGGGGATGCAGGCTACCTTTATAATGGCTTGCTGCAAAGCAAACCCTGAATGCCATTTTTACTTTTAGTCTTTTTTGTAAAAGCAAGAATCATCTTCAGATTTCCTTTGGTTACCGAAAACAAGTACTCATGTAGGTCTTTGGTGAACGCTAAGGGGCAACATAGGAACTTTCAAAAAGCATGCACTTGAGCATTAGTTAGAGCATTTGCAAGTTCGTTCTGAAGTTGAGTGTTCAACACTGCTGTGAAGTCCGCTCCATTGTAGAGAAAAATTTTACCTTTTTTTTTTTCCATTTTATTTATTTTTTCAGCGTAACAGTATTCATTCTTTTTGCACAACACCCAGTGCTCCATGCAAAATGTGCCCTCCCCATTACCCACCACCTGTTCCCCCAACCTCCCACCCCTGACCCTTCAAAACCCTCAGGTTGTTTTTTCAGAGTCCATAGTCTCTTATGGTTCGCCTCCCCTCCCCAATGTCCATAGCCCGCTCCCCCTCTCCCAATCCCACCTCCCCCCAGCAACCCCCAGTTTGTTTTGTGAGATTAAGAGTCATTTATGGTTTGTCTCCCTCCCAATCCCATCTTGTTTCATTTATTCTTCTCCTATCCCCCTACCCCCCCATGTTGCTTCTCCATGTCCTCATATCAGGGAGATCATATGATAGTTGTCTTTCTCCGATAAAATTTTACCTTTTTTGACATAGATGGCAAGTGATTCTTACCTCGCATATAATATGGATTTTCAGTTCTGTTGTTCAGGGCTGCAGTTTCGTTTTCTTGGGGCCATCGCAAACACTTATGCTTCAGGTTGCCCATGAAGAGCCCCATCCCAATTAGAGAAAATACAGTCAGAAAAAACAGAGTTAGGGAAATGACCCCAGTAAGTTTCTTCAAGCAGTGGATGAGGATCCCTGTGAAAGACTTCAGACCTAAAAAGAAAAAGGTTTGTTTTTGATAAAGTAAAATATCTTAGTAAAGCAGCTGTTAGCACAATTCCTCCATGGTAAATGCATACTCCACTGAAATCAACAGCTTGTGTTTCATAATCTAAATCATCCATTATCTACATCTAATAAGTAAAACGAATAAAAAATAAATAAAAATCTGAACTTTAAGGTTTCTATATTATTGCTAGCTTATTACACTTGTTAAAATAATCCAGGCACAAATTTTAAAGTTAATTATTTGTTTTTCTTTGCTATAAAGAACAAGACTTTTCTCTTGGTTACTGCTTTTCATACCAACCACCACCGTTTATAAGCATAAATATAGAGTTATAAATCAAAATAGGTTGCAAATGTTCTTGAAACAAGAAATAGTTTGAAATAGCAGTATTTTATACCATTCTTTCACTAACTTTCTAAGATTTCAATTTTTGGAGCTGATTAAACAAAACGTACAAATTTGAATTAAGAATGAGAATAACACACAATTGTGGTATCTGTAGACTGTATTTACATTAGAACATTTACTAACTGATAATTCAGCCTTAAATCTGTCTTTTTACTTCAGGAACTAATTTTTCTATTTATTAAATAAAACCTGCTCAAGAAATCCTCATGCACTGCTGGTGAGAATGCAAATTGGTGCAGCTACTGTAGAACACAGGATGGAGGTTGCTCAAAAAATTAAAAATAGAATTACCATAAAATGCAGTAATTACACTGCTGGGTATTTATCCAAAGAAAAGATGAATCCAAAAAGATATATGCACCCATATGTTAGTTGCAGCACTTTTTTACAACAGCCAATATATGGAAGCAACCTAAGTGTCCACTCACAGATGAATGAATAAAGAGATGTCATTTACATATGTAATAGGATATAATTCATACATAAAAAAGAACAAGGTTTTGCCATTTACAACAACATGGATGGATCTAGAGTATATTGTGCTAAGTGAAGTAAGTCAGACAGACAAAGACAAATGCCATATGATTTCATTTATATGTGGGATCTAAAAAGTAAACCAATGTACAAATAAAAAGATCATAAACGGAGTCGTAAATACGGAGAACAAACTGGTGGTTGCTAAAGCAGAGACATGGACAAAATGAGTGAAGAGGGGGTGCCCGGGTGGCTCAGTGGGTTAAGCCTCTGCCTTTGGCTCAGGTCATGATCCCAGGGTTCTGGGATCAAGCCCTGCATTGAGCCCTGCATTGGGCTCTCTGCTTGGCAGGGAGCCTGCTTCTCCCTCTCTCTCTGCCTACCTCTCTGCCTTCTTGTGATCTCTGTCAAATAAATAAATAAAATTGTTAAAAAACAAAACAAACAAACAAACAAAAAAAAAAGAGTGAAGGGCAGTGAGAGGTACAGACTTCCAGTATTGGAAAGAGTTAAGTCACGGGATGAAAGGTACAGCATGGGGGATAGTCAGTAGTATTGTAAGAGCATTGTGTTGGGAGGGAGACAAACCGTAAGTGACTCTTAATCTCACAAAACAAACTGAGGGTTGCTGGGGGGAGAGGGGGTTGGGAGAGGGGGAGGGGGGTTATGGACATTGGGGAGGGTATGTGCTATGGAGAGTGCTGTGAAGTGTGTAAACCTGGCGATTCACAGACTTCTACCCCTGGGGATAAAAATACATTATATGTTTATAAAAAAAAAAAATTAAAAAAAAGAGCATAATATATTGATAGTGGTAGTTACACTTGTGAGCATGGCAAAACAGACAGACAGGTAGAATCACCATATTGTATACCTAAAATTAATGTTACATTGGGTGTCAATGGCAATTCAATGTTTTTTAAAAGCTCAATTCTGGAAACATAAAAAAAAGAAACAAAAAACAAAAATAATGTAAGTGTACTTCATCAATAAAACTAGTATTAACCTTCCTTCTTCCCTCCCTTCCTTCTTTTCTCCCTTCCTTCCTTCTTCTCCTTTTCTCCTTGCTCTTCTTATTTGTTGGTCTTTTTATATGTAGGATCCTAATAACTGTTCAGCTTAACAGTGGATAAGAATGTACTAATGCTGTGATTTTATCAATATTACTATGCTTCTGTTTTAGTATCTTTAAAATGTGGCTAATAATACCTGCTTCATATATTATTGTGAGAACTGAAAATCTTTTTTTTTAAAGTTTTTAAGTGTGTGGGGTCCAAAGTCACAACCCTGAGATCAAGACCTGAGATGAGTCAAGAGGCAGATGCTTGAGTGACTGAGCCACCCAGGTGCCCTGAGAATCTATTTTTCAGTGATCTCCTCAGATGATTGGCTTTCTTGAGTATATGAAGATAAGGTTGAAATAAAGCTATTCCTGTGGTTAAAGAAATGTGATATCTAGATAAATATGCAATTTTAATTGCCATCATATGGAAATACTTGTTTATAGCTTATTTTGCCACTTGGAGTTATACTATTTATTTTATTTTCTTATATCCAAGTCTTTTTTTAAAGTATTACATTAAAAATAGAATTTCGGTATCATATTATATGTATCAATACATTTATGTTCAATTTGTTTTTAAGAGATGTTGAACCAATATATAAACTAAAGATATAAATACATAATCAAGACTTCACTAAAACTGGGATGTTTAAAAAACTTTGTTGCCAATTTATTAGAAGAAAAATGGGATCACTTTACTTTGTAATTTCTGTGATTACTATAATGAACTTTTTTTTTTTTAAGATTTTATTTATTTATTTGACAGACAGAGATCACAAGTAGGCAGAGAAGCAGGCAGAGAGAGAGGAGGGAATCAGGGATGCAGGGTTCAATCCAGGACCCTGAGATCATGACCTGAGACGAAGGCAGAGGCTTTAACCCAGGCCACCCAGGCGCCCCCATAATGAACTTTCAAAATATGTATATTTTATATGTACTTTTCATTTGGCAACTGTCATGAGTTCTTTGTATTTTTTTTAATTGAAGTATAATTAACACACAGTGTTATGTTTTAGTTCTCTGTAAATTTTTTTCTATTGAAAATTTTTTTCACAATGTTTTGCTAGAATTATTATTTTTAAATATTTATTTATTTATGTGAGAGAAGGAGAAAGTGTGTGTAAACTGCTGGGGAGGAGAAGAGAGACAGGGAGAGAATCTCAAGCAGACTCCCCACTGAGCTTGGAGCCAGATGCATGTGGGTCTCTATCTCACGTCCACGAGATCATGACCTGAGCTGATATCAAGAGTCGGATGCTTAACAGACTGAGCCACCCAGCTACCCCTGTTGGAATTATTTTAAGAACAACAATTCTTAAATAAAAACATATGCATGTTGGGGCGCCTGGGTGGCTCAGTGGGTTAAAGCTTCTGCCTCCGGCTCTGCCGGGAGCCTGCTTCCTCTTCTCTCTCTGCCTGCCTCTCTGCCTGCTTGTGATCTCTGTCTGCCAGATAGATAAATAAAATCTTTAAATATATATATATATATGCACGTGAAAATGTGATATATATATATATATAAACATATATATGTGATACACACACAACACACACATATATATAGACATCTATATATATATACATACATACACACATAACCAAGCTTCTTGCAGAGCTTTAATTTTAGGGGTAACATTTTGTTTGAAGGTTAAAAAAAGTCACCATCAAGTCTTACAAAATCAATTTATTAATAATTTTCATTTTTAACCATCATTTGCTGCTATCTACCATTCAAAGGTCTGAACAGTATGCCAATTTTGATTTTGATTTCCTAGTATAACTTTCCCATTCTTTTTATTTTTAAGCTTTCATTTTGCTTTAATTTAGGTATATCTTTTGTGGAGTTTGATTTACTTAAGATTTAATATTAAAGTTATACATCTTTTTTTTAAGTTATACATCTTGACAGAAAAATTTAATCCAATTGTATTTATTTTCATAAATTGCCTTAACTTTTGGGTATGACTTTACCATTTTGTTTTTTGATTTATATAGTCCCCTTACATGTCTTATATTTTAAAAATAAACTTTACTTTTTCTCCTTTTTCCTCTAGTATTTAAGGTAAAATATATTTTGAGAATCTGTATCAAACTTAAGTTCTTATTGGAACAAACTTGTACTCTCTACAGCAAAAGTACAACTGTATGTACTATAATTTCACCATGTAAGATAAGGAAATAACCATATTTACTTTCTCACATCTCTATTCCCCCTTCTCAGTTTTTGTTAATATAATTTAGTACTTCTGACCAAGTTAAGGGTTCAATTTGTGTATTTTCCATTATATATTATTTTTCATGATTTACAGGAAAGGTAACATTCAAATCCTTACAATGGCTTGTCAGGAAACATAAATTCATGCAAAAGGGGAGCAGAGGGGACCTGGATGAATATGCTTGATTTAAAGGAGTAGCTGTTCCTCAACTACAGCTGGTAGTTGTCATGCAAGAATGCTGGTGGTTAGATGTGAGAATTCATCCAAATTAATTTAGATTTTAAAGTTAAAAATCACTAGTTTTTTTTTTAATATGTAAATATTTTTATTAAAATCCAGAAAATATTACTGAATGTCATAAAAAAAATACTATGTTCTTAAGTAAGAAAACTCACTATATAAAGATGTCATTGTCCCCCCTGAGACAATCAATAAATTTAATGCAATGCCAGTTGAAGTCCCAAAAGAGTTTTGTAATGCAAGCAATGAATTCCAGTGCTTACCTGGAGTAGGAAATATATGAGACAATTTTGGAAAAAGAAGATACATGTATTTCCGCTCTCCCCTGGCCAGTTATTAAGACATAACATTTACAGACTCCAAAACAGTAAGTATCAGTAAGTGCAGGAAAATATGAATGAATCAAGGAGACAGTTTGTAGATTCTACAAGGGGACCCATCCACACACTGGAATTTAAAATATCATCAAAATGGCATTTCAAACCAGCGGGAAAAGGAAAAACACTCAAAACAAAGAGTTAGAGCCACTGGATTCCGTATAGAAACATACATTTTAAAAAAAAAGAAACATACATTTAAACGCTTATGTATGATGTATATAAAAACAAAGTCCAGATGAGTTAAAAAGGAAATTAATAAAAACAAATACAACAGTTTGAAATATTACAAGATGATGTAAAGATTTTTTCATAACCTTGGAAATAGTTGCATATGAACAGTTAGTCCTTTCCATATATTTTAACAACAAATCCATCAAAAACAGATACAGAGCAGGCAATTCCCAGAAGAAATACAAGATGCTACTACCTACATAAAGACATTCAGCCTCATTAGCAGTCAGGGACATGTGAATTAAAACAAATACTGGTGTGTTTTTTATTCATATTAAATTGAAAAAGATCGATAATTTCAACGCTGGTGATGCAATTGCACTATTGGGTATTTACCCTAAAGATACAAACATAGTGATCCGAAGGGGCACGTGTACCCGAATGTTTATAGCAGCAATGTCTACAATAGCCAGACTATGGAAAGAACCTAGATGTCCATCAACAGATGAATGGATCAAGAAGATGTGGTATATATACACAATGGAATACTATGCAGCCATCAAAAGAAATGAAATCTTGCCATTTGCGACGACGTGGATGGAACTAGAGCGTATCATGCTTAGTGAAATAAGTCAATCGGAGAAAGACAACTATCATATGATCTCCCTGATATGAGGACATGGAGAAGCAACATGGGGGGGTAGGGGGATAGGAGAAGAATAAATGAAACAAGATGGGATTGGGAGGGAGATAAACCATAAATGACTCTTAATCTCACAAAACTAGTTTTTTTTTTAAGATTTTATTCATTTATTTGACAGAGAGAGAGATCACAAGTAGGCAAAGAGGCAGGCAGAGAGAAAGGGGGAAGCAGGCTCCCCACTGAGCAGAGAGCCCAATGCGGGGCTTGATCCCAGGACCCTGAGATCATGACCTGAGCTGAAGGTAGAGGCTTAACCCACTGAGCCACCCAGGTGCCCCCCAAATCACTAGTTTTTAAAAACAATTTTGGTATCTATTTCAAAGTTTTCTGAAACACAATATATGTTTCTAGTTTATAAATGTCTGTTATTAATTTGGGTTTGTAATATTTGCATTCTGTTTTACATACTAACAGTAATTTGGAATTCATTCTGTGTTGAAATGATTTGAGAGTTCACTGTGATTAGTTCTAATATAAAATCCATTGCTGAGTATTTTGTTTTCATACCAGTTGTTCAGGAAAGATACATATATAAAATTTCAGAATTCTTACTTGGCTGTGAATATGTTCCTATCAGCTTCACATACGGATGGCAGACAGGTATAGAACACTCGTGTCATAATCTTCCTGCCTACACCTTGTCCAAACTCAAATTCCACTGCCTATTCATCTTCAATATTATCAAGAGGTCTAAAAAGAACCTTTTCATAGGTAATTTTTCATTGCTTTTTAATATTTTATTTATTTATTTGTCAGAGAGAGAGAGAGAGAGAGCGCGTGCACAGGCAGACAGAGTGGCAGAGGGAGAAGCAGGCTCCCTGCGGAGGAAGGAGCCTGATGTGGGACTCGATCCCAGGACGCTGGGATCATGACCTGAGCCGAAGGCAGCTGCTTAACCAACTTAGCCACCCACCCTTATTTTTTAAAACTTAAATTTTTAAAATGTTAAAATGTATCTAATTATATCTTCTAGATTTTTTGTCTACTATAAAATGAACCTTTTCCATTTGTGACAAAAATCTCAAGTTAAAATTTTTTAAAAATTTTCTAGTATATTTTTGAATGATTTATCTTTTACATTTATTCTGGTCTCTTTTTTCGGGTCACCAACTATCCATAAGGTGGAACTTAGTTTTCTCTTTTTTGTTACCCCATCCATTTTTGTTCTATTGTATTAATACAGAATTTCTCTGGTTTTTCTTTACACAACTGGTTTTATTTTACTATGCTGTAATACTAAAGAGATAGTACCATATTTTAATGCACCTATTACCATAAAATACTCACCAAAGATATTATAAATTTTTAAAAGATTTATTTATTTATTTCTATTTTAGAAAGAGAAAGAGAGAGAGCAGCAGGGGGAGGAGCAGAGGGAAAGAGAAAGAAGCTCAAATAGACTCCCCGCAGAGAACGGAGCTCATGATCCTCAGATCACAACCTGAGCTAAAACCAAGAGTCAGATGCTTAACTGACCGCATCACACAGTTGTCCTGGGTATTATCACTTTTTTGCCTAAAGGCGCTTTTCTCTATTTTATTGTATCATTTTCATCTTTTGCTTGAGTCCAGGTTATCTTCACAAAAGGAGCACCTGGGTGGCTCAATCAGTTAAGCATGGACTCTGGGTTTCTGCTCAGGTCAAGATCTCACGGTCATGATCTCAGTGTTGTGGGATGAAGCCCCATGTGGAGCTCAGTGCAGTCTGCATGAGATTCTTACCCACTTTGATCCTCCCCCAACTTGTGCCTTCTCATAAATAAATAAGTAAATAAGTAAATAAATAAGTAAATAAAATCTTGAAGGCACTACAAAAAGGAATACTTCTTATGCTTGCTCCTATTCCTTAGGACATATTTTTTTAAAGAAAAAAAGAGGGTTATTTTTATTTTCTTAAATAGTATGTTTCCCTTTTGGTAGTGCAAAATACTTTCATATGCTCTATATTGCTGGTATCTCTGTTGATTACTTTCTCCCTTGGAAAAAGAGAAATTTCTACCAGCCTGTGTGTTTCTAAGTCTACTAAGATAAGTTGTTCTTGTATTAATTTGGATTCACCTGATTTCTTCTAAGATGAAGACAGAGGTGATGCAATTTTATGTTCTAGTAATTTGTGGAGAGTAGTCAGGGAGGCAGAACTGTGGGAATTCCTATCACAGCAACTCCCACTTGCCACTTTCTTCACTGGGTTTGGTGAAGCTGCCATGTATGGACCATTTTTGTTAAACAGCTCTATCGAACTATAATTCATAAATCATACAATTCACACATTTAATGTGTACAGTTCAGTGTTTTAATATATCCACAGGGCTATGTATCATCCATCACCACACTCTCTAATCTTTTTATTGTTTTGCCCAATCTAGACTCCAAGTGTATAGCATGCATATATCTGGCCTTCTTCATGGTGTTCCAATGGACAAAAATCATCTGTAGGTCTCATTTTTGGTATTATCACATTTGCCTCTGGGTTTATTGGCCCACCTATTTCATACTTCTGACTCAGCAGCCAAAACACTAATGGAGTTGTTTCATACTGGATTGTTTTTATTCATTCTTAATACAAATTAAAAGCTGTTGATGGGCTTCTCTAGGATATCTTCAGGAACGGGAGCTGTAATTAGCATCTTCCATCAATGTGTTCACAGCTCTACCTTATTTAGCAAAACCTCCTTTAACTCTGTGGCATGTGAATGCAACCTATCCAAGCACTCAGAGCGAAATGGAATTTATCTTATTTTATATTACTTTGTTCATTTCAACTGGTTTTTAGATGCAGTGAGGAAAAGAGGCATATTAGGTACCTGTATAGATAGCTATCTCTCTCAGAAGTCTAAGGAAAATTTTGTAAGTTCATATTTAAGAAGCAAGGATAAATAAGAAAAAATAGAAAATAATATATTTTGGTTAATTTCTTTATTTTATCATTAAGAATTGAATCCATCTCGAATAAATAACAGTTGAATGTGATTTTTTTTTTTTTTTGGCTTTCCTGGAGTGACTGAAATAAACTTATAGATCAGATAATTCACTGACTCCAAAGATGAAACACTGTTCAATTTAGTATTTCTCCAAGCAGTTACAGGTGAGTTCAAAAGAATACAGGGTAGAACATAAATCAAAATGAAGTCAAGAACGAAATGCTTTTTCTTACCTTGGTTTAGGGGAATAATTTTCAAAATTCTCAAATTTCTTGAAACACTAAGTATTACAGTATTTGAGTTGAGAAGTAAGTATCTTGCTATGTGCCTGTGGGATTAAATTAGAATTGTTAGAAGTCATACTAAGTCTATGCTGCTTATCACTGACTTTTTATACTATTCAAAACTTATTTTTAAAACCACGTATCCAAATGTTTCCCTTGTTCTCATTGTTCCATTTCACAAATAGTTGCTTTATTGATTGGAAGACAAAGATAGCTACAGTGCAAGGTAGCTAGGTAAATACTAACCTACAAACAAATTATGACTGTTTATAAAAGCTTGGCACTGTGATTAGTCATCATGCTATACCAAATACCCTATATTATATTCATAAATATTTTGTTATCTAATCAGTGAATAGGTAGTTAAAAATTGGAAAAATGCATAGTTTTTTAAGCAATGAGATTAAGTACTAAAGTTTCTGCTGATGATCATGATGAAGATGATCATGATGGTATTGACGATGGTGAAGATAGCAGAAGGCAGGGAGTAGAGTGGTTAAGGGCACAGACTGTAGCCAGAATGCTTATCTACAAATCCAGGCTCCCAAGTTACTAGCTGTGTGACATGGAAAAATTACTGATTCCTTCTTGCTTCAGTTTCTTCAAATTAAAGTGGGGATAATGATTCCTAATGCTGAGGCTTTTGTGGGGATTAAACAACTCATGCATGTAAAGAGCATAGCTTAGCACCTGACACATGGGGTTACGTGATAACTGTGTTAGCTAAGTACTAGCTACCAGCAAAGGTAACAGCATGATAATGGTAGTAATCAAAGTAGTAGAGATAATAATTTCAATGATATTAGCTACTATTTTTTATTGCTTACAACATGGCAGACACTGCTCATGTGCTTTATGAAGATTATTTGTTGTTTTAAAAAATCAACCCCAGGGGCGCCTGGGTGGCTCAGTGGGTTAAAGCCTCTGCCTTCAGCTCAGGGCATGATCCCAGGGTCCCGGGATGGAGCCCTGCATCCGGCTCTCTGCTCAGCAGGGAGCCTGCTTCCTCCTCTCTTTCTGCCTGCCTCTCTGCCTACTTGTGATCTCTCTGTCTCTGTCAAAAAAAAAAAAAAAAAATTCTTAAAAAAAAAATCAACCCCAAACCTAAAAATGGAATATCATTGTAAATTATATTTAACAGGAGTTTGCTGCCAATGATCATTTCCTTAGCCATAAAACAGAGTACACCAAAAGAAACATTGAAAAAATACTTATGTAAATCATTAGAATTTAATGTAACATTCTCGAAAATGTGTGTCTGTGTGTGCATGAGTGTGTGTGTAAGATATTCTGTTATCTAGTGTTTACTGGTCTTAAATAATGTAGCTAAACAAAATGTAGGTTGGAGATAAAATCAAACATGTTCAGATCTTCTTGTAAGTCTCCAAGAGACTTTCTTAGCACTGAAAATAATCACTTAAAATGCTAAAATTCAACCTCTACTGTTTTGCCTCAGGTAGAAAACAGATAATATCCAATTCCTTTCATTTTTATTGCACATTCTGAGGGCTAGTTCAGTTGGAGCTGCCTGAGAGCCATTATGGCTATGATTATGAAATATTCTTTATTTGCAGACTTTTTACAAGGAGAAAACTTTGCAAATGTTGATGTTTCTTTATGAAAAGCTTACTTAACAAGGTTTTAAGATGTTTGCAATTTGAAGAAATACTCACTCAAACAAAGTTACACTGAAATCGAGCCAGTTCCATGGATCACCAAAGAAATAAAAAGGTTCTGCCCAGATGCCTCTTGCAATGAGTTTTACAAGTATTTCAAATGTGTAAATTCCAAGCAAAATATTCCTGCAGAAAATTTTTCATGTAAATGTTAAAATTGAGAACAATGCATTGCCAAATCTGAAATAATATGTCTATGGTTACTATTTGGCAGCCAATTAGTCAACCAACCAATCCACCACCAACTAGAAAAAAAAAAAAAAATCTATGCTCCTTGAACCACAAGGTAGGGCTTTTAAGGTGGGCTATGTCTTACAGCATTAACCATAAAATTTAACTATCAGCTTTTTATTCAACAAGCCCTAGCTAGAGTCATTGTCTTTACATATATTTTGGTAAATAATGAAAATATAAAATATCAAATTTACTCTGCATTGGAAATCACCAATAATTTACTGAATTATAAAAGTATGAAAGAACTAATTTTAATATGTGTATATATAAGAATTTTTATAACGAATCAGTTTTATATTCACCTTCCAAAATTAACTAGTTTTAAGAATGAATTAAAGCCTAAGAGGTAGCATCAAGAAAGGCTTCTTCTTGGGGAGGCTCGGTGGTGGCTCAATTGGTTAAGCATCTGCCTTTGGCTCAGGTCATTTTCCTAGGATCCTGGGATGGAGCCCCACGTCTGGCTGCTCAGTGGGAGAGTCTACTCCCCTTTCTTCTGCCACTAACCACCGCTCATGCTCACTCTCTCTCTCAAATACATAAATAAAATTAAAAAAAAAAAAGGCTTCTTCTCTAGAAATTTTAATGGGCCTTTCCACCATTTTGGTCTAATATCCAAACTATTCGCATCCCTCTAGAAAGAAAGGAGAAATAGAACAGAAAGAAAGCAATAGAAATAAATTTCTTAGAATGGAAAAGAATAAATGTTTTTTGAGTTTAAAACAAATCCTGTGTGGAATTGCAATACTAAAGAAAATCTGAGGCACTGAAATAATATATTAATCATTACTAGTTAACTTTATACTAAAACCTCATATAGACACAAACATTTAGCTAAATATCAAACTTTTATATTATGTTGACATAATATAAGGAAATAGCAGCATTTAAAGTCCAACTAAGAATAAATGAAAAGGCAGAAAAACATTAAAATTTATCAACTGATATATATGTGATTTATTTTTACTTGGAAAATCCATAAACTGTGTTATATGTATAATATTATATTATGAAGAACGAGTTTTTATTGCAAGGAATATTATATATTAAATATAAATAATAAATTGTAAAATGTTAAATATGTAGTATATAATGTACTATAATGCAACATGTTAAATATAATATAAAATCACATGTGAAATAATGTATAATAAAATTATATGACTTACTGTATTGTTGGTCCCCATTTTGGCATCTCAGTCATGGACATAAATATGCAGTCAATCAGGACGCTAATTAAAATGAATAGTTGGAAAAGGGTAAGTTACAGTCAAGGAATAACAGATAAAATAATATTGGAAATATGTGTCTTTAACATGTTTATATATATATACATGAGATAAAATAGCTCTTTAAATATCAAAAAGAATACTATTCATATTGAAAAACAAGGAGGATTAAGATTTGTTAATATTTACTACTATTGAATGTACTAAAAAATAAATTATAAATGTATTTTCAAATATGGAACACTTGGTACAGTTGTAATCCAGATTCCAATATGACCTAAAATGAGATATAATTCAAAAGAGAAAAACACTGCAGCAATATTTGAATAGAATAGTCACATTTGATACTAGTACAGTCTAAGGACAATAGAAAAGGATATGGATGCACCAGAATCTTAATAGTTGTTCTTCTAGCTGAATTGAAAGGAGAAAGTGTACACCACGTGGCATTGAATCTGAAGATTGTTCTACTTTTATTTAATACCATGAAAGTCTATAAAATGAAAAAAAATCAAGTAAAATTACAACTAGGAACTATAAACCCATCCATTATGCAAATTATTGCCAATGATCATTTCAACTGAATTTTAGCAGTTACACTTTTCTTATATTTTGATATTGTTTTACAGACTAAATCAAGTAGAAAGAGTTCTTCTTTTAAACATTTTCATTGATATTGAGGATTATATAACTTTTTTTTTTGCAATATTCTGCCTAACAAAGCCATTTGCCACACTCCAATCCTCAAGTCTTCCTGCAGAACAAATGTAATAGAAGAAATCTATATCCTAATGGCTCATGAAGATGCATTTAAAGAAACCCAAATTTAGTGAATATAAAAAAAGTTACTTTTATTTCAAAGCAAAAAATGTGTGTGATTACAACAGCAAAAATGACCCCATTCACTAAGATATTTTACTAATCACTAGTAATTATCTATGGTATAAAACCCCATTTATATGTTATCATTGACATAAACATTCCTAAAAGAGAAAAGTTACATCGTAAAACTAATATATTGGGATACAGAAGCATTAAATACAAAACTAATGAAAGATCAGAAATATCCTAAAAATGACTTATACATGTACATGTGTGCATAAGTATATGTGTGTATCTATAATATAATATAGAAATTAAAAAGCGTCAGGGCACCTGGGTGGCTCAGTGGGTTAAACCTCTGCCTTCAGCTCAGGTCATGATCTCAGTGTACTGGGATCGAGCCCAGCATCAGAGCATCAGCCCTGCTGAGCAGAGAGCCTGCTTCTCCCCTCTCTGTGCCTGCCTCTCTGCCTAGTTGCGATCCCTCTATCTCTCTCAAATAAATAAAAAAAATCTTTAAAAAGAAAAGAAATTAAAATGTATCTACCTATGTATGTATGTGCATATACATCATATATACACTTTTACCATATATACATATCCATTTGGAAAATTCATTTATGATGGTGTGAGTAAAAATACATTATACATGATATTATGCCCATTATAATATAACATTGTATAACATATAGTATACAATGTAATATGATACAATACAGTATACTAAATGATATATGTATAAGTATAATCTATTATATACTTAAGTATTATATTGTATATGATATATAATTATATATTAGAGGTATCTATGGTGACTGTATATTGGCATTTATATTTTTGTCTATATATATAAATATATTAGTGAAGACAATTATATATCCATTGATAATTTATGAAAACATGTTCTAAATGGAAACCAAATGTGTTATAATTCTCACTAAAACACTTTTCTAATATATAGTCTGTGGACATTTTGGCATGTATTTTAGTTATTTTCCCTCTTTCCATTTCAAATACAAAAACAAAATAAAAGGGTTCCCCAAAATCTAATTATTTAAAATGTGCTTTCTGTTTTCCCAGAATAATATCAATCTTCTTACAGGAGGTAATATATGTGTGGGGCACCAGTGTGGTGCAGTTGGTTAAGCATCTGACTCTTGATTTTGGTTCAGGTCCTGATCTCAGGGTTGGGAGATCAAGCCCAGGGTCAGGCTCTGCACTCAGAATGGAGTCTGCTTAAGACTCTCTCTACTCCTCCTCTCCCCCCACGCTCTTTCACTCTCCCTCGCTCTCTGAAATAAAAAAATAAATCTTAAAAAAAAGAGGTAATATATGTGCAATCATCTAGCTTATGTTTTTGTGAAGGAATGAGTGATTCCAGACCTAACAATTTTCCAGTTAATGTTTAAGTGCTGAAATTATTTAATTTTAAGATTCTTTGTTGGTATGCCACCCTTAACAGAATAAATTGAATATAATTCACATTTTTAATACTTTGTATTCATCATTAATATTAATACTTCTTATACAAACTATCCTTACAATTTTTGGCATGTTTCATTTTTCAAAATCCTTGGTTTTGTCTTCAATAACAAACTTAGATTTGCCTACCATATCTGTAAACACTACAAAGAACTCAGAACTCTGCTAGATTAAAGTTACTTCTAAAGTTATTATGCTAAGTTAACTATCAGGACTTGAGCATAGCAACAGTGAAAGCAGAGATAATTGAGATGACAACTTACATTTTCACTAAAATATTCTGAAGATTTTACAGGTGATTTACAGCTAATGTTACATAATGCCCATGGAAGCTACGAGAGATACTGGAGTCTTTGTTAATAAATACATTTACAATGCCAGTACTTTTCCATCATGCAAAATATTTGAAAGAGTTGTGTTTATGCAAAATCATCGCTTTGTCTTCCATCCAGAGACTTTGGTTCAATTCCATTTTGCCCATTTGGTAATATTACAAGAATATCAAATTACATTTGTCCACAACAGAGCTAATCTTCATATCTCCCAAGCTTAATCTTTTTTAGAATTATTTCAATTTTATAAGTAATACCACCATTATTCCAGGTTAGAAATTTTTGGATTATTAGTCTGTCTTCAAATCCTGTTGTTTCTTCTCAGGTCTGTTACATTTTTCCCTCCTCCAAGACCCTCCTATAATCAGGTCTCTTGACTTCAGGTCTAGATTACTCTCTTTCTTATACCATCTTTCTGACCCTAGTTTTTCTATGCAATAATAATTTAGAAGTCTTAGATTAAACTTACTTAAACATTGCATTCATCACATCAGTCCTTTGGCCATAACGTTAAATCACGTTGGCATCATTTCCTCATTCTTTCATTTCCCACACTTGCAATAGGGGTCGAGTTCTATAATACCCTGTCTCTTCTCTATTCCAACTAATATCAAGATCTTCCCTTAGCACTGTTAAAATATGAAGTGTTCTCCAAGCTGTAATTCAAATTCTATTTTCTTAAGGAGGACTCTTCCAGCTTTGTCAACTCACACAGATCTCTGGTTTTACTAAGCATAATTATTCTTATTTTCATCATTTTTGTGTTTGTTTTGGAATTGTTCAAATATTTAGTTTGCTCCTCAAGTCATTCCAGGATAAGATAGGATGTGAATGTATGAATTAATAAAAATGGTAAATAAAATATAGGAATATAGGTTGGTTTATTTTCTCAATTACTGAATAAGCTTATTCAGTTGAACATTTAAAATTGTTGTACATATTATAAAAATTTTATATTATAGTTCTTTTAAAATCAGTAACCTTAAGTAGCCAGTCCACATTCTCCCACAAAACAAGTCATTTACATTAAGGCATCACAGTATAGCCTATTAAAAGTAGAGTAACTTCCAACAAACTAACCTAACAGGAAAGCCATCAGATTTGATAAAAATCCCAAATATTTGTGAAATTTCTTATCCATTTTTTTACAACTTAAATAACTTTGATTTACTTTTCATTCTTTTTTAATCGTATCTCAGTTATTCTTTTTATACTTCTGAAAAAACTAATGAAAATGTAGTCGTTCAATAAAGCCTTACATTTTTATTCTTATAGTATGGATCCACATCTTCCAAGGGCTCCAACACCATTCCTCGAGAGAGATTCCCATAAACAAATGGAAGCTCTTTTCCAACTTCCAAGTCAGTGTTTGGCTTTAAATCTCTTTGTTCCTTACTGTGCTTTTTAGCAATACGCTGTTTCATAAGTTCAAGAGATTCTCTGGTGAAGGGGACAAGGCCCTTTTGTTCTGGGGAAGCCATTTCCAATTTTGTACCTGCAAGAAATGTATTTTCTTTAGTTCTATATAAAATTTGGGTATATAAAAAATTTTTTTAATTGCAAATGGTTAGGATATGATTGAAAGAGAGCAGCAAACTGAATATACACATTCAAAGAAAATTCCTGAGTTTTGTAGATATGAGTTGTTAAACTAGATTTTATTATACTTGATATTATACTTATTTTTAAGTTCATTGAATTCTTCTTTTCAGTTTCTTCCTCATAATAAAAGAGTTCTAAAGTTCTAGACATTTTGGGGGAACAAAACCCAATTATTTCTTTCTCAGCTGTATTTAATCGTTAATTAAACTTTTGTTCCTTAAACTCATTTTTCATTGGCTTTGAGCCCCATTCTTCTGTATCTCCTCTTATAGTTCTGATTATTTCCCTCACTAAGTACTTTCTCCCAAATTTTAACTGGATATCCTTTAAAATCTGCTTTTCCTTTTTGTTATATTCATGTTTTGGGGGAATACATAGGCAAACACTGAGTTTCGATTACTGTACATGGATATCTACCAAGTACATTTCCCAAAACACACTCTTCCTCTTAATTATTCGTGTGACAATCATACCAATAATGCAATTTTTAACAAGTAAAAACAAAATTCATTGTTTTCCTGAATGACCAAAATTGCTCTTTAACCTTTTAACCATAGTAAAAACAAACACACACAAATACACAAATTTAATACCTTGAAAATCATTTGTGAAATTTGTGTCATCAATTCCTCTGAACAAAATAATTTTCTTACAATTATTTTCAACTATGTATTTAAATACTATCCATTGTTTATATATCTACATGAAGATAGACATCTTTATAATTCTATGTTTGGATTGTGTTAGTAGTCTCTGCAGGTTTCTTTCAGTTCTAAATCTTTGCCTATTTCAAGTTATCCTAAAGACCACTGAAGTTAGTTTTCATTAAATAAAATTTCATGCATCAATTTCCCATTCTTAACTGTTTTATTCTCTCACACAAAAATATTTTCTTTTGTTGATTTTCTCCATTCTATTTCCTGTGTTCAACAGGAAATCCTTTATTGAGGGGAGTCAACATATCATACTTTATTGAGGGGAGTCAAAAATGCTTTGAATTAGTACAATTTATAAATACAAGCTACAGATAACTGACGTTTGCTCTTACATATGAAATCTTCCTTTAAAATATTTAAAGAGGTTTCAAAATTGTATTCCTTACATGGAATTCCTTGAATACATATTAAATAGTTTCTTAACAACTCATGGTTATAGACTAGTATAAACAAAAATAGTCATGAACCTTGGAATTAAATAGACCTACATTCAAATCCTAAATTCTGTTTTAATGTTCTTAGTGGTCTCAGTAAAATTACTTAATGTTCTTGAACCTGTCAGTCATAAAATTGGGATTCCTTCTCATGTTAAAGAAGAATAAAGTAGAATAATATGGTGAAAATGCCTAGTACAGTGATTGGCACACAATAGGTGCGAAGTAAATATGAATTTTGAATTATGTAAGATTTTATATCTTAGGATAATGGGCCAAATCTAATAGAATACTATGTAATAGGAATGCATGTAAGGTTTTGAAATTTGAACCAAAACAACCCATCTATACAATGCAATAAGTATGTTTTTGCAGCAGAGAAAACTGCCAAGGGGTTTTACTTAATAATAATTGCAATATAAATCAATACTGTTTTTTTTCTGCCAAAAAACCCTAATAGAACTTCTGTCTGTTTAGAAGGAAGATGGAGGAGGCAGTCTTTATTTTGCTGCATTCCATGACCATACTTGAGAAGGCTGTGTGTAAACTGAAGGGTCTTCATATGGGATCAGAATTTTTATTAGACTCAAATCACACCATCTATTGACCAGTTAAAAGAATGGAGGGAGGATATGTTAGTTGAATGTAGAAAAAGAGTCAAATGGAACACTGTTGAGTCCTAATATCTCAATGATTCTCACAATAGAAGAGAAATTAAATTTAAGTATTTTTAATAAAAAGAAAAGATGAACTAGGAACACCGAGCTGCAGCAGAATACATTTGGCTTAAAATAATAACGTACTTTTTAATAGTTGCCAAGACATGGAACAGGTTGATTTGGACATTAATCCTTCCTTGTAAGTAGCAATATGAAAGCACACACTCCTTGACAGTTGGGTAGAATAATTTAAATGGGTCCAAATATTGATCAGTTGCAAACTTATAATTTTAGAACTTTCCAATCTTAAAATCTTTTCACAGAGTACCACATGACCTAAAAGTCTGGGCTAACCATTAGCTAAACTGAACCTATGCAGCATTGAATTAACAAAATCAAAAGCGTCTTTTTTCTTTTCAAATTACAATAAAGGTACCTCTTATATCTTATATTTTTAGGATCCACTATAACAGCTAACAAATATTATTAAGCTTATATATGTAAAGTATATTGTCCTTAAAAGTAGATACAAAGGGAGGTTCAAACTTATTACAAAGATGCTGTTATTACTGCAAATATTTTTGAACACTTTCCATCGAAACCTAAAAATTAAATTTGCAAGCCAGTCTTTTTTTTTTTAATCTTATTTATTAAAATGATCTCTACACCCAATGTGGGGCTTGAACTCACGACCCCCAGATCAAGAGCCACGTGCTCCACAAACTGAGCCAGCCATGTGCCCCTGCAAGCCAGTCTTCTTATTACATTGTCCAAATATAATATTCTTTTCCTGTTATCACCTCCTACATAGCAAAATAATCTTTGATTCCTTAATATGTCACCTACTAGCTACGAGACCTTGTTAACGTAGATTGTCATACTTCCCTCATATGTAAACTTTGGAATCCCTTATGTATCTCACAAGGTCATAAATATTAAACCAGACCATATACAGAAATCCTGGGCCATAGTACTGACTTTGCCAGTGCAAATTCTCTCTCCCAATCCAGTCAGTTAACCCAGAAGCCATCTCTAGTAATGATTTTGATGCTGAATGAAACCACTCTGGGTTGTTGACTAGGTGAATGAATGGAGAATGGGCATTCTCTTCTATGGTATGACAAAGAAATGCAAGCATTATCAAATGGAACTGGCTTGCATCCGACTTTTAGATGGCTGAGAGCAGACTTTAAATTATTGATCATTACCTCATAATTCAGTGAAAGCATTTCTGTGGGGAATTTATAAAATATGGTCAGGCACTATGCTTTCCAGTGAATGATCTTAATATAATATGAAAGCCTGAAAAATATAGAAAGATTAATAGTTAATCTGTCTATTAGAATGCCTTTCTAAAAATCTGAAGTAAGCTTTTGGCAAAAATTGTATCAAAGTCACCTCAGACTTGGCTTCTAATAAGTTCCATTTGTACTGATAGTTTACATTGTTGATTCAAGTGCAAGCCCCAGTTCTCTTGGACATGAGTTGAAAGGAGCACAGCCAGCAGCATCAGTGTAGGGAAAAGAGATGCATTCTTTTGAAAAATATTCTCCTTAAAACAAATTTCAAACATTTGAACCTAGGCCAATATTTATCATAACAATAATGACAATTTTAATTATAGTTGCAATTACTAAGTGACTGTCATTTGAGAGGCACTGAACTACAGGTGTCTAATTCTATGATCTCATATTCTCACATATTATCCCAGCGAGGGAACAGGGATTGATGAGTTTCATGACTTCTCCATCACTGTATAGCTAGTTAGGTGGTAAAGGGAGATTCAGGTGTTTCTAAATCTAAATTTGGGTATCTTTAAACTATACCACAAAAGTGTTTATAAGTTATAAATTTTCAGACAAGTGTAAACAATTGCTACCTTAGTATAGCTACCTTAGAGATAACCAAAAACCACTAGGGTAAACTGTTTCACTGAGTAACTGACAGGTTGATGTCATGTGGGATTGTCTGGAAATTTTCTTTGTTGTAAATGTTGTCAAACTCAAATATTTTGGAAGTTTTTGTAAAATTGAAGGTGAGCTAGCATAGTGGACATTAATCTGGAGGGGAGGAGGTTCTGCTGCCTAGCATGGTGATCTTCTACACTGATTTAGAAAATTTGTTATTGTATGAATCATGGTGGGAGTCCTCCTGCAAAAGAAGTGGAAAGGAAAGCTAATGTAGATAACGATTTTCCAGGGTCTCATGGATCTAAGGAGTGACAACGTGACCTTTCCAAGCAAACCAATTGCATCAGCTCAAGATTGCTAATTTTGATTTAATGACACAAAATAAGAGAGGCAGTGGAGAATCCCTTTTTTTTTTTTTTTTTGCAAGAGAGAAAGAAGCTTCAGCAGAAATTTTCATCAGTTTTGGGAGCTACAGTAGCAACAGAGGCAGTAGCAGTGACCAGTGCTATATTTTTGGTGATCTGAGCAGAGGTATTATGATGCTCATTGGACTGCTTTTGCCAGTTGTTGGCTATGATCTTGGCTATGACTTAGGACACTGACTATGCCTCCTCCCCCTATTTTCTTTTGCAGATACCCAGATTTAAGATTCCTGAGAATTGAGTTTTAACCTATCACATGATTTTATTTTCCACAGACTGATTTTGTTACTGTCCTTAAGCATAATTTGAAGTATCAGTATAATATATAATCTACATAAAAACTAAATAGTTTGCTTCAAACATGAATGGAAAAATAGAGGTTATTAAATAACTGACACAAGGAAGCTCATGGAAAATGCTCCCCCCCCATTATTTTCACAATTAGGGCGAGCATTTTCTCTGTTAGTCATTTTAAATAAATTTAGAACTTATTTTTCCTAAAGTTTTTGGAGCATGAAAGAGTGTGCAAATGAATCTGTTTTTTTACAAGCATTTTGAAGTTCAGGCATTCTCTGCTTTCTAGTTAATGCTGATTGTGTGGGTTTTGTAGTTATGTTTTTCTTTTTGTCCTGTTATTATTTACGGAGTATATATGTGGAGGTTCGGAATTGGGCAGTATCCATTATTCTTGTTCCATATACTCCTTTTTTAAAAATGTTTTAAAATTATTTTTAACATCTTAATTTTATTTTTTTCAGTGTTCCAAGATTCATAATAACCAAAGAAAACTTAGATGTTTGGTGATTTAAATGAAAAATAAATTTTAAAAAATCTAAACATGTAAGTTATAAAAAGAAAACTTAAATGAACCCATTTATATTAATTTAAAAAGGAAATCCTAATTTAATGAAGCAAACTACTGGCTAGCATTTGAGGAAATAAGTACTCTAATAGACTTTTTTTTTTTTTTTTGGTAGTGTTAATAATAATACAACTTTTCTAGAAGGAACTCTAGAACTAGTTATCTAAATTAAAATGTATATACCTTATCCCAGCAATTTGAATAACAGAAATTAAGTAATAGAAATTTACTTCATTGGGTGATGCCTGGGTGGCTCAGCCAGTTAAGCATCTGACTTTAGCTCAGGCCATGATTCCCGGGTCCTAGGATGAGTCTCACATCAGGCTCCTTTCTCAGCAGGGAGCCTGTGTCTCCCTTTGCCTGTTGCTCCCCCCTTCTTGTGCTCTCCCTCTAACAAATAAATAAATAAAATCTTTAAGAATAAATAAACAAATGAATAAATAAATAAAGCAGTTCTCTAGAGAGAACTCTAGAGAATGTATTTTAAAAAAGAAGAGAACGAAAAAAAAAAAAAGAAGAGAACGTATTTTAAAAAAGAATGTATTTAAAAAAAGAAAATTACTTCATTGGTATACCTCAAACCAATTTTTATTCATGAGATTGCTCAGAGTAGTATTTTGATATCTAAGAATAAAGCAATCATGATATCATGATATCAGGTGCGTCTACTAAAATATGTTCACACACACACACACACACACACACACACACCTGGATCATATGATTGACTGCCATACCATATAAAGTGTATGGAATATGGAAGAAGTACCAGTTTAGATTAGGGAAACATGAGGTAATGTTTTGTATTTTTGGGGTTTGAGGTATATCTGAAACATCCAAAATCAAAAATTCAGATATTAATTAGGAATTTGGATCTGGAGCTTAATAAAGATAATTAGACTATATACGTATGTGTATATTATTAGACTATATACGTATGTGTATATTATTTAATATACATACATAAATATATGTGCATATATTAATATACATATTATATATGTAAATGTTATTAGACTATATATGTGTATATTATTTTATATACATACATAAATATGTGTGTATATTAATATACCTATATATACCAAATATGGTTATATAGTTATATAGATATAAAAATAGTTGAAATTTATATATCAAAAAATTATGTGTCCTTGCAAATGTGAAATTCTTTATAGAATTTCTTTATATCTTTATAGAATGATGTTAAGGACAGTCCATTGAAAAACACTTACCTATCATTTAACATTTATGATTTTAAAAAGTCTATAAAGCAAGTGATTTTATGTATCACTACTAATAAGTGTTTGAGTGTTTTAAATCACATGGATAAAAAATAAATCACAAAACAATTACATGGATAGAAAATAAGAGATATCAGTCAAAATACTGAAAGCACTTAAAGAAAAGTGGCATATGTTAGGAAACAATAATAAGATGATTACTGGCTTCTCATCACAAAAGTACAGAAACCAAAAGACCATGTAATAATGTCTTTAAAGTGTTGGGGGGTGCCTGGGTGGCTCAGGGGGTTAAAGCCTCTACCTTCAGCTCAGGTCATGATCTCAGGGTCCTGGGATCGAGCCCCGCATCAGGCTCTCTGCTCAGCAGGGAGCCTGCTTCCTCCTCTCTCTCTGCCTGCCTCTGCCTGCTTGTGATCTCTGTCTGTCAAATAAATAAATCTTAAAAAAAAAGTCTTTAAAGTGTTGGAAGAAAAAAAGGTAAATCTAGAATTCCACATAAAGTAAAAGTATCTTCCAAGAAAGAACACAAAGATATTTTTAGATGTTTTAGCTGGAAACTTAGACTTTCAAGAAGAAATGAAGAGTAAGAGATTTGGTAAATATGTAGAAAAATATAAAAAATATAAAGTATAGGGGCGCCTGGGTGGCTCAGTGGGTTAAGTCTCTGCCTTTGGCTCAGGTCATGATCTCAGGGTCCTGGGATCAAGCCCCGCATCAGACTCTCTGCTCAGCAGGGAGCCTGCTTCCTCCTCTCTCTCTGTCTGCCTCTCTGCCTACCTGTGATCTCTCTCTGTCAAATAAATTAATAAAATCTTTAAAAAAATATATAAAGTATAATTACCCAAAAGAGGAGACAGCCCAGTTGTCCATGAAGAGAACAGACAGAAAAATGAAAACTGTGGACTGTTATATAATAGAACACAATCCCAGCAATAAAAACAAATGAAGTAATGATAGACAAACATTACACTGAGTGAAAGAAGCCTTCCAGCAAGTGTCACAAACTATACGATCCACTTTATACGACGTGCTAGAACAGACAAACTAATCTCTAGGTGTGAAACAGGAACTGAGTGGGAGGGATGATAGAACTTTCTGGGGTGAAAATAATGTTCAATAGCCTATTAGGACTTCAGAGCACAAGGCTATACATGTTGGTGAACACTGGCCAAACGATACCCTTCAAGTTTGTGCATTTCTTTTTTTTTTTACCTTTAAAAAGCCCATAAATGGAGTGTCTGGATGGCTCAGTCAGTTAAGCATCTGACTTTTGATTTCAGCACAGGTCATGGTTTCAGCCCCGCATTGGGCTCTGCGTTGGACATGAAGCCTGCTTAAAATTCTTAGTCTCCCCCTGCTCCCCCAAATAAATAAATAAAAATAAGAAAATAAAAAAGTCTGTAAACAAATACTGAATTCTACTTAAATATATGAATTATATATAGTGTTTATTGTGAGGTCTGCTGGTGTTTGCAACTTATTTTGAAAAGCAATATGGAAATGTGAAGAATGGACAGATGGTTTGAGGAATGCATAGATAGATAAATGATATGTTAAATATTATAAAATGACAATTGAAGACTCTAGGTTCTGATGTATGGGTGTTCATTACACAGGTCCGTCAATTTTTCTGTAAGTTTAAAATATTAATAAAAATTTGGAAAAAATGTTTGGTTCTAGAGCTAGATTATCTGGATTCAAACCTGGGCTTTAACATTTTCTAAGTATGACCTTGAGCAAAGTACTTAACCTCTCCATTTCTCCATTTCCTCAACCATAAACATGAATAGGAACTGGGAATAAGAAGGGGAATGCGAGCATTGAAAGAGTTAATAAATATAAAGCACCTAGAACAGTGTCTGCTGGTTACTACACAATAAATACTAGCTATTACTACTTTTAAAGCCTTTAAAGCATGGTATTTTTATGTTTAACCACCTTTTTAATTGAAATTATTATATTATTTCACGGAATTTATAAGAAGAATAGGCAGAATGTTATTTAATTTCTTTTTTTTTTTTTAAAGATTTAATTATTTTAGCGGGTGAGGCAGAGTCTCAGGTAGACTCTGCACTGAGCACAGAGCTCGATGCGGATGGAGCTGCATCTCATGACTCTGAGATTACGACCTGAGCTAAAACCAAGTCAGCTGCTTAACTGACTGCTACCCAGGTGCCCCTTATTTAATTTCTTCCTGATAAATCAAAGTAATAATACTCAATTATAGTAATTGCAATACTATGACTGTTATGCCCCAATAATGGGTCCGTGATTAAAGGAGCGAGATTGATATAAAGCGAAGGTCAAGCAAAGCTTTATTTCGCGCCAAGCATCAAGAATCTAACCGAAGTTTCGGCAATGCACCTCTTAAAAGAAAGAGTGACCCTTCTCTGTTTCACAGACTAGCTTTTAAGAGCAAAGGCCATGCGGTCAGGCCTGGCTACACACAGGTGGCCAATGAGATTGTAACACACACAGGAAACTCCACAGTGATGCTAAGTGACCAATTGACACTTACCCTAGTAGACCAATTGACAATTTACCCTAGTAGACATTTGAACAAGCCTATTACACCTTGATTGGGATTGAGGCCAAAAAAGCTCCCAAACGGGGGGGAGGGGGGGGGCTACTCCTTGGTAGCTAGGGAGACAGTATGCAACCCCCATTGATGGGATGTCTCCACCTGGCTTGACCCACCTTTGTATTTGAGCTTTGTTACCTGAGGTTGTTTTCTGGGACTTGTCTCCAAGTAAATCCCCTAGGGGAAAGGGAGCAGAGACAGTTTCTAAATAGGTCCTTACAATGACATCCTTTTTTTTTTTTTTTTTTAAGATTTTTATTTGTTTGACATAGAGACAGAGAGAGAGGGAACACAAGCAGGGGGAGCAGCAGAGGGAGATGGAGAAGCAGGCTCCCACCAAGCAGGGAGCCCAATGACCCAAGGCTGGATCCCAGCACCCTGGGATCATGACCTGAGCCAAAGGTAGACAGTTAATAACTGAGCCACCCAGGCACCCTGAGGAATACTGAGCAATACTGTAACATCCTTAAATAATTTTTAAAACTCAAAGAGTTCTGCTTTTTACATTTTCTTCTGCTTTACTTCTTTATATGTCTTTTATCACCAGACTTCTAGATTTTATTCCTTCTGCTTATAAGTTACTTGCTTCTATCTGCTTCTTCTTCTAACAATTGCCTCCAGCAATCTTGGCAGTCCAAGATTTCCAATGGGGGAAAAAAAAATCAACCAAACTTTAAAGTTCTGGCTCTTCTAAAGCTTCTCCCTCCTCCCTATCCTAAGTGTTGTTTTCTTATCCTGAGATATAGCTAGAAGGATTGAGATTGATGAAGGCTGACTCTTGGATAAATAAGGCAGAACACACGTCCCTTAAGATTCCTAGATTCCACTAAGCTTTAGAAGAAGCTGATGGTGTTTCTTTTTATTATAAGAATAATCTAAAGTATGTCACAGTTATTACCCAGTGACTTAATGTCTCAATGGTATAACTATTTCTATGTAGGTAGACTGACTGGAAGGCAGCTGGCTGGAGAGACTTAACATAACATAAATAGCTATCTAGTCCAGTAAGCGTACAAGCGCCAGTCTCCAAAACTGGCTCAGGCTTCATTCCATTTACTGTATAATTCATATTTCTGGATTCTTTGTGTATTCGCATCTTTTCCCTCCAGTTAGTGACCACTTTGTTTAATGCCAACTATTTTTCTTGGCCCTGGAAGTGTTTACTCTTTCCTGACTTAAATGACTTTTGATTTTATGGCTTTTTATGGCTCTGATCTTTACATTCTCTGTAATTATGCTCTGCCCAGGGTTCAGTCAATTTTAGCCAAGGCTCCTCGATATGTGTGTCTGACCTAGTACTGACCCACTTTGGATCTTAGTTCTGGGCTTTTGGTGGCTTCAGATTTCATGATTGTTACCTTCTATCCCTCCTTAGTTCCCTTGTCCTAACCCCTCTCAGACCCCTTGGAGCAGATTATTGGAATAGGTTACATTGCAGAAAGAACTATGATTTTTAAATTTTTTAAGTTTTTTAATTTTTTTATTATATTTTTAAATTTTATTGTAATCTTATAATATAATATATAATATATGATACATATTAATGTATTTAATATTTATATAGTACATAATATATTATATGTAATATAATGTACATAATATATAAACAATTATAATTTTATAATTTTATTATGAATTTTTAAATTATTTTCATTTTTATTATAAAAATCACATTTTTATTATAGTTCTATAATTTAACACTTTAATTTTAGACATATTTGAAAATTGAGCTTCAATTTTTCTTTAAAAAACTGTTCTCACATTTTGATATGTCATTTATTTATTTATTTATTTATTAAGATTTTATTTATTTATTTGACAGACAGAGATCACAAGTAGGCAGAGAGGCAGGCAGAGAGAGAGGAAGGGAAGGAGGCTCCCTGCTGAGCAGAGAGCCCAACGTGGGGCTCAATCCCAGGACCTTGGGATCATGACCTGAGCCAAAGGCAGAGGCTTTAACCCACTGAGCCACCCGGGCGCCCCTTGTTTGTCATTTATGACAGTAAGTTTAAACATGGTGTTTGCTTTTGACATAATTTATTTAGCAATCGTTGTAGAATATACACTTACTAGGTGCCAAGCACTGTGCCAGACAGAAGTGTTGGAAATATTAATAAAATACAGTCACTGAATTTAAGTGGGAGACAGACTTGTAAACAAGTAAGAACCACGTCATCTTGGTCATCTCTGAAAACTAAGCTTCAAGAGCAACAAGGACTGGAATTAAAATCATCTCCAACATGTCAAAATTTCCAATAATCAGAACAATTAATGTCTCTCTTCTTGGGAGAGGAACAGTCTAAGACATTAAGCTTCAAAATGATATAGTCAATATACCCAATAGAATTAGAAGTTCATAAACAGGGTCAGATAGCAAAGTCTCTCTTTTTGTATCAGATTGCAAATTTAGGGAGAACAGTGAACAGAAGGAAAACTTTGTGGCAGCTGAAACACCACTGTGTTGCAGTTGTATCCACCACTGTGGATGCAGTTGACTGGGAACAGGATCTCAGTGAGGGTCTCCTGCCTCACTAAGGAATTTCACTATACATAAAAGTGATGAAGACAATAGGAAGTGAGGTTGCCAGGAACACAAAAGTAGAGTCTGTCTTAAATATTCCTACTCGAATCTCCCAAGACAATGAAGGTTTTGATCCCTGCCAATCAGTCTGTGAAGGGAGTCTAACCCAATATTCCAAATCACTCGATGTCCCAAATTTCTCCAGATGTTCTCAAAATTTCTATTGCTTTGTGAAATTGACCTCTAGAATTTCTGAATTATCCCTTGTTACCCCAACAAAATGAGCAAGTTGTAAAGGAGCCAGGATCTTCCTAGAATTGTATTCATAGTGAACTCAATCTGTCAGATCCTTAACCAAAAATTTTTGACCAGAGGCCATGTTAGGGTTCAACAATTGAGAGAAAAGTACCCTTTGTTTCTTCTCAGAGGAATGCAAAGGGCCTCTGTCAGGCAACCAGATTCTATAACTTGCCTTCAATCCTGAAGTACTTGATGCAACCGGCTCCTCTGATTTGTAAGACCTGACCCCGGTTTCTGTTTTAAAAAACCCAAACTGGCACTCTCCCTGGAGCTTTTAGGGACATTCACACAAGCTGACCTCCCTAAGCATCCACTTAATCTGCACTGACACTGTTCGAGTTCCTTGAACCTTCCTTTTTGCCCACCTTTGGGTAGTGGAACTAAACTCAGAGATCCACAGACTGCCCAAAATCTGTGACCAGATAGAAGTTTTCAGAGCCAGTTGTCACATAAAGACAACCATAGACCTCTAGTACCCAGTTTGGCTCTGGCTTAGCTTGAGATGGGCACAAGACTTGAATAATGTAGCATACTGTGGGCGGCTGACTAGATGTGAATCCTGGGGCCTCTGAGAGTACAGAGAAGGTGAGAGAATGGTGGTACTGATAACTGCATGGAAAGAAAATCCTCTTCACAGTGGATTTGAATTATACCAGCTCTTGACTGCATATCAGAAGTCTCCTGGTGCTAATATTGGAAATCTAGAAAGCAGCAGCCCAAGCCACGCAGATAATTTCAGAATATCTTGAGCTTAGGCCTCTTGGGATAAATCTAATGCAGCTTGCTAGACAGATTCTTTTGGCTGATAGCCAGGCTTCATCCATCCACATTTATAAAGCAAGCAGAGACATCATTACATTTTGGGGAATTGTTTTTTTCTTGTCTGAGCTCCTAACTATGAGAGATGAAGCTATACCAGAATTGCTAAGGCAAATACCTGCTTAGGAACATAACTCCTCCAGAAGATTCATGTGTTTTTCACCTCTTTGGGTACTTTTTTTTTTTTTTTTTTTTTACACTCCTCAACTCTAAAACAGTCCTCATTCTCTGTGTGTTTAGTTGGCAATGATCTTATCAGATGTTGCCATTTTGCCACAGAGGTCCTGGTGCAAAATAGCTCTAATGTTTAAAATAAAGAAATGCAACTGGGACATCTACCTTAACCTATTGCTTCCAGTTCCCTCCAAGATAATGAATCTATCTTTTTCCTTCTACTCTTCCTCTCGTTTCCAGTACATCTAATCTCATATTTAAGTAGCATGGCCAAAAGTCACAGTTTTGGAGGACAGTTTGGATTTATGTCTATTGTTGAGAACTAATTATTAATAGCATTCTTTTTCCTTTTCAAAATCATCTTTAGTGGGATGACGAATGACACAGCCATCCAAGCAGAGAACCAACGCTCTATCTCTTTAGCAGAGTTCCCAGGGAAGAGACTACGTGGATAGAATTCTGTATCTGCAACTACAGCTGCATCTTCTTAGAGATAATGAAGGACAGGTAAAAAAGATGATTCCAGAAGTCAGTGTTTTTCCTCTCACTCTCCTCCCCTATCTCTTAGTTTGATTCCCAAAGTAGAGCCTGCCAATAATGCAGTCAGGCTGGGAAGACAGATTCCACAAATGTAGGAAATGACTGCCCCAGGGCACACTCAACTCCTTTACTTTCTTCCTACTTCAGGGAATGGGAACCGCAACATCTAATAATCAACCTCTCTGCTTTCTGGGAAGCTGGAGTTTATTCTAGGATGAGCTAGAGTAGCTTTGTCAAAGAGAATTATGAGATGTTCCACTGTATACCAGATAATATATATTTATTCTCCTAATGTATTTATTACTAAAAAGGTTCATGGTAGCTCACAAGGGTGTAGATCAGATAGCAAGATAATATAAATTAAGAAAAATAAAACAAAAATAAAAATAAGACAGTAGATCCAAAGAGTAAGGATAATACACCAAATGTCAATTTCACTTGGACATGGAATAGAAGATATGGGTAAAAAGACTTCTCACTTAGTTTCCAAAGTATTTTCTCTATCAGATATGGACAATGCATCAAGCTTATTGCACCAATGACATTCAGATAACTTAAAAAAAAAAAAGTAATGATAGTAATGACAAGGCTGCTAAACAAATTAACTTGAGACTGGAAGGTATTACATGCATAAGTGAAGGAGACAGAGTTAATGTGATCATTAAACTGAATCTACAGTGTTGAGAATGTAGGAAGCATACCAGCTTTAGTGAAGTGACCAATTTAGATTGACATTTTTGTTCATTGAGACCACTAAATGCACTTCCTATATATATTATGGCTTACATTTCATCTTTCCCACATTCTGTGATGACTCACAGCTAAATTCTCTGGTGTAGAGCCTTTTCCTTTAGAGCTCTCTTTCCCTTTTTTTTCTCCAGAATTTAGGACTCAAATGATATGAGAGGCATTGATTTTTTTCTTATGGAGGATACAAAAATAATATCACTGTCTTTTAGGAAGTAGAAAGCTATGAAGAGAGATGACTGAAGCGCATGAAATTTTGACATATATGGATAAGATTAAAATAGTCAATCATTTTTACCGTAAAGTTCTAGAACACATCACTGAAACTCTTCTCAATGGATGCAACTTTGATATGGAAGCAACGGGCACCCTCACAGAGTTCAGCTAGAAGGGTAAATAAACACAATATTTTTTCTGTTTGGCAATAGTTTCTAAATTAAAGTTGCATGTACTCATTGGCCCACAATTAAGCTGTCCTATAAATATTCTTGTTGAAGTTTGAGAAAGTATGTTTGCCAAGATGTTAATCATACCGCACTTTCAGTTCCAAAGACTAGAAATAATCAAATAGTCTACCCTAAGGAACTGATACCATAAATTTCAAAATCTTGCTATCACGGAATGCTATTTAGTAATACTGAAAAATGAGCCACATATGTCTGTGCTCATATGGAAAGATTCCCAAAGTAAATTAGTGAAAAACCTAATGTTGAAATTGGGTTGCATTGTTCACCTTTGACTAAAGTATTTTATAAGAACCACATACAGTGTTAAATATGCTAGTTCATGCATAATGATCCCCCCTCTGGAAGGAAGGAAGTTGCTACATCTATGGAGAGGAATGGAAAAACTGTCAGGGAATTTTGTCACCTTCTGACTAATATTTCTGTACTACTTGAACATAATTTACCATATATTTATATATGACATTTTCATATATTTCTTATATTCTCACAATTTCAGCCAAGTATTCCTAGAATATATCATCCTGCAGAGGAAAGTTGTAAATAAGTAACTTTCTCAAAAACATACGTAGGCGTTGCCATTTTGTTTTGATTATATTCTGTAAGAATTATAACCCAGGAATTCTTCTGGATTAAAAAACTAGTAAAACACCCTTGTAAATAAATGAATACCACCAAAAATCCCAACAGACAAGTCCCAACTGTCCCTTAAATAAAAAGATCTCTTCTGAAAACTGAATTCCCCTGCCAACTTAGTAAACCTGGATTCTAGTAATGGTTCATTTAAATAATCAGGAGCTGCGATCTTTACAAGTATCTTCTTGTCAGGGAGGAGGAGTGTAGGTCATACACATTCAGAGTGGTACCACTTACACTGAAGAGAAGAAATCTGGACAAAATATCATGTGACAAAATCTTAGCATCTGGTCTCAAATTCACTTACCAGAATTAGCCCATGGAAAGCTCAGTGGATATTTGAATGCCCCTGAGTGGATGCAAGACAGTTAAGTCACTGTGTAAGATGGAGTCTCAGAAGTGAGCCATTATGACCACCAATGCAGGCAGGAATGCTTCCAGGAACATGAAGGAAAGCTGCCTCAGTTTTAACTAAGCCCACTTGAACTTCTCTATAGCAACCTCATGGGTCACTAGCATGGTTCCCTTATTTCTATGGATACAATAACAACTTCCAAGCTGTGCCTGTCCAGCCCACCAAAACAAGCATATTGGGGAAAAGCCAGAATCTTTATAGAACTAACTGTTCTTGTGACCCTAGTCAGTCAGACCCTTGACCAGAAGAACCTGGCCAGAGTCCATTTAAGAACTCAGGAAGGAGGAATGAATTCTTGCCCCTGCTAGAATAATACAAAGGAGAGATTGTTATACATGTAACTTCTATACCCATCAGCAATCCTAAGGCCCTTTTGCATATCATTTTAGATACAATTAGATCTATGGAATACAAAATTTTTTTTAAAATTCCAAAACTGGCACATTTACTGGAATCCTGGAGGCCTCTTAGAACTGGCTACTTGCCTCTGCTTCTGATCACTCTGCAAGAGTTGGTCTGTATTTCCAGGATCTACTCTCACCCCAAAACTACTCTGGTTTTTCAAACGTAGAATCAAACACATAGATATTCAACTCCTTCTCAAATTGGAGAACAACTTTGAAACATGTTAGGGTGAGATTAGATATAGAACAGAGCCAAAGTTATAGCCTGTAATCAGATGCTTGGACCCTGCAAACTCTGGGAGAACTCAGAGAATTAAAGACTGGTGGATCAGTTGCCTCACTCTGGCATTTGAAGTAGAAGGGAAGAAATATTCCACTCAGCCTCATATGTTCAACCAGGTACTGTGGCCCCCAAATCAGCATCCTTTGGTTCTAATTTAAAACCAAATGCTCGGGGCGCCTGGGTGGCTCAGTGGATTGAGCCGTTGCCTTTGGCTCGGTTCATGATCTCAGGGTCCTGGGATCAAGGCCCGCATCGGGCTCTCTGCTCTATGGGGAGCCTGCTTCCTCCTCTCTCTCTGCTTGCCTCTCTGCCTACTTGTGATCTTTCTCTCTGTCAAATAAATAAAATAAAATCTTTTTTAAAAAAATAAAAAAATAAATAAAACCAAATGCTCTGTCCTAATCTCAGACTTTTAAAGTCATAATTTCTCTGGCCAGAGTTGTGGGGGTGGTGCCGGTGAGGGTGGTAGCTTCAGCACTTTGGTCAACCTTTTGTTTGATGTTCAAATAGTCAGTCTGGCACCTGCCTGCCACCACAATGATTGTGGTGTCCACAGCTGTCCACAGAGTGGTTATCCTCAGCTAGCAATAAGCTGAGTCAATTCAGTCCAGAATACTGTGTATAGACGAGGGATAAGTATTTGCCAGACAAAGGAGGAATCTCCCACTGGCATGGAGTACAACTAGAGTAAGTCTGATTTATAAATAACAATGAATGAACAAATCTACGGAAATCATGATCACAGCTGGGCCAAGAGATAGAGACCAGCCGAAAAATATCCCTAGAAGCCCTCAAATGAAAACTTTCTCCTCAGCCTTAAAGGTTTTCTCCTTCCGCATTGCAGAGGCCTGGCCTTGTTCAGCCCACACTAATAGAAGAGAAAGGGGCCAACTCAGGAAAGAATGAGATCTGTACAAGTTCATATGATAGTGGATGACTACATTGCTAATAGCTAGTCAGCATGGGTGGCACTTATAGGTATCCTCCAACGGCTGACCAAATTGATACTTGTTACTGAAAATAGTAGGACCAGAGTCCCAAAAATGAAGAACTTCATTTTTATACTAATGCCCCCACCATAAGCTTTCAAGAGAGGGTCGATGATGCTAGGTATAGGGTTTTCAGTCAGTCTCTGAGTAGCCCCATTGTGGTACAGAGATCTAGGACTGAGAAGTATTAAGATACTTCTTCCCTAAGTAAGGTATTGAGCAAAACACTGCTGTTTCATTCCTAGAGTGCTTTAAAGCTATATTTATCTTACCTGGTCAAAATTAGTGGGAGTGTATGTCAACTACCCTACCAGAGACTCTCCCACAGGAGGCTATGAGACAGAATGCCTAGTTCCTAGGTATTTGGCTCTATCTTCTGCTCCTTAGTGGAGACTGATAAGTAATAGCAGGTCCTAGGGCCTATGTCATCGGTGGTCTATAACTCCCTCTTCTTGAGCCTACATCCAATTTCAGGTTTTTCTCCTACTGTTTTCAAACACATCAGGAGGAAAGAAGGGGCTCACAGTACCTCTTTCTTGAGTCCAGGATTATAATGAATCCCAGCAGTTAAGAGTAGAATATTGTATACATAAACATTCACTTCTCCTACATTAATTAATGGGCCAAATAAATTTAGCAATATCTAATATACCTAAGGTCCCAAGAAAGTAAGACCATAACTCTAAAACAAAATTTAAAGCTAAAAAGAGGAAGAGGGTAGAGCTTATTTTGAGAATATTCAAAAGTATTTAAACATGAATTGTTAACCATGGCACACAATTTTGTGAAGATGGAGTCTCACAAGTTAGAATATACTTTAAACTGTACAGATGCCAAGAGATCAGAACCTGGATTTGAATTTCTTTTCCTTTAGTGCATTGTACCGAGGCTGTCAAAGCCCCTTTCATTTTTATAGAGACATAAAATGAGAAGTAGAATAGTGAAGTGGATAAAAACATGAAATAATTCCTTATATAAGCAACAGTTACACATGATATTACATTCACAAAACCCTTCATGTAATCTGTGTTATTCAATCCTTACCAGGATATGTAAACTTTTGATGTGTCATTTACAAATAAGAAGAATAAAGCTTAATCAAAAGTAAAATGACTCATTTCATTTTTGAAAAATGAAAAAAAAATTATCATTCCAAATCTCAAGTCTTCATTGGACTTTTTTAGCTCATCATTGATTAGCTAAGTAACCTTAAAAAATTACTTATGGGGGCGCCTGAGTGGCTCAGTGGGTTAAAGACTCTGCCTTCGGCTCGGGTCATGATTCCAGGGTCCTGGGATAGAGCCCCACATCTGGCTCTCTGCTTGGCAGGGAGCCTGTTTCCTCCTCCTCCTCCTCTCTCTCTCTCTCTCTGCCTGCCTCTCTGCCTACTTGTGATCTCTATCTGTCAAATAAATAAATAAATCTTTAAAAAAAATTACTTATGGGCCTTATCTTCTTGATTTGTAAAATTAGTGGCTGGATTTTAGAAACTTTAATTAGAGCTGGAAAATAGCAAGTATGGTACACAAGACTCTGTTTATTATAGGGCCCAGATTCCTTCTATTTTTGCCATAAACCACTCTACTGAACAATGGCCAGGACGAAAAGTATCTACAAAATACCACCCAAACTTCTCATTTTAAGAGAATTTTTTGACCAATACCCAAATTTGACTCCATCATTTCCATTAATAAAGGGAGCATATCAGTGTTTCATTCCACATACTTTTATCATTTGTCCTGCTTTGACCAATATCCTAATAGAGGCAACATGTAACCAGAGTCACAATGAATACCTCATCACTGCTAGAAGAAAACTTCCAGAAGGTATGCAGTTTACAGGCTAAACAAGACAAAAACAACAACAACAAAAAAAACCTGTTGATCCAAACAATACCAAAATGCCCAGCCATTTAAACTGGGCACACCATTTTCCATCACATCTATGCCCCCCCTTTTTTATAATTTTTTAATCTATGCCCCTATTTTTATATTGTTGGTTCACATATGTAACACACCAATCTTAAAATCACTAAGTTATTTAAAATAAGAGACAGGATTCCTTCAAAGTATACTCCATTCTATGTAAGCTTTTATACCCTATATTCTATCATTGTGTCATGTAACCTTAAAGTCATTGCCATACAGGGTTTCTAGAAATTAGAAACTCTACATTCTGCTCTTAGTGTAAAGCATCGTGGCTTCAGAGAAGCTTACCTGGTGGGATGAGAAAACTGACCACAGGCACAGTGCAGAGAAAACTGACCACAGGCACAGTGCAGAGTAAACATCCGCAGACCAATGCTGCTTTTGCAGTAGCTCTCTTAATTCAAGTCCAGATTCTTAAATCTACTGCTAAAGACCTTAAGGGTGTGTATGGGGTGGGGCAGGCTGGGGGGTGCAGGCTGTGGGTGGGTGGGAAAGGCTGGCAGCAGACGGTGGCTCTCACCATTCTGGGGCTGGGCACACAGCAAGAAAAGACACTTACTTGCTACCACGTGACGGGTCTCCAACAGTACCTGAGGGAACCCTGAGAAGCAGAACTCCCTGGAGCCCTTTTCTCCTCCTGGGCTTCTTTTTCTTCCCAGATCCCTCCGGCTTTCTGAGGAGTTGTGGTTGCTTAGGCGGTGTTGCTAGGCTGGCGTCTGACCTCACCAGCTGATGCTACAGGCCACGATGGCTCGGCGGTGAATGGGCCCCACTGAATTCCCAGCTAGAAACGCGTCTCTGGGGTGGCTGCCCAGCCACAGACCCAGAGACCCCTCCTGGCCAGATGCGCAGTGGAGCCCCGCCTGCCGCCTAGATGCTGTTTTTGTGTCCTTCCCAACTCCACCCTCCTATCTCCCAGCCACTCCACCCTCTCCCCCGCCCTCATCCTGAGGCCGGTGCGCTACTTCGCCATCCAGACCCGGCGGGCGTGGGCGGGTTGATGGAGAGGAGACCCGCAGCCGCCAGTGCTTAGCTCACAACCGCAGCTGCTGCGTGCGTCTTCTCCACAGCGGTGGGAATAGGGAGGGGCCTAGACGAGGGGATCCGTGAGGAGGGGGATCTGATGCCAGAGCGTGAAAAGAGGGAGAGAAGAGGAAGGGGGGGATGCAGCTAAGGATTTTGGAGGGGTGGGGATAGGAGAGAGAGGAGGGGAGAGGATGCGAGGAAGGCAGCAAACTCAGGTTTTCACCTCCAGTTGCTTTCTCTCTCCCCTTGCTTAACTGCACCAGTAGAGCTTGTCAGGGACAGTTACCAGTCTGCAGCAGTCAGATCTGACCATTGCTTAGGGACTTGGGGCATGGTTCTTTAAAAAAGAATGGGTTGGAGCTATTACAACCTCACTCTGGATTTCTCTCCCACTCTGGTGACTTGAGATACAAAGGCCAAAGGAAAAATCATGCATATTTGGAAAAACTGTGTGCAACAATCAAGCTTGGGGTTGAATCAAGAGATGTGAGACCTTCTTTCCCAAAGGGGGTTTGGAAACTTTGCTACACCGTAGAACGTTTATTTTATAACCCTATCTTGTTTGGAAATGGTGAACTAATGAATTGTTGAACACTATATCAAAAACTAATGATGTACT
Organism: Meles meles; assembly: GCF_922984935.1. Taxonomy (NCBI): domain Eukaryota; kingdom Metazoa; phylum Chordata; class Mammalia; order Carnivora; family Mustelidae; genus Meles; species Meles meles. The sequence continues at coordinate 63,830,684 of NC_060074.1, forward strand.
AAATGTTGGCTAAATGAACATAATAATTAAAAGAAAAAAGAAAAAAAATTTCCACAACACACCAAGAAAAAATAATAAAACAATGAGGAAAAGGGAAAAGAAATCATGTATATTTATTAAGAGACTCTAAGTGTATATTCCAAGGCATGAGATACAGAAGGGTGAAATGGAACTAAAAACTAATACTGCTTCTATACAAACCATGTCAGGGGCTGCATATTTCATCCATGATTCACAGAAAAGGCCTTGTTACATATATTTTGTTTGTTTAAATTATAAACTTGTTATGAAAGATTTCAAACATATACCAAAATAAAAAGAAAGCATAACAAACTCCTATGTACTCATCACTCTGCCTCAATCACACTGCCTCAACTATTGTCATCATGTAGCCAATCTTGTTTTAGCTATGCTTGCCCTCTCACTTTGGATTAGCTCAAAAGTCCTGACATCATAATATTTTATCCATAATTATATCAACATAAGTCTCTGAATAAGTTCTCCAAAAATACAACCCCTTCAATACAACCCAATACCATTAGCTTACCTAAAAATTAACAAGGACTTTATAGTGTCAAACATCCACTTGATTTATTTTTAATAAACTATATAGTGGCTAACTGAATGTAATAATAATAAATAAATAAACGATGTGTAGATTATTATCTTCTCTTTCCCACACTTTTTGATAGTATTCCCAGTGAATGTTCTAATGCAGAAAACTTTCTTTTGGGGCAATCCAACTTACGCATCCCTTTTCACCCAGGAAAATCTATGCATCTTTCAGTATATTAAAACACAAGAGGGGCACCGGGAAGGCTCAGTGGGGTAAGCCTCTGTCTTTGGCTCAGGTCACAATCTCAGGGTCTTGGGATCGAGCCCCACGTCAGGCTCTCTGCTCAGCGGAAAGCCTGCTTCCCACGCTCTCTCTCTCTCTGCCTGCCTCTCTGCCTACTTGTGATCTCTGTCTCTCAAGTGAATAAATAAAATATTAAAAAAAAGCAAAACTTAAGAATTGCTTCTCAGCCTTTTGGCTAAGATCAAGTGTAAAAAAAAACATAAGAAACATTTAACAAATTTAATATTAAATGTTTTAAAGTTTAAATAATATACTTGACATAAATTGCTTTGTAAAATGTGTAATGAACACAAGATGCTGTGCAAACCAATAATAGAAACAAGAGACAAATAGAAGGGAAACCAATGATGTTGGATTTATCTTCTGAGCTGGGCAATCATTTGTTGTTCTAGAGCAAAAATGTTGCTAATATGGGAAGCAAAGGCAGAAGAAAATTATTAAATTTCCTTACTACTTGTAGCCCATTAACGAGTCCTTGAAACTGGCAGAGTGACATTCTTCTAGAAACACAGCTGTCTCAACATTAATACTTTGCTAAGGACAAAAGACAGCCCTAGCCTGACTCCCAGGATCCTGTAACTTGAAAATATAAAAATTCCTTTGGAGACCTCCTTTATCTCTGCCCTGCAAGATATATGTTGACAATCATCCCCCAAGCATATGACCCTCCAGTATATATCTGACAGGTCTCATGACTCAGGTTTTATTAGACAGTAATAAATGACCTTTTCTTAACAATAGCTAGCCCTCTTAAGGTCCTGAAAACCTTGCTTCCAAAATTCCTTAGAGACTTGTGCTATCCCTAACCCCATCCCAACTTGAAAGTGTATAATGCAACACTTCTTATGACTCCAGTGCAGCTCTTTCTGTCCAAAGGTCCTGTCCCCATGCTTTAATAAAATCACTTTTTGTACCAAAGATGTCTTAAGAATTCTTTCTTGGCCATCAACTTTGAACTCTAACATTTTTCCTACATCATTGGCACCATTATTAGATATTATTACTAAGTTAATTTGACAAATTTTGACAATCATTATGCTCCTAATAATGAGTTGATGAGATTCTTTTGGACTGCTCAGTAGGGGTAAGCTGTTGGTTTTCCACACTTCTGCCTTAAGAATCTTATAATCATGTTTTCTAAGCTGTGTTTCCCAAGTACATATTTAGAAGGTAGAAGCTCTAGACCTGCATGTCCTACCTTATCAAGAAAAAACTGCTTTTGATGGGGATGTAGAGAAAGGGGAACTGTTTTACACTTCTGGTGGGGATGCAAGCTAGTGCAGCCACTCTGGAAAACAGTTCGGAGTTTTCTCAAAAAGTTAAAAACAGAGCGGCCCTACTGCCCAGCAATTGCACTACTAGGTATTTACTCTAAAGATATAAATGTAGTGACCCAAAGGGGCAACTGTACCCCAATATTTATAGCAGCAATGTCCACAATGGCAAAACTATGGAAAGAGCCCAGATGTCCATTGACAGATGAATGGATAAAGAAGATGTGATGTGTGTATGTATGTATATATTTACGTATATGTACGTGTACATGTACATGTATGTGTGCATGTATATGTATATGTATATATATGTATATGAGGGAATATTACTCAGTCATCAAAAAATGAAATCTTGCCATTTGCAATGATGTGGATGGAACTAGAGGGTGTTATGCCAAGTGAAACAAGTCAGTCAGAGAAAGACAATTATACAGTCTCACTCATATGTGAAATTTAAGAAACAAAACAGAGATCATAAGGGATGCGAGGGAAAAATAAAATGACGAAATCAGAGAGGGAGACAAACCATAAGAAAATGGGTTGTTGGAGGGAATGGGGTGGTGGGGGATGGGATGATGGGATGATGGGCATTAAGGAGGAGGGAACGTGATGTAATGAGCCCTGGGTATTATATGCAACTGCTGAATCACTGAACACTACTCTGAGACTAATAATATGCTATATGTTAATTAATCGAACTTATATAAAATAAAATAAAATGCTTAAAAAACAAAAGAAAAACCTACTTCGTCACACTACATGTGAACCTGATAGGCCTCTAGGGGAATTATTTTCCTTGCAGCCTGCTTAAGTGGGGGCTGTTTATTCTAACCTCAAAGGTATCAGCGTCAGGAGTGTAGATGGGCCTCGTGTTTTAATTCTCGCTCCATTTCATGACATCCAGGTTTGATAAAACCTTAAACAATTCTCCCCAAATGCAAACAAATCAAAACTCCTTTTTTTTTTTTTTTTTTTTTGAGATCTCTGGGTCTAGCTGTGTCATCTTTTTCTTCTTCTAGTCTAGCAGTCATCTTTTAACTTTATGGACATTCTTATTTATTAAGGATTTACTTTCAGGTTGACAGTCTTCTCCTCCATCCAGATTCTTTCTATTATTAATCACTTCCCCATCCATTTGGATATCAACAACATTTGGATGAAACATCTAATAGCCTAGCTTCTGATTTCCTCTCTAACAGCGGATCTCTTTTTCCATTCCACCTCAGCTATAATTCCCATACTTTGAAACTGGCCATAGCTAGCAACTGCTTTGTTTGTTTGTTTGTTTTAAAGATTTTATTTATTTATTTGACATAGAGAGAGAGACATACACACAGAGAGAGAAGGAGCACAAGCAGGAGGAGTGGGAGAAGAAGAAGCAGGTTTCCCGCTGAGCAGAGAGCCCAATGCAGGGCTAGATCCCAGGACCCCGGGATCATGACCTGAGCCAAAGGCAGTCCCTTAACGACTGAGCCACCCAGGCGCCCCTGCTTTGTTTTTCTCCATAATGATTATCTACCATGCTAAATACCAATTGCTTATTTATTTTATATTTTGTTCTACCAGAATGAATACTGCATGACAGTTCTTGTTTATCCACCGCTATGAGGTAGCACTTAGAACCCAGGTTGTAATAGAGTGGGTATCCAGTAAATTTGCCAAAGGAATGAGCACCAAGCATGCCCCAAGGCACTATGGGCTTCCCAGAAAAATGTAGTGATTCACCATAGAAATAGATCATAGAGTACACGTAATATGAAGAACATGAGAATTGTTGATCTGCTTTCATTCTGCCTAGCCTCTGGAATGTATATACGTCAATGCTTTTGTAATACATAGGTATGAAAATTTCCCCTGGCTGCAGAATCTTGACATAAAGCACAGACCTCTCTGAAAAGAAAGGGTAAAAACAAGAAAGTTTAATTACATCTATGGGGAATGCCAAGGCACACAAGGAACTAAAGCACTCAGCATCAAAGAGGAAATTCTCTTACCCTTATTCTAGTATAATAAGGAATAGATGTCGGCTTGGGTTTGTTGTCAAAATCCAGGCTTAGATATCATTCAGGGTGAATATAATATAAATCATATTGTAGAAAATCATTTGCATGATTGCAATCATTTGAATTTTAAAGATCTTAAGACTTCATATTTTTTTCTTTTTAGCTAATGCTAGTTAGCTTTCCATGTCATGTGCAATATCCTAGGCAAATACTTAGAATCCATTTTGTCTTAGGAAGGGATGTTATAACAAAATACTACAAACTTGGTGGTTTCTAAACAATAGAAATGGATTTCTCACAGCTTTGGAGGTTAGAAGTCTGAGATGCGAGTTGCCGCATAGTCAGGTTCCAGTGAGAGCCATCTTCTAGGTTTCAGACTATAGGTTTCTGCTTGTATCTTCACATGGTGAAGAGCTGAGGGAAGCAAGCCCTCTCATGATTCTTATAAAACCACTAAACCCATTTATGAGGGCTCCACTCTTTAATCTGGTCTAATCCTAATCACTTCCCAAAGGCACCAACTCCTATTACCTTCACACTGAGGAGTAGGGTTTCAACATATTAATGTGGGTGCATGTGGGGGGGGGTGGTTACAAACAGTCCATCCATAATACATAATACTTGTTTGTCTTAAGATTTTATTTTTTGAAATAATCTCTACATCCAACATGGGACTTTTACCCAAACTTACAACACTTAACAAGATTCACATGCTCTACTGACGGCACCAGCCAGGCACCCTTATTATTTCACTTTTTGTCATCCTTACATACCTACATAAAGACAGTACTGCAAAGCCAGAATCATTTCCTTTACCACTATTTTTAAGTGTATAGCATTCTACTTATGATTCTATTTATATGTTTGAGTTCTTTAGAATTGTTCTAAGAAAACCTTGCCATAGTCTTCCACTCTATCCCAGGTTCCAGAACTGTAAGAATCTGGACAATGAAAAAATCTATAGAAAGTTGTTTAACAGTGTCAGAGGAACACAGTAAATGGCTTGCTTATTAGGGAGTCTCAGAAATGAAAGAATAGACTGTAGATAGTTAAAGCTATTTTGGCTCCTCTATTCCCCTTTGTCACTTGACAAATTTCTAGACTAATTTCGATTACTTAACTCCTTAGATGTATATACATACATACCTGGATTACATACATGTTTTACATACATAAAATACATATATGTAACATATATGTAAAAACACACATATATATTTATACATATACACATAGCCCTAATTTAACTTTTTCCAAAAATCTTCCAAAGATAGGCGCAGTCAATAAAGAATATCAGCAAAAAGCCGTATTAATATTGGCAATCAGAGGTGCCTGGGTGGCTCAGTAGGTTAAGCCTCTGCCTTTGGCTCAGGTCATGATCTCAGGGTACTGGAATTGAGTCCCACCTCCAGGGAGACTGCTTCTCCCTCTCCCTCTGCCCCTCCCCCCCATTCGTTCTCCCTTTCTCTGTGTCAAATAAATGAATAAATAAATCTCTAAAAATAAACAAATGAATAAATATTGGAAACCAGCAGAGAAAATGGTAAATATCTCATATGGAAAATACATACTCATATAGTATATGGTAGGTCATTTTATACCTATACTTTATAGTTTGTCTTGATCCTAAGAATCAGATTACGAAGATCACAGATAGATCTGAAGTTTCTGTTCAAAATATTCCTGATCACAGTGCATTCCATTTTGCAATTTTGTATCCAATAGTCATGTATCAAGTAATTCCTAACGCAGCTTAGCGGAAACCCAGAATATTTTCAAATGAAAAAATAAAATAGAAAACAAATTACAAATTTGCAATTTGTTGTCATTTTCTAGAAATCTCATTATAATTTATGTGCATATATGTGAAATAGTTGAGTATATACATGTCATATGTAAAAAAGTCAGATTTGGGGGCGCCTGGGTGGCTCAGTGGGTTAAAGCCTCTGCCTTCAGCTCAGGTCATGATGATCCCAGTGTCCTGGGATCGAGCCCCGCATCGGGCTCTCTGCTTGGCAGGGAGCCTGCTTCCTCCTCTCTCTCTCTCTCTGCCTGCCTCTCTCCCTACTTGTGATCTCTATCTGTCAAATAAATAAATAAAATCTTAAAAAAAAAAAAAGTCAGATTTGACTGCTGTAACAGAAACTTAAAATAACTGTGGCTTAAACATGGCATAAGTTTCTTTCTCTCAAACCCACTAATCCAGGTATAAGCAGTCCAAAATATCCCCAAATGAGGTTCTTTCAATTTCGTTGCTTTCCTGTCTCCAGTGTATTAAACATTCACTCACATAATTCAAGATGGCTCACCAATACACTTGTATTCCAGGCAGTAGATAAAGGAAATAGAAGAAATGGAATTCATCTGCATTCCACTAAATATTATAATCTAGAAGTTTTATTTTACACATTCTTAGGTTGATAGCCTATTAGCCAGAACTTAACTAGACACAATTGGTTGTAGGGAAAGTTAAGGAATGTGATATTCATTCTGGTTTCTATTCAGTGAGTCAAAAGTTGAGGTTTCTACTAATATAGAGAAAGGTAAGAATAAATATTGTGGGATGACCAGCAACTTCTGCCATGCCCTGTCTGTATCTGCAATTGGCATACTATTTAGACTTCATGTCCCTGGCAAACAGCAAATTAGAAAAAATGGCTAGGACTTCTAATGATTTAAGAACTTACAAAAGCATAGCCTAATTCATCAACAAACATTTCTCCCAACCTAAATTACAATTGTCAAGCAAGAAATTCAGGTTGAAGGACTAACTGAATAGCTAAAGTAAGAGTCTAGTTTGTTTCTTCAAATGCATTGTTTCACAGTTACATTACATTATTTTTTTCTACCACTTTGTTTTGGATTGCTAAAATGCCAAGTTTAAAACTCCTCTTAAAACTTTTCCTTTCCCAAATTTTTCAAGACAAGGAGTACAAAAACCAGAAATTGCTAACAGGATCTTCAGTGAAACTATGAGACATTTATAACAGCAAAATGCAATATATGAAATGAAATGCAGATGGAAAAATGAAAATAAATGATTTAGTAAAGTCAAACAAAGGAAGTCTAACCTACTTGCCTATAAAGAGTGATACTGGTGAGAGAAACTAATCCTTTCTGCCGACAGCTAGAAAATCTCAGGAATTGAAGAGACCTGGTTATCATACAAATGGGCAAATTTGGGTGCTGTAAACAGGAAGCTATTTGAAAATCTTTAGACCATGAGAGATCCAACTCTAGCCCACTCTGCTAACTGCCCTCTTCCTCAGCTCACAGTAGCAGTTATGTTCTCAAGGAAATTTGGATTGCAGAGGCTTGAAATCTGGGATACTAAACACAGCAGAGAATGAAGAGAAGTGCTGGACTGGAAAGAGGAACATTAATAAAAGTTTATATTCTCAGTGATAAGATTCTCCCTTCTGCTCTAGGTTCTTCCCCTTAACCAACACCCAGAATTCAAGTAGTTACATTTTATATTTCAGAAAAAAGATTCTAGGATCTTAACTAGAAAATCTGATCTATCCCAGAGGATAGGCCCATGGATTCTGGCATTTTTGGTGTCTTCAAGAAAAAAGTTGGCTGATTACTGAATCATCCTATTCCACAGGATTTATTCTCTTAACCGTCAAACACATGCATAAATGTAGAGGATCCATTTGGTCACTCAGGGATCACTAAACAAGAATCACTGAACATTTGAGAATGTCTTTAGCATGGCAGAAGAACTGAAACAAATCTATTTTGAAAGGAGAAATTCTGTGGATTAGAGACAGAGCAAAGTAAAGAAGAAAATTCAAAGACAATATAACTAACATGAAAAATAAGAGCGATAAATCCATGGAAGAAGGGTAGGATGCCCTATTTTAAAGGAACAATATATGAAAGACCTCCTGGAGTCTATATCTTTGGCAGATGATGATGATGATGATGATGATGATGATTATAGTTGTGGTAATACAGAAAGAGCCTGAAAAATAAAATTGTGGAAACCATCAAAAATGTATAAAGATATGAAGAGCAGGATATTAAAGATTAAAATCAGAGAATAAATTCCAAAGGTTCAACCTTCAGTTGAAAGGAATTCCAGAAGAGAGCAGAGAGAACAAGTGAGAGCAAATTGTTAAATAAATAATACAAGCCAGGGGTGCCTGGGTGGCTCAGTGGGTTAAAGCCTCTGCCTTCAGCTCAGGTCATAATCCCAGGGTCCCGGGATCGAGCCCCACATCGGGCTCTCTGCTCCACAGGGAGCCTGCTTCCTCCTCTCTCCCTGCCTGCCTCTCTGCCTAGTTGTGATTTCTCTCTGTCAAATAAATAAAATATAAAAAAAAATAATAATACAAGCCAATTTCTTAGAATGGAAAAGTCTCCCAAGTGAACGCACCAACAGAAAGCCAATCAGTTTAAATGAAAATTGTTCCTTACAAAAGAAAGTTATCATGAAATATTATAATCTTTGATAAAGATATGATTTTAAAACTCCTAGACAGAAACAAAAAAAAAAGTGAGTTAAGAGCAAGGGATAGTTAGTGTAGCTACTGCCCATATCATTGTCCAATAAAATTAACCAGGACTCTTTTGAAAAATGGCTGTTTCGGGGCACCTGGGTGACTCAGTGGGTTAAAGCCTCTGCCTTCGGCTTGGGTCATGATCCCAGGGTCTTGGGATCGGGCCCCACATCGGGCTGTCTGCTCAGCAGGGAGCCTGCTTCCTCCTCTCTCTCTCTAAATCTCTGCCTGCCTCTCTGCCTAGTTGTGATTTCTCTCTGTCAAATAAATAAAATATTAAAAAAAAAAAAGAAAAATGGCTGTTTCTAGGACTGGGACAGGAAATAAACAAGATGAATGTGGCACATCTTGTACTGCCAGAAAATAAAGAAATGCGCAAAAAAAAAAAAAACCAAAAAAAAAAAAAAAACCCAAAACCAACAATAACCCACCTCCCATTAATGGGGGAATGTCAAAGCAAAGGGACCTGGAAGCCAACTGAAAAACTACTAATGACCAAAGCTAGAAAATTTGAGCAACAAAAAAAAAAAGTAGTGTTGAATTATAACTCAAAGTATAAAATATCCATGAGTCCATACTGATATAAATAAATGATTGAATAAATTAATAAATGTGGGAGAAGAAACAAATCTCTCATGCAGAAGAATTCTAAATAATTTATGTAGATACACCACATTAAAGGAGAAGGAGAATAACTCCTCATCCCTTAAGTGTGGGCTGGGCATAGTGACTTCCTTCCAATGTGTCAAGTATGAAAACGGGGGAAAAGAGTAACATCAAAGTGTAGAAACCTAACAAACATTACCTCAGCCAGGGATCAAGGTCAACATCAACAGTCATCATCATGACTGACATCATGTTGACAGTGGACACTCTTGATATGACTTGATGAAAATGGCACTTTACGTCTCTCCTCTTTTTCCCAAAAAACATATCCCCGGACTAAGAAAAAAACATCAGGTAAAGTTCAACAGAAGAACAATGTACAATATACCTGACCAGTACTACTTAAAACTGTTAAGAATATCAAAAGAGGAAGTTTCAGAAATTGCTACATCCAAAAGATTAGGATATGACAACTACATGTAAATACAGTATGCTAGATGGGATATTGAAACAGGAAAAAAGGACATTATGTTTAAAAAAAAAAGAAATCTGAATTATGGGCCTTAGTTAATAATTATGTATCAATATTGGTTCATTAATCATAACAAATGTATCATACTAATTTAAGATGCAAATAAGAAGGGAAACTGTGTGGAGAGTAGGGGCAGTGGTATATGGGAACTCTGTTGTCTTCTCAGAAATGTTCCTTGGTAAATCTAAAACTGTTGTAAATATGAAAGTATTATTTAGGAAGAAAGTATGATGAGAAACAGTCTTCCCATAATCTCAGAGAATCTAGTTAGAAAATCAGTATTACTTACAAAAGGGAAAAATAGGAACTTTACAGTGGAGTATCCTGACTGAGGCCAACATAATGAAATGATCAAAATTAACATAACTGGGACGCCTGGGTGGCTCAGTTGGTTAAGCGGCTGCCTTCGGCTCAGGTCATGATCCCAGCGTCCTGGGATCAAGTCGCACATGGGGCTCCTTGTTCAGCAGGGAGTCTGCTTCTCCCTCTGCCTCTGCCTGCCACTCTGTCTGCCTGTGCTCACTCTCTCTGACAAATAAATAAAATCTTAAAAAAAAAATTAACATCACCACTTATAAGACATGTTAACATCACGTTCCTTCTGAGAAGACATCAATACCACTTCTGTGGTATTTTGTCAAATATGCATAAACTCAGGGCACCTGGGTGGCTAACTGGGTTAAGCGCCTGCCTTCAGCTCGGGTCATGATCTCAGGGTCCTGGGATCAAGTCCTGGGAGAGAGGCCCCCCTCCCACCCCTCACCCCCCCCACCCCCTGCCAGCTCTCTGCTCAGCAGCGAGCCTTCTTCCCCCACTCTATCCCTGCCTGCCTTTCTGCCTACTTGTGATCTGTCTCTTTCTGTCAAATAAATAAATAAAATCTTTTTAAAAGTATGCATAAACTCAATTTAATCAGGCTAGCATGTAAGACAAACCCAAATTGAGGGATAGTCTACAAAATTACCGGTCAGTACTCTTCAAAGGTGTCAAAGTTACTAAAGGCAAAGAAAAGCATAATATAATATGCATTATTGGGCATCTCCTTTTGGCTCAGGTCATGATCTCAGGGACTTGGGATCAAGCCCTTCATCAGGCTCTCTGCTTGTGGGGAGTTTGCTTCTCCCTCTCCCTCTGCCCCTCCCACTCTCTCAAATAAGTAAACAAAATCTTTTAAAAAGCCATAAAAATGTAGTGTAAATATTACTGGTAATGGCAAATAATTTTAATACATTTAGTACATTTGGGAATCTTTTCTTTCCTTCCTACTAATCATGCACAATTTATTTTCTGCCAGCATGTCCAAATCCCATGACTCTTTGCACTAAGTAGTCACAATTACTAGGAATGCCTTTTCATGCCTTGAAGCAGTTTAAATACTGAAGAAGAGAATTATCACTCAGTTAGTTATTGGCATTTATTCAGAGAGCATTTGCACAAAGGAAGAGGAAAGCCACAAATTATAGTTTAGTTGCTAAGAGAGATTTTAAAACTTCTCATCAAGAAAACAAATTGCAACTATGTGTGGTGATGGATGTTAACTAGACTTAGTGTAATTTTTCAATATACATATTTTTCAATATATACATATATGGAATAATTATGTTATACTTCTAGAACAGATATGTTATATGTCAATTATATCTCAATTAAAAGAAGAAATTATTACAGTTTGCTATTATAAGAAGCATATATATTAGCCATCTGTTTTAATTGAACTGGTAAGCACTGACTTAAGGTAACATAGGAATGATGATTAATTTAATAATTTCTTCATGTTAAACACTTATGAACTAGTACATTATTTCTTAAGGAATTTTTCTCAGTATGTTTTTCAAAAGTCTGCATATGGTGAGCATTTTGAGCAAATGTGACTGATTGAAAAAGTTAAGTTTTTCCTTTAGATACGTTATATTTTAAATAAGAAAATGCCCTAGTGCCCCCTGCTGTTCAAATTAAGCCTTCTGTGCTACACAGTCTATGTCTCTTCACCATATATCCCCATGTTTTTATTAAGTTTTTTCTTATTGGAGGTACAGTGTGCAAAACTTTGAATCAGATAGATCTATTTTTATTGCAGCTGTGACTTTGGTAAAATAAATAATTATATGTGATATGTTTGAGTTGATTCAACTGGTATATTTGAAATAATTCCTGTCTAAAATCAAATTTCAGAGTCTGTGTTGGCTCTCCTTATCTTGCTATTCTTCCCCTTCTTTTCCTTACTCCTTTTCTACTCTCTCCTTCTTATTACTCAGTTTATACAGACATTTCCATGCACTTGCAGTGATGCACCTTCATGTAAGCATTCCTTTTTTCCTTCTTGTTCAGATTAATTGGAAGGAACAGCAAAGATCATTTTTTATTAGACACTCAGAGCTGACAATGTTCTCTAGATAGCATCTAGTTCAACTCTCTCATTGTAGAATTTAAGATATATTTCATAAGGGACTTTGAAGATAACAGATGTCAATGATGGAGTGCTAGACATCCTGCCCACTCAGGCCTTTTCATTCTTAATTCCTCAAAGGCAAGCAGAGGGAGTTTTCATTGTTAATTTTACACACAGATATTTGTAGGATACCTACTATGTGTCAGATATTGTGTTAGCCACAAGGCAGACCCCCTTTTTATGTCCCTCATGAAAAATATAGTTTCATGATAAATAGAACTTACAGTACAATATGATAAGTGCATTAAAAGAAAAATAGAGGGGCGCCTGGGTGGCTCAGTGGGTTAAAGCCTCTGCTTTCAGCTCAGGTCATGATCTCAGGGTTCTGGAATTGAACCCCACATCGGGCTCTCTGCTCTGCAGACAGCCTGCTTCCTCCTCTCTCTCTCTGCCTGCCTCTCTGCCTCCTTGTGATCTCTGTCTGTCAAATAAATAAATAAAATCTTAAAAAAAAAGAACAAATAAAGGTATTATATGGGGGAATAAAGAAAAACTGTTTCAGATCTAGATGACAATGATCAAAAACACTTCTTGTCAGAAATGATGGCTAAACTTTGACCAATGCAGTCATTTTGACAACCCCATAAAAGTCAGTTTGGTTCTAACTACAAGAAATTTGGCCATGAGGTATAAGAGCAAGGAATTTATATTTCTACAGACCATATTTGCTTAGAAATAGGGATTGATATGTAAAAAGAAAAGAAAAACAAAGAACCCACTGATTAAATAACTGAGCCTCCCCTAACCCAAGCACAGGAAAAAGCAAGGAAAGAAGAGAAACAGGTGAGGTGGCAGGAAGGACATTAGAAGGTTTTAAAATTACTTCAGTTAAAAACAAATAACAACACTAAAGGGTGTCAGAGAAAGAATCATATTTGAAATTCCAGTTAGAGGATAGGGAATTTATATAAAATCAGTGCTCAAACTTTATTTTAATAAAATAATTAAAGAATGCAAGGAAATTTTTAACATATTTTGGGGGAGGGTAATTGCAAAAAAGTGACAATTTATATTGGGATCTAGAAAAAGAACGGTGTAGGGAAGAATTAGTTATGAGATCCAGATCTTATTTAGGAGAAAAACACTTGTTTTAGAAAATTATATTTTGTATTTTAATGATAAGTACTTGAGAATTTGTTTTCTGAGACATCTACAACTGAAGATTTGAAAATTTATACAAATGCTGTAATTGTGACTAAAAGAACTTTCTGTATATAATCGATTGCAATTGCTTTTTGGCTTCCCCCCTTATAGTCATTAAGAATAAATGTCAGTATTTGTAATGGCACAAAAAGTAGTCTTGCTGCACTTGCAATGATTTTCAATAGTCCAAGAGCAAGGAAGAAAAACTAAAAATGCATTTGGACAGTGAAGAAAATGTAAGGAATATATTACTGCTTAAGCAATTCTGTGAGTTTTGGGGATTTTGAGACTAAGAAGACTATGATTACCTGAGAACTCACAACTGCATCTGAAACATAATGTCTTCATTTTACTTAAAGTCAGTTGTTTAAAAAATTTTTAAAAATAGAGTTGAAAATTTTATTGGTAATATTATATATAATACACTTTTAGTTCAATCTCAAACTTACAGTATTCATTTCATGGGGGCTTAATTATTTATTGAAGTCAGAAACGTAATGGACTATGTGAATAATGCATTATATTGTACTCTCCAACAATCTGTTTGTTTGAAAATAGCCCAGATTCTCTTTTTAGTAGGACTCCTCACTCCTTACCCAGTTCCTTCATTCCCTGTTCAACTAAGATCTGGTTTTGAAACTCCAAAGAATCCTAGATTGCTTACTTGGGTCTCAGTTATTTGGGGGGCAATTCAGCCTATGTTCCTCTGACATTTAACATGGTTGAACAATAATGCTTGTACTTAGGTAACTCAAGGGTTTCCCAGGGTATAGGGAAGGAACTAGACCATAAATAAGTGGGCCCCTGACTCCAGAAGAAGGTAGAATACCATTTTTTTAAAAATTAAAAACATTCCCAATTTGGCAGGTTTGAAATTTGGTTAAAATGATCACTTAGAGTATTCTTAAACGTGAAATGGATTTATTAGAAGGCAGCACACAAGGAACAAAGGCACTGAGAATAGGGAGCTTTGCCTTTACAATTGTTGGTACAGTCAAGATTCATGGAGCCCAAATTATATGCTGAGCTAAAGGCTCTTAAGGGAAGAGCCTCCCTGTTTATGCAGTGGGTCCAGGTAGACTTGTACCAGGGTCCATGTTCTTTTTTTTTTTTTTTAAGATTTTTTTTTTTTTTTTTAATTTGACAGACAGAAATCACAAGTAGGCAGAGAGGCAGGCAGAGAGAGAGAAGGAAGCAGGCTCCCTGCTGAGCAGAGAGCCCGATGCGGGGCTCGATCCCAGGACCCTGGAATCATGACCTGAGCTGAAGGCAGAGGCTTTAACCCACTGAGCCACCCAGGCGCCCCCTCCTTTTTTCTTTAAGATTTTTTTCATTTATTTGACAGACAGTCACAAGTAGGCAAAGAGGCAGGCAGAGAGAGAGGAGGAAGCAGGCTCCCCACTGAGCAGAGAGCCAGAGATCCTGGGATCATGACCTGAGCCGAAGGCAAAGGCTTAACCCACTGAGCCACCCAGGCGCCCCCAGGGTCCATGTTCTTAATCCCTAGTGTATAACCTATTAACTGTTAGATTCTAAGCCAAACCTAGTTCCCAAACGTTGGTTTGAATAAAAATAGCTCAAAGAACTTACTACAACACTAGCAGGTATGGATGGAGTCCAGGGAATTACTTTATAATGTCAGCCCAGATCACAAGTTTGGAGACACTAAAGTACTGTGCTATATGGGTTTGGCAGTGATCATGAATATAATAATGAAGTTATTTTCTATACACAAGAATCAGTTATTTGTCTTCTAGCAGGTGGAGGAGCCAAGTTCTCCACTCAGTACCCTGCATCCACCCCCTAAGAGCTGCTGCCACACATTACTGCCCAACACGAGCCAAACTCCTTCCTAGGATGCTCTGTTTTCTCCCAAATATTCACGTCTCCTAATGCAAGTGCTTTGGCTAAGCATTGGCATCTTCTTAGAGTATTATGCCAAGAGTTAGAAGAACATAATACCCTGCACAGGACCACTGGGACCGCTGAGGAGAAAGTGTCAAAAAGCAACTCTTTCCAAGCTTCTTACTAAAAGCCGTAAGTGACAAGTTAAATCCTAATCCATCTTCTAAACACAATTAAATGGAGATGCTAAAAGGAATGGAAAGATGGGAGCAGTCATCTTTTATGGTAATAACATAATTTCCAGTTTCATCATCACTTAGATATAAAACATAAATGTTAAACAACTTGTAAAACCCATTAGCATATTGGTCATTGTTATGCCTTCCTTCTAAGTGCCCGTTCTCTACTTTTATTCTTTTCTAAATGTATATCTAAATTTATTTTACAGTGAATATTATTTATAACCATATAAACAGGATCTATTTTTAGTCATCACAGCAAGTTTTATAATGTCCGAGAAATACAGAGCGGATGCAAGAGATGTTAACACATCTGATGGAATGCTCTAAGAAGTGTTATAAAAATATGAGACAAAAATCTATCTGGGTAAAATTATTGGTATTGATAAAGTTTGCTATTAGCACTGGTCTTATTAATATATTCTGAATTTCAATGTATGGTTTATTTTTCTAACAATATGTTACTTGGGGATATTAACCTGGTATGCTCTGGTAGGATATGTGTTCCACATCTTGAAAATGTGGTAGCTTGGAATTTGCAAAAGCTCAGGGATTCAATCTAACAGTGTTCTTGAGTATCAAACTGAAAACTAGCAAATAATTTTATTCATTAAAAAGGCAACACTAGAAGTATGGAATATATTTCTAGAGTTTAACGGGCAGACTCAGGTTAATGAGTGTGTCTGGCACCACTTATTGCTACCACAGCATCTCAAACTCATTTATGTTTCCTAGACCAATTCTTTGGTCCCAGGTGCTAGGGATCTAATAACTTTATGTGGACTTGTCCCAACTGTTGCAGTACAATCTAACGCTTAATTTTGTGGTATTTGCTCCTCCTACCACTTCTGAGGCAAAGAAAGTTCCATGCAGCGACTAGGGGCATTTACATTCCTGATGGGAGCTGATACAGTCAGGTGAAACACATGGAAGTGAAGGCAAAGTAAACTCCATGAGGAAAACTTTGATGAGGGATACAGGTCCAAAGAGAACCAGAATAAACTTCCTCTCAACTTCCTCCTGGCTTGGACTCTTTGAGATGAGGTAGTTCCACTTTGTTTCTCTGAAAACATCCAGTGAGACACAGCAAGAACTCATCCTTGTTACAAAGCTGTGCCTGTCCCAATAAAACACTCCTGTATGTCTATTCTCTCTTCTATAGAAATCAGAACCTGAAGCAAAAGCTATTTTCTTATGCCCCGTTGGGGACTGTGGTACCTCAGACCTCAGCTCCCATGGTACTTCAATCACCAACAAAAATTAGCTAAACAAGATTTTACTTCACATTCTATTTTTAGGTAATCCTTTGGGTAATCTTTCTAATGATGTGGCTGGCCAAGCAATATTTAATAACACAGTTTTAGTCCTAATGCAAGTTTCAATGGGTATGGGAGTTTTTTCTGCTTCCACTGGAGAAATGTATGGAAAGCCATATGAAATACATTTCACCAGGGAAGCCTGAGTTAGGGAATCCAGGAATCCTCCAACAAGGAGGGCTTTATGCCCCAAACTGTATGACCAACTCAAGGCTGTCTGAGTATTTCTAGAAGGAGATTTGAAATTGTAGTTGATAGGCATCCCAGTGTAAGACTACGAAGACTTCTGAAAAGCAAAGGAAAGGAAAACATAATATAAAAAAATGAAGTTGAGAAAATAAAGAAGCAAAAAGGCGAATGGTTCAGAATTCAGCTAAGAGAAGGAACCCTGGCTTGGAAAAGAGAGTTTGGAATAAACTGCTTTCCTAATGTCATACTACCTTTGCATCCTTGCAGATATAATTTGATAATGGCATATTATCCTTTTTATATATTATATTGATTTGTTAATATTTTGTTTAGAGATTTTGCATCTACAACTTCGAGAGACATTGGCATATAATTTATCTTTCTAACAGTAACCTCATCAGGTATTAGATCTGTGGTTATGCTAACCTCACAAAATGATTCGAGTAGTTTTTCTATTTTATGAAGGAGATTATGTATGTGGCTAAAAAAGCTCACATGTGAAACCATGGTTTTAATGCCATATCCAAGTTCTCAGATCAGTACCAAACTATTCACATTTTTCATTTCTTCCCATGCCAAATTTGGAAAATTACATTTTTAAGAAATTAGTCCATTTCATTTAAATGTTTAACTTACCGGAATAGAGTTGTCCATTACACTACCTATTACTTTTGCATACCTGCAAGATATGTAATAATATCTCACTTTTAAATTTTTTTAAAAAAGATTTTATTCATTTATTTGACAGACAGATCACAAGCAGGCAGAGAGGCAGGCAGAGAGAGAGGAGGAAGCAGGCTCCCTGCCGAGCAAAGAGTCCAATGCGGAACTCGATCCCAGGACCCTGAGATCATGACCTGAGCCAAAGGCAGAGGCTTTAACCCACTGAGCCACCCAGGCGCCCCTCATTTTAAAATTCTTAATATATATATAATTTGCTTTGTTCTTAATTAGTCTTGTTATTTATTTTTTCAAATTTTTAAGTCTTTAAAAAAACTAAATTTGGTTTTATTGACTTCTCTCATTCATTTATTTTCTATTGTTTGTGCACATTATTATTTATTTTCTTCTCTTTTATTTTTGTTTGATTTGTTGATGTTTTCCTAGCTTCTTTAGATTGATTCTTCAATGATTAATGTTTAAGGTTTCTTCATTTCCACAATATGCATTTAAGTCTATACATTTTACTTAGCACTGCTTTAGCTACACTCTATAAGTTTCTGTTTTCTTTTCTCACTTTCATTTAGCTCAAAATATTATCTTATTTGACAAATTATTCAATGGGTTATTTAGAAGTATATTATTTAATTGCTAAAGGGTTAGAGATTTCCTTTTTGTTTGTTTTATTATTTGGAACTATCTTAATTCCATTGTGGTCAGATAAATATCCTATATGATTTTTAAACCTTGAACTTTATGGTCTAAGACTATAAAGAGCTTTATGGTCCAAGACCATATAGAGCTATTTCTTAAATATTCCATGTGGTCTTGAGGGGAAAAGTGTATTCCGTTGTTAATAGGTAGAATGTTCTATATGTCAGTTACTTTTGTTAATAATGCTGTCCAAATATTTTATATGCTTCCTGATTTTTTGTTGCCTTCTTTCATGAGTTACCGAAAGAAGTTTGGGGAAAAAAAATCTTACAATAAGTGTGGATGTGTGTATTTTTCATATAATTTTGTCAGTATTTGATAATTTTAAAGATTTTGTTTATTTGAGAGAGAGAGAGAGAGAGAGAGCACATGCACAAGCAGGGGGAAGGACAGAGGCAAGGGAAAAGCAGGTTCCCTACTGAGCAGGGAGCCCAATGTGATGTGGGGATCCTTCAATCCCAGGACCCCGGGATCATGACCTAGACTGAAGGCAGATGCTCAACTGACTGAGCCACCCAGGTGTCCCTGCTCTCTAATTTTAACGCTAGATTTTGGATATACAAACATATAATATTGTGATATCTTCCAGTAGGTTCAACCTTTTCTCATTACAAAAATGTCATCTTATTTCTACTGACGCTTCTTGTTTTAAAGTATCATTGTTTGATTTTAGTAAAGTTACACATTCTTTCTTTTGATGAATATTGCATGGCATATCCTTTTATATCCTTTTACTTTCCTTTTTATTTCCTTACTTTCTTTTTTTAAAAGATTTAATTTATTTATTTTAGAGAAAGAGCATGGAGGGGTAGCAGAAGGAGGAGCAGAGGGAGAGGGACAAGCAGACTCCATGCAGAGTGAGGAGTCCCACATGAGGCCCAATCGCAGGACCCTGAGATCATGACCTGAGTCAAAATCAGGATGCAGACACTTAACTGACTGAGGCACCCAGGAACCCCTCTCATTTTTTCTTATATTTAAGGTATGTTTATTTTAATTAGAAAATAGTCACGTTATTTTCGTCCAGAGTGAACATCTTCATCTCTTAAAGTTATCACTGGTATATTTGAATCCCCACATATTAGCTTGTGCTTTTTTCCCAGTTTTCCCTTCTGTTCTTATTTCCTTTTTCTTCTTTCTTGACAGTAAGAATTAATCAAATATATTTTTTGCTATTTCTATATTCCCTTATATTAACTTCCCTATAGATTGTGTTGCTATTTTGGGAGGAGGAAGGATGAATTTTCCAGAGATTACACAATAAGTCCTTGATTTATTGAGTCTATCTTAAATGAACATTTTACTCTTTTGGGTTAGTACAAATGGATATATAAATTATGGTATATTCAAATTACTGCTACATACAATAATCCTGATGGGCCTCAAAATCATAATACTCAGCCAGAGAAGATATATAGAAAAAAGCACATGCTTTAGAATTCTCTTTCTATAAAGTACGAAAAAGTAATTTATGGTGATAAAAATCAGGATAGTGGCACACAATGGGGCAATGACTCTCAGAGTAGGAGCCCAGAAAGTAGCGGGGCTATGGGGAGGCAATCCCCTCCCCTGGGAGGATTGGTGCAGGTGTGCACCACAGGAGTCTGCGGAGTCTGGCTTACACAAAGATGCCTGACTGCTGTTCCCTGAGGGTGCACTGAAGACTGGGGGCCCTGATCTTTCAGGTCCAGGGCTGGAGATTGGGGCACTGCCATTTTTGTTTTTGTTTTTATTTTTTCATCCTCTAAAGTGGTGCAAAAACCTTCATGGAACAAAAGCCACATAGAGCAACCTGAAGCAGTTTACACTTGAGTCCAGCTCCCTGACAAGGGGCAGTGCAGGGCAACACTGCAAAGATACCTGAGAGTCAGTGCAACAGGCCCCTCCCCAAGAAGACCAGCAGGAACATCAGTCAAATACCAAGTTTATGGATCACTCAGAAATGAAAAACTCCTGTACTAGGGGAAAATACTAGATAGAATTTGAGGTTTTTTTTTCCTCATGAGTACATAGTCTTTCATTTAAAAATTTTCTTTTTCTTTTTCCTTTTTTCCCCTTTTCAATTAGTTTCTCATTTTAAAACTCCTCATTCTTAAGTCTTTTTTAAATTTTCACTTTTACATTTTATAGATATACAACATGGATGCCAAAATTCCCACCAAGATACTAGCAAATTGGATCTAGCAGTACATTAAAAGGATAATTCACCCTGATCAGTGGGATTTATTCCTGGGCTGCAAGGGTGGCTCAACATTCACGAATCAATCAATATGATACATCACATTAATAAAAAAAAGGACAAGAACCATATGATCCTCAACTGATGCAGAAAAAGCATTTGACAAAATACAGCATCCTTTTTTTGATTAAAACTCTTCAAAGCATAGGAATAAAGGGAACATACCTCAATATCATAAAAGCCATATATGAAAAACCTACAGTGAATATCATTCTCAATGGGGAAGAAGAGAGCTTTTCTGTTGAGGTCAGGAACATGACAGGGACGCCTACTCTCCCCACTGTTGTTCAACACAGTACTAGAAGTCCTAGCCTCAGCAATCAGACAACAAAAAGAAATAAAAGACATTCAAATTGGCAAAGAAGTCGTCAAACTCCCACTCTTCACAGATGACATGATATCTTATGTAGAAAACCCAAAAGACCACCCCAAAATTTCTAGAACTCATACAGGAATTCAGCAACATATATATGTAGGATATAAAATCAATGCACACAAATCACTTGCATTTCTATAAACTAACAATGAGAAGAAAGAGAAATTAAGGAATAGATCCCATTTACAATTGCATCCAAAAACATAAAATACCTAGGAATAAACCTAACCAAAGAAGTAAAGGATCTGCACTCTAAAAACTACAGAACACTATGAAAGAAATTGAGGAAGACACAAAGAAATGGAAAAACACTACATGCTCATGGATTAGAAGAATAAATATTGTTAAAATGTCTATACTTCCCAGAGCAATCTACACATTCAAAACAGTCCCTATCAAAATACCATCAACATTTTTCACAGAGTGGGAACAGATAATCCTAAAATTTGTATGGAACCAGAAAAGACCCTGAATAGCCAGAAGAATGTTGAAATCCAAAGCTGGTGGCATCACAATGCTGGACTTCAAGCTCTATTACAAAGCTGTAATCATCAAGACAGTATGGCACTGGCACAAAAACAGACACATAGACAAATGGAACAGAATAGAGAACCCAGAAATGGACCCTCAACTTTATGGTCAACTAATCTTTGACAAAGCAGGAAAGAATATCCAATGGAAAAATGACAGTCTCTTCAACAAATGGTATTGGGCAAATTGGACAGCCATGAAAAAGAATGAAACTGAACCATTTTCTTACACAATACACAAAGATAAACTCAAAATGAATGAAACACCTAAATGTGAGACAGGAATCCATCAAAATCCTAGAGAAGAAAACAGGCAGCAAACTCTTAGACCTTGGCTGCATCAACTTCTTGCTAGACATGTTTCCAAAGGCAAGAGAAACAAAACCAAAAATGAACATTGAGACCTCATTAAGATAAAAAGCCTTTGCAAAGCAAAAGAAATGGCCAACAAAACTAAAAGGCAACCTATGGAATGGGAGAAGACATTCTCAAATGACATATAAGATACAGGGCTAGTATCCAAGATCTCTCAAGAACTTATCAAACTCAACGCCCAAAAACCAAATAATCCATTTAAGAAATGGGCAGAAGACATGTACAGACATTTCTCCAAAGAAGATATCCAAATGGCCAACAAACAAGAAAAAAATGCTCCATATCACTTGGCATTGAGAAACAGAAGTCAAAACCACAATGAATACCACCCCACATGGTCAGAATGGCTAAAATTAATAAGTCAGGAAACAACAAATGTTGGCAAGGATGCAGAGAAAGGGGAATCCTCTTACACTGTTGGTGGGAATGCAACTTGGTACTGCCACTCTGGAAAACAGTATGGAGGCTCCTCAAGAAGTTAAAAATAGAACTACCCTTTGACCCAGCAATTGCACTACTAAGTATTTATCCAAAGATAAAAATGTAGTTATCCAGGAGGAGTCAAGATGGCGGAGAAGTAGCAGCCTGAGACTACATCAGGTAGCAGGAGATCAGCTTGATAGCTTATCTAAACATTGCAAACACCTACAAATCCAACGGGAGAGCAAAGAGAAGAAGAAAAGCAACTCTAGAAACAGAAAATCAACCACTTTCTGAAAGGTAGGACTGGCGGAGAAGTGAATCTAAAACGACGGGAAGATAGACCGTGGGGGGAGGGGCCGGCTCCCGGCAAGCGGCAGAGCAACGGAGCACAAAATCAGGACTTTTAAAAGTCTGTTCCACTGAGGGACATTGCAACAGAGGCTAAACCAGGGTGAAGCCCACGCGGGGTCAGCGTGGCCCCAGGCCCCACAGGGTCACAGAAGGATCGGGGGTGTCAGAGTGTCGGAGAGCTCGCAGGTATTAGAACGGAGAAGCCGGCTGCAGAGACAGAGCCGAGGACTGAACTCTCAGCTCGGGGTTACCTTGAACCGGTCGCGGGCTGGGTGAGCTCGGAGCGCGGCTAGAGGCTGGGGATACGGGAGTGATTGGGTGCTGTCCTCTGGGGGCGCACTGAGGAGTGGGGCCCCAGGCTCTCGGCTCCTCTGGGCCGGAGACTAGGAGGCCGCCATTTTCATTCCAGTCCTCCGGAACTCTACGGAAAGCGTTCAGGGAACAGAAGCTCCCAAAAGCGAATCCGAGCCGAATACTTAGTCCGGCCGCCGGTAAGGGCGGTGCAATCCCGCCTCGGGCAAAGACACTTGAGAGTCACTACAACAGGCCCCTCCCCCAGAAGATCAACAAAATATCCAGCCAGGACGAAGTTCATCTATCAAGGAGAAAGCAGGTTCAATTCCCAAGACAGCAGAGCAATTCCAGAGGAGGAGAAAGCAAAGCACGGAACTCATGGCTTTCTCCCCATGATTCTTTAGTCTTGCGGCTACTTCAATTTTTTTTTTCTTTTTTCAATTTTTTTTCTTTTTTCTTTTTTCTTCTTCTGCTAAATTTTTTAAAACTTTTACCCTTTTCTTTTTTAACGTTTTTTGACTAGTTCATCTAAATATATATATTTTTTCTTTCTTTTTTATATTTTTTTATTTGTTTTATTTTTTAAATTTTTTTCTTTTTTTTTTCCTTTTTTTTTTCTTTTCTTTTTTTTTTCAGAACATGTTTTTATCCCCTTTCTCCCCCCCACAATTAGGGGTCTCTTCTGATTTGGTTACAGCGCATTTTTCTGGGGTCTTTGCCACCCTTTTAGTAGTTTATTTGCTCCTTCATATCCTCTTATCTGGACAAAATGACAAGGCGGAAAAAATCACCACAAACAAAAGAACAAGAGACAGTACCGAAGGCTAGGGACATAATCAACACAGACATTGGTAATATGTCAGATCAAGAGTTCAGAATGACGATTCTGAACATTCTAGCCGGGCTCGAAAAAGGCATGGAAGATATTAGAGAAACCCTCTCTGGAGATATTAAAGCCCTTTCTGGAGAAATTAAAGAACTAAAATCTAACCAAGTTGAAATCAAAAAAGCTATTAATGAGGTGCAATCAAAAATGGAGGCTCTCACTGCTAGGATAAATGAGGCAGAAGGAAGAATTAGTGATCTAGAAGACCAAATGACAGAGAATAAGGAAGCCGAGCAAAAGAGGGACAAACAGCTACTGGACCATGAGGGGAGAATTCGAGAGATAAGTGACACCATAAGACAAAACAACATTACAATAATTGGGATTCCAGAAGAAGAAGAAACAGAGAGGGGAGCAGAAGGTCTATTGGAGAGAATCATTGGAGAGAATTTCCCTAATATGGCAAAGGGAACAAGCATCAAAATCCAGGAGATGCAGAGAACCCCCCTCAAAGTCAACAAGAATAGGTCCACACCCCGTCACCTAATAGTAAAATTTACAAGTCTTAGTGACAAAGAGAAAATCCTGAAAGCAGCCCGAGAAAAGAAGTCTGTAACATACAATGGTAAAAATATTAGATTGGCGGCAGACTTATCCACAGAGACCTGGCAGGCCAGAAAGAGCTGGCATGATATATTCAGAGCACTCAACGAGAAAAACATGCAGCCAAGAATACTCTATCCAGCTAGGCTATCATTGAAAATAGAAGGAGAGATCAAAAGCTTCCAGGACAAACAAAAACTGAAAGAATTTGCAAACACCAAACCAGCTCTCCAGGAAATATTGAAAGGGGTCCTCTAAGCAAAGAGAGAGCCTAAAAGTAGTAGATCAGAAAGGTACAGAGACAATATACAGTAACAGTCACCTTACAGGCTAATAATGGCACTAAATTCATATCTCTCAATAGTTACCCTGAATGTTAATGGGCTAAATGCCCCAATCAAAAGACACAGGGTATCAGAATGGATAAAAAAACAAAACCCATCAGTATGTTGCCTACAAGAAACTCATTTTAGACGCGAAGACACCTCCAGATTTAAAGTGAGGGGGTGGAAAACAATTTACCATGCTAATGGGCATCAGAAGAAAGCTGGGGTGGCAATCCTTATATCAGATCAATTAGATTTTAAGCCAAAGACTATAATAAGAGATGAGGAAGGACACTATATCCTACTCAAAGGGTCTGTCCAACAAGAAGATCTAACAATTTTAAATATCTATGCCCCTAACGTGGGAGCAGCCAACTATATCAACCAATTAATAACAAAATCAAAGAAACACATCAATAATAATACAATAATAGTAGGGGACTTTAACACTCCCCTCACTGAAATGGACAGATCATCCAAGCAAAAGATCAATAAGGAAATAAAGGCCTTAAATCACACACTGGACCAGATGGACATCACAGATATATTCAGAACATTTCATCCCAAAGCAACAGAATACACATTCTTCTCTAGTGCACATGGAACCTTCTCCAGAATAGATCACATCCTGGGTCACAAATCAGGTCTCAACTGGTATCAAAAGATTAGGATTATTCCTTGCATATTTTCAGACCACAATGCTCTGAAGCTAGAACTCAATCACAAGAGGAAAGCTGGAAAGAACCCAAATACATGGAGACTAAACAGCATCCTTCTAAAGAATGAATGGGTTAACCAGGAAATTAAAGAAGAATTGAAAAAATTCATGGAAACAAATGATAATGAAAACACAACAGTTCAAAATCTGTGGGACACAGCAAAGGCAGTCCTGAGAGGAAAATATATAGCGGTGCAAGCCTTTCTCAAGAAACAAGAAAGAAACAAGAAAGGTCTCAAGTACACAACCTAACCCTACACGTAAAGGAGCTGGAGAAAGAACAAGAAAGAAACCCTAAACCCAGCAGGAGAAGAGAAATCATAAAGATCAGAGCAGAAATCAATGAAATAGAAACCAAAAAAACAATAGAAAAAATCAATGAAACTAGGAGCTGGTTCTTTGAAAGAATCAATAAGATTGATAAACCCCTGGCCAGACTCATCAAAAAGAAAAGAGAAAGGACCCAAATCAATAAAATCATGAATGAAAGAGGAGAGATCACAACTAACACCCAAGAAATACAGACAATTATAAGAACATACTATGAGCAACTCTACGCCAACAAATTTGACAATCTGGAAGAAATGGATGCATTCCTAGAGACATATAAACTACCACAACTGAACCAGGAAGAAATAGAAAACCTGAACAGGCCCATAACCAGTAAGGAGATTGAAACAGTCATCAAAAATCTCCAAACAAACAAAAGCCCAGGGCCAGACGGCTTCCCAGGGGAATTCTACCAAACATTTAAAGAAGAACTCATTCCTATTCTCCTGAAACTGTTCCAAAAAATAGAAATGGAAGGAAAACTTCCAAACTCATTTTATGAGGCCAGCATCACCTTGATCCCAAAACCAGACAAGGATCCCACCAAGAAAGAGAACTACAGACCAATATCCTTGATGAACACAGACGCAAAAATTCTCGCCAAAATACTAGCCAATAGGATTCAACAGTACATTAAAAGGATTATTCACCACGATCAAGTGGGATTTATTCCAGGGATGCAGGGTTGGTTCAACATCCGCAAATCAATCAATGTGATAGAACACATTAATAAAAGAAAGAACAAGAACCATATGATACTCTCAATAGATGCTGAAAAAGCATTTGACAAAGTACAGCATCCCTTCCTGATCAAAACTCTTCAAAGTGTGGGGATAGAGGGCACATACCTCAATATTATCAAAGCCATCTATGAAAAACCCACCGCAAATATCATTCTCAATGGAGAAAAACTGAAAGCTTTTCCGCTAAGGCCAGGAACACGGCAGGGATGTCCATTATCACCACTGCTATTCAACATAGTACTAGAAGTCCTAGCCTCAGCAATCAGACAACAAAAAGAAATTAAAGGCATCCAAATTGGTAAAGAAGAAGTCAAACTATTACTCTTTGCAGATGATATGATACTATATATGGAAAACCCAAAAGACTCCACTCCAAAACTGCTAGAACTTGTACAGGAATTCAGTAAAGTGTCAGGATATAAAATCAATGAAGAGAAATCAGTTGCATTTCTGTACACCAACAACAAGACTGAAGAAAGAGAAATTAAGGAGTCAATCCCATTTACAATGGTACCCAAAACTATAAGATACCTAGGAATAAACCTAACCAAAGAGACTAAGAATCTATACACAGAAAATTATAAAGTACTCATGAAAGAAATTGAGGAAGACACAAAAAAATGGAAAA
Organism: Meles meles; assembly: GCF_922984935.1. Lineage (NCBI taxonomy): Eukaryota > Metazoa > Chordata > Mammalia > Carnivora > Mustelidae > Meles > Meles meles. The sequence goes on from NC_060074.1 coordinate 63,857,780, forward strand.
ATGTTCCATGCTCCTGGATTGGAAGAATAAATATTGTGAAAATGTCTATGCTACCTAAAGCAATCTACACATTTAATGCAATCCCTATCAAAATACCATCCATTTTTTTCAAAGAAATGGAACAAATAATCCTCAAATTTATATGGAACCAGAAAAGACCTCGAATAGCCAAAGGAATATTGAAAAAGAAAGCCAAAGTTGGTGGCATCACAATTCCGGACTTCAAGCTCTATTACAAAGCTGTCATCATCAAGACAGCATGGTACTGGCACAAAAACAGACACATAGATCAGTGGAACAGAATAGAGAGCCCAGAAATCGACCCTCAACTCTATGGTCAACTAATCTTCGACAAAGCAGGAAAGAATGTCCAATGGAAAAAAGACCACCTCTTCAATAAATGGTGCTGGGAAAATTGGACAGCCACATGCAGAAAAATGAAATTGGACCACTTCCTTACACCACACACGAAAATAGACTCCAAATGGATGAAGGACCTCAATGTGAGAAAGGAATCCATCAAAATCCTTGAGGAGAACGCAGGCAGCAACCTCTTCGACCTCAGCCATAGCAACATCTTCCTAGGAACAATGGCAAAGGCAAGGGAAGCAAGGGCAAAAATGAACTATTGGGATTTCATCAAGATCAAAAGCTTTTGCACAGCAAAGGAAACAGTTCACAAAACCAAAAGACAACTGACAGAATGGGAGAAGATATTTGCAAACGACATATCAGATAAAGGGCTAGTATCCAAAATCTGTAAGGAACTTAGCAAACTCAACACCCAAAGAACAAACAATCCAATCAAGAAATGGGCAGAGGACATGAACAGACATTTCTGCAAAGAAGACATCCAGATGGCCAACAGACACATGAAAAAGTGCTCCACGTCACTCGGCATCAGGGAAATACAAATCAAAACCACAATGAGATATCACCTCACACCAGTCAGGATGGCTAAAATTAACAAGTCAGGAAATGACAGATGCTGGAGAGGATGTGGAGAAAGGGGAACCCTCCTCCACTGTTGGTGGGAATGCAAGCTGGTGCAACCACTCTGGAAAACAGCATGGAGGTTCCTCAAAATGTTGAAAATAGAACTACCCTATGACCCAGCAATTGCACTACTGGGTATTTACCCTAAAGATACAAACGTAGTGATCCGAAGGGGCACGTGTACCCGAATGTTTATAGCAGCAATGTCTACAATAGCCAAACTATGGAAAGAACCTAGATGTCCATCAACAGATGAATGGATAAAGAAGATGTGGTATATATACACAATGGAATACCATGCAGCCATCAAAAGAAATGAAATCATGCCATTTGCGACGACGTGGATGGAACTAGAGCGTATCATGCTTAGTGAAATAAGTCAATCGGAGAAAGACAACTATCATATGATCTCCCTGATATGAGGACATGGAGAAGCAACATGGGGGGGGGGGGTAGGGGGATAGGAGAAGAATAAATGAAACAAGATGGGATTGGGAGGGAGACAAACCATAAATGACTCTTAATCTCACAAAACAAACTGGGGGTTGCTGGGGGGAGGTGGGATTGGGAGAGGGGGAGGGGGCTATGGACATTGGGGAGGGTAAGTGCTATCGTGAGTGCTGTGAAGTGTGTAAACCTGGCGATTCACAGACCTGTACCCCTGGGGATAAAAATACATTATATGTTTATTAAAAAAAAAAATTTGGAAGGGGAGGCGAACCATAAGAGACTATGGACTCTGAAAAACAACCTGAGGGTTTTGAAGGGTCAGGGGTGGGAGGTTGGGGGAACAGGTGGTGGGTAATGGGGAGGGCACGTTTTGCATGGAGGACTGGGTGTTGTTCAAAAAGAATGAATACTGTTACACTGAAAAAATAAATAAAATGGGGAAAAAAATGTAGTTATCCAAAGGGACACCTGCACCCCAATGTTTATAGCAGCAATGTCCACAATAGCCAAACCGTGAAAGAGCTGAGATATCCATCAACAGGTGAGTACATAAAGAAGATGTGGTGTACATACATACAATGGAATACTAAGCAGCCATCAGAAATAATGAATACTTGCCGTTTATATCAACATGAATGGAACTGGAGGGTATTACGCTGAGCTAAATAAGTCAGTCAGAGAAAGACAATTATCATATGGTTTCACTCATGTGGAATATGAGAAACAGTGTAGAGGAAAGGAGGGAAAACTGAATGAGAAGAAATCAGAGAGGGAAACAAACAATGAGAGACTCTTAACTAAAGGAAACAGAGGGTTGCTAGAGGAGAGGGGGTAGGGGGATGGGGTAATTGGGTGGTGGGCATTAAGGAGGACACTTGATGTGATGAGCACTGGGTGGGTGTTATCCCAATTGATGAATTATTGGACTTTACATCTGAAAGTAATGATGTACCGTATGTTGGCTAATTGAATTTAAATGTAAGAAATCAAGATAGTGTTTTCTTTTAGGTAAGGGGGTAGAGAGAAGACATAGAGGGAATCTCTGGGGGCTGGCTATTTTCTGTATTTTCATCTGTGCATTGGTTGTGTGGTCGGTTGCATGGTGCTATATCCATGTTATGAAAATTAATTGAGGTGTACACTTTTATATGTACTCTTCTATACCTTAAATAAAAATCTAGTTTCAATAATTCTCCTCTGGGCTAACTTCTATAAGTTGCTCAGACAGGATGAATCTCTCCCTCTGTGCTCACAGCACATTGTTCATTTGTCCTTTTGAATATTCATATAGGTATATTGAAATGTGCCTGTTTACTCAGCATATTCATAACCAAATCATTCATTTTCAAGGAGGGCTCTGTGGAACACAAGGGCATGTGTCCCTAAATGATCATAGTAATCCATCTTATAACCAACTTTGATTTCAGGAAAAAAAAAATTTTAAGTACTCTTCTCTTAAGCTCTGCCCAGGCTTGCTGAAGCGTTCTGGGGATAAGGATCACCAACGAGGGACTTGGGTATCTTTCTTCAAGAAGCTGAAGCTTACCTGCATGACATCTACATTCTTCAGATCTTTCTGTCTCTTTTTTGTTATTCCTAGAATCCTGCCACAATTCTCCTTTCTTTCTTCATTCTTCACTGACTTTATCAAATAATCAAGATGTGTGCTAGGGTAGGGTCAAAACAGGTTTATTTTTGAAGAAAGATTCCTCCGTGGATTTGTTCAACTTCTTTGATCTTTGACAATACTGGCTCCTTGATTTATTACTCCGAGTAGAAGTTTCTTCTCTTTAAATTCACAGGCAGATTATTTTGTACCTTTCTTATTTAAATAACTTATGAATTCTGCATATGATTCCAAGTTACTGTGCTACCTCTAGTATAATAAGAGCATTCTCTGCTGGAACACTGTCTACCAATACTTGGCCCAACAGACCTTTACACAATTGGCAGCATTTTTGTGCTTCTTCAATGGTTTCTCTCTCTCTTCTATAATAAGAGCTTACTATTCTTTTAAAACAAATTCCTTTTCTCTTCTTCTTTGCACAGAATTACCTATAAATTTCTTCAGTCTCTGGTCAAAAACAATGCTTACTATCTTCAAATTGTATATCAGCAGCCAAGTCTCAAGACCCAGTTAGCAGGGCAGTACAAAGACTTTAAATTCATCCAGGCATGCCTAATACTGACATCTTTTTTCAGCCAAGAAAAGCTCCTAATGTTTTAGAATTGGGTTTCCATACAGGTTGGGTGAAAAATATTGTTTAATTTGAAACTTTACAAAGAAGTCTCCTTGATTTTCTCTATTTAATAAAAAAAAAATTAAAATAAATTAAAAAGAGCATTGCACATTGGAAGAACTAATATTGTTAAAATGTCCATATTACCATATTACCCAAAGCAATCTCTAGATTTAATGTGGTCTCTATCAAAATACCAACCATATTTTTCACAAAACCAGAGAAAATGATCACTAAACTTGTGTGGAACCACAAAAAAAATCCTGAATAGACAAAGCCATTTTGGGGAAAAAAAAAAAAAAAAAAGCTGGCAAGATCACAATCCCAGATTTCAAGATATACTACAAAGCTGTAGTAATCAAAACAGTATAGCTCTGGCGCAAAAATAGACACATAGATCAATAGAACAGAATAGAGAGCCCAAAATAAACCCATGCTTGGAACTAGAGGGTATACACTAAGTGAAATAAGTCAATCAGAGAAAGACAATTATCATATGATCTCATTGATATGAGGACTGAGAAACAAGACAGAGAATCGTAGGGGAAGGCAGGGAAAAATGAAACAAGATGAAACCAGAGAGGGGGACAAACCATAAGAGACTCTTATCTCAGAAAACAAACTGAGGGTTGCTGGAGTGGAGGAAGGGATGGGGTGGCTGGGTGATGGACTTTGGGGAGGGTATGTATTGTAGAGAGCACTGTGAATTTTGTAAGACTGATGAATCACAGACCTATACCCCTGAATCAAATAATAATTATGTTAATTTAAAAAAATAAAATAATAAAATAAAATGCAAAATAAACCCATGCTTTTATGGTCAATTAATCAATGACAAAGAAGGCAAGAATAAATGATGGGAAAAAGACAGTCTTTTCAACAAATGGTGCTGGGAAAACTGGACAGCTAAATGCAAAACGATGAAACTGGACCACTGTCTTAAACAAGGCACAAAAATAAATGCAAAATGGATTAAAGATAAATGCAAGACCTGGAACCATAAAATTCCTAGAAGAAGACATAAGAAGTAATCTGTTTGAAATAAAAACATTTTTCTAGATATGTCTCCTGAGGCAAAGGAAATAAAAACCAAGAAAACTACTAGGACCACACCAAAATAAAAAGCTTTGCCTGGCAAAGAAAACCATCAGCAAAACAAAAAGACAACCTTCAGAATGGCAGAAGTGTTGACAAGGATGTGGAGAAAAAAGAACCTTCATGCATTGTTGGTGGGAATAGAATTTAGTGCAACCACTATGGAAAACAGTATGATGTTTCCTCAAACAGTTAAAAATAGAATTGCTATAAAATCCAATAATTCCACTAGTGGGTACTTATTCAAAGAAAACAAAATGCTAATTCAAAAAGATATATGCTGTCCTATATTTATTGCAGCATTAGTTAAAATAGCCCAGATATGAAAGCAACCCAAGTGTCCATTTGTTGATGAATACATAAAGAAGATGTGAGATATGAATACACAACACACACACACACACACACACACACACACAGAGAAATATTACTCAGCCATAAAAAAGAATGAAATCTTACCATTTGCCAAAACAAAGCTGTATCTAAATGTACACTGCTGAGTGAAATAAATCAGTAAGAGAAAGACAAATACCATATCATTTCACTCAAACGTGGAATTTAAGGAAAAAAAAGTGAATAAAGAAAAAAAGAGACAAACAAAATACCAACTCTTTTTTCTTTTTAATATTTTATTTATTTGACAGAGAGAAATCACAACTAGGCAGAGAGGCAGGCAGAGAGAGAGGAGGAAGCAGGCTCCCTATTGAGCAGAGAGCCTGATGCGGGGCTCGATCCCAGGACTCTGGGATCATGACCTGAGCCTAAAGCAGAGGCTTTAACCCACTGAGCCACCCAGGCGCCCCCTGACTCTTAAATACAGAGAAAAAAAACTGGTGGTTGCCAGAGGGGAGGTGGGTGGAGTAATGGGTAAAATAGACAAAGGACATTAATAGTAAACTCTTTTTTTAAAGATTTATTTATTTGTTTGACAGAAAGAGCAAGAACAAAAGCAGGGGAAGTGGGAGAGGGAGAAGCAGGCTCCTACTGAGCAGGAAGCCCCATGCGGGGCTCAATCCCAGGACCCTGGGGTCCTGATCAGAGCCAAAGGCAGACGCTAACAACTGAGCCACCCAGGCACCCCACTATAGTATACTTATTTTGATAAGCACTGCAAAATGTACAGAATTGTTGAATCATTATATGATACACCTGAAACTAAAATAACTCTGTAAAATGAAACAAAATTTGCATATCTTTTAACAGTAAATTTCAATGTTCATAGTTCATCAGTACTTTTGGCTCATCTCTACGGTGATGATTTTAATTCTAGATAAACCCTCTTTCATTTTGAGGACAGATTTTTCAGAGTCAAAAATAAATCCAATGCAGTTTCTAGTCTCTTCCAGTCTTCCCAGGAATGCAGCTGCCATCTATCCAACTAGTTAGTCGAGCCAGAAAATTACAAGTCATCTGTCATACCTTCTCCTTGAACCTCACACCTGTTCCATCATTATTAGTGGAACTTGCTGATTCACTCTTAAACAGCTTTTAAATCCATACACTCAGCCACCTGTATGATATCACTACCCTATTCTAGCCACTCAGCTCTCCTCAGTATGAATTCAGTGGCCTTCCACTGGTCTGTCCAACTGGTCTTTTATTCCAAGCAGTATCTGAAGAAAAATTCTTTCACTATATAGAACTGATTATATCAGGCCATTTCTCCTAAAGACAAAAACCAAAATCTTTATTAAGACTCACATGGGAACACACACACACACACGCACACACACACACACACATATCTGACATGTCTTATCCCTCTTCTTCTTTCACTTCAAGCACTCACTGAATGCAACCCAGCCACACCCCTTACTTCTGTTCCTAAAACAGGCCAAGCTCCTCCCTTAATCACCAGTCAGATACCAACAAAAGCTTTGTTGATCATCTGGAGTGAATGATTATAGCAACTGAAACATAATAATTTAACATTTCTATGTCTGATTATTCAATCAATGTTTGTCATTTCCTTGAACAAAAGCCAAATGCAGACAGAACCTTTCATGACTATCACAGGTACCTAGCACAAGATATATGACACATAGTTCTAGCTCCATTAATAATTTGTTGAATGAATTAATGAATGACAAAATCATCTGGCAACCTTAAAAAAAAATTTTTAGTTTCTACTGAATCTTCTTAAAATTTCTAAAGCCTTAGTATCTTACTAAGACATGTTGTTAAAAATCATTTCCCTACTTTTTTTTTTCCACTTTCAGTATTTCTTATACCTCTCGGCCATCTCCATTTCTTGTCTTTCCTCTATTCTCTCCTAAGAGAAATCTTGTGCTCCAGCCAAAGCAAATCCTACCACCCTCTCTTCTTCAGCTTTCCTTTTAGTCACTATTAGAATAAGCATGGGGCTCTTTGGTTAGGAGATACTCTTTAAAGAAATAAGCAAGGAAAGGGAAATAATAATGGCTAGCATCTACTGAGGGCTTTGCAATATGTCAGGCACTGGTTTCAGCACTTTCTGTAGACTGGCTTATTTAAACTACAAAAATCCCAGTAGATAAGGGCTAAAGCAATTCTCATTTTAATGAGACAAATGTGAGGCACAAAGAGGTGAGTAATTTGTCAAGATCAGAAGGATAAGAATGGTTGACATCCTGTCTGAACCTAGAAAGTCTGAGTCTACTGTCTATGATCTTCATCATTAATCAGTATGCTATTGTCTCCCTAAAGTAACAAAATAATTCTCAGTGGTGGTGAGCCTGGAAAAAGCGGGGAAAACGCATGCACTGACATTTTTTTTTTTTTTTTGTGCTTGTCACGTACTCCTTCCTGCACCCAGTTTCTAGCACAAACCCTAGAAAATAGCCAATAAAACATCACTAGAATAAATTAATGAATAAAAGAACTGATGAACGAATCAGTCCATTAGGGGGTAAGATCTAAGGTGCTGAAAAAACAGTGATTGTTAAGCAGCATGTGTTAAAGAGAATAATATTTCGATAGATTGTAGGGAACAGCTTTGAAAAGACACTAGTTTAAAAAAAAATTAAAAAACAAAAAAAACAAAAAAAACAAAAAAAGGGGCACCTGGGTGGCTCAGTCATTAGGCGTTTGCCTTCAGCTCGGGTCATGATCCCGGAGTGCTGGGATCGAGCCCCGTATCTGGCTCCCTGCTCAGTGGGAAGCCTGCTTCTCCCTTTCTCTCTGCAGCTCCCCCTGCTTGTGTTCCCTCTCTTGCTTTGTCTCTCTCTGTCAAATAAATAAAAATCTTAAAAAAAAAAAAGACACTAGTAACTAGATACATCATAATTTACATGTGAAGTGTTGGGGCTTGAACTAGAGTATAATCATGAAGCTGGTCAGATAGATACCTTTCACAAAATTCTTAAATGTGAAGTTCTTTTTCACATCTCTGACTTTCATTTACATATCTATAGAATGACAGATAAAGCAAATAGTAGGAAAAGGAAGGCAATTTACATCTTTGAATTGTTGAAATATCTCATAAAAACAGATTAAAATAATTACATAATCACTGTCCAAAAGAGGCCAGCTTCTGACTTTACAGAACTTATTTCCCATTTAATATCTCATAAAAATTACATAAATTTCTTTCATTGTAGTTTTAGTGATAAGGAAAAAAGTTAAACTGTTTCGAAAAGGGCTTTTCCCTTTTTTTTTTTTTTTTTAAGATTTTGTTGATTTATTTGACAGACAGAGATCACAAGCAGGCAGAGAGGAAGGCAGAGAGAGAGAGAGAGAGAGGAGGAAGCAGGCTGTCCGCAGAGCAGAGAGCCTGATGCGGGGCTGAATTCCAGAACCCTGGGATCATGACCTGAGCTGAAGGCAGAGGCTTTAACCCACTGAGCCACCAGGCGCCCCAGGGCTTTTCCCTTTTTTCATCTCTATTATTTTCTCTTCCCTAAACCACATTAGACTCAAGTTCGTAAATGCTACTGTAGTAGACAGAATGACATCCTCCCCATACCCCCCTGCCCCCACTAAAGACGTCCATGCCCCAATTCTCAACACCTGTCAGTATGTTACCTTACCTGGCAAAAGGAACTTTGTCGATGTGATTAATTTAAAGATCTTGTGTTGGGGAGACTACCTCTCTATCTGAGTGGATCCACTGTAATCACAAGTGTCCTTAAAAGAAGAAGACGAGGCGTCAGAATCAGAGATAGTTTTGAAGATGGAAGAAAGGGCCACGAACCCCGGAATGCAGGAGGACTCCAGATGCTGGAAAAGACAAGCAAACAGATTTTTCTCTAGAGTTGCCAAAAAGAATGCAGCCCCCCCCACCCCCCGCAAACACGCACACCTTAAGTTTAGGACTTCTGACCTCCATATGATAAGATTGTGAATTAGTGTTGTTTTAAGCCACTATGTTTGTGAGGTTTGCTACAACAGCAAAAGGAATTTAATATCCCTATGGTATGACCATAACTTTGTTTCATTTTAAGGTTGGCAAAGGGAAAAAAAAAACTAGTATTGATTCACCTAAAAGAGTCAATTATTTTGCTATTGCTGAGGACAGAGAATTAAAGCAATTCTTGGAATATTCTAAAGAAATCTAGTTTTGTTTTATTTTGTTTTCTGAGGTGCTTTAAGTGGCTTCAATATATCTTAGTTTTTCAAAACTGAATTACCCCTGGAGGAGTAAGAGATTGATAATGGGAGAAGGACAAAGAGGCAATGTAAATGTAAATATACCTGTAGACATTGATTTAGGTATGTGCTTAACTCATGAAGTACCAAATATTTTATGCTGTTGTTTTGATTATTAGAGGGGAAAAAAACCAATAGCTCCTGAGAGTTAATGTTATAAATCCAAGCATGTAACTGATATACAAACTTCACTACCTAAAAGGCACTCTGGAATTATATTGTTTAAATCAAACTTTTCTAGCAAATTAGAAGCAATATTTACATTTTCATTACATGTGTTAATTACTCCCTTTTATCCATGCCCTAAACTATAATTCACACTTCAAATTATCTTTCTACTAGAATAGTCTTCTATTAATTTACCCATAACCTAAAATTTAATTTCAGCTCTTTATCTAACTAATAGGTGCTTATCCTTTTCATTTTTTGTACATCTAATCTGATGTGGAGAACAAAGACAAAAGAAAAAAAAAATAAATTTCTTTGCATTCTATAGCCCATTGACAAGTCCATGAGACAGGGAGAGTGACCTTCCTCCAGGAACTCAACTGCCCTGATGTTAATACTTTGCTAAGGGCAGGGTGTCTGGGAGGCTCATTCAGTTAAGTGTCTGCCTTTGGCTCAGGGCAAGACCTTGGGGGCCTGGGGTCAGCCCAGAGTTGGACTCCCTCCTCAAGTGGGGAGTCTGTTCTCCCTCTCCCTCTGCCTCTTACCCCCCTTCGTGTTCTCTCTCTCTCTTTTAAATAAATCAATAAAATCTTTTTTTTTAAGATTTTATTTATTTATTTGACAGACAGAGATCACAAGTAGGCAGAGAGGCAAGCAGAGAGAGAGGAGGAAGCAGCCTCCCTGTGCAGGATTGGATCCCAGAACCTTTGGGATCATGACCTGAGCGGAAGGCAGAGGCTTTAAACCACTGAGCCACCCTGGCGCCCCTAAATAAATCAATAAAATCTTAAAAACAACAGCAATAACAACAACTTTGCTAAGGGCAAAAGGTAACCTTAGCTTATCATTAGCCTGACCTCTAGGATCCTGAGTCACCTTTAAGATACAAAAATTCCTTTGGAAACTTCCTTTATTTCTACCCCCAAAGTTATATGTTGGCAATCATCCTCCAAACATATGGACCACTGATATACATTTAAAGGGTCTTATGACTGAGATTTTACTAGACAGTAGTAAATGAAGTTTTCCTAACAACAGCTAGCCTTTCAAAGTCCTGGAAATCTTGCTTCCAAACTCCTTAGAGACTTACACTATCCCTAAAGCCCTCCCCTTGGAAGTATAAAATCAGCCACTCCTCATAACCCCAGCGCAGCTTTTTCTGCCCACAGGTCTTGCCCACATACTTTAATAAAACCACCTTTTTGGAACCAAAGACATTTCAAGAATTCTTTCTTAACCATTTGCTCTGAACCCCAACATTTTCCCATCAAAATCCATCTTTCTACTGGTCAGAACTTTTCCAAGTCTGATTAAATATATATTTAAATAATAGTGGAAAGGATTCATATCTTGGTATCATTTTATTATTTTATTTTTTGGTACATTTTTATATTCAAATACAGCAGGCAGGTTTTTTTCCCTTAAAAAAACCTATATTTTTCATATATTATTACTGAATCTATGTAGATAAACCAGGAATAATTCCAAACTATCTTCTGACTATGCTTGTTAAATGTTGTGAGATTAGCAAATCCGAATCCTCAAATTTAAGAAAAAAAAAACCTTTCATGTGCCAGACATTCCTCTTACCTCTGTTACAATTACCCAGGGAGAATTCTCATATTCCGAAGTTTTGCTTTCTTTGTAGCTGCAGAGTGCAAACTGACAGGCTGCGATCTCACTAGATGATGCCAAGAGAATCTGTATTTCTGCCTGATTGCATGAAAGCAAAGTTCTGATGATTGTCCCAAGCCACAGGCTTAGGCAAGACTTCTAGATTCTAGAATCTAAAAGGAGCTATTTAAAACGTCGTAAACAAGTGAGGTTTTTCCTCAGTAACGTATTGGCCTGACATATTTTTCAAAGAATGCATCTTTGTGCCTGAATTATATTCTTCTTACATAAGGATGAACATTTGAACTCCAAGAAAACAAAATAATTGATAACTATTCTTCCTTTAATTTCCTTGTTCTTGCCTTAATCATCTCATTGCAGTTGAGCTTCATCTTATCAAACAGTTCAGTAAGTGGTGACTACCATTGATCCTTGTAATTCATTCCACAGTCTTCCGCAATTTCACCTTGTCTCATTAAGTTCAGTTCCAGCCTGTTTCATGATCAGACTATAATTTGTTAGTCTTCCATTAACTTCATTATAGGCAATTATATAAGAAATTCTCTTAAAGAGTTGTCAAATGGAGAGGAATTCAACAGATTTTAGAACTACTCTGCCTTTGGGTATACTCTAAGCAGATAACATTCCAGAAAAAATGTGGACTCTCAAGTAGCCTCAGGCATGTATTATAATTTCTGTGGTTCCTATAGTCAGGAGGTTTGAGTGAGCCTGATTATTCACTCTCCCCATCTTGGGAACTTGCCCAATTAAAGTCAAACAAGGACCCAGTAAGTATTAAAATAGGCTCAGATTTCTTACCAGTAAAGCTGGACTGAAGAACATAGCAGGGTATTTCTACCTTTATTTTGAGCCTTGAAATTTATTTTGAGCCTCAAGTCTCTGATCTGTACATCACATTACAGGCAGACAGCTGGGCCTAAAAGAAGCCCTGCTTCTTCAGTTTATTTCATGGAATTTATAGCAGCAAGCATTTGCTGTGCTTGGACACAACTCACTCCAAAAGGACAAGAGAGAGTGGGTCCATACTGCCTAAATTATAAAGCTTGGGTCCTAACCTGATGATTATATGATTCAGGGAATGGTGCACTCTTAACTGGAATGCTCACTTCTTCTACCATTACGGACAATTCAGTGCTGTAGCAAGGTGGGAAGGGAGGATGGGATGGAGTATTGCTTCCTGGGAAATGGAGTGGAAGTGCCTTCAGAGAAATATGGACATGTAACAATAGCTTCCTGAACCCAGGAAAAACACTGTCATGTGCTGGGTATATGACACCGTGATTCCAAGCATTGCTGTGGAGCTGTTTAGAACTTGGACTCAGCAGACATGACTTTTAATCTCAAACTACCGCCTTACAATTAGAGCATTGCTCAGATATCTGAAGTGTCTAAATCTCAGTTTCTCCATCTGGAAAAGGGCAGTGATATCACTACTTACTTCGCAGGGCTGATGTGACTATTAGGTGAGAAATCACACTTAATAAAATAAAACACTGATGAGGGAGCAGAAGGCTGGCTGAGGACAAAGCAAAAGCTGGCACCTTACACCCCCTCTCCACCTGCTCCCCTCAGTTATATGTGTGACATTCCTCAGGCACCTCTAACTGCCCTAAAAGAAAAACAAATAGTTAACTTGCAGAGATCACAATCCTGCAAGACAGGAGTCTCCCTTGGTTTACCAGTGTCCTAGAGATTTACAACAAGGAGGCTATCTTAACAATAGCACAATTTCAAGAGGCAAATAACTCAGTTCCTTAAGTCCTAAATAAAATTAAATTTCTTCTAAACCCAAATCTCACTAACAAGGACACTTGATAGGAGAAATGTGAAACTTTATCTCTAGATCTCCAAGATAGTGTTGAGAATCATTCCCAAGCATATGGCCCACTAATATACATCTTAAAGGGTCTCACAAAAAGATTTTTATTACTAGTAATAAATAACATTTCTCCCAACAATAGTTAGCCCCTCAAGGTCCTGGAGACCTTGCTTCCAAAATTCCTTAGAGACTAACATCACCCCCTTTGTTCTCACCTACCCAACTCCTTTGTATATAATTAGCCACTCCTCAGGATAATGGGGCAGCAGCTCTTTCTGCCCATGGATCCTGTCCCCATGCTTTAATAAACCACCATTTTGCACCAAAGATGTCTCAAGAATTCTTTCTTGGTCATCGGCTCCGGACCCCACCCCACCGAACCTCACCTAGGTTCTAGAACTTCATCAACACTATATTAAAAAATCTGTAGAAAGTCCCCACCAAAATGATAGTATAATAGTAATAGTAGTAATTATTTTGTTATTGTCTTTACTATCATTCTCAAATGGATATGCTCTTTGTTTTGAAGTGAAATTATTTATATATTCACATATAGATCTGTGGTCCCTATTCACTGTTACCCAGGGTCAGCAAACATAGCCCATAGGCCAAATTCATCCGCAAATCTTTTTTTTTTTTCCTTATAAACAAATCTGTATTGGAACACAGCCATACTTAAATGTTGTTTATGGCTACTTTTGAGCAACAATGGGCAGAGTTGAGTAGCTGGGACAGACACCAGACACAACAATCTGATTCACAAAATCCAAGGTACTTACATTTGGGCCCTATAGAGAAAAATTGGGCAATTACTCCTACCTCATTAGAATATGTGAAACATTAAAATGGGCCCAAGCAGGAAGCTAAGAAGCTCTTATGGCAATTCAAATTGGATGGAGTACTGACATACTTTGAAAGAGGTATTGGTTAAAAATGTTAAATTGCCTCTTATTTGTGTTCATGGAGGAGTCAGACTTTGAAAACTTTGCTGGGATGACTTTGAAATAATACTGTATTTGACCCCTTCAAGCATATATAAATAGGGATGTTGTTTTATATTATTGTTTCTTAATAAAACGTTTTTAAGCAAATTGGTTTTACATCTTTACTAATTTTCTTTTCTCATTCCAGATTGTCATTCTTTTTCTAATAGCTTAAGATAAATATTAATTCCTTTATTTTTCATCTTTCTTCATGAATAATGGAATGTTGTAAAGGTCAAAATTTTTTTTTCAATCCTGCTTTTTCTTGATCCCCTAGGCTTTGTTATAACATATTCTCCTTCTCATTGTTATTTAGTTTATAATTTTATTTTTGTTTCCTTTCATTCAAGAGTTGGGTGTGCTTCTTAATTCCTAAATAATCATGAAACATAATTATTTTTCTAGTTTTATTTTGAGAATGTGATCTACAAACACATTACTTTTTGGATTTAAGAAATTCATTTTAGTCAAGCGTATGATTAATTTTTATAAATGTTCTATAGGTATACAATAAAGATTATTCTCTATTTGGTAAATTTAAGTTCTTCCCTCCCCCCACTACAGCCATAGTTATATAATCAAATATATTTATTTTATTATTCATATGCTCTATGTCTTCATTTGTTTTTTGTCTATTATCTCAATTCAATTCTAAAATGGTTATATTGAAATATACTTGCACTAAAAGGAAAGAAAAGCACAGTATGACCTCATTCATGTATATGTAAAATTATCCTTAGATGTGTTGTGAACTTTGTTATTTCCAGGTGTTATGGCCATCCTGACTTCCATCATTGTCTTGTTATTTTCAGCAGATCAGGGTTTCTATCACTTCAAATCTTCCTATTTTTAAAGCTGATATATGAAAGAGCGCTTGTACTAATTGGCCTTGTAAATATCTGGCAAATTCCTTAGATCCAAGAACGTTTCTCTTGCATGGCTGTTTTTCAGTACAGCAACTAAGAAACACAAAACAACAGGCCTTTTATTGGAACTGCTTTGAGTTAGGGACCAGCCTTGTGCTCCTGCTTAATCTGAGTCTTGCCTAGGATGGCTTATTTTAATTTCCAAGATATGATTCTACCGCAGGACACTAGGTGGAGCTAAAATCTCACTTAATGCTTCTCATAATGCACACTGATCTGATTTCTCCCAAATCAACTCTCATTTAGGTTGTTTTCTACTGTGCCATTTTCACGATCCTCATATACAGACTTCAGTGAAGAGTGGCATTTTTGTCTTCACAATAGTCTGTAATACTTCTTAAAAAAATTGGCAGAGAAAGGAATGCAAGGCATTTCAGTGTGTTGCTTTCATTAGTCTGCTCTATGTAAACTAAAAGATTAAAAAAAGACTATATAACTGCAGAGAAAACCATGTTAAAGGAAATGCAAAGGAAGGAAAATTTTCATAAGTCATGGAAATTACTAGCCCAATACCTTGCTTCTTAATGTTTTTCAGAAAATAGAATGTAAACCATAACAATTGCTTTGTTTCAACTGGCTATAAAACCAGGCAAAAGAAATCTGATACTTCAAAATCTACAGCACAAAATCAAACAAGGAAGAAGCAAAACCTTTAAAATTAAAGTATCAGATATATAGAAAGTCCAAGCGTTTTGACAAATACAACAGATTTGTTGGTGAAGTCAGCAATTTTTTTCTAAGCTGTTTTCTTTATACGGGTAATAATCCAATTGTTTCTGAGGGAAGCAGTAAGGAGCTATAATTGCTAGTTGTGAAAGATACACTATTAGATCTTACTATTGTAATATAGTAACCTATATCTTTTGAATGGAAGTTTTTGTAAGTTTAGAGGCCCAGTTTATAATGATTTTTAAAACATAAAAATATTAGTAAGCAAAATTAGGAAGTAACTGAATACACACTTCGGGGATAATTAAGGGTCAAAGACTTAAAGACAAAGGTCTCATTCATCTAGAATAGTCACTCCAGAACTATGGACCTGTATCCATTGGGGTGAGATTAAAATCTCAGGTACACTGCTGCTCACTTACCGCTATCTACAGCAATTGGTAAAGCTGAGTATTGTATTGGAAATCTTAGACTTATCATTGTATAATATTAAATTTTGCAAATTTACATGCAATCCACTTATCCTTCCCATTATTGCTCCTTCCAGGAGTCTTGTCACTCTCCTTTGGTGTTCTCAGGAGTATTTTCAACATAATTATTTCTCAAGAAAAGGAAATTTTGCTTTGAGCATTAAGACGCATACATGGTCCTGCCATATTTATGGAATGGCTTTTGAAGTATTTGATTTTAGATTGAAGATATCCGCATTGGTTTGGGGGGAAATTGTTACCTTCAGAAATCTTTTTGTAAATCATTCTTTTTGAGAAGTTCACCTTTTCAGGACTTGTCTAGGTTCTCAAGAAACTGTTTGAAAACTTCCACATATGGAGCTAAAGTTCTTATAATCTCTGATTCTATGTTTAATATCACATTCAGCTTCATTCTCCTCTTTTTCTTCTGCCTTAGTGGAAATGTTACCCAATTCATGGCAGATGGAGATTTTGTTTAGAACAGTAAATGGATCAAACTGATCTACTTTCTGTAAATCAATACTCACAGAAATGCAGCCTGTTTTAGTATGAATATTAAGAAAGCTCTTCAGTAAAAGATTGATTCCTTCTTTAACATGGACATCCAGCCAGCCATAGAAAACAGTGTCTGAGTGTGATCTCCCACTCAAGCCTGGGTCCACGTTTGTCATTTTTTATGTTATTCTGACATCTGCTGGCTACCATCTTGAAATACTCCCAGCGCAGAAGTGAACTGTGATGCTTTTGGAAGATTTGTTGAAGTTCCTCATGAATTGGCTCAAGGGCAAGTTCTCAAATCTTATCCCACCTTTATTTTCAAGAATATATTGATCAACCAAGGCATATATTTTTGACGTATTTTAAAATTATGTTTATAGATATTCTGACCGAAGGTGAATTCTTTCACTTAGATGAACTTTGATCTTAACATTTTCACCACCCTTTTCAAGACTCACTGTCAAATATCCCAGAATGTACTGTGGAGGACAATTTTCTGATTTATCACGGACCCAACAATGAACACCCCTCCTTCCATCCAGATCACACCTAGAGACGATGCGTAAGTCCAAAAAAGCCCTCCTTCAATGCTCAGTCCATGATGCATATGGCCATCATCCTGAGGGGCCGAGACTCAGAACCTATGTCTACAGAACCAGTACATCTAACACACTGTCATAGCCTGTGATATCATTGTCAAATAGTTCTTTCTCCTGAGCCGGGGAAGCTCCGGGCTTCACTGTTTCATGCTGATCGGGTCTGTGGGAATACACCGCGCACTTCCTGCATCTCTTTTTCCAGGTCACTTTGGGTGTCCAAGGACTCACAGCAAACGCGATCGCCATTTTCTGGTTTGAATGAAAACTCGTTGTGTGAAAGCAATTTTTTTTTATCACTCCACCATACTTCCGCTGGCACAGATAACAGAGCTGAAGCAGCTGGGGCAGCTGGGGCGGTCGAACGTCTGCGGCTGCGACTGCGTGGAGCGCGGGACTCAGGGCTGCCGAATCACCGCTGCGGGAATTGGCGGGAACTCACAGTCCGAGCCTGCGCCACAGCGGCGCCGTGTCGGCGCCCTCCGCAGGAGCCGCTGGAAATGGTCGCTCCCCCTTGCGGGTTGGTCTGGAGGTCCCATAGGCTCCCGTGGTCTCGGCCCATCCTCTTTGGGGTTCACTGCTCAGCTGGACGCAAGGAGGCTGTGCTCTTTCCAGAAAGAGGAACCTCTGTGGAAAGGTGAGCTTTTGAACAGACTGAGAATGAACACGCAGAGGAAGAGACACAAAGCACCCGAGCAGGAGAACGGGAGGAGAGGTTCCAGGCTCTCTCCAGGCGCGCGGCTCTGCCCCAGTCACTATGTATTCACCAACCTGGAAGCTCCCAGAGCGATTTTTAATTCGCGGCACATTGTGTGCTGCAAAAAACCTGTACATCCCTGAGGAAAAGGAGGTTGGAAAAGGGGAAAGTAGCAAGCCTGTTTGCCTGCCCTGCTTAGGTGTAACTGCTGCCAGGAGTCTGAGCTCCACGAGTATGAATGAACTTTAGATGGAGTTCAAAACTTGCTTATTAGTCTGCAAATCTTAAGGGCCAAATGGTTCGAAAACTTGCCAAAATAACACGTGATTTCTCTCTGAGTACAACTTCACTTGATTCTTTCAGAACTAGTCATCTAAATTTTAAAATAGAAAAAGAAACCAGTCATTTGGTACTTGACCCCCCCTCCCTTCATTGCCTGTTTAACACAATGCAAAATGTTAGTATTACTTTTTTTTTTTTTTTGGAGAGCACCTGGTTTAAGAATATTTTTCCCTAATCGAAGATCATCAGTATATTCTTCTATATCTTCTTTTTTTAAAAAGTTAAAGTTTATTTTGTCTTTATCAGACTAGAATGCATTTTTTTTTTTTTTTAAGTCTAGTGAAGAAAAAAAACTTACTGGAGAAGAAAACCATGCAAGGTCCTAGGAACCCCAGGAAGATAGAGTGTATTAAAATATTTACCATGGTTTTCAGGAAGATAGAGATGTTGTTAAATTAAAAAAGAAAAAGAAAGGAAGGAAGGAAACAATAATAAAGGGTAAGGTAGTGAACAGACCTCCCCCCTGCCCCGAAGAAGAAGAAGGAATGAATGGATTTAAAACCATCAAAAGAAATTGGATCTGTCAAGTGCAGGGCATGTAAGAAAAATGAAAAACAAAAGTTATTATAAGTAAAGAAATACAATGAAACTTGGAAAAAATATTTGTATCAATCAGCTCTGGCTGTCAAAACAGAATACCGTAGACTGGGTGGGTGCCTTAAACAACATTTCTCACATTTCTGGAGGTTGATAAGTCCAAGATCAAGATTCAGTTTTTTGGTAAGGGCTCTCTCCCTGGCTTGCAGAAGGCTGATTTTCACTGTATTCTCACATGGTGGAGAGGAAGCATGATTTCTGGTGCTTCTCATAAGCGCACTAATCCCATCATGAGGGTTCTACCTTCATGATCCCATTGAAATCTATTTATCTCCCCAAGGCTCTACCTCCATTTGCCATCACATTGGGCATTAGGGCTTCAACATATGAATTCTAGAGGGACATAATTCAGTCCATACCATTTCCCTGTGGGCCATACAACATGCATGTCCTCCTCTTATTTACAAAATACATACATGTCATTCCAGTGGCCCTAAAGTCTTAATTCTTTCCAGCAACAACTCTAAAGTCAAAGTCCAAAGTTTTATATAAATACCAAAATCAGACTTGAGTGGGACTCAAGGTATGATTCATCTGAGGCAAAATTTCTTTCCAGCTACGAAGCTGTATGAAGTTATATTTAAGGGCAAAGATCAAGCACATTAACAATGGGATGAAGGGAATAAGAATAGTGATCATGAAAGAAAGGCAAAAGTATGAGAAGAAAGAGGACAGGCAGTGATAGTGTGCTTTTTAATTTAAAGTGTAATTAACAATTCTTTCAAACTGAGCTCCAATAGAAAAACAAAACAGTAAAACGGAAAGAAAGAAAAAAAAAACTTAATATTTGATGTTTACTGGGGCGCTTGGGTGGCTCAGTGGGTTAAAGCCTCTACCTTCGGCTCAGGTCATGATCCCACGGTTCTGGGATCAAGCCCCACATCAGGCTCTCTGCTCAGCAGGGAGACTGCTTTCTCCTCTCTCTCTCTGCCTGCCTCTCTGCTTACTTGTGATCTCTCTCTGGCAAATAAATAAATAAAATCTTAAAAATTTTTGATGTTTACTATTTGGAGTTCTGAATGTTTTATTTAAAACTTTATTTAAAAAATGAGCATATTAAACATCTTAATTTAGGGACGCCTGGGTGGCTCAGTGGGTTAAAGCCTCTGCCTTCGGCTCAGGTCATGATCCCAGGGTCCTGGGATTGAGCCCCACATCGGGCTCTCTGCTCCGCGGGGAACCTGCTTCCTCCTCTCTCTCTGCCTTTCTCTCTGCCTACTTGTGATCTCTGTCTGTCAAATAAATAAATAAAATCTTTAAAACAAAAAGCAAAAACATCTTAATTTATTGGGCCTCCTAGGGAGAAGGGTGTCCCCCCATATATTTCTAAATGTGAAAATCTTTTTCATTACTTATTCATGTACTATTTATCATTAATATTGTTTATTACTATAGTACAGTGCATTGATATAGTGATTTTTGTTTATCTTGCTTGTTCTTCCAAGTGTGCTTTCCAACTGAAAGAATATTCTCAGCCTTACCCCTTTGGTATTGTTTCTCCAACACTTCCTCAGTGTCTTTCTCGTGCATTCCTATTAGAGATAAACTAAATCCTCTCACTAAATCTGTCATTTGACATCTATTTCTGAACTTCTTTTTTGTGTTTTCACTTCTTTGTCTTACTAACTTTCCTATGTTTGCTGTGGATTTTTTTAAGATAAAAAATAGTCCTTTCTTTGACTGTGTTCTTTTTCAACCTAAAAAAAGATCTGTTAAATTTTTAATTTCAATAATTACATTCTTAATTCCTGGTATTTGGAACTAGTTGTTTTTCATGTTGTCCTGCTCTTTGTTTCATGGCTACCTTTTCCCTAAGTCTTTGATCTGCAGCATACTTATTTTAGATATACTATTCTGTACTGTATCTGAAGTGACAATCTTGTGAATTTTGGTTTTTTGATCTGTTGCTCTTATCATTTTTTTCCTCATTGGTTTTGGAATTTTGGTTTGTAGGCCCAGCTATGGTGGCATTTGTTTCCCCTTCCTTCCCTCTCTGTGCTCCTGTCGTCTAGTTTAGAGTATCTCGATTTGTTCTTTATAATCCTGTGTATACAACCAGATCTTATATTGTCCACTTAGCATTTAACATCTGGGGTTAGTAGGGAAACCTCAGATTAAGTTATGGCCTAGCAAATGGCTTGGTACCTGTCCTTAATAGGAAGATTTTTCTGTATTGTTTTGTTTTGTTTTGTTTTCCCCCTCACATCCTTAGGTATGCCTCTTTATGTAAGTCATTTGCTTGGGAAAAGGTTTTTCTTTGCTCCTGATTCATAGGCCTGGATCCAAACTGAACCCAGTTTGTTTCAGTGTCTACTGGTTCTACTGAACCCAGCAGATTCAGTGTCTACCTCAATGAGGCATTTTTAATCTCTGCTTCCCCTATCTATTGTGCCAGTTGCTGGAGGCAAAGCCCAAAAATCTGAAATTTCAACCCTGCTTTCTGTTTTTCACGTCTGATATTTTGTTACTGGTTTCATGGATATTTATCTTATTTTAATGGATTACTTTACTTTAAAAAATTTTCCTTTTCCAAACTTTCTCTATAATTGATATTTGCTTAATGTACAGAGCTGTCACAGTGAACTGTGTCGGGTCTCTCAGTCTTATTTTTCATTAAAACAAACCAAAACAACATCTTAAAATAAGACTTAGAGATTATTTTCATCATTTGAAAGAAATTCTTTTCTCCAAGTCTTAAAATGTATAACTATATTTTATCTCCATTCTAAAATCTTTCATGAGGGTGATATTTCAAAAATTATTTTCCTAAATTTGTACAAATTATGTTAATCTGCTAGTTGGTAGTCAAGATTTTTATAGTTTAAAATGACATAACTTTCAGAAGAGTTAAGTCACTTTTTTGTCTTTTGATGACATACTAGCAAACGCTTAATTGCAAGTGGTATTGCTTATGAAGAGAGACTTATTTTTAGTAGCTTAAATTTATTTTCATGAATTTATTTTGTAAAAATAAAATGAGGGTTAAATGTGTCTGAGTCATTAATTTGGGCTAATCTTTTCACTAGAAAGTACAATGTCACACCAATTTTTGTCAAAATATAAAATTTTGAAAGTGCATTAAAAATAATGTAGTACTTATAATTTTGCATGAATATTTTGGTCACAGATAAATCTAGCTACTTCTAGTGTGAGTTTTTATAACAGTGCTCTAAAAATGTTTATTTCTATGAATCTTTTTCAGATATTTGTCATAAGGCTATTTATTTATTCATTCATGTCTAACATGTTTAGCGAATACGAAGTACATATTTTCAACAAAAAAAGTTGCCAACTTTATCTTCATAAAAGGTAATACTGTTGAAATTAAAGATAGTGAAAAGGTACCGTTTACTCCCTAAAAGGCACAATCAAAATAATTTCTTTTATTAGATTAAATTGCATTTGGGTGATTTTAGTCCTCTTTCAGTCTTTAGCAACTAGCTATCTTTGATTTCATGTCTTTTAATTTTCAAATTCATTCACTTAATTAATTTGACAAGCAATAAGTAACAAATAATATAAATACAAATCTAAGCCATTTTAGTAGTCTTTAGCTTAGTGTTTTAATATGCAATTATACTTAAAGAATAATCTAGTCATAAACTAGATACATAGAAACAAAACTGACCAATTTCACATGAATTATATATAAAAAGAACACAGGATCAGACTGAGACCTGACTTTGTATTCTGTCTTCACAACTTAATGCCTCTGTGACCTTAGGAAATTTTAAGTCTCAGTTTCATCATCTGTGAAATGCTGGAAATAGCACATAACTCCTAGGTTAGTTGGAGGATAAAATGAGATAATGTAAAAATCATTGGCCCAATGCTTATCCCAGATCAGGGACTCTCTCAGGGATGTTTATATCAGATATGAGAGTTCTAGATTATCTTTTTGATTTCTTGGAACCAAAGTACCTAAGCAAATTGTCTTTGTATGTATTTTAATCAGTACCCCCCCCCCCCCCTTTTTTGACTACCTACTCTAAGACCTGTATTGTTCTAGTTAGGAAGTATTGAATTCTATGCTGGTGAGGAAGAACATTTATAATTAGAAAATTTTCCTAATTTTTAGTAGAGATCAGATAGGATTTAGTCATGGGAATAAGAACCAAGAACTATAAGATAATCAGACATTAAGAAAGCTATTATCTCTGTTTCTTGCTCTCTGTCTCTCTTTCTGGGTTCATATTTTTTCTCATCTCTACTTTCTGTGGGTCAGCTTCTTTCTTCCTTCTCCTGGCACACCAAATTCCTTTGGTCAAGTTGCTCATGTCAGCCCAGTGATGGCCACATTAAACTCTTTCAGTGCAGAGACTGCGCCTCTAATCTCTCTGGGTAACAATTCTGCAGTCCTTGGAGACAAATTCCCATTGACCCTGTTTTGACTCACTGTCCACCTACTTCAGTTGGCTGTGGCAGGTGACAGGGTCATGGAGTTGACTGCTTGTTCAGAAGAAACGGAGATCATCCAAGGATCTCAGGTTGTGTCTGTACAGGGAGGAATGTGTTAGTTTCTAACTACTAATAAATATTCCAAAGAAGGAGAAATGTATTATTCAGAGAAAGGGATTAAAAAAAAAAAAAAAAAGCTAGAGCATAGGGGGATTGAAATATCAACCATGCCATAACTGACTTCATCTAAATTTTCCCACATCAAAATATCTTATTACAATGCAGTGACAAAAGAGAAATATTTTTGAGTGTTGAATAAGCTATTACATGAATCTAAGAATTCCCTGGCAAAGAGTTTTGGTGTCTTGATGAAATGTTATAATTGTTCAAAACCTTCTTTAGACACCTTTATAAATGTTATTTTTTTGTGAACTCCTTTGCTTCAGTCATCTTGCTGAATGAACAAAGACACAAAACATTTGGCTTCACTCTACTCCAGTGATAAAATTGTTCCTAGAACCACAGCCAAATAGAAACTTGGTTCGAAAGATGAACAGGTGAGCGTCTGTGCGTACGTATTTTTAAGTATATATATGTTTATACAACAATATTTGAGGAAGGATTTGTGGTAGCTCATTCAATATTGCATCAGAAAATGTTACTTTACTAGGAAAGTATTTCAAACAGCATGTTCTACTGAAAGTGGATAAAGGACATCACTTTACATTACACATACAAAAAAATCAATAGTATGTGGAATTTAGGAAAGAAGAAGTGACATTCAAGGACAAAGGATAAGTCAGGCAGATGTAGAAACATAATTTGGATTCTTAACACTAACTAATTCTGTGGTGAGGATGGTGAAACTTAAAACATGGCAGCCAGTTCAGAGAGGGGAACTTACATAATTAAAAGAAAAAACATTTAAGACTGTGTGCCAATAGGAGAATTAATATATGATTTACATGCTGAAAATTAATTTTTTTAAACAAAATTACCTGTAGCAAAAGTTTCAGATCAGCTAATACTGAATGTCTACCATATATTAGATTCCATACTAATTTATGAGGAAAAAGAATTATTAAAATTTATAATGTCTTCCTCTAAGGATTTTAAATATTAGTTGAGGAAGACATAAATACACATAATTATTAGTTCACTGTTACTTTCAAAATGATAGGAGTATGTATACAGTGCCAAAAAAATATGAAGAAAGTTATGTTGAAACTAGCAGTGTGTAAACCACAGTTTGATTGACTAATCCTATAGGTTCCAGGCTTATGAAGCCTGGAGAGTCACCATAAATCCTGATGTTGCCTTGTTGAGGTATAAAGAATTGATAATGGATTTATTTTCTTTGGAGGATCAAAACTTGAGGCCAAATGCGTGAGGTGTTAAATAAAAAATCAGTCAGTGGATAAAGGAGTTTTATTTTGTTTTATATAGTAGGGCCTTCCCATACATCTGAAATTAAGCTTGGTAGACAATTACCTACTTTATACTTTGTGCATGGAAACGGTTCCCTTTCAACATGACTTGATTTGGGATTCCTGTTTGTGACAGATCTCAGACAAGGTTTCTGGCCTTTTTTTTTTTTTTTTTTTTTTTAGTTTTTATTTATTTATTTGATGGCAAGAGACACAGCAAGTGAGGGGACACAGCAGGAGGAGTGGGAGAGGGAGAAGCAGGCTTCCTGCCAAGCAGGGAGCCCCATGCGGGGCTCGATCCTATGATCCTGAGATCATGACCTGAACCAAAGGCTGACTTTCAACAACTGAGCCACCCAGGCACCCCCATTTCTGGCTTTCTTGTACCTATTTTTCATTCCATAGTCCCAGTTTATTCTTGCCTATGACGTTGTATGGTTTTCTTCTAATGACATTATGTTCTAGATGCATTTGAAGGCTATCCCTCATTTGTGGCTCAGCTTGGCATCCATGATTCCCTTTATTTTGTCCTGATGACCTAATCTCTCCCCAAACTTTTTCCAGTAGTTTCATGTGTGTCTACATTATTATGTATAAATAGTGATATATAATTTTTCATGCCTTGATTTCCTGGCCCAGATTTTGTCCCTTTCTCCTTGCAGCTTCCTGGGATTATATTAGGGATATCTAATCGTTGTCCTGTATTGCTCAAAATTTGATTTTTATTTGGTTATTACAGCAAGGTTTTACAAACTTTAAGCAAAAGCTGTATTTATTTTTATTCTCACTATATCTACAGATCCCATCAAACCCAACCCCCTTCTCCTAGTTCCAGTGTGAAGCATCTTGGGGTAAGTCTGTGATTAGAAGCTTAACTTAGATATGTTCAGAAAATACCTCTAATAGTAGTGCAAGTGAATGGTTTGGGAGATGATGGGAGCCATAGAGTAGGTTCCTTAGTACCAGTCTCTCCTTTCACTGCAATGGCTTGTCTGTGCTTAGATATTTGACTTTAACAAATGCTGTTAAAAATACAAGTATTATTTAGGAAAATAATTCCCTAAGAATTATTTGACAACCTCAATTATGATTACATACATTGGTAATACTTTATTGACATTTCCATGGAGACCGCGTGTAGAACACAGGACACAATATGGATAGATGGGAGGCAGTGTTAGAGGGAAGTGAATGTAAGGATTTTTATGATACCACATATACTAATTACTGAGACTGGGCAATTAGGAGATCTCTATGCTAATCTTAGATTTGCTGCTGACTATAACTGGTAAACCATTAAATCCATGTCTCCTAAATTTTCTTCTGAATGAAAGAAATTAGGTTTGATACTTTAAGTGCCTTTGCTCACCCTGTGTAAATTTTGGACTGGGTGTTAGCGCTTCCTTCTTTGCTTTAAGTTATTTTTTTACTAAAAATAAAAATATTTTTTGTTGCTTTAAACATTCCACTAAAATGGTAGCAATTTATAAATTATAAAATGGAAAAAGTAAAATATAGAACATCAAAAATATTGTAAACACTTTTGAGGTGTGGGGGTTACCTGCATTTAAGTATTCTTTTTAATACTGGATATTAGTAAGAAACATAGAGCACAAAAATACAGAATTGACAATTGTATACATTAGTGGCATTGAACAACCTAAGTGCGTTCATTTGATATTCTTTCCATATTCTTCTAATTTTTGGTTATTCAATTCTCTCACATTCTGAACTCCCTCCCTTCTAGTCAGGGATTTATAAACCATATACAATAAGGCATAAATATAAAATATAAAAAAATATACAAATAAGGCATAAAAAAAGAAGCTGAATTTTTTACTCTCTCAAGAATGCATGCATTTAAGTTGGGTCAAAGTTTTAAGCCAAATGACTGGTATTAAATGTGGAAATATCAAGAATAAGCCCATGGTTAAAAAGTTTTCTTTTTCTCTTAAATAGCAGAACTTTCCAATGCAACTGAAATCAAGCATTAGCAATTATTTCATGCTAAGACAGTGCTATTCTTAAATTCATTATCTGTTCTCTTATATTTCAGAAAACATTATATGAATTATCCATAACACAAATGTTTGCTTAAATGTTGTATTTTTCATGTCATACTTACAAAGACAGTTAAAAAATAGGACAAAATATAAAATGTATAAAAATTGAAGTAAATTAACTTTGACTTTACTTATGCTATCTGAACTTAACACATAGTAGACAAACCATTTTTTTTTTTTACTTTTATGCATTTATGTGCTAAAGGGGAGAGGAGAAACATTGCTTTAAATCTAGAGAGTCTGTGTATATTATACGATGGAGTAGAGAGGGTTGGACTGCTTTGACCCCCATGTCATATTGGCAATTTTCAAAGGTGGTATGGAAATCTGAGCCTGAAGAAATGGTCCTGTAGAAATGCTGTAAGCATTGCCCAGAAAAGCAGAAAGTGATGAAAAATAACAGAGCAATGAATGCTGACCATTTTTAATCCCTTCATTGTGGATTTATTAATCTTAGATTTTATGACTGGGAAAATTAATTTTATTGGTATTCTCTGTTGATATTTTTCCTTTTACTTCTAGCATATTATTTGTACACAATAACATGAGATAACAGTTTGCAAATAGGTTGTTAAAAAGCATAGAGAACTTAATTTGATTTACCTTTGAGATTTATTACCTTGAAAAAAGAGGCATAGGAGAGAAATTCAAGAACTTCATTGTACAACAAATTGAATGAGACTGAGAGTTAAGATGTTAGAATATAAATTAGTTGATTAATATGTAATCTGGTTGTAAACAAACATGATGCTTATCTATGTTCATCTCTATTAAGGATAGATGATTTCTGCTTGAGAACTATGCCTACAAATTAAAAATACAGTATAAGCATTGTTCTATCTTTTCACAAACATGTATACATGTTTTTCCTACTATTTAAAATAATACTTCACTTATAGAGTCTGCGCTGTGGCTCTGATGGGCAATTGAATTAAACTCCCATCACAAGGCAAAATGATCTTCCTATCCAGGGGCACCTGGTTGGCTCAGTGGGTTAAGCCTCTGCCTTCTGCTCAGGTCATGGTCTCAGGGTCTTGGGATTGAGTCCTGTGTGGGGCTCTCTGCTAGGCAGGGAGTCTGCTTCCCCCCCCCGCCCCCGCCACCTGCCTCTCTGCCTACTTGTGATCTCTATCAAATAAATAAATAAAAATCTTTAAAAAAAATGATCTTCCTATCCATTCATAACTGTAACAATATCATTACTCACTATATATAGTGTGGGCTTCTAAGTTAGCTTTCTAGAAGCCTGAATTTAAAACAGTTATGTTGGTGTGTATATGACTTTGTATATTTCATTGAAAATGTATAAATTTGCCAATATCCCATAATCCAAATCTTAGGTGTAATTTACAAGAGTTAAAACTTAAAATCATGTGTGCAAAGAGGAATGCAAAGGAGTTTTAGGTTATTTTTCAGATTTAAGATAAAGCTTTTTTTTTTTTTTTTAAAGATTTTATTTATTTATTTGACAGACAGAAATCACAAGTAGGCAGAGAGGCAGGCAGAGAGAGAGAGAGGAGGAAGCAGGCTCCCCCGCAGAGCAGAGATTCCCGATGTGGGGCTCGATCCCAGGACCCTGGGATCATGACCTGAGTCGAAGGCAGAGGCTTTAACCCACTGAGCCACCCAGGCGCCCCAAAGCTTTTTTTTTTTTTTTTTTTAAATATTTTATTTATTTATTTGACAGAGAGAGAGGTCACAAGTAGGCAGAGAGGCAGGGAGAAACAGGCTCCCCACTGAGCAGAGAGCCAGATGCGGGGCTCGATCCCAAGACCCTGAGATCATGACCTGAGCTGAAGGCAGAGCCTTAAACCACTGAGCCACCCAGGCGCCCCTAAGATAAAGCTTTTTGACCACACTTTAACTTGTGGTCTGTTGTTATTTTTAAAGCATCACTGGTATGTATTCTGTTTGAAAATATAAAGACTTTCTGCTATAAGCTGAAAACTCTGAAAGTAACAAAGGCCATGCAGAAAACTGTCTTTTTACTGCTGGACTGCTACCTTAGTTAGGGACTATTAATTTGAAATGATTTAACACAGTGTGAAACTATTACATTTATAAAACATCAAGCCTGATTCCTTTGTGGAAAGTCTCACCGGTCTCAGATTTTAAATATAAATTATTCAATAGCTACTTCTTTTTTGTACTTTTTAAGTGATTATGCACTATAAATACGGGATGGTTTTAAAATAAAAAATTCACAGGGGACTACAGCTGTCAACTAAGATGGAGTAGAGTAACACAATTTACACTTTCACATGAAAACAAAACAACTTTCTCTATATATATATTTCAATTATTGGAAACAAGATAACGTAGGACAGTGATCTCATCCTAATCCCTCTTGCCTACTTCTAGCTCTGATTTTATCCTAAATTTTGAAATGGAAAAACTAATTCTACAGGCACCTACTTTATCTGTCAGTCTTCCATGGTTAACAGGGTTCCTAAGAATATATAGAGATCACAAGAGTAAGGAATTATGGAGAAAAGAACATTAATTGTTTGAAATGTAATTCTGCTCAGGCTGTTAAGATGAAGATGTCAGGCACAGGTTTGGGTGCTAGTTGGGAGCGTCTGAGCTTTGAGCAGATCACATGGTCAAATGGTTGTTCGGTAGATTTTTCTGGTGATTTTTATCATTTGATATCTGTTCTAAATTATTCTTTGTTCTAAATCTATCATCTCTTATTCTCCTTGAAAGTGTCAACAGAAAGCAAAACTTCCTTATGATTTGATAACAATATTTTATTTTGGTAACTGTGACTAGGATACCCAAGCAGCAAAAAAGCAGAGATAGATGAACTATTTTTAGTATAGTTGACCAAAGTCCGAGTGAACTACTACAGTTGTCTGAGGGAAATTGTGCTTAATAAAGAGCTGTTCTAAATTGGTGCTAATTATCATCATTTACATTTTCATAGATAATAATCAAGGACAAAAAGGATACAATTAATGATATTTTCCTCTCTTTTATGGAGATGAGACTTATATAAGATTAAATAAATATTTAAGTTAAATAGCCAAAGAATAGGATTTGATTTTCAGAATCTTTGACCTATGATTCAAGAATTATTTGATCCTAGAAAAGACAGTGAATATGTTTGGTGGGAAAATTGATAGGGGCGCCTGGGTGGCTCAGTGGGTTAAGCCGCTGCCTTTGGCTCAGGTCATGATCTCAGGGTCCTGGGATCGAGTCCCACATCGGGCTCTCTGCTCAGCAGGAAGCCTGCTCCCCTTCCTCTCTCTCTCTCTGCCTGCCTCTCTGTCTACTTGCGATCTCTCTCTGTCAAATAAAAAAAAAAAAATTAAAAAAAATAATAACAACAATTAAAATTGATAACTTGATCAAATTTAATTTGATTGATAACGATTAAATTCAATGGGTGGATAAGATCATATGGCTATTTTCAAATGCTAATATAATTCAAATCAATAATACATTTTAAAAATAAAATTTAACGAATTTTAAATTTAATTTACTTAAAAATAAAATTTATTTAAAGATAAATTTATTTAAAAATGAAATTTAGGAAAAAAAACCCTATAAAATTTAGGTGTTCTAAATCCAAAAGATTTAAACTAAGAAAAGGGAAACTATCTGTGGTTACAAGCAGGGTATTTTGATATGCTCAGATTTTAAATATTTATTTATTTTTTTTATTTTTTTTTTCCATTTTATTTATTTTTTCAGCGTAACAGTATTCATTCTTTTTGCACAACACCCAGTGCTCCATGCAAAACGTGCCCTCCCCATTACCCACCACCTGTTCCCCCAACCTCCCACCCCTGACCCTTCAAAACCCTCAGGTTGTTTTTCAGAGTCCATAGTCTCTTATGGTTCGCCTCCCCTCCCCAATGTCCATAGCCCGCTCCCCCTCTCCCAATCCCACCTCCCCCCAGCAACCCCCAGTTTGTTTTGTGAGATTAAGAGTCATTTATGGTTTGTCTTTAAATATTTATTTAAAATGATGTAAGAAGTCATATATAACCATAATAAAATAAAAATATCCCATAAGAAATAGAACCTATAAGAATAAAACCTATAGATTGTAAAGTAGATGTTAATGAATGCTTTTCAGGCTATTTTCACAACAAGAACAAGAAAGAATTCTTTTTTTTTTATTAATTAATTTATTAATTTAGCGTAACAGTATTCATTGTTTTTGCACAACACCCAGTGCTCCATGCAATACGTGCCCTCCCTATTACCCACCACCTGGTTCCCCCAACCTCCCACCCCAGCCCCTTCAAAGCCCTCAGGTTGTTTTTCAGAGTCCATAGTCTCTTATGGTTCGCCAAGAACAAGAAAGAATTCTTATTTGGAATAAACAATGTAAAATTAAAAAAAAAGGAGAGAAAGAGACAGAACACAAAATTACTACTTTTGTTTTTTGGGGTTTTTTGGTTATTTGCTTTCTTAGTAGAAAATGTGTACAGATTATTACAGTAATTACATTGGAGAACACCAAGAAATATCAGATATTGAAGACAGAAATGTTGCATTGCTGTTGGTAATCTCTTAGATATAATAGACATTGGACAATATACTAGAAGATTGTATATTCATAGATGTTGATAATGTTTTTAAAAAAAAAAGAAAAAGTAAACTGAAGATCAAGAGTTCACTCCTTGGCAGTATCTATGAATAACTTACTAAAATTAATCACTTATAAGTTATTTAAAAGAAAAATTAATCTCTGCCTTTATTAAGAACATTTCTCTGAAAGATGTATTTCCTTTTTTAAAAAAAATTTTTTAACTTGGTTAATATCACTGTACCTGTAAACCAAAACATAGTTTTTTGGTCTCTGCTGCTATAGACTAACTTTATCAAAATAAGAGTGGTTAAGTGCAAGTTTAATAGGAGCAAAGATAGTATGACTTAACAGTTACATAAAGAATTTCCAACAGCTTGATTATAGCAGTAACAACAAAAAAAATCAAATAGAAGAATAAAGATAACAAAAGGAAAGTCTCATGGATTACAACTTCATTAGGGCCAGGCAACAGGGGATTTCACTTTCAGTTACGACGTGAAAAGACCTGCATGGCCTTCACTTCTGTAGTATCACAAAGGGAAATCTAGTTAAAATAGAAAATCATACTTATCTATGAGACTACTAAAGAGCAGTGGATGCAAGAAAATCCTGATGAGCTGACTGCCAGAAAGAGGACCAAGTCATATATGAGTAGTGACCCAGCTGCTAGGTCTAGTTCAGGCAGCAGTAGAAGGAAGTCTGCCAAAAAATATAATTGACCCCCTGGGGTCAGGCCAGTAGGCTATTGGTTAAAATAGGGGCAGGCAAGAACGCTTATAGTCTTGAATACAGTCAAAATGAGAGAATAGTTTGCTTGGTCCAACACCATTACCAGTTTTGCTGAGAAAAGTACAGTGAAGGTAGGGCTGAAAAGTTGAGCAAAGCAAAACAGAACAATCAATCATTCTAATGCCAAGCACTTTAATATCAGAGTCCTCAAGGATAGAAACAACAAAACAGGACAGAATATGTTTAAAGAAATGGTGGTTAAACAGTTTCCAAGTTTCATGAGAGACATTAATTCACACATTTAAGATATTCAGCAAATTCCAAACAGGATAATGCAAGAAAATCATACTAAGTTTCATTGTAGTAATACTACTGAAAATTCATGATACTTTCCAGGAGCTTTTAGAGAAAAACGTCCCATTATGTACAGAAAAACAGTTAAATATGGTGGCTGACTTCTTATTATGAACAAAGTATGCCAGAAGGTATGGAATGATAGCTTTAAAGTCTTTTTAAAAAGCAAAGAAAACAAACAACAAACAAAACTCCTCCAAAAAACAAACAAAAAAAGCAACTACAAATATAGCTTTATAGGCAGCAAAAATAATCTTCTAAAGTAAAGGCTAAATAAAGACCTTTTCCAGTTAAACAGAACACAATAGAACTTGTGGTGGCCAAAAGTATGAAATGTAAGAAATGCTAAAAGCAGGGCATCTGGTTGACTTGCTGCTTTCAGCTCAGGCCATTATACGGAGTCCTGGGATCTGGGCCCCAGCACAGGCTCCCTGCTCAGCAGGGAGTCTGCTTCTCCCTCTTCTTCTGCAATCCCCCAACTTGTGCATGCTCTCCCTCTCAAATAAATCAATACAATCTTTAAAAAAATGCTTAAGACAATTTTTTGGTCTAAAAAAAAAGAAATTGGAGGGGTTGCCTGGGCGGCTCAGTTGGTTAAGTAACTGCCTTCACCTCAGGTCATGATCCCAGAGTCCTGGGATCAAGTCCCACATCAGGTTCTCAGCTCCATGGGGAGTCTGCTTCTCCCTCTGACCTTCTCCCCTCTCATTTTCTCTCTCACTCTCTCTTAAATAAATAAAATCTTAAAAAAGAAAAAATAATTAAAAAAAAGAAATTGGAAAGGTAAATCTATAGGAAGCACTGAAGAGCAGTATAAATGATAAGTATTTATTTATTTATTTATTTAACAAACAGAGATCACAAGTAGGCAGAGAAGTAGGCAGAGAGAGAGGGGGAAGCAGGATCCCCGCTGAGCAGAGGCCAGATGCAGGGCTTGATTCCAGGACAACCAGGATCATGACCGGAGCCAAAGGCAGAGGCTTTAACCCTTAACCCACTGAGCCACACAGGCACCACAAGTAAGTATTTTTAAAAGACTTTTTTTCTGTAAGTTGGTGCAGCCACTCTGCAAAACAGTATGGAGGGTCCTCAAAAAATTGAAAATAGAGTTATCTTACAACCCAGCAATTGCACTACTGGGTATTTACCCTGAAGATATAAATAGTGATCCAAAGGGGCACCTGCATCCCAATGTATATAGCAGCAATGTCCACAATAGCCAAGCTATGGAAAGAGTCCAGATGTCCATCAACAGATGAATGGATAAAGACGATGTGATATGTGTATATACATCTAGATATCTAGATACATATAGATACAGATATACACACAATGCTGTACTACTCAGCCATCAAAAAAAAATTAAATCTTGCCATTTGCAATGACGTGGATGGAACTAGAGGCTATTACACTAAGTGAAATAAGTTAATCACTTGATCTTAGCCCAAAGACCGAGAAGCGATTGAAATAAGTTAATCAGAGAAAGACAATTATCATATGATCTCACTGATATGAGAAATTTGAGAAACAAGACAAAGGATCATAGTGGAAGGGAGTGAAAAACGGAACAAGGCGAAACCAGAGAAGAAGGCAAACCATAGGAGATTCTTAATCTCAGGAAACAAACTGAGGGTTGCTGGAGGTGGCTGTGATGTACACTGGGGTGGGTATGTGCTATGCTGAGTGCTGTGAATTGTGTAAGACTCATGAATCAAAGTCATGTACCCCTGAAGCAAATAATACATTATATGTTAATTTAAAAAATTAAAATAAAAAAAGACTTTTTCTTTCTTAATTTCTTTAAAATACAAATTGTGTCTTTAAAGCACGAACAGTAATATTTGTTGTGGGGTTTCTATCACAAATAATGATAAATGGCATCATAACAATTGCATAAAAAGATAGCAGTAGAGTATCATGGAAATTTACTTTTGTAACCATCTTGTTATACCTAAACTGGAATATTTTAAATTTTAATTCCAGTATAGTTAATATACAGTGTTATATTAGTTTCAGGTATACAATATAGTGATTCAACAGTTCTATATATTACTCAGTGCTCATCATGATAAATGTACTTTTAATCCCTATCACCTATTTTACCTATCCCCATACTCACCTCCCCTCTGGTACCCATGTTTTCTCTTTATAGTTAGGAGTCATTCTATAGTTTTCTGGCTTGTTTCTTTTCTTTTTTTTTTTTTTTGCCTTTGTTCATGTGTTTTTTTTTTTTTCTTAAATTCCATACATGAGTGAAATCATAAGTTATGTTTTTCTACTGATGTATTTCACTTAACATAATACTCTCTAGCTCTATTCATGTTGTTGCAAATGGCAAGATTTTGTTCTTTTTTATGGCTGAGCAATATTCCATTATATATATGACTTCTTCCTTAGCTGTTCATCTATTGACAGATAATTCCATAATTTGGCTATTTTAAGTAATACTGCAGTAGACATAGAAGTGCATATATCTTTTCAAATTAGTGTTTTCATATTCTTTGAGTAAATAACCAGTAGTGAAATTATTGGATCATAAAATAATTTTATTTTTAATTTTCTGAGGAACTTCCTCTGTTTTCCACAGTGGCTGCACCAGTTTGCCTTCCCACCAGTGGTACACAAAGGTTCCTTTTTCTCCACATCCTTGTGAACACTTGTTTCTTTTGTTTTTTACTTTAGCCATCCTGATAGGTGTGAGGTGATATCTCATTGTGGTTTTGATTTGCATTTCCCTGATGATTAGGGTTTGAACATCTTTTCCTGTGTCTGCTGATCATCTGCATGTCTTCTTTGGAGAAATGTCTGTTCATGTCTTCTGCATATTCTTTAATTGGATTATTTGTTTTTTTTGTGAATTGAGTTGTATAAGTTCTTTATATATTTTGGATACTAACCCTTTATCAGACATGCCACTTGCAAGTATCTTCTCTCATTCAGTAGGCCATCTTTTAGTTGCTCATTGTTCTCTTTGCTGTGCAGAAGCTATTTACTTTGATGTAGTTCCAATAGTTTATTTTTGTTTTTGTTTCCCTTGCTTCAGGAGACCTATCTAGAATAATTTTTCTATGGCTGATGTTAGTGAAATTATGGCCTATGATCCCTTCTAGGATTTTTATGGTTTTACATCTTCCATTTAGGTCTTTAATCAATTTTGAGTTTATTTTTATGTATGGTATAGGAAAATGGTCCAGTTTTTCTCTTGCATGTAGCTGTCTAGTTTTCCCAACACAACTTTTTGAAGAGACTCTCTTTTTCATTGAATACTCTTGCCTCTTTGTGAAAGATTAATTGACCATATAAGTGTGGGTTTATTTCTGGGCTCTTTATTCTGTTCCATTGACCTAGGTGTCTGTTTTTGTGCCAGTCCCATACTGTTTTAATTAATAGAGCTTTGTAGTGTATCTTGCAATTTGGGATTGTGATACCTTCAGTTTTGTTCTTCTTTTTCAAGATTGCTGTGGCTATTCAGGGTCTTTTGTGGCTCCATACAAATTTTGGGATTTTTATTTTTGTCCTATGAAAAATGATACTGGTGTTTTGATAGAGATTACATTAAATCTGTAGGTTATTTTGGGTAATATGAACATTTTAACAATATTTGTTCTTCCAGTCCATGAACATGAAATATCTTTTGATTTGTTCTTGTTGTCCTCAATTTCTTTTATCCATGTTTTATAGTTTTTAGAATACAGGTCTTTCACTTCCTTGGCTAAGTTTATTTCGAGTTATATTATTATTTTTGGTTCAGTTGTAAATGGGATTTTTTTTCATTTTCTTGCTGCGACATCATTATTAGTGTATAGAACCAATTTTGTGTAGTGTATAGCAACTGCTTTTATATCCTGTGACCTTATGGAATTCATTTATCTGTTCTAATAGATTGTTGGTAGAGGTTTTTTTTTAAAGATTTTTTTTTTTAAGATTTTATTTATTTATTTAACAGACAGAGATTTCAAGTAGGCAGAGAGGCAGGCAGAGAGAGAGAGGAGGAAGCAGGCTCCCCGCCGAGCAGAGAGCCCGATGGACCCTGGGATCATGACCCGAGCCGAAGGCAGAGGCTTTAACCCACTGAGCCACCCAGGCGCCCCTGTTGGTAGAGTTTTTATTTGGGGTTTTCTATGTATAATATCATGTCATCTGAAAATAGTGAATGCTTTATTTCTTCCTTACCAATTTGGAGGCACTTTGTGTCTTTTTCTTGTCTGATTGCTGTTGCTAGGACTTCCAGTACTATGTTGAATAAAAATGGTGAAAGTGGACATCTTTGTATTGTTCCTGATCTGAGTGGGAAAGTTCTCAGTTTTTCACCGTTGTGTATGATATTAGCTGTGGGTTTTTCATATATGGCCTTTATTGTGTTGAGGTATGTTCCTTCTAAACCTATTTTGCTATTTTTTTTAAACCAGTAAAGAAACACCTGCTTTCCTTAACACAACAGCAAGAGAAAGGTTTTCCAAGTTCTCAGAAGGAAAAATAACATGAGCAGGCATCACCTGCTATGTGCTACAAGATTCAGTGCCCAGGCTGATTGTTCCGAGAGTTACCCCCCAACCCAGCAGATGTCTCCTCCATGAGGGCTGCTGTCATCAGGGCTGCTGCCAAGAACAAGTTTCTCACTGTGGTAGCTTCACAGTTAATTCCTCAAACAGAAGATTGAGACGGTATTATTCCTGTTTCAGAAGCTCTTGGTGTCTAAAAAAGGAAGAAGCATCTCTTGGTGTAGAGAGAACATAGCAATTTGGAATACACACTTGTTTCTTGAATTCAAGAAAAATCATGATCCAATCTATCAATTTTTCTCTGCTCTGGTTTGCCAATAGTGTTGTGTAAAGATTCCTTTTCCATCCCTATCATGTGTCAGGCTAAGAGGAGGAAAGGTGGAGAGGGGCCTGTGGAGGAGCTCTCCTCCCTCTGCGCTGGTGGTGATCCCATCTTTTCTGACAGCTGCAGCATCTGGTGGGGGGTGGGGGAGGAGGCCACCCACCAATTGCCTCTTCTTGAAGCCGTACTTTTTGCGTTCATAGAAGAGAACGGTCATAAAGCTCCCCAAATTGACAGTCTTTGGGCAACCATCTCTATCCTTTGCCTGGATGGTGCACTCCTTACAATAATAGGCATCCGAGACCCCAGGGCCTCCCCAGATCACACGGCGTCCTAATAAGAGCCATAATTACACTCATCACATATGCATACCAGAGTACAGGGACACAGGGAGGAGTCACAGATCACACATTTGTCATCACATTTTTCACACAGTCTTCCGATGGCAACACCAGCCTGCTTGCAGCAGCAGATCAAATCCAGATGATGTTTAGCCATAATTCCAACACAAGATTTGCTAATGGTTTTTATCATAAATGGATGTTGTACTTTGTCAGATGTTTTTTCTGCATCTATTGAAATAATCAAATGGCTTTAATCCTTTCTCTTGTTGAGACGATGTGTCACACCGATTGATTTGCACATATTAAACCACCCTGGCAACATAGGAATAAATTCCACTTGATTTTGGTGAATAGTATTTTATAATATGTTGTTGGATTTTGTTTGTTAATATTTTGTTGCAGATTTTTACATCATGTTCATGAGAAATATTGGCCTGCAGTTTTCTTTTTTAATAGTGTCTTTATCTGGTTTTGGTATCAGAGTATACCAGCCTCATTAAATGAATTTGGAAGTTTTCCTTCTTCTATTTTTTGGAATAGTTTGAGAAAAATAAGAAAAAAAGAAGAAAAAAATTCTTCTTTAAATAATTGGTAGAATTCACCTTTGAAGCTGTCTGGTCCTGGGCTTTTGTTTGTTGGGAGTTTTTTGATTACTGATTCAATTTCATTGCTGGTAATTTGCCTGTTGAAATTTTCTATTTCTTCCTGAATCAGTTTTCAGAGGTTTTATGTTTTTAGGAAGTTATCCAGTCCTTCCAGTTTGTCTAATTTGTTGGCATGCAAGTTTTCATTATATTCTCTTATAATCCTTTGCATTTCTGTACTTCCGTGGTGTTGGTTATTATTTCTCCTGTTTCATTTCTGACTTTATTTATATGAACCCTCTTTTTTTTATATGAGTTTCTCTTTCTTTTTTCTGTTGTTTTTTCTTTCCATACCTTTCCTCTTTCTTTCTTTTCTTTTTTTCTTTCTTGTATTTCTAAAGGCTTACCAATTTTGTTGATCTTTTCAAAGATCCAACTTTTCAAAAAACCAACTCAACTCCTGGTTTCATTGATCTGTTTTCTTGTGGGTTTTTTTTGCTGTTGTTTCGTTTTGTTTTGGTATTTTTAGATTCTTTATTTATTTCTGCTCTAATCCCTCCTCCTACTGGTTTTAGATTTTGTTTATTCTTTTTCTAACTTCTTTAGATATAAGATTAAGTTGTTTATTTGAAGTTTTTCTTTCTTCTTGAGTTAGGCCTGCATTGTGTGTGTGTGTGTGTGTGTGTGTGTGTGTGTGTGTTTAAAGATTTTATTTATTTATTTGACAGACAAAGATCACAAGTAGGCAGAGAGGCAGGCAGAGAGTTGGGGGGGTGGGAGGAGGCAGGCTCCCCGCTGAGCAGAGAGCCTGATGCAGGGCTCCATTCCAGGACCCTGGGATCATGACCTGAGCTGAAGGCAGAGGCGTTAACCCACTGAGCCACCCAGGTGCCCCTAGGCCTGCATTGTTATAAACTTCCCTCTTAGAACAGTTTTTGCTGAATCCCAAAGATTTTGGACCATCGTGTTTTCATTTTAATTTGTCTACATGTATTTTTTTATTTCCTCTTTGATTTCTTGATTGGCCCATTCATTGTTTACTGGAATGTTATTTAACCTTTGTGTATTTATGTTTTTTCTAGTTGTTTGTTTTATGGTTGATTTTTAGTTTCATAGCATTGTGGCAGGAAAAGATGCATGGTATGACTTAAATAATTTGCATTTGTTGAGACTTCTTTTGTGGCCCAATATGTGATCTGTTCTGGAGAATCTTTCATGTGCACTTGAAAAAATGTGTATTCTGCTGTTTTAGAATGGAATGCTTCGAATATATCTATGAGATCCATCTGGTCCAGTGTGTCATTCAAAGCCACTTTCTCCTTGTTGATTTTCTAAACTGGTGTAATATTAATCAAGGAAGATTGTGATAAATTAAGAATACTATTTTAGTTCTTAGAACAACTACTAAAACATTAAAACTGAGGTATTCATTAAAAATGACAGAGGGAGGGCGCCTGGGTGGCTCAGTGGGTTAAGCCGCTGCCTTCGGCTCGGGTCATGATCTCAGGGTCCTGGGATCGAGTCCCGCATCGGGCTCTCTGCTCAGCAGGGAGCCTGCTTCCCTCTCTCTCTCTCTGCCTGCCTCTCTGTCTACTTGTGATCTCTCTCTGTCAAATAAATAAAAATAAAATCTTTAAAAAAAAAAAAAAAATGACAGAGGGAGTAAAATGAAATGCAAAAAGGATTCTTTTGAAAGTACTCAGTTAATCCAAACAGACAGAGAAAGAGGATAAAAAGAGCAAAGAACAGAGGAGAAAATAGAAAACATTTAGTAACCTATCATTTAATTATATTAATTTTTTATTAACACATAATGTTTTATTTGTTTCAGGGGTACAGGTATATGATTCATCAGTCTTAAACAATTCACAGCACTCACTAGAGCACATACCCTCTCCAGTGTCCATCACCCAGCCACCGTCCTCCCCACCACTCTCCCCTCTAGCAACCCTCAGTTTGTTTCCTGAGATTAAGAATTTAAGAGGATTAAATACTCCAGTGAATAGGTAGAGATGGACAGAATAGACTGAAAACAAAATAAAAACACAATTCAATTATTTGATGTTCACAAGAGCTGCATTTTAATTTTTATTATATTTGCCTTATTTTTTAATTTTGAAATGATTCTGAGACTAGGACAAAGAATTCCCAAATATCCAGATTCACTGATTGCCCACACCTTGCCATACAGCAACTCTGTGAAGAAATAAATCCTCTTGAGTCATCAAGGCTCAGAGAGGTTAAATGATTTCCCTCAGGCTTCACATCTAGTAAGCTTGTATTGGTGCTGCAATATAAACTCAGGCAGTCTTAAGTCCAGAACATATGTTCTTAAATATTATGTTTTATTTTTAGCAATGTGTATAAATGCAGTTAGTAACTGTTGGTGTCAATATTCAAATGTAAGCCAAACTGGCTTCATAATATCATTTTGCATCTCAATATACAAAAGTTATCTATAAATAGTTGGTTTAAAGTCCAATGTAATGTTTTCTAGAGTAGTAGTCTTATCACGGGGTTGTTCAAGGTTACAGCTAAATGGCAGTATTTCAGGAATAGTATATAGAGGGAACCTACCTTGGATAGAACATCAAATAAAATGGAAGAAAAGGCCCCTTCAGATTCTGAGAATCTATTATCTGCTATTTTATTGGAATACTCACAATTTCAGTTTTCTAGTTTCTCTTCCTCTCCAGTCCCAAAAGCATACTGTATCTCCTAGAGGTCATCTTTATTTATCAATAGATTTTCATTGTATTCATAATTGCCTTAGGAATTAAGGTACTTTCCAGATATAAAGAAAAATCTTCATAATCTTAAATAGGAGGGAATTCTCAGATCTTATTAAAACTTAAACTTCATTAAAATTTTCAAGCTCCATTAAACTTGGTTAAGCCTCATTAAATGAGGCTTAGTGTCTTTTGACTTCTTAAACCAAGCTGGGAATAACTAAACTTTTTGAAATCCTTATTATGCTTTTAGGCTCAAAAGACTAGATAAGACTGGTTAAGCATCAAAAGCTAATTAACCTGGGATCATTTAACATCTTTTCTTCATGGCTGACAGAACACTTAAATTGTTAAATCAATTTGAATTCCATTAAATGGTTTTAAATATTGCTAAAATTTGTTAAGCATCATTAATACAATTAATCATCATAAAGACAGTAAACACAAACTTTTGTTCAATTTTTAAGAAAAATTCTTGTTTAGTTTAGACAAAATTCATTAAGTCTATGAGTAATTCACATTAATATTTATGTCTTCCTTTAGAATTATTAAGGTACCCCTATTTAGAAATGAAGACACTGTATCAGTGGAATTAAATGTATTTCCTTTACCAACCTATACATTCAATGTCATAGAGACTCATTTAAAATCTACTGCACTGTTTATGATTCAGACCTTCTCTATCTCTATTATTTCTAGCTATCTATCATCTAAATGAATAATGAATGAGTGGGTAAATATTGCCAGATATAATAATTCCATATATATAATTATTTGTTATTAAAGGGAAGGAAAGGAATAGCAAAGGACACTTAAAAGAACTCACAGTTATTTTTTGGATCACCATTTGCCCTCTGGTGGGCCATTATACTCTTTCTTTATTTCAGTACCATGTGAGTTAATATTTGAGAATGTCTCTACATTCTTCAGTGAGTTAAATATTCTTAATAATTTCCTTCTAATTTCCTTTTAATTAAAGGAATGTATCAATCAGAATAAGGAAATGTAAAAGGGAACTGAAGTTTGAAAAATGTTTAAAAAAGGGTAACATTTGTTTGTTCTTTTAACAAACATTTTCATTTAAGCCTGAGATGCTGCTGCTTATGTACAACTTTATCATTCATTGATCAGATAATACCCAGGTCATGAAGGACAGTTAAATTAAATCAATCATCTAATGCCCAGAGTTACAGTTACCAGGGTACAGTAGCAATGCTAGAGCTGTGCAGAGAAGGACATGTCCTTGGCTCAAAACTCTACTCTGGGTTCCGTTATAACTTGCCAACTGCTGTATGTAGCATCTCCTTTACTGACACTTCCAGTGCTATTGGACATGGCACGTAATAAGGCCTAAATAGTGGGGACAAGTTGTATGGGTCTGCTTTTTCCATCTAGACCCTATGCTAAACTGACTGGTGAATGGGTTAGAAAAATTCAATATGGTATGTGTTTATTCCATTTATCCTAAGAATTCAAACAAACACCGTACCTCTATTCTCAGAGGGTATAGCGTAGATTGTCTCTCACTTCAGAAAGAGTATTCCAGCACAACTTTCTTTTCTAGATACTAGGCAGATATGTTGGGCTCCTTAACTTTTGCAAGGTTCATCCCATATCCTCTTGCATGCCCGTGTTTTACTAAGGCAGCTAGAAAGTTTGTCACATCCTATAGCCAAGTCTAATTAGCATAATGTTGTCAATAAAATGAACCAACCTGATAGTTGAGGAAGAACAGGACAGTCACGATCCCTTGGGATTACGTGACGAACAGGAGCAGATGAATTGACATATCCTATGAAAAGATGGTCAGGATGTTCTTCTGTTTCTGATCATGCTTATGTCTGTTGATAAGAATCTAAAGAAAGCAATATAGGGGTACCTAGGGGGCTCAGTTGATTAAGTGCCTATCTTCAGCTCAGGTCATGATCTCAGGGTCCTGTGATCGAGTGCCACATTGGGAGCCTGAGCAGGGAGCCTGTTTCTCCCTCTCCCTCTGCCATTCCCCCTGCTTGTGCTCTTTCACTCTCTCTCTCAAATAAATAAAATATTTTAAAAAATAAAGCAAAATAAGGATGTTGGAATATATTGGTTTTATCCACTAAAATCTCTGTTTTCCCATCATAGTTATGATTGGTAAAATGATCAGATTAAGTTTGCAATAGTATCTAATCATTTATTTTGCAAGGCCTGTCTGGCTTTTGTATCAGCCAAAAAGATAAGTTAATGGGAGAAACAGTAGGAATCATCACCACTCAGTCTTCCAGGTATGTGGAAATTGCATTGATTTCTGCCCATCTTCTGGGATAGGACATTGCTTGTAATTTACTGTCTTGGTGCAGGTGTGACACAATGGCTTCCACATGACACACTTACCTTAATGACCCTCAATGCACAGGAACAAATCTAGGAATTCTTTCAGTTACTAAGTATATATTCTAGAACCAAAGAAAGAACCACAGCATGTGGCCATGACTTCAGTGGGTATCTTGTGAAATGCCTCAGACCACAACTTCATCTTTAAACTGACCTCCAATGCCACTTATTCTGGCCATGAATCATAGCAGGGTTTTGGGTCTTTGAGAATTAGTTCAGTTCAGAGCCAACATCTAATATTTCTGGAAGGTCTGAATATTTCCCTTTCCCCAGACATGCTCACCTTGGTAATATTTACATTAGCAAGTTTGTGCACTTCTTTTGGATAAGAGGTATCTTTTTTCCAGAGTAGGTATTTTATTTCCCCATTTGGAGTATGGTAGGATAAAAATCTCCCATTTGGGACTAGAGGCAATGAGAGGTGGTAAGGTCAGGTGTGAAATAGGCATTCTTGAGGCAGCTGCCTAAAGTGAAAGATTTTATGGACAGTAATGCTGTTAAGGATTGGCTGCTTCTACAATTGAGGAAGGTTTAGGATAATTTAGGGATTCATATTTCTCAGTCCTCATATTTCTCTGTTTTTATCAAAATGGTCCACTATTCTATGTTCTGATGTCTTGCACACCATGCCTTAATGCTAGTGAAAAGGCCTGGTAGAGCGCTACATTTAATTGGCACTAAAACCCGTAACCCTTACACTCAAGCTCAGTATTTGTCTTATGACTGTGGAAGATAAGAAAACTTTTGAAGCTTTCATAGAGACTTTCTAATTCCTTTTTTTTATTCCCATGTTCTGATCTGGGCATTGAAGAACTTATACCTTTTCCCTAAGTAACATCTAGAGTTTTTAGGAGCAGCCATTCCATGCTACCCTCTTCGTACTCCCTACTGTGACATAATCATTAATGGAATAGCCACTCGATATTGAAATATCAATATAAACACACCAAATATGTATAGCATTTTCCCTCAATTTATATAATGGTTCAGTCTTTCAGAACTGTTTTTATGAATTAAAAGGATTATTAGGGGCCACAAAAATCTATGCTAAATCACCATGGTCAAATACAAAGATCCTTCTCTTCTTAGGAGAGCTATCCGTAAGCTAAAACTCTCCTCACTAATTAAGCCTAAGTCTAAATGTGAACTTCACTCAGAAGGGCTAAATCTAAAATATAGATAAAAGACATTTAGTCAACTTCTTGATATATAATCTGAAGAATCTGTAACATTATAACCACAGTAAAATGGTTATGTAATCATGTGACGTGGGCATAAAATGACATGCTAGTTCATGACTGACCTAGTATGGTGATGCTTGTCAGTATTTTCTCCAGTTTGTTTGAAGTCTTTTAAGCCCTATGAGGATCTTGAGGCTTGAAGCTACTGAATGCACAGGTATGGAAATAAGCAAGGGTGAAAGAGTAGCCATGTGTTCAGTGGAATTTGAGCCTCAGGTCTCTGATTTGTTCTGCTTTTCTCTGAAATACCTGAACCACTAACTCTGTTTTACTTCCGGCATTTCAGTTCATGAATTCTCTCCATTATTCTCAATAACCCCACTAGCTTGTGAGAACTCATTACAAAATTAGAATGTCTTAAGATTTTTCTTGTGTAAATTTTTGTAACAGATTCATCCAGACTCCCAACATCTAAATCCTGTTGAGTAATGTTAGACATGTACATCTTCAGTATACCCACTGTGCTAAAAGAATGCAATCTTGTACAATTACCCAGTT
Organism: Meles meles; assembly: GCF_922984935.1. NCBI lineage: Eukaryota > Metazoa > Chordata > Mammalia > Carnivora > Mustelidae > Meles > Meles meles. Next base: position 63,902,694 of record NC_060074.1, read on the forward strand.
CTTTTCATAATAGATGAAACTATATTTGGTTCCACAACGTATAAGAATTCCTTGGTGTCCATCTTCACTCATTTATAGAAGCCATCAATCTTTAATATTAACCACTCAAATTTTGCTTTCTAGCTCAGAATATGAACAAGTTAATGATCAGGAATAAAATCTAATATAGGAAACGTGTTCTAATTTATTTCTTTGAAAAAAGGGCAGGTCTATTTGAATAAGTAAAATTATGTATTAAAAAGCTTTTTCTTATATAGAAATCCCTTTTTGTAACACCTTCTACTATGTTATATTCTGCTTTGATTTAGACAGTCTCCTCCTCCTCTGGAAGTAGAACTTAGAAAACTTACTTAACTAACAGCTAGGAATGATTTATAATTAGTGTATCAATTATTCAGATATAAGTGTTTCCAGGCTACAAGAAATATGTATACAATTTGTCACATAAACAGGGCAATTTCTTCATAAGATAAATATGCTTAGCAAATTATTTTCTCATAAAGCAAAGATAAAATTAAATTGAACCCTCACTGAAATATCAAAAATGTGAATTAGTCAGGCTCAAATTAGCTTTTCCTGCAGACTTAAAAACAGTATCTAATAGCTTTACAATCATGTGATATTTAATATCCATATATTTGCATATAATTTACTTTTAAAGATATTTTTAATATTTATATGGCAACACTGCTGAAAAATGTAGTGAATGTTAAAAGCAGCAATAAAATGCATCTATTGTTTGAAAAAGAGTCTCTCCCAAGACTAAATCAATGACTTCCATATTAAATTTTCTTAGTTTATGCTTCTCAACAATATTTTTTCTACTGCTGTAATGTCACAAACATAGCAAGCTGACTGCAAATCAAACCATGTTTATTCTGCTTCTAGTCACTAACACTAAAACAAAAATTTTGGAATCCGAATTTACCTGACAATTTTGCAGATGATGTATGAGGCAGATTAGCATACCTCCCTTAATTTTCCTTCACTATTACAGCTTCAGTATTGAGAGCAAAAGCCAAGCATATCTGCATTCAAACAAAAAGGATGTGAAAGAATAGTCACCTTACAGCATGAAAAGTGTAGTTGATGGACAATTTAAATTGCATGTCTCCTGATGCTTTGGGCTAGAGTACTTTTAACCATCTGGGAAGAATTGGAACTTTGTGGTGCAAAACCTGGGATTGTGGGTTGAATTGTGTTCCCCCTCAAAAAGATATACTGAAATCTTAACCCCTGGTGCCTGTGAATGTGATTTTATTTGGAAATGGAATGGTTATTTAAAATCAAGTTAGGCAATCAAGTTAAGATAACATAGCAGGGAATTAGGGCAAGCCCTAATTTGGTATGACTAGTACCCTTATAAGAAGAGGAGAAATGACATAGAAGACACACAGATAGAATGCCATGGGATGAGGGAACAGAGTTTAGAATGATACATCAATAAGCCAAAGAACACCAAAAATTGCTGGTACACCAGAAACTAAAGAACATCATAGAACATGTTCCTCAGATACTTCAGAAAGAGTATGTCTCTGCCAAAACCTTCAGCCTCCAGAACTGTGAGAGAATAAATTTCTGTTGTTTTAACCCACCCAACAGTGACAATTTGTTATAACAGCCCTGAAACTAATAAACCTGAAGGGTTTTTTATTTTTTAAAAAAGAAAGAATTTAAAAATTTATTGAAGTATTGTTGACATGCAATGTTATATTTGTTTCAGGTGTACTACAGAGTGATTTGATATTTATATACATTATGAAGTGATCACCATGTTACCTTCCATTACCATACGATGTTACCATCCGTTACCATACAATGTTATTACAATGTTACTATTTTCCCTAAATTATGCTTTACATCCATCCCCATGGCTTATTTATTTTATAACTGGAAGTTTGTACTTCTTAATTCCATTCACTTCTACCCATACTTCCACCACCTCTGTTCTGGTAACTGCTCGTTTGTGCTCTGTATTTATGAATCTGTTTTGTTTCCTTGTTTGTTTTGTTTGTTAGAAGCCATATGTAAGTAAAATCATGTGGTATTTGTCTTTCTCTGACTTAGTCCACTTAGTGTAATACTCTCTAGGTCTGTTCATGTTGTTGCAAATGGCAAGATTTCATTGTTTTTTTATGACTGAATAATATTCCATTAAATATATATGTACCACCGCTTCTTTACCTATTTATCTGTTGGTGGACCCTTAAGTTCTTCTTGTATCTTGACTGTTATAATGATGCAATGAATGTAGAATGCATATATCTTTTTGAGCTACTGTTGTTTTTCTTCAGATTAATACCCAGAAGTGAAGTAGCTGGATCATATGGTATTTCAATTTTTAATCATGAACAAGGTCCGTACTGTTTTCCAGAGCAACTGCACCAGTTTGCATTCCCATCAGCAGTGTATAAAGGTTCCCTTTTCTTCACAACCTCTCCAACACTTATTATTTTTTGTCTTTTTGATACTAGTCATTCTGACAGGTGTGAGGTGATATTTCATTGTAATTTTTTTTTAAGATTTTATTTATTTATTTGACAGAGAGAGAGAGCTCACAAGTAGGCAGAGAAGCAGGCAGAGAGAGAGAGAGAGGAGGAAGCAGGCTCGATCCCAGGACCCTGAGATCATGACCTGAGCAGAAGGCAGAGGCTTTAACTCACTGAGCCACCCAGGCGCCCCTTCATTGTAGTTTTGATTAGCATTTCCCTGATGAAGAGTGTTGCTGAGCACTTTTTCATGTGTCTGTTGGCTATCCATATGTCTTCTTTGCAAAATGCCTATCAGGTGCTCTGCCCCTTTTTAAAATCAGATTGTGGTTATTTGGTGTTGAGTTGTGTGAGGTTTTTTGTTTTTGTTTTTGTTTTTTGGATATTAACCTCTTGTTGGATATATCATTTGCAAATATGTCTTCCCATTCAGTAGGTGGTCTTTTAATTTTGTTGATGGTTTCTTTTGCTATACAAATGTTCTTCAGTTTGATGCCATCCCAGTAGTTTATTTTTGCTTTCATTGCCCTTGCCTGTGAAAACAGGTCCAAAAAATATTGCTAAAAGAGTTTACTGCCTATGTTTCTTTCTAGGATTCTTATGGTTTCAAGTCTTGTATTTAGGTCTTCAATTTATTTTAGTTTTTTTTGTGTGTTGGTGTAAGAAAGTGGTCTAGTTTCATTCTTTTGCATGTAGCCTGCCCAGTTCTCCCAATGTGTGAAGAGACTATCTTGCCCCCTTTGTCATATATTAATTGACCATGTATGTACGAGTATATTTCTGGGCTCTCTGTTCTGTCCCATTGAATTATGTGTCTGTTTTTGTGCCACTACCATAGTGTTTTGATTACAGTAGCTTGTAGTATACAGTTAACCCTTGAATAATACAACTTTAAACCATACATATCCACTTATGCAGATTTCTTTTTCAATAAATACAGTACAGTACTATACTTGTATTTTCTTAATAATATTTTCTTTTCTTTAACTTAATTTGTTGTAGAAACAGAGTATATAATACATATAACATACAAAATATGTGTTAATTGACAATTTATGTTACCAGTAAGGCTTCTAGTCAACAGTGGCTATTTAGTTAAGTTTTGGGGAATCAAAAGTTATAGAGTGCCTTGGTGTCTCAGTTGGTTAAGCTTCTGCCTTCAGCTCATGGCCTGATCCCAGGGTTCTGGGATTGAGCCCTGCATTGATCACCTTGCTCAGTGGGGAGTCTGCTTCAAACTGACACCCCCCACCCCCCACTCGTTCTCTTGTTCTCTCTCTCTTGTCTCTCTCAAATGAATAAATAACAAATCTTAAAAAAAGTTATACATGAATTTTTGACCATACCAGGAGCATGACCCCCCTAGCCCCCATGTTGTTCAAGGGCAAACTGTAGTTTGAAATCTAGTAGGGTGATACCTCCAGCTTTGTTCTTTTTCAAGATTGCTTTGGCTTTTCCAGGTCTTTTGTGGTTCCATACAAAGTTTAGGATTAATCATTTTAGTTCTGTGAAAAATGCCATTGGTATTTTGATAGACATTGTATTAAATCTGTAGACTGCTTTGGGTGGTATGGACATTCTAATATTCTTACCATCTATGAGTATGGTATATCTTTCCATTTGTTTGTCTTTTTAATTTCTCTGATTGATATCTTACAGTTTTCAGAGTACAGGTCTTTTACCTCTTTGGTAACATTTATTCCTAGGCATTTTATTCTTTTTGATGTAATTGTAAATGGAAATTTCTTAAATTCTTTTTCTGGTAGTTGATTAATAGTGAAACCTGAATTTCTATTAGAGGTACTGCTTTCCATTGAGACCTTTATTAAAATATGTGTTTTTAAGAAAGATCATGAGTTACTATATCAGCAACTATTAAAATATCTCCTGGAAAACAGATTCTTTGAAGAAGTGAGACAAAACCAGATACATTTTTGACAAGGATAAGGAAAGTTACAAAGTTTGGGAATCTATCCACAAAGGAATGATATAGCTGGAGCCTATTTTATTCTCTACTTATTCACCAGGTAGAGCAAGAAAACCATTAACTGGAAAGAGAAAAAAAAATAGCATTAGGTGGCAAAAAGGGTGTTGGAAATGTCTATATAATTTCACACTGTATTGAAAACACGGGCAGAAGACATCTAAATTCCCTGTGATATTCATATTAAGACCAAGGGTAAGAGGAATAAAGAAATTCGTTACATGGAATAGAAAGAGAGGTTTTTAGGCATTATAGCGTTCAATGTTTGCTAGTGTTAGAAAAAAAAAAGGCTGGCTTATGAAAATTAGTGGAAATAAATTAGTCCAATAAATTGAATAAAATTATTAGTTAACGTGTAATGTAGTGGTAATATCAACTCAAATGATACTTTTATAAAGTATATTCATATGCTAAGAATGGACCATCAAAAACTGTAATTATCTGGAGTAACTTTTTATCTAATCCTTGCATAAAACTTCATTGAGATCTTATGGCAGATGTCGTCATTAAAGCAAAAGACTTGATGATAGAGTAATATGGGTAAAAACTACTCTAGAAATGAAACTTTACAATTTGAATATAACAGAACTCATAACTATCTTTTTAATCTGTCTAGCGAAGCTTTTTTTAAGGACATTTATTTGTTTTGTTATCAAAATGATGAAAAAGACCATGTAATCAAGAGAAACTATTAAAGCTTTCTAAATATAAGTTTACTTGGCTTTGGAATGGAAATTTTTGTGGTTTAACAAACTTACCATATTATAAAAAATGTCAGTTTATCCCACCACCAGAGAGTTTCAAATATTATTTTTCTTCTATATAACTTCTTACAATTCAAGTACTAAGCAGGAGCTAAAGCTGTGAAAATGAAAGATAAGACAGCAGTAAACATACATATAGTTGAGGCCACTGGAAGTAAATTGAGGTCTGATAAAACCTAGACACTTATTACAGGTAATAGCCAGAAAATTATTTTATCTTGAAATAGCCAAGAAAGATTATTGGCATTCTTTCACTGCTATGCTCGCTTGACTATCTATTGGCCAGTCAGGCAGTTTTCAACTCTGAAGGGGCAAAAGGTTAACTTGTAGATTTTTGTCTGGAAGAGAAGCAGATAATGTCTGCCCAGTGAGCAGATAACACTGAAGATTTTTGTGTGTGATCATGTTAGATATAGGTAGTTTCATATCTAACACAGAAATCTTATCCTAACATTTGTTTTATTCCAGTGTGTTTTATCCCTGTTTTATTCTTAAAGAGTCTATAAGCCAGTCATAATCCTTACTGTTTTCCTTATTAACTAATGATTTAAGTAAAATTTTTGACATATTTATTTTATACTGAGGAAAACATGAGAACCATGTTCTTCAGCTACTGAAAATTGTACTTTGTTTTGGAGATCATTCACTGAGATGTCTAAGTGCACTCATGATAGAGCCAAGTGAATGGTATTAAAGGAGACATTCGGGGCACCTGGGTGGCCCAGTGGGTTAAGCTACTGCCTTCGGCTCAGGTCATGATCCCAGGGTCCTGGGATCCAGCCCCGTGTCAGGCTCACTGCTCAGGCTCCCACTCCCTCTGCTTGTATTCCCTTTCTCGCTATGTCTTTATCAAATAAATAGAATCTTAAAAAAAAAAAAAGAAGAAAGAAAATGAGTTTAAAATTTTTACTGTAAATTCTTGTATTAATCTAAGTATTGTATTAATGTTTTTCTCTGTTAAACCTCTGTTAAATTAGAGTCTTAATAAAGGACAGTAAAAAGTTGTTCTCTATCTTCTATATAGTGTGTCCATTATCAGAGGTTTTATCTCTTTTCAGCATAATTGGTTGTTTTCTATGTAGAGTTTATCATGTCCTCAGTTGTTAAAGAAAAATTTTCTTACTTGTAAAAGTGCTGTCTCCTTTTTTTTTTTTTAAACATTTATTTATTTATTTGACAGAGAGAAAGAGAGAGCACAAGCAGGGAGAGTGGCAGGCAGAGGGAGAGGGAGAAGCAGGCTCCCTACCAAGCAGGGAGCCAATGTGGGGCTCCATCCCAGGACCCTGAGATCATGACCTGAGCCAAAGGCAGATGCTTGACCAACAGAGCCACACAGGTGCCCCAATGTGCTATTTCCTTAAAATCATATTGTCCTCTGGGTTTATCTTAAAATATTTTATTGTCCCTTTGGTTACATAGGCAACAGAATATTGTCTCTCTGTCAATCATGATTGGTATTAATCTGGTTACAGATCTTTGAATACTCCTGATTTTTTACTTTCAATTTTCTTTTTTTTAATTAAAATGTTATTTATTTATTTGACAGAGAGAGAGTGAGAGAGGGAATACAAGCGTGGGGAGTGGGAGAGGGAGAAGCAGGCTTCCTGCAGAGCAGGGAGCCCGATGTGGAGGCTCAATCCCAGGACTCTGGGATCATGACCTGGGCCGAAGACAGACACTTAACAACTGAGCCACCCAGGTGCCCGACTTTCAACTTTCAACCCTAAATTTAGAAAATATAAAATAAAATTTCACAATATTTTTCACAACTGAAATTCTCTATGAAATTTTCTGTAGAGCTCATGGGAAATCTGTAAATTTGTTTCGTCTTATAAAAAGGGAGATACTAGAAAAATTAGGTTTGATTAATATACTTATATTTCTAATTAGCTTAAATGATTATTGGATCCAATGAAATACACATTCTATGTTAAATAAGGGAGAAATATCAAATTAGAAGAATTATTCAGCCTTCCTTAGATTTATACAGATAAAAGCAGTTGACATATATGTTTTATTTATTTATTTAGACGTGCAGTTACTTTATTTTTTTACTTTTTATTTAAATTACAGTCAATTAACATGGCATAAATGTTTCAGAGAGTGTGAACTTCACAGGACATATCCTGAGTTGTCAATGTCCTTGCTTTCTGGATTGTATTCATCTCTGTAAGAGTAGAGGTTAACTTACAGATATTCTTTCTGCAGAGATACAGATAATTTCCAACTAAGATAACCTACAGAACAGATAACCTAAAAGATTATGATTCTTGGATTCTATTGGGTATTAAATAATTTTGTATTTTATCCAGAAATCTTTGTTTAACATTTCTTTTTTAATTTTATATGTATTTTTTTCTCAAATGCTTTTTGAACCAATCATAACTTTTTACAATTTCTCTCACTAATAAATGAGTTAAGTAAAATTTTTCACATGTGGTTCTCCTTATATTTGTATAAAACTCATGGTTCTTTTTTAACACACATTTCTTTTATTATGATAAGATACACATAACATTTACCATTTTAACCATTGTATAATGTACAATTCAGTAACATTAAATTTATTGAAAATGTTGTGTAACCATTGCCATTATCTAGTTACAGAAATTTCTCATTACCCCAAATGGAAATCTTTTTTTTTTTTTTAAGATTTTTTTTTTTAAATTTATTTGACAGAGATCACAAGTAGGCAGAGAAGCAGACAGAGAGAGGGGAAGCAGGCTCTGCACTGAGCAGAGAACCTGATGCGGGGCTTGATCCCAGGGCTCTGAGATCATGACCTGAGCTGAAGGCAGAGGCTGAAACCACTGAGCCACCCAGGTGCCCCCCAAATGGAAATCTTTTTAAAGTCATACCTTAATATAAAAATAATTATTGAGTATTTGTTTTGTTTGTTTTATTTTTATTTTTTTTGGCCAGGCTTTATTCTAGCTGCTTGGATATAGAAGTGCATTAAACAAACATCCCCCATCCCCAACTCTAATGTGTTTTATGTTTTAACAGGGGAGAGGAAAATGCAACAAGAGAATTAAGTAAAATATGTAGTGTTTTCGATAGTGATAAATGTGAAAGAGAGAAATAATACATTGAAAAGGGATATAAAACGGCAGAGTATGGGAAATTACAATGAATAAACTTCACTGAGAAAGTGACATTTGAGGAAATATCAAAATCAAAGTAAGGGGATTTGCCACGTGAATATTGGGGGTGGAGGAAGACTTCTAGGCAAAGAGGAAATGAGGTGTAAGGACCTAGTATGTTGGAGGAACATCACTAGTTTGGTATGAGAGGAATTATCAAGGAGGAGTATTGCAAGAAAAAATTTCAGAATAGAAAGTGAACACTTGATTATAAAAATAAATCAACAAGGTCATTTGTTTTTAGTTTGAATTAGATGGGAAGCCATTTGGAAATGGTATGATGTGACTTATGTTTTGAAATCGTTATCCTGGAAGCTGTGTTGGGAAGGGAAAAAGTGAGGCAAGGACAGAAGCGATAGGTCAATTAGAAGAATATTTCAGGGGAGGATTTTAGAGGTTATCAGAGGCCACCTGCCTCCTCCCCACCAGCCCCCAGCTATTCCAACACTGAGTTACTGCCAGACTTCGGCTCACTTTCAAAGCTGAAGATGCTTGGATTAACAGGAAATCAGTTCCTTTCATTTCCAGAAGAAACCCTTTCTTTAGAGTCTTTAGAGAAATTATGCATCGGGCAAGACCAAGGAGCCAAGTTCACCTCTTTGCCAGAACACATTAGTAAACTACAGAGTCTTAAAGAGCTGTATATAGAGAACAATCATCTGGAGTACCTGCCCACATCCCTGGGATCAATGCCTAACCTGGAAATTCTCGACTGCCATCATAACCTCCTTAAACAACTTCCGGATTCCATTTGCCAGGCACAAGCTTTGAAAGAATTACTGCTTGAGGACAACTTGATCACCTGTCTTCCAGAGAATTTGGATAATCTAGTGAATCTAAAGGTTTTGACACTGGCGGACAACCCCCTAAAGGACCCCCCAAAAGAAGTGTATACTGAAGGCATCCAGGCTATATGGGCATGGGCCCACTTTAAGAAAAAAAAAAAAAAAAAGATAATGGCAACAAAGATTCAGGCATGGTGGCGTGGAATAATGGTCTGGAAAGGATTGGGGAGGTTTGAAGAACTGCAAAAAGTGCTGAAGAAAGGAAAGAATTCTCCAAAAGATAAGAAAGGAAAAAAGGATGTAAAGGGAAAAACTGCAAAGAAAAACAGGAAATAATTCTATAATGAATTGAGGTAATGAACTCTGTTGGATTAAGAAAGCAACATGTGTAGGAATTAGATGGCCTACCACACTAAAATTATTCATAGAAACATGACTATGTGTAAAAATAAAGATTCTCACTTTATTGAAATTTAAAAAAAAAGAGTATTTCATTAATTTGGGTGAGAGACAATGGTGTCATAGATGGAGTAGCAGATAGAAGGTAGAAGATATTGGTTTCTTCTGGATACAGTTTCAGGGTACATTTACAGAGGGCTTGCTGGGAGATCATTGTATGTTTGTGTAAGAAAAAGTGCTTGACAATAACTCCATGTTATTTTATTTGAATAATTGAAAAATGGAGTTGCTATACTGAAATGAAGAAGACTGTAAGAGGAGTGGGTTTCAGGGGAAAAATGAAAGCTCAGATTTGGAAATGTTGAGGTAGAGATGTTTGTTAGATATCCACCTGAAGTTATCATGTGGGTATATGAATATACACATTCAGAGTTCAGAGAAGTGATTCACTCTGGAGATAGGCATTTGGTAACTATCAAAATGTAGACACTGTTTAATATCATGAAATTTTGTTAGGTTTTAAGGCACAGAGTGTAGATAGAATAGACTTAAGAACTAAAGACAGAACTCTAGGATGATTCAATAATTAAAAGCTAGGGACATGAAGAGGAACCTCCAAAGAGGCTTGAAAAACCAGAGAAGCAAGAGCAAAACTGGGCAAACGGTGAAAGACTGGAACTTTGGTAAAGTCAGGGGCTGAAACCAGATTAAGATGTGGAACCAAATTCTCCACCTATGCACAGGAGATGAAATAGGTTCCTTTACATTCCTGAAGTTCAAATTAGACCTTACCTGGCATTCATTTGGGTAAGGCAGAGCAAGTCCAGAACCGAGCCCACACTGTGCAAGATACAGGTTCTGGGATAGTCTGTGCTACTCCTCACTAATAATGTGAGGCCCAATTTGTGCTCTCCTTAGAGTCTCTTCTGAAACCATCATGAAACCCTCCAACAGGAAGGGACGAATATGTGAATATGTTGGAAAACAATGCAAAATGGGCTATCAAAAATAACAAAGCAAACGAAAAATCCATTGTCATGAAAAAGAACATACTCATGAGTGGAAAAATCATACCTGAGAAAAAAACATTCAGATCAGTAAAGTAATTTTTTTTTTTTTAACACTTGACAGAGAGAGAGATCACAAGTAGGCAGAGAGACAGGGGGAAGCAGGCTCCTCGCTGAGAAGAGAGTGTGATGCGGGGCTCAATCCCAGGACCCTGAGATCATGACCTGAGCCAAAGGCAGAGGCTTAACCCACTGAGCCACCCAGGCACCCCATCAGATCACTAAAGTAATTTGAAGGAGTTTTAAAATATGCTTATTTAAAATATTCAAAGAGCATCCATGTAATGGATAAGAGATTATAAAAGAATGTGAAGAAAACTAAGAACTATTTTTTGGAAATTAACCATTTTGAGAATTTAAAAAATTGACTTTTAACATTAATTAGCCATTAACTTTAAAAATCAGTACATAAATTCAGTTTGGACATAACTGAAGAAATGAATTTGATAATAGAATTGGTAGATTTCCACAGTTCAACAAAAGATAGGGTCTATGAAAGAGAAACTATAGCAAGCAGCTGTAATGTGTATCTAATAAACTTTAAAGAATGAGATAAAAAATGCATACCATTAAGAACAATGAACAATATTTAAAACACTTTAAAGTAAAAATAGATTTCCTATGCAGAAAAGACAATCATATTAAAAATAGGGTTTATTTTAGCAACAATTTGTGTCACAGAAGACAGTGGAATATCTTCAAAGTGCTGAAGGAAAATATCTTTGAACCTGGATTTCTACATCTAAACTATTTTTAAGTTATTACACACACTTGCACACACATACATTAAAACAGATTATCGCTATCAAGACCGAAAAAAAGACATTTCAAAAAGGAAACAAAAGTGACAACAAAGTTAGTATCCCTTATACACAGAATCACCTTTAAATGAAAAGAAAACTATGATGGAAATCACTAGGATCTGAAACATTGTTTATCTAGGCACCATGCTTGTGAGTTATTTCCCTTTACTACTAAGAGAAACTGGTCATTCGAATATTTACAACACAAGGTGTTAAGCAGAATCCTGTCTTCTCACTAATCAAGTTAAAAAGAGTCTTAAGACAAATTTTTCTGCACGATTGGAAGCAATAATTTTTCTGTGTTATGTTTTCTTGCCATATAATGTCCATGAAAAGTACTCTCTTCATTTATAAATGTAAATTTTTATGTTTGTTAATGTCATGAAACACTTAGAAAAATATGAGTCAGAATATGTGGCTTGTTTTTAATATCACATCAGTTCATTAATTAGATTTATTATAAATATTTCAGATTTAACTGAATTTTAAATTAAAACCCAAATACTGGAGTTTAAAATATAGGTGTATTGAAATTGTTTTTATCAGAACTATCCTTTTCACTTCACATTATGAAGACTCCAATATGATTTCTATTATTTGCAACAGTAGCTTAGAATTTTTTATTCTCTTTCAGAAGCTTAAAAACAGGCTTAAATAAAATGAACATGTTTCTGAAGCGTTTGTTCTTCAATCACTCCAAAGACTGTCATTGATAACATATTATACCAGGAAGAAAAATAACTCCAGGCAGAAGGAGTGGGATTCTAGAAAGAAAGGAGAGCAACATATAAAACACTCTGAAAAAATTAAAGGACACTAAAATAAAATAACAAATACATTCATACTTTATGCGGTTTGGGATACGAAGTGGGAGTTCAAAAAAGTTTGGTTAGAACATTTTTTTTTGGTGGGTTGATATGCTGATTTTCTTTAGAATGTTTTACTAAAATATTACTATAAGTATGTCTTGTAGTTGTTATTGGTAATCATTAAAAGAACAGAAAAAGGACATCTAACTCCTATACCTTTGGGTATTCTTAATAAAAAAAAAGTGAAAATTCTTATATGCAACAATTTAGTATATTGCTCATGTATATATGTATATATTATTTATGTATTGTATGTATTGTAAAGTATAAAATATTGTTAGGAAACATCCACACCAAACTCATGATTTTTGTTTTCTCTGATGGAGGGTACTCTCAGAAGGGGATAGGGATATGGCTTAATGTGACTGCTTTCTGTTATGCAGAAGAGCCTTTAGTAAATGTATCATTTGAGAAGCATGGGGTAAAGTACAATGACATAGCTCCTTTCCCATCTGTGAGTGATTTGGGGAAAGGAAAGAGGAGAAAGAGAGGAGATCAATAAGTCATCAGACTTGGGTCTCCTGAACTTTGATGTCCAGGTTTCATTGTTTATTGAGGCGTAGCATCAAGGAAGTTTAGATTAGTTGAGGGTAGAGTATTCCATTATTCCAGATTGATCTTTTAGTTCCTGGGTTGAAGACTCTCTCAAAAGTTGCCTAGCGGGGCACCTGGGTGACTCAGTGGGTTAAGCCTCTGCCTTCGGCTCAGGTCATGATCTCAGGGTCCTGGGATAGAGCCCCACATCAGGCTCTCCGCTCAGCAGGGAGCCTGCTTCTCCCTCTCTTTCTGCCTGCCTCTCTGCCTACTGGTGATCTGTCTGTCAAATAAATAAATAAAAATCTTTAAGAGGAAAAAGTTGCCTAGCACCAACTTGAAGCATGACTAAGATAAAATGGACTTAAAAGTATATCTTTTCATACTGCTGAAGCTGACCTTGATGTTTCTCTTCCTTAAGTGTCTCAGTTCCTGCATGGTGTGAACTGTGACTTAAGTGCAGCAGAGCTGCTGTAACAAAGGGTCTTCAAAACTGAGGCTGGGGTAGAGCATGAGGCTGCTGGTGGGAAGGTAAAATGAGGCAACCAATATGAAAAACAGTTTAGCTATTAAAAAAAAAAAAACTTAAACACATACCTACCATATCACCCAACAAGTATTTACTTAGTATAAATGAAAAATACATCCACAAAAATACTTGTATGAGTGTTCATAACAACTTTATTTGTATTGATGGCCAAAGCTGAAAACAATCCAAATGTCCTTTAATCAATGAATGGATAAACAAATTGTATTATATTCATATTTAACACAATAAGGAACAAATCATTGGTATATTCAAATACTTGAATAAATCCCAAAATAATTTGATGAATAAAAGAAACTAGACAAAAAATGTGGTAATATTATTCAATGTATATAAAGTCCTAGGATTGGAAACAAATCTAGAGTGACAGAATGCAAATAATATTCTCCTGGGAAGTGAATGAGGATATATGATGAGGTTTAGATTATGAAAGGGCCAAAAGAAACTTTGAGAATAATAGAAATGTTTATTTTTTTATTGTGGTAACAATTACTTGGGTTTGTACAAATGTCATCACTTCCCAAATTATACACCTAAATATGTGCAGTTTATTATACACCTATTATATCTCAGTAAAGCTATAAAAAATATTTAAAAGCCTCTGCAAAGAGTAACTGAGGTTTTGTGCCATACATGCACTGTTGAAATAAGGCAGTATACTATCATTCTAGCCTACTGTGAGAAAACATATTCCGCTGTTCTTTAAAATAGTTCTTTGGGGCACCTGGGTGGCCTAGTGGGTTAAGCCTCTGCCTTCAGCTGAGGTCATGATCTCAGGGTCCTGGGATTGAGCCCCGAATTGGTCTCTCTGCTCAGCGGGGAGCCTGCTTCCCCCCCTCCCTCTGCCTGCCTCTCTGCCTCCTTGTGATCTCTCTCTCTCTCTCTCTCTCTCTCTCTCTGTCAAATAAATAAAATCTTAAAAAAAATAGTTCTTTAAATTGGATGAACATAGATTCCATCACACAATGCATGCTTTTTTTTTTTTTTTTTTTAAAGATTGCACTTCTTGGGCGCCTGGGTGGCTCAGTGGGTTAAGCCACTGCCTTCGGCTCAGGTCATGATCTCAGGGTCCTGGGATCGAGTCCCACAACGGGCTCTCTGCTCAGCGGAGAGCCTGCTTCCCTTCCTCTCTCTCTGCCTGCCTCTCTTGTGATTTCTCTCTGTCAAATAAATAAATAAAATCTTTAAAAAAAAAAGATTGCACTTATTTATTTGAGAGAGGGAGAACAGAGAGAGAAAGATAGAGTGCATGAGCGGTGATGAGGTGCAGAGGAAGAGGGACAAGCAGACTCCCCACTGAGCAGGGAGCCTGATGCCAGGCTTGATCCCAGGACCCTGAGATCATGACCTTAGTGGAAGGAAGACCCTGAACTGACTGCGCTACCCAAGTGCCTCCCTTACTATGTTTTAAAGACAATATAGAATGATTATGCTGATGACAAAAACTAAAAAAAGACAACTCAGATTTCATCATATATTGATGAATGGCATTAACCAAAGTTAAATGAGTATTTCAAGAAGTGGTTACTCCCATCCAATGCCAATGGTAATAAGTTACTAGAAAAAATTATGACAGTGTTGATCATAATTCTAATTTTTTTTAAATATTTTATTTATTTGACAGAGAGAAATCACAACTAGGCAGAGAAGCAGGCAGAGAGAGAGGAGGAAGCAGGCTCCCCGCAGAGCAGAGAGCCCGATGCGGGGCTCGATCCCAGGAACCTGGGATCATGACCTGAGCCGAAGGCAGAGGCTTTAACCCACTGAGCCATCCAGGCGCCCCCATAATTCTAATTTTGTAACGGTTGTTGACTGACATTTCATTTAGACTCATGAAATAATTATGGATGTTCATTGTAATTAAAATACAATATTAACACTGACTCTCCCCAGGTCATAAAATAAAAGATATTTCAGTTTTTCATTTTGTTCATCTTTATTTGTTAAAATTTGTTGCCATCATTATATATTAATCTTGGGATAAGTCAGTTTCCCTGACTATCCCAATGAAAATAACTCTCTATGTATAATCGCCATCCCAATGGCCTGCTTTATTTCTCTTTGTAGTACTTATGCCTTATGATCTCCTTTATGCTTGTTTGTTTCACTATTTGTTTATTCCTATATCTTTCTAGCTAGAATTTAAGCTTCATGAGTATGAAAAATTTTTCTGTTTTTTTATTGCTCTACTGAGAATAGTTCCTGGCACGTAACAGACACCCAATAAATCTTTCTAAATAAGAGAAAAATAGCAATGAGTGCAATTTAAAAATTGATATAATCAGTAGGAAGGCAAACTCTTTTGTATCTTGAATGGATTCAAGACAGAGAATGATTGTGAAATAAATAAGACTATTTTTTCTCTTTCAGTTTGCATTTCACAGTACAGTAGCCCCCCTTTTCCATGGTGGTTTTGCTTTCTGCAGTTTCAGTTAACCTTTGTCAACTGAGATCCGAAAGTGGGGTGGTGATCTTCCTCCTGACATACTGTCTGAAGGTCAATAGTAGCCTAATGTTGCATCACCATACTTGCATCATTCACTGCGCTTCCTCTCCTCATGCAGACATGTGTATAGAAGGAATAGTAGGTAAAGTATTTCTTCTCTGTCTTCCTAGAAGCAGAGGTAAAAATGCGATTCTGTTTTAATATAACTGTTCTGTACAATTTAGTATTTCCCTGCTTTTATAAATGCTGTTTTTTCTGTTTGCAGTATGTAACCAGCCACGCCTCTCTGGCAAAGGGGCAAACTCATCATGCCAGAGCTCAAGAATTTCTATTTTGTTATATCTTCCCTAACCTCCATTTCTCTGCCTGCTGTCACTTATGCTTTTGCTGCACTTCATAGATCACTGTGTGAGCACGCCTACCCTGGGTGATTTTAACTCTGTTGAAACTGCTGTCTTTCTTAACTGTCTTTCTTCCCTTAAGGCAAGGATTGTGCCTTGTTCATAAAGTATGCAAAAAAGGCACAGAGTCTGACAACACTATGGAAAAATTGAATGTGTTTTAAGAAAGTGAGTGGGGGGTGGCTGAGTGACTCAGTCTGTTAAGCATCTGCCTTTTGCACAGGTCATAATCCCAGGGTCCAGGGATCAAGCCCTGCACTGGGCTCCTTGCTCAATGGGGAGTCTGCTTCTCCCTTTCCCTCTGCCCCCTCCCTGTTCATGCTCTCTCTTTCTGTCAAATAAATAAAATCTTTAAAAATTAAAAAAAATAAGTGAATGGCTCTAGGGATGAAGGAATATCAGGTTTTAACTGGACATAAAAACTAGGTATTTTTTGAGGAATATAGGCTTGAAACAATGGAAACAAAACCTTAGTAAGTGTGAAAAGAAGAGACATAAATAAGTAATAATTCAATTTTATTTTATTGCTAATAGGTAGCTTCCTGGAGGATACAATATGAGAGACAGGAGAAAAATATCTTTTATGTGAAATAAAATGTAATAGTTCTAGTTTTCCCACCTCTGTTTTAGTGTTACTATAAAATGATCCATTTACTTGACATATCCTCTTAAAGATCTTATTATCCCAATTAAACTGAAAATTTGTTTAGAAAGGGTGATATGAGGGGCACCTGGGTGGCTCAGGGGGTTAAGCCTCTGCCTTTGGCTCAGGTCATGATCTCAGGGTCCTGGGATTGAGCCCCGAATTGGTCTCTCTGCTCAGCAGGGAACCTGCTTCCCCCTCTCTCTCTACCTGTGTTTCTGCCTACTTGTGATCCCTGTCAAATAAATAAATAATTTTTTAAAAAGTTGATATGAGATAACAGGGTATTAATTGCCATGTACCTTTATGATGAGTTTTCATTTGTTTTATAAATTAGGAAATATATATATATATATATATGTTTATCATATATTACTCTACTTTGCATCTAGCAGAATGTCAATAGCAGTAGTAAAATATCAGACTACTATTAATTTAACCAGCTCTTGGTAAATGATAAATGGCAATTTATGCTGATTTTAGGGGAAATGGGGGGTTTGTCAAATGATACATTTCTTTCAAGTCAGCCTAAATATCATTAATGAAAATGAAAGCTCAGGGATCTGTGTTTTTATGAATCTCCCAAGTGATGCATCCATGTTTACATGCCATTGATTTAGACCACATTGTTTATGTTAATACGCTGAGTAGGATAACCTGAGATCATTCCAATGAATATTTCCTTTAATAAAGTCTCTAAAATTTTTTGAGTTAACCTGTTTATTGAGATAAACCATGCAATACCATGCAATCACTGATTTAAATAAATAATTCAGTGGATTTTAGTATACTTACAGAGTTGTTGTGCAACTATAACCACAGTCTAAATCTGAAACATTTTAATGCTGTCCCAAAGGAACCCCAGACCCACTGGCAGTAATTCCCCATTCCATCTCCACCTGCTCTAGGCAAGCACAAGCCTACTTTCTGCCTCTCTGTATTTGCCTGTTTTGAACAGTCATATACATGGAATTATACAATATGTAGCCTTTTCTGACTGGCTTCTTTCACATATCATAATGTTTTCAAAACTTATTCATGTTATAGCGTGTGTCAGTACTTTATTACTTTCACTGCTGAAAAATATTCCATTCTATGGAAATACCACATTTGTTTATCCTTTTTTAAAAAAAAATTTTATTTATTTTTAATTTTTTTATAAACATATAATGTATTTTTACCCCCAGGGGTACAGGTCTGTGAATCTCCAGGTTTACACACTTCACAGCTCTCACCATAGCACATACCCTCCCCAATGTCCATAACCCCCCCCAACACCCTCCTCCCGCAGCAACCCTCAGTTTGTTTTGTGAGATTAAGAGTCACTTATGGTTTGTCTTCCTCCCAATCCCATCTTGTTTCATTTATTCTTCTCCTATCCTCCTAACCCCCATGTTGCATCTCCACTTCCTCATATCAGGGAGATCATATGATAGTTGTCTTTCTCCTATTGACTTATTTCACTAAGCATGATACCCTCTAGTTCCATCCACGTCGTTGCAAATGGCAAGATTTCATTTCTTTTGATGGATGCATAGTATTCCGTTGTGTATATATACCACCTCTTCTTTATCCATTCATCTGTTGATGGACATCTAAGTTCTTTCCATAGTTTGGCTATTGTAGACATTGCTGCTATAAACATTTGGGTGCACATGCCCCTTCGGATCACTACGTTTGTATCTTTAGGGTAAATACCCAGTAGTGCAATTGCTGGGTCATAGGGTAGTTCTATTTTCAACATTTTGAGGAACCTCCATGCTGTTCACCAAAGTGGCTGCACCAACTTGCATTCCCACCAACAGTGTAAGAGGGTTCCCTTTTCTCCACCTCCTTTCCAACACACGTTGTTTCCTGTCTTGCTAATTTTGGCCATTCTAACTGGTGTAAGGTGATATCTCAATGTGGTTTTAATTTGAATCTCCCTGATGGCTAGTGATGATGAACATTTTTTCATGTGTCTAATAGCCATTTGTATGTCTTCATTGGAGAACTGTCTGTTCATATCTTCTGCCCATATTTTGATATGATTATCTGTTTTGTGTGTGTTGAGTTTGAGGAATTCTTTATAGATCCTGGATATCAAGCTTTTGTCTGTACTGTCATTTGCAAATATCTTCTCCCATTCCATGGGTTGCCTTTTTGTTTTGTTGACTGTTTTCTTTGCTGTCCTCTGCCCATTTCTTGATTGGATTATTTGTTCTTTGCGTGTTGAGTTTGCTAAGTTCCTTATAGATTTTGGACACTAGCCCTTTATCTGATATGTCGTTTGAAAATATCTTCTCCCATTCTGTCAGTTGTCTTTTGGTTTTCTTAACTGTTTCCTTTGCTGTGCAAAAGCTTTTGATCTTGATGAAATCCCAATAGTTCACTTTTGCCCTTGCTTCCCTTGCCTTTGGCGATGTTCCTAGGAAGATGTTGCTGCGGCTGAGGTCGAAGAGGTTGCTGCCTATGTTCTCCTCAAGGATTTTGATGGATTCCTTTCTCACATTGAGGTCCTTCATCCATTTTGAGTCTATTTTCATGTGTGGTGTAAGGAAGTGGTCCAATTTCATTTTTCTGCATGTGGCTGTCCAATTTTCCCAGCACCATTTATTGAAGAGGCTGTCTTTTTTCCATTGGACATTCTTTCCTGCTTTGTCGAAGATTAGTTGAGCATAGAGTTGAGGGTCGATTTCTGGGCTCTCTATTCTGTTCCATTGATCTATGTGTCTGTTTTTGTGCCAGTACCATGCTGTCTTGATGATGACAGCTTTGTAATAGAGCTTGAAGTCCGGAATTATGATGCCACCAACTCTGGTTTTCTTTTTCAATATTCCTTTGGCTATTCGAGGTCTTTTCTGGTTCCATATAAATTTTAGGATTATTTGTTCCATGTCTTTGAAAAAAAATGGATGGTATTTTGATAGGGATTGCATTAAATGTGTAGATTGCTTTAGGTAGCATAGACATTTTCACAATATTTATTCTTCTAATCCAGGAGCATGGAAAATTTTTCCATTTCTTTGTGTCTTCCTCAATTTCTTTCATGAGTACTTTATAGTTTTCTGCATAGAGATTCTTAGCCTCTTTGGTTAGGTTTATTCCTAGATATCTTAAAGTTTTGGGTGCAATTGTAAGTGGGATTGACTCCTTAATTTCTCTTTCTTCTGTATTATTGGTGTAGAGAAATGCAACTGATTTCTGTGCATTGATTTTATATCCTGACACTTTACTGAATTCCTGTACAAGTTCTAGCAGTTTTAGAGTGGAGACTTTTGGGTTTTCCACATATAGTATCATATCATCTGCGAAGAGTCATAGTTTAACTTTTTCTTTGCTGATTTGGATGCCTTTAATTTCCTTTTGTTGTCTGATTCCTGAGGCTAGGACTTCTAGTACTATGTTGAATAGCACTGGTGATAATGGACATCCCTGTCGTGTTCCTGACCTTACGAAAAAGCTTTCAGTTTTTCTCCATTGTGAATGATATTTGCGGTGGGTTTTTCATAGATGGCTTTGATAATATGGAGGTATGTGCCCTCTATCCCTACACTTTGAAGAGTTTTGATCAGGAAGGGATGCTGTACTTTGTCAAATGCTTTTTCAGCATCCATTGAGAGTATCATATGGTTCTTGTTCTTTCTTTTATTACTGTGTTGTATCACATTGATTGATTTGCAGATGTTGAACCACCTTGTAGCCCTGGAATAAATCCCACTTGTTTGTGGTGAATAATCCTTTTAATGTACTGTTGAATCCTATTGGCTAGTATTTTGGTGAGAATTTTTGCAACTTTGTTCACCAAGGATATTGGTCTGTAGTTCTCTTTTTTGGTGGGATCGTTGTCTGGTTTGGGGATCAAGGTGATGCTTGTCTAATAAAGTGAGTTTGGAAGTTTTCCTTCCATTTCTATTTATTGGAACAGTTTCAGCAGAATAGGAATTAGTTCTTCTTTAAATGTTTGGTACAATTCCCCTGGGAAGCCGTCTGGCCCTGGGCTTTTGCTTGTTTGGAGATTTTTGATGACTGTTTCAATCTCCTTACTGGTTATGGGCTTGTTCAGGTTTTCTATTTCTTCCTGGTTCAGTTGTGGTACTTTATATGTCTCTAGGAATGCATCCATTTCTTCCAGATTGTGAAATTTGTTGGCGTAGAGTTGCTCATAGTATGTTCTTATTACTGTCTGTATTTTTTTGGTGTTAGTTGTGATCTCTCCTCTTTCATTCACGATTTTATTTATTTGGGTCCTTTCTCTTTTCTTTTTGATAAGTCTGGCCAGGGGTTTGTCAATCTTACTGATTCTTTCAAAGAACCAGCTCCTAGTTTCATTGATTTGTACTATTGGTTTTTTTTTTGGTTTCTATTTCATTGATTTCTGCTCTGATCTTTAAGATTGCTCTTCTCCTGCTGGGTTTAGGATTTCTTTCTTTTTCTTTCTCCAGCTCCTTTAGGTATAGGGTTAGGTTGTGTACTTGAGACCTTTCTTATTTCTTGAGAAAGGCTTGTACCGCTATATATATTCCTCTCAGGACTGCCTTTGCTGTGTCCCACATATTTTGAACCGTTGTGTTTTCATTATCATTTGTTTCCATGAATTTTTTCAATTCTTCTTTAATTTCCTGGTTGACCCATTCATTCTTTTTTTTTTTTTTAAGATTTTATTTATTTATTTGACAGAGAGAGAACACAGGTAGGCAGAGAGGGAGCCAGAGAGAGAGGAAGGGAAGCAGGCTCCCCGCTGAGAAGAGAGCCAGATGCGGGGCTCGATCCCAGGACCCTGGGATCATGACCTGAGCCGAAAGCAGAGGCATTAACCCACTGAGCCACCCAGGTGCCCCACCCATTCATTCTTTGGAAGGATGCTGTTTAGTCTCCATGTATTTGGGTTCTTTCCAGCTTGTGATTGAATTCTAGCATCAGAGCATTGTGGTCTGAAAATATGCAGGGAATGATCCCAATCTTTTGTTACTGGTTGAGACCTGATTAAGGACCCAGGATGTGATCTATTCTGGAGAATGTTTCATGTGCACTAGAGAAGAATGTGTATTCTGTTGCTTTGGGATGAAATGTTCTGAATATATCTGTGATGTCCATCTGGTCCAGTGTGTCATTTAACGCCTTCATTTCCTTGTTGATCTTCTGCTTGGATGATCTGTCCTACTCAGTGAGGGGAGTGTTAAACTCCCCTACTATTATTGTATTATTATTGATGTGTTTCTTTGATTTTGTTATTAATTGGTTTATATAGTTGGCTGCTCCCATGTTAGGGGCATAGATATTTAAAATTGTTAGATCTTCTTGTTGGACAGACCCTTTGAGTAGGATATAGTGTCCTTCCTCATCTCTTATGATAGTCTTTGGCTTAAAGTCTAATTGATCTGATATAAGGATTGCTGCCATGGCCCACGTGACAAATCGACCCGGAAGCACGAGGGTAAGAGGATAGTGAAAAGAAATTAAAGAGACAAAGAGATGGGGGCAGGAGGAGCATATGGGATGATTTCCACCAATGCCGAGTTTATTCAAGGCAGCAAGGTATTATATAGCCAACAATAATTATTTTTAACTGATTACAAAAAAATTTACTACATGCATAAAAAACCCTCCAGACTTCCCCATTATCTACTTCTCTCGGTGTAAATGCAGACTCTCCAAGGCCAGTGGTCTCTGTCTTCAGATAATTCCTTAACCAGCTGCACTGACTCCAAAGTAACTCAAAACATTCAAGAAGTAACAACAAACCTGAGAGTGATTCATAAGCTGTGCTGGAACAGCAAAGAGCAGTTATGAATTTATGACCCCAACCAAATTGCTCTCATCTAACAAGTAAACGTGGGAAATTGCGTAGGCGAGCGCACAACACATAGCACAGACCCTTTCTCAGTGCTACTCAACTTTTCCATCCTAAACCTTTTGTTAGGCTATTCGGACTTTAAAGGAGACACAAGTCAGGGCCTGGTTTGGTCCTTGTCTCAAGACTTATCGCGGCCTCCCACAGATTGCCACCCCAGTTTTCTTCTGATGTCCATTAGCATGGTAAATTGTTTTCCACCCCCTCACTTTAAATCTGGAGGTGTCTTCGCGTCTAAAATGAGTTTCTTGTAGGCAACATATAGATGGGTTTTGTTTTTTTATCCATTCTGATACCCTGTGTCTTTTGATTGGGGCATTTAGCCCATTAACATTCAGGGTAACTATTGAGAGATATGAATTTAGTGCCATTGTATTGCCTGTAAGGTGACTGTTACTGTGTATTGTCTCTGTTCCTTTGTGATCTACTACTTTTAGGCTCTCTCTTTGCTTAGAGGACCCCTTTCAATATTTCCTGTAGAGCTGGTTTGGTGTTTGCAAATTCTTTCAGTTTTTGTTTGTCCTGGAAGCTTTTTATCTCTCCTTCTATTTTCAACGATAGCCTAGCTGGATATAGTATTCTTGGCTGCATGTTTTTCTTGTTTAGTGCTCTGAATATATCATGCCAGCTCTTTCTGGCCTGCCAGGTCTCTGTGGATAAGTCTGCTGCCAATCTAATATTTTTACCATTGTATGTTACAGACTTCTTTTCCCGGGCTGCTTTCAGGATTTTCTCCTTGTCACTAAGACTTGTAAATTTTCCTATTAGGTGATGGGGTGTGGACCTATTCTTGTTGATTTTGAGGCAGGTTCTCTGCACCTCCTGGATTTTGATGCTTGTTCCCTTTGACATATTGGGGAAATTCTCTCCGATAATTCTCTCCAATATACCTTCTGCTCCCCTCTGTGTTTCTTCTTCTTCTGGAATCCCAATTATTGTAATGTTGTTTTGTCTTATGGTGTCACTTATCTCTCGAATTCTCCCCTCGTGGTCCAGTAGCTGTTTGTCCCTCTTTTGCTCAGCTTCTTTATTCTCTGTCATTTGGTCTTCTATATCACTAATTCTTTCTTCTGCCTCATTGATCCTAGCAGTGAGAGCCTCCACTTTTGATTGCACCTCATTAATAGCTTTTTTGATTTCAACTTGGTTAGATTTTAGTTCTTTTATTTCTCCAGAAAGGGCTTTTATCTCTCCAGAGAGGGTTTCTCTAATATCTTCCATGCCTCTTTCAAGCCCGGCTAGAACCTTGAAAATCATCATTCTGAACTCTAGATCCGACATATTACCAATGTCTGCATTGATTAGGTCCCTAGCCTTCCGTACTGCCTCTTGTTCTTTTTTTTTTTTGTGGTGAATTTTTCCGCCTTGTCATTTTGTCCAGATAATATGATCTTCTGGGGGAGGGGCCTGTTGTAGTGACTCTTAAGTGTCTTTGCCCGAGGCAGAATTGCACCGCACTTACTGGGGGTGGAGCCCGATATAGTGCTCAATCCCAGGACCGTGAGATTATGACCTGAGACAAAACCAAGAACTGGCAGCTTACCCAACTATACCACCCAGGCACCCATGCCTTATGAATTTTTTTTTTTAACTAGACATTTAAATACCATAATGTAGTGACATTGGAAATCAGATTTTCCACGTTCCCTAGGGTTTGTGGCTTTTTTGACTATTGAAAGCTGACTAGCCCATTTGTTTAGTGACTTACGAGTTTTACAGAGATTTTTATTCCTTATATTGTGGTCACTGAAGCCTGTTCTTAGCTTGTGTTCGGCTAGTGTTTTGACAGAGATTTTGTTGAGTACCAACAACTAAAGCAAATGAAACCCCTCCCGCACCTCCCCTAGTCTTCCCAGACCGGCTCTGTGCCAAGGTACTTTATTAACACCTAGCTAGGTAAAAGCTTAGAGTTATCCCAGATATTTCTGAGCATGCATCTTACATTGGATATGCACATGGCTTTCTGAATTCCCCCATATTAGTGTGTGCTTTTGAATGCCCTGATTTCCCAAAGAAACTCCCTTGCAGCTTAGAAGTTGGGTCTACTCAACTCCTGCCACAACCAGGGACTAGCATCCGACACTGGAAAAACAAGACTTCCACCTTTCTGACTCTTGCTGAAACAGGGAGGGGGTAGGGCAAGGGCAAGTTGTTCCTCCATTTTAGAGTTGCTTTGTCTTGATTTAAAATTTCCTTGGTTGCTATAAACCTTTGTTTTCCAGAGTTCTAACAAAGTTGGTTCTAATAAATTCTGCAGTTTTAACTGTTGGGAGGGGGCTTGGAACTTCCTATTCCACTGTTTTGCTAACATCATGTTTCACATTTTAGTTTGGAGTATATGACCCTGATGATTAAAGATGTTCTTCTGGTAGTTTTGATTTATATATTACATTTATGTCTTATGATTCATTTGACTTAATTTTAGTATATGGTGCATATGGGTTGTTTCTACTGTCCCAGCACCATTTGTTGAGCACCCTGTCCTTTCTCTACTGTGTTTCCACTACCTCTTGGTCAAAAATCAGCTGTTCTTACCTATTTACATGTCTGTACATGTCTGTTTCATTGTTATGTTTCACTGACCCATTTGTCTGATTTTATGTCAATATCAGTCTTGTTGACTGTAACTTTATCATTATACTTGAAATCAAATAGTTTTAGTAATCAAAATTTCTTCTTTTTTAAATATACTGTATTATTTAGAGCAGTTTAAGGTTCACAGCAAAATGAGTACAAAGGGCAGAGATGCCCCATATGCCCCCCACCCCAATACATATATAGCCTTCCCACCTTATTAACACCTCCCACAAGAGTGGTACATTTATTATAATTGGTAACCCTACACTGACACATCATTATGACCTTGAGTGCATAGTTTACATTAGGTTTCACTTTTAACATTCTACGTTTTATGGGTTTAGACAAACTTACAATGACATGTATATACCATTACAAAGTCATTTTACTGCCCTAAAAATCCTCCTATTTTCAAGGTTTCCTAGTATAGGTTATTTGCATTTTAATCTTAAAATTGGTTTTTTAAAAATTTCTACAAAAATATCTGCTGGGATTTTGATTAAGATTCTATTTAATCTGTCAGTCAGTTTGGGGAGAACCAATATCTTAATATTGAGTCTTTTTGCTTATAGATATGGCATATCTTCATTTACTTAGGCAGTCCTTAACTTCTCTTAGCAATGTTTGGCAGATTTTAGTGTATAGTCTGTCAGATTGATTCCAGTCTTTCATAATTTTGATGCTACTGTAAATGGTATTGACTTTACAATTTCTGTTTTCAGTTGTCAGTTGCTATTATATATAAATACAAATTAACTTTTGTGTATCAATCTTATGTTTTAAAATCTTGGTAAATTCACTTATTAATTCTAGTAACTTTCTTATAGATTCCATATGATTTGGACAAAAATGATGAGGTCATCTCCTAATAAGGGCATTTTTACTTCTTCATTTCTAATCAGTCTCTTTTTTCTTTTCTTTCTTTGCCTTCCTTCCTTCTTCCCTTCCTTTCTCCCTCCATCCCTTCCTCCTTTTCTTCCTTCCTTCTTTCTTCTTTTGTTTTTTGATCTTATTGGACTAGAAGTATGTTTTGTTTTAACTGAATGGACAAATCTAACTATATTTCTATGAGAATCAAACATAGATATGCATTTTTATTGGGTTTCCAAAGGGAAAAAAATGGTATATCTTCTAAAAATATCAAAATTGGTAGGAAGAGGGGATTTGAATTATTACTTTCTAAAGCATTTGTAAATTGCATGTATAATCAAAATAGGAAAACCTTATTTTTCCATATTAATCAATCTTGGGGGAAAGGAATTCTTGTCTTTACCTTCAGAACATTTCCAGAATTGGACTGCTCTCCAGTCTCCATCATTTCTCACAGTCATTTCCTACTTGGACTATTCCATTGGTCTCCTAACCAGGGTCTCCTTGTTTCTGTTCATTACCATTTATAGCTTATTCTCCACAATAGCATTCAGAGAAATCCTTTCAGAATGTCATTGAGACCATGTTACCCTCATTAAAATACTTTAGGAGGTATCTTTTTTAGTTACAGTAAAATCCAGTGGCTTTACAATGGTCATTAAAAGGACATATATGAGCTGGTTCCCAGTTGTGATTTTTACTATATCTCCTAACACTTCATTTTATTAATACTCTGTTTCAATTACAATAGCCTTATTTTTGTTTCTTGAATACAGGATTAACACTTCCAATTTCAGGGTCTTTGCATTTGCTATTCCTTCTCCCTCGAATGCTTTTAACTTGAATATCTACATGATTTGCTCTATCATTACATTTATGTTTTTTCAAATACCACCTCACCTGAGAGGCTTTATCTAACTATCCAATATGAATCATACCATTCTCTATGTTATTTAGCCCTGTTTATTTCTTTGTTTTCTGCTCTGTACCATTTACTTCCTATTTTGGTTTATTTATTTTATTGTCTGTCTCCCCATCACTAGATTGTAGGTTGTGTGATAATAAGGATAGTGTTTTGTTTACTGCTATATCCTGGTGCTTAGAATAATGCCTGGCATGGAGAGTGTGTCTAATATGTATTATTGAATAATGATTATTTTTGAATGAATAAATTATTTTTACCAACCATACTAACGTGCAGGTACTGAAGTGTTGGCAAGTGATGAACTAACCACTGTGATTTCCTAAGGAATGAATACATCTTTTTGACACTACGTTTATGAACTAGTCAGCATAAGAAGCAAAATCTACTCTAATGTATCATGTTTTCATGGTCCCACAGTTATGCTAAATTTAATGTTTGGCCTAAAATCATAAGACAGCCTATAGATCTGTTCCTTGCCACAGTGAATTATTTAACTTATTTTTGTATGAGTTGCTTCATTTACCTTTATGCTTTCAACCATAAACATGAACCCTTGATTAAAATGAGAATCATGAAACTATTGAATATAATCAAGATAATAAACTAATTAGAAGAACCACAAACTTTCCAGGTGTATGAAAAGGTTTGACCTTATCTGTGAGACTACTTTGACACAAGGAAGGCATCATTTTTCTAACTATAAATAATGAGTCACTGAGAGTAATTATAGAATCTTAGTATATCCACAGTTGCTACCTTGTATATCATTTTTGTTCCTGTGAAATTGCAGACAAATCTAAATATTTCTGCCTTTTCTTTGATAAGAACCAGAGCAGTAATTTTATGTAAATATTGCATTTACAACATGAACATTTCTGAAAGAAAAATCTCTAAAATTCTTTGCAAATGGAAAGAGAAAATTCTTGGCAAGGAGCAATATAATTTAAAATAAAAATAAATGAATGAGATCTTGCTTGATGCTTCCTTAAAAATAAGTTTCAAGAATCACCTTCAAGAGTTGAAGTTCTTGTAATAAGAGAAAATTTAATGAAGCCCTTCTCTGTAATTATAGTTAAATCTCTTTAAAGGCAAAAATGTTGAGCAGCTAAAAAAAAGTTTAGCCAATTTTCTGTTTTTCCACAGTTAATTCTGAAGCTTAGAATTATTTATATGTCAAAACCAGGAGGACACTCTACTACTAAACATTCCAATCTGCTATTAATTAAGAGGGACATAAAATATACTATTTTTTCTATTTAAAATATTGAATCTAGCTGCTTCTGAACTAAGCCATCCAAAAGCAAACACAAAATGAAACTTAACACAAATAGAAAAAAGTTTTTTCCTCTTATTTTGAATTATTTTTATCCATACTTCCTCTGCATCCTCACTAATCTATTATTCCTTTTGTTGGCAAGCAGTGTGTCTTATTCTTATTTATGTATACATGTCCCTATGTATCAACTTCTTTATTTCCCAGGACATGGAAGAGAATTTTGCATTTTAATATTTCATTAGATAGATATTTTATTTTTAAATCCACAATCCACAAATAGATTTGTGTGGTGCAAGGATTTGATGTATGATGAAGCCAATAAAGAACTGTCTCAGAATGAACAATATATCAATGGCCTCATGACAGCTAGATAGATTCATTCAAATTAATACCAAAATAGACCACGATGTATTAGTTTTCCAGTAGTACTTCATCTTCTCACTTTTCACATAGTGGAAATAAGAATTCCCACTATGCTGTGTAGATAATATTTAGAAACCTTTGCATTCTCAAATTTGAGTGACTTGTTTAAATAAAATCCATGACAACATCTGTAAGAAAAAACAGAATTATATTACCTTTTTTGTGTGTGACAAAATGACCTGTTTAGGAGACACCAGTGTAAGTGCTGAAAAGCTATTAGAAATTTTCTTAAGCGGAAGTGATAAAACTTCCACTTTCAAGTTTTGAGATATAGAAGTCCAAAGTTCAGTTTTCAGGAGAAATTAATTTTTCACATTCTGGCATCATGAATAGGCCTAGTCTTGATATCTGTCTGTGATTAGAGGGAAAGCCACAAGACAAAGGCAAGCTCTGGAGTAATTTAAAAACCGAGTCTCTGATCTCCCAATACTTGAGAGAGAAAAAAAAAATGGAGAGAAATATCTATGTGGAAAAGCCTTTCATATTTAGAAAAATTACTTCCACTCAGTCATTTAGATGCCTTCAGGAAAAATTAATATAAAACTGTTTTAGGGGCACCTGGTGGCTCAGGGGGTTAAGCCTTTGCCTTCATCTCAGGTCATCATCTCAGGGCCCTGGGATTAAGCCCCCCATTGGGCTCTTGCCTGCTGCTCTGCCTACTTGTGATCTGTCAAATAAATAAATAAAATCTTAAAAAAAAAAAAACAAACAAACACCAAACTGTTTTAAACAGTAAACCTGATATAAATTGCTAGCTAAAATGACTAACAGTAAATATTCAGTGTCTCTCACTGTTTTCCTTAGCAAATCTTTTGGCTCTGCTTCCTGCCGTGTGTTGGTTTCATCAGTGAGGCTGTCATTAAGATCATGGTATCAGTTCCAGATTTTGGATCAATTTATAACTGTAAAAGAGAAAGGGCAAATAGTCATTTAAAAAATGAATTCCAGAAGACAAAAAGAATAATTGCATCATGGTTTCCTGAAAACCTCTCACACTACATTGGTCCAAACTGACTCACATGTTCCATTCTTAAACCAATCACTGATGAGGAAGGATGGGATTACTATCTATTCACTTGGGTCCAACTTAGCTTTTGGAGGTGAGGCAGTCTTCTGGCACATAGGGAATATATGTAGAAAGAAACAATACCTATACCAAACAAACAAAAAAGGAACTCTGCTAAAAATGAGATGAAAGGGGAGAAATGAGTAAAATTTCTATTTTTAAGTTTTGAGATATAAAGGTCAAGCACATGATAATGTACACTGTAATGATAGATATATAGATATTATTAATGACTATAAAAACACATCTTTATATTTTTGATGCAAATTGATTAGTAATTTTTTTTTTGAGAACTCAGTCTTAAAATTTCAGCTTTTGTATAATATTGGGTTGTTGTCAATAATTTTGTTCCCATTACAGACTCAGATTGCTATAAAGGTGACAAAATTTCCTATTATTCCAAACAAAAAGAAAACATAGCCAAGACATATGTAAGCTAGTCTATAAAATAATTAATTGAAATGCTATTTCTTACTTTATATGTTCTTCATATATAATGAAACTCAACCCAGTGCCCCAAATATTAGATGTGTATCCATTTGGGTATCCATTCCTATCTCAGCTCCATTTAACCCTGAAGATTAAAGTCCTTCAGCCTGCAGATTTTACTTTTCTCAGTTCCAAATCCATTAGTAAATTGGAATCCCGTCTCTTCTTAGCAAGTGAGGTTTGGAATATTAGGCAACTTCTCCATATAAAGTACATGTTATATTTGGACTCCTATGCTTTCATGGTTAGAGACATATTTGGGTCCTGAAACTCCAACTTTCCCACCTCCCTTTTAGCCACTGTACACTTTGCCATTTGTTGGAAGAGAACACAGGCCTTCTGGCCATATGTTTCCAGGTAAGAATAAAAAAAATACAGGAATAGGTGTTGTAATCTTGCCTTCTAGTACCTTCTTTGTCCAGTTGACAATTCCATGTTCTCCTATAACAAATAAAGAAGGGATTGTAATTAGTTTTTTTTTTTAATTACTTCCTTGGTTAATAAAAATAAGTTTTTCCAGTGCTAATTCTACCAGAGTTTTGGAAGTCAGGTGATCTCAGACTAACTTCTCTTGATGCTCCTTGCAATACATTTCTTGCTGATATTTTTTCCTACATTCAATGTTTGAGGTGCAGCGGTCATTTTTGAATGTTCAAATATTTGGCATCTATTTTGGGACTAAATCCACATTTCCATTATTGCTATTCTAGTTGCATTCTCGTTTCTAAGAAAAATTTGGACCTGTGAATGCCCACACAGCAATGGCAAAGAAGGAATACTTATGGAGGGAATTAAGAAGTGCTATGCTTACAACTGATATATTTTTATTTCAGTATCACATTATTAAATTAATTGTGAATTTCATTTTTATTTAAATCTTTTTTAAAAGATTTTATTTATTCATCTGAGAGAGAGGGACAGAGAGAAAACACAAGCAGGGAGAGAAGCAGAGGAGAAACAGACTCCCTGCTGAGCTAGGAGCCCCCTACAGGGTTAGATCCCAGGCCCTGAAGATCATTATCTGAGGCCTCTGAGCCACCCAGGCGCCCCAGTGAATTTCCATTTTTATTTAAAAGACAAGTAAGTTGGAGCTATTACTCTTATTCTCACCCCACATGGCTCTTAGACCAGCGTACTGAACTCCACACTGTTCCTATTCCTGTTTCTTATTGTTTTTCTGCAACAACCTGTGATTTTTCCTCTAAGTCTCGCTATTTTTTGCCTCTCAACTCCAGTTTCACCTTTTATGGCTTGGAGCTCCATCTGCCTAGCCTTTGTTTGGTTTCTTTTTACTGGGAGACTCTACCTTAGTTCGGAGTCACATGACTGTGTTGGCAAACTGTGGGCTTGCTTTATACTGGATAGATAATAGCAATCCAGTTTCCAGGAATCAAACCCTGTCATCTTGCTCCTTATGCTCTAAAATCCTTCCTTCCTCCTACCAATTATAGGACAGTTTTGGGATACAGACTCCGTAAAGCAGGGCAACATTTTCTTCATACTCTTAGATTCTGGGAATTGAACATATCAAGTTATGCCAGATCAAAGATAGAATAATACATCTATTCTCAATTTTACTCCTCTTTTTTCAGTCCAGAATTTAAGTCACAGAATGTCTTGTGGTCTAAGTTATAGTACTTAAAACAATCCCATGTATTTGCAGATTATTTAAATGTAGAGTCCAGGTCTAACCTATCTAATTAAGGAAGCAGATAAAGTCACATTCAGCTCTAAAAATTACTATATATTTTTTGGTTCAAACATATATGTGATCTTGTTAGTTTCTTAATGTCAGATAGGAGCTTAAATATTACTTCCAATTTGGTGTATTGGCTAGGGTGTTGCCAGCTGCTATTCAAATAAACCCTAAAATGTAGTAGTTTAGCACTCTAGAAGTTTTTTATTTATGCTATCTCCCAGAGTATGTGTTCAGTGGGCAGGCTTGCATGAGGCAATTCAAAGATCCTGGCTCCTTCCATGTTATGGTATTTCCATCGCATAGGTTATAAATACGTTCTTTTCCAGTTGGAGAAGGAAAGAATTCATAACATCTTCTGTTTCATCCACATTCTAGCCAAATGTGACACAAGTCACCTCTGCTTACATTCTCTGGGTCCCAGGAGAAATGGAGACTTGAAAAGGGTGGGGCATCCCCTTTCCAGAAATCAGTCTTTTCTGTGAAAGGAGAACACAAATTGTTAGAGGACCAACAGCTACTGGTCAAAAACAGTGATATTACTAACCAGGGATGTTGCCTTCAGAATCATTCTAGGAAAACACACACAGTCATCTTGGAAAATATTTCACAACCCGAAGAAGCGAGATTTGGAGATCTAAGCCCTTGGACTGTGGAATGTGAAGGCCAAGAAAAACAAGGCTGTATGCACCTTGAGTCTAGCCCTGTCCAGCTTTGGCAAAGCAAAAGCTGGCACCTTGCATCCCTTCTCCACATGCTCCCCTCCCCTTGGTAGTATGTGTGACATTCCTCAGCCACCTCTGGCTGCCTTAAAAGAAAAACAAATAGTTAACTTGCAGAGATCACAATCCTGCAAGACAGGAGTCTCCCTTGGTTTACAAATGTCCTAGAGATTTACAACAAAGAAGCTATTTTAACAATAGCCCAGTTTCCAGAGGCAAATAACTCAGTTCCCCAAGCCCTAATGTTGCCCTCCCCACCATAAAACTGAAGGAGGCTGAGGCAGAAGGAAATGTAAATAAAGTTAAATTTCTTCTAAACCTAAATCTCACTAACAAGGACACTTGATAGGAGAAATGTGAAACTTTGTCTCTAAACCTCCAAGATAGTGTCAGCGGTCATTCCCAAGCATATGACCCACTGGTATACATCTAAAGGGTCTCAAGAGAAGATTTTTATTACTAGTAATAAATAACCTTTCTCCCAACAATAGCTAGTCCCTCAAGATCCTGGAGACCTTGCTTCCAAAATTCCTTAGAGACTAACATCATCCCCTTTGTCCTCACCCAATACCGAGTCCACCCCTACTCTGCCTTTAAAAACTCTGACTGTAGTCTGGTTCGGGGTTCAAGTCCCTACTCCAGTGTTTCGGGTATACTTGGGCCCAAGCTTAAGCTTGCTGAATAAACCCTCGTGTGTTTACATTGGTGTTGGCTCCTTGGTGGTCTCTTGGACGCAAAAACTCAGGCATAACAGGACACTTCAGTTTCTACTGCAAACCAAAGAAAAAAAGATGCTGAGAAACTCTATTTTACTTGAATATCTACTTTTTAATGAAAATCCAGACTTCTAGTTATGCTGGACGTGTGAAGTTGTTCAGAGAAACCCACGAATAATGGTTACAAAAATTGAAAAAAAAATTAAACAAACCTGGTGTTTTGAAATAGTGAGACATTAGACAAAGCAAGCAGAAGCAACAGGAGGGGTTGCCTTTGAAAGATAACGGTGATAAGAATTACAAGTATGCGACTTTTCTTTTTTGTCTGAGCATACTTTCTCTCCTCCCCGCTACTGCTCAGCTCTAGTAGCAGAAAAGCATAGCCTTACTCCCTCAAGTAAGAGTGGACCACATTTGAAGTTAAT
Organism: Meles meles; assembly: GCF_922984935.1. Classification (NCBI taxonomy): domain Eukaryota; kingdom Metazoa; phylum Chordata; class Mammalia; order Carnivora; family Mustelidae; genus Meles; species Meles meles. The sequence continues at coordinate 63,936,586 of NC_060074.1, forward strand.
ACAGTATCTGGAAGCCATGGAGCCACATATGGGGTAACTTCTCAGATCTTAATATAATTTAAACTACATATATTTGGGAACTTTGCCAGTTATCCATTTATTGCTTCTCAGCTCCAAATTCATGTTTTTATTGTTTACAACAATGGATGTGGATCCTGTGAATAAATATTTTGTTTTCCAGCTGACAGTAACATTGTTGGTAGAGGGCACTGGATAGGTGTTGGAGAAGGGAAGAGTTGTACTTCCTGGTCCTGAGATGCTTCCAGTCAGCCTCTTGGCTCACTTTCAGTGCAGCTTCCCAGGTTCACTCTAGCTCCTACAATGTGGGTGACATAACTGGTGCTCTGTTCCTACAGTGTGCGGCACTGGAAGCCAGCATTTACCTTAGCACCTCTCTCAGGCAGATACCTTGCAGTGAAACACCTTCCCCTGTGGAGCTTTCCCTGACATTCTAGAGGGTGGATTTCTGGCAAATTCTGCCTACACAATGCTACAGTGACTTTCTCTATCACCCAAAGCACCACAGCTGTGCCTCTCTAGCAATATCTTCATCTCAGCCCTGAGACCTCTTCCTTGGACTTAAGATGTTAAGATATGATTTCTTGTCAAAACTTGCCTTTTCCTGCACAAACACCTTGTAACATTTTTACACATGCTATCTGTAGGAAAGTGAGACAGAGGCTGGAGAAATTCACACAAAGCTGCTGCGAAGGAGTTGTAAGTGTGTTTCCAGGAGATCTTTGAAAAGTTATGCTGCTATGAGATTTTTGAAAAGAAGACATGTAGGTCAAGCTGCAGACTTTTAGTTAAAATTGAAAAAAATTTAGAACAAGCCATCTGAAAGGGGGTTGGGGTTATGTTCATAATTTTCCTCTTTTTAAAAATAATGTTTTATGGGAGGCATAAAATAAAATTTTGGAATTTAATACTTTATGAAATGAAGGATGAAAGAAATGGTATATCTTCTGTTTCAACTATTAAGGTTATTATGATACCTGATTAGTTGCTCAACCTGTATAGACCAACTGCCTTTAGTAAAATCCATTAAGAAGTGCTCACTTTGTCTCAGACACAATGAGGTAGTGTCACCAGAGTTCAGCTAGTGTTGGGGGTAGGGATGGATGTGGGAGTAGGGTACAGCTGGGTATTGGTCAAATCTAATTTTCCTTAGTAGGTGAGATTCCTATGTAGTGTTTGAGTCTCTAGAGATCTTGATGAAAATTTGCCTATGCAGCAGAGAAACCCAGAGGGAAGAAACCTGATTGTTTAGTCGCTTATGACTGGTAAGTGTCTTGGGAGTGTTCTTAGGCAGTGGAATAAAATGACTTATTTTACTCAAATGTGCCTTTTTCCTTTTTATTTTCTTTTTATTATTTTCTTTTTATTTTCTCCATAGCCAAGATGTGTAGAAAACTTTGGGATAGGAGGTTGGCCATTCTGAATGGAATTTGTATTTTTTCCTTACAGCTATTAAAGTCACTTAATGGTAAACTAAACACACACACACACACACACACACACACACACACACACACACACGAATACTGTTTGGGGATCCTTAAATAGTTTTAAGATCAAACTATAATTTTATTTTTATTTAACTAAAAATTCTAATTCTTTTATTGATTTAGCAATGATCTTGTACTTTATTTTTTTTAAAGATGTTATCTTCGATTCTAAGAGGTTTTGTAATAATAAGGTAAGTTCTATTTCAGAAGGGAAAAAAAATTGTATACTGGAATTGAGGAAGTAAGTAAACATAAGGTGGATAGCGATAGCCAAGTTTTCTACTCTAAGAAAGGGAAAGCCACAGGCTAGAATAAGCTGTATGGAACTGGACTAGAGGTAGAGACATCAGTATGAACTCATGCTTAACCTCATATAGATGAATGGATACAGAAATAGAGATACATGTATAAACATTTCCTAGTTCGGTCTCCTCGGAGGACCAAGAACCAGTGATAGCATAGTAGTAGTGAGCACACCAAGTACCTAGGTCATGGTTTCTTTTGGAAAAAAGAATCAGGGCTCCTTGGAGAAATGACCAATTCTAGGGATGAAGGAGGTAAATTTTACAGTGCCAGAAATTAAGAAAATCTTCAAAAGTGGGGAGCATGTCAAAGGAACTTAGGAGCCAACCTGGAAGAGATCCTAATAGCCAGAGCTGAGCAACAAAATAAGTACTGTAGTGTCACATCATAATCCCACTTATAAGTATCCATGAATACATGGTGATATAACTACATGATTGAATAAGTAAATGAGTGGAGAAGAGACAGATCTTCCTTATAGGACCGTTTAAAGAATTTGTATAGTTACTTCCCCCTCTAGGACACGGAGCTTAATCACCTCCTCTGATCCTGCATTTGCACTTAGTGACTTGGTTCCAGAGAGTAGAACGTGAAAAGGGGAGGAAGTAACTTTACTTTGGGGAAACATGACAAACTCTACCTTGGCCAGGTGCAAGGTTACATCATCAGTGATAAGTCATGTTGATGTATCTTTCATGTGATATGGTGAGAATAGTTATTTCACCTCTGTGGTCTTCCCTCCAAACACCAGTATTCCCAGACTAACCATGAAGAAAGCATTTGCCAAACTCACTTGAGGAACTTTATACAAAATACTTAACCTCAAAACTGTAAAGGATTTATAAAACAAGGAAAGTCTGAAAAATGGTCACAGACCAGATGAGATGAAGGAGACACGATAAATAAGCAATCTGGCATGATAATGAATAGTATCCTAGAACAGAAAAAGGACATTAGCAGGAAAAAAAAATCCCAAAACGATTGAAATCCAAATAAAGTGTAGACTTTAGTTAATAATACAGACAAATGTTGGCTTCTTAGTTGTGACAAATGGTAATGTAAGATTTTAACAATAGAGGAAACTGGATGAAGGTCATCGGAGGAACACTCTGTATTATTATTATTATAACTTTTCTATAAAGCTAAAACTATCCTAAAACAGAAGAGCTTCTTTATACATATATATATATTTTAAATTAAACCTGTCGGGGCACCTGGGTGGCTCAGTGGGTTAAAGCCTCTGCCTTCAGTTCCGGTCATGATCCCAGGGTCCTGGGATCGAGCCCCGCATCAGGCTCTCTGCTCAGCAGGGAGCCTGCTTCCCTTCCTTTCTCTGTCTACTTCTCTGCCTACTTGTGATCTCTGTCTGTCAAATAAATAAATAAAATCTTTAAAAAAAAATTAAACCTGTATAATCTCAATCTGACATTTTACCTCACAGAGCAATAAAAATGATATCATCTGCCTGTAAATTCCACAAACTAAATCCATGATGTCTCGAACAGGCATTCAGGTGAACTGAGCAACAATTATAGATACCATGAGGAAAATGAGGGGAGAAAAGAAATTGTGCATATAATTCTTTTAAAATTAAATTAATATTAAATTTTTTTAAAAAATTCTAATTTATAAAATTTATTGCATGTTTAGAATCTTTCAGAGACACTGATCAGCAGATGTGGAGGATACAAGGGATACAGTAATTCATTATATAGTAAGATTTTAGAATTTCAAGGTCATTCAACCCCCCACAAATATATATATATATATATATATATATATGTAATTTGATTTCTATAAATCTATAGAAATCAAATAGTGCTTTTAGCACCCAAGATAAGTTGTGCTATTAAATCTGCTATTAAAGAGATTGGATTATTTCCCAATTCTTCAATATCTTCATTCATTGTGCTCTTTTTATATCCTATATAACTGCCATGATTTAGCTAGGATATCTTCCTAGAAGAGCCCTTGAACAATTTTTGCGGTGTAAGTGTTTTCTGGAAAAGAACTCTTAAAATAAGTTTAATAAGATTTATTATGTTTCTTCTAAAATTTCTGGGTAAGAATACGTTAGAATGAAAAGAATTTAAAACAGAGCATTCTAAGTCTTTGGAAGGTGGCTGATCCAATTTAAGACCAATTAGATTCATATTTCAAAATGACACAGGAAGAACTTCGCTGAGGTCAAAGTCATGGGAAGTTTTATTTTTTTGTAAAAGTCTGTTTCTACCATTTGTGGGTTTGAAAGGCAGATTGTACAGCCAACAGGTTTTAGAATCAGAGGTAGGTTTAAATCTTCATGCACCATCTATGTGAACTTTAGGCAAATAAGCTTTTTTAAAAATCTGATTTTTCATAGAAAATGAGAAGGTAAGAGGGTCTGGGTGGTGTAGTCAGTTAAACATCTGACTCTTTTTGTTTCAGCTCAGGTCGTGAGATAGAGACCCACAGAGTCTGCTTAAGACTCTCTCTCCCTCTCCCTCTGACCCTAACTCCCAGCTCTAGCTCTCTCTCTCTCTGTCAAATAAATTCTTAGAAATAAAATAAAGTAAAATGGGAAAATAATGGTAATTGCGTACAGGCTAATGAATGATTCAAAGGAAATAATGTGTCAGCATAATGCTTAGCACATAATAAACAATTCAAAATATAAAGCCTCTAATTACTAAGTATCTATGATTCCTTTTCCCCAAACTCCAACATTTAGCTCAGTCTCCTAATTTCATTGTTTTGCATATTAGTATGTGGAGTTATATGCTGCTACACACCATCATTCATTGTCTGAAGGGGAACAGATGAGGAATGTAAGCTCTCAGGGATTTACCTATGGCTGACAGCAAAGCTGTATCTGTACCCTGAGGGTACCCATTAAAGTGTAGGGGCTTCCCTGGGAGTTGGCCCCCAAGAGTTTCAGTGCTCAGGTCAGTCCTTTCTCAGCCTGTAGGAATTAGTCAATTACGACCTAGGTGTTCCTCCAAGTTATGGCTCTGGCTGGCAAACTGACCTCAGCTGTTGTTTTTTATATTCACCTGTCTCTCCCAGTGTTTAAAGGCAGCATTTTGCTCTGTGACCTCAGTTCCTGGATGGATCTAAGAAGAGTTGTTGGCTTTCAGATTGCGCAGTGGTGACTTCCAAGCTCTTTACGTGTCAGAACTAAAATTGTAAGTCCTGATATTTTTTATTATTTTGCAATGCGGCTGTCCTGATAGCATTACCACTGTCCATTCACAGTATAAATGCAGCTTGTTCTTACAAATTCTTGAGATTGTTTTCTCGCTCTATGTCCAAGATAAGTTTTTTTTAAGCTTCTCTGAGAAAGGGACAGGCAGGGCTACATAGGGAGAGTTAGATGGGGGCCTCTGTGATCAGGCTCACAGAAACACAGAAAACGTGGAGGTGTGAGGAAACCAGAGATAAAGAAATACTCCAGGCTACCCGGCCCTAGATGTCTGAGGTGGGAGTCTTATTTATGACCATCTCCCATGGTCAACAGAAAATAAGCAGACCCTAAAAAGAAATAAGCCACTAAAAAATGTCATCACTAGCCCTGCTTACACAAAGGTACTGTCAGTAGTGAAGTCAAAAAGATTTAAGTCACCTGTTTAGCTTTCTGTAAAGACCAACTCTAAAAGCCCTCAGTGGCAACCCTGTTGTTAGGGTCCATGATCAAAGGAACGAGACTGATACAAAGTGAAGGTCAAGCAAAGCTTTTTTTTGCGCCAAGCATCGAGAATCAAACTGACTGGCCAGGGCCGTCCCTTGCAAAGAGGCAACCTCTCTCTGCCTTACAGACTAGCTTTTATAGAGCAAAGGGCAGGTGGTTGGGCCTGGCCACACACAGGTGGTCAATCGAATTACAATTTACCCTAGTAGATATTTGAACTAGCCTATCACCTTGGTCAGAATTGGTGCCCAAAAGGAGGGCCACTGTCCCTGGTAGCTAGGGAGACAGTATGCACGCTTCACTGATTAGATGTCTCCACCTGGCCTGACCTGCTATTGTATCTGGGCTTTGCAAGTAAGTTCCTCTGGGGGGGGAGGAGGGAGAGGCAGGGTCAATCTAAGTTTACTGCATAGGGTCAATCTAAGTTTACATATAAACATCAAAATGGCTCCCTCTGGCTAAGTAGGCCCTTACATGGGTATCTATGTCCTCTGAAACTTCTTCACAACTATATTGTGGAAAGTTCAAATCCCAAAGTAAGCAAATTTTGAATCACTGAGATGTCATAGCTATTATTCATCAACAGAAGGAGTTATTCACCCTGTATGTGCCCGGTTCATAGAGGACAATGACCAAGGTATCACTAATTAAATTCCATTTCCCCTAAGATATTTCTGTCTGAAAAATGCGTAAAGGAAAAAGTTTTCCCTTCTTTGGCTGGTCTAATGATTAACATAAGATACACTAATAAGAGAAAACTAGGACTCAAGAATGAGTCTGAAGAAAGTGACCAAAGCAGGAAGATTTTATACCTTTTGGAAAAACAGTAAGTTTGTGAAGGATTGAAGAGACAAAGAGGTTTGGGCTTGGGGGTGTAAACAAGGATTCTTGGCCCTAAATTTCCTATTTCTAGTGATAAGGATGCCTTCTACCCTCCTAGTAAAGGGAGGGTACCTTTCATATGGAAGATTTATTTCTTGCCTTCGGGGTTAAAGGAGATTCAGAGTATCCTTGTACTTGCTGATTCTTAAGTGACTTTAAAGTAATATACCAAAATGGCATATTTTGGGGTGAGGAGAGAAAGGTAACTCTTCCTTTCAACAGAAAGAGACATTTAAAAACTCCTGAAAAACAAAGGATTGGAGGAGCATTTATAGAGTGATAAGAAAACAGTGAAGAAAGAATGCCTAGATATGCCTTCCTGGGGTGAATATTGTGGGGGGATGGCAGTGTGTGTGTGGGGGGGAGGATTAGAGGAGGGAAACCTTGAGGGGAGTACCTGGAACAGTTCTGGGTGAAATAAGATATGTAGGGTTTTCCAGTAGTCAGAAACAACATTAGCATAGGTAACAGGGGAAGTTAAATTTTAGCACTGGCTTGCTATGTTGATGGAAGATGACGGTAGAGGAGAGATGTAGGAATCAGACCATATGATCATGTTTATGGTAAAAGGAGTCTGGACTGTATTTTGAAGATGAGGTAGGAAATGCTGGAGTATTTTAGGCAGAAGAATAGGAACCTGGGGAGAAGGGTGCTTTAGAAAAATCATACCAATAGATGTATAGAGCAGTGGTTCTCAAAAGTCAGCATATGTCAGAATCTTCTGGAGAGTTTGTTGAAACCAGGGCTCTGGGTGTTACAAGAGTTCTCTGCCTTTATTGCCCGTGGTTCTTGGTGGGGCAGCCACTTGGAAAAATGAAGAGGTAGATGGAAGGAAGAGACGTGGGCAGCAAAGCCAAGTGTATTGAGCTATAGTATAAAGCTCCTGGAGAGGGACGGGTGCCTGAGAGGGTTCCCCTGGAGTTTCTTGGTGTAGGGGTTTGTATGAGCTCTTTGGAAAAACTATCTTAAGCAATCAGGGTGTGCTGAGTCATGCAAACAGAGCTTTGGTCATGTATCTGTTTCCTATTAGGTTAATAATCAGCCTGCTGATGGTCTTTTTTTTTTTTTTTTGCTGACACCTGGGGGCTAATGCCTATGATATTGACAAATGCTTTGTGGTTAATTGCCTTGTTTTAGGATATTTTGCCAGAGGTCATTTCTGCAAGGGCTGCAAAGGAGAATGCTGGTGTAGTCCTGTCTAAGCTGTGAATAGGATGTCCGTGCTGTTTTATCTTAGGGGGTCCTGCCTCCATATTTTCTTGTTGGAGACCCTGGCCCTGACTACCTAACTGTCCAACTAACTCCTGAGGATTTGCATTTTTTAAAAAGTTCCCAAGTGATAGTGATACTGCTGCTCTGTGGATCCACTGAAAATCACTGGTGCAGGGGTTGAGTAAAGCAGATGAAGGGCAAGCTTGGTAACAAGGCCAGTGAGCTAATGTGAAAGCAATAAAATCAACCAGGCACAAACAAAATGAGACAAAGGAAACAAAGGCAGCAACACTAGAATTATTGACTCAGTGTAGTTATGTTTTAGTAAATAGACAAATTTAAAATCTCTTGCTACAGTATGTATTCTTGATGGATCACTTTGACACGCTTTTCTCCTTCCTCTCCTTTTCTCTTTCTCCTTCCCTAAGGAGTCTACCATGCTGTAAAATGAAAGACCTTAGTAGAGATCCAGGAAGGAGTTAAAATATGCAAAATAAATGGAAGAAACAAGAACAATGGGGTTACTAAATATTCTCCCATTTTAATGATTTGGTAGTTTAAACAATTTTTACATTCTTCTGGGGGGCATCATAATTGTAGGTCCTAAATCCTTCTAACATCTTAATTTGGCTTTGTGTAAATAATTGGAGAAAGTCAAAACAAAAACAACCCCCTCCCCCAACAAAACAAAACAAAAAACAAAGAAATTGGGAAGAGATGAAGCATGCCGGGTCATGAAACATGAACATGAAAACGGTAAAAACAAAACCCTCCCAAAACAAATAATTTTTAGGTATAATAATTTATCGTTAGTTCAGTAAATATGAATGAGGATGAGGTTAAGGAATTTATGCTGTGAATTTCCTCACACACACCCCCCCACACCCCTTGGCCCTCCAGTGAGTGGAGGTAGCTTTGCTCCTGTAGTTAGGTTTGGTTTTTTTTTTTTTTTTTTTAAAGATTTTATTTATTTATTTGACAGAGAGAGATCACAAGTAGGCAGAGAGGAAGGCAGAGAGAGAGGAGGAAGCAGGCTCCCTGCAGAGCAGAGAGCCCGATGCGGGGCTCGATCCCAGGACCCTGAGATCATGACCTGAGCCGAAGGCAGCGGCTTAATCCACTGAGCCACCCAGGCGCCCCTGGTTTTGTTTAATAAGGTTTGGGGGAGGCAAATGAACAAACATCTGAAAACGTCTCCCAGTGTGTAAAACTACTTGTTTTACTATTTATCGAGTGAAGATTGTACATACTATTTTAAAGTGTAAGGCCAAACTAAAGTGGGGGGTGGAAATCTGGTGTTGCAAAGTCTGACATGCAGGTCAATTGGATATAGGTTTCTGGCAATAGGTCTTTTGGGGGCTATTATTGCTCTTAAAGGTAGTTTAGTCCTTGTATATTTTTTTGGATATAAAATATCTACATTTGATTCCAGGAGTAGAAATACAGTGTCCGTTCTTTTTCATGAATGGACTCACTTGAGTGTCCGTTTCCTGCTTTTAAGTTGGTGTCTGTGGGTTTCCTTGGTTAACAGTCATCCTGCCCAGCATTGGCACAATGTTATCAAACACTGGGCCCAGTAGAATGGATCAGTTTTTGAGAATGTATGTTTGGTTTGCTGCACCTTCTGGGATGAGGAAAGAAGGTACTTCATCTCTGTGAAATTAACCTTTTGTAAAAATCTCAACGAGGCATGGCTTTTCTGTGGTTACTTAGCATTCCTTATGGAACAATCAGTGTGATTGCTTTTTAGTTTTGAAAATCTTGTCACCCTATTCCAGGTGACCTAAATTCAGCCTTAAATTGTCTGGGACATTCTTAACCTCCCCAACTTGTCACAGAGATATTTTTTCCTCCTCATTCAACTCTAAGAAAAGTGCTTTATTGCCACTTTCCCACATAGTTGCATTTCAGTGCTTTTTTTCCTTCCTGTTCCCATAGCATCTTCTAGATTTTATCAATGAAGGGATTATCAGTTCTTCAAAGGTTAAGAACTTTTGTTTACTTAGCTCTGCATCTCCGTGAATCTGAATGCATTTATTACCTCGGATTATTGCCAGCCTCTTTCTTCTTCAGAAGCCCCTGTTCTTTTTTTTTTTTCTTTTTTTAAGATTTTATTTATTTATTTGACAGAGAGAGATCACAAGTAGGCAGAGAGGCAGGCAGAGAGAGGGGGGGAAGCAGGCTTCCTGCTGAGCAGAGAGCCCGATGCAGGGCTCCATCCCAGGACCCTGAGATCATGACCTGAGCCGAAAGCAGAGGCTTAACCCACTGAGCCACCCAGGCGCCCCCAGAAGCCCCCGTTCTTTTAATGTGAACTTCCTTTTATCATCCCACTGAGGGAGATGTGCTGCATAGTCTTAAACTGTCTTGGAATTGTTTTCTAAAATAAATCATGCATCCGAAATAAAATGGCCACCATGAGAAGATTTGAGATAAGTGCAGAAATGCAGTTGGTGAGATGGAAATCACTATTTCTTATTAATACTAAGAATAAAGAATTATTTCTCTCGTAAAACTGTTCTAGAGATGCCTGGGTAGCTCAGTTGATTAAGCATCTGTTTTGGCTCAGGTCATAATCTCAGGGTCCTGAGATAGAGACTTTCATTGGGCTCCCTCCTTAGTGGGGAGTCTGCTTCTCTCTGCCCCTCTGCCCCTCTCACCCTCTTCCTGTTCATGCTCTCTCTCAAATAAGCAAAATCTTTAAAAACAAGCAAAAACAAAAAAAAAATTATATCAAACTGAACAAGTGTTCTCCTAGTACTCAGCAAAATATGAAATGTTTAGAGGCATTTGTTTAAAGCCACATTTTATATTAGAACCTGAAATACATCTTTTTACCATTTACTCTATTTTCAAAAATTACCATTAAAATACCTATTTTTTTTTCCTCTGCATGTTCTGAATCACAAGAAATGATTCAGAGTGTTTTATGCATGGTACAATCTGTAGTGTCTTACTGACACATTGGTATATTCTAATGTACTCAATATTGGCTTGTTAGTTGAAGTGTAAAGTTTCTTAAAGATCTTTTTGTCTGTATTGAGGGTCTTAGCCTCTGGACTGCACAGCTTGTCTTCCAGATTTATAATGTAATGTATTTCTAGGTCCTACATAATGTAAAATGCAGGCAAGTTACTTTAAAAAGAGTCTTGCCTTTTTGCAGCAGCTGCTGCTACTGCTGGCATCATTGTTATTCATGTACAAGGATATAGCTGAAAAGACCAATTCATGATCAAGCAAGAATAACTAAATCAAAAAGGTGTTATGGGGAAATCAGAAAATGTAAAAATAATTCTTTGAAAAATCAGTGCACTCTTTCAACATTTATTCTAAAATGTAAAATAACTCTACTACATATTAAAATACTTATTTCCTCCCCCCATCTTGGCATTTTTCTCTTTTCTTGGCTATTACTTGTGATTTTGCTAAAATTAACAATGCAAATCCTATGGTCAATGAGTTAAAAATTCTGAGACATTGAGAAATCTACACCTTTCTTCTTGAAGCTGATAGCCTAGCAGTAAGCTCCCATTTCCCCCATTAGCTAGATTCTGGATAATGACACACTGCAGACCTACTGCTGTGAAGAACAGATGTTGGCAGATGTTTAACCTTTTGTGAAATGAAGCAGATTTTACAAATGTTATGTGTTTGAATTAAAATTGTGAGGGTATTTGGCTCAGTTCCCAAGTATCTCAGTGCTTTTACTGAACAGATTAGTATCAGTTAAATTGATTATAGAAGAAAGTTGTGAACATGAAGATTAGTTCTCAAACATCATGTTTATGAAGAAGGCAAAATAAAAATTACATTTCTTTTTTTTTTTTAAGATTTTATTTATTTATTTGACACAGAGAAAGAGATCACAAGTAGGCAGAGAGGCAGGCAGAGAGAGAGGAGGAAGCAGGCTCCCTGCGGAGCAGAGAGCCCGATGCAGGGCTCGATCCCAGCACCCTGAGATCATGACCTGAGCCGAAGGCAGCGACTTAATCCACTGAGCCACCCAGGCGCCCTAAAATTACATTTCTTTTGTAACACAAATTTAGGTGGGGTGCATCATTAATATATGGCATAGAGTTTGTCTCATTTTATAGAGTTACCAGGTGTTTTTTTAACTTGTACCAGATCATTCCCAGTAACATCCACTTACCATAAAGTGTTTCAGAGAATTTTACAATTGATGCTATCAACTGCATCCAATAAAACCAAATCATGAGAAAATTAAGATGTACTTCATAAAGAAATCATTTTTCTACTTCAGAACAGAATGTTCAAGGATTTGAGAAATAAGGTGTGTAAGAAATATGTATGTGGCTATTTGTATTAAAAATAAAGGAAAAGATAGCATTTCAGTAGGTAAATTTGGCACATTATGTAGTATACAGTTTATATTCTAGTCCAATCATCTACAGGTTAAAGAAAAAAGTCAACACCTTGATATTTTCTGCAGTTATGCTTATGTGTTTTGAAATGAGAAATGGCATTTTTCATAAAATTCTAAGTGGATACTAAGAGACCTTTAAAGACATTTAATGAAATAGTTTCTATTTCTTTGGAAGCATGGAGGCATGGGGAAATTAACATAATTTGTGTTTAAGGTCAAAATTAGTCACTTTATTTTTTAAGGAAAGTCACATATTATATCTTAGGAGTCTCCATTAATTTTATATCTACTTCTGAATATGTCGCCATTGTTCATATCCATAACTGACAGTTGTAGGACTGTATATATCTTACTTGTTAATGCAATCTTAGAAGAGTGGTCATCAGAGTCACAGAATTTGTGCATTGTAGGTATCCTCTGAGTGCATGCTGTCATTCTCGTTTTGTGTAGGGATGGCAGAGCTATATTCTAATCCACAATATATACCTTGCCATAAGTAATAATCACAAAAAGCTGTCTTATTGAGCATGATTTATCTTTGGTTGTTTTATATTCAATTTTCTGATTTTTGCTGCTGTTCAGATGAAACTGAAAGAAACAAAGTTTAGCAACTTGTTCAAATTCATATAGCCATTTACTATCTGAGCTGTATATTTGAACCCAGGCCCATAACACTGACATCAGCTCAGCTCATTCTGCCATACCACCCTGACTCTTCCATGGTGTGTTTCTAATGAAAACAAGGGTGGTCAGTGACTTATCTACTTAGATAGCAGAGTATCTAAAAGAGAATTTGAAAGTAAGCAAAATTGGAGGTAGGCAAACTTTTATTTTGTGTTTCTCATCTCTGTCTTCTATGTCAATATCACACCATTTCTATTCTTCTTCTTCTTTTTCCTCTTCTTCTTCTTCTTTTTCTTCTTCTTCTTTTTTCTGTCTCTAGACATCTTGGGCCTACATGGGTACTCTGATGACCCAGGCTCCTTGACTTCAGGGTGCCATCATGATGCCCTCTCTTGGTAATAACAGGGAAATACTAAATGTTATCTCTTCAAAAACTTTGCTCTGTTGTTAAATTTCACCTCTTCTATGACAGGATACACTGGGAATTGCACTCCAATTTCTAAGGTGACAGTTGACAAATTAATCTTAATATAAGGGCTAATGACTGTTACAGCTTAAGGGCTATGTCCTTCCCACAGGCATATCTGCATTGTAACAGTTATTTTAAAAATGGTACATGGGATACCTGAGACTATAGCAAGGATTTAAGGGAGAAATTTGGGGGGAGAGGACACTTGTCAGGCACCTCAAGTATCAGTATATTTGCAAGAAAAATTAACTCTAGGGGTTTTTAAAATGTTTTTAAGAAAATTGATGACAAATACATCTAAAATGCAAAAAAAAATTGTTATGATCACAATATCTTAAAATAACAAATTTAAGGTTAAGTTACCCTCTTAAGTATGTATTTGGAATAGCAATACACTGGAAAAAGTCAGTAAGAACATTAACCTATAGGTATATCTGACACAGGAGCCTAGGGAAGATAAGTGATTGGAAGGAAATAGAACTATTGTTTAACTTCAAGAAAGTGGCTTTATGGAATAAGGAGGAGAATTCTTTTTCTTTTTTAATTAATTTTTTAAAAATGCATAAAGTAGTTCTATTGCTTTGTCTAATAACATGGTTGATGTGTCACATAAAACAGATAAAAATATGGTCACTGTAAACAAGTGATTGGAATTATGCTTTAAACATTGCTTATATCCACCTAGATGAAAAAATTTAAGAGTACTCTCCAAGAAAGTAATTCTTAGAAAAATTAAACCCATGTCACTAGGCATAGATCCATACGCTAATTTTTTTGAGGTCTTCAAAGTTGATTCTAATGTAATGTCAGAATTGACATCCTCTGACCAAGGATGAGTAGGTAATATGTGTGGAGGGACCGATCGAAAACTAGAACTTATTGTTTGGCAGACACTACTTGTGCTTGCAGTATTTCTAGAACATTTTGTGTTTCTAGACGTATAGAAAGATTATTTGTTCTTAGAGCTGACTTTCTTTAGTCATTAAAATGGAAGTGGTGTCATTTAAAATTGATTCTCCATAGTCCTTTCCCCTGCTTCTATGAATCTTGAAGCATTGTGTTAAAAGGTGCCATAAGAATGCTTAGAATTCTGAATTACCTCGTGAATGTTAGCTGTCTGTCCACCTTTGCATGAATGAGAATGCTAAACCACTGAGATTTTGATGCAGGTTGTCAATTAATGCAACATACCTCTGCCTCTGACTGACACACATAGCTCCAGGTGCCCATAATCCTCTCCTCAAATTTTAAAAAATTTTATTAACATTATAAGAGAATGCTTTTATTTCCAAGTGCAATCTGTCAACTTTCATGATCTAAGTTACATGAGAAAAGGAGCTTTTCTTATTTTGTTCGTTTTCTGTTTTGTTTCACCCATATATCTCCAGTATTAGGGCAGATTTGTATCTCATTAAATATTTTTTGAATTAATGAATATACTTTGTATTTCACTGTGTTCATATTCTCAAATTTCTTTTCTGTATTTAAAATTGATATATCTCTGACTCAAGCTATTCTACCATCTCTCCCCTCGATTCATAGCCAAATGCTTATGCCATGCACTTACTTTTCCCTGCCTTTAAAACCCACTGAAAACCCACCCCTATCATTTTATTAAACTTCTAGAAATATGTCAGTAATGATCTTATCTGTCAGTATGGTAGACATGTTCAGTTCTCCTCTTACTTGGTCTTGATCAGCAGCAATCACTTGAGATGCTGATCACTTGAGACTTTCTCTTCCTTTACTGCCAAAGCACTGTCTTAGTTATCTTCTTCACCCTCTGAAGGCAACTCTGTTTCCTTCTCAAGTTTCTCCTCTGCCCATTCAAAAAATGTTAGAATTCCTGAAGATTCAGCCTCTGCTTTCTTCTAAGGCTATCCTCTCTCCAGAAGCAAAAAATCAATCTGTTTACAGGCCATTACTCCAAAAAATATTTTCCTAGCTCCTATGTCTTTATGGAGCTCAATATTTGTATATTCATTCATAAGATGCTTGTTGAACTTTGATTATGTGACACATTATTACAAGCACTAGAAGCACATGGAATTATAAGGCTGACCACAACATCTTGCTGTAATGGTGCTTTTGAGTATAAGGGAGATGCTGAAGCTTATTTCAGTTGTGAATATTACGTTTTATGATGTCATTATTTGTGTTATAGCTTCTCCTCCATTGGAGTATAAGAGCCTTGAAGGAAGGGAGCATATCTGATTTTTTTCCCCCATTTTATTTTCACTTCCTAACACAATGCCTGGTAGGAACTCAAGGACTATTTGTTGAATGAATTAGTATACAAATAGTTGATATCCATATTTTATGTAAGAGACTAATTTTACTTTATTCGCCTCCAAATAAATCTATTAAACCCTTTTATATTTGCTATTCAAGTACACAGACACCTAAACTAAGAAATGCAATTTCATATCCTCCCTTAGTCCCAACTAGAGTAACACGTTAAAAATATCAGCCAGATCATCTACAGATGTAAATATAAGATATAAAGATAAGCATTCATATTTAAGGTGAAAATTATAGAAGTCCCTGATCCTTCTGAGAATTCCAAAGGGGTTTGTGAATGTTTTTAGTTGTTTTTACTTTTCTATGTGAAAACTCAGATTCGGAAATGACTAATAAAGTTCAGGCTGAAATTTTTGTGCTTTAACCACAACACAACATTCCTTTGATGTATATAAGGTTATTTTCTAGATGTTAGTTCTACACAGATGCTAAAAGCCATATTCTGAATGTAGAAATATTATTTTTTAGTGGAGATGATGTTTTCAGATTAAAATGGTGTTGCCAACATTTAAAGGAACTGTTGTCCTACTGTATTCCATTTCCATGACCACAAAGCCAGTGCTGCCACATATGGCTGTGTAGTTTGTGTGACACACAGCCATTTGAGGGGGCAAGTGTGGGTTGAAATTAGTTAATGTGATATGTGGGAAAGTGTCTAGTTTCCACATGTCACTGAATTTTGAGATATACTTCTAAAGAGTTTATAGTCTGACACTACAATTGACTTAAAAATCCCTGGAAGGAATAAAAATAAATAAATAAAACAAATCCCTACCTAACCCATGTGTATCTACCATATCTAGGGCTCCCAAGGGCCTATAAAGCCAATAACCAAAGTGCTCTACACCAGAACACACCCATTTTAGCCTACCCTACTCTAATTAATATCCATGAGTGGATTTTAAGAGTTCAGGAGAATTCTGAACAAGAGTGAAGGCCCTCTGGTGTTTGAAAATGGGAACTAACATTTTAGTCACAGTTGCCCATCTATCTTGGGATTTCTTGACATGTAACCAGGGAGGTTTTCATATCCTCTATGCGTCCCATGCATGAAAATCAAAAACAAAAAACCTTTTAAATTCCAGTTAGTTGACATACAGTACAATATTAATTTCAGGTGTACAGTGTAGTGATTCAATACTTCCATATATCACAGGTGCTCATCACAAGTGTACTCCTTAATCCCCTTCACCTATTTGACCCATCCCCCCACCCACCTCCCTTCTGTAACTATTAGTTCTCTACAGTTGAGTCGGTTTCTTGGTTTACTTTTTTCCCCCTTTGCTCATTTGTTTCTTAAATTCCACATGAGTGAAATCATATGGTATTTAGCATAACGCTCTCTAAATCCATCCATGTCTTGCAAGTGGCCAGATTTTGTTCTTTTTTTTTTTAATGGAGTTATAATTCAGCATGTGTATGTATATATGTATGTATATCACACCTGCTTTTCCATAGTTGATGGACCCTTGAGCTGTTTCCATATTTGGCTATTGTAGATAATGCTTCTATAAACATCAGGGTGCATGTATCCCTTTGAATTAGTATTTTTGTATTCTTTGGGTAAATACTTAGTAATGCAATTGCTGGATAATAGAGTAGTTCTATTTTTAACTTTTTGAAGAAACTCCATACCGTTTTCCACAGTGGCTACACCCAGTTTGCATTCCCCCTAACAGTGCAAGAGGGTTCCCCTTTCTCCACATCCTTGCCAGCAGCACCTGTTGTTTCTTATGTTACTGAGTGTAGCCATTCTGACAGGTGTGAAGTGATTATTGCATTGTAGTTTTGATTTGCATTTCCCTGATAATCAGTGATGTTGAACATCTTTTCATGGGTCTATTGGTCATGTGTAGGTCTTCTTTGGAAAACTGTCTACTCATGTCTTCTGCCCATTTTTTTAACTGAACTGTTTATATTTTGGATGTTGAGTTCGATAAGTTATATTTTGGATGCTACCTCTTTATCAGATATGTCCTTTGTGAATATCTTCTCCCATTCCATAGGTTACTTCTTAGTTTTTTTGAATGTTTCCTTCATTATGTGGAAGCTTTTTATTTTGATGTAGTCCCAGTAGTTTGTTTTTGTTTTTGTTTCCCTTCCCTCAGGAGACGTATCTAGAAAGAAGCTGTCACAGCTGATGTCAAAGATATTACTGCCTCTTCTAGGATTTTTAATGGTTTCACATCTCCTATTTAAGTCTTCTGTGTATGGTATAAGAAAGTGGTTCAGTTTCATTCTTGGGCATATTGTGTCCAATTTTCCCAACATCATTTGTTGGAGAGACCGTCTTTTTCCTGGATAAAATCTTGTTTTTTAGAAGATTCACCATGTAGTTGTGAGTTCATTTCTGAGTTTTCTATTCTTTTCCATTGCTCTTTGTTGTCTATGTTTGTGCCAGTGACCTTGGATTACGTGGATACTGCAGCTTTGTAATATAACTCAAAGTCTGGAAGTGTGTTGCCTCTAGCCTCATTTTTCTTTTTCTGGGTTGCTTTGGTAATTTGGGTCTACTTTGGTTCCATACAAATTTTGATTGTTCTAGCTCTCTGAAAATGCTAGTAGTATTTTGATAGGAGTTGCATTAAATGTGTAGATTGCTTTGAGTGGTTTAGACATTTTAACAATATTCTTCTAACCTATGAGCATGGAATGTCTTTCCATTTCTTTGTGTCATCTTCAGTTTCTTTTATCAGTGTGTTATAGTTTCAGAATATAGGTTTTTCACCTCTTTGGTTAGGTGTATTCTTAGGAATCTTATGATTTTTTGGTGCAATTTTAACTGGGATTGATTTCTTAATTTTTCTTTTTCATTATTGGTATATAGAAATACAGCAGGTTTCTGTGCATTGATTTTTGTATCCTGTGACTTTACTGAATTCATGTAAAAGTTCTAGCAGTTTTTTGATGAGGTCTTTAGGATTTCCTATATAGCATGTAATGTCATCTGCAAATAGTGAAGACTTGTTCCTTGCTGATCTGGATGGCTTTCCTTTTTGTTGTCTGATTGATGCGGTTAGGACTTCCAGTAGTATGTTGAACTACAGTGGTGAGCATGGATATTCCTGTCTTGTTCTTGATTGTAGAGGAAAGGCTCTGTTTTTCCCCATTTAGGATGATAATAGCTGTGGGTTTTCCATATATGACCTTTATTATGTTGAGGTATATTCTTTCTGAACCTACTTTGGTGAGGGTTTTCATCATGAATGGATATTATACTTCATCCAATATTTTTTCTATTTATTTTCTATCTATTAAGATCATATAGTTCTTACCCTTTCTCTTATTGATCTAATGTATCACACTGATTAATTTGCAAATATTAAACCATCTTGCAACCCAGGAATAATCCCACTTGATCATGGTGACTCTTTTTTAACATATTGGTGGATTTGGCTTGCTTATATTTTCTTGAGGATTTTTGTATCTGTATTTATCATGAATATTGTCCTGTAGTTCTTTTTTTTTTTTGTCATGTCTTTATCTGGTTTTGGTATCTGGGTAATTCTGGTCTCATAGAATGACTATGGAAGTTTTCCTTCCTTTTTTAGTTTTTAGAATAGTTTTAGAAGAATAGGTATTAATTCTTCTTTAAATGTTTGGTGCAATCCAACTGTGAAACCATCTGTTCCTGGACTTTTGTTTGTTGGGAGTTACTGCTTCAATTTCTTTGCTTGTTATTGGTCTGTTGTAAGTTCCGGTTTTTTATTTCTTGTTTCAGTTTTGGTAATTTATGTTTCTAGAAATTTATCTGTTTCTTCTAGGTTGTCCAATTTGCTGACATATAGTTTTTTGTAATACTCTCTTATAATTGCTTGTATTTCTGTGGTGTTAGTTCTCTTTTCTCATTTGTGATTTTTATCTGCTTGGGTCCTTTTTTTTTTTTGGATAAGTCTTGCTAGAGGTTTATCAATTTTATTGCTCTCATTTTTGCAAAGAACCAGCTTCTGATTTCTTTTTTCCTTTTTAGTTTTTATATCCTCTATTTCTGCTCTAATCTTATTTCCTTCCTTCTCCTGGCTTTAGGCTTTACTTGTTCTTTTTCTGGTTCCATTAGGTATAAGGTTAGGTTGTTTATTGGCAGGTTTTCATCTTGAGGTAGGCCTGTATTGCTATAAACTTCTTCTTACAACATCTTTTGCTGCATCACAAAGGTTTTGGACCATTGTTTTCCTTTTCATTTGTTTCTTTGTATTGTGGTATTCCTCTTGGATTTCTTGGTTGACCCCTTCATTGTTTAGTAGCGTGTTGTTTAGCCTCCATGTATTTGTGGTCTTTCCAGATTTTTCCTTATGGTTGACTTACTTGTTTTTACTGCATTTTGGTCAGAAAAGATGCATGGTATGACTTCAATTTTTTTGTATTTGTATCTTTGTATTTGAGGCCCATTTGGTGATTTATAATGATCTATTCTAGAGAATGTTCCACGTGCTTGAAAACAATGCAGATTCTGCTGCTTTTGGATGGAATGTCCTGAATATATCTTTTAAATCCATCTGGTCCAGTGTGCCGTTCAAAGCCATTGTTTCCTTGTTGATTTTTCTGTTTAGATGATCTGTTCACTGATATAAGTGGGGTTTTAGAGTCCCCTACTATTATTGATAAATTCTTTGTTATTGTTTTATATATTTGAGTGTTCCCATTTTGGGTGCATAAATATTTATAATTGTTAGATCTTCTTGTTGAATTGTCCTCTTATTTAAATAGTACCCTTCTTTGCCTCTTGTTGTTACAGTGTTTGTTTTGAAGTCTAGTTTGGAAATACTACTACTCTGACTTTCTTTTAATATTTGTATGATAGATATTGCTCTACTCCTTCATTTTCAATCTGCAGGTGTCTTTTTTTTTTTTTAAGATTTTATTTATACATTTGATAGACAGAGATCACAAGTAGGCAGAGAGGCAGGCAGAGAGAGAGAGAGGAGGAAGCAGGCTCCCTGCCAAGCAGAGAGCCCGATGCGGGGCTCGATCCCAGGACCCTGGGATCATGACCCGAGCGAAAGGCAGAGGCTTTAACCCACTGAGCCACCCAGGCGCCCCTGCAGGTGTCTTTAAGTCTACAGTGAGTCTCTGTAGGCTGCCAGATATGGGTCTTTTTGTTTCTTTTTTTTAATCTATTCTGACACCCTATGTCTTTTAGAGTGTTTAGTCCATTTCCATTCAGAATAATTATTAATACCATGATTTTTTGCAAACAATAGTCTTGTTGGCTTGCTTTTGTTGATTTTGATGTCTCCTGGATCCAGAAGTCTGTTTGCTTCCCCAGATTAGGGACATTTCCAGCCATTACTTCTTCAAATAAATTTTCTGCACCCTTCTCTTTTTTTCTTTTGGGACTTTTATAACACAAATGTTTTTATAAAAAACTTATTTAAGTAATCTCTACACCCAATGTGTGACTTGAACTCATGACCCTAAGATCAAGATTCTCATCCTCTTCTGAGTGAGCCAACCAGATGCTCCTGTATATCGTTAGGTTTGATGAAATCACTGAGTTCCCTATTCTATTCTCATTTTGCATCATTCTTATTTCTTCTCAGCTGCATTGTTTTCCATTATTTTGTCTCCCAGGCCACTAATTCATTCCTCTGCTTCTTCCAGTCAGCCGTTCATTGCATCCAGCCTGTTTCCAATCTCATTTTTTACAGTCTTCATCTCTGATTCTTTGACTCTTATCTCTGTGGCAAGAGTCTCACTATGCCTTCTTTCCTCAAGCTCAGTGTGTATCCTTATGATCGTTGCTTTAAATTCTCCATGAGGCATGTTATTTATATCTATTTCTCTTAGATCTCTGGCTGTGGTCTTATTTTTATTTTTTTTTTTCATTTGGGATGAAATCCTTCTTCTTTGCATTTTTGTCTAAGTCTCTGCCTTTTGCATTTTCGTCTAAGTCTTTTGTGTGAGACAAGCCAATTATGTCTCATGCTTCTGTAACGGCCTTATGAAGAAGAGGTCATGAAGGGCCCAGGACCTGGTGTTTAAGGGAGGATCTCTGACATGTGCAGTGTATGCTCCGCTATTGTGTTCTGGCTGTTCTCTCCTGGCTAGTCACCTGCAGGGTTCTCCTTGCCTACTGTGGGCCATATTTGGTCTCTGGTCTGAATATGGTGAGTTTTAGTGAGGTGTGCTCTGGTCCACTTGTAAAATGAAATCTTACCAAAACTGAGGCCCTGCAAAATTGGTCAGGAGATGTGGTGGTATGGGCAGGGGTTTGTGCTGGTCTTCTGGGAGAGGAGCCTGCTGTGCTGGGACGGAGGCAAGCTTGACAGAGAAGGCACTCCCCCAGTGGGGCTTACTATAGGCAAGGAGTGTCTGTGCTGCCTTGCTTCCCACAGGCGTTTCTGTGTTTATGGTGAGGGGTAAGGGAGGGAAATGGTACTGGCCAGCTCCTTTCTTTCCAAAGAGGTCTCTGTGAACTTTGCCTCTTAGGGACAAGCTCTGACGACAGCAGACATCTCCCCACTGTGTGCTCTGGTGCTCTTCAGATTGCTGTTTCCATGCTGTCTGTTCCTGCGTTGTTTGCCTGTCTTCTCCTCAAGAGCCATGCTTTGCCCTCTGGGCTGTATCTTATCCGAGCCTGCTGACCTTTAAAACTCCAGGCTTTTAGTTCCTTTGGTTGCATGAACTAATGAAATTCAGCCTTTCTCATGTTCTTCTTGTGTGTTCTCCTGCGTGCTCCTCTTCCTTGCCCCTCTCGGTGACTACAGCTTCCTTCCCTCCTTGGTACCTTCCATCTGTTTATCCCCCCAAACCACATCTCCACACTTCCTACTTCTTTGTGGTCTCTTCTCTCTCTATAGTTGTGGAGTTTGTTCTGTCAGTCTTCAGATTGAATTTTTTTTTTTGGGGGGGGGCAAGGGTGCATTTAGGATGATTTGATAGGTGTCTAGTTGTGTTCCTAAGATGAGGGAAGCACCTAAGGTCCTCTTACTCTGCTACCATCTTCTCTCCACAAAAACAAAAACAAACAAAACCCATGGCCTTTTTTTTTTCTTTTTAAAGATTTTGTTTATTTATTTGACAGATGGAGATCACAAGTAGGCAGAGAGGCTGGCAGAAAGAGAGGGGGAAGCAGGCTCCCTGCTGAGCAGAGAGCCCAATGCAGGGCTCGATCCCAGGACCCTGGGATCATGATCTGAGCCCAAGGCAGAGGCTTTAACCCACTGAACTACCCAGGCACCCAAACCATGGCTTTTAATGGTAAAATCTGCTCTTTTGTAGCTACCATAAAAATGGTTTTGTATTTCAGATAAAACAGTTAAATCTAGATTTACATGTATAGTATATTTGTCAATCTGGCCCATCTTCACTTGTAGTTGATAGGCAGAGGTTTGAAATGTCGCTTGGCAAATGTGAGAAAACAGTAAAAGAATCATTTAAACAAAGTCAGTCTAGAATTGTTCTTAGATCACTTAACCTTATACCCAAACCAGGAGATTTTTCAGAATATCATCATTATTTATGTTTTATGTACTACCATTGACTTCTTAAAGTGCAGGAAATCAATTCAGTTCTATTAGGGGCAAAACTACAGGGGGAAAAAAAAGACTAATAATAAACTGAGAATGCTGATATTTGAAGAATTACACAGTTCAGCCTAATTAGTCTTGAAATGGTAACATTTGCCAGTGGTAATTATCATACTTATTTAGAAAGCGAGCAATACTTTCTAAGAAATTGCATCTTCATATACAGTTGTGAAAACATAGGCTTATATTTAACTAGATTATATGATCTACTTTTTTTCATTTTCCTTTATTTCTTTTCAGTGTTCCAAAATTCATAAGCTTGTCACTAAAGTTTCTTTTTAAGTTTTTTCACATTCACAGTGTCATGCAAGGGTCACCACGTCAATTTTAGAACATTTTCATCACTCCAAGAAAATTCCAAGAAAATTCTATATTCCATTAGCAGTCATTTCTTGTTTGACCTCAAATACTGCAGCCATAAGCAACTACTATTTTCTATATCTGTAGCTTTTCCTATTTTGGATATTTCATATAAAAAATGTAAATAAATAAATGTGGTCTTTTATGACTGGCTTCTTTCACTTAGCATATTTTCAGGCTTCCTCCACTGCATCATCCTTCTTCAGCATTCCTCCGCTGTGTTACTGCTTCACTTCTGGTAATTACTAAAAATCCATTCTACAGATACACTGTACATTCACCAGTTGGTGGGCATTTGGGTTGTTTGCACTTTTTGACAGTTACGAATAATACTGCTGTGAACATCAACATAAAAACTTCTATGTGTATATGTTCCCATTTTCTTGGGTATATATCTATGGTTGAATCCCTATAGAGCTGCAGGGAAACATGGTAACTCTGTTTAACATTTTAGAAAGTGCCAGACTACTTTCCAAGAAGCTGTATCATTGGTGTTTTAGGTTCCCAATTTCTCCATTTCCATATGAACACTAGTTATTATCTTTTCTATTATAACCATACTGTTACCCATGTAATGGTATCTAATAACTTTGATATACTTTCTTTGATGGCTAATGATGTTGAACATCTCCTGTATTTATTGGTCATTTATGTCTTCTGATTTTTTGCAGTAATGGTTTATAGTTTTCAGAGCATAAGTTTGTAGTTCTTTTATTGATTCTTAATTTTTGATACTATGATTAATATGAATTTTACTTTTCAGATTGTCCATTGGTAATATATAGAAATAGGTTATTTTGGAGACACCTGGATTGCTCTGTTGGTTAAGCATCTGACTTCAGCTGAGATCATAATCTCAGGGTCCTGGGATCAAGCCCCATCTAGGGCTCCCTGCTCAGCCAGGATTCTGCTTGTTGCTTTCTCTGCCCTTCCCCCAACTCATGCTATCTTTCTTTCTCGTTCTCTCTCTCTGTCAAATCTTAAAAAGAAAGAAAGAAAGAAAGTTTATTTTTGCATATTGACCTTTTATAGTTTTTTTTTTTTTAACTCATTTGAGTTGTTTTTCTTTAGTGGATTTCTTAGGATTCTCTGTAACAAGATGTCGTTTGCAAATAGATTTATTTCTTCCCAAAACATATTCCTCTTATTTTCTTGCCTATTTGAACTGGCTAGCACCTCTAGCATAATGTTAAAAAAAAAAAAAAGGAAAAAAAAGAAGTGGGTGGGGGGCAGAGCTGATGGCCTGTTTCTTTTCTCACCCTGCTTTTAGGGAGTAAGCATTTAGTCTTTCACCATTAAATATGGTTTCATTTTTCTTTCTTTCTTTCTTTTTTTTTCTCTTTCATCCTAGACAACCTATCAGGTGTTTTTTGTCATGGAAGTCTTATTTTTGGTCAAATGCTATTTCAGTATATATTAAAATGATCATATGTGTTTTATGCTTTAGTCATAAGGTATAGTACTTCATATATATATATATATATAATTCAACTTCACCATCCTGGGACAAATCCTATTTCTTCATGATGTATAATCCTTTTGATATGTTTTTGTTTGGGTTAATATTTTGTTGAAAATTTTGAGTCTATATTAATAAAAATATATTGATCTGTAGTATTTTCTTATGATGGTCTGTCTGCTTTGGTATCAAGGTAATACTGACCTTACGAATTAGTTAGGAAGCCTTCCTTCTTCTTCCAGTTCTATGGAAGTTTTGGGGGAGAACAGATAATGTTTCTTTAATGTTTGGTAGAATTCCATCAGTGAAATCATCTGGACATGTGCTTGTCTTTGTAGAGTTTAAAAAATTTCTAATATTATATAAGCTTTCATTGGTGTAGGCAGGATCAGCTATTCGTTGTTTTCTTGTTTCAGTTTTAGAAGCTTGGTTCTGTCTAGGAATGTGTCCATTACATCTAGGATATATAATTTCTTTGCATAGAACTGTGCTAATCCTCCTTTAAATCCTTTTATTTCTTAAATAAGTAAATAAGTAGTAATGTACCTTCTTTCACTCTTGACCTGAGTAATTCTTTTTTTTTTTTAATCAGTCTAGCTAAAGGTTTGTAAGTAAAAACAAAAAATCCTTTCAGAAACCAACTTTTTTTTTTTTTTCTAATCTCTATGATTTATAGTCCAGTATTTATTTTTGTTGTTCTTGCTTTGGGTTTAATTTGCTTTCCTTTATCCAGTGCCTTGAGGAAGCAAACAAAGTTATTATTTTGAGATGACTGCTGTTTTTTTTTTTTTGTTTACATTTATAGCAATAATCTTCCCATAAGTACTTCTTTAGCTGCACTCTAATATACTGTATCTTCATTTTAATTCATCTCAAATATGCACTAATTTCTCTTAATATTTATTTGACCTATTTGCTATATAGATAAGTCTTAAAATTTTCACTGACATGTCAGTATTATCCATTTTTTGGTTACTGATTTCTAGTTTTACTCTAATTTCACTCTGTACTTACTTTGTATAATCTCAGTCCTTTTAATTTTTTTATGGCCAGTTGTTTTCTATCCTGGATAATGTTCCACATACATTTAAGAAGAATGTATATTCTGCTATTGGTGTGTAGAGTATTGATAGATATCTGTTAGGTCTAATTGATAGTGTTTAAATTTGTCATTATTAATCTTTGTGTAGTTCAAATATTGAAGGTAGACTCTTGAACTTTCATTATTATTGAAATGGTCTGTTTCTCCCTGTATTCTGTCAATTTTTGCATCATGTATTTGGAATTTGCTGTTAGGAACATATATGTTTATAAGTTAGATTTTGTTGATGGATTGGCCTGCATTTTCCTATAAAATGTTTATCTGCAGAAATATTTTTCTGACTTAAAGTCTATTTTGCTTGATAGGAGTATAGCAGCTCCGTCTTTCTTATGGTTGCTATTTGCATGACCTAGAACTTTTTAAGTATTTGTATCTTTTTTTTTTTTTTAAAGATTTTATTTATTTATTTGACAGACAGAGATCACAAGTAGGCAGAGAGGCAGGCAGGGAGAGAGGAGGAAGCAGGATCCCTGCTGAGCAGAGACCCCCCCCCCCCACCCCCGATGTGGGTCTCGATCCCAGGACCTGGACTCATGACCTGAGCCAAAGACCGAGGCTTTAACCCACTGAGCCACCCAGGTACCCCTAAGTATTTGTATCTTTGAATCTAAAGTGTCTTTGTCATTTTACTGTTTAATATATCTCATGTCATTTTTCTTTATTTCTCCTTTACTGTTTTTTAAAAAGGGAACATTTTTTAGTATAACATTTAAATTTCTTTAATTTTTTTTTTTTACTATATTTAAAAAGTATCTTCTTAGTAGTTAAATGAGGGCTTATGTAGGAACCCACTTCAATTTTTTTAAGAGTAAGGGCGCGGTCAAGGGGGAGGAAGAGAGAATCTCAGGCAGGCTCCACACCCAGCACATAGCCTGACAGGAGGCTCAGTCTCATACCCATGAGATCATCACCTTAGCTGAAATCAAGAGTTGGACACAAACTGAGCCACCCAGGAGCCCCTCCATTTCACCTATATAATTATTCTAGTGAAACATAGAAATGTTCTTCCAATATAGCTCTATTCTCTCTTCCCTTTGTGTTGCTGTTAGTTATACATGTTACATCTCTATATATTACCTAAAATTACATTATTTTAAGTACTACTTTGTATAATAATTTCATACTACTAAGAAAACTGAGAAAAGGGAAACCAAGTACATGTTTAGTCTGTTGTATTAAACTTATTTACCACTTTAAGTCTCTTTGTTCCTGTAGATTCCCATTACCATCTGGTAACGTTTACTTCAGTACAGCTTTCCTCCTACCTACCTCCCTGGTGGTACTAATGTAAAATTCATTACATTTTCTATTTGGTATAGTTCCAACTATAATGCAATTATAATGCATTATTTATATAATTTATAATGCAATTATAAACCTATTTGTTTCAAAAAGAAACAGAAGAAAGGAGAAGTATTAATTTATAGTGTCTCTTGTAATTATAGAATTACCTTTACAGATATTCTTTGTTTTCTGTGTAGATTTGAATTACTGTATCACTTGTTTTCACTCTTAAGATCTCCCTTTATTTCAGCTTTTTTGTTTTGTAAATGTCTTTACATCCTCTTCATTTTTGAAGATAGTTTTATTGGCTATAAGATTCTTGATTGACATCTTTTCTTCTTTCAGTACTTTGAAAATGTGTTCCCGTGTTTTCTGATCTCTACTATGTCTGATTATAAATCAGTGATTAATCATACTTGGGTTTCTTTGAATGTGACTGGTGATTTTTTTTTCTCTTGTACTACCAAAAATTTGTATTTGATCTCCAGAATGTTTTCTATGATGTATCTGTTGTAGCTGTCTTCATATTTCGATTGCTGTAACTCTCTTTGAGTTTGTATTACTGTAGTGTAGGTCCCTGACATTTAGCTTTTTTGACTGTAACATGTGCTTGACATTAATCTTTTGATCATTGAGAATTCCTTTCAAAGACCTACATCTTAAATGAACACATTGCTAGCTATACAACTAGATAAAGATCCAGACTATGCCCACTACTAAAGTTCTGCTTTTAGAAAGCCCTGGTGACCTTGATAACAGACTAATTGAATGCCCCGTATTTTCCTTTCTGCACTTGAATTTTCATTCTTGTTTTAAATATGAAGTGTAAACCTTCAAAAGCCTAGGCACTCCACTCTCAACTCCAATAAAGGCAGAGCCCCAATTCCTTTCCCTTTCTGTGTGTCTATCCTCTGTCTGCCTCTCTACCCACAGCCTCACTGTGCAGCCCTAGTGTGCCCTGTATCCTCCATGACTTGTGAATAATAAACACATTTTTTCCTCAGAGTTTCCTGATGTTTGTTCCTAAGGTGCCTCTTGTAATTGTAAGATCCGCAAGGGCCTTTACAGCCCCAACATTTGGCTCCAGCCAGGGGAATGGGGCGGGGGGGGGGGGGGTCTTGCCCTAAGTACAGGCGCATTAAGTGCCCCAGGCATTCCTAGCTTATACCATCACTGTCAGTAGGCTGGAACAAACACAAAACAGCTACTAGGAGTTCATTGAGCTGCTTGGAGGGTTTAGGTTGATGTTTGTTTTTTTTTGTTTTAATACTGGACATTCAGTCACTTTTCTGTTTTTGTGTTTCCTTCTATTTCTCTCTACTCTTTTGTACTTCGATTATGTAAATGTTGGTATATTTAATGGTGTCCCACATTTCTCTGAGGCTCTGTCCTTTTACTTTTTTTCTTACCCTTTTTTCTCTCTGTTCTTCAGCTTGTATAAACTCTATTGATCTACAAGTACCTTTATTCTTCCTTATGCCAGTTCAAATACACTATTGATCCCCTCTAGTGATTTTATTTTTTCCTTTATGTTACTGTAGTATTTCCATTTGGTTCTTTACTCTCCTTGACAATGTCTTCACATCTTCCATTTTTTCCTCTAATTCTGGTTTCTTTTAGTTCTTTAGACGTGTTTATAGTGGTTTCTTTGAAGCCTGTGTCAATTAAATGTGACATCTGGGGCCTCTCACAGTTTCTGTTGCCTGCTGCTTTTCCTGTGTATGGGTCATTTTTTGTCTTTTTGCATGTGTAATTTTTTTTTTTCAGGAAAATGGATATTGTTATGGTTGTGGTAATTTAGAAACTGATTCCTTTCTTCCATCTTTGATATTATGTTGCTGTTTAATGACTTGATGCAGTTATTTTCTTTTGCTCTATGACAAATCATCACAAAGTTGGCAGATTAAAACAAAACCAATTTATTGTTTGGAGGTCAGAAGTCCAGAATGATTTTCCATGGGGTAAAATCAGGATATAACAACTTGTCTGCTTTCCTTTTGGAGGCTCAAGAGGACCATCCACTTCCTTGCTTTTTTCCAGGCTCTACATTTAATCCAGTTTTTTGACTTGTGGTCCTTCTCTATTTCAAAACCAGCAATAGCTAGTCAAGGTTTCTCATGCTGCAGCACTCTAACACTAACTCGATTGCCTCCCTCTTACATATTATAAGGATTTTTATTCATACCCTGGGCCCGCCTTGATAATCTAGGAAAATATGTCAGTCTCAAAGTCAGTTGATCAGCACCCTTAATTCTACCTGCAAATTTAATACCTACCGTTTTTACTTGTTAGCAATTAGAATACGACTCACTTTGAAAAGCCATTATTCTGCCTGTCACACTTGTGTAGAAAGATTTTTGTGAAGTGCATTTCTCTAGTGTGAGGTCTCTGAAGCTGCTTCCTGTAAGGAGCAGCCTTGGGCATGAGCACAGTCACCCTGGATGACTTTATTTTGCAGACTGGAAAACAATGGTTCTTAAATATGAAGAATCCTATCAAATGCAATATAGGTATTTATCAGCAGAGCTCAGATGAAAAACTATTTATTTTACATACCAGTTCAGTGCGTATTTTTCCTCATCAGTCTACCTTCCAAATATTTCCAAGCGAGAATTGCAGTGATGGTAGCTACATAAATTCATCTTCATGCAGGGAATGGTGTTATTAATGATTAAGTGGACATACACTCATTAGACAAGACTGTCACAAATTAAATTTATCTTGTAAATGCTAAAACATTTGTTTTAAAGGAAAATTTTATACCTTGTTGGGTAGTATTGGTTGACAATTTAGAAATGATTTACAAAGCTAAAAAGTTAAATTTATAGCTGATTGTCTTAGTCAGTGTGTTCTGAATATATTCCAATAGTTGTGATGTGATCTGGGTTAATTTGGACTGAGGTAATAAATGTAATTGTTACATGGGCTATCAGAAATTCACTGTCAGGGTGCCTGGGTGGTGCAGTCAGTTAAGCAGCTGACTCTTGGTTTTGGTTCAGGTATGATCTCAGGGTCTTGGGATTGAGCCCGCATTGGGCTCTGTGCTCCATAAGAACTCTGCCTGAGTTTTTCCCTCCCTCTTCTTCTGCCCTGTCCTGCTGTGTGCTCTCTCTCTGTCTCTCTCCCAAATGAAGAAAAAAAATGACTGTCTATCTAGAGAATAATGAGGAAAGAGATCAAATTGCAAGACACTAAGTACTTTGTAGGCACTGATTTTTGTCATAACCACAAAGTCTAATAGTTGTTGTTCAGTAGTCGTGAGGGGTGTGTGTGTGTGTGTGTGTGTGTGTGAGCAAGAAAGAGAGATAGAGAAATTGGATTTTATTCCACCTTTAGAAATTTTCATACTGTTTTTATTGCAATTCATCTGTAAAATGTTATAATACCAAGAAAAATAGAATTTTGCCTGAATAATAAATGCCAGGATATATTATCTAGATCAGCATTAATAGCTATATATTAACATTTGTCAATTTTCTAAAAATGGACTCTTGAACAGTTTTTGTCTAATACTAAATGAAAGGTGTGCCTGAGTGGCTCAGTGGGATGAGCTTCTGCCTTCAGCTCAGGTCATGATCCCAGGGTGCTGGGATCGAGCCCCGCATTGCATCGGGTTCCCTGCTCCGTAGGGAGCCTGCTTCCTCCTCACTCTCTCTGCCTGCCTCTCTGCCTACTTGTGATCTCTGCCTGTCAAATAAATAAGTAAAATAATCTTAAAAAAAATACTAAATGAAAGAACTTTCCAAGTACTATACCCCTACGGACAAGCCTCACAGCAACTGAATTGTTAAACAAAACACATATGTAGCTGAAGCAGCATGTAAAGATAACATACACTGAATAAATTAGGATTATCAATAGCAAGATCATATATATGAAGTGAAAGAAGGAAAATAAGAGGTAGTATTAAGGAGGATAAATCTACTTAGAATTATAAATGAGAGGGAGAACCTGGAGTGAGAGGGGAAAGAGAGCACGTCAGTTGTGCCAGATAAAAAATGTTGCAAAGAATAACAGCTCAGCAGTCACACGAATTTATGAGAGGGCAGAGAAAAGACCAGTGTTATATATGCTTTAGTTTAATTGGAAGCTCTTTAATGTATTAACTGTAAACATTGTTCATGTACAATGTTAGCACCCAGTTCTTAAAGTGGATATTTCATAACCAAAAGAGCTACTGAGATAGGAAAGCTCATGATTGGTTTGGTTTCTATTAAAAGGATTAAGACTTTTGAAGGGGAACTTGAAGGATATACTGAAATTCTAATGGTTTTGCCATGTGTCTGCAACTTATATTTAATGAAATTTTTCTATAGGTTTCCTGCCTCTTGAGTAGAAAATATCTACCTATCAAAATAGTGAATGGTTACTATAAAGGAAACTTAGAAAAAGACAATATAATTAATCATTATAACTCCAAAGTTTGCTTTTTTCTGGATATCTTGAACATAAGAAAACAAAGAATGTATATTCAGTATATTTGGTTAGAATGAGTGTAGAAAAATTATGTAATATCTATCTTATGCATGATCTTATCACTAATATTGCAGACCTAGTCAGGATATGAGTGGGGGGCTATCCAGCATGAAGACAAAGGATAATAAAATACCTCCGTGGTTTCTACAAAGGGAACCTTGTACCTCAATGGTTTTTTTCTTGCAGAAATCTAAAAGGGGTCATTTTATTTGATTTGTTTCTTTGAATTTACACTATGCTGCAAACTTCTCAAAATGAACAGGTTGTTGTTGCTATTCTTGTTTTTTGTTTTGTTTTTGTATGAATTTAATCAACAAGGATTATTTGTATAGGATCTGAGTAAATGAAGATCTTGACTAGGACAGCACTACTCACTTTTCGTGTATTTTAATTGATTTAAGGTAACTGGTTTAACATTTTAAGCCTATGTGATCTTCAAAAATAGCTATTTCCTATCATTGTGGTTAAGGTGATGTGTGTCATACAGTGTAATACTTTTAATAATCATAGTAATAATGCTTTTAATATTGCTGAATTTGTCAAAGTAGCTTTATTAAATTATGACTAACTGAAGGTTAAACTACTGATAATCAGATTCTCACTGGTTTGTGTGTGTGTGTGTGTATATATATATATATATATTTTTTTTTTTTTTAAGATTTTATTTATTTATTTGACAAAGAGAGATCACAAGTAGGCAGAGAAGCAGGCAGAGAGAGAGGAAGAAGTAGGCTCCCTGCTGATCAGAGAACCCCATGTGGGGCTCGGTCCCAGGACCCTTGGACCATGACCAGAGCCAAAGGCAGAGGCTTTAGCCCACTGAGCCACCCAGGTGCCCCTGATTTGTATATATGTTTGACCTAGAGAGGGGGGTGGTCGAGACTTATGGTTAACATAGGAGAAGTTGAGCTGATACTATCTTTAAGAAAGTGTTAAAACAAACAACAACAAAAAACAAAATAAAATAAAACCCCACCTATTTTGGTGGGAAACTATTTGAGACCTGATTTAGAACAGTAGGTTCAGGGAAGTTCTTCAGTAAGAAAGTAAATACCAGGGATGCCTGGGGGGCTCAGTCATAAAGCATCTGCCTTCAGCTCAGGTCATGATCCCAGAGTCCTGGGATTGAGCCGCGCATTGGGCTCCCTGCTCAGTGGGAAGCCTGCTTCTCCCTCTCCCACTCCCCCTGCTTGTGTTTCCTCTCTCACTGTGTCTCTCTCTGTCAAATAAATAAATAAAATTAAAAAAAAAATACCAGAAGAATTTGAAAACTCTCATTTTTCTACCACATTACTTTGTTCTATGTATCTATCTTTGGAATTCAGAAATTGTTGGGAGGCAGGAAACATTTTAATCTTCTTTTTAAAAAAATAGTAGCTGTTTTCAGTTGGATAGTCAAAGAAATGCAACTGGAGCAACAAAACCAAGATGTGGCAGTACACTGAGTTGATCTGAAGCTATCACAAGTCAAGAGAACAGAAGAAATGGCCTGTGACTTTGCCATAAATAATACTGAGGAAGAAAATATAGATCTGTAGATTAAAGGATCAGGGATGACTGCTGTGTTTTCAACTTGAGTAACTACTGGAATGTTATTATTTTCTTTGGTAAAGATTTATTTTTTTTAATATTTATTTATTTTAGAGAGGGTGGAGGTTTGGACAGAGGGAGAGAAAGAATCTTAAGCCAACTCTGCACTGAGCCCAAAGCTCGACTCAGGGCGGGATTCCAGGACCCTGAGATCACAACGGAGCCGAAACCAAGATTCAGGGGCTTAACTGACTGTACCACCCAGGCACGCCAAGATTTATTTCTTTGAGAGAGGAAGTGGGGGAAAAAGGCAGGGAGGGGTAACAGGAGAGGGAGAGAATCTTCAAGCAGATTACCCACTGAGTGCCAAGCCTGATGTGGGGCTTGACCTCATGACCCATGAGATCATGACCTGAGCCAAAACTAATAGTCAGCCACTCAGCTGGCTGAGCCACTCAAGTGCCCCTGGAGGAATGTTACCCAGAGAGAGATAGGTGGGAGTAGAGGATGTAAAGAAATTAAGAATTCTGGAGCGCCTGGGTGGCTCAGTGGGTTAAAGCCCCTGCCTTCAGCTCAGGTCATGATCCCAGAGTCCTGGGATCGAGCCCCGCATCGGGCTCTCTGCTCTGTGGAGAGCCTGCTTCCTCCTCTCTCTCTGCCTGCCTCTCTGCCTACTTGTGATCTCTGTCAAATAAATAAAAAATCTTAAAAAAAAAAAAAAAAGAAATTAAGAATTCTGCTGGAGCCATACTAAGGTTGATTATATATAGTAGATGCCCAGGAGATACTGGTTAGAAGTTGGATATACAAATATAAAACTTAGGAAAGAGGTTAGCACTGAAATAAACTGGGGTTCATATAGAAATTAGGAGATAGGGAAAAGATACTATAATCAAATGTTTGGCTATAATTGTCCATATTTCTGAAGGAAAAGTAAAAAAAAAATACTATATAGGGTTGGGAAGTCCCTATTGCACAATTTAAACAAAACTAACATTTTTAAGTACTTACTATAAAAGTGCTAGGCATGTTTTCGAATACCTTAAATTTATTAAAATGATAGTTTCATAAGTACTATTATGAGTCAGTTAATGTCTGTTATCACACTGAGCACAAAATGGTCAAGGCGGGTTCTACCTAATAGAGGCTAAGGAATCGGATATACCGGCAGCCTAGCAACAGCGTAAATGCTTCCGCCAAACTCCAGGGGAGTTCTCAGGCTCCATCTTAATAGTCATGAGATCCTGAGGTTAGTGACACTTTTTATTTGGAGCTGGAGGGTCTAAAGTCCTCTTTTCCCATTTAAAACTAGTCACCTTGCAGAAGCACTTGCAGGACTGGGTAGGACATGCATATGAGCTGGTGAGGATATAGCCTTGCTTTTGTTAGACTGCTGTTACATCACAAAATTTTCTATTTGATTCCCTTATGTGTCAGAAAAGGATTTTAAAAAGCAGTTTAAAAAAAAATGAAAGGACATTGAAAGTTCATACTGAGTGGGTCTTCGTCTTTTTATCTTATATTTGAGAAAACAACTCTTAGACTGCTTTGGGTTGTCCTGATTTTCAAAGGCTAAATCCTAGGCTGCATAGATCATAGTTCTGACTCCACCTGCAATTTTTAGGAGACTGTGCTACTGTGGAGTAGATGAAAACTGCTGGCCTCGTGTCAAAATGACCTTCATGTAAATTAACCTAATAGGCATTTGCTAGGTATCACCTTGGTTACAAAATTTTTGCAGAAATGAAATTGACATATTAAAATGCATTCAATCCAATTTTATTGTGGAAAATATAAGCAAAAATTAGCCATCAGACAAACACACACATACAAACTAACATTTGAATTTGATATTATACACACCCACACTCTCACAAATCTTGTACAGAGTTCAGGCTGATATTCTTTGATAGTGCTTGCAATTTCCATGCATAAATCATAGAATATGAGATTCATGAACCACACTGGCTGAAGTGAATAATGATTCTGTAGGGTTTAAATCTGAGTTTTTGTGAGAGCCAGACATTCTAGAATGAAGAATAACCTTTAAAACTCTATGGGACACTTCGTATTGGTGACTATTTTATTTGTAAAAAGAAGGAAAAAAAAAAAACCAATCTCACAGAATGAGAAAAGATTGTGTTTCAGTTTGTTTCTACTCCTATGTTTTTCTCCTAACTCATTTTTATTTAGGTACCTAGGGAGTCTTACTGAGCTCTGTACTTTCACCTGTTGTGTGATGCATGCGTGGAGTCGCTGATATTTCTTCTTCTTCTTCTTTTTTTTTTTTTAAGAGTTTATTTATTTATTTATTTGATAGACAGAGATTACAAGTAGTCAGAGAGGCAGACAGAGAGAGAGGAGGAAGCAGGTTCTCTGCTGAGCAGAAAGCCCGATGTGGGACTCGATCCCAGGACCCTGAGACCATGACCTGAGCCGAAGGCAGAGGCTTTAACCCACTGAGCCACCCAGGCGCCCGCTGATATTTCTTCTTAACACTGTATGAAATGTAGGGCAAACAAGCAATTTGTAAGGGATTTATTTTAAAAAGCTATAAGGGATAAGACTATGGCAATGGAGCTTGATTAGCTAAAAATGGATTCTCTAATGAGGATATGATTACTAGCTAGCTTCAAGCTTTATGATTCTTTGCTGGAAATACCACTAATTTTCTGAAAGAATTTTAAGGAGCGGATTTCAGAATGGAATGGAAGAGCAAGCAGTAGTCCAGAATCACGTATTTATCTTCCTCTCCTGACTTGTTCTCTTCTTTATCAAATAGTATACTGTCTTCTCAGTTCAGTTTTCCTATCTGTGAAATAGGGATATGGTGACTGTCCTTTCTGATATAGCGTGATTGTAGGGATCAAATGGATAGCAGAGAAACATGCATATAGTATAGTTATACAAATGTTATAATGTATTTTTAATCATCCAGATTCACCCAATCCCAATGAAACACTTTTTAATCAAGTATAGTTGAGATACAATGTTAAATTAATTTCAGGTATGTGGGATTTGAGAATTCGACGCATAGTTCTTGAGGTGAACATTGTATAATGGTATCTGTCACTGTAGTAAGTTATTATGATTGACTATATTCCCTGTGCTGTACTTTTCATCTGTGACTTATAACTAGAAATTTATACCCCTTCACCTATTTTTGCTCATTCCCCCACTCCCCTTCTCTCTGGCAACTACTGGTTTTTTCCTCAGTATTTGAATCTTTTTTTTTCCCCCACACATAACTGAAATCTTATAGTACTTGTATTTCTCAGTCTGATTTATTTCACTTAGCATAACCCCCTATAGATATATCCCTGTTGTTGCAAATAGCAAGATTTCATTTTTTATGACTAATATTACATTGTGTATATATGTATGTATACACACATATATGTATGTTATATACAAACATATTTCATTTGTTTATTCATCTATCATGAACACTTTGGCTTATTTCTATATTTTGGCTATTATAAGTAATACTGCAATAAACATAGGGGTGCATGTATCTCTTCAAGTTAGTGTTGTCATTTTCTCAGGGTAAACATCTTACAGTAGAATTACTAGATCATTGGTATTTCTATACTTAATTTTGTAGGAAATTGCCATACTGTTTTGCATAGTACTGCATCGGTTTACATGCCTACCAGTAGTGCATGAGGATTCACTTTTCTCCACTTTGTATGTCTAGTCTTCTGGATGGCTGTTCTGACTGGTGTTAGATAATACCTCATTGTGGTTTGATTTGTATTTCCCTGATTAGTGACATTGAGCATCTTTTTGTGTGTCTGTTGGCCCCAAATGAAATATTTTAATATTTACCTGGCTTTTTGATCAATACCTTAAAAAGATATAGATTTTTCAAAAGATAATTTTAAAATTTAATTGAAAAAAATTGACCTATTTGAAAACACAGATTACTATTGGTTTCTCTGTTAGTTAACTTTGCAAAGACTTCTATATCAAAAGCAATTCTTGGAGAAATTTTTGAAAAACTTTCTCAAAGGAATATAGAAAAATATTTCTGAATATTTCAGAGGCTTATACATTTTTAAAGGTTCTTGATTACTTACTCAAATTTACTCATATCTTCTATTGTGAAAGCACCGTTATTCAAGGAGGTATGGACAGTTTGGTTGTCTTCAAGCAAACTAAAACAGAACAAAACAAAAACCAACAAAACAAAATAAAAGCAAAAACAAAACAACTGAATCCTAAAATCAAAAAACAAACTTCTCAATCTCCTCTTCTTCTTAGACCATGACTGTTCTTTTGCTTAATATGTCTATAAACAGACCTGTCATTTGTTGGTTCATTTGTTCAACATCAACTATTTGTTGAGTATCTACTGTGTGCTAGAGTAGTGGGGATGTATCCGTGATAAAAGCAGACAAAATCATTGCTTCATAGAGCTTGCATTCCCTGAGCCATATTACCATGTGGAGTAAAGAATGTTCTCAGCAGAACGAATAGCTATTGTAAAGACCTTGAAACAAGCAAGGTTGGTATATGGGAAGATCAAAAAGGAGGTCAGGGTGGGTAGAGCAGAATGAGTAAGAGAAGAGTCATACAAAGGAAGATATGGAAGTACGAAGGGCTAGATAACATACAGGTGTGGAAACAGTATGGAAACAGGTAAGAACATTGAGATTTATAGACTTGGTGTGCATAAAACTGTTAGATTAATGACTTTTTGCCATTCATTTAACATAATAACTTTTCCTCAAAATACTGTACTTAATGAATGTGACATGACATGATAATTTTATTAATTTCAGCACATAATCACCAATTTGGCATATGGTTTTTATTCAGAATAATATATGGACAAATTTGAATTATGCAGCATGTTGGGACAAACCAACCATGTTTGGGTTTTCATAATTGCACATAGTATGAGGGGTGGAAGAATTGAATCTTCTACCATTTATTTGTTGACTATACATGCTCTATACAGGTGTTTTAAAGCACCTTCTTATTGAGCCTTAATTTGGCCCAGATGTTTTTTTGTGCTATACCTCAATTTCTCAGTGAAGTATGAATACATAAGTAATCATGAGCCCTAAAACATTAAAGATTTGTGAAGAATAGGACACAGAATTATTCATGTACGAAAGATGACTTACAAACTCCTCCATCACCCACAATTCACAATCAAGACTTTCTTCCTCTTTTGGCAAGTACCTCTTATAAAAAATATGTCATATCAAATTTGTATATATTTATTTGCTTTCAGTTATTGCTTATATGAATTTGTTCTTACTATTCAGTTTTTCTAAATGTGTAAACTGCATATTTGGGTTGAGGATAGAAGGTATCATAACAGTTTTCCTTAAAATTAATGGATTTTTATGAAATTAAGTACTTTTCACTTATGGCAGAGTGTTGAAGGATAAATGAAGCTCATTAGGTGATAGAGAACTGTGTTTTTATTTATTTATTTATTTATTTATTTGACAGAGAGAGAGATCACAAGTAGGTAGAGAGGCAGGCAGAGAGAGAGGAGGAAGCAGGCTCCCTGCGGAGCAGAGAGCCCGATGTGGGGCTCGATCCCAGGACCCTGAGATCATGACCTGAGCCGAAGGCAGTGGCTTAATCCACTGAGCCACCCAGGTGCCCCGAGAACTGTGGTTTGAGATTTGAAGACCCATGAAGAGCCAAGGTAATTGAATAAAGGTTATCTCTTTCAAGCTGATTTTCTTTCTGGAGCTCTAGATACAGTGTCAAACTTTAAATAGCAAGTTCTTTTGCTAGTAAGGACCAATGATAACAAAATTTCTTCCTTTTAGGGTATACCATCATGCTTACTTAGCTAAACATAATTGCATAATTTTGCATAATTGCAAAAAAATCTTTGTCACAGCCCAGTAGAGTTAGAATCTCAACTGTTTAATAATTTCTTTTTGGTTAAGCCTGATTTCTAATTTTTTTAAAATTTCAGATTCTTCAAAAATGCTCCCTTTATATTGCTAAGTATTTTTGTAGATGCCATTTTCTCCTGTTTTCTCATCTTTGAATAAGGCACAGGTGTACAGTATAGCTATTTAATATTTAGGGTTCATGGAATATTCTGTTTTCAGATCTAAATTTGGAAAACCCCAGTGTTGTTCCTAACCTAGTTATCTAAAGCATTAGCTACTGGGTGGTTTTGTTTGACTCTTACTATTTTGTCGATGGAGACCTACAATTTTTCTTCAGAGAATATAGGTTATCCAGGTATATTCCCCTCGTGGAGAGTTAGAACGAGTTTGAAGGTACAAGCAACTCTAATAACCAGTAGTCTTACTTTTAGAAGCATGGAGTTCTTTCTCCCCGTTCTAGCACCATACACTCTACCAATAAATTGTTTCCTATTATTCATTTGCCTTTTCCTGACACTACCAAACAGCACTTTCTGTCTTCTCCTATTTTTCTTTTCTATGTTCCCATAGACAATCTCTATATTTACATCTCTTTCTAAATATATTTTTTAAGATTTTATTTATTTATTGACAGAGAGAGAGATCACAATTAGGTAGAGAGACAGGCAGAGAGAGAGGGGAAGCAGGCTCACTGCTGAGCAGACAGCCCGATGCGGGACTCGATCCCAGAACCCTGAGATCATGACCTGAGCCGAAGGCAGAGGCTTAACCCACTGAGCCACCCAGGTGCCCCTACATCTCTTTCTTATCTCTACCATTATCTCATACATTCCAGATCCCTAAGAGATTATATTTCTGAGTTAGCCATGGACAGAGCTTTTATGCCACGCTCCCTGAAGTCACTGGTCATCTAGATAACTGATGTAGCTCATGTACCATGTCCTGATCTAATTTGTTATACCAAGGGAACAGGATAAAATGGTATAAAACATGACAACATAAGTACACAAAATCAGTTCCAGACTCTGTTCAAGACCAGTTTGTTGGCATAGCAAGAACTTAATGGTTTTATATCCAGAGTAATCTGTCCATCTCTCCCCCCTTTGCCCCACCCCCCTTCTTCCCCCTTACCCTGTCCCTCCCTCTATTGAGCTGCTCATAGAAGACTTGTTATTTGTACCATTTCTCAATAATTAGAATTCTGTGGAAAACCGTATAGCACTGTTCATCCTTGTTCATGTCCTACTCTATTGTGTACTGGAGGCATATTCTCTAATTGGAAGTACAAATTATTCACTATTGGGATTGAGCAAAGTGGGGATCATGACTCTTCCTCAGCATGACTCAGAGGATGATTCCCGTGTAGTTGGGTTGTGGAAATGTGGTTTTAGATTTACCTTACTCTTGAATACCATAGTGTTAAGATAGTATAATGGTTCAAATACTTTTTATTCATTGAAGAAAACAATGTTATTTTTGGCTACAGGGATACATTACATAAAATAATTCATTCCTAGTAATGATGAATTACTCCAATGCTAGGTATAATTTCTTTATCATATGCTGTTATTGCCAGATAATTTTCAAATTTTGGAAATACAGGTAGTATAACCAACATGGTAGTCACTTTTCAAAAGCCCCTCTTATTCTGATATCAGAAATACTTAAAAATAAAGGTCCAGATTTATAAGGTCAAGTGATTAAGACCAAATAGGTAATACAAATGGATGGAAAAGGCATACTATAATATGATTGGGTGTGGGGGGAACCATGGTTAAGTAGAGAACATGGTCCTTGTCTAGAATAGTCCAAAATAAAATTTATATTTCTCAGAACAGTGTTGTGGCCATGAATACATATGAGCCACATTGGGGTTATGGACTATCAGATTATAACATGTGCTTGTTCATTTTTTTTTCCCCAAATAACTCACCTGGTAAGAGAAGAAGAAAAAACCGGAAGTAGTCCAGGGTAAGGGGGGTTTTCTTAATCTCGTGTATAGGAAAATCAGACTAGTTTATGGGGAGAAAAATATAAACTATAGGGGAGAAGAAGAATGAATTGAAACTTGTGAAGATAGCAAATATAACCTTATATAAGATAAATCGTTTCTTGTCTTCTGAGCCTGAAGCCTAACTTTGAGATTCATTGAACTTCTTATCTTTTTTTTTTTTTTAAATATTTTATTTATTTATTTGACAGAGAGAGAGGTCACAAGTAGGCAGAGAGGCAGGCAGAGAGAGAGGGAGAAACAGGCTCCCCACTGAGCAGAGAGCCTGATGTGGGGCTCGATCCCAGGAGCCTGAGATCATGACCTGAGACGAAGGCAGAGGCTTAAACCACTGAGCCACCCAGGCGCCCCTGAACTTCTTATCTTTTATGCCTTTGCTGAAAACTAATCCCAATGAGGCCTCCTGTGACCGGCCAATTTAATATTGTGAGCACTCTGGCCCTCCTAATTTTCTTAATCTCATACTACTTTTTCTTTTACCCACAGCACTGACCCATAACACTGATGTTATATAACAAGAAGCAATATGTATGTATCATAGTAACATACTACATATTATATATCATAATCATTGTTTACTGTCTATTTTTCCTCACTAAGATATAAACTAGATGAAGGAAAATACCTTCATCACTTTTATCCCCGGATGTATCACTAAGTCCTAGAATAAATCTTGAAACATGATAGGTTCTCAATAAATAATTGTTGAGTGAAAAATAGAGGTGGACATAGGTATGGATAATTGCAGGTAGCAAATAAATTTGCTGTTGAATGAGCCAGTATTCTTGCTAAACAGGAAGAAGGGCTATCTGTTTAGAGATAAGGATTTGAAGGAGTAGCAGAGTCTTTGGGTAGAAAGAAGCTAAAGCCATGAATAGAAAATCATCTGTCCTATTCTATCGAAACCCTATCTAAATGTGGATGCTTTAATTTTGCTATGGTAAGCTTGGTTCTGTGATTCCCCCCCACCCCCAGCAGGACACTGAAGCCTGTGGCAAAGGAATCATGTACTTAAATTGAATTAAAGTAGTGGTTTAGTGGATTGGCTGTCACCCAAGAGCAGGGAACACTGATAAGGTAACAAGACAATAAACATTGATAACAATAGAGTCTAAAGAGGAAGTAAAGCCATGGACAGGCATTAGCTTAGAAGGAAATTTGGGATTTTTTTAAGTATGCAGAGATATCAGAGAGAACGGTGTGAGGGGGCACCTTGGTGGCCCAGTGGGTTAAAGCCTCTGCCTTTGG
Source organism: Meles meles (assembly GCF_922984935.1). Taxonomy (NCBI): domain Eukaryota; kingdom Metazoa; phylum Chordata; class Mammalia; order Carnivora; family Mustelidae; genus Meles; species Meles meles. The sequence goes on from NC_060074.1 coordinate 63,978,802, forward strand.
CTCAGGTCGTGTTCCCAGGGTCTGGGATGGAGCCCCACATCGGGCTCTCTGCTCAGCGTGGAGCCTGCTTCCTCCTCTCTCTGCCTGCTTCTCTGACTACTTGTGATCTCTGTCTGCCAAATAAATAAATAAAATCTTAAAAAAAAAACAATGTGAGAACATTATGGCTAGAATAGTCTTTTGTGAAAGCAAGTTACATGAAAGCAGAGATTATTGTCTATTTGGATAATCCTATATATCCAGAGGTGCTTAGCACATAGTAGTTCATTAATGCATGCTTGTTGGATGAAAGGTGAGGTCCAGAATGTGACCATCAGAGTAGTTTCCTATGGTTCAGGGCAAGGAAAGACTTCTGAGATGAGAAGAATATCAATGATCAAATTGCTGAAGGATTCATACCTGCTTTTAGATGCTTCGATGAAGACAAAGCAATTGGAGGCCTTGTGTTAAAGACCTTAAATTGCAGACCCACATGACTAGTAGGTTAGGTTTTCACATGGCAGATTGGATGGAGGGTAGATGTCATGAATGTTGAAAAAAAGAGGGATTTTCTGTATCAAAGTGGAAGAATAATAGTTTTAAAATGAGAAAAGACTAATTTGATCCATACTAATTTTGCCTCCAATGCCTGAAATATAGAGGAATGGCTGACAGAACAAATTTTCCAAAAAGTTATAGCAGGAAAAAAACACGTTTCATTTAAGGCAAAGGGGTAGAAGTAGCATTCTATGAACATTCAGAAGTATAAGAGGATTGATTTACAGTGAACTAGTTCTTCCAGAGGGTGCCTGGTTAAGAGGAGAAAGGCTGAGGAGGGGACAAGAGGTAATTATGGGGGAAGAAATTCTTTGGATGATTTAGAAGAACCTACCAATACCCCTGGAAAAGAATTGATAAACCTTCTCAAAGAGTAATACCTAGTGTTTTGAGAGAATCAGAGTATATTTCAGTGATATTAGCATTTACTACTTATAACTAAAATAAGGCGATTATGTTCTGAGAGTATCACTATATTTATTGAACATTATGATAAGTACTACATTGCATTATCTCATTTAATTCTTATCATATGAGGTAACCACTATCCTTTATAAACTGGGTCTCAGGAAGTGTAGCTTGACCAAAGGTACAGACAATAAGTGGAAGAGTTGAGGCTTAACCACAGAAAGTTTGATTATTAAGATTTTATTTAATGAGAGCAAGAGTGCGTGAGGGGAAGAGAGACAGCAAGCGTGAACACTGGTGGGGGGTCCGTGAGGGGTGGGGACAGGAGGGAGAGGGAGAAGCAGACTCCCTGCTCAGCAGGGAGCCGGAGGCAGAGCTCCACTGCAGGACATGAGGTCATGACCTGAGCCAAAGGCAGAGACAACTGACTGAGCCATTCAGGTGCCCTGAAAATTTGATTTTTTTTAAGATTTAAAAAAAATATTTATTGGACAGACTGAGATCACAAGTAGGCAGAGAGGCAGGCAGAGAGAGAGGGGGAAGCAGGCTCCTCACTGAGCAGAGAGGGGGAAGCAGGCTCCTCACTGAGCAGAGAGCCCAATGTGGGGCTCGACCCTGGGATCATGACCCAAGCTGAAGGCAGAGGCTTTAACCCACTGAGCCACTCAGGTGCCCCTGAAAATTTGATTTTTAAATTCTTCGTTCTTAACCACTGGTACATCTGCCATACTTTAAATCTCAAGAGTTCTTCATATCTTAATATAAAATAGGCTTCCGTTCTTGATTTAGATGATAGGTTTTCAGTGTTCCAAGTGCATCTGACTCTGCCAGCCTCACGCAGACACAACTCTCAATGACATAAACATGAAACTGCAAGATAACACTCAATTTTGAAGATGTGTGTTGAGTACAAAGTGGTGTTTTAAAATAAAAACCAAATGACTTGAAGTTTTGGTATGAATATATAAAAATTTTACTGAAAACAGTGAACAAATTCTAATTTACTGGCGATATTGGAGATTGGGAAAGGGAGCAAAAATAAAGAGAACAGACATTTATATGCCTACACTGTATATTTTAGGCACATAATTTATTCATAATCTAATTAAATTCACCTAACAGTTGTGTAAGGAATGTATATATATGAGGAAACCGTTTCAGAAAGGTTAAGGTCTTACAGTTATCCAATGGCAGATCTGGGATTTTTGAAGTCAAGTACAAAATACTCTGAAATATTCCAAAAGTTTCTTTCATTATCCTTTCCTCCCTGATAGGAATATGATCCAATGAGTAGAATTTAGCTCTGTGCACACATTTTATGGGAAAAATCTATGTAAATGAAAGGCATCTGGTTAAATATAGGGGTGCCAGATCATTTGGTCTGCTATGTGTACTAAAATAGACTAAAATTGGCTTGCCTATGCACAGAAAAAATGATATTCTATATGGGAAATTTGATAAAATTCACCACATTCCATTTTACTTCATGGAGATTTAATTAAAATGTAAATTTTAATCTTAAATGAAAACAATAGCAAGAATAATTAACATTTACAGAGCACTCACTGTGTGTAAGATACTGTTTAAGCACTTTTTTAATATATATATGTATATATATATTAAATGAATCATCACAAGTCCTTCATATCATGGGTTCTGTCTCTTCAGCCTGATCAGCATGTTTTATATCAGTGGTTCAACAGTGCTAATCCACAGACTGGTGCTGGTCTGGCTTCAAAGAATACATCCCAGATAAGATAAATTAAACAAGGTAGGAGGAAGACCTTACTTTAAAAAATATATTTATTTTAAATAAGTTTCCCTAACAAATGAAAGCTCTCCCTAATGTGACAAAATACATATCTTACTGATTTAATATCCAGTATGTTGCATTAATCAGTTTATGGATTACTTATGGCTCTAACAATTAATTCTATACTGGTATGTGACATATGAGTTGTATCAAAACATTGAACATGTTTAATAAATCTGTAGATTTAAATTTTCCAAAATAATGACCCAATCTCAGAAATGAAGATTGCATTCAGAGCAACCAACCATGCTAAAATGTAGACAAAGCTCTTCCCCACCCTGTAAGTGACAACATTCAAATCTCATTTATTTTTTCAAATGAAGAGTTATCATACTTAGTCAAATCATGACAGTGACTTTATAGAAGGATCCCACTTCTCCAAAAGAAGGATCCCATTGAAATACTAGAATGTTCTAGTATACAAAGTAGGGCTTACAGTAGTGTACTTACTAAGTATAGAAATTGAAGTATAGCCCGCACCCCCTCTCCCGGGCTATGGACATTGGGGAGGGGAGGCGAACCATAAGAGACTATGGACTCTGAAAAACAACCTGAGGGTTTTGAGGGGTCAGGGGTGGGAGGTTGGGGGAACAGGTGGTGGGTGATGGGGAGGGCACGTTTTGCATGGAGCACTGGGTGTTGTGCAAAAAGAATGAATACTGTTACGCTGAAAAAAAAATAAATAAATAAAAAGGGAAAAAAAAAAAAAAAAAAAAAAAAAAAAGAAATTGAAGTATAAGCTGAAATCCCCAGTGATAGTGATCTTGTAATTAGGCCATTCTTTTGTATTTTTGAGATAAGATCCTAAATTAATCTAAAGTGTAGGTCTACAAAGTGAGTCTGTATACTGAAATACAAGGTCACATTATCATACTTTTTTTTCTACAAGACTGACATTTTTTGATGTGCTTGTTCGGATATTTTTATTCAATATTGGACACTTAGTAAACTCAAATAGCATGTGAACTTGAGTGATATTTATGAACAGAGCTGGCTTTAATTAGAGCAGGCCTACGGAGTGTAATGTGAAGGGTACACAGTGGTATGTCTTCAAAATATCTCTCTTGCTGGCCCTACCTTAAGGCAGGAAACTAATTTATTCTTAAGGCCTTGGAAGCTACTGTTAAATGACAAATGTTACCTGTGAAAAATCAAGCACTGCTTTCACATTAGAATTTACTTGTTTTGTGACTTTTTGATTACTACTATATGTCTTACTATAGACCCCCTTTCACTAAATTTACAGGGCTCCAAAAAAGAATGCAACAAGTGATATTTATAAATTAAGCTAAAGTCATTTTCTCTTTGTTTAAGGATATATATATATATATATATATATACATATATATATATAATATCTATATTCAGTATCTGCTTTATTTTCCAGAAAATATCACAAAATAATTCCATATTACTTTGAATTCATTAAACTATTTTGTTGAGTACAATCGTGAAGTGTCTATTTAGACTAAATACATTGAAGTGATTAATAGTTTTTCTCATAAAGAAATGGTCAGATAAAAAAAAAATTGTGTCTTCCATGGTAGGCAGAGCTACTGAAGAGCCCATGCCTGGTGAAGTTTCACAATGAATGGCTGATGTGAAAACTGTAGTTTTGCAATATAGAATATTACGCTAGATGAAAGGAAGAGGGGACTATAATCCTCTGGTTTTCTGCGTAGACTTAAGCAAATGAGGCTTTGGCTACTTTTCTTCCCTTACAATATGTGACCTTGTCAATAGATAAATATTCCATGTATTTTTAATGAAATTATTTAATAAACAAAACATTATCAAAATTTATGTGGTTCCCTATAATGGGAAGAGTTTATTGTACCATACTGTTGTGGGGAATATTTCATGGATAAAAAAGAAGAACACAGTAATTATGTATTAGATGTTAGACAAGGCTGTGTTTAATTTTAATATGTTTAATTATATATCGGAATTGTTCTGAGATACTTTGTGTTCAGGAAAGTACCATTTTAGAGAGGGATAAGGTGAGATTTCTTAAGAATATTCCTTTGTATTAAGTTACCATTCTCATTTAAATGCTTCTTCCTTTTAAGATGTCCTTCCTAAAGTTTCAACCACCAAATGAGTTTTGTTCTTAGGCTAAGTAGGAAAATAAATAAAATGCTTCATGCATTTATTCATTCTTTCATCCAGATGGTATTTATTGAATACCTGCCATATGTGAAATGCTGAGGACACTACAATTAACAAGGCATGTGTTTGCACTCAGAAGCTCTCAGTCGGGTGCAGAGAGACCAGACAACCAAAGACGAAAATCCAGTGTGATAAGAACCGTAATAGAGAAATGCACAATCTTGGCTTTTCTAACCACCCATAGAGAGGGGAATGATGCTAGATACATTTCTAGGAAGGCCTCCAAGAGTAACTGAAGCATGAGTAGTCTTGAAGAATAAAGAACAAGATCATCAGGGTAGAGGAAAGAAGTTCTAACTACAGGAGGAATCAGTAAACTTAAAAAACGGAATCATTAAAAAACAAACAAACAAAAAAAACAAATAAAAAAAAACATAGTCTATCCAGGGAACTAAAGTAGTTTAGGATGGCTGAATGTGAGCTGCTTTAAGGGGACATGGGTAGATGCATGATGAAAGGCATGGCATAGACCAGGTAATGAAGGGGCTTCTAGATTATACCAAGGACTCTATCACCTAAAAGGCCATGAGCAACCACTGAAGAATCTTGAACAGAAAGGATGGGATTTGGATTTTAGAACACTTTTTTTAGCACTAGAGTGGTGGAAAATGGTGAGGTGGCCACATTGGAGACAGAATTATTAGTCAGAAAACTTTAATGAATGGTGAGGTTCTGTTCTAGGGCAGTAAGCACGGGCATCTTGAAAAGGAGACATCATAGCTGTGATGCTTAGGTGTCAAACAGGACCTTCTTCCTAACTGATATGGAAGCAAGCAGGGTAGAAAAGTTTTCTCAGATATAACCTTTTTTTACTTTGACTTTTTACTGGTGAAATTAAAATTATAATAGGAAAAATAGATTTGCTGAAAAGTGCAGACAAGATAGAGCTCAACTACATTGTTCATGTCAACTCAGAAATACACTTAGGACATTGTGACCAATGCCTATGATTGTAAAGGGAGAAAAACCTATGGAGCAAGAACAGACCATAGGGTTGAATTTCCTGTGTCTGAGTCCTAGATCTATTTACTAGCTAGGGGATACTTGGAGAAATACTCAACCTATATAACCCTCAATTTCCCCACATGTAAACTTTTTATAAGCATCAAATGAAGTATTTCATAGTAAATGTATACCAGGGCATGACATATAATATACTCAACAGATTTTGCTGTGTTATTATCACTATAAAAATAGAAAATATTTGAGTCTTAGGTTCAAGAGAAGTAAGTGGACTACAGAAATGGATTTAAAGTTGTGGATTTGAGAGTCCTCAGCATGAATGATTTTACTTTTTCATCCAGTTATCTGCTGTTGCAGTCTTGCTACTACAATTACTGCTTAACAAACTCAAAATGAAGCTGTGCATCACTTCTGGTCTTAGCTGGGCTCTTTTATATTTTTGTAATCAGCTGTGGGTTGCTGATTTGGTATGGGTTGTCTCATATGTTGGAAGCTTGGCCAGATGTTTACTAGTTTAGAATGGCCTCAGTTAGTTTTCATATGTGTCACAAATTTCCCCAGCAGATTGCAGTATGTTCTTATGGAGAGGCAGATGTACAAGAAGAGACAAGCCCAATTATACATAAAAATACATATACATTCTTATCAAGCTCTGCTTGAATGATGGTTAATAACCCTTTGTTTAGGCTGTAAGAAGTCACTTGGTTGATCTCAGTCACACTAAGAGATGGCTACAATGTTAGAGGACAAAAGGGCATAGATATGGAGTATGAGATATTGAGACTATTAATTAAATCAATCATTCTGTTTATTGACATCGAGCCATGAAGTCACACTGTGACCATAAAGTAAAACTAGATTTCTCCTTCTCATTAATTGGACTCTTTTTCTTAAAATTTCTTATTTGTAAGTCTTTATTTTACATCACTGCTGTGTATCATATTCTGCAACTAGACTGAATTGCATATAGTTCTCTTAACACTGGAAGATACACTATACTCCTTAGGCATACTCTTTCCTTCATGGACAACCTGGCAAACTCCTACTCACCCTTCTTCAGTCTACACATCTGTCTATCTATATTTCTTTCTTTGCCTTTATTTATTATTTTCTTTTTAATTAATTTTTAATTATCATATATTGCATTATTATATGTGATATGTGAATTGCCAGGTTTACACACTTCACAGCACACACCATAGCACATACCCTCCCCAATGTCCGCAACCCAACCACCCTCTCCCTAGCCCACTCCCCACAAGTAGACTCTTTCTATTCCATGATTTCTCTTCCTCCCCCACAGCTGTGTGAGTTGTTACCTTTTCTATATCAGATTTCTGAAGTGGAACCACTTTAAGACTTCTTGTGTTAAATTAAAGCAACACACATTGTTTTGATAAAAAATGATTACTAGCCTTGAATCACTCATTCCACAAATACTTATTGAGCATTTTTAATCTTTTAGATCCTGTTTTGGATTCTAATAATAGTGGTAAATAAGTTAGACCTGTTCTGTTATCTTATGAACTGACTTTCTGCTAGGGAAAGCAGACAACATGTAACCAAAAAACATAAGAGACTTTTGAACGTGGTATAACATAGGTAAACGATAAGGCAGAAGACAGAATGAGTTTATCAAGAATGATTTAGAGTGGTAGGAACACTAGACAGGGTAGTTAGGAAGGTCTTTCCCAAAGAGATGTGTTTTGAGTTGAAATATCTGGGAAGAGATCTGTCATGTGAGATCTGGGGAAAGAATTCTAGGTGGGGGGAGTAAAAAGTACTGAAGTCCTGAGGTAGTTCATGGGTGTACAAGTTCATGGGTAGTACAAGTGTAGTTCATGGGAATGTCAAGAAGATCAGACTGCTGAGGAAAGATGAATGAATTCAAGTTTAGAAGCAGTCAGACACTTGGAGCTTTGTGTGCCACGGTAGCATTTGGTGTTGATTGTGGATATAAAGGGAAGCCAGTGGAGAGTTTTAAGAAGGAGAGTGACAAGCTATAATTTTCAAGCACTGAAGATCATTGGGACAGTTTATTGGCTATACTTAACGTCTCCTGGTCCAGAACCTTCATCTGCCTAGAGTATATGACTTCTGCAAATCAACTCTGTTGGTACAGTGTTTTTTTTTCCAGTCACTTCCAGTTAAAAATTCAGTTTGTCCTGATAAACTGTTGAGACATATGAAGGTGTCATCGCAATCTCAGTTACTATACAGAATTTAATACTTTTTCTCCATCTCTTCCTCATCAGAAGACTCCAAGGAGTTTGTATTTCACCTGCCACCTAAAGAGTAAGAATTGTTCACATAGAACGTAGGGAGGTAGGAGGAAATTGGAAAAGTTTTCTGGTTGATGTGTAACCAGTTCACAACCAGTCTGGTCTTCTGATTTTATTCTGCATCCCCTAAGAACCTTCTCCACAGTTCCCTGCTGTTGGGAAGATCAAACCCTTTCTTCAATTATTCATTCTCTAGCAATAGATCTATTCTTAATTTTCAGCCGATATGACCCATTGGCTCCACTGAGGGGTTTCTTGGTGGGTGGGGTGAAGGGAAAGGGTTAGTGGACAGGAGGAACTTGTAAACTTACTATCCTCATGGCCTACTTTATCTTAATGAAAACCCAAGAGTTACTATAAAACAACTGCTCTACAAGAAACTGAGTTAGCTTTAATAGTTTGCCTTCCTTTTATGCTTGTCTCCTGTGCTTCAGCAGCTTATCCTGTGTTCAGTGATCTACAGTGGCAAATTAGCCCTAGTCGCTATATCTAGAACCATTCCCTGACCCCAGTTCAAGGAAAAATATCTCATAGTGGGGAGAGTATCTTCAAGGGAAGATAGACGTACAAACCACACCTCCCAGTGAAACGGGTAATGCATCAAGGAAAACTATGGTGCTAACAATGTGACCCTCCCCCAGGAGAAAAGGCAGAAAGTTCTAATGTTCCATAAAGACTCTATTCTTCTAGAAAAACCTTTTCCATCAAGAGGCTTTTTTTTTTTTTTAAGATTTTATTTATTTATTTGACAGACAGATCACAAGTAGGCAGAGAGGCAGGCAGAGAGAGAGGGGGAAGTAAGCTCCCTGCCTATCAGAGAGCCGGATGCCGGGCTCGATCCCAGGACACTGGGATCATGACCTGAGCCAAAGGCAGAGGCTTTAACCCACTGAGCCACCCAGGCGCCCCCCATCAAGAGGCTTTTAACCATCTCCTCTTGCACATAGGAGAGAACCAGTACTTTTTTTTTTTTTTTATGGTTTTATCAATGGACCCTAACTCCAGGTAATATCTAAATTCAGTTTAGCCATCTACATTTTTCACTGAAGACAAGCCTAGGAATTGTCACAAGGGAGGAATATACAGACAAATACTCTAGGTATTGTTCCGTTGCATATGATTTTTTTTTAAGATTTTATTTATTTATTTGACAGAGATCACAAGTAGGCAGGGAGGCAGGCAGAGAGAGAGGAGGAAGCAGGCTCCCCGCTGAGCAGAGAGCTAAATGTGGGGCTCAATCCCAGGACCCTGGGATCATGACCAGAGCCGAAGGCAGAGGCTTTAACCCACTGAGCCACCCAGGCGCCCCTGCATATGATTTTTTTAAGTATAGCTTTTTATGCTATATAAAGAACAGATTGGGGTGCCTGGGTGGTTCAGGTTCTGTTCTCAGGGTCCTGAAGTTGAGAACTCTGCATCAGGCTCCCAGACAGGGAGTCTGCTTCTCCTCCTCCTTTCCCCCATCCCCAACCCTAGCTCTTACTTACCCAGTCTCTCAAATAAAATCTTTAAAAATAACAGACTATGAAGTGGTGACATAGGTGGGTGGAGTTGATAAGGCACATGTAGAAGCAAGAAGACGTGTTAGGAGGTCATTATGGGTAATTCAGTAAAAATAAAGTGGATGAATCAAAACCATAAGGGGCATCTGGCTGGCTCAGTTGGTGGAGTATGCAACTCTTGATCTTGGGGTTGTGGGTTGTAGCCCCACACTGGGTATAGAAATTACTTAAAGATATAAAAAAAAATGCCATGTTTTATTTTCTTCCATAGTGTGCCTAGCAGAGAGATAGTCATTAGAGCATTTCTTCTATGTTGGCTTATCACTTTTGAGGGAACATCTGATGTTCATCTAAACTTTTTGATTGTACCTTGAGGGAGAACAAGGAACACTGTGCTGAAAAAGTTACAGCATTTTAGAGGTATCTGGAAGGTTAACTTCACTGCAGAGTCATACAATCTAGTAAAAACATTAACAGGAAATGGTTTTAAGTAAAGCATTTCTCCAAGGGCCTTTGAAATTTCTGACTAGGCATTTAATGGTTGAATTTTATTTTGGTTTAAATAGGATATAAAGTCTGAAAGAAAAATTGATGAATCTAGAATCGAAGATATAAATATATAAGCAATAGCTAGTTAGCAACTTGAAATAGATGGACTTAGCAAACCTTAGTACTTTTTGAACAGTCTTTTAAAATTCAGTTGTGTTCTTTAGGACAAACTATATGGATATTTTAAAGACCATCTCTGTTGATTTTTTTCGTTATTAAAGAAAATATATCAAGATGAATGGATGGCTATATTGTCTCTATTAACCTCCCAAAATATGCCATATAATTTTAAGAGGTAAAATCTGAGATAATAAAATAGGATAATAAATCTAAGAAAAATAAAAATTTTACCTTTATAAAAATGGGTAGAAATGTGATTATTTTAACTTGAACTGATGCATTATGTCAGTGTTCCAATAGTATTACCACCAGATTCACCTAACCGAGGTTTGGTGGTGAATTCAAATTTTTAGTATACATGTTCAGTGAGAAAAGAATTTAAGGTCAAACTTCATTGGCAATGAATACTGGTATCTGCACAGTTTCTCGCCATTTCTCTCTCTTTCTCTCTTTATCTCTCACTCTTACTTTCTTTCATCTCTCTCTCTCTCTCCTAAAAGCCCTAGCAGGGTCCCTTAGAAACAGAACTTTATTGGCCTGTTATATATATTTTCATACTACATATAATTCAGTTTGGCAAATTCTCTTTATTCTCCAATCTCACCTCCATCGGTATCTTAGTCATTTCTTATAAAATAAAAATGCATAGCAAGTTAGAATGACACAAGTGTAAAGAGTAGGGCTGAGTGGTGTGATCATAACTGAGCTGAATTAAGAAGTTAATACTCCAGAAATTTCCTTTGGTTAAAGCGGGGGTGGAGATCTTAGTGCTTTATGCACTGGACCCTTGCTTAGCCTCTTTTGGGAGTCTGAGTCTCTAAGATTACACCTTTCCTGAGGTCACAAATGGTACTGGAGGTAAAAGTGTGGCTGTCAGAATAATGTAGATTTATTCGTTGGGTGACTAAACAAGCTGTGTTTGTTGTACCTTCACCAGTTGTTAAGCACTACTATGCCCTCCCTCCCATCAATCTGCAACAAACACAAATGAGTTTACTACATATGGCTTAGGAGGCTAATATAGCTGGCTGTTGTTTCTATTTGCTTGTGAAAACAGTTCCTCTAGAGCTTTGCAACTTGAAGTATGGTCCATGGAAGGCAGCATCAGGCTTCCATGACTTGGGAGCTTTTAAGAAATGGAGACTCCTAGGTACTGCCTCAAACCTACTGAATCTAGTAAGATTCTTAGATTTTTCTGTTTATTAATATTTATAATCTCTAGAATAGCTCTCAATAGGAGTTGCACACTAGAACCTTCTTTCAAAAGCAAAGAAAAACTGGTGTTCTCTCTTAGGTCAATTAAGTCAAAATACATAGGATGGACTCCAGGCATTGACATAAAAAAAATAAGTTCTGGGGTTGATTTTGAAGTTCTCTGGGGCTAGAAGTTGCTAGATGGCTTTCAGCCCAGGAGTTTCAACATGGAAAGAAACAATTCCAGAGACCTTAGATGGCACATTCCATCTTTCCCCACTGATAAAGTATGGGAACAGGAATAAAGGAATTCTAAGAGGTGGGACTAAATTAGCTAGATCGGTCTCCTTCCTGGAAGAGTGGCTGGCTCAGTCAACTATGCCAACCAAGGCACTCTGAACAAGAGCCAAAAGTTGGATTGACTCTCATGTGTTAGATTCCCATCTTTGGACTCAGTGATTCCAGATGATATGATCCTAGCTTCATAAGGCTCCTGTAACACATGTTTCTGAGGCTCTTTTCTGGCAGAGAAGAGATAGTATAGAAGGCATCGGAGGCATGGGAATGCAGCAGCAATACCAGAAGCTTAGTTACTTTTGTAATCACAACTCTAAGAGGTCCAAGCTCCCACTCTAAAATATCTAACTTTTTTCACTAAACTCTAAATTGTGAGATTCACTCTCCTGAATTTACCTAAGCTGTCCGTTTTCCTTGTTGAATATGAACCAGCAGCACTTTTATTCCTGATCGAGACAATCTACTTAAGAAAACAGGGAATGGAAAAATAACCTTGCCTATGCATCTTGCTTCTTACCAACCTGAGTCTCTGTAATATACTAACTCTGTGTTGATTTTCAGAAGGCCAGGCAGTCTCACTTTCACACTGATCATTCTGATAGAAATTTAGAATGAGGTCTTGTTTTTCTCTTTGTTGTTCCACTTTGGTAGTCTTTACTTAAGAACTCTAGTTAGTCTTATGGTTGCCTTGTTGATGCTGTCTTCTAGTTTCTGTTTTTTCCAATTTTTTAATTTACTGTTTATTTTTAGAAAACCTTAGTACATAAAGAATGAAATTAGGCTGTTAGGAGGAGGCTTCAAACTACTGACATGAAAGGATTAATTTTTATGTTAGGCCAAAATCTTTGAAAGAAATAATGTTTTAAAATAATTAGTTTAGGGAAAATAAGGTACATTAGTGGGTTAGGGAAGAAGGCAGAGTAGGAAGCACCAGGAATCTATCTTCCCACCCAGACAACAGTTGAACTAGAAGAATCTGTTTGATGAAAATAATTTGGACTCTGGAGTTGATCGAAGGCTTAAAAGTTCTAGGGGAAACAGAAAAGTATAACCTATTCAAAGGAAAAAAAAATCAACAAAATATTTCTGAAAAACACCCAATGGCAGATATACTATACAAAGACTTTAAAACAGATGTCTTAAAGATGCTTAAGGCAACTAAGGCAGGTGCAGAGTAAGTCAAGAAAACAATGTACTCCATGAGTATATCTTATTGTACATTCAGCCTCTTGGATGGTTATAGTTATGTCTTTCATCAAATTTGGGAAGTTTTCCATCATTATTTCTTCAGATAGGCCTCCACGCTAAATTCTATTTGGTCAATTTTAGCTACCTATCTCCCACCCTCAGACCTGTGGCAGGAAACTGAGCATATGTTCTTGGAGAATCCTGCATGCACACAGGATATAGAAACGAGGATGGACAAAAAGGACCCGTCCTCCAAATACTGGGGATCTGTGCTGTGACCACTAAGAGCTGCTTCTGATCAAAGATGCAAAGAGAGTCATTGATAATAGACATTCTGCCATTGCTGCAAGCCCCTTCCCTCAGGCAGGCATGATCTGTAGGTTATTTAAAGGGCTAAGGCCCTTTTTTCTCCTCATCCTCCATTTTTCTTTTTCCCTTTTTGGGAAACAGATATTAAAGACTAGGGCATTAGGGGCACCTGGGTGGCTTAGTGGGTTAAGCTTCCGCCTTTGGCTCAGGTCATGGTCTCAGGGTCCTGCGACAGAGCCCCTCATCAGGCTCTCTGCTTAGCAGGGGGCCTGCTTCCCCCCTCTCTCTGCCTGCCTCTCTGCCTACTTGTGATCTTTCTCTCTCTCTGTCAAATAAATAAATAAATAAATAAATAAATAAATCTATCTTAAAAAAGGAAGGAAGAAAGAAAGAAAAAAAGACAGATAGACAGACTAGGGCATTAGAAGGCAGCTGCATATCCAAGGAAATATTAGAAAGTGACCATACATGCCCAGGAAAAGGTACAGGCTCAGAAAAGTCCTAGGAAGACTAAGTTTACACCTTAGGCTGATTCTTGTCTCAGACAGCCTATAAGAAGACAGTAAAAACTGGGGAATGGAGAGAACATGATTTCCAGAGTTACTACATTATTAGACTCAAATATCCATTTTTCAATAAAATTCACAAGGCATACAAAGAAGTGCTCCAGGGGGTCCTGCAGGATGAAATGATTAAAGGACACTAGACAGTATGTCTATGTCCATACTACTCAGAACCATATGAAGAAGTGTCTCCATAAAGGTAAATATATGGACAGCTATAAAAGCTAGAATCATAACAATGAATTTTAACTCTACTTCTTGTTTTCTACATGATTTAGGATAATAATACATCTTAAAACAGCCTAAAAGCTATTATCATTGTAACTTGAGTTTGTAGCTCTACATTTTATTCTCTACATAATTTAAGAGACCTTTAAAAAGAATTATTAGCTTCCGTTTCAGGACATGGACTGTGTAAGATGTAATTTTGTGACAACAACCACCAAAAGATGTGTGGAAAGAACTATGAAAAGAGCAGTTTTTGTATGTTACTCAAGTTAAGTTGGCATAAATTCAAATTTTAGTATTACAATTTTAGGATATTAAATGTAATCTCCATGGTAACTACAAAGAGAATTGCTAGATAATATATACAAAAGGAACCTCCATGCTGTTTTCCAGAGTGGTTGGACCAGCTTGCATTCCCACCAACAGTGGAGGAGGGTTCCCCTTTCTCCACATCCTCGCCAGCATCTGTCATTTCCTGACTTGTTAATTTTAGCCATTCTGACTGGTGTGAGGTGATATCTCATTGTGGTTTTGATTTGTATTTCCCTGATGCCGAGTGACGTGGAGCACTTTTTCATGTGTCTGTTGGCCATCTGGATCTTCTTTGCAGAAATGTCTGTTCATGTCCTCTGCCCATTTCTTGATTGGATTGTTTGTTCTTTGGGTGTTGAGTTTGCTAAGTTCCTTATAGATTTTGGATACTAGCCCTTTATCTGATATGTCGTTTGCAAATATCTTCTCCCATTCTGTCAGCTGTCTTTTGGTTTTGTTAACTGTTTCCTTTGCTGTGCAAAAGCTTTTGATCTTGATGAAATCCCAATAGTTCATTTTCGCCCTTGCTTCCCTTGCCTTTGCCGTTGTTCCTAGGAAGATGTTGCTGCGGCTGAGGTCGAAGAGGTTGCTGCCTGCGTTCTCCTCAAGGATTTTGATGGATTCCTTTCTCACATTGAGGTCCTTCATCCATTTGGAGTCTATTTTCGTGTGTGGTGTAAGGAAGTGGTCCAATTTCATTTTTCTGCATGTGGCTGTCCAATTTTCCCAGCACCATTTATTGAAGAGGCTGTCTTTTTTCCATTGGACATTCTTTCCTGCTTTGTCGAAGATGAGTTGGCCATAGAGTTGAGGGTCGATTTCTGGGCTCTCTATTCTGTTCCACTGATCTATGTGTCTGTTTTTGTGCCAGTACCATGCTGTCTTGATGATGACAGCTTTGTAATAGAGCTTGAAGTCCGGAATTGTGATGCCACCAACTTTGGCTTTGTTCTTCAATATTCCTTTGGCTATTCGAGGTCTTTTCTGGTTCCATATAAATTTTAGGATTATTTGTTCCATTTCTTTGAAAAAAAAAGGATGGTATTTTGATAGGGATTGCATTAAATGTGTAGATTGCTTTAGGTAGCATAGACATTTTCACAATATTTATTCTTCCAATCCAGGAGCATGGAACATTTTTCCATTTTTTTGTGTCTTCCTCAATTTCTTTCATGAGTACTTTATAATTTTCTGTGTATAGATTCTTAGTCTCTTTGGTTAGGTTTATTCCTAGGTATCTTATAGTTTTGGGTACAATTGTGAATGGGATTGACTCCTTAATTTCTCTTTCCTCAGTCTTGACCCAGCAATTGCACTACTGGGTATTTACCCTAAAGATACAAACATAGTGATCCGAAGGGGCACGTGTACCCGAATGTTTATAGCAGCAATGTCTACAATAGCCAGACTATGGAAAGAACCTAGATGTCCATCAACAGATGAATGGATCAAGAAGATGTGGTATATATACACAATGGAATACTATGCAGCCATCAAAAGAAATGAAATCTTGCCATTTGTGACGACGTGGATGGAACTAGAGCGTATCATGCTTAGTGAAATAAGTCAATCGGAGAAAGACAACTATCATATGATCTCCCTGATATGAGGACATGGAGAAGCAACATGGGGGGGTAGGGGGATAGGAGAAGAATAAATGAAACAAGATGGGATTGGGAGGGAGACAAACCATAAATGACTCTTAATCTCACAAAACAAACTGGGGGTTGCTGGGGGGAGGTGGGATTGGGAGAGGGGGAGCGGGCTATGGACATTGGGGAGGGGAGGCGAACCATAAGAGACTATGGACTCTGAAAAACAACCTGAGGGTTTTGAAGGGTCAGGGGTGGGAGGTTGGGGGAACAGGTGGTGGGTAATGGGGAGGGCACGTTTTGCATGGAGCACTGGGTGTTGTGCAAAAAGAATGAATAATGTTACGCTGAAAAAATAAATAAAATGGAAAAAAAATATACAAAAGGACATGAGAAAGGAATTTAAACATTACAATGTTAAACAAAAAATCCTCCACACCCAATATATAGTAATGCAAGAAATAAAAGCTTTAAGGCATATGGAAAACAACTAGCAAAATGACAGAAGTTAGTTCTTCTTTATTAGTAATTACCTTTTTGTTGAATTAAGATTAACATACCATGTTACATTAGTTTTATGTGTACATCAGTAATTAAATGTAAACATATTAAAATCTCCAAATCAAAATACAAATATTTACAGAACAGATAAAGAAGGTTCAACAATATGGTATTCAATTGATGTTAGAGCCAAAGACACAAATAGATTAAAACTGACTCAATGGCAAAGATAGTCCATGCAAATAGTAACCAGAAGAAATCAGGTGTGGCTATTCTAATATCAGATAAGATAGGCTTTGAGATAAAAGAAAAAAATGCGAGGTGAGAAGAAGGTCATTGTATAAATAAGTTTCAGTGCAAGAAGATAAAACATTTATGTACCTAATAATGACCATCAAATATATGTAGCAAAAAACAGAATTGAAAGGAGAAACACAGTTCTATAGTAGTAATAGGAGACTTCAGTACTTCATACTCAGTAATGGATAGAACCACCAGAAAGGAGATAAAGAAATAGATGACTTAACACAATAAACCAACTAGGTCTAACAAAGAAAAACATTCTGTCCAACAGCAGCATATATGTTCCTTTCATGGGCACAAGGGACATTTTTCAGGAAAGAACATGTATTAAACCACAAATTAAATCCCAGTAGATTATAAAAGACATTACACAAAATATCTTCTCTGACCATAATGGCTGCAGTTTAGAAATCACTAACTGAAATAAAACTGAACTTTGCAAATGTGTGGAAATTAAAAACACTCTTAACCCACTAATGCTTCAAAGAAATCACAACTGAAGTTAAAAAATACATACAGATGAAAAATGGAATCATAATGTGCCAAAACATGGGATGCATAGGAGTGTTAAGGGGAAAACTATCACTATAAATGTTTACATTTTAAAAAAAAAAGAAACAACCTAACTTTACACAATAAGCAACTAGAAAAAAAAACAAACTAAACATAAAGCTGACAAAAAGAAGACAATAATAAAGATTAGAGCAGAGATAAAGAATACAAAAAAGGAAAGACAAATCAAAAGTTGGTTCTTGGTTCTTTCCACAGTTTGGCGACTGTGGCTATGGCTGCTATAAACATTGGGGTACAGATGGCCTTTCTTTTCACTACATCAGTATCTTTGGGGTAAATACCCAGTAGTGCAATTTCAGGGTCATAGGGAAGCTCTATTTTTAATTTCTTAAGGAATATCCACACTGTTCTCCAAAGTGGCTGCACCAACTTGCTTTCCCACCAACAGTGTAAGAGTGTTCCCCTTTCTCCACATCCTCTCCAACACACGTTGTTTCCTGTCTTGCTAATTTTGGCCATTCTAACTGGTGTGAGGTGGTATCTCAATGTGGTTTTAATTTGAATCTCCCTGATGGCTAGTGATGATGAACATTTTTTCATGTGTCTGATAGCCATTTGTATGTCTTCATTGGAGAAGTGTCTGTTCATATCTTCTGCCCATTTTTTGATATGATTATCTGTTTTGTGTGTGTTGAGTTTGAGAAGTTCTTTGTAGAACCAAGATGCCCTTCAATGGATGAATGGATAGGAAGATGTGGTCCATATACACTATGGAGTGTTATGCCTCCATCAGAAAGGATGAATACCCAACTTTTGTATCAACATGGACAGGACTGGAAGAGATTATCCTGAGTGAAATAAGTCAAGCAGAGAGAGTCAATTATCATGTGGTTTCATTTATTTGTGGAGCATAACAAATAACATGGAGGACATAGGGAGATGGAGAGGAGAAGGGAGTTGAGGGAAATTGGAAGGGGAGGTGAACCATGAGAGACTATGGACTCTGAAAAACAACATTAGGGTTTTGAAGGGGCGGGGGGTGGGAGTTTGGGGGAGCCAGGTGGTGGGTATTAAGAAGGGCACGTATTGCATGGAACACTGGGAGTGGTGCAAGAACAATGAATTGTTACACTGAAAAGAAATTTTTAAAAAAAAGTTGATTCTTGGAAAAGATTAGCAAAATTGACAAAAATTTAGCTTTATTTTTAAAGATTTTTTAGAGATTTTTTAAAAAAGATTTAAAAAGACATTAGTAAAAAAAGAAAGAATGGAAATATTACTGACTCTAAAGAAATAAAATGTTGAGTCTGTGAATAATTCGATGACTTAGATGAAGAAGACAAATTCCTAGAAATACAGAACTTATCAAGAGTAAATTATGAAGTAGAAAATGTGAATAGACCCATAAGTAGTAAAGATATTGAATCAGTAATCAAAAATCTCCCAACAAAAGAAAGCCCTGGACCTGATGGATTCATTGGTGAAGTCTACCAAACATTTAAGAAGAATTACCATGATTCTTCACAAACTTTTCCAAAAAATTGAGGAAATATTTCTTAACTTACTCTGTGAGACCAGAATTACTCTGATACCAAAGACAAGCAAAGACATTATAGGAAAAGAAAACTACAAATCAATATTCCTCATGAATATTGATGTGAAAATCCTCAAAAAATACTAGCAAACTGAATTGAGCAGTTTGTTAAAAGAATTGTGCACTATGACCAAGTAGAATGTATTCCTGGTTTGCAAAAGATCATTTAATACATGAAAATCAATTTGGGATGAAGGGAGAAGGGAAACTCATGGTCATCTTAACTGATGTACAAAAATCATCTGAAAAAATTCAGCACCATATGATAAAAATATCTGACTGACTAGAAATACGAGGAAACGCTCCAGGATGGTAAAAGCCATATATGGAACACCCACAGCAAATATTCAATGAGAAAAGACAGAAAAGTTTTCCTCCAAGGTCAGAATACCCACTTTAACTACTCATATTAAACGTGACATTTGAGGTTCTAGTCAGAGCCATTAGGCAAGAAAAAAGGTATCCAAACTAGAAAGGAATGAAAAATTTCTTTTAATAGATGACAAGATCTTCTATGTAGAAAACCTTAAAATCCCCCCCCCCCACACACAGACACCCTGTTAGAACTAATAATTCAGTGAAGTAGCTGATTACAAAATCAACCCACAAAAGTCAGTTGCATTTCTGTGTACTAACAATAACCGGAAAACGAAGTTGCAAAAAATATACAACTTACAATAGCAACAACAATAGCATCAAAAGAATAAAATAATAAGAAATTAACCAAGTAGGTGAAAGACTTTCACACTGAAAACTATAAAACATCACTGAGTGAAATGAAGACATAAATAAAAACCTATTCCATGTTAATAGATTAGAATACTTAATATTATTCAGATATCAAAACTACACAAACTGATCTACAGATTCAATGCAGTGCCTCTAAAAAGTTGATTTTGGCTTTTTTGCAGAAACAGAGAAACCCACCCTAAAATATATATGGAATCTGAAGAGATTCTATAACTATTTTGAAGGTAAAGAACAAAAAACAAACCAAGAAAAAATAGCCCCCCAAAATGAGGGAACTCACACTTACTGATCTCAAAACTTACTACAAAGCTATAGTAATTAAAACAGGGTGATACTGGCATAAAAAAAATACACATGAACTATTGAAGAATAGAGAGTTTAGAAATAAACCATTTCCTATGTAGCCAAATAATTTTTGACAAGTACGCCGTGATCATTTGATGGGAAAAGAGCAGTCTTTCCAACAAATGGTACTGGCAAAACTGGATACCGAAGAATGAAATTGGATTCTTAATAAAAACTATATAAAAAATTCAGTTAAAATGGATCAAAGATTTGGATTTAAGTCTTAAAACTATAAACTCAGAAGAAAACATAGGGCAAAAATTTCATAGCAATTAAATAAAACCTTAAAAGAAAAAAAGGGCGCTTGGGTGGCTCAGTTGGTTAAGCCTCTGCCTTCAGCTCAGGTCATGATCTCAGGGTCCTGGGATCAAGTCCCACATCGGGCTCTCTGCTCAGCAGAGAGCCTGCTTCCCTCTCTCTCTCTCTCTCTATCTGCCGGCCTCTCTGTCTATTTGTGATCTCTCTTGGTCAAATAAATAAAACCTTAAAAAAATTTTTTCTCAGGGTCCTGGGATCAAGTCCCACATCGGGCTCTCTGCTCAGCAGAGAGCCTGCTTCCCTCTCTCTCTCTCTCTCTATCTGCCGGCCTCTCTGTCTATTTGTGATCTCTCTCGGTCAAATAAATAAAACCTTAAAAAAATTTTTTCATAGTATTGAATTTCTTGGATATGGAACCAAAGGCACAAGCCACAGAAAAATAGGTAAGTTATACTTCATAAAAATTAAAAACTGTCTCAAAAGACAATATCAAGAAAATAAAAGCTAACCTACAGAATGATAAAAAATATTTGCAAATCATATATAGAAGGGGTTAATATCCAAAATAGAGAACCAGATCTCAAGAACAATAAAATAGCCATATTAAAAAATGGACTAAGAACTTGAACAGCTTTTTTCCCCCAAAGATCTAAAAAAGACCAATAAATACATAAAAAGATGTTCAGTATCAGTAATCATTAGGAAAATGCAAATCAAGAGTATAATGAGATGCCCTCTCATGTTCATTAAGGTGGCTACTATCAAAAGAAGAGAAAATATCAAGTGTTGGTGACAATGTGGAGAATTGGAACCCTTGTGCACTATTGGTGGGAATGTAAGATGGTACAGTTGCTGAGGGAAACAGTATGTGGTTCCTCAAAAAGTTAAACATAGAATTGCCATATGATCCAGCAATTACACTTCTGGGTATATAACCAAAATAATTTACAGTGGAGTCTCAAAGATATTCGTACACTTACATTCATAGCAGCATTATGCAAAGTGGCTAAAATGTAGAAGCAATCCAAGTGTCCATCTGTGAATAGATAAGTAAAATATGGCACATACATAAAATGATATTATTCAAGCTTAAAAAGGAAGGAAATTCTAACATATGCTAAAGCATGTGAGGACACGATGGAAGCAAAATAAGCAAGTTACAAAAATCAAATACTGTGTGATTCTGTGCATTTGAGGCATTTTGAGGAGTCAGAATTACAGAGATGATAGAATGATGATTTCCAGGGGATGGGGCAGGAAGAACAAATGAGTTATAATTTAATGGGTATAGAATTTGCTTTGTAAGATGAAAAAGTTATGAAGATGGATGGTGGTAATAGTTGTACAAACATACATTTAATATTAGTTAACTGTATACTTAAAATGGTTAAGGTATTCATTTTATCTTAGAGTATTTTACCACAATAAAAATTAGAAAAATACAAATAAGTTAGTCTTTGAATTAGTGGTTAGTAACCAGCTTTTTTCACTTAAGTTCAATAAATCACTGCATTATCATTTTTATGTAAACAGTGCTTTTCCTGCTCATCATAAGACACAGCTGGTAAACCATAGAAATGATTCAGAAATGAATGAAAGAAAAAAAACTTAAATTGAAAATTATAGAAGATATATAAACATTACAAAAGAGATGGTATTTGGAAATATTCAATCAAAATTACTTTGTGAAAAATAGATGGCTAGAAATCTTATTTCTGGAGAAAAAAAATTGCTCAATTTGATTTTGACTTAGTTTTATCCTTTTGCTCCTACCAAGGATGTAATTCTAAAAGGTGTACTTAGGAGCAGGAAAAAATGACTTATTTTACCTTCCAAATTTTGCTTCAAACAAGCTTATCTGCTAAAAAGAAAACTTTCTCTGCCTAAAGAACTAAAAAAAAAAAATTCATAGATTTTATAGATTTGCAAACTCATTCTAAACCAATTCTGTATAAAAATATTTTTTTGATCTCAAACTTCCTAATTCCCATGCCATTAAGAATGGGTGAGTATCATATGGTTCTTGTTCTTTCTTTTATTAATGTGTTCTATCACATTGATTGATTTGCGGATGTTGAACCAACCCTGCAGCCCTGGAATAAATCCCACTTGATCGTGGTGAATAATCCTTTTAATGTACTGTTGAATCCTATTGGCTAGTATTTTGGCGAGAATTTTTGCGTCTGTGTTCATCAAGGATATTGGTCTGTAGTTCTCTTTTTTGGTGGGATCCTTGTCTGGTTTTGGGATCAAGGTGATGCTAGCCTCATGGAAAAAAGACAGCCTCTTCAATAAATGGTGCTGGGAAAATTGGACAGCCACATGCAGAAAAATGAAATTGGACCACTTCCTTACACCACACACGAAAATAGACTCCAAATGGATGAAGGACCTCAATGTGAGAAAGGAATCCATCAAAATCCTTGAGGAGAACGCAGGCAGCAACCTCTTCGACCTCAGCCGCAGCAACATCTTCCTAGGAACAACGGCAAAGGCAAGGGAAGCAAGGGCGAAAATGAACTATTGGGATTTCATCAAGATCAAAAGCTTTTGCACAGCAAAGGAAACAGTTAACAAAACCAAAAGACAGCTGACAGAATGGGAGAAGATATTTGCAAACGACATATCAGATAAAGGGCTAGTATCCAAAATCTATAAGGAACTTAGCAAACTCAACACCCAAAGAACAAACAATCCAATCAAGAAATGGGCAGAGGACATGAACAGACATTTCTGCAAAGAAGATCCAGATGGCCAACAGACACATGAAAAAGTGCTCCACGTCACTCGGCATCAGGGAAATACAAATCAAAACCACAATGAGATATCACCTCACACCAGTCAGAATGGCTAAAATTAACAAGTCAGGAAATGACAGATGCTGGCGAGGATGTGGAGAAAGGGGAACCCTCCTCCACTGTTGGTGGGAATGCAAGCTGGTCCAACCACTCTGGAAAACAGCATGGAGGTTCCTCAAAATGTTGAAAATAGAACTACCCTATGACCCAGCAATTGCACTACTGGGTATTTACCCTAAAGATACAAACATAGTGATCCGAAGGGGCACGTGTACCCGAATGTTTATAGCAGCAATGTCTACAATAGCCAGACTATGGAAAGAACCTAGATGTCCATCAACAGATGAATGGATCAAGAAGATGTGGTATATATACACAATGGAATACTATGCAGCCATCAAAAGAAATGAAATCTTGCCATTTGCGACGACGTGGATGGAACTAGAGCGTATCATGCTTAGTGAAATAAGTCAATCGGAGAAAGACAACTATCATATGATCTCCCTGATATGAGGACATGGAGAAGCAACATGGGGGGGTAGGGGGATAGGAGAAGAATAAATGAAACAAGATGGGATTGGGAGGGAGACAAACCATAAATGACTCTTAATCTCACAAAACAAACTGGGGGTTGCTGGGGGGAGGTGGGATTGGGAGAGGGGGAGCGGGCTATGGACATTGGGGAGTGGAGGCGAACCATAAGAGACTATGGACTCTGAAAAACAACCTGAGGGTTTTGAAGGGTCAGGGGTGGGAGGTTGGGGGAACAGGTGGTGGGTGATGGGGAGGGCACGTTTTGCATGGAGCACTGGGTGTTGTGCAAAAAGAATGAATACTGTTACGCTGAAAAAATTAATAAAAAGGGGAAAAAAAAAAAGACCAAAAAAAAAAAAAAAAAAAAAGAATGGGTGAAAAGAAACTTAAAGGCTTGTAGAATACCTCATTGCTAGTACTTGCCATTACTTCACATGATTCACAAATCGATTTTCTGGCTTTATATCTGTGAGAGACAGTGGGCCTTTTTAACACCATAATTTTTCATAAGCTGATGAGTACAGGGATGATGAATGAGCCTTCATCCCAGAGTCTCCTCCAACTGGACTCCTTAAAAGAAGGTTGTTGTTTTGAAGTTATCTTTATTTTAATTTTATTTTACTTTCCATTGCTTTACAGAGCTTTCTGGAAATTACATTATTTCCTTATCAGTTATTAAACCCTACAGATTACTTTTGTTCCCTTCAAGTAAGAGGTTATTTTTAGTATATGGAGTTGAAGAATGAGACATATGGGGGTACTTGTGCTAACACACATCTGATGATAAGACCGGCAGGTGGTATTAACTTCTGGTTGTGGCTACAAATTATTGTTTGGAAAGAAGTTCTAAATATGTATGAGAAGAGGCAGAGATGATATCCTCAAAAAGAACGTGAGTGTAGAGGAGAGAACTACTCCATCCCCAGGTTGTAGCATCCTGCAGGCATTTAACTTGGCAACAAAAGTCAAGTTTTCAGAGGGTTGAAATGCAACCATGTGTGTCTTTAGTGTTTTTCTTGTCTGCATCTTCTTCTGTTTATTGAAGGTGATTCCATCTGATACTCTTAGATATCCATAGCTCATAAATCCTTTCTATTTTCCCTGCTGATATCTACTCTCAGAAAACATAGATTCCCTGGTTCTTTGCTTAGAGGTACTTTCTTTTGACAGGAGATGAAGGCAATATAGGAAATATAAGGGTAGGTTGATTGCATTTATTCCTCCCTTTTACAAATATTGACACGAGATTTATGTAATGATGCAGGACATGAGAAAACTCCCTAATCTGTCTGTCCATCCATGCTTCCATCATCCATTCATTCAATTTAACTATGCTGTCTTATTCTCTCTCGCTCTTTTCTACCCTCCCCTTTCTCTCTCTGTGTGTATATGTGTGTATATATACACACATATATATGTATATATATTTTTTCATTGATTCATTCTTGGAGGGTATAGCCTACATATCATAAAATTAATTTTTTAGTATAAAATTCTGAGTTTTGACAGTTATGTAACTACCACCACAATCAAGAGAAAACAGTCGTGTCACACAGTATTTCTCTTGTACTCTGTTCTATTTAACCACTGCCTTTAACCCTTGCCACTGACAACCACTGATAGGTTTTCTCTTTCTTTAATTTTGTTTTTTCCATATAGCCTTTGGGATCTGACTATTTTTACTATCATAGTGTGTTTCAGGTTCATCCATTTTGAGATGGGTATTAGTGGTTTCTTTTTCTCACTGAATGATATATGTTGATACACTACTGTTTTTATATTTGTTCATTTATTGAAGGATATTTGGGCTCTTCCTAGTTTCTGGTGATCATATATAAGCAAAGTCACTATAGACATTCACAAACAAGTTAATGTATGAGGGTAAACTTCCGTATTTCCTGGGTAAATACTTGGGAATAGGATTCTTCCTCACTTTAAATTAATGCTGTGGTTTTATATATTTTGTGGTTGTATCTCAACTGTGTTTAGGCAAAAACCCCATTAGATCTGAATACACTGATAAAATTGAGGTTCTGGACTTAAAAGGTCAAACCCTGGGATAAAATCTACTTGGTTAAGGGGTATTATCCTTTCATATATGCTTTTTTATTCTACTTATCAATACATCTTTCAGAACAGCTTTATTGAGATATAATTCACATACTGTAAAGTTTCTCTTTTAAAGTGCACAATTTATGGGTCATTTTGTGTATTCATGGAATTCTGCATCATTGCAACAATCTCATTTTAGAACATTTTTTTAAAGTTTTTTTTGTTTGTTTGTTTGTTTTGACAGACAGCGAGAGAGGGAACACAAGCAGGGGAGAGGGAGAAGCGGGGGATAAGGAGAAGCAGACTCCCCACGGAGCAGGGGGCCTGAGTGGGGTTTGATCCCAGGCCCCTGGGATCATGACCTGAGCCAAAGGTAGACGCTTAATAACTGAACCACGCAGGCACCCCTAAAACATTTTCATGACCCTAAAAGGAACCACACATTCACTACCTGCCTGTTCTTGTGCCAAACACTTACCATTTCCTTCTCCTCCAGTGCCAGAAAACCACTAATTCACTTTGCATCTCTAAGGATTCACCTATCTGGGGCGCTCCCTATAAATAGATTCCTACAACATGTAATGTTCTGTGACTGACCTCACACTTAACATGCTTTTAAGGTTCATCCTCCTTACAGTATATATTAATACTTCATTTCTTTTTATTACAAAATAATACAGAGGTTACATTTTATCTGTTTGTCAATTGAACATTTGTTTTGTTCCCCTCTCCATTATGAATAATGCTGTTATGAACATTTGTGTATAAGTTTTTGTGTAGATGTATGCTTAGGAGTGTAATTGCTAGATCATATGGTAGAATTAACATTTTGAGAAAGTACGAAATGTTTTCCAAAATGGCTGTAGTATTTCACATTTTCACTGGCAAAGAGGATTCCAATTTCTCTACGTTTTCACCAACATTTGTTACTATCATTTTTATTTTGGACATCCTAGTAGATGTGAATGGTATGTCTTTATGGTTTTGATGTGCATTTCCTTTAGAATGATTTTGAATGATAATGATTTCGAACCTCTTTTCATGTAGTTACTGACTACTTGTATATCTTTTGTGGAGAAATATCTATTCAAATCCTTTGCTCCCTTTTAAAAAAGAGTTATTTGTCTTTTTACTGTAGAGCTGTGAAATCTCATTATACATTCAGAGTACAAGTCTTCATCAATATAAGATCAGAAAATATTTTCTACCATTTCTTCTCTGTTTCATTTATTTTTACTCTAAACTTTCTAATTCTCCCTTATGCTTGCTCTGGGTTTAAGTCTGCTCTTCCTTTTCTAGATTCTTAATATGGAAGGTTAGGTAATTGATTTAATTCTTTTCTAATATAGGCACTTACAGCTATAAATTTTACTCTAAACCTTGACTTAGCTGTCTACCATATGTTTTGGTATGCTGTATTTTGTTTTCATTCCTCACAAAGCATTCTCTAATTTACCTTCCTTGCATATTCTTTAATCCATATGTCATTTACAGATTTCCCAACTCTTTCTGTATTTTATTTCTAATTTAATTTCATGGTGATTGAACAAAATAATTTGTGTGATTTAAATCATTCTAAGTTTATGGAGTTGTCTTTTATGGCCTAACAGATGGTTTATCCTGGGAGATATTTTGTACGGACATGGGAAGAATGTGTATTCTGTTGTTGATTGGAATATTATATACGTGTTTGGACTTCTTGGTTTATGGTACTGTTCAATTCTTCAATTTCCTTAATGTTCTTTCTTACTGTTCTATCTGCAAATAAGCTATTGACATCTTCCACTGTTAAGTGATCTATTTTCTCTTTAATTTTGCTAGCTTTTGCTTCATGTTCTTTGCTGTTTTGTTGGTAGCTGTATACATGTTTATAATTATTATATCTAACTTATGGATTGATCCTATTATAATTATAAAATATTCTTCTTTATCCTTAATTTTTGTCTTAAAATTGTTTTGCCTGATATTAGAATAATCACTATTTCTTTGTTTGTATCATGTATCCATATCCATGCTTTTATTTACAACTTTTTTCTTTGCATGTGAAGTTTGCCTGCTAAACGAAACATATATTTGTGTCATGTTTTTATCCATTCTGACAATCTCTGGTTTCGATTGAAGATTTTTAAAAATCTATTTATTAAAAATAAAAATTTACTTTTATTTAAAATCTGTAAAATCTGTTCAGATCTATCAGAAGGTGAAAATGAATAATATAGTGCTGAGTGTTGATGAGGATATGGAGCAACTGGAACTCAACATTGCTGGGGAGAATATAAATGCTGAATAGTTGGGATGTTTTTGATAATATAGTTCCTTAAATAGTTGAGCATGTACATACTATAGTACTGGGCAGTCCCACTCTTGGGTATCTAGAGAATTGAAATTTTATGTTCACATAAAGCCTGTACACGTTTGTAGTACTGTTCATAATTGCCAAGAACTGTTAACAGCCCAAATGTCATTTAATTAATAAATGGATAAAAAGACTAGAGTACATCTATGGATGTACATCAGTGGAATACTCTGCCTGCAATAAAAAGAAACAAACGATTGATAAATGCAACATCTTCGATGAATTTAAACACATTGTATTGAAAGGTTACATACTGCATGAGGCTAGTTATAGGACGTTCTTGAAAAACTATAGGGACCGAAGAACAAATCCACGGTTGCCAGGAATAATGTGAGGAAGAGGGTGACTATGAAGCAGTAGCAGAAGAGTTTTAGGATGAATACTTACTTCTATAAGCATACCTGAATCTTCATATGCTTAAAATTCATTGAACTATATACTCCCCTCCCCCAAATCCACTCTTAATGTAATTAATAACATAGGTTTTATGTCTGCCACTTTGGTCTTTGTTTTCTATATAATTTTATCTTTTTTCCCATATTCTACTTCATTATTACTTTTTTGGTGTTAGGTCAATATTTTTGTAATGTACATTTAATTCCCTTGTTTCTTTAAAAATATTTTATTTCAGTTTTAATAGTCGCCCTAGAGATTAAAATTAACATTTTAAGTGAATTTGAATTATACCAACTTAATTACTAAATTGTACAGAAACTTTGCTGTAATATAGCTCTATTCTCTCTTCTCCTTTGGGCTATTGTCATACAAATTGCATGTTTAAACATCTTAAGCCTTTCAATAGAGATTTAAAATTATTGCTTCATGCTGTTACATTTCAAATCAGATAGAGGAAAAAATGAGTTATAAAAAGTGCATATTGTCTTTTGTATTTTTCTATGTAGTTATCTTTAGTTATGCTCTTTGGTCTTTATATGGATTCTAGTTAATGTCTAGCGTCCTTTTCTTTTATAACCCCTTTATTTCTTACGAGACAGTTTTTTTTTTTTTTTTTTTTTTTTAATCATGCTTGGCCACTGAAGTCTCTGCTCAGTTAGTTTAGTAATCAGTCAATGATTGGGAATAGATTTCTGTAAATGCTTGAGCCATCCTTTGCTAAGGGGGTCTGTATGTGTTGGCACATGTCTTCGCTGCTCTTAGAATTCTTTCTTAGCTTCACATTCTGCTTCTGCAAAGCATCAAAATCAATGAGAGTTGAGACTGGGCCTTCTCAGTTCTTTTCTGAACGTATTCACAGCCCTGAACATATGTGTGATTTTTCTAAATTTTCAGGAATTTGTCAGAGCTTTATAAAACTTCCTATGAATATCTTTTTCTATCATTTTATTCTTTTTTCTTTTATTCCCTTCCTCCCCCTCCCCCACTCCCTTCCCCTCTACTCCTCACTAGCTATTATTTTTTTCTTTTTTTTTTTTATTCGTTTATTTGTTTATTTACAGCATAACAGTGTTCATTGTTTTGGCATCACACCCAGTGCTCCATGCAGTACGTGCCCTCGCTATTACCCACCACCTGGTTCCTCAACCTCCCACCCCCCCCCCCCCCGCCCCTTCAAAACCCTCTGGTTGTTTCTCAGAGTCCATAGTCTCTCATGGTTCATCTCCCCTTCCAGTTTCCCTCAACTCCCTCTCCTCTCCATCTCCCCATGTCCTCCGTGTTATTTGTTATGCTCCACAAATAAGTGAAACCATATGATACTTGACTCTCTTTGCTTGACTTATTTCGCTCAGCATAATCTCTTCCAGTCCCGTCCATGTTGCTACAAAAGTTGGGTATTCATCCTTTCTGATGGAGGCATAATACTCCATCGTGTATATGGACCACATCTTTCTTATCCATTCGTCTGTTGAAGGTCATCTTGGTTCTTTCCACAGTTTGGCGACCGTAGCCATTGCTGCAATAAACATTGGGGTACAGATGGCCCTTCTTTTCACTACATCTGTATCTTTGGGGTAAATACCCAGCAGTGCAATTGCAGGGTCATAGGGAAGCTCTATTCTTAATTTCTTCAGGAGTCTCCACACTGTTCTCCAAAGTGGCTGCACTAACTTGCATTCCCACCAACCTCACTAGCTATTATTGACTCCAACTGCTATTGCTGCTTTAGGCAGCTGCATTAGAAACAATTGCTGCTCATTTGTTTTTTCTCCACATATATCCTTAAGATAGAAATTTTCCTTCTGAGCAAGCTTTTGAGGAAGTACAAATAATAACAAACACTGTGAATGGTTTTTGGTTTTGTTTTTTCTCCCCAGGGAGCTATTAGATAGTGACTATTTCTTGGGATGAGACTTTTTGGACTACTCCAAACGGCCTTCTCTAATGGCTGCTGGGCTGCTGGTTTTCACAACTTGTGTATTGTGAGGTTGCTGGTGTTTAAGTTTACTGTGATTTGAAGGCCATGGTATGGGAGAGGGTAAGTTAAAATGCCACAGAGTGTTCATTCTTAGATTCAGCTTTTTTTTTTTTTTTTCTTGAATAAATGTTTCTGCACTATTGCCTTAGGTTCATTTCTAGAGTTTTGATAAAGCTGATTTTCACCAATTTTTCCAGTATTCTTTTTGCTTCTATAGAGGAATGAATTTTGAGGTCTTGATATGTCATTCTGGAAGTATATCTACTCTTGTGAATATATTTTTGAGTTTTTATTTATTTTTATTTTTTATTTTTTTAAAGATTTTATTTATTTATTTGACAGAGAGAAATCACAACAAGGCAGAGAGGCAGGCAGAGAGAAAGAGAGGGAAGCAGGCTCCCCGCTGAGCAGAGAGCCCGATGTGGGACTCGATCCCAGGACCCTGAGATCATGACCTGAGCCGAAGGCGGCGGCTTAACCCACTGAACCACCCAGGCGCCCTGAGTTTTTATTTTTTCATCTATATTCCTAAGGCTTGTAATTTTATTTTAGTATTTAGTGTTTGGTATTAATATTGATTTATTGCTGGTCTCATGATAGATAATCCACTGCCAAATACTCTTTTTCTATCTTCTATCCTTTATGTAGGATAGGTGATGTTTTCTCAATGGCTTGATCGAATTCATCAGGGAATCCATCTGGGCCTGCAGTTTGCGGTAGGGTTTTAAATTTTAGATTCAAGTTCTTTAATGTGTGTGTGTGTGTGTGTGTGTGTGTGTGTGTATTTGGCTATTGAGATTTTTCTCTTTTTGTGTCAGTTTGTATAATTTACATATCAAGAAATTTATCTCCTCCATGTCAGCTGTTCTACTTTTGGCATAAAGTTTTTTTTTTAATTGTTAAATTTTTTATAAACATATAATGTATTATTAGCCTCAGGGGTACATGTCTGTGGATTTCCAGGTTTACACTTCATAGCACTCACCATAGCAATACCTTCCCCAGTGTCCATAACCCAACCACCCTGTCCCTACTCCCCTCCCTGCAGCAGCCCTCTGTTTTGTGAGATTAAGAGTCTCTTATGATTTGTCTTCTTCCCAATCCCATCTTGTTTCATTTATTTCTTTCCTACACCCCCAAACCCCCCACGTTGCCTCTCAACTTCCTTATATCAGGGAGATCATATGATAATTGTTTTTCTCTGATTGACTTATTTCGCTCAGCATAATACCCTCTAGTTCTATCCATGTCATCACAAATGGCAAGATTTCATTTCTTTTGATGGCTGCATCATATTCCATTGTGTACGTGTGTGTGTGTGTGTGTGTATACACACACTACATCTTCTTTATGCATTCATCTGTTGATGGACATCTAGGTTCTTTCCATAGTTTGGCTATTGTGGACATTGCTGCTATAAACATTCGGGTGCACGTGCCCCTTCGCATCACTACATTTGTATCTTTAGGGTAAATACCCAGTAGTGCGATTGCTTGTTCGTAGGGTAGCTCTATTTTCAACTTTTTGAGGAACCTCCATGTTTTCCAGAGTGGCTGCACCAGCTTGCATTCCCACCAATAGTGTAGAGGGTTCCCCTTTCTCCACATCCTTGCCAGCATCTGTTGTTTCCTGACTTGTTAGTTTTAGCCATTCTGACTGGTGTGAGGTGGTATCTCATTGTGGTTTGATTTGTATTTCCCTGATGGCCTAAAGTTTTTAATATATTTCTTACCCTTTGATGTTTGTGGGTTTTCTATTAATGTAGCTTTTTCAAGTCTTATTGTTATACATTTTTCTCTGATCAATCTAGCTAGAGGCTTACCAATTTTATTAAGGTTTATAAGCCAGTCTGATTGGTTTCATTGATATTTCTCTATCACATCTCTTTTCTAATTTGTTTGTGCTGTTAGAGGTTATTTCTGGACTCTATATTGTACTGATAAGTCTGTGCTTATACCAGTATCATAGTAGTATAACTTTATAGTAAGTTTTGAAGTTGGGAAATGGAAAGTCTCCAACTCTGTTCTTCCATTTTCAAAATTGTGTTGACTAGTCTGGGTCACTCACATTTGCATATACATTTTATGATTAGTTTCCCAATTTCTGCAAAAATACCTGCTGGGATTCTGATTCATAGGATCTACAGATCGGTTTGAGAAGAATTGTTACCATCAAAGACCTCATTACAGGGAGTGCAGAACTTCATTTATTTGATTTGATTTGAGTAGTTATTGTGTGAGTGTACATAGAAGAGGTGACCTATAAAATCTTAGATGAAGTGCTTAAAGTTCAGTGGGTTGATTTTTATCAGTTCTTTAAGAGGAGGGTTGACAGAGGTAGTAAGAGAGTAGAAAGGTTAGAATTCTATACCTAGAGGATAGGAGCAAAGGATAAAACATAGGAGGGGAAAAGGCACAGAAATACAATTCTGAGGGCCTCAAAATACCAAGTACAATACTAGGGCTGATAAGTTGTTTCTGGGGAGGAATGCAGTTTAGCATGGTTAGTATGTAATTGCATAGGAAATGTGTGTAGTGCAGAAATAGGTATATGAGATATAAGGGTCGGAGGGATTTAACTTCACTGGTTCTTACAGTTTGAGCAAGAATATCTTGAATTTTGAGGAAGGTACATGTACAAATGGATAATGAAGATGAGTGAGTCTTATGGAGGTAGTGTTATGCTATGTAAGCATGCTTCAGTTTTGTGGCCAAGAAGCCAGGGATTAATGGTGGGGTGGGTTTTTTTTGTTTTTGTGGTGAGAACATTTAAGATCTACTTTCAAGTATACAATACACTGGTGTGTGTGTGTGTGTGTGTGTGTGTGTGTGTGTGTGTGTGTGTGTGTTTTAAAGATTTTATTTATTTGACAGAGAGAGAGAGAAACAATAAGAGAGGGAACACAAGCATTGGGGAGTGGGGGAGGGAGAAGCAGGCCTCCTGCTGAACAGGGAGCCAGATGCAGGGCTCTATCCCAGGACCCTGGGATCATGACCCAAGCCAAAGGCAGACACTTAGCTGAGCCACCCAGGAGCCCCCAGTACACTCTTTTTGACTGCAGTCACCAGACTATACATTAGATCCCCAGAACTTACTTATCTTATAACTGGAATTTTGTTCTCTTTGACTCTCCCAATTTCCCCTACCCTCAGTCACCAATCTGGCAACTACCAGTCTACTCTCTTTATATGAATTTGGTTTTTTAGATGCCACATATAAATGAGATCATGCCATAATTTGTCTTTCTCTGCCTGGCTTATTTCACCTAGCATAATGCCCTCAAGTTTTATCCATGTTGTATTTGCAACAAATAGCAGGATTTTTTTTTCATGGCTGAGTCATGTTCGTGCACACATGTGCATGTGTGTGTACATACATACACTACAGATTTTTTTTTCCCCCCAATTCACCTATCAGTGGAAATACAGGTTGTTTCTATGTTTTCTATGTTTTGGCTCTTATAAATGAACATGGGAGAGGCATATCTCTTAGAGGTCTTATTTTTATTTCCTTTGTGTATATGCCCAGAAGTGGGATTGTTAAATGGTCTGGTAGTTCTATTTTTAATTTTTTGATAAGCTTCCATATTGTTTTCCATAATGGTTGAACCAATTTCCATTCCCATCAACAGTATATAAAGGTTCCTTTTTCTCCCCATCCTCACCAGCATATCTTAATCTCTTATCTTTGGGAAAATAGCCATTCTAACAGGTGTGAGGTAAATCTCCTTGTGGTTTTGATTTGTATTTTCCTGATTAGTGATGTTGAGCACATTTTCATACACTTGTTTCCATTTGTGTGGTATTTCTGGGAAAATGTCTATTTAGGCTCTTGTTCGTTTAACTGGACTGTTTTGTTTTTGCTCTTGAGTTCTATGAATTCCTTTTATTTTGGATATTAACTCATAATAGATATGTGATTTACAATTTTCCCCCCATTCTATAGTTTGCTTTTTCAGTTGGTTGGTTGTGGAGGTTTTTGGGGGTGGGGGAGCAGTTTCCATATACACAGGCTTCATAGTACGTAGTCTCACTTGTTGATTCTTTGCTTTTGCTCCTTGTGCTTTTGGTATCCTATCAAAAAAATCATTGCCAAGATCAAAGTCAGGGAGCTTTCCTCAGTTTTATTCTATGAGTTCTGCAGTTTCACATCTTATATTTAAATCTTTAATACACTTCAAGTTAATTTTTGTAGGTGGTATAAGGTTGGGGTCCAATTTCATTCTTTTGAACATGAATACCCAGTTTCTTCAACACCATTTATTGAAGGGAATCTCTCTTCTTGTGTATTCAGTTAGTTTCCTTGTGAAATGTTAGTTGTCCATATATGTGTAGATTTATTTCTACGATCTTAATTCTGTTCCATTGGTCTGTGTGTTTGTTTATATGCTAGTACCATACTGTTTTGATTAGTATAACATTGAATATAGTTTGAAATCAGGTAATATGATGTATCTTGCTTTGTTTTTTCTCAAGATTGCTTTGGATGCGCAGGGTCTTTTGCATTTCATACAAATTTGAGTATTCTATTTTTGTGAGTAATGCCATTGGAATTTTGATAAGAATTGTATCAAATCTTTAAAGGTCTTCGGGTAGCATGGGCATTTTAATAATATTAACTCTTTTGATCCATGAACATAGGATAACTTTCACTTATTTGTGTTGTCTTTTGTTTCGTTCATCAGTGTCTTGCAATTTTCAGTGGTCAAATCTTTCATTTTCATGGTTAAATTTATTCCTGAGTATTTTATTGGTTTGGATGCTATTGTAGATGAAATTTTTTTTAAAATTTCTCTTTCATATAGCTCATTGTTAGTATATAAAAGTGAAAATTTTTTCTGTATTTTTTTTTGTGTGCTCTAACTTTACTGAATTCATTAGCTTTAACAATTTTTGGTAGAATCTAGGATTTTCTATATATAAGATCATGTCATCTGCAGAGATAATTTTACTTCTTCCTTTCCAATCTAGATACCCTTTATTTATTTTTCTTGCCTAATTGCTCTAGCTAGAACTTCTTGTACCATGTTGAATAGAAGTGGTAAGAGTGAGCACTCTTGTTTTGTTCTTAGATGAAAAGTTTTCACATTTTCACCAGTAAGTTCGATGTTAGCTGTGGGCTTATCATATGTGACTTTTATTAAGTTGAGATATGTTCTTTCTATATGTACTTTATTGAGAATTTTTTTAAGTACATTATTAGTATTTTCTTATTTAAATTCGATTAGCCAAGGTATAGTACATTATCAGTTTTTTTTTCTCCAATAATTTATTTTTTTTTTCAGCGTAACAGTATTCATTGTTTTTGCACAACACCCAGTGCTCCACGCAATACGTGCCCTCCCTATTACCCACCACCTGGTTCCCCCAGCCTCCCACCCCCGCCCCTTCAAAACCCTCAGGTTGTTTTTCAGAGTCCATAGTCTCTTATGGTTCGCCTCCCCTTCCAATTTCCCTCAACTTCCTTCTCCTCTCCATCTCCCAATGTCCTCCATGTCATTTGTTATGCTCCACAAATAAGTGAAACCATATGATACTTGACTCTCTCTGCTTGACTTATTTCACTCAGCATAATCACTTCCAGTCCCGTCCATGTTGCTACAAAAGTTGGATATTCATCCTTTTTTTTTTTTTTAATAAACATATAATGTATTTTTATCCCCAGGGGTACAGGTCTGTGAATCATCAGGTTTACACACTTCACAGCACTCACCATAGCACATACCCTCCCCAATGTCCATAACCCCACCCCCCTCTCCCAATCCCACCTCTCCCCAGCAACCCCCAGTTTGTTTTGTGAGATTAAGAGTCATTTATGGTTTGTCTCCCTCCCAATCCCATCTTGTTTCATTTATTCTTCTCCTCTCCCCCTAACCCCCCATGTTGCATCTCCACGTCCTCATATCAGGGAGATCATATGATAGTTGTCTTTCTCCGATTGACTTATTTCACTAAGCTTGATACCCTCTAGTTCCATCCACGTCGTCACAAATGGCAAGATTTCATTTCTTTTGATGGCTGCATAGTATTCCATTGTGTATATATACCACCTCTTCTTTATCCATTCATCTGTTGATGGACATCTAGGTTCTTTCCATAGTTTGGCTATTGTAGACATTGCTGCTATAAACATACGGGTACACGTGACCCTTCGGATCACTATGTTTGTATCTTTAGGGTAAATACCCAGTAGTGCAATTGCTGGGTCATAGGGTAGTTCTATTTTCAACATTTTGAGGAACCTCCATGCTGTTTTCCAGAGTGGTTGCACCAGCTTGCATTCCCACCAAGAGTGTAGGAGGGTTCCCCTTTCTCCGCATCGTCGCCAGCATCTGTCATTTCCTGACTTGTTAATTTTAGCCATTCTGACTGGTGTGAGGTGATATCTCATTGTGATTTTGATTTGTATTTCCCTGATGCCGAGTGATGTGGAGCACTTTTTCATGTGTCTGTTGGCCATCTGGATGTCTTCTTTGCAGAAATGTCTGTTCATGTCCTCTGTCCATTTCTTGATTGGATTGTTTATTCTTTGGGTGTTGAGTTTGCTAAGCGGCAGGGATGTCCATTAAGGTCCATTATCAGTTTTTGATACAGTATTTTTTGTTTGTTTTTTTAAGATTTTACTTATTTATTTGACAGACAGTGATCACAAGTAGGCAGAGAGGCAGGCAGAGAGAGAGAGGAGGAATTGGGCTCCCTGCTGAGCAGAGAGCCTGATGTGGGGCTCTATCCCAGGACTCTGGGATCACGACTTGAGCTGAAGGCAGAGGCTTTAACCTATTGAGCCCCCAGTTTTTGATACAATGTTTAATGATTCATCAGTTATTGAGAGTTTTTATCATGAAAGGATATTAAATTTTGGCCTAATGGTTTCTACCATGTAAAATGTAAATGTTCTATTGAGATCCAAATAGTAATTTGAAAACTTAAAATCCAAGTATTGAGTAACCTGGGTTTTTTTTTTTTTAAGATTTTATTTATTTATTTGACAGAGAGAGATCACAAGTAGATAGAGAGGCAGGCAGAGAGAGAGAGAGAGAGGGAAGCAGGATCCCTGCTGAGCAGAGAGCCCGATGCGGGACTTGATCCCAGGACCCTGAGATCATGACCTGAGCCGAAGGCAGCGGCTTAACCCACTGAGCCACCCAGGTGCCCCGAGTAACCTGGGTTTTAACCTAAACATCTTTATATTTTCAGATCCAAATTTAATCTATAAATTCCCTTTATACCTTTTATTTATATAATTTAATTCACTTATTAAATGCAATTTTGTGTGGACTCTTAAGCACATTTACTGCGTATGTTGATTAGAGTTATTCATAAAATTCAAAGTCAGCTAATTTCATTTTAATGATCATTATCAATTTAGCATTCATAATGGAAAAAAATCGTCCTTGGTTTTTAAAGTAAAAGTATAATTCTTCCTCTGTTGTTTTAATCATAATTTGATTGAGGCATAAATGTGATTTTAATGGAAAATAATACTAATAAAACATTTATGTTTAATACCTTTTATGCATTATTTTATTCTTACCCTAAGTAGAACAGAAAAAGGGGAAAGAAATAACTTTGATTTTTTTCTTTATACTACCTGACTCATGGCTATAATTACTTGAAAATTAAAGGCAAATCTGAGGATTATTAGAAGAAAATGCCTGTGGTTATTGGCTTGTAGGAGGTAGAGTCAAACTGGGATTGATCAAGTGAAGAAGCTGTGTTTAAAGGTAAGAGAGAGTGTATCATTCCAGAGAGATATAAAAGGCAGGGAGGAACTGTTGTTCAAAGACCACTTTTAATACAAGTGAAGTTTTGTGTTAGAAATATGTTTAACTTCAGAGTATCCTTTAAAAAAAAAGTCTATGCATTAATGGGGTGCCTAGGTGGCTCAGTTGGTTAAGTGTCCAACTCTTGATTTCAGCTCTGGTCATGATCTCACGGTCATGGGACTGAGGCCCGTATCAGGCTCCACAATCAGCATGGAGTCTGCTTGGGATTCTCTCTCTCCCTGCTCAGGCACACTCTCCCTCACTTGCTCTCAATAAATAAATGGATAAATCTTCAAAAACAAAACTCTATGCATTAACTATAAGAATTATATTTATATTATAACACTGGTTGTAACATTGAGGAATTGAGCAAGAGCTCAGACTTTATGATCACAGGTAGAGCACGACTGCTGGAGCCTATGGATAGGTTGAGGTTCTGCAGAATTCTGCTCATCTCAAGGGTGATTTCTGATCCCAGAGAAGGAATCACTGGTATTGGAACTTTCCTGGCCATGTGGTACTACTAGCCCTAGATGGTGAGCTTCTCTGACCCTCTCCACAAAGGAGCTCTTAGGTTCAAGTCTCAAGTTGCAGACTTTACTACATTCCGTGTTGCCTTCATATTTTCAGTCAATGATACTGACCAAGTCTTTTCAATCTAGGATTGAAGTCACCAGGGAAATTTGTAGATGAGTAATATGCACTATTAGGACCCAAGTGAGAGACAAAATACAGATGAGAACCATGGACCTAATAATAAGACAGCAAGAGTCTCAGATGTGCTAAGTTAGATTAAGTTAAAGGAGCAATCAAGTGGTTGAGATAGATGACTACTTTGTCTTTCTAGGAAAGGTTATTAAGAATCTTTGAGCAAAACAGTTACTAGAAACTGAAAATAAATATAAAGTAAGAAACACATTTGACCCTGATGCCAACTTTAATGAGAGCATTTAAGACAAATGACAATAATATAAAGCCTAGGTTGAGAGGCTGAGTTTTAGAGATTTTGACATGTCAAAATATGCCTGCCTAGTATACTGGTAAGGCAGGAAATCTAGAGGTGTATTTAAT
The DNA here is from genome assembly GCF_922984935.1 of Meles meles. Lineage (NCBI taxonomy): Eukaryota > Metazoa > Chordata > Mammalia > Carnivora > Mustelidae > Meles > Meles meles. The sequence continues at coordinate 64,018,042 of NC_060074.1, forward strand.
TGGGGCCACTGACTTTCAGAAGAGCTGTTAACTTTAGAGTTACCAAAGCAGGACTGAGGTGATAGAGCTTGAATGGGCTCTCTTTAGAGCTCTATGTAGCAAATTCTGAAAGAACTCAGCCTATGGAAAACAGGAGCTATGGGTGATGGTTTGTATTAAAGGCTTAGTGGACAAAGGGAAGAAATAATTCTGAGTATAAACAAGTATCAACCATTCATATTTGTCTTCTGGTCCAGTATCCATAGGAAGTATGTCTGAATCAAGGAGGGTTACAGTGAAGAAACAAAGCAGATTCTCTTCCAAGTTGCCTTTCTTGAGGCTGTGGCTTTCATTCTGGTACAAGAGCATGACAACAGATAAGAAGCATAAGTCTATCCTTATTTTACACAGGGAAAAATGGGGGCTTTGTGAATTTCTATTAATCTTTAAGATTAAAGTAGTAAGAACTGGACTTGAATTTGATTCTGAATCCCTTGCTCTAGCATTGATTGTGCCTGCCCTCAAGAAATGGAATAAACATGTAAGTGGGAATAGCTTTTTATTATGGAGACTTAAAGTCTTAAAAACAACAAGAATGCTTTTTTTGTTGTTGTTGTCTTTTTTGCGGGGGGCGTTGTGCAAGAGAGTTGAATATTTTAGGGAAAAAAAGGCAATTGGATCGAAGCTGGGAAATAATACATGGGCAGCTCTGGGGGCAAAGAAACTAGTCTCTACTCTGGAAAATTTGGGTTTGGGCCTGCATTGAATGGGTTTGGGTCTAGTTAGTGAAGAGACCTGTCCCACTGTCAGCTGATGAAACCACTCTTCAGTCTCCCTTTATTTCTACTTCCTTTAGTAAGTTAACATTCTGGTGAAAAACAACAAGAAAAACTATAATGGATAGTTGGATGAAAGATAGACAGGGACAAGGGGCTCCTGCCCTAAGAAGAAACTACTCTCGAAGGAGCCCTGAACACTTTCCTAAGTGATAGCTGAAAAAACCTGATTGAATGACAGGTACAGGGAGGGTTAATCAGATTAAAACAGCCCTCTAACATGTGCCCATAAACCCTTGGACTTAGAAACTCTGATGGCAACCCTTCTGGGTCCTCTCCCTCCTAGGGAACTTGATACTATCCCTTTACTATCTCTCAGTAAACTTTGCTTTGCTGCCCACCACTTTTCCTTTGGTCTACCTCTTCATTCTTTGAAATGGCATGACCAAGAACCACAGGCACCTAAGGAGAAGGAAATCCTTTAACAAGTGTACGTGTGCTTTTTGCTTGTCAGTCCTAAGCAAGAGACAGACCCGAAGGATTTAATTAAAAGCAGGGCATTCCTTGACATTTTAATCCTTCAATATCACTAAGGTACCATTAGAATTCCAAACTAAATTTAAAATAATCTGTTCTTTTCATTTGAGAATTAATCTTAGAATTTTTATTTTTCTGAGTCAGATCTGCTCTAACACAGTCATTAAATAACAAAATTTTGTATTGCTATGTGACGGGTCTACGGTATTGGATGGGTAGCTAGCCTCCTTCAAGCGGGCCATGACATCATTTAGTTTTCTTCCAAGTTCTAGATATATTCTTAATTAAAATACTGTATTGTTATGGTGAGCTGCATGTAATTTGGCATCTTTCTTACAGCTTTACGGGTACATTTGGATGATGTTTCTGGGCAAGTTCTCTAAATCACCTTAGAGAACACTTACAATAATCATTTGAAAAATACGTTTGAGAAATTGTTATTTTGTGTATTTTCTATATTAGGGTTACACTCCATTCTTTTTGTGCTTTCTCACATACGATGACATATCAAATTTAATAGACAATATTATAACATCCTCAACAAAAAGTTTAAATTCACAAAAGAAAAATTTTCTAGTTATTATATATATTTTTATGTTGATGAAGGTAACGGTATTATAACTTTCTAAATGTAATTCTGATTTTAATGTACACTACTATAAAGAATATGGAGGGGTGCCTGGGTGGCTCAGTTGTTAAGCATCTGCCTTCAGCTCAGGTCATGATCCTAGGGTCCTGGGATCGAGCTCCGCATTGGGCTCTCTACTCAGCGGGAAGCCTGCTTCTCTCTTCTCCCATTCCCCCTGCTTGTGTTCCCTCTCTCATTGTCTCTCTCTCACTGTCAAAAAAATAAATAAAAATCTTAAAAAAAAAAAGAATATGGAAAAATATGGTTATGATCTCAGACAAAATGCTATTGTCTCCTTTGTCTGCAGGTCAAAATTAACAATTTTGACTGCCAAGAGCAACAAGGATCTTCCAGTTATTGCTTGTTTTTCTTTCCTCCTTACTGCATAGAAAACAGATTTTTACTTATTTTTAAGACGTAAACTACTTTTATAAATAACAGTAAGTTGTGAAACTTACTATCATTTCCAGATGTAAACTTTTTGTTTTAATCCTTTAAATAGTAACTCCGTGAGCCTCTATCAGAATGACTTCGTTCTTTGAGTGGGATGATGGGAATCAGCTTGCCTATTGTGGAATATCATGCCAACATAAAAATCCTTTCTTGAATAAGTAGGAAAGGTGTTTTTTACCTTAATTTTTCCATTGTATGCTTTGGTCTCTAATCATTTAAATAAACTATTTCTGGGTCGGGGGATTGTCAGCAGAAGTTCTATGTAATAAAGAATTTACCCAAAAAGAGAAGTTTGGCCTTTGCCTTAGGCATCTGGGAGGTAATCTCTAAGTCTTTGCCGTGTCATGCCTGATGAGAATGGCTGTGTTTGTTTTGGGGTCTTTGAACCCTAGATAGTCTTACGGTGGAGGCCAACAACATCAGAAAGACCAACAATGTGACTTAGAGCAGAGACTTTGAGTTACATTTGGGTCATGGGTATCATTGGACTTCCAGAGATTAGTTACATGAGAGATCAATCAATCCATCCAGAATGGAGCCCTGATAACATCTCTGAACATTGAGGCTTAGGGGAGAGTCGCTGGTTGGCAGTATGCTGTGTTTTTTGTCATGTACTTGTCCATGACTTCATGGCGAGAGGACCTGCATTTGGCACCTTTTCTAAACCCTGCGCTATGTGGTTCTTTCCACTGCTGATATTTAACCTGTATCTTTTCCTTGTAATCCACTATAAATATGAGAATAAAAACTTTTTTAGCATAGTTCTGTGAGTACTTCTAATGAATTGTAGAACCTAAAGGTGAACTTGAGGACCCTCAAACTTGCAGTTGGTATTAGTAACGAGGATAGTCTTGAATGGGAATCGCTACATTTAACCAGACAGAATTTTTATGCCTTTATTTTCCTTAACAGAAAAAATTCATGATTCAGCAACTAAAAAGTACAGTTAATGAATAAAAACTTGGGCATCTTCATGTGTATATTTGCACATGTAATTTTCTACATGCTTGCTTTCCATATGTTCAGAAATGCAAAGTAGTGTAATAAACTTACATCTCAAGTTAAAAAACATTTAATGTGATAACACTTTCACTTTCAGGGAGAGTAGGTTGCAGGACTAGGGGCCGTAATGCACTCACCCACCACTGGAAATTGCCATTCTAGAATCAAGATTGTCAGGAGCCCACAGGGCAGCCACCTCCTGCTCTTACAAGTGTGGAGCTACCCAGTACGCATTGCAACTACGAAGGATTTTGTCATTAACCACAGGGCTGAAGGGAACCCCTCATTCAGTTGTATAACAGATTCTTCAGTGTTTACCATTGTCACTGAGGATTTGATTCAGCATTACAAAGAAAATACAGAAAAGGTGACTGAAAGAAACCTCAATTTGGGTTTCAGCCTTGTCTTTAATTAGCTGTGAAAACAGTCAAGCTGTTTTAACCACTTTGGGTCTTAATTTCTATTAAAAAGAAAAAAAAAAGTTGAATAGATTATCTTTTAGACCCACATGGCTATAAAGTGAGATGATGTTTAAGTAGTTTTAAAAACTTAGCTTCTAAACATAGGTCAGATTTCCAAACTTGAGAGGCCAGAGGCAGAAATCTTGGTGTTCCCTCTGTGCCTCCTAAGCTAAGGAATGGAAGTAAACTGCTTCTCTCCCCCTTTTCTCCCTCCCTCCCTAAAACAGGTGCAGTCTGGCATCTCTCTCATATGAGTTTGAGTTTTTGCATCATGAATAAGCTTAGAAAATGCTTTTACCCAAATGTTCTTTGCATGCCTGCTTTTCTGTCATTTAGGGAGTGTAATTTTAATTAATGCAGCACAGATTCTTTTAACAAATTCCATTGCCTTAATTTATAAGAACTACATTTTAAAATTATTTATGATTAAAATCTGTTACTAATTGTAACATTTTTGTGATACTTGTACTTCATTGCAATTCTGCCTCTCCTTAGCATTTCCAAAGCATCATTAATGTGAACTATATCAGGTCGTTAATATGTGTCATCATAGGGTGGATAGAAGGTGGAGGAGAGTAATTGGGGTCAAGGAAAGAGAGGAATGGAAGAAACAAGAAAAAAAAATACAGGAGCAAATAACTTAAACCTAAATAAGAAGTACCTTGATGGTGACATTCCACTTATCTAAAACATTTGTAGGACTATAAGTGTGCAGGGACATAATTAGAAAAACAGGTCTTAAATGAATGTCTATATACTGATATATGGAAAGAGCTACTTAAAACGAAACATGAAAAGACAGGTTAGATGAAGTTATGTGTGAGTCAATTCTGAAAACAAACACCTGTGTGGGTGTATATATTTGGGTGTGGTGTTGAGCAAGAGAAAAGTGAAAGTGCATGTGCCAGGCTGTTAGTAGGGACTTTGCAAGACCAATAAACTTTGATGGGTGGATTGGGAAGAGATGATAATCTCTTGTTCTACCCAATCCTGAAATTTTTCATTTGACTTAATGTATATATTCCTTTCGGAATTTGAAAAACATCAAATTAGATGTAGAAATCTAAACTGGTGGTATTTGTTAATTTCTCTTTAATATACAAAGGACTGTACATTGATGAATCTGCACTATTGCATTTGTGTACTTAGCTTAATACTAAATTTATAAAACTTTTTTATAAAAGTTTGAAAATTTTCTTGCATTTTTATTCTTGTTCAAATGCTTAATGAAATCTATTGAACTACTAAAACTATAATTCCACTGAGTGTTTCATACTTTTTAGAGAGCAGGCAAAACATACATAAACACAAGCATTAATGGAATGATATTCACTGTATTAAAAATCTTTGGCAATACATATTTAATGTTTATTTCTATGTATTTTTTAACTTAGTTGACTAAATGAAAATTGGGTGTGATTAACTACCATTTCTAGAATTTTTCTCATGAAATGCTGTCAGATGAAGTCTTTGACCATTCTCCCCTTGACAATTAACTTGTATTTTTAATTAAAAATTGCTCATATTTATGGTTTGTCTCCCTCCCAATCCATAAATGACTCTTAATCTCACAAAACAAACTGGGGGTTGCTGGGGGGAGGTGGGATTGGGAGAGGGGGAGCGGGCTATGGACATTGGGGAGGGGAGGCGAACCATAAGAGACTATGGACTCTGAAAAACAACCTGAGGGTTTTGAAGGGTCAGGGGTGGGAGGTTGGGGGAACAGGTGGTGGGTGATGGGGAGGGCACGTTTTGCATGGAGCACTGGGTGTTGTGCAAAAAGAATGAATACTGTTACGCTGAAAAAAATAAAAAAAAAAACAAAAACAAATCAAGGGAACCAAGTTCTAGACCTGGTCTTTCCCTCTTGCTAACAGGAAAAAAAAAAAAAAAAAAAAAAAAAATTGCTCATATTTATTGTTAATAGTGAGATGATAAAGATAATTACTCAGTTACCCTTGTATTCACATGGCAGATTAATACCTAATTTTCTAGACTTCTCATTTGTATATCTACTTTTTACTAAAACGAGATCATAATTCACATTCTTTAAACTGAATTATTCTTACTGTACATGTTCAGCAGATATTCTTATTAAATAGTGTAATATTTTACTGTGAAGGTATAGAATAATTTAACACTATTAACCAGTCAACAATTTGAAATGTGGGTTATTTATAATTCATTCTGAACTTAATGGTATTGCATCCAGCAATGTTATACATAAATTTATCAGCTATCCATAATTATCTCCTTGGCATAAGGACTTGTTGCATCAAGGAATATAAAATATACAATACTGCTAATAAGTATTATAAGGAGATATATTTAAATGTAAAAACTGAAGCACTTGTGGTTTTTCAGAGGTGGGGAAGAATTTCCTACACCACTGGTGAAAGTATAAACTGACATAGCATTTTTGGATGATGATTTAATTATACCTACTAAGCAAGGAAAAGAACAGTCAGTTATAAGTTATATTTTCTGTCAAATTTATAGCCTTTTTCTTTTGGCCTAAAGGAAAAAAATCAAATATATTTTTTTCTTCTGTCCTGTTGAAATTTTTTTTGAATTCTGAATGTGTTCCCAACATCAGAGCCCCCAAAAATAGCCATTTTGGAGTGCCTGAGTGGCTCAGGCAATTGCTGCCTTCAGCTCGGGTCATGATCCCAGGGTCCTGGGATCAAGTCCCACATTAGGCTCCTTGCTATGAGGGGAGCCTCCTTCTCCCTTTTCCTGCTGCCCACTCTGCTTGTGCTTACTCTCTATCTCTGTCTCTCTCTCTCTCTGACAAATAAATAAGATCTTTAAAAAAAATAGGCATTTTGACAGGTGTGAGGTGAAATCTCATGGTGGTTTGATTTGTATTTCCCTGATGATGAGTGATGTTAACATCTTTTCATGTAGCTGGTGGTCATCTGTATGTCTCCTTTAGAAAGATATCTGTTCCAATTTTCTGCTCATTTTTTTAAATCAGAATTTTTTTTACTATAGAGTTGTATGAGTTCTTCATGTGTTTTAGATTTTATTTTCTTATAAGATACATGATTTGCAAATATTTTCTCCTACTTAGTAGATTGTCTTCTCCTTTGCTGATGGTTTCCTTTACTGAGCAGCAGCTTTTTAGTTTATACAATCCTACTTATTTTTGGTTTTGTTGCTTCTGCTTTTAGTGTCAGATTAAAAAAATTATCAAGACTTATGTCAAGGAGATTAGTGCCTATGTTTCCAGGACTTACATTCAAGTCTTTAATCCATTTTGAGTTGATCTTTATATGTGGTATAAAATACTGTTCAAGTTTCCTTCTACTGCTAGTGACTGTTTTCCCTACATCATTTATTGAAGAGACTGCACTTTCCTTTTTTCTGTATTATTGGTTCCTTTGTCATAAACTGACTACATATGTGTAGGTTTATTTCTGAGCTCTGTTCTATTCCATTGATCTATATGTTGTTATGCTGATACCATGACTTTTTTTTTTTTTTTTTTAAGATTTTACTTGTCAGAGAAAGAGAGCATGAGTGCACAAGCTGGAGGAGCAGAAAAGGGAGAGGGAGAAGCCAACACCCCACAGAGCAAGGAACCCCATGTGGGATTCCATCTCAGGATCTTAGGATCATGAGCTGAGCCAACTGAGCTACCCAGGCATCCTGATACCATACCATTTTAATTTCTATAGCTTTGTAGTATAGTTTGAAATCAAGGAGATTTGCTTTCCTTTCTCAGGATTACCTTGGGTATTTTTGGTCTTTTCTGGTTCCATACAAACTTTAGAATTATTTGTTGAGTTTCTTTGAAAAATGTCACTGGAATTTTGACATGGCTTGCATTGAATTTGTAGATATTTTGGGATAGTATGAACATTACAACAATATTGAATCATTCAATCCATGAGCTTGAAATATCTTCACATTTACTTGTATCATCTTTAATTTCATTCACTGAGGTCTTGTGGCTTACAGTAGATTTCATCTCTTTGGTTAAATTTATTCCTAGGTGTCTTATTTCTTTCGTTGTAAGTAGGATTTTAAAAATTTCTCTTTCTGATAGTTATTCATGTATAGAAAGACAACAGATTTTTGCATATTGATTTTGGTATTTTAGAACTTTATGAATTCAATTATTCTAAATTTCTTAATGGAGTCTTTAAAAATATTCTGTGTATAATATTGTGTCATCTATAAATAATGATAGTTTTATTTCTTCCTTTACAATTTGGATATCTTTATTTTTTATTCTTTTTTAAGATTTTATTTATTTATTTGACAGACAGAGATCACAAGTAGGCAGAGAGGCAGGCAGAGAGAGAGGAAGAAGTAGGCTTCCCACTGAGCAGAGAGTCTGATGCGGGGCTCGATCCCAGAACCCTGGGATCATGACCTGAGCTGAAGGCAGAGGCTTTAACCCACTGAGCCACCCAGGTGCCCCACAATTTGAATGTCTTTTACTTATTTTTCTATATTCAGTTTTTATGCTTTCCTGGGGTTATGGCAATACTTATTTTGATATTGTTTTATGGCTTCAGAGCAGAAATACTTTAATAGAATTCACGTATTCAAATAATCTTTTCAGACCAAAAAGGAAAAACAAAAAATAAAAAGCACTGTCTCAGACTCACCTAAGTTAGAATATCTGGATTATCAACTGATAGATTCTTTGAGTCTTGGTACCTGGTTGCTTCTTTGACAGTGAGTCAGATCTTCACCTCTGTTCAGATATGGCTTCCTGTGTATATTGGTAAGACTCTAGAGTGACCATTGCATATGTATGATTTGATTATCCCACATTACATATCCTATGGAATTATTATTATGTGATACTGGTTCACTTTCTTAACATTATTAAAACGTTAGGAATGCATTATTGTCATTACAGGTTGGTGGTCATCCACAGAATTAGTGTCTTAGGTTAACTTCTCAGAATCATTGTCTTATGTCCTATCTATTCAAAATATTTATCTAATTAATAATTTTATAATATAATGAACTCTTTCCACCTGGTTATAATGAGAGAACTTTGGTGATGACCAGTTTCTAGTTTTGTAGGATACTTCGCCTTACACATAGTTTATTGTGTTTACTCTTACTTATACACAGACTACCTATACCTTATAAAAAGACATACACAATTGTCTGGGTGGTTCAGTTGGTTACACATCTCTTTTTGGCTCAGGTCATGATCCCAGGGTCTTCGGATTGCCCACATTGGTCTCCCCTCCCCCACCGGCTCATAATCTCTCTCTCTCTCAAATAAATAAAATCTTTAAAGATAAAATAAAATAAAGACATACACTTGGGAGTACTTGGGTGTCTCATTCAGTTAAGCATCTGACTCTTGATCTCAACTCAGGTCTCAATCTCAGGGTTGTGAATTCAAGCCCCAAGTTGTGCTCCCCACTGGCTGGGCATGGAGCCTACCTGGGAAAGACCTACTTAGTAGAAGCATGATGCCTATGTGTATTAACACTGATATTATTAATTGACATTATTAACAGTGCTATTAATGATGTGCATTAGCATTGGCTATGTTTATTGAAATGACTAAAATCTAAAACATATCCTTTAATATGTATCCATGTTTTGCATAGCTAAAACCTTTTAAAATTTATATTAATTATTTCCTTTCAATATAATAATAAATGAACATTTCACAAGTTCAATGTATTCTCATTATTCATAATACTGAAGATTGTGATTATAGTGGCTCAAATTGTTAGTAACTAGAACAGTGTTAGTCCCATTAAGTTGTATGGTTTGTTTTGTTTTTATTTACTGCCACCTCTTAAGTCCTAAAAGCATCCTTACCTTTTCACAATAATAAAATGTTCTAGGACTAGAGTTCTTCCAAACTATAGAATCAACTGGACTACCAGAATCTCTCGTACCTTTCAGTAGAAAGTGGCCATAATTTGGAAACTTGGACTTCATCAGATTGGTGGTGGTATGTCAAGTCCTGCTGCTGCTGATAACCAGGTTGAAACATAAAGATAATCCTTTTTAGTTCCATGTGTTAACAGTGAATCCAGGAAAAGGCTCACATGTATGAAAACTTAATCAATGGTAGAAGTGGAAACAGAGAAAGGATGGTTAGTCAATATATGCTGCTGTGACCATTGGCTATGCACAAAATAACTAAAATTAGATCTCAACCTCAAATCATGCATAAAATAAATGCTATAAAAAGACAAAAAATAGGAAAAGTAGCAGTTGAAATAATAAGAATATAAGTTTTTAAAAAAAATTTAATACCCAGCTAAAGAGTGACACAATGTGAGCAAATTGTGAAAGATGGATTAATATATTAAATAAGATCTGTGTGACAGAAGACACTATCAACAAAGTGAAAAGAGACTAGATTGAGAGGGTGTTTCACCGCATGTATCAAGAATATATAATTTTAAAACATCTATATACCATTAAGGCAAAAAAACTGATACAAAAATGGGTGAAAATGTAAACAAGCACTTCAAAAAGAAAAATCAGATATTGTCAGTATTGACATGAAAAACTACTCAACATTTTCAAAAATCACAGTAAACACAAAACAACTAAAAACTAACACCAGTCTGTTTGCCAAATCTCAAGAAGTCTGATAATTCCAAGTGTATGCAGGGAAATGGGGAAATCAGATCTCTTGGGCAGTACTAATAGAGGAGGAAGATACAAGCATGTAAGAATACAGATTTGAAGAACAGTTTTGTGTTCTGCAGTAAAGCTGTATATATAAATAAATATCCAGCAGTTCTGCTTCTCACTATATCAAGCATTTTTTATATTTTTATGTCATTTCTGCATAGACATATATAAGCTAATACAGAAGGTTTGTGGGGGAGGAAAAATAATCTTCCCTCTACCCTTCTAAGTTCCTGGTTGAGACATCCATATAAAAGATTAACAGGGGGAAAAAACCCACAGAAGTTTAATAGTAACATATCTTCTATATGCATGGTAGAGACCCAGGAAAACTGAATAACTCCTTGAAATGGCCCAAGCTAACAGTTAACCTCTCTAGCTAAAGACAAAAGATGTTGTGAGTAGGGGAGGCTATTTTGGAGAGTTATTAGGAAAGGCAAGTAAACAAGGGTGAGGTTGTTATACAGATTTTAGTGGTTGACTTCTCTATTAAGAAGAGTTTTTAGAGATTGTCATCCTTCTCTTTCTGGTACAATGTGGGGAGGGAGATGGGCATCCTAACAAAGTGAGATTTCACTTGTAAATGTAAACGTTTCTTTAAAAAGTGTAACTTCCACTCAGTTTATAAGAGCTTTTCTGGGAGCGCCTGGTTAGCTCAGTGAGTTAAAGCCTCTGCCTTCAGCTCAGGTCATGATCCCAGGATTCTGGGATCAAGCCCAGCATCGGGCTCTCTGCTCAGCAGGAAGCCTACTTCCTCCTCTCTCTCTGCCTGCCTCTCTGCCTAGTTGTGATTTCTCTCTGTCAAATAAATAAAATATTTTAAAAAAATTTTTAAAAAGCTTTTCTGTATTTGCTGTTTATTAAAAATAATCAGCTTAAAACAATCCTTTCAGCTTAAAACAATCCTTTTGCCAAAGAGAGCTATTTTGGGGTGGCAAATTCTGTTTCCCTTTGGTTTCAAGAAACAATTTTTACACTTGAATTTGCAATGCATGTTATTTATTTATTTTTTTCTGTTTTTAATCACATCATATCATTGTCATATCCTATCCAGAACTTCACAGATCTCATTCTTTGGTGGGCCAGAATGATCAGACTCCTTTGTGTTCAAGTGACTAGGCTTGCACTAAGCAAGCACTCCCAAAATGGGAGAGCTCAGTGTCTACTCCCATGTAAAGCCTCTTAAGGATAAAGTCTGACCAGAAACAAAGACGGGTTCAGGAATAGATTATAGCACACATCCAGAATCACTGTCCCTCTTCCTCTCTAAAGGATCTCTTCTTCTGAGGAGATGATTATATTTACTCTATACCCATTCCTTTGGGTAACTTGTTTGGCTGCACATGATTTGTCCTTCCTGAGTCATTTCAGGGCCTATATAATCTCTTTCAGAGGGGCCGTTTTTAATGATTCCAAGGTGATTTTTCTAACTCCCATCTGACTACTGTTAAAGTACAAATGATCAACTGAGTAAACTTGAAGTTCTAACTGGCTTTATTAAATCATTCATAAATCAGGCAGTATCCCATGTAGCAAGTAGAGAGGAGCTCTGAGGAGTTGTGCAGAATATGAGATTTTATTTATTTATTTATTTATTTATTAAGATTGTATTTATTTATTTGACAGAGAGAGAGATCACAAGTAGGCAGAGAGGCAGGCAGAAAGAGAGAGAGGGCTCCCTGCTAAGCAGAGAGTCCGATGTGGAACTCGATCTCAGGACCCTGAGATCATGACCTGAGCTGAAGGCAGAGGCTTAACACACTAAGCCACCCAGGTGCCACAAAATATGAGATTTTAATATTAAGGCGGGCAGGACATGAAAGTGACTGGCAAGGGGGAAAGAAGGAATTGTCCAAGGCCACCTTTCTTTGTGGGGCGGGGGGTGTGCAGGGGCAGGGGGTTTTACTAGGTGGATGACCACATCTTCCTTTGGGGGATGGAGAAAGCCCATGTGACAGATTACTTCATTGGTGCTGATCAGAAAATTTCTGCTGGAAATTAATATTAGACTTATTAATATTAATATTAAGATTTAATATTTCTGGGGGAAGTTGAAACTACAGTTAGGTTAGGTATTAAGCTCCGGTTTAGTCACTTGGCCTGGCCCAAATAACACCAATTGGGGCCTCTGATTTTCTTTTTAACACTATAAAAAAAATGAAAAGTGTGTGTGTGTGTAAATGTACATATATAGATATATGTATATATCTGTGTATATATAACCAGATGAACAGTAAAAAACAACAACAACAAAAAAAACAGAGAATCTCTACTCTCCTCTGTATCTGCTCACACTGGGGTTTTCCACTCAGTGACTAATTTCTGCTGAGGTTTTTTTTCCCTGAATTCTTTCCACTGGGGTTTGCTTCTCAGACAGCTTGCTTGTGTGTACGACACTGCAGCTTGGACAGCAGTGAGCAGCTATCCCCTTCAATTCTCTACTCCACCTGTACCTCTTTTCCACTCCAGTGCAGAGGTTTCCTTCCATGCCGTATGTGCCCACAACCTGCAGAATGCCATCTAAGGCAGTGGTGAAGCATTGCTTGTATAATTCAGCATTGTATTATTCAGGTGACATTTCTCGATAAAGCTGTTTTATTTTTAAAATTTAAAGGAAGTTAAAGAAGAGATTTGACACATATTTATGCATTAAATAATTAATGATAGAAAATGTTCTTATAAATATTTCAGGTTATTCTTGATCTCAGTATTTAAATGGCATCTTTCTGTATTTTAAAATGATTTGATCTGTCTTTCGCATAGCAGTCTCTTAAAAAACACTTGCTCCAAGACCATTTCTTTACCTTCAGAAATACCTGTTTAGATAAATTTTCCAAAAGAATGGGTAGTTTCCTTAGGGACTGCAAGTCACTAGAGGTTGTCTCCTTTTGTGTGTTCTTTTGAGTATTGGTTTCAAATATGTAATACCAATACAGCTTTATAGTGTCTTTTAATTTTTGTTATTTTTTTAAACATTTATTTATTTTAGAGAGTGTGCACAAGTGAGTGCAAGAGAAGACAAGTTGGGGAAGAGAGAGAGAGAAACTCAAGCAGACTCCCTGCTAAGCACAGAGCCCAAAGCATATCTCCATCTTAGGATTCTCAGGACACAACCTGAGCTGAAACCAAGAGTTGGGCACTTAACTGACACAAGCACACTTAGAGTGTCTTTAATTGCCATTATTGAAATAAGTCTTTATTTAGTTTAGTTTAAAATTTTAGTTTAAAATTTTCTTGTTCTCTACATATCAGTAGAGTAAGTGGAGAGTTAACTATTGACAACCTTCTATGAGGGGGAAAAATCTGCAATAAAAGAAAACAAAACGAAAACCCCATAGTAGTGAAGAATGAAATTAATGACAATAGCCTGACCCTGAGAGAAAATGTTTTCATTTTATGTTTTATTTTCTTTAGGTTGTAAACACAATGACGAGATGTGTCAAGCAGGTTGCAATGTTAATAACATTTGTAGGTGCATGATTTGCTGCAAACATCTGATTATGGTTGACTTCATTTAAAGCTAACGCCTATACAGAGGGCATGTTAATATTTGGTGTTTGTTGCTTGGGATGCATTCTGTTTGTCACAACCTTAAGCCTCAGAGGATCAAGGGAGAGCATTCTAATTAACCCGGGGTGAGGTGCAGTAGTGCAGAACTGTTTTGTGTTCTGTTTTGTTTTATTATTTTTTTTCCCTTTTAGTAACTGTAAACTAAAAGTTTCCTTTTAGGAACTGTAACCAGAATTTTGAAACCATGGACAGGGTTTCTCTGTGTGAAAACTCTGCTAAGCATTATCACAAAATAATATTACTGTAACTTACTGGCTTCATGCAATTTGTATTGTTGGCATCTCTTGAATTACAACTACCATGACAGTTTGGGGGCTAGGCTGCCACACTTAAGAACTATATATAGCTTGTGGGTTTCTGATGTGATGTTAGAGAAAAATGCATATATAATTCAGTAATTAATGATTTAAGAACAGTGAGCAACTTTTGAAAAAATATATATATATTTTTAAAGATTTTATTTATTTATCTGACAGACAAAGATCACGAGTAGGCAGAGAGGCAGGCAGAGAGAGAGGAGGAAGCAGGCTCCCACCAAGCAGAGAGCCGGATGCGGGGCTCGATCCCAGGATCCTGGGACCTGAGCTGAAAGCAGAGGCTTTAACCCACTGAGCCACCCAGGTGCCCATGAAAATATATTTAAAAGAAGATCATACACATCTTCGATAAGAATGAATAAATATTAAACTACTGTAGATGGAACTTAAGATAAAGCAAATGAATGATTTCCCTAAATAAAATTTACTTACTACTTCTGAGGTTTTTTTGAGGGAAGTGGATGAAAGGAAGTTAAATGAAGTAAAGATATAAAGGATCTAATATGGTATCTGATACGTCAGATTGCTTCACTACAGGCCTTACTATAGTTTGACAGAATGAGGGACATCTGTCAGAATGAAGGAAGTAGTCTTCTATTCCAACTCTGGCTACCATCCAATTGGGCATATCAGATTCACTTTCGGAACTTTTTCAAGCTGCCCCAGCCAGCCCTTCTTTTTAAACCACTCTGAAGATTCTAATGGGTTTTCTTCTAGGTGAAACTGTAGGCAGAACAAACAAACAAACAAACAAAAAACCCCAAAACAAACACCTAATGATTTTTCTCCAGAAAACTATTCTGAATCTTTTGATGACTTCTCTCTTTCTAAGTACCCTTTCCTTGTGTGTTTCCACAGTTCTTTTAACTGGATTATGGGTGTGTCCAGTTATTTTATACAATGGCTGCTTTTCTATAAAGTGAGTGGATATTCCTTCCACAAAATATTTGATCATGAAGACCATTTAAATTTATTTTTTCTCTTTGGAGGCAGGGGGAGAGTACAGGAAGCTATACTCAAAGCTACTTTGGGTAGTCCACTTGGTTTTCTTTTGTTAATGTTTTCCTGGAATATTTGAAGAGTTCACATTGTGATTCAGTCATCTTATTGAATATGCTGTGAGGGAAAGTTCTAGATCAGGTGGGATGAATGATTTGGTTATTTACATATTATAAATAAGGGGAGTAGGTGTTCATGTTGGTTAACTGTGTGTTAACTTGACTAAACTAAGGAATCCCCAGATAGCCGATAAAAATTTATTTTTGGATATGTCTAGTTTCAGGAAGAGATTAACATTTGAATTTGTAGACCTAGTTTGCTGAAGGCTTGAACAGAATGAAAAATAGAGAAAGTACAAATTTGCTCTATCTGTTTAAGCTGAGATACCTGTCTTCTTCTGCTGTCAAACGTGAGTACTTTTGCTTCCTGAGCCTTCTGACTTGAGCCAGAACTTAGACATTGGCTCCCAGTTCTTGGGCCTTTGGCCTTGACACGATTGGCACACCTGGTTCTAAGATGTTCAACACCACTGGCTTTCCAACTTGGAGATGGCAGACAGTGGGATTGCTTAACTTCCATAAGCATGTGAACATTCTTTGTGGTGAAGTTCCTGCGAGCTATATCTTTGCATTTATATCTATATCTACATCTAATATTGGTTGTTTCTCCGAGAGTTCTTACTAAAACAGTGTTAAATCCAAGATTAATTTAAAAACAAATATTAATACAAGACTAGCTAGGAGTTAAAAGCCACATTTTTTTTTTTTGTTTTTCCCTGCAAAATTACTTAATGAATGTGAGCTAGTCGTGTCAAGCCTGAGCCTAATGTATCTATCTATAAATAAAGGAGTTGTACAAAATGATCTCTAGTGTCCTTTTCAAAACTCTGAAAATCTGGGTTTTACTGTATCTTTCCCATTTTTTAACTAAAGAAGTAGAGTTGTGGTTGCACAGATCAAATGAATATTTATTGTGATTTGTTTTTCTGTAGATCCAAACATTGGTTATAGTGAGTTTTTCTCAAACTCTTGACTAAATTGCCTCAACATCTGTACTGGTACAGCTTCCACACCTTCTCAAATCAGAACAGTCCTGAATCTGTGTATTCTAGAAGGGCAGCTGAAGTATTGGAATTCCTGATGCTAAATGATGCATGATAATGGGGAACTTTTCCTTTGGGTCCAGCCTCCCTGAATTCATTTTCTTAAAATACTTCTATGTTGCTCTCATCTTTGGCTGAGATGCTAGTTCTGGTAAAGTTTCTGCTAGGCTGAAGATATCTTTAGTTTTTATTGACAAGATGGCTATAATACAAAATAATTCTAGAAAATGAGTATTTTATTTTCTGCCTTATCCTTCATGGATCTCTGTAATTTTTAAAAATGTTATTTATTTTGTACTTTTCTCACTAAATTTTGTTTTTAACAAAGACGAAAATCTTATTCTCATAAATGTAAAAATTATAGTGGTGAATTTAAGTCTTTTCTGACTGTTGAAATTTTCCATATATTTCTGAAAAATATTTAGGATACCATAAAAAAGTAAAAGACAGTTGTCATTGTTACTTACCTATTTGCCAATATATTAAGTTTTTTATTTAAATTCCGGCTAGTTTACACATAGGATATTATTTTCAGTGTATAATACAGTGAATAATCTGTTTGCCAATATTTTTTGATAGACTACTTTTTTTTTTAAAGATTTTATTTATTTATTTGTCAGAGAGAGAGAGAGAGAGTGAGAGTGAGCACAGGCAGACAGAGTGGCAGGCAGAGACAGAGAGAGAAGCAGGCTTCCCGCTGAGCACAGAGCCTGATGTGGGACTCGATCCCAGGACGCTGGGATCATGACGTGAGCCGAAGGCAGCCGCTTAACCAACTGAGCCACCCAGGCGTCCCTGATAGACTACTTCTATCAGATCTGCTACATGATGGAGATACATCCACTTTTTTGGTCTTACCCATTAATAATGTGTGGTAAGGGCCTATCTAGAATATATTTTGACCCATTCCAATTTTCAAGTCTGTCAACTCTGAACTGTGCTTTTAATGATACATAAGTATTCCTACTGTCTAGAAATTTTTTTAGGAAATAAAACTGTATCTTGTCATTTAAAAAAGTGCAAAACATTGTATTTTTTGTGTTCTATAGAGTTTGAAAAATCAACATTAAATAGCTTTATGTGAGAGGGGTCTATTGATGTTCTGAAAACTGGGCTGCCTTTGATTGTGCTTTTCTAATTGCTTCTTATTGATTATGCCATACCTGTAATGGTTGAAATTGTTAGATAAACACTTTTCTGTCAATACAAACAGAAGATGTTGAATTTCTTTCTTTTGATTTAAGTGTTTGAAGTAAATGTTTATGGTACATAGACATAAAATGGGGATCTATATACATTTGACAGTTTGTATATATATATATATATGTGTATATATATATATATATATAAAATAGACAATTTATACTAGTAAATTATGAAGTGGAGGAAGGAAAGGCAACAGTGAAATGAACTTTACTAATGTGGTCAAGGTCTGGGAAACCCAATCCCTGTTCGTTTTGGCTAGGGTCTGTCTTCCTAGGAAGACAAAGGGGACTTGATTCATTTAGATAATGGCTTCACAGTTTTATTGTAGTTGCTTTAGAAATATCAGCCTCCCCATCCCCTGCCGTGTCTCTTCCTCCCTCCAGCTTCATTCAGTCAGCCCTACAGGATCCCATAAGAGTTAGCCCAAGCAGCCTGCTAAAGCCACAGCTGAAGAGGCTCTGGCTCATTTGAACTTCTGGAAACAACTCTGTGGGACCCTCCTTTGGTATCCTGTGACTTTACCTCTCTGTCCTCTGTTCCCCTAGGCTTTGGGATGGTGGCTTCTTCTTGGTGTTGTTATTTTATCTGAGTAAACTTGGTATTAACTTAGGAAGAAAACCTTCCATACCAAGACGTTTTGACAATGAGAAGGTCTATTGTTAAAAAGCTTTTTAAGCTTTCTTTTTGGAATGGCCGTACTTTGCCTGGGACTTTCTGCAGCGGATTATGAAAGCTATGATAACAAAAATGCTTCAGAATGGAAGAATGGTTGTCATTATATCTCATGGTTTTTCCTTACCACTAAATCTACTGTCCGAACAACAGTTGGCTTTGTTCTGTAAGAACTATGTATATTTATTTGCTGTTTCTCATAATACTACTTGAATATCTCCAGAATAGGCAAAAAACAAGCTTTTTGAAGTGTTTCTTTAATCTCAGTAGCGTTATATCTTGCAGGAAGCTCCAAAAGCTTAAGGCATGACAATGATACAATTATTTACATTCTAAGATGTTATCTTTCTACAAAGAGAATGAGTTTTGCTTTTGGCAAGGAGTTCGGATAAGGGGTGATCACCTAATTCAATCAAGAATTCTACTGATTTGCAGCTAGATTTTAATCTTTGTAAGGAAAGATCTACAGGTTCATTTCTAGTTTATCCTTATTAATTGTTAAGGTTCAAACTATAAGCTTTCGGTATTTATCAGTGACCCATCTCTGCAGGGTCTGTGAACAACAAATTTCTTCTCCTCTGCTCTGTATTAACAAAAGGTCTAGGGGCGCCGGGGTGATTGACTTGGTTAAGCATCTGACTCTTGATTTCGCTTTAGGTCCTAAACTCAGGGTATTGAGATGGGGCCCCTTGGTGGGCTCTGCCAGGGGCATGGAGCCTGCTTAAAATTTGATTCTCTCTCTCCTTTTCATTCTGCCTCACCTGAACCTCATGAACACTTGCTCTCTCTCTCAAAAAAAGAAAAAGTCATTAACCTTCTCGGCTTCTTTAATTACCCTTTCTACTCACCCTTTTTTAGCTTCGCAGTCTCTAAGTTGCGAGCTGCAAATAGATGAAAAGATGTCTCAAAAAAGGTGCCCACTCTGCCTGGGTGGCTCAGTGGGTTAGGCCACTGCCTTCGGCTCAGGTCATGATCTCAAGGGTCCTGGGATCGAGTCCCGCATCGGGATCTCTGCTCAGTGGGGAGCCTGCTTCCCTCTCTCTCTCTGCCTGCCTGTGATCTCTCTCTGTCAAATAAACAAATAAATAAAATCTTTAAAAAAAAAGGTGCCCATGCTAGGTGTCCCTTTCCTTGATTTTGGGCCATCAGGTCCTTGATGTCTCAGTGGCTCTCTGATGTCACTGAGTCAATTTTGTTTACTTAGTTGAAGATTTTATCCAGCTTTTTTAATTTCCCATTTCAGCAGGTCAGTTGTTTGTTATATATTAATTCATCATTACTAGTAAGAAGTAGAAATCCCATGTATTGATTGAATTTAAGCAAAAGAGCAGTCATAAATCCATCAAGGTACCTGCTGGCCTGTCAAACTGCTATTTACTCCCCAAAAAAGAGCAAAGTGAAGAGATGAGATCATGAGAGTCAGAAAAGACAGATTTTAATAAAACCTTCATTTACTTTTTATTAACTTAAATTCTTCACCTTCAACGTGAGAGTACTAAGGATCTCTAAGAATCAAAAGCAAGAGACATTGTGGGTTAAAACATTTTGTTCATTATTACAGGCTACATAACTATCAGTTGCTTATATTTATCATGTTCTTCCAAAACTGTAATTCATTGTAATATAGGCTCAACTTGTGGGAAGAGTTGAGTGGATGCTTTATATCCTTTTTAACAAAAGTATTTCTAATTAAAAATCAAAAGAATAAGCTATGTCCTGGAAAAATCACTGTCTTTTAGGTTTAGATCAATTAATATAAATTTAATTAGACCTTTTCATATATGGTCTTAAGAACCCAAAGTTCTTTCTAAGTTCTCTCTTACAAATGAAAGTTTATAATTTTTACAGATAATTTTTTTTTAAAGATTTTGTTTATTTGAGAGAGTGTGAGAGAGCAAGAGCAGGGAGGCAGAGCAAAGGGAGAAACTGGTTCCCCACCAAGCAGGAAGCCAGATGTAGGAATTGATCTCAGCACCCCAGGGATCATGACCTGAGCTGAAGGCAGACGCTTAACTGACTGAGCCACTCAGGCACCCTTGGATAATTTGTGTTGAATATTTATTAATCATATTCATTGGCCAAAGTATATTCTAAACACTTCTTTTTATTACTTATTGAATACTTAAAACTACAATTTAACACAGTTACTGTGTGTATTTCTATTTTAAATATGAGAAAATCAAAGTGTGTACGTTAAGCAACTTGTCTAATATTTATAAATGGTAGAACCAAGATCTGAATTCTCAATCAAGAGTCTACATCCTTTTTTTTTTATTAAGATTTTATTTATTTGACAGAAAGAGAAAGAGAGAGAGAGCAAGAGCAAGGGAAAGTGGGAGAAGCAGGCTCCCCATGGAGCAGGGAGCCCAATATGGGGTTCCATCCCCATATTGGGGATCATCACCTAAGCTGAAGGCAGGTACCCAACCAATTGAGCCACTCAGGTGCCCAGGAAGCTGCTTTATTAACCATCATTCTGTATTACCTTTGTGTCAAATGATTAAGAAAAAAATACAGAATAAATGTGACATCTAAATAGAAATGGTAGAATTTATTAATTAAATTGTCAAGGAGAGACAGATGCCATAATATATATAGCAGTTGGTTGAGATATCTGGTTTTCATTCCATTAATATTAAGATCAACTGATGTGACTAACTGATGAGTTTAAGAATTTGTTAAAGCATCTATAACATGTTAATAAGAATAATCCTTTATTTAACAGACAAGGGTACAGACTTTTTTTTTTTTAAATTATTATCTAACAAAATTTGGGGAAACTACATAAATGCTTATGCTTTATAATATGGTTTAAGATTATTAGATTTGATTTAGAATTTACTCTGATGGAATTGCAATAATTAGGAGAGAGAAATTGCTGAATATCTGTTGATTTAGCGTGACACAGAAGATGGGTTATTTTACATAGGAAGTCTGTCATAACTTAAAGATTGGATTCTAGGTGAGGGTCCCATTAAAACATACATCAACTACTACTACAAATTAGTTTTCAAAGACACTTTATACTGTATACTATATAGACACTGTATAGATACCTTTTGCATAAATCATTTGTAGTTGAATTACTAAGTTTTAGTTGTGAAATGAATTATGCTGTAAAAGAGTAGAGGAAATTTAGTTTCTATTTTATGTACTTAAACAATTATTTATAGATCATGAATTATATGCTAGCACAATAACTGTCACCAGTAGTTAATCAAGATATTTGTTTTATTTGCTTATATTGTGTAAAAGAAACTGGCCTTCCTCCTCTCTAAAACCATCAAAATCTATCTGCTAATTTTTGTAATATATATGGGATAACTCCCTTAGCAACTATCATAAATCAGTTTATCTCTGCTTTCTTGATAAAGATTAATCTTTATACTAAAAAACAAATTGCCTTAAACCCGTAATTCTTTCAACATTCAAATAGTACTTAGTAGTATTAAAAAAAGATAAGTTACAGTGCTATGGATACTCAGTGTCTTTTACATCCTTTAAAACAGTGAACCCTGAAACTTCCCAGGAGATTTTTAAGAACACAGATTTCCAAGTTTCATACCATGAACTTTTTATCACCTGGATATATGACTTGGGTCAGATCTGAAAATCTGAAGGTTCTTTCATAGTCACACAGCTTTGGGAACACTACTTTATAAGGTCCCATAGCTAAATCAAGCTTTGGAACCTTAACACACCTAGATTCAACCCAAGTTTGCTGTGTCCTACCTGGGTAATGTTGGGCAACATGTTGACTTTTCTCTGCTTGTATTCCTCAATCTCCTTATTTTTCAAATGGTTTCACTCAAGTGTGAAACATAAGGAATAGTACAGAGGATCACAGGGGCAGGAAGGGAAAACTGAGAAGAAATCAGAGACAGAGAGGAACCATGAAAGACTCTGGAGTCTGGGAAACAAACTGAGGGTTAGAGAAAGGAGAGTAATGAGCAGGTGGGGTAACCGGGTGATGCGTATTAAGGAGGCACGTGTTGTGATGAGCACTGGGTGTTATATGCAACTAATGAATTGTTGAACACTACATCAATCTAATGATGTACTATATGTTGGCTAAATGAACATAATAAAATAAAAATTTTTAAATGCAGATAAAAATAACTATGATATGCAGTAAGGACTATGAAAAGCAGTGCATGTTAAGCAGCCAGCACAAACAATGAACAATTGACTTAATAAAAACCATTTTTGCTCTGAGGTGTTTTCCCCTCAATAGAGATTTACCCTACAATTGACATTAATGCACATACTATTTCTTGTTCTAGAATTTCACTTGAGAATCTCAATGAAGATGCAACTTCAAGTAATTTCTGGGAAAATTAGTAGTGCATTTGTTTAAAGTAAAATAATGAAGCAACATTAAGTGGTTGTAAACAAGGATACACAATGAATGAGGAAGACTGAGATTAACTTGAGTGGAATCCTTGCCTCTATTGTCATTCTACAAAGTACCATACTCTAAATATGCCCTGCCCCCTTTTTCCAAGTTTAAGGAATACATATTTCTGGCATTGAAGAAAGAATCTGAGAAGAAGTGGAATAGTGTGGTGTGGTCCTGGTGTCTGTTCTCTGGCACATCCTGATGTATTTAAACAACAGACAGATGATTAGTTTACTGAATGCATTCACAGGAGGCTGCATTCTGCCAATTAGAGGTAGAGAATAGTGTGGAGGTAAATTTGTTGATACAATACAGGATGAATGGAAAAGTTATTAGGCACCATACTAACAACTCTCCTGGTTCATTGAATGCCATGGGTAGTCTCAAATACAGTGACAACATCTGCCTGAAGGCTGTTGTGTGGTTGTGTCTCACCATTGGAAGGATGGTTTGGAATGCTACCTTCTTTGGTTTTCTTTTCAGATGACACTGAACCAGATGAACTTTATTTAAATGTAAATTAAGTTTCCACATCTTAAGCATCAGTCCATCTATTTTTCATCTACAACTACATAAATTCAGATATTATGGTTTTAGTGAGATATTTGCAGAAGATCATCATCAGGGGACATTGTATGATCTTAGATTGGATAAATTTATATTAACAACATGTCAAAAAATCATGGTTGTGATTGATCTCTAAATGTCACTGAGCTACCATGCCTTCCTTCCTCTCTTCTCCTTTTACCTCTTCTACCAACTTAATGTAAAGACTAACAGATAGATGTGTCAAGTCTAAGTACCATTGGGCTATTCAAAGGAATCCTCCCAGAAATGGTCATTGGTTTTAAAGGGCTATACTAGAATTCCAGCAGGCTTTAAATTATTCTGAGCCAGTAATGGTGAATCTTAATACCTATAAGAGCTTTCTTATTTTCTTGGAAGGGTTTTAGAATGGGATGTTAGTTTTTAAAATATTTTTAATGGGGTGCTTGGGTGGCTCAGTTGTTAAGCGTCTGCCTTTGGCTCGGGTCATGGTCCCAGCTCCTGGGATTGAACCTCGAATTGGGCTCCCTGCTCAGCAGGAAGCCTGGTTCTCCCTCTCTCACCTCCCCCTGCTTCTGTTCCCTCTCTTGCTGTGTCTCTCTATCAAGTAAATAAATAAATTTTAAAATATACCTATTTTAAATATTTCTTTAAAGAGTGTTAGCTTTAATTCATGCACTAGAATAATCAGAGCACCTGAACTAGCCCAGCTCAGCCCTTTTATTGCTAAGAGACTGTATGGCATTCCCAGATTTCATGTTAGTACATTTATCTATTTCCTATAGTGTTCTCTTCTCCTGGTATGCACTAGAAATGTCTAATCATTTCAAAACTACCAGATAATCTTTACCATTTATCAGGATTATTTTTGCATCATGTAGATTAGATGTTGGCATTGCCACACTGCCATGTTCTTAACTGGCAAATGTATAGAGAAAAGGCATTTCTAGGAGCATGACAAAGTCTTAGACATTGGACCTCTTGGTGACCCTTCAACTCCATGGCCAGAAGACCTAAGAAAAATTCCAAGTAGCTTTTCATTAGTAAGATATTTGATAAAATGAATTCACCAATGTGTCTGAGAAGACAAAAAACTTCTCTGCTCTCTTAGTTTAATTTGCAGCAGCCCAAGCCCCCCCCCCCCCCCCCCCCCCCCCCCCCCCCCCCCGATAGAACCTAACAAAAAACTAGTTAGCATGGGTAAGTAGATTTAATCACATCTATAGTATGGGAGTTTATGTAAAAAAAAAAAGACTCAAGGGGGCAATTAGGATATGGGGCTTATATGCCCTCTTAATATGTGAAGGGAAGGGAGGGGGGACAAAGGGCACTTAAAAGGAAAACAACTTTTTGGAAAGAAAAATAGTGCCCTTCAGAGAATGGATGGGAGATAGGATAGTTCTGAGACAATGTCTGTTTTGATGTGGTTCCAGCTTCTTAACTCAAAGAGGATTAGAGGATTAGAACTGTTCTCCAGCAGAGTTCATGAGGCTCTTTCGGAAGCCTTTTGGGAGGCTCTCCTAGATAAAGGATTCCAGAAATTGAAAAGTCTTCCATTTAAAATGAATTTTATGCCACAGTGACATGTTCTGGACTTTTCCAAGTGTTATGAGTTGAATTGCGTCCCCAAAAAGATATGTCAGAGTCTTTACCCTGCTACCTATGAGTGTGATCTTATTTGTGAATAGGAGCTTTGCAGACATATAAAGTTGATGTCACTACTGTGGGCCCTAATCCAATATGTTTAGTATTCTTTTTTTTTTTAAAGATTTTATTTATTCATTTGAGAGAGTGAGAGAGAGAGAGCATAAGAGGGGAGAAGTTCAGAGGGAGAAGCAGACTCCCTGCAGAGCTGGGAGCTGGATGTGGGAATTGATCCCAGGACTCCAGGGTCATGACCTGAGCCAAAGGCAGTGGCTTAACCAACTGAGCCACCCAGGTGTCCTGTTTAGTATTCTTCTAAGAAGAAAACACCATGTGAAGACACAAGGAAAACATTCTGTGATAATATGCAGAGACTAGAGTGATGCAGCCAGAAAACAAGGAATGCCAAGAATGGCAGTTATCACTAGAACAGACGAGAAAGGAAAGACTTTTCCATACAGGCTTCAGAGGAAGCATGGCTCTCCTGACATGTTGATTTTGGGCCTCTAGCCTTGAATATCATGAAACAATAAATTTATGTTGCCTTAAGCCACCAAGTTTGTGATATTTTGTTATGGCAGCCCTAGGAAACTAATATAACCAGTATACAGAACTTGGAAGTGGTCTCTTCTTTACCATAGCATGCTTAATATTTTTTTTAAAACTATGAGGATGTGGAGAAAGGGGAACCCTCTTACACTGTTGGTGGAATGCAAGGTGGTACAGCCACTCTGGAAAACAGTATGGGGTTTTCTCAAGACATTAAAAATAGAGCTACCCTATGACCCAGCAATCGCACTACAAGGTATTCACACCAAAAGATACAGATGTAGTGAAAAGAAGGATCATGTGCACCCTAATGGTGATAGCAGTTGACGAAGTTCTAGAATATAGGTGAGGTTCAGTGGGGTGAGGTCTGGAGCGGATGATCAAGAAAGAATTCTTGAGACATCTTTGGTGCAAAATGATGGTTTATTAAAGCACGGGGACAGGACCCATGGGCAGAAAGAGCTGCTGCCCCGGGGTTGTGAGGGTTGGCAGGTTATGTACCATGGGGGTGGGGTAAGTAAGGAAAAGGGAGGTTTCAATAGAACTTTCATATGCTAAAGAGGACCTACAAGATACCATAGCAGAGGTCTTGCCATTGCCAAGGTCGTTTTGCCCTCTAGCAAGGTATTAACATTAAGATGGGTGGGAGATTCCTAAAGAATGTCGCAGATGTCCCACCCAGGAGTGGGGTGGGGAAGGTTGGAGGGTGTCAGCCTTTGCTTTGTCCTCAACCAGCCTTTTGTTCCCTCATTAAGTAATGTCCTTAATAGCCAAATATGGAAGGGACTGAGATGTCCTTCAATAGATGAATGGATAGAGAAGACGTGGTGTGTGTGTGTATACACACACCAGGTCTTCTCTACCCATTATCTGTATATATCTATATATATGTATCTATATATGTGTATATATAGATATGTATGTGTATATATATATATATATATATATATATATATATATATATATATACAGTGGAATATTACTCAGCTGTCAGAAAGAATGAATTCCTATCATTTACATCTACAGGTATGGAACTGGAGGGGATTATATTAAGTGAAATATGTCAAGCAGAGAAAGGCTATGATATGGTTTCATTCATAGGTGGAACATAAGGAATAGTGCAGAGGACCATAGGCGAAGGGAGGGAAAACTGAATGGGAAGAAATCAGAGAGGAAGACAAACCATAAGAGACCCCAGGAAACAAACTGAGGATTACAGAAGGGAGGTGGGTAGGAGGATGGGGTAGCTGGGTGATGGGTATTAAGGAAGGTGCGTGTTGTGATGAGCACTTGGTTTATATGCAACTAATCAAAAACTAATGATGTACTATATATTGGCTAATTGAGCACAACTTTTAAAAAATTACATAAAAATCCACCCTGTGGCTTTGCAAAATCACACACACACACACACACACACACATCCTTTCTGAACTTGGAATGCTGGTTTGTTGAATCTTAATAGACTAAGGAAAAGACTGAAATTCTTTTTTTTTTAATTTTTTTTTATTATTTTATTTATTTGACAGAGAGAAATCACAACTAGGCAGAGAGGCAGGCAGAAAGAGAGGAGGAAGCAGGCTCCCCGCGGAGCAGAGAGCCGGACGTGGGGCTCAATCCCAGAACCCTGGGATCATGACCTGAGCCGAAGGCAGAGGCTCTAACCCACTGAGCCACCCAGGCGCCCCAAGACTGAAATTCTTATAAGAAAAGTTCAAGCAGAAGTTAGACCAATCTCGGGATGCCTGGGTGGCTCAGTGAGTTAAAGCCTCTGCTTTCAGTTCAGGTCATGATCTCAGGGTTCTGGGATTGAGGCCTACATCACGCTCTCTGCTCAGCAGGGAGCCTGCTTCCTTCTCTCTTTCTCTGCCTGCTTCTCTGCCTACTTGTGATCTCTGCCTGTCAAATAAGTAAATAAATTCTTAAAAAAAAAAGAAGACCAATCTGAGGTGTTTTTATGAGCACAGTAAATCATTTACCTGATTCATAAATACTATAATATATTCGTAAGCAAATGATAGATAAATTGTTCAAAAGAGAACAAGTGATAGATATACATTCATCTCTGCATTGTATTATTACCACATATAAATCAATTCAAGAGTCAAGTGTTTAGAAACACCATAAACAGTGACATACTGAAATACATGAGGGTACAATGATAGTGGTACATTTTTCTACAAGTGGTTATTGCATTCTTCCTGTGTGAAAGACACATTTTCGATATATAAATATGGAAAATGTGTGGTTTTCAGAAAGTATAAATGGACAGGACCCAAGATAGTCTGAGAAAAGAGCTTGAACACACAGGCAGAAAAGAGAAGGTATGTATAAGAAATAGAAATTAGCGGGGCGCCTGGGTGGCTCAGTGGATTAAAGTCTCTGCCTTCAGCTCAGGTCATGATGCTGGTTGTCCTGGGATCGAGCCCCTCACTGGGCTCTCTGCTCAGCAGGGAGCCTGCTTCCTTCCTCCCCCCACCTGCCTCTCAGCCTACTTGTGATCTCTGTCAAATAAATAAATAAAATCTTTAAAAAATATATATAAATTAGCTCTGATTGAATAAACATGGGATTTATGAACAGGAAGAATGAGGAATAAGGTTTGGGTAAATTGGGAGGTATTGTGGGAGACTCTGAATAGATACTGATAATATCTAACATTAATTGAACCTTTATCATTGGCCCTATACTTTGTATGTGTAGCAATTGTTGAATCATCAGAGTAACACTGGAAATTGGATATAGAGGCACAAAAAAGTTGGGCGGTTTCCTAAGAGTGACATTTTGGAGTCCACAGGATTTCAATCTAGGCAGTTTGTCCACAGTGCTCTTAATTACTGTGCATTATAGCCATTCTAAAAGAACGACAAGTGGAGAACTGAATAATCTGACACATTTTTTTTTGTAAGCAATGATGTACAATTGTTAATTACAGATGAATATATAAAGAAATTGATGCATATACAAAATAAATATTCTTCCATAAGAAAAAATGAAATCTTGCCATTTGTGACAACACTCTGAGGGCATTCTGCTTAGTAAAATGAGTCAGGTAAATTCTGTATTTCACTTATATATGGAATTAAAGCAAGTCATAGTGATACAATGTATACAACATGGTGACTATAGTTAATAGTACCACAATTGTGTATTTGAAAGTTGCTAAGAGTAAACCTTGAAGGTTCTCATCATAAGAAAAAAAATATTTTTTAATAGTGTGGTGATAACCAGACTTAACTGTGGTGATCATTTTGCAGTATGTACAAATATCAAATTACTATGCTGCATATCTGAAATTAATATTTTAAGTTATATCAAATAAGTTTTAACTCTCAATAAAGAAAAGCATCATTGATGGAAAGAATAGCTAATTATAATGGAGTACTTACTATATGAAAGCACCTGTTAAACACTTTATATGTATAATCTAATTAATCCTATATCCTTATAAGGACACTGAAGACTTTAGAGGTTAAGTAGTGAAATGCTTTGTGCAAAATATCTGGCAAAGTGTATACTGGATCAACGTGAACAAGTAAGAGAAGGGAGAAAACCATATATGAAGCTGTTTTAATAATCCAGGCAAGAGGGGCGCCTGGGTGGCTCAGTGGGTTAAAGCCTCTGCCTTTCACTCAGGTCATGATCCCAGGGTCGTGGGATCAAGCCCCGCATCGGGCTCTCTGCTCGGCAGGGAGCCTGCTTCCTCCTCTCTCTCTGCCTGCCTCTCTCCCTACTTGTGATCTCTATCTGTCAAATAAATAAATAAATAAAATCTTAAAAAAAAAAAAATAATCCAGGCAAGAAAGATAGGGTCTAACTTTTGAGAAATGGAAGTGGGAGAAGATACACTAATATGAAACACTGTAGAAGTAAAGTAGATATCATGTGGCAACTAATCATTACAAGAGGAAAGAGATCGTGAAAAATCATCGATCAATCTTAGAACTTGAGTAAGAGAGGATGGTGGTGTCAGAGAGACCACAGGGGGAACATAAAGGGAACTAGAAAAGGTGAAGATGTTCTATCATGCGCAAATTGATGAGGTTGATGGAGCTTTTCAGTGGGAATGGCTGAGGTCTTGAGAAGTGTTGGCAGGAACTCAGAGAACCTTCAAGACTGGGAAGATACCTTTTAATGTTAATCTTTTTTTTTTTTTTTTAAGATTTCATTCATTTATTTGACAGACAGAGATCACAAGTAGGCAGAGAGGCAGGCAGAGAGAGAGGAGGAAGCAGGCTCCCTGCCGAGCAGAGAGCCCAATGCGGGGCTCAATCTCAGGACCCTGGGATCACGACCTGAGCTGAAGGCAGAGGCTCTAACACACAGAGCCACCCAGGCGCCCCTGGGAAGATACCTTTTGCATAAAAGGTAAAACTATAAGATTAGAGTGAGAGAGCTAACACAGGACAGAGACAGGGTGCAGTGAGGGGCCCTAAAGGATTGCTACCTGTTCTTAAGTATGAGGAGTCTTGTCATTCTACTTTTTCCTCTTGTTCCTCTAGCTCTTTCTTCCAACACCTTCCCCTCCTTCTTTTCCCAGTATCTTAGTATATGCTAACCAGAGGATTAAAGAATGAATGAACAATAGAATAAAGGAATGAATGAATAAGGGAAATCTGTAAAACACTTGTAAAACTATGTTTGTAAAAGTAAAGTCCAAGAAAAAGAGAAATTAAAAAAAAAAGATGAGGAATTTAAAATATTACTTAGCCTATAAATTACTGTACTATATAGATCTTAATGATAGATATAAGTTTCCTTCTGCAAAGGTATATATAAATATTTCTTAAAAATTCAATCTTGTAAATCAAATGTATTAGAAGACTTTTTAGATTTATTTGAGTGATCATGCAGTGGAGAGGGCCGAAGTAGGGTGAGGGAGAGAGATTCTTAAGCAGACTCTGTGCTGAGTGGGGAGCTGGAGGTAGGGCTCAATCTCATGATCCCGAGACATGACCTTAGCCAAAACCAAAAGTCACACATTTAACTGATTGTGCTACCCAGATGCCTCTAGAAGACTTTTTTTTTTTTTAAGAATTTTTATTTTTTTGTCAGAAAGAGAACACCAGCAGAGGTAAGGGACGAGGGAGAGGGAGAAGCAGACTCCCTGCCGAGTGAGGAGCCCAATGCAGGATTGATACCAGGACCCTGGGATCTTGATCTGAGCTGAAGGCAGACTCTCAACTGACTGAGCCACCCAGGCATCCCTAGAAGACTTTAATAGCAGGAATATTGTCATTATCTCTAGAATAAATTTAAAATGAATCCCATATTTTGGATAAATTTAAATCATACAGTATTATTTATAGTACAGTTTCATTTCTTTAGAACGTATTTCTTTTCCTAGGAGAAAGTTGCCCATCTCTTGTAGCATATTTAATAACTCTAAGTAAAAAGATAAAGAATAACTTCTGTGAACCCATGTTCCTATTTCTTGAATTTTCTGATAAAAAAGTTTACTTGTCAGAGTAAAATTGAAGAAGACCTAAAAAATATTTTATATTATAATTTATTCTTATAGTCACACATGTAAAAATGTATCTTATTTAGATTTTATAGCTTTATATAATTATGTATTTTTCACTTCTCATATGTATATATCAATGCACTTGTATACAAGAACCTTTATTCTTCAATATTCCTTTGGCTATTCGAGGTCTTTTCTGGTTCCATATAAATTTTAGGATTATTTGTTCCATTTCTTTGAAAAAAATGGATGGTATTTTGATAGGGATTACATTAAATGTGTAGATTGCTTTAGGTAGCATAGACATTTTCACAATATTTATTCTTCCAATCCAGGAGCATGGAACATTTTTCCATTTTTTTGTGTCTTCCTCAATTTCTTTCATGAGTACTTTATAATTTTCTGTGTATAGATTCTTAGTCTCTTTGGTTAGGTTTATTCCTAGGTATCTTATAGTTTTGGGTACAATTGTGAATGGGATTGACTCCTTAATTTCTCTTTCTTCAGTCTTGTTGTTGGTGTACAGAAATGCAACTGATTTCTGTGCATTGATTTTATATCCTGACACTTTACTGAATTCCTGTACAAGTTCTAGCAGTTTTGGAGTGGAGTCTTTTGGGTTTTCCACATATAGTATCATATCATCTGCGAAGAGTGATAGTTTGACTTCTTCTTTACCAATTTGGATGCCTTTAATTTCTTTTTGTTGTCTGATTGCTGAGGCTAGGACTTCTAATACTATGTTGAATAGCAGTGGTGATAATGGACATCCCTGCCGTGTTCCTGACCTTAATGGAAAAGCTTTCAGTTTTTCTCCATTGAGAATGATATTTGCGGTGGGTTTTTCATAGATGGCTTTGATAATATTGAGGTATGTGCCCTCTATCCCTACACTTTGAAGAGTTTTGATCAGGAAGGGATGCTGTACTTTGTCAAATGCTTTTTCAGCATCTATTGAGAGTATCATATGGTTCTTGTTCTTTCTTTTATTAATGTGTTCTATCACATTGATTGATTTGCGGATGTTGAACCAACCCTGCAGCCCTGGAATAAATCCCACTTGATCGTGGTGAATAATCCTTTTAATGTACTGTTGAATCCTATTGGCTAGTATTTTGGCGAGAATTTTTGCGTCTGTGTTCATCAAGGATATTGGTCTGTAGTTCTCTTTTTTGGTGGGATCCTTGTCTGGTTTTGGGATCAAGGTGATGCTGGCCTCATAAAATGAGTTTGGAAGTTTTCCTTCATTTCTATTTTTTGGAACAGTTTCAGGAGAATAGGAATGAGTTCTTCTTTAAATGTTTGGTAGAATTCCCCTGCGAAGCCGTCTGGCCCTGGGCTTTTGTTTGTTTGGAGATTTTTGATGACTGTTTCAATCTCCTTACTGGTTATGGGCCTGTTCAGAGTCAAAGTTGGTGGCATCACAATTCCGGACTTCAAGCTCTATTACAAAGCTGTCATCATCAAGACAGCATGGTACTGGCACAAAAACAGACACATAGACCAGTGGAACAGAATAGAGAGCCCAGAAATCGACCCTCAACTCTATGGTCAACTAATCTTCGACAAAGCAGGAAAGAATGTCCAATGGAAAAAAGACAGCCTCTTCAATAAATGGTGCTGGGAAAATTGGACAGCCACATGCAGAAAAATGAAATTGGACCACTTCCTTACACCACACACGAAAATAGACTCCAAATGGATGAAGGACCTCAATGTGAGAAAGGAATCCATCAAAATCCTTGAGGAGAACGCAGGCAGCAACCTCTTCGACCTCAGCCGCAGCAACATCTTCCTAGGAACAACGGCAAAGGCAAGGGAAGCAAGGGCGAAAATGAACTATTGGGATTTCATCAAGATCAAAAGCTTTTGCACAGCAAAGGAAACAGTTAACAAAACCAAAAGACAGCTGACAGAATGGGAGAAGATATTTGCAAACGACATATCAGATAAAGGGCTAGTATCCAAAATCTATAAGGAACTTAGCAAACTCAACACCCAAAGAACAAACAATCCAATCAAGAAATGGGCAGAGGACATGAACAGACATTTCTGCAAAGAAGACATCCAGATGGCCAACAGACACATGAAAAAGTGCTCCACGTCACTCGGCATCAGGAAAATACAAATCAAAACCACAATGAGATATCACCTCACACCAGTCAGAATGGCTAAAATTAACAAGTCAGGAAATGACAGATGCTGGAGAGGATGTGGAGAAAGGGGAACCCTCCTCCACTGTTGGTGGGAATGCAAGCTGGTGCAACCACTCTGGAAAACAGCATGGAGGTTCCTCAAAATGTTGAAAATAGAACTACCCTATGACCCAGCAATTGCACTACTGGGTATTTACCCTAAAGATACAAACATAGTGATCCGAAGGGGCATGTGTACCCGAATGTTTATAGCAGCAATGTCTACAATAGCCAGACTATGGAAAGAACCTAGATGTCCATCAACAGATGAATGGATCAAGAAGATGTGGTATATATACACAATGGAATACTATGCAGCCATCAAAAGAAATGAAATCTTGCCATTTGCGACGACGTGGATGGAACTAGAGCGTATCATGCTTAGTGAAATAAGTCAATCGGAGAAAGACAACTATCATATGATCTCCCTGATATGAGGACATGGAGAAGCAACATGGGGGGGTAGGAGGATAGGAGAAGAATAAATGAAACAAGATGGGATTGGGAGGGAGACAAACCATAAATGACTCTTAATCTCACAAAACACACTGGGGGTTGCTGGAGGGAGGTGGGATTGGGAGAGGGGGAGCGGGCTATGGACATTGGGGAGGGGAGGCGAACCATAAGAGACTATGGACTCTGAAAAACAACCTGAGGGTTTTGAAGGGTCAGGGGTGGGAGGTTGGGGGAACAGGTGGTGGGTGATGGGGAGGGCACGTTTTGCATGGAGCACTGGGTGTCGTGCAAAAAGAATGAATACTGTTACGCTGAAAAAATAAATAAATAAATAAAATAAACAAAATATTTAAAGTAAAAAAAAAAAAAAAAAGAACCTTTATATATGTTATACCTCATATATAAATGTCATAGTGTACACATCTCATCTAACATATTTTATTTCTTTAATAGGATTTGTCCTACCATGTAACCATTTTGATGCTGCTTTCTATGTTCCTCCAAACTAAAATCTCATACCTTTATGAAAGTTGGATCTCTCAAAATTTTTTTGAGTATCCTAAGTACTGGATTGTGATATTATCATGTGTTTTCGTGTAATCATTGTTGCCAAGGTCTTTTTCTATATTCAGTGTATAAACCACTGTGCATACTTTCTTTCTTCCCCACCAGCAAGTGTGATCCCTTGAGATGCAGGTGCATCTATACAATCTGTCAGGACTGCTTGTATGGGAGGGAGACAAAGTCTGCCAAGACAGCGATATCCTGTCCTCTTTATTACTCTTAGAAATAGTGATTTTTCGTTTTGTTTTAAATACATATTTCCTGGCAAAATCAGGACAATACTAGTTGAGGTTTTCAAGAATACCATAGGCATTCTTAGGGTTACAGAGTTTTTAGGATGAGAAGAAAGATATTGGATCTCATGAAGTTACTTGTTTTACTGAAGGGGAAACTAAGTGTCAGAAAGAGTAAATGAATTTTTCCAAATTTGCACAGGTTTTGGATGGCTAAGTTGGGACTAGAATTGAATTTAATTATTTCTCTTTTGCTTTGTTGCCTCGGTGACTCACATATTGAATCCTATTTCCCAGTGACACTTAATTACATGAGTTTCATTTTAATGTAAGAAAATATATTCAGTCTAAAAAAACACAAACTTTTCCTTTTTCCTTTGTATTTCAAGTTCTGACTTACAGATAGTTCTAGATGGTTTATGAACATAAATCAGCATCAGATTTTCTCTGCTGTTCATTCTTTGACCCAGTGTGCTCACTTTACTGGCAACTGAGCCTTGATGTCATTTCCATCCTTCTCATTTACAAGAGACTTAACCAAAGACAAGATAATAAAAATCATGACAATTTTATAGACACCTGTGTTTTGTAAAAGCAGATCTGCAAATGCTAATCTGTGTTTTACCGCAGAACCTTTCGTGTTTCTGTGGAGCATAGGCTGTTCCTTCTTTTTATCTTCTCAATGCTTTTTTCCTGTTGGTAACACTGGATGCTTTCCAATAATGCACCATGTTTGTGCCGACAGACAAAACTTACAAATCAGAGTGAGCAAGCATCATTCTCATTCTGTAACTTTTCTTTATTCTAAAATATTGGGGAAATTCTAAGTGAACTGTCATTTTTTCATCAGTATTGATGTTTTTGTTTTGTTGTTGTTTTTGTTGTTGTTGTTTTGTTAGATATTGAAGAATAAAGAAGCATCTTACCTTGGTGGACCAGTAGGAAAGGTGACAAACTTAACTCAGCTTCAAGTAACACAAGCATTGCCATATAGTACAAAATGCTACAGGACGTTAAAAAAAATCCAGATGATGATTAAACAATCTTATTTTTTTTTTTAACTTCTTACTCAAGAGAAAAGACCTCTTGAGATGTCCAACACAGCAGAGGTTTGCATTTTTTAGTGTGGGTTCTTCCTCTCAGTCACAGAACATAGAAAATGCTTGAACGACTTCGTTAGTTCTCCCGGAGGCGGTATATGACTAGTATTATTCTAGACTTAGAGGAGATATGGTAATTTATTGCTTATAATAGATGCCTTAGGACACTGGGCTTAATTCTTTCATGGAATCTTAGTGAGGCAACTCAGGTATCTTCCTGGAAAGACCAGAATGTTGAATCGTGCTGAGACAGGTCTTTAAAAGAAGATGGTTCGACTGTTCTAATTCTCACTGTGAAGAGAGGTTCAAAGAGAGCCATGTGGATCAAAAAGGGAGAGATTTGTGGATATGAGAGTTTAAGTTTTCTTAGTTTTATAAACAATTCAGTCTGATAAAAAGTATGAAAATGGAATCCTAGATACTAGCACTCTGGAGTATAAACCTTAGCAGTCTATACATAACATTAAGAAAATAATCATCACGGGGCGCCTGGGTGGCTCAGTGGTTTAAGCCGCTGCCTTCGGCTCAGGTCATGATCTCAGGGTCCTGGGATCGAGTCCCGCATTGGGCTCTCTGCTCGGCAGGGAGCCTGCTTCCCTCTCACTCTCTCTGCCTGCCTCTCTGCCTACTTGTGATCTCTCTCTGTCAAATAAATAAATAAAATCTTAAAAAAAAAAGAAAGAAAGAAAGAAAATAATCATCACGTTCTATCAAATCTTCTGTGGTAATTTGACTCAAGCTGAAGTAAGTTTCCAGAATACAAATTAGAACTGGCCCCACACGGTCTAATTTCTAGTGTTCATTTCAAAAACAGTAAGAATTTAGCATTTGTTGGACTGTATTCAACAGTTCACTTCTCTGCCAATCAAGTTGTCTAGTGGCCTGTGTTTAGGTGAATCGAAAATAGCCATTTGAAGACTGTTAACTTTTAGCAACAGATCTGTCTGCTTTAGAGACTTTGGCACTTTATACCTGGCAGAAGTTTAGAGCCAGGGGCACCTTGGTGGTTCATTCAGTTAAGTGTCTGCCTTCGGCTCAGGTCATGATGCCAGGTCCCTGAGATTGAGCCCTACACTGGGATCCCTGCTCAATGGGTAGTCTGCTTCTCCCTCTGTCTGCTGCTCCCCTTGCTTATGCACTTTCCTGCACTATCTTTCTTCAAATAAATAAAAGCTTAAAAAAAAAAATCCAATTCTTTCTCTTGTAGGTCACTTGTGCTCTCCTCAGAGCTTCCCTGCTAGGGTTTTCTATGCACAGCTCCTATATCTTGAGTATGAACTGTCCTCTGGTGGCCACATCCCTCTCTGGCTTCCTGGCTGCCACCCTCTACAGGTGGAGCCCCATCCCTGTCTTCTTGAGCAGGAGTAAGCTCACATTCCTATGTTATCTACATTTCTTGCAGATAGGGATTCATGGGAAACATTCATGCATCCATACCTCTGATAAGTTCTTAAAGTTCAGACTGAGCCCAGCACAATGTCTTTCCTTCAAAATGCAACCTTCTATGCCTGGAAACACTAGAGATCTCTCCATATAATCTCAGTGAAGGCCGAGTCAGCTAAGCTGATGGTTAGCCAATGGGTTTTTCTACTCCTCCTCATCTAATGATAAGGCATGAGGGAGTAGTACTTATAGCAATGCTTCTACAAAGAGATCCTCTCCAAAATTCTCTCTTTATAATCTTCCATCTACTCCTGAGACCTCCTTTTATAATTACTATCTTTTTGCAAAGTTCAAGAGTAACAACACTGGTCTTGAACATTTTTTTATTTATTTCCTTGTTAAAAAAAAAATCTTTCACAGTTTGTGAAACTGTTTGTGAAACTCTTTCACAGTTTGGCTATTGTGGACCTTACTGCTATCACCATTGGGATACACATGCCTCTTTAGATCACTACATTGTATCTTTGGAGTAAATACCCAGTAGTACAATTGCTGGATTGGAAGGTAGTTCTATTTTCAACTTTTTGAGGGACCTCCATACTGTTTTCCAGAGTGGCTGTACCAGCTTGCATCACCACCAACTGTGTAAGAGGGTTCCCGTTTCTCTGCATCCTTGTCAACATCTGTCATTTCCTAACTTGTTAATTTTAGCCATTCTGACTGGTGTGAGGTGATATCTCATTGTGGTTTTGATTTGTATTTCCATGATGCTGAATGATATTGGGCATTTTTTTCATGTGTCTGTTGGCCATTTGGATGTTATCTTTGTAGAAATGTCTGTTCACGTCCTCTGAGCATTTCTTGATTGGATTATTTGTTCTTGGGTGTTGAGTTTGATAAGTTCTTTATAGATTTTGGATACTAGCCCTTTATCTGATAAAACATTTGCAAATATCTTCTCACATTCTGTAGGTTGTCATTTGGTTTTGTTGACTGTTTCCTTTAATGTGCAAATGCTTTTTATTTCAGTGAAGTCTCAATATTCATTTTTGCCTTTGTTTCCCTTCCCTGTGGAGACCTGTCTAGCAAGAAGTTGTGGCCAAGGTTGAAGAGGTTGCTGCTGGTGCTCTTCTCTAGGATCTTGATGGATTCCTGTCTCACACTGAGGTCTTTCATCCATTGTGAGTCCATTTTTGTGTATGGTGTAAGAAATGGCCAGTTTCATTCTTCTGCATGTGGCTGTCCAATTTTCCTAACACCATTTGTTTAAGAGACTGTCTTTCTTCCATTCTTTCCTGCTTTGTCGAAGACTAGTTGGTCATAAAGTTGAGGGTCCATTTCTGGGTTCTACACTTTGTTCCATTGATCTGTGTGTCTGTTTTTGTGCAATACCATATGGTCTTGATAGTTATAGCTTTGTAATAGAGCTTGAAGTCCAGAATTGTGATGCCACTAACTTTGGTTTTCTTTTTCAATTTTCCTGTGACTATTCAGAGTCTTTTCTGGTTCCATACAAATTTTAGGATTATTTGTTCCAGTTTTGTGAAAGAAGTTGATGGTATTTTGATAGGGATTGCATTGAATGTATAGATATGTACATAGTACATATGTACATAGTATAGACATTGTAACAACATTTGGTCTTCCAATCCATGAGCATGGAATGTTTTACATTTCTTGAATATTCCTGTTTCTTTCATGAGTGTTCTATAGTTATCTTTCACTGTATTTTTAAACTTAGAGGTGATAGTAAAGAGTTCATTTCTGTCTATAAAGATGTCAGAGAACTAGAAGTTCTGATAGCCCAATCCTACCTCACTGATAGTTTCGACAAGAGAAACTAGACAGAGATGAGATGCCAGATGTTGAGCAGAAATGCTTACAGAGTTTAAATTCCTGGTTGTCTTGTATTCTGTCTTTGTGATTCCTGTAGCTTGGTTATATGCATCAATATATTTTCCTGTTTTCTTAAGCCAGTTGGAAGTGGATTTCTGTTGTTTGTCACCTAACTGGTCTGAATAAACTATGGTCCTTCAGATGAATTTTACTTATCACCCTGTCACTGTAGTTAGTTTTTAAAGTTGGATTGGTAAATTAGAAAAGTTGATAGTTAAAAAGTGAATTATATTATGAAAAATGTGGGGTCCCTATAGAATAAAGATGAACTATAGAAATCCTAAATTAAACACATTCTTATGTAGGCACACATATACTTCACTTATTCCAGACAAAGCACTATTCCATGAGCTGAGAACAGCTATAAGAGAGAATCTTATAATAATTGTCTATAGCAGGGGCACCTGAGTGGCTCAGTGGGTTAAAGCCTCTGCCTTCGGCTCAGGTCCTGATCTCAGGGTCCTGGGATTGAGTCCCTCGTGGGGCTCTCTGCTCAGCAGGGAGCCTGCTTCCCTTCCTCTCTCTCTGCCTGCCTCTCTGCCTACTTGTGATCTCTGTCTTTCAAAAAATAAATAAAATCTTTAAAAAAAATAATTGTCTATAGCAGAGGAATAGAGTGATTAATATCCGCAGTCACTCACATCAGACAAGTCTTGGCATTGTCTGTTACTAGGTAAGTGATTTAAAACATTACGTAAGTTTGCTTTTTGTGTGCATTCTTGTGAGGAATGTATCTTTGCATGGATAGTGCTTAGCCAAGAGCCCTTCTGAAAACATAGTGAGCACTAATAAAAGTTAGCACTTATTATTAACATAAGGCTAGAGCTTATTTCTGCTCAAGTCTGGTATTTTATGAAACAACATTTTGATATTTTTTAAAAAAGATTCTATTTGGGGTTATGGACATTGGGGAGGGTATGTGCTATGGTGAGTGCTGTGAAGTGTGTAAACCTGGCGATTCACAGACCTGTACCCCTGGGGATAAAAATACATTATATATTTATAAAAAAATAAAAAATAAATAGTTAAAAAAAAGATTTCATTTACTTATTTGACAGACAGAGATCACAAGTAGGCAGAGAGGCAGGCAGAGGGAGAGAGGGGGAAGCAGGTTCCCTGCCAAGCAGAGAGCCCAACATGGGGCTCTATCCCAGGACCCCGAGATCATGACCTGAGCCAAAGGCAGAGGCTTTAACCCACTGAGCCACCCAGGCACCCCACCATTCTGGTATTTTAGATAAAGGTTATTGTCATCTCTATGTATCTTCCAAAAAGATACATTTCAGCTATCATTTTCTCCCTCATTATGATTCATGGCTAAGAAATGAGTTTTAAAAAGTGAATAATAAACAGAGGATAACGTCGATTAGCTGAAGTTAATGGGGACATAGAAAAATTTTAGTTAATTACAAGCCATGGGAAACTGATAATAAATAGTTTAAACATGATGGAACAGATAGTAGAACATAATTTTAGATGATGGATTGATTTAATCACAGTTGTTTTGTAATTAAAAATCAATTACTATAAAACAGGATGGGGGTAATATTGCCTTTGCGGATATAGCAGTGTTAAAAACAGTGAATTTAAATAGTCCAATAAAGTATTTATTCATGATATTCTCTTCCTGATCTATTTATTTCCTTAGGATTGATTACCTCTGAAAGCTTTCCTGACATAAGGTTTTGTATGCTGACAAAAGGGAGGTGAAACAAAGCATCTTGATTAGCTTCAAATACAGATCAGTTCTTCACAGAGTATACCAGAACAAAGAGAACCCATAGACGTACCTTTAGAAGGTACGTCCAAGACCAGCTGCAATGGAAAGCCCATTTTGCATTTAACCATATTTTTTTTCCTTTTGATTCCAGGATAGTTAACATACAGTGTTATATTAGTTTCAGGTATACAATATAGTGATTCAGCACTTCCATATATCACCAGTGCTCCTCACAGGGGTGCACCCATTAATCCCCATCACCTATTTCACCCATCCCCCACCCACCTCCCCTCTGGTAACCATCCATTCTCTGATAAGAGTCTGCTTCTTGGCTTGTCTCTTTTCCTTTGCTCATTTGTTTTGTTTCTTAAATTCCATATATGAGTGAAATCTTACGGTATTGTCTTTCTCTAACTGACTTAATTCACTTAGCATAAGCGAATAGCTCCATCCATGTCATCACAAATGGCAAGATTTCATTCTTTATGGTTGAATTAATCACATTTTTAGGTTTAATAAGTTCTTAGCAGAAGTTCAGGTCCCATCAAGTAAACTCTTTATAAATTGACTTTTTTCTCGACAGTTGAACAAAGAAGAGTGTTATTCTCTTTTATTAAGACTTGAAAGAGAACATGGGGTTTTACAGATTTGGGTTCCAACTGATGCATCTCATTATACTTCATGTGCTTCCTTATTTAGGGGAAAATGCAAGAACTTAATGTGAATGTACATTTAAGTTATGGTTAAGTTTGTTTTCAACCTTTTTTTTTTCAGAATAGGACATATTTTTAAAGTTTCCATTTTCATTGCAGTTAACATACAGTGTAATTTTAGTTTCAGGTGTACAATAGAGTGATTCAGCACTTCTGTACAACACAGGTGCTCATCACAAGTGTACTTCTTACTCCCCATCACCATTTCACCCATTCCCTACCCACCTCCCTTCAGGTAACCTTCAGTTTGTTCTCTACAGTTAAGAGTCTGTTTCTTGGTTTGTCTCTCCCTCTCTTCCACCCATCCTTTGCTCATTTCTTTTCTATCTTCAAGCAACATATGGGTGAAATCATATGGTACTTGTCTTTCTTACTTATTTCACTTAGCATAATACTCTCTAGGTCCATCCATGTCATAGCAAATGGCAAGATTTCATTCCTTTTTATGGCTGAGTAATATCCCGTTGTCTGGAGTGTGTGTGTGCATGTGTGTTTCTGTACACCACATCTCTTTATCCATTCATCAGTTTATGGACACTTGGGCTGCTTCCATAATTTGGCTATTGTAGATAATGCTGCTATAAACATTGGGGTGCAAGGATCCCTTTGAATTAGTAGTTTGATTGCTGGATCATAGAGTAGTTCTATTTTTAACTTTTTGAGGAATCTCCATATTGTTTTCCACAGTGTCTACATCCAGCTTACATTCCCACCAACAGTGCAAGAGGGCTCCCCTTTCTCCACATCCTCGTGGACACCTATTGTTTCTTGTGTAATTCACTGTAGTCATTCTGACAGGTGCGAGGTGATTATCACCTTGCACTTTTGATTTGCATTTTCATGATGACAAGTGATGATGAGCATCTCCTCATGTGTCTGTTGGCCATCTGGATGTCTTCCTTGGAAAAATATCTATTCATGTCTTCTGCCCATTTCTTGACTGGGTTATTTGGTTTTTGGGTGTTGAGTTTGATAAGTTCTTCATATATTTTGGGTACTAACCCTTTATCAGATATGTCATTTGCAAATATATTCTGCCATTCTATAGGTTGCCTCTTTAGTTTTGTTGATTGTTTCCTTCACTCTGTAGAAGTTTTTTATTTTGATGTTATCCTAATAGTTTATTTTTGCTTTTGTTTCCTTTGCCTCAGCAGACTTTTCTAGAAATAAGTGCTATGGCTGATATCAAAGAGGTTACTGCCTGTGCTTTCTCTTAGAATTTTTATGGCTTCATGTCTCGTATGCAGGTCATTAATCCATTTTGAGTTTATTTTTGTGTATAGTGTAAGAAAGTGGTCCAGTTTCATTTTTTTGCATGTTACTGTCCATTATCCCCAACCCCATTTGTTGAAGGGACTGTTTTTTTCTCATGGGATATTCTTTCCTGTTTTGTCAAAGATTAATTGATTATGTAATTGTCAGTTCTTTTCTGGGTTTTCTATTCTATTCCATTGATCTATGTCAATTATTGTGCCAGTAACATACTGTTTTGATTGGTACAGCTTTGTAATATAACGTGAAGCTTGGAAATGTGGTATCTCCAGCTTTGCTTTTTTTTTTCTTCCACGGTTGCTTTGGCTATTCAGGGTCTTTTGTGGTTCCATACAAATTTTAAGATAGTTTGTTCTAGCTGTGTGAAAAATGCTTATAGTATATTGATAGGGATTGCGCTAGAAATATAGATTGCTTTAGGTGGTATAGACATTTTAAC
Organism: Meles meles; assembly: GCF_922984935.1. Taxonomy (NCBI): domain Eukaryota; kingdom Metazoa; phylum Chordata; class Mammalia; order Carnivora; family Mustelidae; genus Meles; species Meles meles. The sequence continues at coordinate 64,060,953 of NC_060074.1, forward strand.
AAAATTTGTTCTTCCAATCCATGATCATGGAATGTATGTCTTATCTTTAATTTCTTTCAGCAGTGTTTATCACAGTTTTCACAGTTCAGGTCTTTTACTTCTTTACTTAGGTTTATTCCTAGGTATCTTATTATTTTTTGTACAATTATAAATGGGATTAACTCCTTAATTTTTCCTTCAGCTGCTTCCTTACTGGTGTATAGGAATGCAACAGATTTCTGTATACAGATTTTATAGCCTGCGGCTTTACTGAATTTATCAATTCTGGGAATTTTTTGTGGTCTTTTGGGTTTTCTAAGAGAATAATAGATTTTCAAAAAAATCCTCAGCAGTGCCCCTTTTTTGCAAAAGGATTCATGTTTCAGAGTTCTGAAGTTTTTTCAAGACCATTTTTTTTAAAACATAGAACTAATGACCCTAAAAATGAGGTCTTTAAGGATCAAAAATACTTCAAATTGAGTGGCTTACCTGAACTAATGGGTGCCTCTGATTGTTGCTTAGACAGCATTTTGTTCTTAAAGCAATAAAAGGCTTTTCATATTTATATATTAGAATTATTTGGCAAAGCATATAATAATGTAATTAAAATTAATTATCAAAGTTGACTTTGAGTGAGTCCACTCTTCAGAATTTACACACATGCGCACACGTCTCTTAACATATTAACGATTCAACTTATTTTGAATATTTGGCATTTTGTATTGATGAAGATAAAATATTTAAACATAGAGAACAACACTTACAAAAATATGAACCTCAGAGACAGCTTTGGGTTGGAAACCCAGATCTGTTCTGACTCTTAGGTTATAGTCTAGGGCAAGGAACCTACCTTTTCTGAACCATACATTCTCATCTGTAGAGTGGAGGTGGTAATAAATACCTATTAGTATTATATTAAATGGAATTATAAAGGCAAAGCATTGCATCCTCGATTTAATATATAGGATATGCCTAATACATGGTAACTATACTGATGGTGATGATGTTAATAATGATGTTTTCTTTTTGTATTAGTCTCGGGGAAAGTGATCACAAACCTCATTTCTGCCTATAAGCATAATTAGGTAATATGCAGAACATACAAACAGCTGCTTCTGGACATTTGGTATGAGTTCCAACCTATCAGGCTTTTCAAAGAAATTGCTTGTGTAGGCTGCACATGATAGAAATAATTTTCCCTAGTTTGATAATTCAATCTGTAAGGAGTTTTATAACTTAGTCTCTTTTTTACATCAAACAATTCAACATATTAAGATGACTAAAAATCCTTTTAGAGATTGCTATTATTTTCTATCATTGAATTTTATATCCTTCATATTAAAATGAATTGTTGCAGTTCTATCCTAATCACTCAAATAGCATGGAGTATAGGGAAATTCATGCAATATTTCATAATTATGATTCAAGAAGAATGCTCTGTACAACATCAAAAGTGTAAATTTGGAAATATTTAAACATATATATATGTGGATATCTACAAGAGGCTCTACAGAGATTCTATTATGCAATTTTATTGCATGCTTATGCTTAGAAATAAAGGCAGTGTGTCCATACACTTTGGAAATGTTAGAAATATACAATGTTTGCTCTGTCTTGTGTTTCTACAATTTATGTGTAAGGAGAGAGGGGTTAAAAGTTTTCAGAAGAGGGAACAGGACATTTTTTTTTTTTTTTTGCGTTTACTCTGTTTGAAAAATGTGTTTATTCCATGTTAATGGAACATTCGTTGGTATAGAGAAGGCAGAACTGCACTCACTGTTTTTACAAACTATTGCAATATGTCAGCAAAATAAATTTAGTAATTAAATGCAGATTACAAAATTCCACTTACGGTTAAGGAAGAATAAAATTTTGTTTTTTCCTTGTTTTTAAATTCTAGTTTTAATATCAGACTATATGTAAACCCATTTCTTCCTTTTAGTTGGAATCCTAAACCCAACAAGTGAGTTAACCATTTAATTTTTAAGGAGTAACTGCTTCCCTGAGGCCCAGCAGAGGGCAGCAAAGCCTAGTTGTTAACAGTAACTCTGATGGCTGAAGAGCAGATGAAAAATACATGCAGACTGATTTGGCTTCAATGGGATGCATGCATGTAGCAGAGGGCAATTCTTTTGGACAATGGAGAGAGCTTTAAAACCTCAAAACACAAACGGAGCAGCTCCTTAAGTTTATGAATAAATGGTTCACTTAGGTTGTTTTTTGAATGAATGTCTATCCTGTTGAGTAAACAGTTTAAGATTTAAATTGATTTAGTAGATTTAGAAGGATCAGAAAGATAAAAATAAATGTTGAGCATAGTGAATGGAACAATGTGAGTGATGCATAGCCCATGACTCTTTCTTCTTTTGGGGACTTATCTGTTCTTGATTGTGTCCTTTCCTGTCATCTGTCTCCCTCTCACAGATCCTGACCAAGGTAATGCCTATCATTTAGCCTCTTCAGCAAAACTAAATTGGGACAGTCTGCAGACATTCTAGAGTTTTGCAGGTAAAGGTGTGTGATTTTGTTCCCTTAGGAACAGGAGACTCTATCTGTAGAGTAAAGTTGGCAAAATTGGTAGTATTGTTTTATTGGGAAAAAATCCATTACCACATTGAGTATTTTATGGAATAAATACTGCACTAACTATTTCTATGCCTCTAGCTTAGTAAAATGTTCATTATCTCAAGGTTTATTTAACCGTTGAAATAACATCTTAAAAAGGCTAATGGCCACAGGGGGGTGGAACTATTTTCTTCTGTCATTGGTAATATTGGGGACATTGTGTTTTTAGAGCTGAGAAGCAAATAAAGACATACTTAGAAGTGTCCTCATCTATCCATTCATCAAACCACTGGGGGTAACAAAAAGTATGGTTATGAGATAATTGTTTTGCAAATGGAAACTTCTTTTTTAGCTCTTCATGTAGTAGGAGGTCCTTGTGCCTGCTGGGAAATTTTGGAGACAAAGAACAACAGGATGTTTTTCTCTCCAACAACAGCTTCTATTAACCTCCTGATGTTTGGCTCAGAGGGTTGTGATTATGATCCTGCTGACATCAGCCACCCATCTAAAATAAAGGAGCAATGTTTTGGCTCAAGCAGTGAGAGGCTGAAGACTTGGAGGTTTTGTACCTGATAAAGCAACTGTGTGAGAATTAAGTGTGAGGAAGCATGTTGTGCTATCTCCCTAGCTGTCTAGCGGTGATGTTATTCAACCCAACAAATACCTAATGAGTTTATACTATGGTCTTGGTAATGCATTAGGTATTATGGGGACACTGAGAAGCATTAGGCATGTCATTTGCCCTTTGGAAGCTTATAGCCTTATTGTGGAGAGGAGGTTTATAGAAATACAAAAATGTAACACAACTTAAATACTAGGTTGAAGGGATTCCTGTCAGAAAGGAAGTGTGATTTAGGCACTAAATGAATCTGCTTGATGCTTGGGAGAGGAAAGAAAATTCTTCAGGCAAAGATATGTATCAGAAAACATTCTAACTTGCTGCCTGTTATAATTTACATATCTTCACTTGGTTAAATAAAAATACTCATCATTCTATATGCTTTCTGGCATTCTGATGAGTAAGCTCTTCTACTTTTCTCATTTTGTAAATAAGGCAATCAGGGTGTGTGGAGATTAAGTGATTAGTCTAAGGCTCAAAGTATTATGAGTTAGGGATAGTATTTGAATATACTTTGCTTCAATTTTTTTTTCTCTTGCCCATCTTAGAGTTGTGAGAGCCATTTAGCAAACCTTCAGTAATAACAATATTGATGGTTTTATTAAATATCAGCTAAAACATATGAAATAATTTAGGCTTTTAAAGTCTTTCATATTAAGGATGAAAATCAGAGAACAACAGATGTAGACTTGGTTCTTCATGCTCTGTGACCAAGCTAAATAAGGTAACTATCAAATTTGAAACTGAGTGACTCCAAGCAATGCCCCTCTGCAGTGAATATTCTTTACTGATGCTAAAACTATCTTGATCTTGCTAGCTTTCACCCTGTAGATCTGTGAGATTTTCTAGGACAGAAATGATGTCTTATAAAATGTTATGCCCCAATAATGGGCCCGTGATTAAAGGAGTGAGACTGATATAAAGCAAAGGTCAAGCAAAGCTTTATTTCGCGCCAAGCATCAAAAATCTAATGGAACGTTTGGGGCCGCACCTTTTAAAAGAGAGGGCGACCCTTCTCTGTTTCACAGACTAGCTTTTAAGGGCAAAGGCCATGCGGTTGGGTCTGACCACGCACAGGTGACCAATGAGATTGTAACACACACAGGGAACTCCACAGTGATGCTAGGTGACCAATTGAATTAGAATTTACCCTAGTAGACATTAGAACCAGCCTATTACACCTTGATTAGGATTGGTGCCAAAAAGGCTCCCAGAGGGCGGGGTCCCTACTCCTTGGTAACCAGGGAGACAGGATGCAACCCCCCACTGATCGGACATCTCCACCTGGCCTGACCCACACTTGTATCTGGGCTTTGTTACCTGGAGCTGGTTTCTGGGACTTGTCTCCAAGTAAATCCCCTGGGGGAAGGGGAGCAGGGACAGTTTCTAAATAAGTCCTTACATAAAACTTTTAATAGTTTACACATTGTTATGCCTGTTAAGAGGAAAGGGTTAACTTGTCCCAACACTCATCATCTGCAGGCTGGTCTCCCAAGAAAAGAGTTGACCTCTCTACAAAGCTCTATGAAATTAGCTGTGGCTGGTGCTTAAGACAATTAAGGTCAAGGACAAGACTTGGACTCCAGTTTTCAGATGATGCCAAGAGGATGGGCTGTTTCTTTACCACCCAAGATCTGCTTCTTTCTGTAACATATAAGACTGCAAGCACAAAGTTTGGACCCCAACACTTGAATATTCCACAGCTAAGCCACCAGATGGGACTGGAAGCCCATATCGTCATATTGATAGTTTGCCATAGTTCTTGACCACAGCAGGGGATGGGGGATTGCTTTTTCTTTCTTTCCTTTCCTTTTCTTTTCTTTTTTCAAGATTTTATTTATTCATTTCAGAGAAAAGTGAACTAGAGAAAGAGAGTAAGAAAGAGTAAACAAGCCTAAGGTAGAGGGGGAGAGGGAAAAGCAGACTCCCCTCTGAGCAGGGAGCCAGATCTGGGACTCTATCCTAAGACCCAGGGATCATGACCTGAGCTGAAGGCTGACGCTTAACCAACTAAGCCACCCAGGCGTTTGAGGGATTACTTCCCTAATCAGCTTAATAACCATACAGTATGAGAAAATGAGTTGCCCCCACCCTTAGAAGGATGGTTACAGTTGTTCAGTACATAAGATGGGGGAGTATTAGAGGTGGGCACTGTCCATTCAGAAGAAATGGATAAAGATCAGCCCTTTCCTCTGAGTTTAGATAGCAAAGTGGTCGTCTGATGGAGTGGTTCCAGGGTGGGTCACAACTGATCTCCTCAAACCTCAGAATCACCTAATTTTTTAAAAGCTAGGCAGAAGCTTTTACTATCCTAATGCAGATGACTCTATGATTTAATCATTGAATGGACTGGGATAGATGGTCCTTTCTTATTAGGATATCCAGAATCATTCCTTCAGATAACTCTTCACAATTTAGTCAGTTTGACACTGGGCAGTTCCAAAGTGTGTGTGAATATACATATGCTCCAAATCTAAACATTGTATTTATATATATATACACACACATACACACACACACACACACACATATATAACACATCTAAACATTATATATATTATATTCCATATCGAAACATTATATATATATAAAAAATATTCCACATCTATCTAGCTCTTAATATGAGATAGATAGATGAAATATGCAATAGACATATATCGAGAGAGACGGAGCGAGCCCTAGAACAATTAAATCAGAGACAAACTGAACTAGCACTTCCTTTGCTTTTCCTGGGAGACTGGCTGGACTTCTTAATGTTGTCCTAAGGACTGCTTTTTCTTTTCGTAGGAGTCCATTTGCTCTGACCTATCACTTAGAGACCCATAAGCTGCAGGGTGATAGGAAATACCTGGAGTTCCACAAATGCATGTAGGGACCTGATCCATATAAACTGTCCCATCTTATTTTGTCCCCTGCCATACTCAAACTTCCTCAAGTGATTGGCAAATCTGAACAGCACCCTATACCGAGGAATGAGCAAACCCCAACTTGCAAGGCACTGCTGTTGACTGCCTGGCTGTCCTGACCCATCCACCTGTGGCTGCAGCTGTTATCTTGTATCCTACTCATGGGATGGGGCAGCTCCATCTAAACATCTTATGCTGAACATTCTGTACTGGCCGTCCTCGCCTGGGTTGTGCCTGCAGATCAGGGCGCTCAGCTGCCACAGGGTCATGGATGTGTAATGTGTGGCGGTAATGGCATGACCTCTGAGTAAGCAAAACGGCCCTTGCATACCAGGTACGTAAGTCAGGATCCCCAAGGCTCCCAGGCTGAGTGATTCTCTGGAAGGATTCTATGGCTCAGAAAAGCTGTTACACTCACAGTTACAGTGAAAGGATATTATTACAGTGAAAGGATACAGATTAAAACCAGCAAAGGTAACAGGTGGCATGAGGTGGAGTCCAAGAGAAACCAGGAGCAAGATGTCTCCTCCCAGTTAAGTCACCCAGGGTCACACTTAATTGTCTCAGCAACAATATGAAATGAGACAGCACTTTCAAAGTGTTGCCACCAGGGACGCTCATGCACACCTTGGCATTTAGGGATTTTTGTGTTTTTTTAAGATTTTTATTTATTCATTTGACAGACAGAGATCACAAGCAGGCAGAGAGAGAGGAGGAGGCAGGCTCCCAGCTGAGCAGAGAGCCTGATGCGGCCCCGATCCCAGGACCCTCGGATCATGACCTGAGCCAAAGGCAGAGGCTCTAACCTACTGAGCCATCCAGACTGGTATACCATGGCCTATGGCCTCAAGCACACAAAAAGACTTGAATCTTGCAAAATATTCCCAGGGCTCAAAGGTTATTTCCCAGGAGCTGGCTAAGAGTCAGGCTTGAAGAGAAACCTTTCTTTGGACTTAGTCCGTTTCAAGCAACCTGGGTCTGTGGAGCTAAAACTTTTCCTGCCCAGAAAGAAGTACTTGAGGTTATGGAAGGTGAGAAGAGAATCCATACTAAATTATTTTGCACTAGAAGTCTTCTAAGATAAGTGTCACCTGGCAGCACTGAATTCAGAGTAGCACGGAGCTACTCTGTTGTGATGTTAGGCTTGCTATGGACTACTGACTTATCAAGTGGATAGTTAGTAGCCATTCCAGAGTCTACTAATAATGCAGTTATGCTCCTGGGGCCTCCCAGATTCCTGGAAAGTATCATTGAATAATACTTGTAATATATATGTAATAATAATAGTATATGTATATAATTATATATGTAATAATAATAATATTAAATTTAAATTAAATCAAAGAAATAATTAATTATATGATTATATAATTATATAATTAATAATAAATAAATTAATTAATTAAAATACAATAATAGTAAATAATCTATTAACAATGCATTTGAAGCCCGAAGCTGAGCTGGGCTTATGACTTTTCCTCCTCTAGTCTTTGCGGGGGGGAGACTTGAAAGCCGACCATTTCTCCCTCTCCTTGCTGGAGCTATGGGTGGCAGCTTTCTTACACTTTCTGGAATGGATATCCTATATCTTTTGGGCTGTTACTACCAAAGGGCCTTCTAGTTTACTTTGGGAGAACATGACTTTCTTCTTGTGGTGGTTATCTGACTTTTCTCAATCACCTTCTGAGTCTCCTCCATCAGTTTCAGTGACTGGCCTCATAGCTCTTACAGTTGAAATGATATAGAGTGCGGTCCCTCATTTGGAATCAGGGTGAATTGAGAGACTCTAAGACTGACTGTAGGTTAGCTTTGCCAGAAAAATAAATGGTTTTCTCGAATTTCAGTGGAAAAAGGCTATGGTAGAGTACTTAAGGAAATCAAACCTGGTTAACTATGAGATCATGCCAGAGTGGGTTTGGTACTTCGCCAGTCATGAGTGCTCATTTGGTACACCTGCTGCTGGCTTACTATGTCACAGGTGGACCCTTGCCCAAGGTGTCAGTGCTGAGCTGACGAGAGAGGGTAGGAGCCATATTATTAACACGTGCTATTGCTATTGAACCCTGGTTTCTAATTTCAATAGGGAAGAATCAATGCATCCTTAATAATGCGGCTTAAAAATTTGCACAACTCAGGGAGACCTTGTACTGGAATCTGATGCCCAGCCCTCTTGAATTTTTGTGTGCTGTGCCAGAATGTGCTAGAGCAAGAAAGGCCTCACATACCTGCTATTGATCCTGCCTGCCCACGTTCCTTCCAATGAATTCTCACCTAGAACAACTGAACAGATTTTAGGTTGTCAATGTAAATGACCAAATGGCCTTTTATCTTGTCTACATGCATGCTACAATTCTCAGCTCAGGCAATGGAACATAGTGGAGAAATATTTTTTGAATGTATAACTTCTTTGTGTTTCTTTCTTTCTTCTTTGTGGGCTATAGGTGGGGACAGTTCATTATTAAACTGGGTTTACTCTTTTCTCCCTTTTCTGTGGTGGAAGCAAGTTTTAACCTTTTTAAATCATTTTGAATGTCTGAGAAAGTGGTTAATACTACATGGTTACTGGTGCCTTGGGACTATTAATTGGTTTTTACAGCATATTAACAAAGCACTTAAAAGACAAATAGCATGGTGAAAAGTACCGAACACATTGCTCATAAAAATAAATGTTAGGAATCTGTACTTCTTGCTTTATCCTTTAAGGCATTTCCAAGCACACTAGCCAGACATCCATTTCATTTATAAGATGCGATCTTCAAAAGCAGAGAGTTTAAAACTGAATTTAAAGGCCAAAACTGGAGATACCATGTGTTATAGTCAATTTTCTAGGTAGTTAAAAATTCTAAGAACTTACCTATGGCACACAGAGCTTTGCTCTATGATTTATGTGCTAGCTTACTTTATTATGCAGTGTTGAGAAAAGACTGTGAAATATTCTAGATAGGCAGCCATTTGCATTTGGGAGCCAAACAATTTGCATACTGATAGTATGCTGCTTTTTGAAAAGAAGGGGGAAAGGAGCCTCAGGACTCACCAGAGAAAAAGGAGCAAGTTAGAAATCCCATGGTTTGGGGGATGAGAGGGTAGGAACAGTTTTTATACAGTTCCATTTTTTTGAGTCATATATCTATTGAAAGAGAACTTGCTCTATAAAAACCTTATAAGCAATGAACTGTTTATTTCAGAATGAGGCTCTGGGGAATAATCTCATAAGAAACACATCTTGCATTTGTAGAGAAACCCAAGGGGATAGTATTCATGAAGCATTATCCCAGTGTAGGCAAAAAATGACAACCAATGCAAACTCATCAAACAATTGAAAAGGAAATGCTTGATTACTGAATAATTTTTTTCTCCCCTGCGTCCTCTCTCCCAAATGCATAAATCCGTCATTCTGTATTATAGACAGATTGATCATTCTTTTTCTCAGCTTCTCCTTCCCTGTTCCTGTGTAACTGTCCTCGCGAGTTCCCACCTTACTACCCACCTAAGCAAAGCAAAAGCAGAACTCACTGCAAACTCTAAAGGTTTCTTAAGTTACAAGTCAGGCCTTTTATGTCATGCAATCTCTATCCCGCGTGTTGTGAATAATAATTCCTGTGACAGGTTTAACTCGTAAGGTTTAACTATGGTATAGGAGCACATGGGGATCAGCTGTACTGTCAGGTGTTCAAGTGTTTGAAAGATTAGCTGTCTTATAAATTATAGTGGCTTCAAGGTTATCCCTATAATAATGTCATGTTCACTGACTTGCGTTTGCTTTTCAGAATGAGAGAGAAAGGGCTGGAATTACAACGAGGTGAGAGCATGGAGTCTAACTCCAAGCTTATTCAGCGGCCTGGAGGCGATCACGTAAATGACCTTTATCCACAGGCTAGGTGCAGATGGGGAAGCCATTGTCCTGTATGTCCTATTCTGTTGGTTTGATGACCTACAGGCATGTATTCCTTCATCTAAGTCCTAGGGGTTCCCTTCCCATCTTCTGTAGATATTTTTTTATTTTTATATTTCAGATCCTCTTCTGCATGGATAGGATAAAGATAGTAAAAGCAAGCAGTTTCTTTTGGTTCTTTTATTCTACTTACCAATTTATTCTACCTGACAATAACCATAGAAGGAGTTCACAGCGCAGACAGAATGGTTTGTAAAGTAACAAAAATGGTAAGCAGTGCCTCTGAGAAAATAAATATATGTCTCTTTCACTGAATACTATAGACTTTCTTCACTTTTAGAATAATGATGGGAAAGGTCAGAGAATGAATGGAGACATAGAAATAATGCTACCAAATATCCAACATGATGTCATTGTACCGGTGGCTCAGAAAGTTGGGGAGGTTGAGAAATGGCGATAGCCTTCCTATGTATTCACAAAAAGCATCGTATTGCATCACAGAAGCGTTTTTTGATGGAATTTATTACTATTAATAGAGAGGTGTGATCATTTTTCTTGGCAATCTGAGAACACATTTCTTTTAAGCAAATACACTGCAGGACTTAGAGATTTCTATTCCTCTGGCATCTTGCAAGTATTGAACCACTGCAGAGTAGACAGTGGTGATCAAAAGAGCCATAAGAGTTACAAATGAAAAGAGAATTCAAACAAGTCATCAAGATGACTTACTATGTTCAGGAGGCTCTACAGGACAATCCTTTTATTGAATTCTATAACTGGGGGATTTCCTATACACATTCAATTTTTCCACGAAAAGGGGCAGAAGGAAGGAAGGAAAAGTACTAGGTCCGCTGTTTCTCAAATTGGCCCTGTTGAGTTGTCCTGAGGAGATTTTCATCTATATAAACTGACCGTGAAGGATGACATATTTAACCAAAATCAAATTTGAGTATTTCCTCTCCCTGCCTGTGTAACCTCAGAGCAGAAAGACTGAGATCCAGGCTAATTAGGAGTTTGCTGTTATGAGCTAGAAATTGTTTTCTGTAAACCTGTACTGTAGAACACTGCAAACCCAAATCTGACAGCTTTCATGACTAGAACTTCCTGTTGTTCTTCTCCTTCCCCTACCTCTCTTTTCTGTGGAGGATCCCTATCTAAATATAAAGGTATTTTCCTGACTCCTCATTTTCATCATATCACACATTCTGGACCTGTTCTTTTCAGAAGATGAGGGCTCCATGTGTTTCCCAAGAATTCAAAGTGAAAAAATAATTGTCTTGAACAAGTTAAACTTTAAAAACCATGTTTAAAAACGGAGTAATGCTGTCACAGGATGGGGCAACAGGTCCCAGGCTGTAAGATCTGCCTGTGCTTGGATGGAAGGTGTTAATGTACATTCCTGAAAGGCCATAAGAGACAGCAGAGAGGTTCATCAGTCATGGAGTCAAAGGAAGAGGCAAACGCTAGCTAAAGCTGCCCATAGAGCAAGAGTACATTGCTTAAGAACTTGCCCTCTGTTTGGTCTGGGTGGCAGTTACGACTCTAGAAGGAGTGAAGAAGTATAAACTTGCTTTTTATGGTTCAAAGGTTTAATGGCACTGGGTTGCACACTTAACTTATTCTGATCACATACTCACCAGGCAATCTACCATTCATAATTTAGCTTTCCCTGAAGCCGGCTCACCAAGAGATAACATATTGACTGCAGAATTCTGCTTGCCCAGTGCCTTTTGGCAGTTATAGATTAGAGTTTTCATGTTAAATTAACAAACATATCCAAGTTCTAACTTGACATTCTCTAGAATTGCCTATAGGGGTGGTAAGTACAGGGGAAAGAGAAGACCCCAGTATCTTTTATCTCAACAAAGGTAATTCTCCTCTAAAATGATTTGGCATTCTGGTTTTAATCTCAAATCTCTTGGGTTCATGGGAGTCTGTTCCTAGAGATGGATTCAGGTTACAGATAGATAAAATCAGGGTTGTTAGCCTTTGAAGCTAAGGTATCCTGACCTAAGACAACAACACTATGTTCGGTAAACTCATGTCACCCTGTCTGTCCCTACTTTACCAAGAAACCTGCTCTCCTTGGGATTACTCAGACTCTTTTGCTACCATTTCTCAGAAATACTGCACAGAACTTAGAATGACTTTGTTTTGTTTTGTTTTGTTTTTCCAGTGACCCAGTTGTTTTCCTTACTACTGTATTTCTATTGCATAATATTCAGCCAAAGAATGATGTTATAAGTGATATCTAGTCCTCAGGCTTTTGCTTTTCAGTGAGTCAGATCTCTCCATCAAAAGGATCTGAAATTCTCAAAGCTGGAAGAAAGATGGAAAGAAACATTCTATAATGCTAGCAATGTATGATCGCTTTCAAGCTGCAAAGCAACCCTGTAGAGAGACACAGAAGATACTCCCAATTAAGTTTGAGAAGACTGAGGCTCACCCAAGTTAGACTGATCCAAGGTTTTGAAGCTATTCTTTTTTATTTCAAAGCTAACATTTATTGTCCATTGTTTTTTATTTTACTTTTAGATCTAGGTGGATTAATTCAGGTATATGCATGTGAGATGATAGAAGTGGGCAAATTCAGGAGCAGAGTGAAGCTAAGGTTCAGAGAATCCTTTTGGGAATACAGAAGTGTACTGAATGAGTGCCTCAGGCATATGATCTTAGTAGCTCTCCATTCTCCTTAAGTTGTGGTAATGCTTATCTTAGAGTAAAAAATAGTAAGTGTGTGATAAACATGTTAGTGCTTAATCCACATAAAGTTCTATAACAAAATGGCAAATAAACAATTAAACTGCAGATTTAATAATTCATGTTTTGGGGCGCCTGGGTGGCTCAGTTGTTAAGCATTTGCCATGGGCTCAGGTCATGATCCCAGGGTCCTGGGATGGAGCCCGGTATCAAGCCTCACATGGGGCTCCCTGCTCAGTGAGAAGCCTGCTTCTCCCTCTCCCACTCCCCCTGCTTGTGTTCCCTCTCTCCCTGTGTCTCTCTGTCAAATAAATAAATAAAATCTTTAAATTTATTTATTTATTTATTTATTTATTTGACAGACTGAGATCACAAGTAGGCAGAGAGGCAGGCAGAGAGAGAGAGGGAGCAGGGTAGAAGCAGGCTGCCGGCTGAGCAGAGAGCCCGCTGTGGGACTTGATCCCAGGACCCTGGGATCATGACCTGAGCCGAAGGCAGCGGCTTAACCCACTGAGCCACCCAGGTGCCCAATAAATAAAATCTTTAAAAAAATACTCTACTACCAAAAAAATAATTATGTTCTATTTAGCATGATACTAGTAGTTGACATCTTTCAAAAAGTATATATGTTGACAGTAGAGGCATTATTCTAAGGGTGTCGTATATATAGCATTAAGAAGACTCTATCTTTGACATTATAAACAATTTGGATTGCAAATCAGATTGAATTGCAGAGTTCAGAGAAGTTGTTATTTCTAAATTACTGTGTTAGTTGAGTCTTAAATTATCATAATGCTGGTGGTTTGTTTGGGTGTCTACCTGAAAGGGGAAGAGGGAGTTTTGATTTCATCTTTAAGAAAAGGTGCCTGGGTGGCTCACTCGGTTGAGCGGCTACCTTTGGCTCAGGTCATGACCTAGTGTTCTAGGATCCAGTCCCACATCAGGCTCCCTGCTCTGCGGGGAGCCTGCCTGCTTATCCTTCTCTTGCCTGCTACTCCCCCTGCTTGTACGTGGTCTCTCTGTCAAATAGATAAAATCTCTTTGGGGCGCCTGGGTGGCTCAGTGGGTTAAGCCTCTGCCTTCGGCTCGGGTCATGATCTCAGGGTTCTGGGATTGAGCCCAGCATCGGGTCTCTGCTCAGCGGGGAGCCTGCTTTCCTTCCTCTCTCTCTGCCTGCCTCTCTGCCTACTTGTGATCTCTGTCAAATAAATAAATGAAATCTTAAAAAAAAAAAAAAAAAGAAAGAAAGAAAAGAAAAGAAATGGAAGGTGAGGGTAAGTGTTACCTGGAGAGGTAGGATTCACACAAGCTTCACTGAAAGGTAGGATTTGAAATGAACATCCTCAAAGAAAAGTGAGCAGTGATGGGCTGGAAAAGTGTAGCTGGTAAAGCAAACTGGGAGTGCTGATTATAGAGTTCTTAAAAGCAAAATGAGTATTTATAAATGTTAACCTTATGGTATTGCTCTGTTTATTATAATCTTCCTTTGGACCCCATTTATCAGAAGAGATCTTCTTGACACTTAACAAAACATCATTAGTAAACCCAAGAACATGGGTTTACTAAACATGGGATTCCGTATTTGGATCACCTTATATTTCCCTCTGTCATCTTGAGTAATTGATTAATCTTTAACTTGTCTTTCTTTAGAAGTGGACTCTTTTTTTTTTTTTTAAGATTTTCTTTATTTATTTGACAGAGATCACAAGTAGGCAGAGAGGCAGGCAGAGAGAGAGAGAGGAGGAAGCAGGCGTGCCGCTGAGCAGAGAGCCCAATGCAGGGCTCGATCCCAGGACCCTGAGGTCTGAAGGCAGAGGTTTTAACCCACTGAGCCACCCAGGCGCCCCTAGAGGTGGACTCTTTGCCTGTTTTCATCATTAAAGGCATACATCAGTATTTAGGATGAAGTCTTCACTCATCCACAAGAAATATACTTCGTTGTTCATAAAATTAATTTCATTCTAGTCATCCTCACCAAGACATTTTGCATTAAATCCTTTTATGTGTTAAAGCATTTTAGGAATTGTTGATAATAGATGGAAGTTATTTTCTCCTTAATGCTTTTACTTGGAAAAATTAAAAGTGCCATCTTACCACATTTTTTAAAATTACTACCTGGTAAATTTTAGAAATCTAGGATTTTTTTTTTTTTTTTGTCCTTGACACCTGTAAATAAAGAAAATTTGAGGATATTTAGAATGTGAAGATACATGGAAGGAAAGCATAAACAGACCAGCCCCTAGTCACCTGTATGCAGATCACACAGTAATTAATTAAGTGGTGCCCCAGAATTGTGCTAAGGGGGTGCCCTTTACTTTTGCTTCTTACTTAATTTTTCCACCACCTCTCTTCCCTCACATGCAGCCTGATCTACCTTCAGACACTTCCTATCATCTGGTCCCTCTCTGATCAAGTATGCCTTTGCAGCTTTCCGTCCTTAATTATAGGTTGGTAAGCTGTGCAAATACAGAGCTCTAGTTTTCTCAATAAAGAGAGGAATTTTTCCTAGAAGAAGATATGCAGATGGACAAGATTAGGGGGGTTTATGAGGTGGGATTATATTTCACTACAAAATAAAAAAGGACACATTTTTACATGAGAAGCGCTTTTTTTAAATAGGAAAGTATTATCTTGTCTTTAGTAAGTCTAAAATTGGAATCGAACAGACATTTAAATAGAGTAAGCATTTAGAGCCAGATGCTGTGGCAGTGTGATGGAGAGTTCTTTGACTATTTACCAGTGTTTATCTAATTAACAGATATTTAATAATTCCATGCTAATAGATTTCATAAATAAGATAAATAATATTTTTATTTTTATTTATTTATTTTTTAAAGATTTTATTTATTTATTTGACAAAGAGAGAGATCACAAGTAGGCAGAGAGACAGGTGGTGGGGGGTTGGGGGAAGCAGGCTCCCTGCTGAGCAGAGAGCCCGATGTGAGGCTCACTTCCAGGACCCTGAGACCATGACCCAAGTCGAAGGCAGAGGCTTAACCCACTGAGCCACTCAGGCACCCCAATAAGTAATATTTTTAGTGTTACATTGTATTCTAACAAAAATCCTAGAATATTTAACCAATAAGTATTTCCTATTACATAGCCCAGCAAGATTCCTCCCTCTACTTATTCACTCATCTATTCATCTATCAGGGATGAATTAGGTACCAATTATGTGCTCTTGATATAAAGATAAATAGAACAAAGCAGGGGACAGAGACAGCCGTGAGACTATCTGGTTACCATAATGTAGTATGTGATGAAGAACAGGTAGGAACAATGATTTAAGGGAACATACAGAAGGTCCCCTGGAGTTATCATGGAATGCTTCTGGAAGAGGACACATTTAAATTCAGTACTGAACAAAGAGTAAAGGTTTTTCATGAATATGAAGGTATGTGTTGGTAGGGGTGCATTTATTGGAGAAGTAAGAAATGAGAGGTAATTTAGGCAACAGAGAAGGTATAGGTAAAGATGAGAAGAAAAATGTGTGGACATTTAAGACACTGCAGAAAGTTTGGTATGCCTGGATATGCCTGGAAATCTTGGTGCTGGTGGAAAGGTGGTGATAGGATGATTGGAGAGGGAAGCTAGGAAGGAGCAAGGATGATTTTCCGTGAAAGCTGTTTGGGCTTCACTCTCGAGGTAATGGTGTACCATTGGAGGATTTTTAAGCTGAGAAGTCAAATAATTATTACTTATTTTAGAAATTTTGCTCTGGTTGTACTGTACATAGATTGAGTGTAGGGAGCTAGACAAAGTAGAAAGATACTAAAGAACACCAGGACAGAAATAAAGGCATGGGCTATGACAGTGGAGTAGAAGTTAAGATTGGCTGAAACAATTTCTAGGCAGTCCGGTCAAGTAGGCACAGTTAATATAAATATAAGAGGTGAAAGAAGGAAAGTCTGGAGTGGAGAGAGGTACTGATAACTAGAATGCCAGAAAATGTGCTAAGCTTTGGAAAAGTCTGTGAATGATACAAATGAATATCCTTAAGAGTCACTTTGAAATAACTGGCACGTAGTGAGTTGTTTGAATTGCCATAGTAGGGGTGCCTGGGTGGCTCAGTGGGTTAAGCCTCTGCCTTTGGCTCAGTTCATGATCTCAGG
This sequence comes from Meles meles, assembly GCF_922984935.1. Lineage (NCBI taxonomy): Eukaryota > Metazoa > Chordata > Mammalia > Carnivora > Mustelidae > Meles > Meles meles. The sequence goes on from NC_060074.1 coordinate 64,077,726, forward strand.
GTTCTGGGATCGAGCCCCACATCCAGCTCTCTGCTCAGCAGGGAGCCTGCTTCCCCCTCTCTACTGCCTCTCCACCTACTTGTGATCTCTCTCTGGCAAATAAATAAATAAGTGAATAAACAAATAAATAAATAAATAAATCTAAAATGAATTGCCATAGTAATTGGTTCACGTGCACATTTTCTATTGTTTCTATTTCACCATCTCTTGAAGGCAGAAACTATGCAAGTGGCTAACTTTCTTTGTAAAATATTCACTCGAGTATAGGCAGTTTTGATGATGATAAAGCTATAGCCAGGAAAATTGGATACACCGTTAGAGCAGAAAACACCCCCCATTAAGTTCTGAATCTTAACTTAAAAAGCGTTCAGTTTCTAAGTATGCTCAGTCTTAAAGATGAATGGCTGTATTTCAACATTAATCAATTTCAAGCATAGGAGGAAAATAGATTTATGCATTCCTTGAAGATAACATTGGGAGAGCAGTTTAACCTAAACACTTTCCATGAGGGATAGCACAGTGTGTTTAAAATGCAGTCAGGTGATTCATTAGGCTTTTTGTTTCAGTTCATTGGGTGGTGCCAAGATGAAGCTCTGAGCCACTGACCAGAGTGCATGGTGGATACTGTTATGATTATATCCTCATTTCCACCTACCTCAAATGCAAGGAGACTAGAAAATGCCTTGCTGAATGAATGATCGCTAAATGAATGATTACTCACCAACTTCACCCTTCAGTGTATGGTGGGGTTTCTCTTAGGCAAAGGACTAAAGAAATTATAGATGCAGCCTGCAAGCCTGTTGAGACTGATGACTGGTCACTGATGGTTAAGTGCCTGTTAACTTCCGTCCCTGTTCAGTGCTACACGTGCTACCTTTTTGACTATACCACTATTTTTTTATTAGGCCAGCCAAGACAAGAATGGAATACTTTTTGCCAAATTGCCTCTCTGGCATTTTCTGACTAGAACCCGTTCCCTCAGCTCTTCCTCAATCTTTTTTTCTTTCCCCAGCCCTGCTCAAGTCTAGACAGTCAAACAAGGGCATGGGATTTCCTCCTAATTTTACAGGATTGGCATATTGTCCTTATCTCTTATCTTCCACAGAATGTGTTCAGAGACACAGTCCCCTGGCTTCACACTGTGAGTGGCAGCATGGTATAGCTAGTCCCTTGGCTCACTCAATTGCGCCTGGATGGACCTTTTTAGTTTTCTGCATGTATCAAATCTTGCTCAGGTTTCCTCCTGACATTGAAATCCATACCATGCCCGTAAAGATAGGAAGACCTCCTTAGAGCAAGTTATAAATGCCTATAAAAACCCTGTAACTTAAAAACATGACTGGAAGAAAGAAGGCAGAGGGACCTTAAAGGTTAAACCTAAATTACATGTTTAAATTCTCATTTGGTTGGGTAATGGTTTTTTGTGACTGATGAATAAATAGGAGTAAAATTTTCAGTTTGTTTAATTCTGTGGAAGAATGCCCAAAGCATACTGTAGGATGAGATCCTAAAGCATTATGCATTTGTCACCAAGAATAATGTATTTCCTGTTTCACCTGGTTAATAAGGACCTTAAAATCAATTTGCCTCTCCGAGAATTAATGTATAACCTTTAATTCTTGCTGAAGGTCTTTGAGGTTGAGAAGTTGAGTTTTCTGATGTATTTTGCTATTGACTGAACATGATTACTTGATAGGAGAAAGAGAAAGGAACATTCACTGCAGTGAGGAAGTTTGGGGGAAATATGCAAATGAAAATTTATTTTATTACACAATAAAAATGTAGTGCAAAAAATAAAGCCAAAGCAGCTGAACCTGATTTGAAGCAAAGGGCTGAGTATAATAATCATTATTATACTGAATTTGTTCCTCTTCAGGCAGGTATTTTGAATCTGTGATTTTCTCACTTTGTAGAGAGTGTTAAATCCTTTCAGGCTGCTAGGCACCATTTAATTTAATCCCCAGTTCTTTTGAACTAAAAGACAATTGAAAATATTTGCAAACATCACCAAAGTACATAAGTTATTTTCTTCTGCTTCACTAATTGAAGAAATTCTCATAGTGGCTGATAAAACATTGCCTATTTTAGTGCTCTAATTGTTTGATATAATAAAAGTATATTTTTAAAACACATTTATTCTGTTTAAGAATTGTGGGTTGTTGTTTTCTAATCTTGGTTCTACTGTGTCTTTGCTAGTCATAGTCCCTTGTCTGAAACTCAGCTCCCTGTCTGTAAAATGAGAGTCCGGCATGCATGATCGTTGCTTTGTTTCCCACTACCAATTCTCTCCAACTGTTTTTCCTTGAAAAAAGTAGGTGCCAAAGACACAAAAATCTTTGTCCTATTTGGTTCTATAACTGATCTAGAAGTAAATAAAGTATTTGATATCCTCTATCTTATATGTGTTCCCCTCGATTCTGAGATAATGTTAGATGACATTTTGGAGTTTGGGATAGGATGGCGAACACAATAAATCCTCCAAAGGATGTGGAGTTTGGAATAGATAAGGATAGTTTAGCAGTCTGTCTTGGCAAAGGTTTGTAGAGGGAAGATCGAGTACTCAACAGTGTGCATTAGGGTGCATACCAGATGTTACTGGAAGCTGATGGATGACTGAATGCTCACATTTTTCATAGAGAAATTGACCTGAAAATATAATATTTTTGAAGTATTTTGACATGAAGTTCTTTTATCCTTCTATAAAAATACTTAAAGGCCAGAGTTGGTATACACATGAATGTTTAAGAACTGTGATGGTGATCTTAATGTCCTGTTCTCTTTTTTTCTTCTTCTCCTATGCTATTATTACAAAATGTTAGAATCTAGTTTCCAGATCGTTTTTATTCCTGTTAAGAATTTTAAAGGAAAAAACACACTTTCTAAGGTCTCTTCCTTAATCAAAGGAAAGTTATCTGAAATGTTCTTCTGTTTCTCCTTATTTTGCCAGATTAGCATTTTGCTCCATGAAAAACAGGATTCATGGTTAAATGAGGGAGAAAATATAAGTCTTTGTGGAAGAATCCCAAGTAATTTTTGAGATATGGCCCCGGCCAATATTTAGAACTTAACCCCCTGCCTACTTGAGTGTGGGCTGCATTTGGTAGCTTGTTTCTAAGAAATAGAGTATGGAAATAAAGATTATCTTTATAGTGGAAAAACCTGGTAAACACTATGTCGCTAAGTGATCAAGGTTAACATTACCAGTGATACCTCATATTGATACCATGTAACAGTGATAGGATATGATGAGAAGAGCATTTCACCTCTGTGAGGCGTTCTTCCTCCAAATCCCTAACGCCAGTCTAATCATGAGGAAGACATCACATAAACTCAAACTGAGAGCATTCTACAAAATAACTGACTAGTATGCCTTAAAATTGTCAGTGTCCTATTAAAAACAAAACAAAACAAGGTAGCTAAGAAACTATCTCCAATCAGATGAGGATGAAGTGATATGATGACTAAGTGGAATGTAACATTCTGGATGGGATCCTTGATATTAAATAGGATTCTATTAGGTGTGGGGGGAGGGGAGACATCAGTAAAAAAACTAGTGAAATCCAAATTACAAATAGTGCTTAGTTAAAAGGAATGTGCCAAGGCTGGCTTCCTGGTTCTGGCAAGTGTGCTATGTAGTATAAAATATTAACAATATGGGAAAGTGGGTAAGAGAATTCTGTGTTATCTTTGCAACTTTTATGTAAATCTGAAACAATAATAAAATTAAATATTCATTTAAACATAAAAGCTTAATTTCTTGGTTTATTTGATAGTCATTATCCCCTCATTTATCTCATTTTGCAGTGAACTACTTAACTAGTTTTCAATTTTTGCCATTACGTTTGCATTGATTCTTTTGCTTTGAGAGTCATGAAGAAGTATATATAGAGAGAGATACTGGAATTATTAATGATAAATTGTTATTTATGACCCACAGTGAGTACAGTAAGAGGAGTGGAAAAGCTTTTTAAAAAAATTATTTTACGGAAGCAACCAATAGGTAAAATGTCTGAGAAGTTACATTTTGAGGGAAAAATTATATAATTCTATTTGAATGAAATAAAAAAAGTTCATTTGATTTCAACTTTTTCTAAACTGGGTTTTAATAAGATTTGAAACATGAAGGATAACACTTTGTATAAAGTCATGCTATGAGGTCAGGAGTTCGTAGTATTGGAATCATTTAGTGTTGACTATGGTGCAAATAGTGTCAGCAGATTAGAATTAATAATTGAATACTCAGAAATTATAAGTAAACTTTAATACACAGCCTTTTTTATTGTGGAATTAGAGAACTGGTTTCTAAGCAAACTTTTCTAGCTATTACAAAATCTACTCAACAAAGGAATAGGGATTATTGCCTAGGTATAAAATATTGTAGTAAGCTGTATTTAAGAGCAGATCAGTTTGTTACTTAGTTTCAGATTATTTAACTCAGTTTAAATGACACTGACATTCTTCATCTGAAGCATACTTTACCTGAAACCTAATCCTCACATCAATTTTTCTTACTGATTTATCTTGCTATCTAAGTTACCATGTTGAACGTCACCATAGAACAGGTGTGATGTCTTCTCACATTCCAGTAATGTCTTCCATTCTGTTGTTATAAAGGAATTACAAGAAAGTAATAGATATTATTATATCTATTAATATAGATAAATATAGATTAATAGATATTATTATATCTATTAATATCTATTAATATATATGACTATCATAATCAGATGTATTTATCATATTGAAATGCCATTGTAAAGCAATGTTATAAGAAACCAGAGTATAAGATAAATTAGCTATGGGAGAAAAAAAGCAAAGTAATAAATTGCTACTATTTATGGATAAAAGCAACACTAAAACTCATTATTGCCTACCCCTAAATGAAGACTTAACCTCCATACAATTCTCTAAATCATAGGATGAAACAAAGAAACCATTGTTAACATTTCACAAGGAAGTTCCAGCTTACAGAAACATTTGACAATAGTCACACAGGGCAAAGTTGTGAAGTTTGGATTATGAAAGACATGACTCAAAACGCCATTTGCATACTGATAATTATTATAACAGAGAGGAAATAGGTAACCTTAGAGAAAATGATTCAGAGTCAAAATAATATCTAAAGAAAAGCAACATGCTTATGTTTAATTTCTTTTTATGAGACAGTTGCATTTTGTGGGGCTTACAGGAAGAACCAAAATTCAAGAAAAAATAGGCTTAGGAAAAGATTATAATTCTAGAAGTATCTTACTGCAGTAAACTCTAATAGGTGCTATAGAAGGAGTATGTGAATTATTAGATGTCATCTATTCATTATCTGAGTTAGAATTAAACAGAGTAGTTTTTGATTTTGGCCAGTTATAGTGAGCTCTAAGAATAAGCAGTAGTAAATCATACAAGGTGCTTTGTTCAGGGTTTTCAAGGTGGCACATTGTTCAATTTGTAAAAATACTATGTAGAGAAGAAGCTAGGTGAGACATATGTTTCAAAGACAATCCCTGAAATGTGCTGAGGATTTATGGAAAGCAAATCAAGGTCATCTTTGTGTCTATGCAAAAGAAAAAAAAAACACTCTGCAAAGAGAAACAAAAAGAGTGAAAGTTTTAAATTATTCATAAAAATGAATGCATTACAAAACCTATTCCCAGAGAACAGTGTATGTACATCTATTTTGTAACTAGAGATTGTTGATCTTGGCTTTCCAGAAAACATTTTCAAGCCATACTCCTTAATTCCAAGGAGATATTGAAGAGAATTGGGTAAAGATCAATGAAAAAGAGTAATTATTTAAGAACTTGATGAATAATATATTGGCTTGCCACCTGCAATCTTATATACATTCTAGCACAATCCGAAGATAACTTTATTTTGTATAATGCTTTCGGTCTCTGAGGGGAAAAAATAAAGGAAATGGTGTGGTAACTGACAGGAGCTGAATCCTAACAACCTTATTTTAAATATAAATTACAGTTAAATGGAGCAAGGTTCTGGTAATATACAATCTGTACAACTAAAATGGGATAATAGTATATGGATTGCTTGTTCTTTAAGTTTTCTGTGTTTTGGATACTACCATTTTATGATTCATATCAATAAGTGAGACAAACACAATGTTAATTACTCTTACTTGAGTATTTCAGTAGTTCTCTTTCATTGAAATAAATAGGCCATCTGCATTCTGACTTTCTGGATGAACCGGAAGCATTCAGAATTTGGTGACTTTGGCACTGACTTATTGGGTTTCTGTTTCTTTCCTTGAATATATATTTATATTTGATGTTACTTTTGCATCTCTCCCAGTTTGTTAAAGAAAGTGGAGTGCTTTTATATATTCGAAAGCAGAGTAGATCAAAGCTGCTGGGGAATTGAAGAGAGAGGTAGGATTATGTCTGAGTTAAAAGGAGAGACTTGAGCTGAGTTCTAAACCTGGCCTTTCATTGATGAAATTTTTAAAGTGAAATAAGATAATAAACATCACTAAGCCTCAGTTATCTTTTGGTAAGATGAGAATTATAACAATAATATTAACAACAAAAGGAATTTCTGCCTTGTAGGGTCATTGCAGGGAGGTACATAATCCATTACAGATCTTTGATAGGTTCAGTTAAGAGTAGCAGTTAGGATATGCATATGGTGGCTTAAAAGAGAATAACAAAAGGTATGTATATTTTTACCTTTGTATATTTAACTTTAATATGGAGAGATAATAGCTATGCATATTATATTAGAATAGTGCAATTGAATGCAAATTTATTTTGGGAATATGCTAATTTGAGAGGTTAAAAATTCTGAAATATCTTAGGGGTAAATTATTCAATTATCTTTTTTTCTTCCTAAAAGAAAAACAATTCCTTAGAAACTGACACAATTTATAACTACAATAGATGAACATGAAAAAATAATATAGTTTTGCCTGGTATATGTAATTGATATAATCTCTGTAATCTGTGATTCACCCCTGATTTTTTTTCTCTTCCTTAAATGGAATTGAATTAGAATTTTTCCAAGATTCCTTCTTGTGCTATGATACTGCAGTTGTGCTACAAGCTCCTCAAGAACGGTGAGAATATGGGGCGCCTGGGTGGCTCAGTGGGTTAAGCCTCTGCCTTTGGCTCAGGTCATGATCTCAGGGTCCTGGGATCTCTGTCAAATAAATAAATAAAATCTTTAAAAAAAAAAAAAAGAACGGTGAGAATAATGATCCCTTATATGTTGTTTTGTTTTGTTTTGTTTTGTTTTAAGATTTTATTTATTTGACAGACAGAGATTTCAGGTAGGCAGAGAGGCAGGCAGAGAGAGAGAGAGGAGGAAGCAGGCTCCCCGCTGAGCAGAGAACCCGATGCGGGGCTTGATCCCAAGAGCCTGGGATCATGACCTGAGCCAAAGGCAGAGGCTTTAACCCACTGAGCCACCCAGATGCCCCCCCCCTTACATGTTTATACTGCTTTGTAGTTGACTGCCTCTCAGTGGAGTCTCACAACAGTCCAATTAGGGGCCATCCAAATCCTGTTCTTCTTTAAATTAGAATGCAGGAAAATGAGATGCAAGAGCGCCAAGGATCATATCCGGAGCTACATGGCTAATAAGGGGCAGAGCAGGGATAGAACTTGGCCTTTATACCCAGGGATTTTCCTTTAAGTTCTCATTGCTTTGCGCATATCTGTTTATTTTTCCCAGTCCTGTCTTTGAGGAACGAGAGTAGGACCTTAAACGTAGTGGGTGTTTAATAAATGCTTTATCAATTACTTAAACATAAAAATAAAACAAGATAGGAAATAAGTAATCTAATTTTCCAGTACAGTTTAATCTTAATTTCCTCCGTATGTTCCTGTAGAGCAGCAGAACACTTGAAACATGCTTTCATGTAATTTCACCAAGTTCAATTATTTATGTTCAATCACTAATCACAATTCCCTTCTTGATTATTTTCCTCTTTTTAGGCATTATTACTTCTCCATGTCCTGGTCTCATTTCTAATTTCACGGGCTTGCCTTGTATTGTTACTCAGAAGTAACAGGGCAGAAGGATTCATGTAAGAAAGTAGGAAAGTTAGGCTTACTTTGTTGAAAATGGAAGGGAAAAATCCACTTCTGCATTTTAGTTTTGAATACTCCGGCCCGTTCACTGGCTGATAGCTATGCTTGGTTCTGGGCAAGAGTGCTCTTCTATGAACTCTTTTAAGTGGGACTAGGACTGATCTGGGTCCCTAGGAATTTTCTAGGTCTCACTAGAGAGGGTAGCTTTTCCACATGATTCTTACAGACAGTTCAGCCCCACAGCACCAAAGCTTTTGTCTTTGCCTCTCTCTGGACAGCCTCCTGGGAGGTGACAACCTGGTTTAGGTCCAAGCTGCTTTCTGGGAACTGATGATGAAGTTCTAGAACCTAGGTGAGGTTCGGTGGGCTGAGGTCCGGAGCCGATGACCAAGAAAGAATTCTTGAGACATCTTTGGTGCAAAATGGTGGTTTATAAAAGCAAGGGGACAGGACCCGCGGGCAGAAAGAGCTGCTGCCCCAGGTTGTGAGGGATGGCAGGTTAAGTACCCTGCGGTTGGGGGAAGGTGAGGGGAAGGGAGGTTTCAATGGAGTTTTCATATGCTAAAGAGGGCCTACAAGGTGCTGGGAGTATCCTGGAGGTCTTCAGGCTTGATCAATGTGGTCTTTAGGCAAGCCATTAACATCAAGATAGTTGGGAGATTCCTGTCTTGCAGGCGAGTTAACTATTTGTTTCTCGTTTATGGTGGTCGGGGTGCCTGAGGAATGCTACACATATTACCGAGTGGAGCGGGTGGAGAGGGGGTGCAAGGTGCCAGCTTTTGCTTTGTCCTCAGCCAGCCTCCTGCTCCCTCATCACTGAGAATCCTAGAATCCTGAATGCATGCATAGGGAATTTGGAGGTGGTCTCTGTCCCCTGTCTCTTCTGGCTGTGCCACTATGCTATCTTTATATGCTATCTGTAGATAGCATATCTATATATGCTATCTTTCCTACAGATACAGAATGTTCCTATGGTTTATGTTATTCACCAAATTAATAAGAGGATACCACATAAATTTAGAGGGACCTGCATGTGTTAATGAACATTCTCCTTGCTCTCTGCAAATACCTGGGGAGGGGCAGGTGACTATTCATGCTGTTCTTATGCTGAATATAGTACAAACTCTCTTTTTTTTTTTTTTTTAAGATTTTATTTGGGGCTCCTGGGTGGCTCAGTGAGTTAAGCCTCTGCCTTCAGCTCAGGTCATGATCTCAGGGTCCTGGGATGGAGCCTTGCATGGGGCCCTTTACTCAGTGGGACCTTGCTTCCTCCTCTCTCTCTGCCTGCCTCTCTGCCTACTTGTGATCTCTCTCTGTCAAATAAATAAATAAAATAAATAAAATTCTTTAAAAAAAAAAAACCATCACCATCATTTAAAAAAAAAAAAAAAAAGCATTACTTACCACCTCTGTCATAGAATGTAATTGCTGTTTTTTTTGTGGTCAGAACATTTAAGAGCTACTCTCTTAGCAACTTTCAAGGATATAATACAGCATTTTGACTATAACCATCCTTTAGCTCTACATTTTTATAGGAGGTAGAAGTGAATCCTTGAAATCAGAATTCATTCAGTGGTTACAGGTAAACACAGATGATCCCAATATTTCAGGCAATGCAAAAGTTAAAAAAGAGAAAACGTATACAAATTTCTATGGGAAAGCCAATAGAAAATGGAATAGATTGTTATACAGTTCTCAAAGCATTTCTGTAAAATTAAATTTTTATGGGATAGGGTGGAGGCATAATCTTTTCTGAAAAGGGGAATGATTTTTAACACTGGGAAATGTTAGAACTTGACTAAACCAAACCAAAAGATTGTGCTATAAAGAATTCTACAAAAATGTTCGGGGAGGGGAGTGGGTTGAGGGTGCAGGAAATCAATTGGTTCAGATATTTTTTAAAAATAAATTTGAAGACCATTGGTTGTAAGATACGTTAGTGGTAAGACCTCTTTTAAACCTCAGGCCACAGGCTCTGCATATTATGTCAAAATTCACTACCTCTAACTCCTACCTCCTGTTGTTCCCTCTCATTCTGTCATCCCATCCACTTTTTCAAATATTGGCTTTAATTCTTAACATAAAGAACATGGGAAAGAAATTGAAATAGCAAGATGCCAATAGTTCTAGGCCCACACTGCCATGACTCCAAAATGGAAATACAACTTAATAGCTAGGGAAGGACATAGAAGTGTGAATAACAAAAATGGGAGTGGGGTGGAGGGAGAAATAAAACCAGAGTGGTTAATAGTGCAATTCTTATGCAAAATTAAAAATGAAAAGAAAATACTCTCAATGTTATGAAGTCAGGAAGACCAAGAAAAATGCTTCCTCTTTTTCAATTTTAGACAGAGAAATTGATCTGCATTTGTGATTTCAGTGCTTTTTAGGTTGGTTTTTATAGTGAATTTGTGTTTAATCCGACTTGTAAAATGAGTGACAATTCTAATCAG